>NC_081295.1:21346071-22684642 GCF_030435805.1 Mustela lutreola | reverse complement strand
CAAAAGAAAAGGCTAACACTCTAAGAATAACTGTATCTTTGTATTTGAACCCAGAAGAGAGGTTCTTTGTTTATGGGCTGTTTCATTGCTTTTTCAATCTATGCAGGTTTTTGTTTTCCCCTGGAGAGCCCAGAGATTTCCATCAGTCACACCCTTTTACATAAGCCAGCATCTAAAACAGGCAAACAAATGAGTAATCTTGATCTTGAGCTGTCCTGACTTCAAATATTTTACTTAAGGGACCAGAAGAAATAAGAAACACACACACACACACAGACACACACACACACACAACATTGATACACCAGTGCCTTGGATAAATCTGCCTTTGTGTATTTCTCTGGCAGAGGAAAAAAAAAATACATGTAGAGTGATATTAAGTGATAAGAACAGAGCTGCTTCCATACTTCCTTATCATGCCTTATCCAGTTTTCCAAATGTTCTTAACTCGACCTGCCTGGAGTTCACTTACCTAGATGGAAGATTTAGCATACCTATGCAGTCAGCAGCCACATTTCCTTAACAAAGAAATAAAAAGAAAAGAAAAAAGAGAAAGAAAGTGAGAAAGAAGGGGTGTTACATAGTTCTTCCATCTCCAAGGGGGAGCAAAAATGGTGAGCTTACTTTCCTCCCTACTCTTCCCCTTAAGGCACAGAGCTTAGTGTTATATAATGGTAATACTCAATAAATACCATAGAACAGATAGATGAAAGCGAATTGAGAGACCATTTGTATCAGACCACTCATTCACTCCCTCACTCATTCATGCGTTATTCAGCCAGCATTTATTTAGTGCTTACTTAATACCAGCCACTTTGCTATGTGCTGGAGTTATAAAGTTATAAAAAAAATTTATAAAGTTATAAAAAAATAAGCCCTTGACTCTGGCAATAGATTCAGCCCAGTGGGGGAAAAGCGCTGTCAACAGAAAAGTAACTTCAAAGATTTTAAAGGTAATCTGCTAGAGTTATGTGAAATGTTCCTTGAGGACACAAAAAAGGGAGTGTTTGGGCGCCTGGGTGGCTCAGTGGGTTAAGCCGCTGCCTTCGGCTCAGGTCATGATCTCAGGGTCCTGGGATCGAGCCCCGCATCGGGCTCTCTGCTCAGCAGGGAGCCTGCTTCCCTCTCTCTCTCTGCCTGCCTCTCTGTCTACTTGTGATCTCTGTCTGTCAAATAAATAAATAAAATCTTTAAAAAAAAAAAAAAAAGGGAGTGTTTAACTGTAGCCCAGGGCCTCAGGGAGAAGTTAAAAGAGGAGGTGACAGGTAAGTCAGAGCTCACTTAAAAAAAAAAAAAGGGGGGGGGGATGATAGAACTGGCTAGAGAAATCTGGAGAATGAAAAAAGCTCGAGTTTGCAGGCCCTTGACTGACTGATAGCTGGCTACCAAAATAGTGACCAGTCCTACCTTGACACAAACTCCAGTTTGTGGAGACCAGTGCCTGTCTCATGAGCTCAGCCAGTGCGTCCACTTGGGTCGACTTCCACATTTACCCAATGGAAGAATGCATTTGAAGGAAGGGTAGGGCAAATACACCTCAGTACACTGACTATTTTGCTCAAGGGTTTGACTGTACACCTGTTGCCCAATGAGGCTGAAGTGTATCTTTCTCTCCTATGAAACATCACAGGATAATCCTCTGACTTCTTAGTTTCATTATCTCATCTACCCACTAGCCAAGTCAACCATTTATTAAGCTGTATCTATACTTGGGATCAAATTTTTAAAATAGTTTCCAGAAGTCTAACCACATATTCACTACATTTATGCTTAGGATCAAATGTATTCAGGAAGTCTGTTTTTGCTTCTGATCTGTTTTACTTGAAGCACCCAAATAAGGAGATCAGGAAGTAGAAAGAAAAAGAAAAAAAAAAAATGTCTCTGACTTGCAGGTCTTGCTCTAGTCCTGTATTGTTTATTGTAGATGACCGTGTTTCCTAAAGATCAAGGGAAACCATCATTTAAGGGGGATGAGCCTAGAGCCCTAAATCATCTGGTCAGCGTGTGATAATTTCATGGTAGGACTCTGGTCAATAGAAGTGTGAGCAAAGTAAGGGCTCACCCAGAGCCCAAGTCATAGAGTCAGACAGTAGATAAGCAGTGACTGATAAAGATTCAGTATTTTTTGGCTATACCTATCTCCTACTTCCTAAACTCTCCAGATTTCAACCTTTCCCTTTTAATACACCAGAGAGAACAGAGCAATAGAGAAAGGAACTTCTGTCTTATGTGGAAGCTTAAAAAAGTATAAGATTATTTTTAACTCAAAAGTCTGTGATTCCATGTACTGAGTATTAACAAAAATGAACATCGGCCACAAGGAGGTCGAGGGGAGAGAGTCATGGTCTTGGAGTTAGAATATTTGGACTTTGCCCAGCTCAATTGTAAGTCGCCCTGAGGTCTCAGGCAAATCACTTCTCTTCAGTCTTTGAACCTCCACTCTTCATCTGATGAGTGAGGACATTAAAGCAGCTCTCTGAAGTTCAACATGCTAAGATTTTCAGTGCTAGGTTGTCTAGAGTTTGATTCCAAGGAATGGAACTGCTGAGGAAAGACTTCCTTTGAAAGGGACCATCTAGAAGTGTTCGTGAAATGATAGATGGGATTCACCCCAGAACGAGATTAACTAGAGATGAAGGGACAGAGTTGGGGAATGATGAGGGTCATGGAGGGACAGGTCCTCACTCATCTCATTCTTAAAATATGGAGTTGGGTTAGGTCGAAGATAAAAAGTTTTCTTTTATATGTCAGTTCTAACAATTAATGCCCTATGGAGGATTCTGAGACATCCCAAGCTTATGAGTGTGTTGTAATGGATTGGCAATGTCTGTCATGGCCAAGGGCAGGGGCAAGGTGGCCTCCCTGGTTGTGTTTGCCATCCCTTGACCAGCAGATCCATGTCAGTTCTGTAGGTTTAAAATTCCAAGGTGCTATTCAATCCTTTAAAGGCTGTAATGTACTGTATTTACTTTCAACAGAGACAATCTTATCCCCAAATCCAAATCTCTATGGAAGAGGAGACAAGGAGAGTTCTTCTCCCAAGAAGGATGCCCCTTGAGGCCTCCTTGCTTTTCGTGGCTCCAGAGGAGACTAGAGTTTGGAGACTAGGATGATGCTTGGGCATATTTCAAGAGCAGCGGTGTCGGCAGCTGGAGTGAAGACGGGAGAGAGGGGTTAATGTGAGAACATCAGTCAAACCCTTACTGTTTGACAGGTAGAGCCACGATCCCATATGGTGTTTATGTTCATTGAAAGAAAGCGCCCCTTCCTCTGGGCAGGTGTAACCCCCTGCCAGGGTGCAGAGCTTGGCAAGTAAAACTTAGGCTGCATCTCAGCCACAGCTGGCTGCCTCAGGGCACAACCCAAACAACAGTGCATGACAACCTTGGTGCCAAGAGCTGTACTGCAATGGATAGACATTGTCCTTGCCCTTTAGGCAAGGGGAAATAGGTAGTTTTTTTAAAAAAGATTTTATTTATTTATTTGAGAGCGAGCGAGGGAGTGCGAGAGAGAGCATGAATGAGGGGAGGGCCAGAGGGAGAAGCAGAGTCTCTGCTGACCAGGGATCCTGATGTGGGGCTCAATCTCAGGACCCTGAGATCATGACCTGAGCCAAAGGCAGAGGCTTAACCCAGGTGCCCTGGGAAAATAGGTAATTACAATACATTGCGATAAAGACTAAAATATAATAAAAGAATAATAAAAGCAACACCCTCCAGGAAATGTTCATTATTTTCTTAGGGATTGGGGAGGTGGGGATGGGGAGCCAGGCAGGCTGCAGGGTAAAGGGGATGCTTAACCTGGGACTTAGTGGATGGTGAGTGTTTCGGGCACACCAGGAGAAGAACTTCAGTTCAAGCTGGGAGACCCGCAGGTACAGTGACACAGAGATGCGAGACAGCACATGCACCCTTGAGTGGCTCCCAGCCAGGGTGTATGAGGAAGAGCAATGAGGAGGAGAATGTACAGAATCATGAGCAAGATCCAAAAGTCTGGCATGTGTCCTTCCACAGCAGGCAAAGGGGGTGTAAGATGATGGTTGGGAATCTCATTTAGGAAGCTACCGAAGCTGTACAGACAGGAGATGTGTAGGAGGTAAAACCAGTTGGCCAGGTGCTGGATTTGATGGGAGGCTAAAGGCAAAGGAGGAAGCTGGGTGTTACCCAGAGCCTCTGGCTTGGATAAATAAAAAGATGGCAGTGCAATTATTATTTAATTGGTACAGAGTTTCCATTCTGGAAGATGGATAAAAGTTCTGGAGACAGTTGCACAACAATGTGGAAGTACTTAATGCCATTGAACTCTACACTTAAAGACAGTTCCAATGATAAATTTTATGTTACATATATTTTATCACAGTTCCTTTAAATGGGGAACAAATGGTCGTGTCCTAAAGAGGAAAAATGTAGAGAGGGAGATACTGAATCACAGCTTGTAAGCCTCAGTGGTGAATTTCTTATTTCTTCCTTATTTCTTCCTTTTGAGACCTCCCAACAGGTCTTGATGCTCCCTAATCTGGATGTTTCCAGCACTTTCATACCTGGTTGGCCCTTGAACAACATGGTTTTGAATGCACAGGTCCCCTTATAAATGGATTTGTCTTTTATAAATATAGTAGAGTACTGCAAATGTGTTTTCCTTATGATTTTCTTAATAACATTTTCTTTTCTCTAGCTTCCTTTATTATAAGAATTCAGTATATAATATATATAGCATACAAAATATGTGTTTATCAACTATCCATGTATATGGTCAACAGTAGGCTATTAGTAGTTAGTTTCATAGCAGTCAAGAGTTATGCACAGATTTTTGACTTCAAGGTGGTTTAGCACCCCTGAACCCTTGTGTTGTTCAACGACCAACTGTGCTTCCATTCCACCATGCTTCTATCATAAATCATGCATAAATCTAGTTGCTTCAGAAATGTAAGAACCTTGAGGGCAGTGGCCATCTTCATTTCATATCCCAGATGTGTACCTCTGCCTTTGACCTTGACTGAAGGGGCAGATGGAGGTAGGGGAAACGGCCCACTGGAGGTAGGGGAAGTTCCAGCCAATGGCCTTTAATTCAAATATGAAATAAGATCGTGTCATCATTTGCTGGCAAGAATTTGGTATGAGGCCGAAAGAAGTCTTGGAATTATTAGAAAAGGAAATGGGCATGAAAGCTGATCAAAGGAAAGAATAAGGGTTGTCCCAGGGTGACACAGCTCAGGCTGGAAACCATTTACTCATTGTTGCATCAGTACAATTAGTGCTGTGATTTCCTCCAGCTGTGCTCAGCAACATGCAGCTAGAAGCCAAAAGCATAATAGTCAGAAGGATCCAGAGTTGGGGTTTTGCTATGTAGGTAAGGAGTGAATACAAGGAAGCAGAGACTGGAAGGTTCTGGTGAGAGAGTAGTTCCTATGCTTGACTGCGAGACCCAGTGTGGGCAGGGAAAGGAGAGAAGTCAGAATGGAATGTCAGATGAAAGGGGAGACCAGAGGGCTGGACGATGTCAAGGAGCATATTTTGTGGGGATAATGGAGGTTCACTGGGAGTAGATGAGTGAAGAAACTGGAATAAAAGGTGGGTGTAGGAAAAGATGGGAAAGGGGGTTTGGGGTTTAAGTCTTTGGAGGGGAGGTGGTCCCAGGTAATGATAAGGTCTGGAATGTGGCCCCAGCGTGGATGGCTGGAGGGGAAGGGAGGAGAAAGGGGATGACGTCAAGCAGGTAAGAAACTGACAGGCTAGGGAGTTGGTGGGCCATCCACAAGGAGTGGGGAGGAACCTTCCTTGAGGGGCTGAGAACGGGCTATACCCCTGCGCTTCGGACCCAGAGCTTTCTGCTACTCTCTCTGTCCTTCCCCAGCAGATGGCTGGGTGGAAATGGAAGGAAAGAATGGTTGAGAAATAAAGGGTAACACTTGGTAGAGGGCCGTGAGGGATGTATGTGCTTCTCCGAGGCCAAGGACTGGTTCATTCACACTGTTGGGGCCAGCCCCTCGGCCTGCAACCTCGTGTGCTTGGCCGCAGGCCCTGGTGACTTTTTATTGTTGATATTTGATGTTTCTTTGGGGCACCTTTGGACATTGTGAACTGAACAATAGAGATAAGACTGGGTTACCCTGGCTTTGATCTGCTCCGGGACAGGAAAGTTTGACTTTGTGGTTACTGAAATAAAGGAAATTCTCCAAACTAACACCATCCTTTGTTCCCAAGCCTCAAATTACCTGATTAAAACCCTGAGACTTGAAAGGTGGCTTTAAGGCCAATGATGCACTTCACGTAGAGTTTTAATGATTCAAAAAGTCTCATACTCCGAATGTTTGATATTGAAAACATTCAGCCCTCGGTTAAAATGAGTTACATTTCACTTTAGTAAGTGGAAAGGGTCATCTGAATCTCTCCCAGAGACCCAGAAACAATAACAAGAGTCAAAAAACACCCCTGTGATTTCCAAAGTGCCCCCCAGAAGGTGAGGACCTCCCACCAGGAGTCCTTGCCAGGGATGAGGGAACTGGGCAAGACAACTGGGTGCAAGTATGAACAACAGTGGGATGAGTAGGACCTGAAGAGTAAAAGAGAAGGGAGGCTCTCAAAATGACTCCCCAATTTCTGGCTTGGGTGACTGAGGGTTGTGGCTGTTTTAACAGAGGACGAGGCACAGGATTGGGGTGGTAGAGGGTAAGTTCAGTTCTTGCCTTCTTTGACTGAGAGGATCTGAAACCCTACCAACCAACAGGAGGCAAGTTGGAAGTGGGGAGCTGGGGAGGGGACCGGGCGCGCACAGGTGGATTCGGGTATCACCGGTGAATGGATGGCCTTTGCAGCCACAAGAGTGGACACAACCGTCCAGGACTAGGGACAGTGGGAAGAGCAGAGTGCTTAAGGGGGAGGGGCTGTTGTGTGGCAGGGTTAGGGGGCTCCATACCCACCGCACACCTCCTTCCACTGTCTGTCTGTGTGTCTGTGAGGCCTGCTTTGTCTAGCATAGCCGAGATGAGTCTAAGGTGGCACCCTTCTCTGGCCTTGCCCTATAACCCTCAATTCTAGGACATCCTCTTGTTAGTGTGTTCAGGTTCCCACTTGTTAACAAATAACCCCAAGGGTTCCTACAAGGCCTCTCTACTGGGCCACAGGGGTTCCTTGCCCCCTACCCAGCTTTGGCCCCTTTGCTAGATACCCTCACCTTAGCATTCTAACAGCAAACTTTGTAGAGCGCCTCACAACTTATAAAAGATTTTTCACAAGCTTGGTACTCTTTTTAAAAATTATTCCTTACATCAATTCTGTGAGTTGGGAATCATTATCTCCACTTTATGTATGCAAGGACTCAGATGGTAGTGCATCTAAGGCCACACAGCTGTGGGTGATGGAAGCTGGTCTCAGAATGGGGTCCTCTGCTGCCAGAATCCACACCTGTTAACTGCACAAGCACCATTTTCACACCAGATGAACACAATTAGACTTAAAGGCACCAAATCCATTCAAATGGAAAACAGCCCCCCTACCCCACCCTCTGTTACAGTGGGCCACCTCATTCCTGAGATGACATAGAAACCAGGTCAAGATGCCACCTTCCCCCAGTGGGTATACCGGAAAGATCACGAGCTTCCATTGGTGTGAAGGTCAAACACAGGCAAAACCCAACAAAATAATCTTTTAATGTTTTATCCAATTATGGTAAAACCACAAAGAAAAACTAACAGCGATGAATGTAAAATTCGGGAGGGTGGTTTCTCCCCAGGGCCCCCAGGGAGGTGCACGTCGGGCTTCGAAGGCTTCAGGCGGCTGCCTTCTGCTCAGGTCAGGATCCTAGGGTCTTGGGATCGAGTCCCGCCTCATGGTCCATGCTCATGGGGAACATGCTTCTCCCTCTCCTCCCTGTCTGTGCTCTAACAACAACAACAAAAAAAAACTTAAAAAAATAAAACAAAGTAAGTCTCAACTTCATCTCTTAGGAGCTGGGCAGGCGAGGTTCTCCTAGGACCTCAGTCTCCTCCTCTGTCAAATAACAACACAGGTACATTCTAAGGACACAAGAATTCAGTGAGAAAATACGTAACACCCAGAACGGTGCCAGCCACCTCACTCAGGTCTCTCTCTGCTTTCTCACCACACCTTTCCTGCCCTCCAAACCCACTCCTTCCTCCAACACAGCCGGGGATAAATGCAGCCTCCCCGCTGCTCTCCGCAGTTATTTATACCCGAGGCCACCTGGGAGCTGCCTGCAAGGGAGACGTGCTGGCCCGGGGCCTGGATGCTGGGCTCCAGCTCGGCTCCGGTGTCACCCCAGCCCGGAGCAGTGGCTTCAGGGCCGTGTTAGAAATAGTTCCCATCGGGGTGTCTGCTTTTTTAAAGAGAAATGCTGTGCTGACCCAAACTTTCTTATAATGCCACAGGAGTTTTCAGGCCCGGCCGCGGGGTTTGCTGTCGGCTGACGGGAAAGTCTTCCTCAATTTATGGTTCCTGCCCCATCCTTCTGAAGTGCTGGTTATGTTCAAAACTCTGCCAGAAGAGGTTTGTATTTCTTGACGTGTGCCAGAATGAAAACCGGCTGGGGCTTTGTTATGTCTCGCGGTTAAGCGTGTCAATCACAGAGAACATCTCTTGTTTTTTTCCAGGGATATCTAGTACCCGAAGTCTGCACAGCGCTCCCAATATTTTTGCCTGCTTCATAATCCTTTCTCTCGGGCCTCATTATTTCCCCGCGTTCTGTTTCTCCCCAGTCACTAATGAACACGAATCCCAGCCTCCCGCATTCCTTATTAATCCTCGATTTCCTCCCACACCCTTCACGGAAAATCCCACCCGGAGGCCCTGAAGCTAATGACAGGTGGAGATCGCAGGCGGAGCCATCAGCCTGTCTTTCTGAGGGGCTGCTCTGTGTACCTGACTTCCTGTTAGAGGGTCATATTGATAACCATAGAAAAAGTAAATCTAGAAATACACAGAGTACTCAAGTAAGTATTTTCTAAGTCAAGTGTAGCGCTGAAAAATGGCCGTTGGGAACAGTCTGATTGTTCTTTGTTAAGTGAAAACCTAGGTTTAACACCCTAGGTTTCTTACCTTCTTGGCCCCTGCCCCAGTTTTACTGAGATGTAACTAATCAGTAAATCGTATATATTTGAAGTGTGTAACATGATTTAACATATGTGTACCTTGTAAAATGATTACCCCAGTTAATTAACGTATCTATCTCTTCACATAGTTACCTACTTTTGCATGTGGTAAGAACACTTATCTACTCTCCTAGCAAGTTCCAAGTATGCAATACGTGATTATTAACTAGAGGCAGCATGCTACACATTAGATCCTCAGGATTTATTCATCCGACACTGAAAATGTGTACCCTTTGGTCAACGCCTATCCATTTCCCACTCGTTGGTAGCTACTCTTCTATGATTTCAACATTTTGTTTATTGTTTTAGATTCAACATATAAGTGAGATTGTCCAATGTGTCTTTTCCTATCTGGTTATTTTACTTAGCGTGATATCCTCCAGGCTCATCCATGCTTTTTTAAATGGCAGGATCTTTCTTTTTTTAATATGTGAATAATATCCTTCTGTGTGTGTGTTTCACATTTTTTTTATCCATTTATCCATCCACTGGACACTTCGATCATTTCCATAGCTTGCCTATTATGAGTAATGCTGCAATGGACATGAAAGTGTAGATAATCTCTCTGAGATACTGACTTTGGGTGTGTACCCAGGAGTAGGAGGATCATATGGTAGTTCTACACACGAAAGAATGAAACTGGACCCCTACTTCTCACCTCTCACAAAAATTAATTTGAGGTGGATTAGAGACTAAATGTAACACTGAAAACTGCAAAACTCTTGGAGGAAAGTGGGAAAAGCTTGACATTGGTCATGGTGATGATATTTTGGATATAATATGAAAAGAATAGGCAACAAAAGCAAAAATAAATAAATGCAACTCTATCAAACTAAAAAGGTTCTGCTCAACCAAGGAAACAACAAAATGAAAAGGCAACTTACAGAATGGGACAAATATTTGCAAACCACATTATCTGATAAGGGGGTAATACCTGAAATATGTAAGGAACTCAGGAACTCCTACAAAACAACAACAATAAAATCTGACTTTAAAACGGGCAAAGGTCATGATTAGACATTTTTCCAAAGAAGACAACCAGATGGCCACCAGGTACATGAAAATATGCTCAACATCACTGATCCTCAGAGAGAGGCAAATCAAAACCACAATGAGAGAGCACCCTACGCCTGTTAGGAAGGCTATTGTCAGAATGACAAGAGACAGCAAGTCTTGGCAAAGATGTGGAGAAAAGAGAACCCTTGTATCTTGTGGATGGGAATGTAAATTGGTGCAGCCATTATGGAAAACAGTATGAAATTTCCTCAAATAATTAAAAATAGAACTGCCCTTTCTATCATTAAAGAATTTTAGATGTTTCAAAATATATAGTATATATTTTATAACTATTAAGTGTAAAGATAATTAGGTTTTATATATGTAAATACTACCTTCTTTAAGTTGGATCATCATTTTCCACTTTTCCTTCACTTGAATGTTAATAGTTAAGGTCCAGGGTTTGATCTTTTTTATTTGTGTGTTTAAACTACATTGATAAATACCTACACTTTGCTTACAGGTGTTCCCTCTCGACAGGGGTATCTGAATACGGGTTCCTGCTAGGAGTTTATCTGTGACACTTGTAATCTATCAGTGGTCCTGCAAACACATTTTGCTATGTTTCTGGTCACCAGTGTCTTTAAGCAAAGAGAAACACATTGCTTTAAACCCCTCACTCTAGGACGTACCTTGTCCAAAGGCATATAATCTGGTTGAGGAGTAGGTTTGTGTTCTGTTTTTCAGATATTATTCTGTAATTACTAACCTGTATTATACTGTGAGAATGTTTAATATTCCTGTTTGAAGATATTATCCCTGATTGATGTGCGCATGTATTTTTTTAATATTCTCTTTTACATTTACATTCTCCCTCTCTCTTTTTTTAAAGATTTTATTTATTTATTTGACAGAGAGAGACACAGTGCGAGAGGGAACACGAGCAGGGGGAGTGGGAGAGGCAGAAGCAGGCTTCCTGCTGAGCATGGAGCCCAATGTAAGGCTCTATCCCAGGATGCTGGAATCATGAATTGAGCCACGTTAGTCATCTGAGCCACCCAGGTGCCCCAATTTGGGGGGGGGGGTGTTATTAGTTATTTTTATTAACATATAATGTTATTTGTTATATATAACAAATAATTTTGCCCCAGGGGTACAGGTCTGTGAATGGTCAGGCTTACACACTTCACTGCACTCACCATAGCACATACCCTCCCCAATGTCCATAACCCCACCACCCTCTCCACATCCCCCTCCCCCCAGCAACCCTCACTTTATTTTGTGAGATTAAGAGTCTCTTATGGTTTGTCTCCCTCCCATCTCTTAGAAACTTCTTAAAATGTATTTCTTTCTGTTGATTTTACCCACAGGAAGCTTTCCAAGCCTTACAGCTAACTCTACAGCTAATAGCCTCTCTCCATGACATCGTGGCCTACCTTTTCAGTTTTGCTCAACTTGGAAATTGTCCAACATGTTTTGAATTTCCTCTAAGTGCTAACCCCCTGAAAGGCGACTGGGGAGGAACTGAGGGCATCGGTAAGTGATTAGCAGTGACTCGGATCACCTTTGGTATTCACTTCCAATTCTATGAAGCTCTCTTCTCCCTCCAACTTCACTGAAATATAATCGGCAAATAAAATTGGAAGCTCTTTAAAGTGTACAATGTGATGACTTGATAAACACATACATTGTGCAAAGATTCCCCCCACCTAGTTAACTAATACAAAGCTCTTAATACTTGGAAAGACAGAACTAAATTATTCTTTTCATAAATGACAGTAAGAAGAAGGGCAAAGGGCAAACCCTTATGATATACTGTCTCCAAACTAATTAATTCCACATTTGCAGGTTAAACCACAAAGTAAAGCAAGCCAGGACCTGGGCCAGCCTGGGTTTTTACCCTGTATCTGCCTCTTGGTTACTGGACGCTGGACAATTGATTCTCCAGGTCTCTCTCCATCTATAAAATGGGGGTGATAACACCTGTTTCATGGAGATGTTCTGTGGATTAAAATCTATGTAAAGCTTCTACAAGAATGTACATGCCCTTACTATACACTAGTTTTCTTTCATCCCCTTTCTGGCCTTTGTGAACTAATATGGCAAGGTCAGAGCCAAGCATTCATTGTCAAGAATTTTTTGCAGACTGTCTCTGTTAGCTAACAGTAGCCTCATGGTCCTGAAGTAAGAATGATTGAGGCTTTAGTTTTATCTGCCAAGTGCTAATCCATAAACCCTAAATAAGCATTAAGTTCTAAGATAAATGCACAAGGTAAATTAAAGACTGAAATGCTTAGTAAGCTGGGTTGATCAAAAGTAGGGAAACTGATCTCGTTATTTTAATAACTTGACTTGCAGCCAAATTACGTCAGTAGTTATGTAAATATTAATTAATCACAATACATTATAACAGGGTAACCAAGGATTTTAAAGGATGAGAAGAGCCGATGGAATGAGATGATAATATGCTTATTTAAACCTAGCATTCTTCAAACGAGTGTAAGATACTCTGAATCTATTTCTCTCTGGCCAGTGCATAAAGAAAAGGTGTTTCTGGGAGACCCTGATTTGTTTGCTGGTAGATGTGCAAGGTGTCACTGAACACTGATGGAAACTGTAAATGTTCAGATGGGAGACCTGGGGAAGGGTATGAGTGGCGATCCTGGAGGAGGGTCGATGCTGGTTTCTGAGGAGAAGCAGCATGAAAAGGGGATGGCTTGGGGCTGACTCAGCAGAAAACACAGATTTTTTTTTTTTTTTTTTTTTTTTTTTGAGATTACACAGAATTGTGTAATGAGATTTCAGAACTACCAGCACGGCTTCATTGTAAGAATCAAGAAGAAAGTAGAGAAGTTCCAAAGCACACTTAGGGCCTTTTGCTAATTCCAGGACTGTTATAAAAGGGGTTTACTCAGGTGATCAGCTAGGACACTCTCGAGGGAGGTGCTGGATTTGGGGAGGGTGTGGAGACTGGGCTTCAGATAGGGATGCGTGGAAGGATGGGATAGGAAGCCATGGAGATGAGTTAGAAGCCAAGATAGAGCCAGAGCCATCTTCCCCAAGAAGGACCCTGCATAGGAACTCCTCCAGCAGCTGGGAGGGCAGAGTGTTCAGGGAAGGTGATCTGGGGGTACTTGCCCTCCCTTGAATCGAGGGAGAAAACTAGGATGGGTGGTCTTGGCAAGACCAGAAAAGGACACTGGCAAAGGCAACAGGCCAGAGTACACATGGCCAGTCCAGAGGATGCTGAGCCTACCATGTGACACTGAGGAACAGGAGGGAATGAGGCCAAATTATTGAGGACCTAGAATTCAGGATAAAGGAAATCGGTTTCTTACTATTTATACGCTTCTGAACCGAAACCATTGAAATATGTGGGGCCCAGGCTTTCCAAGGTGTGCAATTAGAGGTATGCCGTCTGTCGTGTTGCCAGCGAAAACATTTGTGCTCCAGGGAGAACGTGCAAAGTTTTGCATACTCTGCTCTGCTGAAAATAGATAAAGAGCAAACTGCACAAAAAAAAAAAAAAAAAAAAAAAAAAAATCCCGCTCTAAGATAATCATCTTGTTAAAAAAGCCTCAGTTGCTCAGTTCCTGGCCCACTTCCCAGAAGGAGGCAAGGAGAAGAAGGAGAAGTGAGGTGAACAGAGGAGATGGGTCTGTTCCCCTCCTTGCCCAACTCCTCTCAGCTATTGCCAAGCTATTTGGAGTTAGATTAAATGACTTTTGTGGGCTTAGGTGCTTTAAAATATTCTTCAAGGGGACGCTCCGCATTTCAGCTTGGGTCCTCCCACTTGACGGAGGAAGCAGCAGCGCTTTGACACGGAGCATGCGCTGGGGGGCCCGGGACAACTCCTCTCCTTCCCTGAAAGCCAGCCACTCCCTTTGGATCAGCAGAGGATGTAATCGGCATGTGGGAGTTTGCGCTGTGATTTCCCTGTAAAGGTTTAGGAGGCCAGTGAAAGCCCAAATACTATCCATATAAAGTTAGGGTTTCAGGAACTCTTGAGGCCAACTAAGCGCAAAATGTACGGGTTCTTGAGTATTCATGTGGAGACAGGCCCATCGTGATTCCATATTCTCTCTCTCTCTCTCTCTCTCTGTTTT
This sequence comes from Mustela lutreola, assembly GCF_030435805.1. Lineage (NCBI taxonomy): Eukaryota > Metazoa > Chordata > Mammalia > Carnivora > Mustelidae > Mustela > Mustela lutreola. The sequence goes on along the minus strand of NC_081295.1, from coordinate 22,670,434 downwards.
ACCAAATGGGACCCTCTTGGGAGAAAGGCTTGTTTCCTGACGTTTTCTGGCTGAGGGTCTACTGCCAACACCCCGCTTCCCACCACAACTACACGGCAACCGTCTGCCCCAGCCTCACGGGGAGGCCTCCTGCCCCGCCCTGTCTGCCCCCTTCCCTCCCACCCAGCAGCCACTTGATGCCGCTAAGAAAGGGGAGCCTAAATGAGGATCCTAAAATCTGTAAACAACAAAGAAAGAGGAGTGCCCACCTCCACATCTGTGTTTTGGGGATAATGCTACAGAACAATTTTGCTGGGCAGTGATGGTGTGAGAAGACGTACATATAACGCACATGTAAACGAAAAGAGAAAAATTATCTGACACCAGCCACTGGAACAAGAGAAACATTCTTGTTGGTCTTTACTACCTTCTAACCCTTGTCCAAACACACTTTACATTTTTTTTTTTTTTAAGATTTTGTTTATTTATTTGACAGATAGAGAGTACAAGTAGGCAGAGCAGCAGGCAGAGAGAGAGGGAGAAGCAGGCCCCCCGCTCAGCAGGGAGCCCGATGCGGGGCTCAATTCCAGGACCCTGGGGTCGTGACCCGAGCCAAAGGCAGCCGCTTAACCGACTGAGCCACCCAGGCGCCCCCAAACACACTTTACATTTAACAGAGCTTTCCTTATAGGCTGCGTGTCCCTTCATATTCTTTTTTCATTGTCATTGCGGAGGATTCTAAACCTTCCCTCCACCCCACCTCCGGTTGCTACTTAGCCCACAGACTGTCTTACCTACAGACCATCACGCTAGGCCTTGAACAAATAAGGCTCACTGACAAGCCCTCCTCCCAGCCGCCACTAAAATTCCTGTATGAGTCACTCCAGTGTGACTCCTCTTCTGGTGGAAGTTTCTTTTCTGTTCAACATGACCATCAGATCTATAGAGAAGTCATAAAAATTTTGAAGATTGGATCCAATGTTTCAGGGGCCGGACGAGTACCTAAAAAATATTTTTCTCTTATACGCAAAGCATCAAATGGATATGGAATCTAGGCTGCTCATCTTTTCCTAAAGCCAAAGAATATGGTGCAAGTATTAGCAACTCTTCTCAGTCCTGGTTCTGCTCTGGTCAGGCTCTCGTGGGCAGCTTCCCCATTCCCTCAATTCCTCTGCCTCCCTTGCGTGTGGGAAGATATCCAGTACCAGACCAGATAGGGTAGAAGCCTGCTCAGGTCTAGACAAGCTATTGAGAGAGGAACTCTGGAGATACTTCATCGCCCTCTCATTTCTCTCTTCTGCCTCAGGCTGCATATCAGGCACAGTGACCAGTTTCCACAATCGTCTTCCCATAGCAGTCAAGTAGAGGGCCACCACTGTCGTCACTGGGAGTTGGGAACTTTCAGGTCATTCTAATGTCCTTGGAAGTGTGGGCTTACCCACGTCCGCGCCATCATTTTCTTGCCGTGCTCTCCCATTTGGACTAGCTCCTCTCCTGGGCCAATAGGAGAGATGCCACTCTAGCCATCTAGACCCAGGCCAGTTTCCTCAACCCGGCACTGAGTGTCGCAGAAGGCCCTTAACTTAAATTTCCATTAAAAACACATATAAGGGGGCGCCTGGGTGGCTCAGTGGTTAAGCCGCTGCCTTCGGCTCGGGTCATGATCCCAGGCTCGTGGGATCGAGCCCCGCATCGGGCTCTCTGCTCAGCAAGGAGCCTGCTTCCTCCTGTCTCTCTCTGCCTGCCTCTCTGCCTACTTACGATCTCTGTCTGTCAAATAAATAAATAAAATCTTAAAAAAAAAAAACACATATAAGTCTGTTTATATCCAGCCCACTTTTGCAGTAAGGGTCCAAGAAATAAGTCAGTTTAGGATCTCTCATACCTATTCCTAAAATGATGAGAAGCTCCTCGAAGAGGGTGTGTGTGTGTTTATGTGTATGTGTGTGAGTGCACGCTCGTGCACATAGGAGTGAGTGCATATTTCATGCTTGTCCTTAATGGTTTTGAGTCTTCTTTAACCCATAAACCAGTAACAGGAAGAGCCAGTGACAGAGGGGTTGATTTGTATGGCATGGCTATGAGAAATAAATGCTGGTTTATAATCTATAATAACTTAAGCCCCTAACAGATCTACTCAGACTTGCATTTTCCCATTCCTTGTGATTTTTTTTTTTTTTTCAATCTAGAGGCTGCAGCCTTGTAAAATATAAAACTTCCATTCAACAGTACGTTCTTATTCTGCTGAAAAGCAAAGCAAATTTTTATCTTATTGAGGGAGGAAGGAAGGAAGGAAAGATAAGTCAGGCCTTGGGTTCTAGAACATAAGACTTTGCTGGTCTTGCAAAACATAATTAGTATGCTCACAAACAAAAGAAATACATTTAGAGACAAAGTTAGCTTCAGAGGTGAAATGATGGCTCGTTAGGCTAGCTGTCGTAGCCTGTATGTCACCACTGCCAATTGAAATGTCATCTGTCTTCCAGGGTCTGAGCTGCAGGAGCTGCAGAAAATGATTGACAACCTCCAGAGCCCCCAGGACCCTACCCAGGTGTCCCAAGCACTCCTCCTTCGAAGGGAGGTTATATTTTTGCAGTTTGACGCCGCAGTGAGACACCTTATCCGGTAAGGGCAGGTCGTGCATCCTGTCCAGTTAATTGTGTGGGGCAAGAATCTCTGAGTGACCATCGTGGGAGGTCACTCTTGGCAAGACGGAGTAACGAGCCTTAAATAGTCAGGGGCCACAGCCTGATCTAGAACACTGTGACTACCCAATGTACCCTGTTGCAAAGGCTGTGTAGAAGGTGTTCTCATCAGATGATGATAGTCTTGATTTTATTAAATGTGATTTAAATACGTTAGTTTGCATAACAATCACTGCTGTCGCTGTTCAGGTTGTTTAATGGGGAATAATATTTTTTAGACTTCAGAAGGTGATTCTAAGAGTTTTGTTTATTTTTTTCAGCCCTTAATTACCTTTCCAAAGAACAGAATTTTCACTGCACTTGCAAAGCCCATGGAATTGGCTGAGTTAAATTTGTAAATTCAAATAAATAAATTGTAGATATTAAGTACTCTCCATATGAAAAAGAAAGTCTCTTTGGTTAATCACCCGTGACTGATGAGAAAATTAGTTTGCATTGAGAGTCACACTGTTTCTAGGGTAAATAATAAGTTTTGTATGGGAAAGGAAGCAGTCAGGCCTGAGCAACTCTGCTTCTTCTTAAATTGTCAAAATCAATTAACTTCCTTTGATTAATTCCCAGTGTAAGCATTTAGCCAATCAGGGGATCTCAGGAGGCTACGCTCTTACCTGTGGCTTGTAATTGCCTCCACCGTTAGCATGGGCATCTGTAGAGCATGGAAACATACGGATTGAACTGAACTCTATTTTCTCTTTCTGTTCTGCATCTTCTTTACTCTGAGCATCAGGGGGTCTCTGGATTCAAATGAAATCAGCAGAACAACAACAAAAAATTAGACTAATGCAGTTTCTTTTCATTGACAGTTTTCTGAACTATAGCTCATCAAGTGGGTAGGATATAAAGATGGTCAGGAGGGCCATTCATTAGCCTACTGACTCTCAAACCCCTAGTCAGAATTTGTAAAGAGTTTACATAGGACGAAGAAATAGAACTATATCCTGGATGTTCTTTTTGGATTCCAGCTATGAGGGTTCGGCTTGTTACTGTTCTCCCAGGGGAACTAGTCTGCTTCCCCTAGGAATTCCTTTGAGGGGCTTTCTTTATCCTGGCACGCCCAGCCTGCAGGAATGGAGGGGGGACTCTGCCCTACATCTGGTTTTAGTAGATTCAGTATATCTCTCTCCTCCCCCATCTTGCCTCCTGCCCTTTCAAAAGGCTTTAGAGGGAACCACTCAGGATGGTTGATCTCCATGAGTTCCTCATTTATGGCATTTCCTCTAGCCTTTTCCTTTGGGTCTCTTCAGAGTATGTATGTGTCTGGAATCACACAGTTCGTAAGTGACAGACTGGAACTAGAACCTGCATGCGTCTGATTCCCAAGCTTCAGAATTAGGATGGATGCCAGACAGCAGTGTGGGGAGAAAAATAGACTCTGGAGAGAAGGCAGGAAACAGGAGAAAAAGAGAAGCGGGAAGATAAATGTCATCCCGCTTGATGATGTTAGTGCTAAACCTGCCAACAAGGAAAAGTCCTCAGATAATCAAGAGACAGGAAGTATGGGGAAGTTCCCTCACCCTTCCCCAGAGTTCACCAACTCTGAGCGAATATGACTGTTGACCCCAGGGAACTTTTTTGCTTATGTTAACTGAAGGCTTTTCCAGAATTTGAAAAGGAAGAACTGAACGAGAGCAGTGTGTTTCTATAGACTGGGGGGAAGTGAGGAAGGACATAGCTCAAGGTCATCAAGATAGTGGCCCTGTGATCACCTAGTGGCTCCTGCTAATATGTAGCACAGATCAGCTCTGGTAGAAGGATAAATGCACATTTCTTATTTATTTGATTTATTTATGTCTTTCTTATTTTTTAAATTTAAATTTAATTAATTAGCATATAATGTATTATTTTTTGCAGGGGCACAGGTCTGTGATTCATCAGTCGTATATAATACCCAGTGCTCATTACATCACATGCTCTCCTGGTTTGTTGTCCTCTATGGTTTCGTCTTGTTTCATTTTTTTTTCACTTCCCCTATGAAATTCCTTGTTTGTTAGATTCCACATATGAGTGAGATCATATGTTGTTTCTTAAATTCCATGAATGAATGAGATCATGTGATAATTGTCTTTCTCTGATTGACTTATTTCACTTAGCATAATACCCTCTAGTTCCATCCATGTTGCAAATGGCAAGATTTCATTTCTGATGGCTGCATAATATTCCTCTGTGTGTGTGTGTTTGTGTGTGTGTGTGTGCGTGCACACACGCCATATCTTCTTTATCCATTCATCTGTTGATGGACATCTGGGCTCTTTCCATAGTTTGGCTATTGTGGACATTGCTGCTGTAAACATCAGGGTGCACATGCCCCTTCGGATCACTACCTTTGTTGGATGCACGTTTTTAAGCATAAAAGTTCACTCTGTCCCTGTCAACCTGCTCTCTACCATGCTCCTGGTGGAAAGTGATATTGTCCTCCAAGACCACTGGAACCACATTGCCCAGGGCCTGTCACCTCTGGGCATGTCCACCAACCCACAGGAGTTATTTACTAGCTGATGCAAGAAATGCCTGAGATGTGAGCTTATCTTTAATTTCAGATGAAGTAATCATTGTGGTGAAAGTAAATGCTTGGGTGATACAATGGTTCTAATTGATCTTGTCTGTTTGACAAACTTCTATTATAAATCCCTGCCTGATTTTTGTATGGCCTATGGCCTAAGGATAGCTTTTATATCTTTAAATGGTTGGGGAAAAAATTTCAAGAAAAGAGTACTATTTTGTGACACATGAAAATTGTACAGAATTCAAATTTTGGTGTCCTTAAATGAAGTTTTTGGGAACACAGTTATGTCCATTCATTTATAGATTATCTTGGACTGCTTTCACACACAGTTGAGTAGTTGCAACAGAGACCATATGAGCCACAGAACTGAAATATTTACTATCTGACCCTTTAAGAAAAAGTTTGCTACCTCCGGATTTAAAGGTCTGGATTCCTTTGTAATTCAGGAGTGGAGGAGGCAAAACAAAATAAAAAGTCCCTTTAAATCTTTTTTTTTTTTTTTTTTTTTTAGATTTTATGTATTTATTTGAAAGTCAGAGATCACAAATAGGCAGAGAGGCAGGCAGAGAGACAGGGGGAAGCAGCCTCCCTGCTGAGCAGAGGGCCTGATGCGGGGCTCGATCCCAGGACCCCGAGATCACTACCTGAGCCGAAGGCAGAGGCTCAACACACTGAGACACCCAGGCGCCCCTATAAAGTCCCTTTAAAGGAACTCTGTAGAACAGAATAAAACACGTGACATGGAAGTGCCACTAATCTGAACGTATTGTTGATGTTTAGAGTGATTAGGGCAAAAAAAGAGAAACTTAAGAAGAAATCCTGAAGGTACCAGTAACTTTTGCAGAAACCTGAAGTGGGAGCACAGAAAGGGATTGCTAAAGAAAGCCACACCAACTTCTCAGTCCTTAAAGCTTTGTGGGTTTTTCCTTCATTTTTAAATTATCTTTATGCTCATCTGGCTTAAGTATCTCTAAACACAGACATTAAAGTGTGCTTCGGGGTTATCTGAGGACTTCTGAGATACAGAGAAGCCCTCCTGTGAGCTGGGCCTGGCTTATGACCATGGTCCTGGTCCCTAGTGTCTGAGAAGTCAAGAGCCACACCTTCTGCCCGGAGCCTCCTCAGGGCTATTTTGCAGGTGTTTTTGTTGTTGTTTTGTCTTTTGTTTTCTTTTTTATATTCTTGCACCCAGGAGAAACTCTAGCATGTGCCATATGAATTTCCTGCTCTCTGTGATTTGAACCAGCTTGCCGGAGATCACGCTCCAGATAGCTCTCTCACACACAGGAGGCGTGGTGTGTTAGGAAACCCTTGCCTGCTTATTGACAGTAAGGCAGCTGGGGGGTGGCAGGACAATTTGCAGAATTCCATGAATCTATTCTGGCATTTTATTAGGTTGGCAGGTGTACCCTGACCCAAGCAACAAGCCGGCCTCTTGTTTCAGTGGGTTTCCCTATTTCTTGGGTGCTGCCGGCTAGTTGTGCCGATCAGACCTACCCTCCCAGAAGATGCAGGCCCGAGCTTCCCCAATAAGGGTCTCAGTGAGCTGCAACAGGACCCCATGATCTGTTTTCAGTATTTCAAAAGCCGTGGTAAAAAAGATACCTTTGCCCAAATGCTGTGCTTGACCCAAAAGGTCAAGTTTCTTTTCTTTCTTTCTTTCTTTTTTTTTTAAACTGGCCCTGAGATAAGGGAGAGAAGACATTAGCTTTGGCCGAGTTCCCACCATGTGCCAACTCCGTGGAATAGGAATCATTCTCCCCATTTTTACAGAGGAGGGACTAAAGACTCAGAAAAGTTATGTAACTTGCACGGGGTCACACAGCCTGTCACAACAGAGCTTCCATCTGCGCCGTGTGTCCAATTCCAGAGCCCTAGTCCTTCCTTTATATCATGTTTCTTCATTTCTTCCTGCAGCTCAGAGGCAGGGCTGGAGGCTAATGTGGTGTTGGGTTACAGTTGGGAAAATGTTTAATGGATGTTTGGTGGAAAAATCTTTCAAAATATGGGGTCTGTGGAGAGGGGGAAATAAAAGAGGGTCTGGTGCTGAAAATATTGGATATCATCTGGAGACCCCTTTTTTCACAGAGCATTCGAAACATTCTATTGATAGAACGGGATTGGGTCTTACAAAGGACAATGATCTAGACTGAGAAAGGACTAAAGTGGGGAAAAGAATAGCCAATGATTTGGGCAGTAGTGGTGCCTGTAGCTTGACTCTGATCTCTCTAGAGAGACTAGTGTAGTCTATGATTCCGTAGCTTGGACTCACAGTCACATATACACCTGAACATATTATATTTCTGATTAGTCTCCAAGCATCTGTTAAGTAATAGGCCTCATATGGATACAAAGCTGTGTCTGGAGCTCTCGATCTGTCAGAAATTGTGTTCGTTTGTGGCCCTTGGTAGTCACAAAGTTCTGCACAAACTTGCCAGGATAAGAGAGCACGTCCGTGTTCTGTGTTCTTCTCCATGATTGTCAGTCAAGTATAGCCCCAAGAAGAGAACAGAAAAGACTCAGGAAAAACAAAGTTTATTATATTCACAGGTACTAGAAACCAGATGTATGCCATGACAGCTGCATGGGAAAGCGTCTATGCGGGTCAGGAACAAGGAGAGTGTTGAACCATAGCCTGGAAAGGCAAGGCAGGGCAGGGTGAAGAGTTTAAGAGCTGCTGGGTTGAATCATTCCAGTGGGCTTTAGGTGGTAGAGATGGTCTCTAGTTGTTGACCAAGCCCTGGGATGAATAAAGCAGAGGAATAATGCCTTCCCCATGCAAGGGTCAGAGAGAAGAGCCATGGCTTTGGATTGGTTGGTTCACATATGAAAGCTGTGCTCCCTGCTCAGTCCTTTGTTATCTCTAAGAACCGGCTAGCCCAAAGAGGGGCAGTCTCTTCCTTAGCCAGAAAGGTCTTTAAAGATGTCAAAACATTCATAATAAATGGAAAACAAATTTAAAAATATAAGCACTATAGTCAAGGATTGAACAAATCTGATGTGAACGAAGCCAGACCCAGAGGGTGAGAGAAAGGGCAGGAATGCGACGAATCATCCAGTGGATTGGTGGGAGAGAAGAGCAGGATGGATATGAAAGGAGCCAACCAGGGAGAGGTTGTGTGGGATACTGGGCTTCTGTGCTCTTGACTCGGGCTGAAGAGAAATGTTTCTATTAGAATATTCTGCTTTCTGGTACCATTGTTTTGAGGAGATCCATACAATCTATACAAAGGTGTGGGTGTAGAAAGTACCACGGGAGTTTAGAGGATGGTCAGAAGCAGCTGGATAATGAGCTCTGCCTCATTGGGCTGCGATCAGGCAGGAAGGTCAAATCCATTTTTGTACCTTGGACAGTTCCTGCACTTTGCTTTGTAGGTAGTAGGTGCTTGATACATTGCTGTCATGTGGGTATCAAGTGAATGATGCGTCCTTGGCAGGACCCACTGAGAATCGTTAGAAAACACGTGAACATATGAAGAATGTGAGAAAGTGTCCTTATTGAGCAACTCCAGACTCCATCCTTGAACTCGGCGGATAAACCAATTATTTTATCTAGTCTCTCAGTATAAAATAATATTCAACTATCTTTTGTTAATTCTCATTAAAATGTGAAAAGGTGGTATGATTTTTGTACCAGTACAATGGTTTGATGTAAAAATATAGTGCTCCCTTTATCTGTCTTTGAACTAAAGTTCACAAGCCTCTCCTGCTGATGGCTAAAAGATTAAACTTTCTAATTCCATGTCATTCAGCCACAAGTAGGGCTTAAAAGTGGTCAGTCTGAAATTTAAAATTAGTGAATGAAAGATGAATGAATCCCCATTTACCTTTGTTTTAATTGCCTCCTATTCACCCTTTTGGTAAGGGAGGGGTTCTGTCCTGGGGTTATAGGGATGGCCGAACACATGTCACTTAAACTGGACAGGTGAGATCAACGACAGTTTACTAGTCACATACACTCACAGCCTGGGGAAGAGGACACTGTGTACAATGCAAAGCCCCAGGGGAGTTGCCCTTGGGAACAGAGTGAAAAACCAGCGACCATGGGAGACAAGCTGTGTGGTATCAAGACAGTGTGATGTCCCCTCATTTCTGCAGGAGAATGTGATTGGTTCAACTGAATGCTTTTGTGGTCTGACAAGGAACTGAAGCCACTACTGGGGACAAGCAGGGACTGCACATGGGTCCCTTTGATATGGAAGGTTACTGGACTAGAAGACTTCATCTGTGGGAACAGAGTGGAAAGGGGAACTTGTGATTAAGCATTCAAGGTCTTCCTGATTTTACCAGAGGTGAAGGTAGCACATAATATTGGACCTTAATTTTAGGCCTTACACCAAGATATAAGTTCCTGCAGGTGCTTATAAATCATCATAGCAGTTGAGAAGGAACGGCTACCTCACCTACCCATTGTGGGTTATCTGGTCCAAACCCAGATCTCTTCTGATTGACCTGATGCTTAGCTCTCCACATAGACACTCTCCAGTAGGGGCTCAGGCACTCCCGAGGTCTTTCCAACACTCTGATTGCTCGTCTCTGAGAGGCTGCCTCATTTCCCTCGGTGCTATCATTTCTGTCATTTCCATCAGTCATGGTAAATCACCTTCTTTCTGATGTCTGCTTTATGCAAGACTTGGGCCAAGCCCATGGAAGATCCAAGCGAAAGGTCCCCTCTGTTTTGGGATACCATCTCCTTGGTAAATCCAGTATCAGCATATGTTTTAAGGTATCCACTAGATGTAAGTTCTAGAAACAGTCTTTCCTTGCTTACTAAACTCTTATTTCCTTTTGGCAAAAAACAAACAAACAAACAAACAAACAAAACATTGTAATTTTTCACGCATACTTCCTTCTCTAAAACTTATGGTATAAATTTCATACGCCAGTCTTCAGGCTTTTTGGTTCTTGATATGCAAAGCCAAGTTCTGTTCAAAACAAAACAAAAAACTTCCTCTCTCAAACCTCAAGATTTTATTATTTATTTTAAAATTTGGTTTTATATATCAAGAATCATCTCTACTATTGGTCTTAAAACAGTCAATTCAGCAATCCATATCTTTGTTCTAGAGCTACAGCTGACCTGTCTGCAACAGTAGTCACATTATTTGAAAAGTTTAAATTAATATTGATTTAGATGATGAAAAATTTAAAATTTAATTCCTCAGTCCCAGTAGCCACATTTCGAGTGTGCAACAGCCACACATAGCTAGTGGTTACCATACTGGGCAGTCAAACTTAGAACGTTTCCACATTGCTTGAAGTTCTACTAGATAACGTTAGTCTAGAGTGTGTCGACCTTTCCCTTGAGGGCTGTGAATTGTGAGTGAAGGGCAACTTGTAAAGAAAGAAGGGTGAGGGAGGAGGTTGTTGAGGAAGAAACCTGTGTATACCTCAAAGTTTTATCCTGCTGCAGTAACTTTGAAGAAAGTTTTGAGTTTGAGAAGCTTAAATAATGGCTTTTAATGAGATTCCCTCCATATTTGGGTAGAAGAACATTCTTGGCTGCGGGAAACGCTCCTGCCTACCAGTCTGTCACAGATGGCATGTACCACGGATTGCCCCCACTGAGCAGCTCTCTTGTGAAGAGCATTTTTGCTTCACAGCTCAGCCTGCCCCAGCCACTGGATCCACGGAGCCTCCAGGTATGTCGAGAGGTACTTTTATACCTATAAATGGTGTGTTATACATCAGGTATTTGGGCATTGTGTTTCCATTTGGTTTAAATTTTGCAGAGACTCACCCTTCTCTGGGACTCTTTATCCTTGCTTGGCTCCCCTTTATTGACTTGGGAGAGCAACCCAGGCCCACTCTTATTCCCAGTCAGAGTCTTTGCCCCGAAACTGTTCATCAGGTGAATTGGGCCAATAGCTTATCTGTTCACAGCTGGTAGCAAAACCAACAGTTGATCTTTTCGATTTAATAAACAAGGATGATAGCAATCACAGTACATAAATTAGGTCAGCAGCTGAGGTTTGAACAGCCCTGGTTACAACAGGTGTTATCAAATGTAATCCTAGCAACCATTATTTAGGCACTAACAATATTATCCTCTTTCTACGACTAAAAGATTAAGGTTCTGGCAGACCAGAGATCAGTTGTGGCAGCCCGAGGTCACAGATTGTATTGGTTATCTATGACAGTGTAACAAATCACCCCCCAAATTTAGCAGACTAAAACAATAAATGTTCATCATCTCATGTATTTTGTGAGGCTCAGGAATCTGGGAACAGTTTATTGTGTAGTTCTGGTTAGTCGTGTGGATTTCTCACCAGTCAGCAATTAGGGTATTGGCCCAGCTGTCGTCATCTCAGGGGTCTACTGGAGGAGAATCTGCTTCCAAGCCCACTCACAGGGCTGTTGGTAGGCATCAGAAGATCCACTTGCAAGCTCGTTCATGTGGGCTTGTCCACAGGGCTTCCTCATAACATGACAGATGGATTCTTCCAGACCAAACAATTCAAGAGAGAACAAGAGACAGACCCCAAGGTGGAAGTCATAGCCTTTTTATTACCTCATTTTAGAAGGGACATCCCATCTTTTTTGCCATATTTCATTCACTAGCAGTGAGTTAATTTTAGCCTACACTCAAGGGGAGAAGACTTAAACTCTACCTCTTCATGGGGAAGAGTATCAAAGAAGTTTTGGACATATATTTAAAACCACCTCACAAATCCAGGTCTTCTGACTCCAAAAGCTCCAACCTAATGTTTATATATTACAAAGCTAAGCCAAGTAATGCCAATATCAAAGCCATGTAAGTCCCACAATTTTATCTTCCCTAGCAACAAGACAATTATTCTTGGCCCAAGCCTTGACCTCATTTAGTCCTAGAGGACAGGACTGACCATGACCCCTGGGCCTGTTCCTATTGCCTTTGGATGTTGGCTGGGATTAGGTAGATGCAAGTGTCCTGGTTTCCTGCTACCTGAATCAAGTCTAACTCTAAGAACTGTCTGAAGCCAGTTCCAAGTGTGCAAGTATAGAATGGGGTCAGATGAACAGGTCAGCTATGTCCAAGGTTGCATGTGCTGCCACAGGTAGTAGAGGATATTTTGGCTGTTGGACAGTGACATGGAGAAGACAGAGGTCCACATGTTAATGTCATGACATTGGCTTTGAGTTGTTACTTAGAACTGGAACACAGTGATGAGGAAGGAAAACATTTTAAAGTTCCTAATACTGAGAACATTTAAGTTTAAGTTTCTTTATTATAAATATGTCTCTGTTTTTATAGTATTCTGGAAATTCCAAACACTGGTGCTAACTAGTTACACTGAAGTCTTAAGAACCCTTCTATGTTTAGCCATATTCTGGAGGGGAAGAAAAAGGATGATTATTCTCTCCTCTACATTATCATGGACCTTCTATCAAAACTATTTCTACATAGTAAATAAATCATCCCACAGTGTTTTGGAGTACAGACATAGAAATCCTGCTCATACAAGATGTTTATTATTTATGGACACAGTATACCATTATCATGTTTCTTATTTGTTTCTTTTAGGCATCCATGCTATTCCCTTGGAGAGCATTTCTGGAAGATGGAGGACTGTTTCCAGTTATGAGTAGCAGACCAGATACCCTAGAATATAATATGCAGGTAAACTCGGTCTTCCCACTTGTCACAGAGAGAACTGAATGCAGACTACAAAGCAGGCATCCTTGGGTCCATAGGTCAGCGGTGAATAATTTATGAGATAAGCAGGGATGTTTGATTATGAAGCTATAAACCCAGTGCTACAAAGTGAGTCATGTTTTCTTATGACAGAAGAGAATCGTGTTCTTGGTAGTATGGGCCTCAGTTGTAGATTCAGCTGTAGTTCCCACGGCCAGTAAAGATCAGGGAGAGTGGCTGCCCATTTCCAATCACTCTACAGGCCTCTTAGAGAAACAGCCAGGCTGGAAGTTCAGGGTTGTGTGACCAGGATCCTGGCCTCCCTATAAACAGTTGGTAGGGAGAGAATTTTTTAAGCGGGATCCATAGGAGAATTTCTTTCAATTATGTGTCTCTCCCCTGATCACCTAAGCAAATATCATTGTGTTCTCATTTTTAAAAAGTAGAAAATATAGAAAAGTGCTAAGAAAAAAGTGAAAATCAGTCATAAATTTGCTTCAGAGTAATATGGAAGTGGGTAGTGGTGGAGATAGGGGCAGGCCTGGCCATAGGCTGATGGTTTTGGGGGCCAGGAGATGGGAACTATACGGTTTGCTTTTGTTTATGCTCAAAATTAAAACTGGATTTTTTAAAGTAAAGTATTAAGAATGGTTAAGAAAATCAATTATAGCCCCCCACTAGGAAACAATCACAGTTCACATATTGGTTTACTTTTTTCCGGTACTTTTCTTATGCATACCTGTGTTTATATCTGTACTTTTAAAGGAAAATGGATCTCATACTATACGTTCACCATGTACAGATTCCACAGTAAAGTGCTGGGAACGGGCTTCCATACAAAGCTGAAAGTCTGATATATTCAAGGAGAACTTTGAGCTAGAAATGTTACTCTAAGATTTTTATGGATTTTCTAATAATCAAGAGGGCAGGGCTTATAAATATAATTATTTCTAGTTTTCTCCCCAAAATCATGTATAAAAGATGCATAGAAACCTTTAGCATGGGTGTTTTGTTTTGTTCTTTTTGTTTCTAGCTGTGCCTCTGTGGGCTGAGTGAGCTTGACCTCAAGGTAGCCCATGGAGAGCTGGTGGGCATACGGCTGCTTTTGGAAGATGTACTTCTGAGCAGCCATCATGTGACCATGGAGGACCCCTCCACACAGCAAGCCACAAAGGACAAACACAGTCAGATACTCCTGGTAAACAGTCTACGTAATTGGCCAGGGCTGTATTGTATTAAAAGACCTTCCTCTCTGGAATCAGAGAGCCACAGACACTGTCCAACGGTGTCTCCCAATGGGCCCCAGGACTGAGCTAATGTTGCATGGGGGCAGCAGTAGGGTAGGGGTCATCTCTAATATATGGGATATCCATTTCTTTTCACTTTAAAAAGAGAACAAAAGTTGTGGGAGACCCACTGAAACCAAATGGAACAAGTAATCCAACTGGCTGGATTTCCTTAGGAGTCACGAACATTTAGAGTTGGAAGACACATGTAGAACCAGAGTCAGAAGGACTGGAGGGGTATGACAGAGGCCCTGGGTGAACCTCTCCAGTCTGGGCTCTCATCTTCATCACTCATCTAGTCTAAGGACTTCTAGGCAAGCACTCCCTCCTTTGGACTTTTCCCTCTGAAGCTCTAAGGTACCAAGAACCTCTAGCCCACCTTATCATCACTGGAATTAATTCTGCCCATATCTGGGAACCAGAGACTTGTAGAGACACAGAGTAAGCTAGCTGGTGCCCCCAACTGAAGAGCCCCCTCTTCTGAGCCAAACATTCCAAGAGAGAGGTCTGCAGCAGCCCTGACCAATTCCTTACCTTCAATCCGCTCCTCAGAAGCTACAATTTGTCACCACTGAGACCACTCTTACCAAGAGCACCACGATCCTTGTCGCTAAATCCCCTGGATACTTTACAGTCCCCTTCCAACCTGAACCCATTGTCAGCACTGGACACAGTGTGTCCTTCTTGCGGTCTCCCTACACCTGGCTTCCAAAGCAGGGCTCCCTCCTAGTTTCCCCTGGCATTGTAGCCAGGCCTTCTCAGACTTCCCCACAGACTGTCCTCTGCCTCCTGCCCCCCTTCTTCCTCTCCCAATCCCCCAAAGTATGATTTTTTGGGTTCTGTCCCCTATTACCCTCCCACGGGTCTGCATTTTGACTTCCATGCCATTAGCCACTTCAGTCTTTGTTGGCTCCTTCCTCCATAAAAAAGCATTAAAAGTGATAGTTTACAACCGTATTAATATTAAAAAAAAAAGATATCCTACATTAAAACATTTTATTAAGGGGCACCTGGGTGGCTCAGTAGGTTAAATCCTCTGCCTTCAGCTCAGGTCATGATCCCAGGGTCCTGGGATGGAGCCCAGCATCGGGCTCTCTGCTCAGCAGGGAGTCTACTTCCCTTCCTCTCACTCTCTGCCTGCTTCTCTGCCTACTTGTGATCTCTGTCTGTCAAATAAATAAATAAAACATTTTAAAAAAAACATTTTATTAAGCCTCAATATCCCTTATCTCCTGATTTTAAAAGAAATTAGAAGACTTTGTGGGCCCTAGGCACTGTGTCTCGTCCATAAGTGTCCCCTGAACACTCTTACTACTACCATTGGGTATGACTGAGATCTTTTCAGAGTGCTTTAGTAATTACTAGTTTCTTTCATCTTCACAATTCCATGAAGGGGGTACTTGCAGTATTCACCTTTTACAGATAATACTGAAGCTTAGAAAGGTTAACTGATGTGCCCGAAGTCACATATCTTGTGAGGAGAGAAACCCAGATTCCAACTGAACAGTCTGGCACCAGAGCTCCCCTCTACTCTTGCCCACTACGTTGTTCCACTTCTCAGCCTCTCCCTAGACAAACTCATCTGCTTTCGTAACTTTGATGACTTTTCACGTGATGACTCATGCAACGACCATCTACATGTCGTGTCCCAATTTCAATCCTGTCAGATTCATGCACTCAACTTCCTTGTTCCACCCCAGAGTCCATGCGTCCCAAACTAAGCTTATTTCACAGCCCAAAACTCACCCTTCTTTCCATATTCTCTGTCAGTGGACCACTTCTTGCCCAGTGGCCCAAGCCAAAAAATCTGGACAGCCATCTTTGATTTCTCTCTTCCATACCCCACAATCAAATGCTAAGTTTTACTATTCTATTACTTTAATATCTCTCAAGTTTGTCTACTGCTCCCAATCTTCCATCACCAACCCCCAGTCAGCATTGTCTCCTAATGTTAAGCTATGAGCATAACCTCCAGTTGGACTCCCTATGTTCACCCTTGCCTCCTTCTGGTACATTCACCAGGGTAATAGTTTTTTTTTTAAGATTTTATTTATTTATTTGACAGACAGAGATCACAAGTAGGCAGAGAGGCAGGCAGAGAGAGGGGGAGAGCAGGCTCCTTGCTGAGCAGAGAACCCGATGTGGGGCTCGATCCCAGGACCCTGGGATCATGACCTAAGCTGAAGGCAGAGGCTTTAACCCACTGAGCCACCCAGGTGCCCTACCAGGGTAATATTTTTAAATGCAAAATTGATTATGTCACTTCCCTCTTATAACCCTTAAATAATTTCCAAAGGCCCCCAAAATAGAATCTAAGTGCCACAACGAGACCTTCACCACCTATCTCCTCCTGGTATCTCCAGCCTCAACTTCTTTCATTTTATCAAATGCGCCATGCTGTCTTTCCTCAGTAACTTTGTGCGAGCCAGTCCCTCTGGTGGAAAACGTCCTTCCTTTTCCTCCTCCCTCTCTACTTCATCATCTGATTAAATCCTATTTATCTTTCAGGTTTCAACTTCCACACCACTCTTTCAGAAGTTTCTTCAGATTTTTTTTACCTTTTAGCTGATGCCCCTCTATACCAATGAGGATGAACTTGCTATAAGAAACAGGTTGTCCTACTAGCCGTGACTTAAATTAGAAAGGGTACTAGTGTTTCAAAACAAGTCTAGGAGGAGGTGGTTTGGGTTGGTACAGCCACTCAGGTTGATGTAGGCTCCAGCTCTGCCATCTTGGGTATGTCAGGAAAATGTCTCATTAAGGGACTTTGTCTTTTTACCAAGGAAGAAAATTCTTTCCAGAGCCTTCTAATAGATCTTCCCTGTGTCCTACTAGCTAAGTCTACTTCAGGCAAATTAGTGGAAAAGGAAGTGTGTTGGGATGGGCTATCTAAATTCCACACAGAATTAGATGTTTCATCCAGAGGGAGCGTTTGTAAATCAGGCTTGGCACCAAGAAGTACCAAGATCAAGAAGCATGCTGGGCCCTTTGGGCTCTTTAGTTACCATTACTTGGTCCTGTTTTTGATGGATTGCCATCATTCCCTGACATCCCCACTCTCCTGCACCTTCGGGCTGTATCCTGTCTCTTGTTCCTCCTTCCATCCTCTAAAACACTTAGGAAGAGAAAACTTCTCTTAATATGAATATATTAACATGCTAAGTTTATGTTAAAGTAATTATTATTTTTTAGATTTTATTTATTTATTTGACAGACAGAGATTACAAGTAGGCAGAGAGGCAGGCAGAGAGATAGGAGGAAGCAGGGCTCCCTGCTAAGCAGAGAGCCCGATGCAGGGCTTGATCCCAGGACTGAGCTGAAGGCAGAGGCTTTAACCCACTGAGCCACCCAGGCACCCCGGTAATTATTTATTTTAATTAGTTTTATTTCATGATTTGTTTTTAATATTCATAGACACTAGGAAGCACCAGAATTTATACTGCCTGTGAGAAAGGACTCTGGGTTTCCTGACCATGATCTCTTAGACTTGAGGCTCTTAAACTCCAAAACAAAAGTGATAGACCCTTAAAGCAGTGGTCCCAGGAGCCCTGGGTTCCTCAGAGGCAAGTTGGAGTTTTGGTGTATTTTTTAAATTTATAATGCCTTTTTAAATTGAGGTATTATTAACATATAATACTAGTTTCAGGTATAAAACATGATGATTCTCTGTTTGTATGCATTGCAAAATGAAAATCATAGTAAGCCTAGTTACTATCCATTACTATACAAAGTTAATACAGGATGATTGACTGTATTCCCCAAACTGTACATTATATCCACATGAGTGTTTTATCTTATAATTGGAAGTTACTTCTTGATTCCCTTTATTCATTTGTCCCCCAAACCTCCTCTCCTCTGGCAACCACCAGTCAGTTCTCTGTATCGATGTCTTGCTTTAATTTTGTTTTGTTTTTTAGATTCCACATAAAAGTGAAAGCATGCAGTACTTGTGTCTGACTGACTTATTTCACTTAGCTTAGTACCCTCTAGATCCATCTATATTGTCACAAATGGCAGGTTTTCATTGTTTTTTATGGCTGAGTAGTATTCCTGTGTGTGTATGTAATCGCCTCTTTATCTGGTGATCCATCAATGAACCCTTAGGTTGTTTCCAATATCTCGGCTATTGCAAATAATGCTTCAATGAACATAACATACATATATCTTTTCAAATTCATACTTTCATTTTCTTCGTAGATACCCAATAGTGGAATTACTGGATCATATGGTAGTTCTGTTTTTAAGAGGAACCTCCATACTGTTTTTCATAGTGGTGCACTAGTTACATTCCCACCAACTGTGCACAACAGTTCTCTTTTTACCTTGCCAAAATTTGCTATTTATTTATTTATTTAGTGATAGTTATTCTGACAGATGTGCAGTGATATCTTATTCTGGTTTTGATTTACAGTCCTCTGGCGATTAGTAATGTTAAGCATTCTTCATATACTTACTGAGCATCTGTATGGGTTGGTTGGTTGGTTGGTTGGTTTTTAGAAAATGTCTATTCAGATCCTCTGACCAGTTTTAAACTTTCTGGGTTTTTTGTTATTGACTTGTATGAGTTCTTTATGTATTCTGGATTTTAACCCCTATTAGGGATATGATTTGCAAATATCTTGTTCCATCAGTAGATGACCTTTTTATTGTGTTGATGGCTCCCTTCACTGGGCAGTAGCTTTTTAGTTTGATGTAGTCCCACTTGTTTACTCTTGCTTTTGTTTTCCTTGACTTTGGAGTCAGATCCAAAAAAATATCAGTAAGACCAATGTCAAAGATCTTACTGCCTATGTTGTCTTCTAGGAGTTTTAAGTTTCAGGCCTTACATTCAAGTCTTTCATCCATTTTGTGTTTATTTTTGTATTTGGTGCAGTGGTCTGTTTTAATTTTTGCATGTAGCTGTCCCGTTTTTCCAGTACCAGCTATTGAAGAGATGGTCCTTTTGTCATTCTATATTCTTACCTACCTTGTCATAAATTAATTGATCATATATGCATGAATTTATTTCTGGGCTCTCTATTCTGTTCCACTGATCTATGTATTTATATGCCAGTACCATGTCATTTGATCATTATAGCTTTGTAGTACAGTTTGAAATCAGGGATCATGTTACTGCTAGATTTATTTTTCTTTCTCAAGATTGTTTTAGTTATTTGGGAGTCTTTTGTGGTTCCATATAATATATTTTAGAATTAGTTATTCTAGTTCTGTGAGAAATGTCATTAGCATTTTGATGAAGACTGCATGAATCTGTAGATTGCTTTGTGTCATATGAATGTTTTAATATTAATTTTGATTATTCTAATTCCATGAGCATGGAATATCTTTCCATTTATTAGTGTCTTCTTCAATTGATAAGTTCTAGTTTTCAGTGTACAGGTCTTTCACTTCCTTGTTTAAGTTTACTGCTCAGTATTTTTTTTATATGATTACCCATGGAATTGTTTTCTCAATTTCTCATTTTTATAGTTTATTATTAATGTATAAAAGCACAACAGATTTTGTATATTAATTTTGTATCCTGCAACTTTGCTGAATTCATTTGTTAGTTCCAATAGTTTTTTTGTGGAATCTTTAGTTTTCTATATATAATATCATGTGATCTGCAAATGGTGACAATTTTACTTCTTCTTTTCCATTTCAGATGTTTTTTACTTCTTTTGCTTGCCTAATTGCTCTGGCTAGGATTTTCAATACTATGTTGAATAAAAATGAGGAGGGTGAACATCCTCATCTTGTTCCCAATATTAGGGGAAAAACTTTAAGCTTCTCACAGCTGAATATATTAGCTGTCAGTTTGTCACATATGGCTTTGTTGTGTTGAGATACATTTCCATTCTACCTACTTTGCTGAGAATTTTTATCATAAATGGATGTTGAATTCTTTCAAATATTTTTCTGCATCTATTGAGATGATCATGATTTTTTATCTTTCATTTTATTAATCTGGTTTATCATGTTGATTGATTTGTGAATGTTAAACCATCCTTGCATTCCTGAAATAAATCCCACTCAGTCAATGGCATATGATCCTTTTACTATATTGCTCAATTTTGTTTAATATTTTGTTAATGATTTTTGTATCTGTGTTAATTGGGGATATTGGTCTGTAATTTTCTTTTTTGTGTTGTCCTCATCTGTTTTTGATATCTGGGTAATGCTGGCCTCATAAAATGTGTTTGGAAACATTCCCTCCTCTTATTTTTTGGAAGAGTTTGAGAAGGATAGATGTTAAATCTTCTTTGAATGTTTGGTAGAATTCATCAGTGAAGCTGTCTGGTCTTGGATTTTTGTTTGTTGGGAGGTTTTTGATTAATGATTCAATCTCCTTACTAGTAATTGGTCTATTAAGATTTTTTTTATGATTCAGTCTTTGAAGATTTGTAAGTTCCTGGGCATTTATCTATTTATTCTAGGTTGTCCATTTTATTTGTATGTAATTGTCTCTTAACAATCTTCTATACGTCTGTGGTATCAGTTATAAGTTCTTTAATTTCTGATTTTATTCCTTTTAGCCCTCTCTTTTTTTTCTTGGTTGAGCCTAGCCATATGTTTGTCAGTTTTGTTTATCTTTTCAAAGAACCAGCACTTCATTGATTTTTTAAAACTATCTTTTTAGTCTCTATTGTATTTATTTCTGCTCTGATCTCTATTATTTCTTTCCTTTTACTAACTTGGGCTTTGTGTCCTTTTTTTTTTTTAAAGATTATTTATTTATTTATTTATTTATTTGACAGAGAGACAGCGAGAGAGGGAACACAAACAAGGGAAATAAGAGAGGGAGAAGCAGGCTTCCCACTGAGCAGGGAGCCTGACATGGGGTTCCATCCCAGAACCCTGGGACGGTGACCTGGAACCATGACCTGAGGCAGATGATGCATAATGACTGAGTCACCCGACACCCCTGTTTGTGTCATTTAAAGCCAATGTTTCCTTATTGATTTTTTCCATCTGGACGATCTATTAATTGATACAAATGGGATGCCAAATTATCCTATTATTATTGTATTGCTGTCAATTTTTCCCTTTAGGTCTCTTAATATTTGTTTTATATTCTTTGGTCCTCCTACATTGGGTACATATATATTTATAAAAGTGTTATCTTTTTGAGGTTGATTTCTTTATCATTATGTAGTGCTCCTCTTTGTCTTTTATTATAGTCTTTGTTTTAAAGTCTATTTTGTCTAATATGAGCATAGCTATACCAGCTTTCTTTTCATTTTCATTTATAAGGAATATCTTTTTTCCATCCCTTCACTTTCAGTTGGTGTGTGTCCTTACTTATGAAATGAGTCTCTGAAAACCAGTATATAAATATGCCTTGCTTTTCTATCCATTCAGCTACTCTGTGATATTTTTTTAGAACACTTAGTTTATTTGCATTTATTTTAATTATTGATAGGTAAGTACTTATCACCATTTGTTACTTGTTTAGTGACTATTTTTATAGTTCCTTTCTATTCCTTCCTTCTTCTTTTTCTTTCTTCCCCTCTGGTTTGGTGACTTTCTTTAGTGTTATGTTTAGATTCTTTTCTCATTTTCTTTTATATATTTAATATAAATTTTTGCTATGTAGTTACTTTAAGTTCACATATATCATCCTATGTGTATAACTGTCTAAGTTGATTGCAACTTATATTTGAACATTTTCCAAACCCTACATTTGAACTACCGTACCCCCTCATGTTTGTTTTTGATGTCACATTTTACATCTTTCTATTTTATTTACCTCAACTAATTTTTGTAATTTTAGTTAATTTTACTTTTGACTTTTTGACCTTCATAGTAGTTTTATAAATTAACTCATTACCTTTGCTATATATTTACTTTTTCTGGAGAGACTTTTACTTCTGTATTTTGTTGTTGTTGTTGTTGTTAATAATTAGTGCTGTTGGGTGCCTGTGTTGCTCAGTGGGTTAAGCCTCTGCCTTTGGCTCAGGTCATGATCTCAGGGTCCTGAGATCGAGTCCCGCATTGGGCTCTCTGCTCAGCAGGAAGCCTGTTTCCTCCTCTCTCTCTCTGTCTGCCTGCTTGTGATCTCTCTCTGTCAAATAAATAAATAAAATCTTTAAAAAATAATAATAATTAGTGCTATTTTGTTTCTGCTGAAAGAAGTCTCTTTAACTTTTTTTAAAAGATTTTATTTATTTATTTAACAGAGAGAGATCACAAGCAGGCAGAGAGAGAGGAGGAGGAAGCAGGCTCCCTGCTGAGCAGAGAGCCCGATGTGGGGCTCAATCCCAGGACCCTGGGATCATGACCTGAGCCGAAGGTGGAGGATTAACCCACTGAGCCACCCAGGCGCCCTTCTTTAACATTTCTTATAAGGCCAGTTTAGGAGCTATGAACGCTTTAAGCTTTTGTCTGGAAAACTCTCTCTCTTCTTCAGTTCTGAATGATAACCTTCAGGTAGAGTGTTCTTGGTTGGAGGTTTTCTCCTTTCAGTACTTTGAATATATTGGGTCACTCTCTTCTGGCCTGCAAAGTTTCTGCTGAAAAATCTGCTGATTATGGTGTTTCTCTTGTATATAACAATTGGTTTTTCTCTTGCTACTTTTAAGATTCTCTCTTTAACTTTTGACATGTTAATTATAATGTATCTTGGTGTGTTATTTCTTATTTGGAACTCTCTGGGCCTCCTGGACTTAGATTTCTGTTTCCTTCCCTAGGTTAAGGAAGTTTTCAGTCATTATTTCTTTAAATAAGTTTTCTGCCTATTTCTCTTTCTTTTCTCTTTCTGGGACCCCTATAATGCAAATGTTATTATGCTTGATATTGTCTCATAGGTCCCTTAAGGTATCTTCATTTTTCAAAATTCCTTTTTCCCTTCATGGCACTGTCTGGGTAAATTCCATTGTTTTGCATTCTGACTCATTCATCTGCTTCATCCAGTCTGATGTTTAACACCTCTAGTGTATTTTTCAGTTCCGTTATTACATTCTTCAGCTATGTGGACTTGTGTTTGGTACTTTATTATATTTTCTATCTCATTGTTGAATCCTTACTGGGTTAATTCCTTCCTCTCCCAAGTTTGGTAAGCATCTTTATGGCATTTACCCTGAATTCTTTATCAGGTAGATTACTTATCTCCATAGCATTATGGTCTTTTTCCAAGTCTTTCAGTGTTAGAGTGCCCTTGCGTAGTTGATACTTCTCATTCAACCTTGCCCTAGCTTTTGGTTGTTTCTTAAAACTTTGTGATTGTCTAATCAGCCTGATTTAATATTGATATGTCCTTGTCATTGAGGAGGTACAAAGGCCTGTCAGTGTTCCAAGGGGAGAAATTTCGTTTAGCACCAAGTTTCAGGCTAATCTGAAGCTAGACCTACAGGCAGCAGCTTTTAAAATATGCAAATATGTTGGGGCTTTGGGTGGCTCAGTAGGTCAAGCATCTGCCTTGGGCTCAGGTTGTGATCAAACCCCATGTTGGACTCCCTGTTCGGTGAGGAGTCTGCTTTTCCCTCTCCCTCTGTTCCTCCCCCCTCACACCACTCATATTCTCTCTCTCTCTCTTAAATAAATAAATAAAATCTCTAAAAAAAATACATGCAAATATAGTCTAGTGCAGCCACAGTTATAATCCCTGCTGGCCTACAAAACGTGGGACTCTACATGAATATATACGCTCTTTCTGGGAGGACTTTTGAGCCATATTGAAGCACAGAAGGCGCGCAAGGATGGTGTGTTCCTGCTTATGCTCCCTGGGAGCATCTCTGCAGCCTCTAGATGTAGGGAAAACCTGAAACCTGCTCCTCAGGCCAAAGCTGCAGCATGAGTAAATGGGTTTTTTTCACAATAAGACACGGTTGCACTTCAGTCTACCATCTGCAGTGCCTGGAAGAGGTGGCCTGTCACATACTGTCTTTCTGACTGTGACATTCCCTTGGAGCTCAGAAATGTCAGGCCCCTCGGCCACCAGTGGCAGGCAGTCAAGGAGCGTTCCCTGTGTGGATTTCATATATCCACTAGCATTAACTAGGCAGCTGGAGAATGTAGGGGTTAGGGCACACTCTCCAGCTTCAGAAAGGCAGCAGGAAGATGTCTTGACTGCACATCCCTGGGGGCTTTGGGAATGCAACAGGAGGAAGAAATGTCTTGACCATGTGCCTATTCTGGCTTTAGGCTGAGAGCAGGAAAACACTGGGACTGCTCACAGTTGCCAGCCCCAACCAGGGAGTACAGACATGTTGCAACCACCTGTGCTCACCGGCTTTAGCTGAGGACTAGGAGAATGCTGCCACTGCTTGCTCTTGCCTGCCCCAGCTGGGGAGCAGGGAAGTGTTGCAAAATGGTGCCTGCTCTGGCTTCAGCAAGGCAGCCCAACAGTGCCATCACCAATTGCCCCTGCCTGTCTTTGCAAGGTGGTGGTGGGAGGGTTTTGCATCTGAGCTCGCCAACCTGTGCTATCGATCTAAGTGGACGGTGAAACACTGGTATCTGCCAGTGGCATCCTCCATCTCTGGGGGAGTTCCTCTGCCCCTGCCCTTCCAATTGCCAATAAATCTCCTTCAGGTATAGTCCCAGGTGCTTTTCAGACTACTTTTTTTTTTTTCTGTTTCTTCAGGTGAAACTGCACACAAACCCTTTAAAGGGAACATCTTGGGGCTTTTTGAGCAGAGCGGGGCCACATGGCCTATACGCTGCCCCCTCGCTGTCACCATGCTCAGCCTTGGCCTGTTGACTGTTTTCTGTTACTGCATAAGGTTTTATTTGATGAAAAGCTCCTGAGGATAAAACAAATCTGGAAATCTTGGGTTAGCTCCTTAGTGAGTAGGTAGGCTCCTTGAGGGGCTGTCTGCCATGTACAGGAGCTGTGAGCTCTCCCCTGGGTCTGGCTTGCCAACTCCGCCTCTGACCAACCCTCTTTCTGGCAGGAACCTTTCTGTAGATATGTTAATAGCACGGGTCCGGTTACAATGAGTGGGTGTTCTTCCTGCTCTGAACCAGGAAACTTGAGTGTCTGAGGTGCTATTGCTGAATGTTCTCTGAGTCCTTTCTTGCAGTAACCTCATGATCCAAGTTTGCATCTTTGCAAAGCAATGCTCCTTTTCCTGTGACTGAGACCCTGTCCTCAGGTGAGAACCTGGATGCAGGATCCAGTTTTGTCTGTCACTCTCTGGATGACCTTGGGTCCTCACAATCTGGCTGCAGTAGAGGGGGACCTGAAAACCTTGTTCCCTCCACATTCTCCAGGGCAGAGCGGTCCCTCAACAAACACTGAGTTAAGACAACTACCAATGAATGAGCAAACAAATCGTTATTCTAAAGGAAAATTGCCCATTGGATAGTAAGTTGAAATTAAGAGACATGTAAACTTTTAAAGGTCAGGAGAAGGACTAGAAGATAAGATTAACTTATGTTTCCATTTCCTCATCCATAAAACAAGTAAAATCCCTAATTTTAGGTCATATTACAGCTCTACTACCGTGAAGGGGAATTAAATCTCAAGTGTGTTGAAGGGTACTTTCCAGACTGCAGAGGCTAAACACAAAAGGCCTAATTTTTCAAAGGCAGATAGAAGGTTAATACCCAAGTAAAAGAGTTTTTTAAATGAATGGTACAAGACTCAAGCAGAAAGCTGAAATGGAGATATTTGCCTCTTTTCTGTATTTTTATCTATTTAGAAAGGATGCTTACCCTCTCTAAGCTATAATGTGCTGTAAGCCCATAACCCATTCCTCCTACGGAGAATACACATTCTCCAAGATGCTCCTTCTCCGTGGGTTAATGTAAAAGTTTATCCTATATCGATCCTATATCCTATATTGATCTATGATTAATAAAGAAGACTTTCTGTAATGCTTTCAGCCAGATGTGTCTGGAGTGCCAGGATTCAGAAGTCCGTTCCAAAGCAGCCCCAAAGCCTCCAGACTGCTGAGGGGCCCATGCAATGCGGTGATGTCCCTTGCTGTCCTGAGATCCTTTCTGGTGCTGTGGAAGCAGCTGGAAGTGCTAAAGGAGCACTGGGGCCGACTCAAACTGCCAGGCCAGGACCTCGATTCTGTCTCCCTCCACAAACAGTTCTCAGAACTCTACAGGTGAGCATTGCTGAGGTGGAAATCGCCGTGAATGAGTGGAATCTGGTGTCTGATAAATTCCTCCCCTTACGCTGAGGGCGAGATTTGGTCTTAAACCTGGTACGCCCCAGCCCCACTGAGCGCAGAGGAAACTGGGCGATGTGTCCTGTCACCAGTGCTTTACAGGAACAGCTGGGTTCTGTTGACTACAGGGACAGTGCTCTGTTCCACTAAGCAACACTGTATCTCATTTACCTAGAGTTCTGTCTCGAGGAACTTGTGCCTCTCCGGTGTCCCCACGGTGCTGACTCATCAGCTTTTTTAATTCATAGGATCCCAGTGAGCACTAGGTAGGGAGAGGCTGCTGCTGTGACCTCCTCTCCATTTCCTTTCCCATTGGACCCAAGTGTTGAGTCTCTCATATTTTCTCTCTCTCTCTCTACTGCCAGAGGTATAATATGGTGCAAGGTCTTAGGTCTGCAGGAGGGTGGGGTGTTAGTGGTGTTTCACAGCTTCCAGCTCTAGCTGGGATAACTTAGCAGGCAGGAAAGACATGTTGCTTCTGCCATGTGTTTTGTAATCAAACAAGCATCCACCAAGCGTCCACTCACCATTCTTGGACCTTACTGGGCACAAGAAGGTTCTCTTTGGTGGCATAGTCCAAATGGTCTATCCTACAAGTTATTACAGTCAGCTTTCTTGGTAACTAGGCAGTGAGAAAACTTGTCAATGTTTTGAAGAATGAAGAGTGAAATTATATGTACCCAAGGGGAAAAGTCCTCGGGATTTAATATTGACTAAGGGCGTGGCAACTGTAGTGAATTTAGATGGCAATATGAGTTTCTATAATGGGTTGGGAGGTTTATAACAATGACAGGAAGCAGAATGTGAACAAAAATAATTGTCAGAGAATCTAAACAAGAAAAAAATACGATTGTTTGCTAACTTGTCTCTCTTCTTTAATAGAACTGACATTCTCTATCCCAGCATGAAAGCTATAGCTAGGCAGATGGGGAAAGAAGATGAATTCGAAGGTATTATAATAAGTAGTCAGTCTATTCTTCCCCCCAAAGGAGCTTCAGAAATCGAAATAAAAACTCAGCAGGTATGCAGGAACTGTTTTGAATGTGACTGAAAATTTGCTTTACAGCATAAGCATGTAAAACTACAGATATACCCAAGTGGCATTATTTTCCCTAAGATATTAAGTGGAGATTGAAGGTATGTCAATCACTAAACAGCCTCGGAGAGAACTAAGTATTTAAAAGCATGTGGGGCTTTGATTAAGTAAATAACTAGCCCTAATATCTCCATTTTGTAGGTCTAGAGCTTTGTATTTTGATTCTCTTCTAATTAAGGTACACTACCACAAAAAAAGATGATGATAGAGAACATACTGCCATCTTAAACTTAAAATCTCACACAAAATTATCCACTGCCCCCAACACATACATCCATGAAAATGGGATATTTAAAATAGCTCCTATGATTGATTGTTTTTCTGAGAATAAGTCATGATTTATGCACAGGTCCATTTGGTGTGCTAGAAGGTCTATGTGGGAGGTTGTGTTTCCAAGGGTTTGTTCACCTTGGTCCTGGGACACCATCTCCACATGGCTGTGTTCCCTTGTGTCTGTAACAGGCCAGGCTGTGTTCTCCTTGTTATGGTAACAAGCAAGCAAAAATTCTAGCTGTTTGAGTGTCAGTGGAAGTGTCCCCGGAAGATCAAGAATTCAGTGGCTAACTGTCCCCCACCCCTGCAACACACAGTGTTGGGACCCCAGTCCCAAGCCCATTGTTTACCCTTCTGAGTCCTGATTTTCTCTAGGAGCTGGGGTCCTCTGACAGGGAGAAACGTGGGCCCTACAATCCTAATGGGTAAAGTAAGGGCACATGGTTATTGGCAGAGTTTTCTCCTAGTCATGTTTGGATTTTAAAATATTCTCATGAAATCCTCCTTGATATCTAAATTGAGTTTCAGGCCGAGGGGTTTCTCTTGTAATAACAACTCATGAAATTCCCGCCCACATTCAGAGACTCGCAAGATACATGAGGTCACCTCAGACATTGAGCACTTTGCAATTTAGCACAACTTGGTACAAAAGGGTTGTATTTTATCAACTGGGATGTGGGCCAAGAGAAAAGATGTTGGTCTCTAAAGAGGTGTATCTACCCTTGCAAAAGCACTTGGAAACCCGAGAAAGGAACCCTTCCTTCTCCCTGGGAGAGAGTAGCTGAAGAACATAGCCCCAGACCCTTCTGTAGGAATTTGACTTAGGAGCTCAAAGTGTAAGCTGAATGTAGAAAGTGACTCTTAAACTTCTGACTCTAGCTTCAGAAACTTCTGGAAAATCTTGAAATTCATATGATCCAAGAAGTATTAAGAAAAGTTAACAGAGAGAGAGCACTGGTTGTATCAGAAAAGTCCAAGGAGACATGTACTCTCCCTACAGGTAAAGTATGTTTATTTTATTACTTCACAAAATAACATTAATTCATTTTTTCCCTAATTATAAAAACAATCCATATATCATTTTCATGGGAAAAAAAATTACCACAATGTCCAGAAAATGTTATAAAAATTACTTTTTAACACCTCGGCTCAGAGAGAACTATTAACGCTTTGACATATTTCCTTCCACTTGAAGTCTTTTAAATAGAAAACATTTGTTAAGTTCAATCTCAACTCTGCTGATTCCCTCATAACCGAAATAAAGTTGAAATGGGTAAAACACATAAGCTTTTCTTATTTGTAATATATTTAAGTGTGTGTGTGTGTATAAAATGCATATATATGACATATATGTCAAAATCTTACAAGTACATGTATTTGGGGTGGGAAGGCAGTCACAATTACTTCCTTTCATCTGAAGTCTAAAGTCAGGACCACTCCATGGACATGTGATCAGTGCACTTACAGGGGTACTTTGGCTTTCATACTTTATGGGTACCATTTTGAAGCTCTTGATTTTAACTTAGAATTTGTGTTTCATGAGTTCATGGAGCCTTCACTAAGGACTTAGAGACTTGGTCTTAAACTGCCTCCTCACCTTGCCAAGAGGGGTTCTCAGCTGCCTACTCTTCTGCTTTCTGGCACCATAAACACCTCCCCCCTAGCATTCCCACCCAGGAGTTACTACTGCCCTCCACTCCATTGGGGACCTGATCAGGAGGAATATCAGGATATGTGTACCTAGTGGTATCTCAAGGACCCCAGTCTGGAAACATCATGGTATGTCTGATGGGTGACTCAGTGGGAGCAAGCCTATTGCCTATCCTGAGATTCGTACAATACCCTGGAATGGAGGTTACAATACGCTTAGGGTTGCCTGTCCACAGCGGGCCCCCAGGAGGGAAAGCTGCCTGGCTCCACATCTCTGCCCCCAGTGAGGACATGGGGCCGCCAGGCAGCAACTGCACACACATTCATGCTTCCAGGCACAGGATAGAACCCCTGGGTGTCTGTGAGGGTCACACTAGCCTCACAAGCATTCCTGTGCCTGGGGAGCACAGCATTAAAAATGAGTAAAAACACCATGACAGGTCAAGAGAGGGACTGTGGAAGAAAGAAACCACTGTGTTTTAGTACCTATAGGGGTGCTTTTTCCCCCCTGCTTTTTTCAATAAGAAGCCCTGTATTTTTATTTTGCACAGAGTACCATAGATTACGTAGCTGGTCCTGTCCACACTTCAATTTCTACTCCTGACTCCTACTAATTCTGTAGGAAAATCTCCAACCTTTAAATGATGGAGAAGTTGTTTGATTAGCAAACTAAATTAGATCTTCCTTTTGAGACAAATTCCACAGACATTGTAATGTGCATTAATCATCTAGGTCCTCACCTAAGACATTGTCATTCTTAGCAGTGCTTCGAGTAACTGAATTCTGGAAATAGGGCTTTGGGAAAAGGCTATGCAATGAGAGGGCAAGCCACTTCTCAACCTTGGATGTCACCACAACCCAGTGAGGTTAGCTTCAATGACAGAACATTTAATAAGACACAAAGCACTTGTTGTCTGTGCGCATTTGCTGCATCCAGGCAGCTCCCTTCGAGTCTTGGGAGAAAATCCACAGGCACCCAACAGGTGCAACCCTCTGTGTGTTTCAGGCTGTGGTTTAATGAGACACCCGGATAGTGGGGGAAGGGAGGAAGCATTTTGGCCTTGCAGTTCTGCTGTGTGCTGCCTGGGGCAGGGTGCTCCTTGGCTGTGGTTGGAAAGGGCTTTCAGTAAGGGGCTGATAGGAGTCCGGCATAGGGGAGGTAGAGTTATTGTTAATGGTGGTAAGGTAGATATTACCAACATTTGGCTAGAGTGTGCTGGCCAATTCTAAGCTCATTTTTGGATTCTACACTCATGACTTTTGAAACAAATGCCAACAGTGAGGATGTCTTGTTATTGTAGGTTTTGTTTTGGTCTGTGTGGCATGACTCGATGTGGGGGTCCTACTGTAGTGCATTCCACCAGGGCAAGTGATGGAGTCCCTGCTGTATGTCAGGGATGCTTTTATAGACATTTCTTCAGGGTAGTGTTCCTGAGACCTCTGTGGACCGGGAACCTTTAAAGAAGGCATTAAAACCTCGAAGGCATTAAAACCACCCACCTACTGTGCATTTCAGCAGCAAGAAGCCACCATAGTGAATGGGGCTTCCAACATGGGCCACTTCTTCATGCAGAGACCACCTTTTGCAGTCAAGGTTAGCTTGGCACCGGGAGTTTCTAGAGAGGGAGTTGGGAATGGAAATTACTGAGACCCAGGCAACCTCCCAAGCTCATGTCCTTCCCTCAGGGTCTTCTCTCTCCCTCTTGGCCAACTCTGGTGTCCACATTTATTACCAGCCAGAAAGAAACCCTCCAATACTTCTCTGTCTCCCCCACTCCTTCTCACCTTGTCTTAGAGCTTAATCTTGTATAATTTCTGAATGAGTTTCCAGTCTATCAGGGAGCATCTGAAAATGTGGCAGCCATATCTGGTCCAGTGCTAGTTTGTCGGAGCTGATCTGGTACTCCCCTGAGAACTTTAAAAAGTCACTCCAGACATCCTTGTTAAGTCTCAGGGCTTGGCTTAGCAGAGAGTTGAGTTCTACTGATTCAGAAAGGCTCTGTTGTTCCCCATATTTGACATTTTGGCATTGAAGTCATTCTTAATTGATTTTCTCAATTTCTCTGGACTTTAATAAGGTCAGCCATCTCCAAAGTGGAATGTCTATATCCCAGGGGTGTGGGAAGAAAATATTAAAGCTTCTAGATAGAGGAAATCCATATGTAAGAAATCACATGTCACATTCCACATCGAGGTGTCTCAAAATGATCACTTTGAGGCAATCCACAAGCAAGCACTAAGAATAGTGGAGACACTTGTAATCCTGGTACGTGCTTATTGTCAGTTACATTATGAGGTTAAAAAGATAACCACATCTGATAAGAAGTCAGAAAAATAATTTAAAAAGTCAAGAAAACTTTTAGGAATGTGGATTGAGATCCACTCTCTTTGCTGGTGAGTTTCACCCTAAGCATATCATACTATATTAACCAGTGATATTATTGTAGGTAGTTAGAAAAACATAAATATACACATGTTAACAGTAAGTGGACAAAAATGTTTTGCTTGAACCTAAAGTTTCCATTCCCTTGGTAACATAAACTGGTAAAGTACTCACTAATCATGGTCTTTGGGTTACCTATGTTTTGTTTGTTCATGCCAGTTTTGCTTGTCATTGTGTTTGAGTAATTTAATTTAGTACTATGTAAACCAATGAAATGGGAGTACAAAAAGAGATCTGTCCTATAAAGACCAAGTTGAAATAGATAAACTGTGGTACAATCAGTCAATGGAATAATATTTAGTGCTAGAAAGAAAGAAATGAGCTCTCAAACCATGAAAGGACATGGATAGAAATGCATATTCCCAAAGTAAAAGAAACCAACCTGAAAAGACTACCTATTGTATGATTCCAAATATATGACTTTCGAGAAAAGGCAGAACTATGGAGACAATAAAAAGATCAGTGGTTGCCAAGGGTTTAGAGGGGAAAGAAGGATGAACAGGCAGAATACAGAGGATTTTTAAGGCAGTGAAACTATTCTGTATGAAAATATAATAATGGATAATTGGCATTGGCAATAATTGGCATCTGCCAATTATACATTGTCAAACCCATAGCTTCACCAAGAGTGCACCATAATGTAAACTATGTACTTTGGGTGATAATGACATGTCATTGTACACTCATAAGTTGTAACAAACATACCACACTGGTGTAGGATGTTGATAGTTGGGGAAGCTGTGTGTTGGGGTAGAGAGGGCATGGAATATGTGGGAAGTCTCTGTACTATCTGCTCAATTTTTCTATGAACTTAAAACTGACCTTAAAAAAAGAAACATTTGGATTGCTTCATGGTCTTTTAGTTTTCTTTCCATAAAAAGAAACAAGCAAACCAATAAAGCCACATACTAGAAAACCACACAATGTGTTATGGTTTCTAGAAGAAAGATAGTACAGATCTCCAATGAGTGGGTTCATACAAAGAAAAGGCCTAAGTTCTATGTTAGAAAATTGGCAAATGTTTGTATATTTGCACATTTTAAAGTTAAATGTTTTTAAGTTAAATACTTAAGTTAAAATATCAAGTTACTGCAAGTCATTTTTTAAAAGCATTCTCTGGTTTAACAGACTTCTTTTGATTAACAAACCTACTCTTAGTCTTGATTGTAAGGAAAGGACTTCTACTGTGTTTTGCAAG
Organism: Mustela lutreola; assembly: GCF_030435805.1. Classification (NCBI taxonomy): domain Eukaryota; kingdom Metazoa; phylum Chordata; class Mammalia; order Carnivora; family Mustelidae; genus Mustela; species Mustela lutreola. The sequence continues at coordinate 22,637,585 of NC_081295.1, read as the reverse complement.
GCTTAGGAGGCGAGAGGGGGATGTTTGTTTTCTTTTTTTACCTAAACAAGTTTGGGAAACTTGTGGTAAATAATGTTAAAAAAGTTTTCTTTGCTCCAGACCTTCTCAGAACCTTTACTATGATAGTGTGCACTATAAAGCTCCAGAAGAGAGAGTATGAAATGTTCTTTTTTTTTAATTTTTTAATTAAATTCAAGTTAGTTAACATATAGTATATTATTAGGTTTAGGGGAGAGTTTAGTGATTCATCATTTGCATGTAACACCCAGTGCTCATTACATCAAGTGCCCTCCTTAATGCCCATCCCCTAGCTACCCATTCCCCTACCCACTGAAACATTCTTTAAATTTATTTGACCACAGAACCTTTTTCTTCCCTTGAGAATATATATTGTCAACTCAAGGGACTAGTGTTCTGGGGAGCAGTTTGAAAAACAACAGGAATACAAAATATATACATGTATATGGTTGAAACAGTAAGATTTCAACCTACCCACTTTTGGGGGGACAGCCAGCTGGTCAGGAGAATGTTCGTTGGCAGTAGGATGCCCTCAAGTTTCAGTTCTGCTTGGCTCAGGACCCAGGAGTCACTCAGGCAGAGGTTAGTGGTTGTATTAGAGAAGTGAAATGCTAGGAAACCAAGATGCCTTTCCTAGAGGGAGGAGGCTGGAGGGTAGGGAGAATGTTCATAGAGGGAGAGAGGGGAAGTGGTTTGGCAAGCAGGAAGTCAAAGTTTCCTCTAGTCAAAGGACCTGGGAACAGAGTGAGAGGAAAAAACAAAACTCTAATTCAACCTCCAGTGTGCTGTCTCCTGCCCACCTCTATGCTGCTGTCAAAAACCGCTTCATCTTAAAGAAGCCATGACCATACACACACACACACACACACACACACACACACACACAGATATTGAGACCCATTTGGAGATCACCAACTCCACCTAGCCAGGAATTACTTCTCTTGGATGAATTCTACTTTCCCTGGCTTCCCATGACTCCTGGCTACAGAAGCACTTGCATGTTTGAACTTGAACTCATGAGGAAGACGCATGGTGGGAAGCTTTCCCAGTACTTCGGTAAAATACTTCCCTTTCAGCTGAGCCCAGAGCCAAACCCCAAACCACCTCTGTGGGCATTTTCCAGGTGATGACCCCCAAACCAGAAATGGGTGGCAGATGTGGTCCCTCACCAGGCTTTTCCATGAGCCAGAGATCTACCGCCAATGTACCCTGGAATGCAGTATCTAATTTCTTGTCTGAAAATTTTCTGAAATGTGCAAGAGCTCTGTTTTGTCAAAGCTTAGACTTACAAAAGTCTTAAACATCTTAGGAAGTGTGAACTTCTAGGTTCATTAACTCTTTTGGATTTTCCACTCCAACCATGCCAGGACAATGGTGTTAGGTCTACTCACGTTTATTATCCTAAGGGAAAAACAAAGTTGGATTTATATGTTCGTGATGGAAAATAGTCAATGGTAGAAGAATTCTGGAACCCCATTTTCAAAATCGGGACCACCCAATAAATAAGATAATTGCACATACCAGGGGCTCCTGCTCTGTCATAGCCACATTTCTGAGAGGATTGCGCTGGATTGTGCTGGATGCTTCCTCTTGTGGGCACCAAGTCTCTGTCAGAAAAATGAAAATATGAGTAGGAAATCACATCTGAAGTTAGAAACAGCTGGGAACAGGGGGTGGCCTTGTGTGTACTCTTGCTGTTGGCCAGCACCCCCACAACAGAAAAGGGGGAAGGGCAGGGCTTGGCCTCTACCTCTGACTCCATAGGCTTCTCTTTGTTTCCAGACTCCCCTCAGGCCATGCACAAGGAAGTAGGGCATACCTAACATAATTAAACATATACATGTGCTTTTCTCTTCCATATGGAAGTTAAGGAGTGTTGACATAGTCCCACAGTTCCAACAGTCATATTATTTTTAAGTTTGATTTCTTTAACAGCTAATACATTTACCTGGTTCAAAACGCAAAACAATATGAAAATATATGTTCAAAACAATATGAAAATATACCACCCATTTCTGGTTTGGGGGTCATCACCTGGCAAATGCCCACAGAGGTGGTTTGGGGTTTAGCTCTGGGCTCAGCTGAAAGGGAAGTATTTTACCAAAATGCTGGGAAACCTTCCCACCATGCATCTTCCTCATGAGTTCAAGTTCAAACATGCAATAAGAGATCTCGTTGCTGCCACTGACCCCCTTTCATCATCTCATGTAACCATTTTCATTAGTTTTTTAATATATACTATTGGTGTTTCTTTATGCATATACTAATTCATTCGTTTGTCCAATAGCTATTTATTGAGCAACTAGGATGTACCATACTACTATATTTTAGGCACTGTTTGGGGGATACATCCTTACTTTCATGGAGCAAAACACTTTACTCTTGTGGAGTTTATGATCTAGAAGGAAATGGGCCGATAATAGGCAATAAACATAAGAAATAAGAAAACAATGGAGTAAGGAGGATGATGGTGTGGGTGTTTGAAGAGGGCACATTGTAATTTTAAATAGGGTGGTCAGGATAGACTTCATGGAGAAAGTGACATATTGAGCAAAATTTGAAGGTGATGAGGGAGTTGGCTATGTGGCTGTCTGGGCAGACAGATAAACAGACAAAGAACAGCCCATCCAGAAGCCCACACAGAGGACCTAAGCAGACCATCCCTACCATGTTTATGGAACAGAAAGACCCAAGTGTGGCTGGAGTGGAGAGAGAGAGGGTGAGTACTAGGAAATGAAACCAGAGAAGAATAATGGAAAGACGATGGCCTACTCTTAGTGTTTACTCTGAATGTAATGGGGAACCTGTCCCAAATTTTGAGTGACATGATCTGACATATTTTATTTTTAAAGATGTATTTATTCATTTAGGGGAGGGGGAGAGGGAAGGGAGAGCAAGAATCTCAAGCAGACTCCCTGCTGAACATCGAGCCCAGCTTGGAGCTTGATCTCACAACCCCTAGATCATGACCTGGGCCGAAATCAAGAGTCCGATGCTTAACCAACTGAGCCACTCAGGTGTCCCTGATATGACATATTTTAATGGAATCTCCCTGGCTGCTGTGTTGAGAATGGACTGTAAAGGGAAAAGGGTGGACGAAGGGAGAGGCTGCTTTGGAGGCTAATGCAAAAATCCAAGCATAGGGAGATGGTGGTCAAACAAGTCTGGGAGCAGTGGAAGTATTAAGTGGTCAGATTTGGAGCATATTATTGAAGTAACCACTAATGGATTGTGTGTTGGATGTGGGAGAAAAAGAAGAGTCCATGATACTCCAAGATTTTTGACCTGAGAAATTGGGAAAGTAGAATTGCCATCCACTAAGATGGCAAGTTAGGGAGGGAAGATCAAGAATTTATTTATGCCCAAATGACATTTAAAATATTTTTAGACAATGCACCCCAATGTTTATAGCAGCACTGTTCACAATAGCCAAACTATGGAAAGAGCCTAGATGTCTGATGTCCATCAACAGATCAATGGATAAATATGTGGTGTATATATATATATGATGGAATACTATGCAGCCATCAAAAATTGAAATCTTGCCACTTGCAAAGACCTGGATGGAACTAGAGTGTATTATGCTAAGTGAAATAAGTCAATCAGAGAAAGACAACTATCATATGATCTCACTGACTTGAGTAATTTGAGAAACAATACATAGGATCATAGGGGAAGAGAGGCAAAAATGAAACAAGATGAAACCAGAGAGGGTTTCAAACCATAAAAGTCTATTTATCTCATGAAACAACCTGAGGGTTGCTGGAGGGAGGGGCATGGAAGGAATAGGGTGGTTGAGTGATGAACATTGGGGAGGGTATGTGCTATGATGAGCGCTATGAGTTGTGTAAGACTGATGAATCACAGACTTGTACCCCTAAAACAAATAATACATTATGTGTTAATAAAAAATAAAAAATAATAAAATAAAATGCTTTTTAGATATCTAAGAAGAGATGCCAAGTGACTATTGGACCTAAATTTGAAGGTTGTCAGCATATGGATGATATTTAGCCATGAGACCAAATGAGATAGCCAAGAAAGTGAGTTTAGGTAGAAAAAAAGGTAGATAAACCAAGGTCTGAGTCTGAGGACCCTCTCATATTAAGAGCTGGAGTGAGGGGAGGGGAAAAGAAGAACCAGCAAAAGGGACCGAGAGGGATCAAACAAGAAGAAGAAAACCAGGACAGAGTGCTATCCCAATGTCTAGTAATAAAAGTTTCTCAAGCAAGAGGAATGTGACAAATCATGTGTCATGCTTCTGGTAAAGCAGTGGTTCAAGTAAAATGAACATTTTTAGTAATGCATTTTTAGTAATGCTGAGGTCACTGGTACTTGATACAAAATCAGTTTCAGGGAAGCGGTGGGGGAAAAAGCTTCTTAAGCCTTCTCAGCAGGCTTAAGAAGGATTTTGAGAGAAGTCACAGACAGTAAAGACAGGGGTTGTGGGGTGAAGGATTTTTATGAGGTGGGAGAAATAACATGTGCTATTGTGAATGACCCAGGATAGAGGGGAGAAGTGATACTGGAGAATGCTGTATTTCTGGAGTGATCATCTTGAATAGGCTTGAGGGGATAGACCCTCCTTGAGTATATTTATCATATCCTTCTCATAAAAGATAAGAATATCTTTATACTCACTGTTGTTCACCTGGTATCTTTCACATAACAAGCTATGGTTCTTTCCATATCAATACACGGGAAAGTTTCTCTCTTTTTTTATAGCTGCATACTATTCCATTTGAAGGACATGCCACAGTTTATGTATTGTTTCCAAGATACTGCTGTCCTAAACAATGCTACTCTGAATGACTGTGTATATGCCTCATCTCATAAGGCAGCCTGTTGCCACTTCATTCCATAGTCTGTCAGCTCTCAACCTTTCTCGTCTATGACTGTAAATACAATAGCTCTTCATTTATTTCTGTGAGTTGTATTAGGCCAAAATAGGTGTTCAGATATATGTAGGGACTTAACGAAAATAGATATTGTGTTGGATCAATAGTAACATTTGATTTGGGATTTTTAATTATGATAACAGAATATTGTTCACTGGGCTGTAGAGGTACTTTTCCAAATCTTTTCATTAGAGATCTTGTTAGAGATCTTCCTTATTCCTATGTTCTGGAGGATTCTGTGACCTCAACCACCTCCTCCCCTCCCCCTGCCTCACCCATTAGTTTTTTGTGTATTTGGAAATAATAGCTTCTTGTGTCCAGTGTTATATCTCAGAGAAAAGCCATTAATTGTTTTTCAATGTTTCCTGATACTACCATTGGTATGTTTCTCCCCCTAGACCTTTGGAAGCACCATGTCATGAAAGAAAACTTTTCCATTAACAGGCCACAAATAGTTGAAAAATTCAAACAGAGATTAATGGAAAATTACCAGGATGGTGGACTAGAGGTATGTATTAAAAGTTAATCATTTTAGAGTGTATTTTATCATAACAGAAATCAAATCAAGGAAGACTTTCCCTTTAACACATTTCCTAATGCTTCCCTTACTCTCTCAGAATAAAGATAGAAATTCTGAGGCTTAACTCAAAGTAGTAATCACTTGTCATTATTTTCATTTTTGAAGAAGATTGATTTCTAATAAATTATGGGAGAAAAATTAGAATATGCATGTTGGTCAATTTCAGATTTGGCCAGTTTTTTAAAGTAACCTTGGAGTTTGTTGATGAATAAGTTGTTTTAGCAACATTTCCTGTGTTTATTATTTTCAATTTTATTATTTTATTTTATTTTTAAAAAAATTTTTGAGAGCAAAAGCACACGTGTGTGCGTGCACACGCAAGTGAGGGAGGAGAAGTAGATGGAGAGGGAGAGAGAGAACCCCAAGCAGACTCCATGCCCAGTAAGGAATCTATCTCATGACCCGAGATCATGACCTTGACCTGAGCAGAAATGAAAAGTTGGAAGCTTAACGGACTATGCCTCCCAGGTACACCCTGGGTTGGTTTTTTAATATAGAAGATTTAGATGAGAGAAACTAAAATAGCCTATGATTCCACTACCTAGAAAACATTTTTTGAAATGTACAATACAAAAACAAACAAACAAACAAACAAATGATCAGAAATGGTAACATTTCCACCCCTCCCTTGCTATAGCATCCCCACATCTCCACAAAGGAAACCAGTATCAACAATTTTTTTGTGTTTGTATATTTATTTGAATCCATAATAACTGTATATAATATATATTTAACAATCATATGTATTTACTACATACAATATACACACACAAGTCCTTGGAGTTGTCAACTGTTGACCTAACTAACTCTAAACAGTGTTGAAAGGAATAAGAGAGCCTATGTGGATATATGACCATAGCAGAACTTTCAGGATCATTAAATGAAGCGTAAGTTCATTAGGTAGCTATGACTCCAGTTGCCTTTGAAATTCAACCATTTTTTAAAAACCTGATTTAGCAAAACGTGCTTAATTTTTTAAAACAACATTTCCCTCCAAGTTACATTTTTCTAAGCTCTTCAAATATTCCCCACAATTTTTTTAAAAGACTTTATTTATTTATTTGATGGAGAGACCACAAGTAGGCAGAGCAGCAGACAGAGAGAGAAGGGGAAGCAGGTTCCCTGCTGAGCAAAGAGCCTGTTGCAGGGCTCTATCCCAGGACCCTGAGATCATGACCTGAGCTGAAGGCAGAGGCTTAACCTACTGAGCCACCCAGGTGCCCCATCCCCATAATTTTATAATAAACACTTGAGTTTTTAGTTATGAGGTAGAGAATTCACCAGCTTGATTGCGGACACGTTTTTCCTTAGAGCCTGATGATTGACACGTATTTCATATAAGCTCTCACTTATACACAAACGTGGTCCTGTGTATTCTGATGAGGGGGGCGAAGTGGTTCCTTTTGGTCCCTGCAGCTCAGAGATTTTCAACCAGAGGTACAGAGGTGATTGGGCAAAAAATTTTATGGTTCTCCTTAAAAAAGGAAGGAAATTCTGACATGTGCTTCATCATAGATGAAGCTTAAAGACCTTATGCTCAGGGAAAAAAGTTGGTCACAAAAGAATAAATGCTACGTGATTCCACTGCTGTGAAATACCCACAGTAGTCGAATTCATAGAGACAGAAAGTAGAATGAATGGTGGTTTGTTAGGAGCTGAGGGGAGGGGGGATGGGGAGTTGGTGTTTAGCGGGAACAGGTGTTACAGTTGTGCAAGATGAAAAGAGTTCTAGCGATTGATTGTACAACAGTGTGAATGAACTTAATGCCACTGAACTTTACACTTAAAAATTGTCTAGGGGCGCCTGGGTGGCTCAGTGGGTTGGGCCGCTGCCTTCAGCTCAGGTCATGATCTCAGAGTCCTGGGATCGAGTCCCGCATCGGGCTCTCTGCTCAGCGGGGAGCCTGCTTCCCTCTCTCTCTCTGCCTGCCTCTCCATCTACTTGTGATTTCTCTCTGTCAAATAAATAAATAAAATCTTTTTTAAAAAAAAAATTGTCTAAATGGTGGTGCCTGGCTGACTCAGTTGGTAAAGCATGTGACTCTTAGAGTCAAGAGTTCGAGCCCTACCTTGAGTGTGGAGATAACTTAAAAAAAAAAAAAAAGGTTTCTGGGGCACCTGGTGGCTCAGTGGGTTAAAGCCTCTGCCTTCAGCTCAGGTCTTGTTCCCAGGGTTGTGGGATCGAGCCCCGCATCAGGCTTTCTGCTCAGCAGGGAGCCTGCTTCCTCCTCTCTGCCTGCCTCTCTGCCTACTTGTGATCTCTATCTGTCAAATAAATAAATAAAATATTTTAAAAAAATGGTTTCAATGGCAAATGTTACAAGAGTTATATTTTACTACAATAAAAACAAAAAGTTTGTGGCTCAAGATCTGCTCAACCCCTATGTATATCCTGTATATCTTTTACTCCAACATTGAAGATGGGATTGTCTAGGAGAGAAATGTGGGAATTAGGGCAAACCCATGTCAGGTATAACTAACACCCAAAGCACACTGAAGGGGTTGGTGTCTGCCTGCCAGTGTCTTGGAATAAGAGGACACCAGGACGTTAGATCCCTCCAAACTCTATGCCTGGTGGACCTCTAAGCCTCTTCTGGATCATATTCAGTGACAAGGAACTCTCTCTCTTCCAAGCCCACCCGCCCTCCCCACCTCTTCTGGCAGCTCTTGTTTCAAGCAGCTCTCACTGGATTGGTTTGGCCTCCCCACCACCCCCATCATGAATCCTAGTTCTGTCCGCAGGACACCACCGATCGTAGTTCTGATTCCTCACAACAAGCCATTAGGTATCTAAAGGCAGGTCTATCGGAGAAACTCAATGAGCACCATTGCTGGTGTGTGTGAAGCCTCAGTAAAATTACAACAAAGGACCTGCTCTAATAGTACAAACCCAAAGGGGTGTCCCTCTAGGTGGTGGGTTACAGATGGGTGCAACCCAACCAGGGCACATGAACTGGAAAAGGGAGTAGGCACCGTGCTCCCCCCTCACCTGGGTGCTTCTGGGCAGAGGACATGAGCCCTGCCGTCTCTTCTTCAGACTAAACCGCCTTCATGTCCTCCACTCACTTTATATGAGTAGCCCTCCCATCCTGGTCGGTCCCCTCTAAGTTGAAGATCATCTGACCAGGTGAAAAGTGCACTTGTTAATGCATGTTCTGCTTTGATTAATGCCGTGAGCGTCCTGGGTATTGGCAGCCACGTCATGGATGACTCATTAGGCTGACAGTCACCTGAAGCCACGTTGCCTTCAGACATCCTGCTGCTGCCTTATTATTAGCCTTGTTCTTACTCAGTTTCTTCCAGTCTGAACTTGAAATCCTTCAAAATATGGATTTTTATCATCTGGCATACTCTCTCTCCCTCCGAGGCTCATGTCAGCCTGGCCCCAGTCTCCTCATTCAAGTCATTACTAGGAGTGTATGTCAGGACAGGTCCCCAAGCCCTGTACTACCTCCCTGGGGGTCCCCTTCAGGCTGACCCCACTCTCTGGGCATAGTCCTTCTGTGGCCAGCAGCCCATCTGTTGTACTGTCACCTAGCCTATGTTCTCCATTGGTCCACAAGGACATCATGAGGAACTTTTCCAGATCTCCTGCTGAAATTCAGGTACACCGCATACAGTATATTACTTGAGGAAAAGGTTCATCTGACTTGATTTTTCTCGAATCCATACTGGCCTCTAGTGATCTTTGTCTCCTTCTCCAAATTCTAGGAAACCAGTCTTTCACGATCTGTTCTAACATCTTGCCCACATTTTATACCAAATATGCTGACCAAAAGTTAGAGACTGACCTTTACTGCAAACCAGAACTATAATAGTCTATTGTGTGGATTCCAGAACCATTTCCATTCACATGCCAAAAGTCATTCATTCATTTAGCAAGTGTTTCTGGATCTCCTTTTCCTTCCCCCCTAGACACTTTATTAGATTAAAGGCAAAAGGTACAGTTCTTGCCCTCAAAGAACTTATGGAATCAGGTGACCCAGAAGTGTCAAAAAAGGCACTTTACATTAAATGCTTTGAGGGAGGCATACACAGGAGATACAACCCATCTAGAGGGTAGGGAAGAAATGGTCAGGGAAGACTGCCTAGAGGAGGGGTTGTCTGGGCCAAGTCTTAAAGTACAAATAGGAATTAATCAGATGAAGAGGGGCTGGGGAAGGAAGGCAGAGAAATCTAAGAAGGGAGTATAGCAGAGTTCAGAGGAGGACATTGAAAAGGAAGACAGGGTCAGCTGCTGAATGGCCTTGTAGGCAATCCTTAGGAGTCTGGATTTTATCCCAGAGTCAGTAGAAAGTCACTGAAGCATTTTGATGATATTTTAGAAATATCATCAAAACACCTTGTGTGCGCCTGATATTAGATCAATTATGAGGGGTTCCAAGATAGAACAAACCACAGAAGTGCATTTTGCTCCCAGCAAAGCCAGACTTTTTCCATAGCAAGGCCTAGTACCTGCCATGCTTCACCCCAGGCTGGCTCTCCAGAAGAATCCGGTGATTTTCCAGCCAGTGCCATTCATCACAGTTCAGGTTTAACTGTTGGTGAAGAAATCAGCCCACTGGAGGACATGGTCTTCACTCTGTGTATGGAAACCAAGGATCTGCCCTGAAGTTGGAAGATGAACCTACTTCATGCTGCATTTTGACACAGAGCTGACATTTAGTGAACCAGGAGGGCAAGAGTAGGTTGCAGAAGAGCTTTTAAGAAACACAATAAGAAAATACAATTTCTCTGGACTCTGGAGATGCTCAAGGGGGTCCTGGCCATTCCTTCACCCCTGGTGAACCAGAGGTAACTCCCCTTACTGGGTAAAGTGTCACACTCGCTAAGAGGAAATGGTAGAAGGCCATTGAGGTTCAAGTCTACCTTGCTGCTACTATGGCGGCTATGGTGATACTGGTTTGAGAAGGGTTTACCCTGCTAAAAAGCTGTTGGAGGCCTTACTGGCATGCTCAGGTCCAGACACTGCTGTCCAGGGCAGTGGGAGGTGAGTCACTGTGGCTGATTCCAAGCCCTGGCCCCAGCCCACCGGATGGGGTCACCAGCCACATCGTGATGGCCTTGAATGTGGTCTCACATTCAGGCTTTTCAATGTTTCAGGCTTTCATCATATTCAGTCTGGGAAGTATTTCCTTTGTCATTACTAAATATCATAGCCTTGACCCTGTCACTATTAAGAACTCAAGGGCCTTGGTTCCCCTTGCCTTGATGTCAGCAGATAAATCCACTTGTCCTACTGCTCATTTTCCAGAGCGGTGTAGATTGCCCTCATGCCCGTTCCCTGTGAGGAGCCCCCAGGGGATGAAGGAGGGATGCTGAGTGCCTTGCCCTGACTGCCTGGCTCCTCTTCATTATATCCTCCATGAACAGAGGGCCTCCCTATGGTTTCCATTCTGCATCTCTTCAATGCACCCAAGCTGCTGTGGCTGTTGATATTTACAAAAGCTTTACTATCTTTTTTTTTTTTTTAAGATTTTATTTATTTATTTGACAGACAGAGACCACAAGTAGGCAGAGAGGCAGGCAGAGAGAGAGAGGAGGAAGCAGGCTCCCTGAGGAGCAGAGAGCCAGATGTGGGGCTCCATCCCAGGACCCTGGGATCATGACCTGAGCCGAAGGCAGAGGCTTTAACCCACTGAGCCACCCAGGTGCCCCCCTTTTCATTAGGGTGTATATTTTCATATATAATTATCTTAATTGTGTGTACATGTTATGATTATATTAGAAAATAGGAATATGATGTATTAGAAAATACACTCATTAGTTTACCCTCACTGATAACTCCTATTATTATGTTGGCCTATTTCCTTCCAAACTTTATCATTTTTTTAATTCATTAACTTTTTAAAATCAAATTAGATCATTCTATATGCCCTTTTATTGCAGTGTTCTTGTTTTCAATTGAGTACATGTTATCAACATGTTTTCTTATCGATACACGTTATCTGTCCACATAATTTTTGGTGGCTGTCTAGTATTTCGTAGTATAGACAGGTGAGAAAGATTCAAACTATTTCCCTTTATTGGGCACTTTTGGTCATTTCCATTTGTTGGAAAGCCTTTCATATATTTTTGTGTGTCACTTCTATTAGCCCCTAAAGATGAAGTTCTGGAAGAGGAATCACTGGGCCAAAGGGCATGAACATTTTAAAATCTTTTCACAGATACAGCTAGTCTGGCCTCCAAAATGCCACCCTGATTTCCCCTGCCATCAGCAGTGAGTGCGAGCCTCTCTCCTCCCTCCCTCCGTCCTGGGTTCTGTCACTGTTTGCCATCTCTGCTAGCTTGTCTCAGTAACTCGCCTTGACCAAGCCTGGCTGGGCTTTCTCTGGAGGTTGGTGGGGGCACTGAGGTTCACTGATAGGACAGTGTACTGGCCCTCATGGGGACACAGGACCCGCCCCAAACCAGAAACTTCTGTAGCACCCTGCCAGTGAGCCTGAAGCCCTCCTGACTCTACAAGTGTTGCAGATAAAGCTCATGTACGCATGTGGGCTGGGTTGTGGAGCAGGCCCCCTAAGACACCCAGATACACACATAGACACACTCACTGATACAGACAGGGACACACATAGACACAGAGACATATAGAGACTGTCACAGAGACATCCACGGAGAGACACAGACACACATATACATGTATTCTAATAGATCCAGACATACAAACACATCCACAAAGGCGCAGAGATGCACTCACTGATAGAGACACAGAGACACACACGAGCACTTACCTGGTCATGAATTCTCCCTGCGGAGTCTCCAGACCCTGTTCCCCAGAAGGAGAGTGGACCTTACTGCCAGTGCACACACTGGCCTGAGGGACGGTCCAGGGCGGCCGTATGGGGGTGTAGCTAGCCGGACTGTCTGTTCACGTGCATGTGAGCGCCCTCCACAATGTGATGTGGGGCCCGACGTGGGAGGGCAAGGCGGTTATACTGTAAACTACTGGTTGGTGACCAGCTCTCTCCAAGTCACCACATTTCAGCATAGAACCCAGAGTAGTCCAAGAATGATCAAGTCAAACCTGGCCTTCCAAGGTACTTCAAAGATCTATTTTTCAAAGTAGGAGAATTAATATTTTCTTAGTTTGATTTACGACCCTTAAATATCTAGGGTACTTTGGTACGTGGCATGCAGGTGTCCATTTGTGCTCTCATTCCTGCCCTGCATATACTGAGAGAGCGGACCCGAAGGAGAGACTCGCAAGGCCAGAACCCATGTTTTTCCGTGGCTGAGATATGGACCTGGGTCTGAGAGCCAAGGCAACGTGGGCCCTGGCATGTGAGGCCTTCCTGCTGGAGTTGCTGTGAATAATGCCCCTTCCTTTTCAGGTCACGTTCAGGAAAGACCACTTTGAGGACTGCCTCCTTTCCTTGGGTTGCGATGTGATGGCAAGAGAACGCAGCAACTTCGAGAGCTACTCCATGTGTTACGAGCATGTGTTGGAGCACGCTCGGCAGAAGCTCTTCCAGAAAGAGCAGGTATGTTCCCAGGGAGAGAGGACGTGTGATGGGGTAGGTGTGGGGAGGGAGGGCCAGGACTCACTCTGAAGAGGAGACTAGAATGGGAAGAGGGAAGTGTTCTCACACAAGAAGGGCAGGTGAACAGTACCCCTCAAAGTCTCCTCTCACTGGCTCATTTTCCTGGGCTCTGGTATTCTCAGCTGCAAGGGTGATGGCCCAGCAACACCAGGCTGTGTGCTTTGGAGGTGTCTAGTGGGGAATCTAAGACATTGGTGAAAAAGGAGTTGCCGCCCCCCCACCCCGGGAAAATGCATAGCTGACCTGAGCAAACACAGAGTACCTTGTGCTGTTCCTGGTCTAACAGAGAAGCCACGATCCTTGAGTAAACTCTGTCCTCAGGGTGTAAATCATGGGTCTCACTGATGAGACTTCCTTAAAATGAGGTCCCACTAGTGGGATTAGTGGGATCCAAAAGTCACTTCTCCTGTCCGAGATTACACACTGCTTTAAAACGGATTGCATCAGAGGTTCAATGTAATATTACTTTTTACCTAAGAAAAGTGCTAAAGTCTGAAAAAAAAAAAAAAAACAAACACATCAAATGAAGCATTCAAATATCCAAGGGGTCTTGGCTTCACCCCCAGTTTGGCTTATCTCTATAGCCAAGTCTTCATCATCAGTATGGATATCTGGAAGTGAACGCTATCTCCGGATTTCATGTTAGGTATCCTAAAGTCCAATGGGGCAACAGGCAGTAGGGCTCCAGAGGGAGCCCAAGGATCTGAAGATGAAGCTCCATCCACACAAACAGGGGGTGTGTGGAGCATGTTGAGGTAAACTGAGGCATGGCTGGAAGAATAAATGTTTCAGTTTGGTTGTGCACTGTTTTCTCCTCTTCAGGAATTAGATATTATCCGAAGAGGTTCAGATCCACCTGAAGACAACGCTGGTCAGGTAGGTCCATTCTTCCCAAAAAGCTTCTCTTTCCCAGCTCGCAATCCACATTCTCAGCAGTAACCAGACAGGGGGTTTCCTAGTGTCATTTTCTTGTGCCCGCATCAAGAGTGGCCCGGAGAAGTCTCATTGATGAAGATACTCTGCGGAAACAACTGAGGAGGGTGTTTTCACTTTTTAAAGCAATAAGGGCATTATTCTTAGTTTTGAGGTGGTTTTTGTTATTTTTTATTGCTTTGATTTTTCTTTTTTGTTGTTATTTTTGGGTTGGGGTTGGGGGCTTCGTTTGTTTTCTTTTGAGGCCAGGTTAAGTGAATTCCAAAGAAAAGGTATTTAGGTTGAGCTGTCAAAGAAGGCCCATTTGGAAATGGAGACGAAGACAGCTGAAGTATTGTATCCAATTAAGAAGTGTTAAGTGTGTCTCTTCTGGGGTCATTCATTCAACAACCATTCATTGGACACCTACTATGTGTCTGGCACTGTTCTGAGACCCCTAAACCAACCTTGGATCCTTCGACCCATATTTGTACAACAGGATGTTTGCTTCTTTCATTAGAGTCAAAGTAGAAGAATAGATCTGACCCCGATATACGAAGAACTATTCCATAGTAGCAGCCGTTTGGATTGCTTGAGTTCTCTTGCATTCAAACAATATTTCTGCCATTAGGTTGCAGAGCTCAGTCATACTATGATCATGGAAATCACTGCTCTGAGAGCTCGACTCACAGATTTGGAAGAGGAGAATCTGAATCTCAACAAGCAGATCAGAAAAGAAGTCCAGGAAGAATATGAAGCATTAGTCCGAGCTCTGTTTGCAACGTGCCTGCACATAAAAGTAAGTGACATGTGTTGGACATCTGGGTGGCCCTGTGGAAGCCAAGGGTAAGTGACCTCCACAGGCACTACACATACAGCAATGGAGGACAGAGTGGGCTGTGCGGTAACAAGAGCCTCCAGGGCCCAAGAATTCTCCGGTGCTCAGTGTTCACGGCAGGGAGAGGTCAGCAATGGGTTGTCATTGTTTTGCTATGACAGGCACTGAATTTTAGACAATTTAGATAGTTGCTGTTTTCATCACTCTGTGGCCGGCTGCCATTGCTGCCATCTGATTGCTTTTTTAAAATTATTATGTTAGTGACCATACAGTGCATCATTAATTTTTGGTGTAGTGCTCCATGATTCACTGTTTGCATATGACACCCAGTGCTCCATGCAATCCGTGCCCTCCTTAATACCCATTACCAGGCTCACCCATCCACCCACGCCCCTCCCCTCTAAAACCCTCAGTTTGATTCCGAGAATCCAGAGTCTTTCATGGTTCATCTCCCCCTCTGATTCCTCCCCTCTTTTATTTTACCCTTTCTTCTCCCAATGTCCTCCATGCTATTCCTTTTGTTCCACAAATAAGTGAAACCATATAATAATTCTTTCTCTGCTTGACTTATTTCACTCAGCCTAATCTCTTCCAGTTCCATCCATGTCGATGCAAATGGTGGGCATTCATCCTTTCTGATGGCTGAGTAATAGTCCATTATATATATGGACAACATCTTTTTTATCCATTCATCTATCGAAGGGCTCTTTCCACAGTTTGACTACTGTGGACTCTGCTGCTATGAACCCTGGGGTACATATGGCCCTTCTTTTCACTACATCTGTATCTTTGGGGTAAATACCCAATAGTGCAATTGTGGGGTTATAGGGTGGCTCTACTTTTAATTTTTTGAGGAACCTCCACACTGTTTTCCAAAGTGGCTGCACTAACTTGCATTCCCACCAACAGTGTAAGAGGGTTCCCCTTTCTCCACATCCTCTCCAACACTTGTTGTTTACTGTCTTGTTGATTTGGCCCATTCTAACTGGTGTAAGGTGGTATCTCAATGTGGTTTTGATTTGAATTTCCCTGATGGCTAATGATGATGAATATTTTTTCATGTGTCTGATAGCCATTTGTATGTCTTCTTTGGAGAAGTGTCTGCTCATGTCTTCTGCCCCTTTTGTCACTTGAGTATTTGTTTTTTGGGAGTTGAGTTTGAGGAGTTCTTTATAGATCTTGAATACCAGCCCTTTGTCTGTAGTGTCATTTGCAAATGTCTTCTCCCATTCCATGGGTTGCCTGTTTGTTTCACTGACTGTTTCCTTTGCTGTATAGAAGCTTTTGATCTTGATGAAGTTCATTTTTGCTGTCGTTTCCCTTGCCTTTGGGCATGTGTCTTGCTGTGGCCAATGCTGAAGAGGTTACTGCCTATGCTCTCCTCTAGGATTTTGATGGATTCCTGTCTCACATTGAGGTCTTTCACCCAATTAGAGGTTTATTTGTGTATGGTGTAAGAGAATGGTCAGATTTCATTATTCTGTATATAGCTGATTGCTGTTAAGGGAGGGTAGGGGGCATCTTCTCCAAAACCCCAACAGTTGATATCACTGTTTAGTCTATTGAGTGCAACCCTCCAAAGAGGAAAGTGCAGTGCCCTGAGCCAGGCCAGACCCCAGTGTCAGTAACAACACGCACCTCCTGAAGGCTCACTGGGCAGATTCAGAATTTGAATTCACTTTCAGAGGGGTTTTCAACGTATAAAAATGCTGACCACCCCCATCTAGTGTCTCTCACATCCAGTGTCTGGGAGCTGCTGGACTGTCAATGAGGGTCGTCCATCCAGAGGAGGAGTGATGGGGTGCCCCTGAACCCACAGCATGGGATGGGGGAGGGGGAAGCCTGTCACTTTCTTATCATGCCTGAGCATCATAAGACAGAGGCCCCATGCCTAAAATGGGCCATCACAGGGCCTAGTCCAACTGCCCCACAAATGTAAATTTCAGTACAAACTTGCCTCCTCTCCTACTATCAGATGTTTTCCAAAGCCAGCCCCCAATGTGCCCTTACTTCATTGTCTCTCCTGGAACATTCCAGCTGTGCCTGAAGTTGTTCCATTGAGAGGAGCTTCCACCAGGGCTCTGCGTTGGTGGGTATCAGAGAAGATTGAAGATTCCTTCCTACTTATGAAGGATCCATAAAATACCAGTGCTTACAAATATTATAGAGTCAAAACCAAAATGCACTGGGCCTGGTACTGCAGGAGAGGGATGAACAGACAGTGAAGTCCGGAATTTGCTAAGTCATCTCTCGGGTATGAAATTATTGAAAATATTCTTAAGGTTTTTTTAACTTATGCCAGATTCCTAGATGGAAAGTGGATTCTCTACTAGTGGATTCTCTCGTGTGGAACTAAACTAGTTCCACATGTCCCCTACCCCCTGCCAAATCAGAGAGTCCCTGTTCTACCCCAGGGTCCCAAGTGGGTGGTGAAGCTTTGGCTGTGTGGCCAACAGCCAGATGTCTTGCCATGACTGCCCAACTGGACAGTATCCTCCTGCTTTCCTCTCCAGGGAAGTGGTTCAGAGATGAGAGGACACCCCTTTCTCCCCTCACCCAAGGATGCAGGGTCTGTAGTTGTACTTAGTGATGATCAAGCCGTCCCACCACAAGTCATTATCCATAAGCCATTCAGAACAGGCTGTGTCATAATGAGATTTCTGCTGGAACCTAAATGGGAAAGTGGCCAGCCTGATTCCTTCCTCTACTTTATCTATTTTTAATGTAGTTCCTCATTAGTGGCTCATCTATAGTGTTTTATCTGGTCAGATTCTGCTGAGTCAACCTGATAGCAAAATCCGTAGGTTCAAATTCTCAAGCAACCTTTCGGGAGAGGAGGGGTGGCTCAGTTTTCTACCTGTGACCTTCCACTTTTCTATCCACTCAACTTACCTCAGCACTGACAACTTGGACTCTAACGTGTGTAGGGTCCACAATCCCTGTGGATTGCAGACAATGCTAACAGGGCTGCTCGTGAGACTTCCGATAATTCCTGATAGAATAACGGAGTGGATGATTTTTCCATGTAGAATCATTTCTGAAAGTCAGGTTTTAGAAGGCAAGATGACTCTTCCTCCCCTGCTCTTCCTGAACTTGAGTCTGCAATTTGCAGGAAAAACTGGATGAGAACCAGATTAATTTGATCCAGAAAGTGTGTGAGCTCATCGGCGAAGTAAGAACAGAAGGGATTGACAATCTGAAGGGCCTAAAGGAGAAATGGGGCTCTGCCAGACCCGACGAAGGAATGAAAGAAAACCCAGCCAAAGTACGTGATTTCATTTAGCAACGGGATCCCGGCATTTCATCCCAGCATCTGACCCCGGGCTCACTCTGTATGCATTCCAGTCTGGTTCCCCCGAGAAAGCATTGCATCAGGCATTTAAAAGGGGGCGCTGGGGGCTGCCTGAACCATTGTGTCATCCTCTGGAAGGCAGGGCGCTGGTGTTAGGATTTGTGCCCTTCCCTCCAGGGAAGAGTGTTGAAGGCAGCCTTTTCTGAAAGTGAGCTTCTCTCGGCAGGAGCAGCTGCAGGCTCTGGAGCAGGACAGCAGCAGCCTGGCTGCGCTGGTATGCAAATTGAGGAGCCTGGGCCACTGGAGGCTGGCGGTGCAGCAGGCTCGCTTCCAGCGCCAGGTGAACAGGGCGGAGAAGGTGAGCTGGAAGGGAGGGAGGCCCCGCCCAGCAGGGCGTGGCCAAGGTGGGTGGTGCCCGACTTCCTGGGCGGTAGATGCTGCTGGGGGTACAGGTGTTGGTTGACAAGTCCAACCCTCTTAAAGGATCTGGGGGTTGGGGAGTTTTCTTGGGAAGTGGCAACGTGTCAGAACTTCAGAGAAGCAGGAAAGAGCCCGAAGCAAATGGCAAAGAAGCAAACGGGAGAAGAGATGAGAGAGAAATTAGCAGGAGGGAAGGGCAAGGATGGAGGGGGCGGCTTTACCGGGCTTGAGGCCGCCTCGACAAAATCCACTGCAGAGCTTTGAGTCTCGAGCATGATTATCTGAGGAAAATGAAGTAAACAAAATAAATAGAAAACCAACCTCAAGGCAAATTGAAACCAAAGCACGGAAAACTAGTAGTTTGGACATTTTCACTCAGTGTTTCAGCAAGTCCTAATTTACTCTGATCTGGTACACTGCCCTTAAGTGAAGACACACAGGAAGTGACTGGTGGGGGCTCCTTGCTACCGGAAGCTTTAAAAACTGTGGATAACCGAAGTGGTCTAGAGATGCTTATGAAACTTAAATTGTGGAACGGAAACTTATTTCCTATCTCACTCGGTTTGGGACATTCACAGGAAGCTCTGCAAAGTAAAAAAGAGTGCTTGAGCGTCCAGCTAATGGCAGACCAAGAAGTGGTTTTACTTCGTCAACAGTTACGGGGTCTAAGGCAGGCCCTGGCCAGGGCTCAGGCCGACAACGCCAGGATGCTCCGCATGCATGATAACCAGGTATCTGAGCCCCAGGAGCCCTCTCCCTGCCTCTCTCTGAGCTCGCTCTGCAAAGCCTCATGTGGAGTGGAAACAGCACCATAGGCTGCCTGGTACTGTGAGCCTGGTTCAAGCACAGGGCAGGGCCAGAGAACCAGCGCGCAGACCTCAGCTTCCCTTCTCCCTCCTCTCTAGCCCAGCAACCAAGGAGAGTGGCCAAAAGGCTTTTGTTTTTGTTCATACTTGGCTAAGGCGGGCAAGTACTACCCACACAAAAGATCATTCTTCAGTGTGTAGTGTGTACGTGTGTGTTTCTCTGAAGATCTTATTACCCAGAGGGCATCTTGGGGTGCAGGTCTCTGCCCTTGACACAGACCTTCCATCTCCAAGCACACTTTCCATTGACAGCAACCTTGTGCACACGGAGTGTGGCCCACCCGTCAGCGCTATTTCCCAAACTAAGAGTCTTGGGTCTTTCCCGGATGACCCATTCCAGAAGTTGCTGCTCAGTAGGGGCTGGCCCCGAAATAAAGGTTTAAGCTCTTGATAGCTGTACCAACTCTCCAAGCATGAAGGAAGCAGAAAGACCCTAGGTTTAGAGAGAGAGAAGCTCAGGTTAAAGAAGAGCTTGGGAAAGCTGGGCATGTTTAAAACATAGCATATAATTTGTTCCTTCCGGACCCTATATCCTCCATTATCATGCACCAGGTGAATGATGGTGTATAATTATGTAAACTGTAGCATCACCGTACAAATAATATTAGTATTAGTATTATAACTGAGTTTGACCTTCTGGTGCCTAAGGTGCTACTGATAAAAAAATTTCAGAACAGGACCAAATGATTACTAGTCTTTTCCCTCTTAACCATCTGGAACCTGGCTTCCCCAGAGCTATTTTGGAAGTCAAACCAGAGGCAAGATCACAACCTCCCTTGCCCACTCACTGCAGCGTTAGGTCACACCCTCTCCTGGGGCTAACCCTTCCCTGCTATTTCGTGATGAGTGCTCAGTGAACTGCACGTGTAGCTTGTGGTAGATACAACTATGCGATTAATAGGCTAAGTAACATACATATCATCGTCACATTTGGGCACTGAAAGTTGGAACTGTTTGACTGGTATTGCTGTACAGTGGCATTACTACTTGGCTGGATTTTCTGGTTTGTTCCTTTTGCTGTCTCCCTAACTATATTGCCTCACGGCTTACAGTAAATGCCAAGGTGGCGTAGATGCTGGTAGTCTTGTTGTCAGCTAGTAGCCCAGAACCAAATGGCTGGGCTCCATGACCCTGAGCCCAGGAGCTCGCCACAGGGTCTTGCCCTTGGGCCCTACTGGAGGGGATGGTTATCCCGTTGGGCAACTTCTCATTCCGGGTCTTTTGCTGAGAGGAAAGACTGCGCCTTCTTCAATTTCTTTGCCCCTTTCCTGCCACAGGCTCAACTGCTGAGAGAGCTGCAACACAAGTTGACCCAGGAGGCTCGCCACCGGCAACAGATGGATCTGATGAAAACCTCCAGCATGGAGAAGCTCCTGGAAGACATGGAGAAAAAGGAACAGCACCTGCAGCTCCTGACAGAAGCAGCTGAGAGGGCTTCCAGGCTGGGCCAGCTTCAGCAGAAGAGAAGTCAGAAAGAGCTCCAACAGGTAACTCCAGAGAGAGGGAGCGGCCCCTCGGAAGCTAAGCGGGATGCACCAGCCAGAGCTGGGGCCTTCTTCTGGAATTTTCCATGCCTCTGGCGTCCCCCACCTTTGTCATTTCTAGGCCCACCAGGATAATGGGAATACTTCTGCCCACGCTGAGGTGATGCTCAGGCTGCTAATGGTGAGAGGATGATGGCTTCACTGCCCCGAGGCCCAGAATCTTGGTGCCTTTATAACCCATGTGACAAACATGTTTCCACTTGACTATAATTTTTGAACTAGGGAGCCTTTAGAAAATTCCAATGGTAATCTGGAAAAGCAACAAGTATTGTGGAAGCTATGAGAAGAGGATTTTATTCAAGGTATTTCTGGAACATCAGAGACAAAAAGGAAAGGCAAATGTGATTTCCAGACACAATTTATTTTTGTTAAATAGAGCCCTACAGTAAAAAAAAAAAAAAAAAAGAGGAAGATACAGCAGATGCAGACATGGATTAATGCAAGTTCGAACAAAGGAGACCACAGAATGTAATCCAATACAAAATGCAAAAGAAGTAGCACCTTCCAGAACAGGCATGTCTTATACATTCACTGAAGGAATAAATCACTTAATTCACCAGAGATATTAGGAAACTGAAGTTGGAAAGCTAAATTAGATTATTGGCCAAGTGTTTCAAGTGCTTAAGGAGGAGATCAATGAGAAGTCTACAAAAATAAATGACAAAAATTAAAAAAAAAAAGGGATCAAAATTAAACTGAGGCAATGCTAGAGAAAATATTTGTGGAGGAATGGAGAGAAAAATGGGTAGCTTTAGAATAAAAGAAATTTAGAATTTCACATTTATTTTGTGAAAACTAAACTGTGATTTGAATCCTTAAGAAAAATTTGGTGTCACATATTCGTCTTTCAAATCATGCCTTTCTAAAAACCACCCGATAATAAGGCATTAGGGGCACCTGGGTGACTCAATCAGTTATATGTCCTACTGGATCTCAGTTCTGGTCTTGATCTCAGGGTCATGAGTTTGAGCCCTGTGCCTAGTTAAAAAGAGACAAGGTGTTAGTTTCTCAAAGTCTTCTCTAGTTAACAACTAATTTTTGTCTAATGGTAGAGATTCTAAAAGTAGTCAAAACAAATATTTTGAGGCTTCTCTCAAATACATCTTTTTAGTATATGCATGTAAAAATCTAAATTATTCCCCTACCCCAGTAAGCTGGGTCACAACTCCTGTGTTCCAGGCTTACTGTCCCACTCGCCACCAACTAGCAATCCATCCTCAGCCAGCAAGAGCCCCTATGACCTACAGTCACTTCATTAATCCTTCTCCAACCTCCAATTCCAAGGGCAGATTTTGATCATCTGACCTTGGAGAGCATGATTGTCCTTGCCTACCTCCTGCTCCTGGGGAGACCATTCAGAGTGGAGGCCCTAGAGTCAAATTTCCTGATTCACGCCCTGGGGCCCTCTACTGCATGACCTTGTGCTAGATCTCCACTGCATGACCTTGGGCTAGGTTGTGGTCTCCCTGTGTTTCAGTCTTCTCATTGGTACAGGGGAGAACAATATACTCAATTCATGGGATTTTTAGGAGGATTGAATCAGGTAGTTCCGATGAAACACTTAGAATTGAAACTGACACACAGCTCTTGATTAATATTGGCTGTATGTCTTTTTACTGGGAATCTGAATGAACGTGAACAATTTTGGAAACAGATTGACCTGGATTCAAATCCTGCCTCTGCCACTAACAGCTTGTGGATCTTGGCAAATCACTGTACCTACCTCTGTGAAGTGGGGTGGGGTTTCTCTAAGGTCCTAACACAACACAACGTCCTTCCTAAACATGTTTCTTTCCTTTGCTAATATTTTTTAAGTTGGCTTAGTCCCAGCCTGGCCTAGGGAGTCTTGATATGTTTTTCCTGGGTTCCTACCCATGAGGGCTAAGGAGCCTACACCAATCCTTATAGTACCTACATGGACCTTGGGGCTAATTCGTATTAGGAAGTGTTCCTAACTCTGGGGATCTGATCTTTTACTGAAAGTTATATTACACTTGAGAGTATCTGCACACACACAAGAAACTGCTCCTTAACATGTGTAAGATGAGCCTGTGGTCACAGCTTCAAGAGTTCACAGGCCTTCTCATTGGGTCCATGCAGACGAGAGTAGGATTTAAAACATGTGCGGCTGAAGTGGATTGGTTTGCTAGGGCTGGTAACAAATTACCACAAACTAGATGGCTTAATACAAGTGAAATGTATGCTCTCAGAGTTCAGGAGGCCAGAAGCCTGAAATCAAGATGTGGACTCCTCCTGAGGGCTCTCAGAAAGAGTCTGTTCTCTGCCTCTCTCCTAGCTTGTGGTGGTTGCCTGTAGTCCTTGGCATTCCTTTGGCTGTAACTCCATCACTCCGATCTCTGCCTTCCTCATCCGATCGCCCTCTCCATATGTGTCCCTCTGTGAGTCTGAGCCCTTTCCTCTTCTTAGGAAGGCATCAGTCATTGTACATAAGGCCCACTCTTAATCCAGTATGGCTTCCTCATGATTTAATTACATCTGCAAAGACTATTTCCAAGGTCACCTTTTGAGGTTCTAGGTAAACATGAATTTTTCGGGGGGTCAGGAGGACATTATTCAATCCATTATATGATTATTGCTTTTTTGTACTTTATAATTTTTTTTAAATTTTTATTTATTTGTCAGAGAGAGACAAGGAGAGCGAGCGAACACAGGCAGACAGAATGGCAGGCAGAGGCAGAGGGAGAAGCAGGCTCCCTGCCGAGCAAGGAGCCCGATGTGGGACTCGATCCCAGGATGCTGGGATCATGACCTGAGCTGAAGGCAGCTGCTTAACCAACTGAGCCACTCAGGCGTCCCTGTACTTTATAATTTTTAATATAATTATAATTATATTACTTTTTATACTCTTAGATAATTTTTATAATTAACTTACTTTTTATAACCTATATAAAATTATATTTATATAAATTAAAATAAGTTTAAAAAATACCTGTGATCTCTGCAGATGAGGCACTTTGGACCCAGCCGCTCTCTGGCTGGGGGGCTAGGGGTCAGCTGTGTGAGCAGAGGGCCACATGAGTAAATACGAAGGTCATCTCTTGTTAGGGGCCTCATATAAGGCATGGGGGATGGTACTCAGGGCATCCCTGCCAATGATGAGTTGAGCCAAACAGAGATCTGGAAGAGAGAATGGGTCTTTCCTCTGTTTGAAATGGTCCAGGGACTCCCTCCCGTCCCTGTGGTAGTTTCATGGCTTTGACCCACAAGGTCCTCTGTGAACTGGACCCTTCTATTTCCTCTCCTCCCCTCCACTCTAGTCAAATAAACATAAAAGATAAAAATGTCATGAGTGAACTCCTGGCTATGATAAGGCAATAGAAGTCCTAAGCGCTGCCTCTGCTCCTCTTTGGTTGAGTTCTTGGCCTTCTTGGAGCTCTCCTCAGAAGGCGGAGTTCAGCCTGACCAGGAAGGCATGAGGACTTGTATTTCTGGGGCAGCCTCAACCTACACTCTCCAAGGAACCCTAGGAACTAAAGTAGGCACCAGGAAGCATCTCTGCTTCCTAAGCACCTTTTCCCCTCAGATGAGGAGCCGGCTTGCCCAGGAGCGGAGTGTGAAGCTGGATGCTTTCCAGCGCGTACAAGAGCTACAAAGTCAGCTTAGTGACGCTGAGCGATCGTCTGTCCGGATGAGCTCACCAGGTGGTAAGCAGATCCCCTGCTCTGGCTAGCACAAACTCCCAGGCTCTGGGGTCTGAACTGAGGAGGATCTCAGGGAGTAGCCGTAACAACCCGGTGGTTACTGTGTGGGGGCTCCGTGATGGCTGTTGAGTGAATGAATGATACATGAATGAATGAAACTTAATTCTGATTTGCAGCCATAACTTTCTACTTTAGTTTACCTTAGAGTATTTACATCCTATACTAAAATGTTTTAGTCATAAAAACTGGCCTCAGAAGCTTGTAATATACCACTTAAAGAACACTGGGTACTTCACTGTCTTAATCCCTTGGAACATCAATGACCACATTTATGTCTCAGATGTTATTTAGAAAGTGTATTATGATTCTTGGGTGCTGGAGGCTTGAAGAGCCCTATGGAAGTGACAATCAACACTGTCCTCTGGGCCATATAGCTAGCAAGAAGCATGGAACAGAGGCCAAACCCAGGATGTCTCTAAACTAGCTTCCTCCCCTGTAAGTTGAGGACAAAATAAATTCTAAGTTCTTCTATCAAAAATGTCATCAAATATCAATAACCACAACCGACTTATTGTTAAGATCAGCCAAGTCTCTGCTTTTCTCTTCTGGTGGAGCCTGGTGGTTGGGTGTGTGTGCTTTGGTTCAAATACTGGCTCAGTCACTGCTTGCTATGTGACCTCAGGTTAGCCTGTTTGTAAAATGGGAATATTCCCGCAAAAGGGTATTCTGAGGATTAAATGAAATAAAGCACATCTGCCACGTAGTACAGAAGCACTAACTAGCTGTACAAATGTTGGTTCCTATACTTTCATACGTGTGTGTCCTTTATGTTTGCTTTTGGATATTTACTAGGTGAATATATAAGAAAACAGAGCCTTTCAGAAACCGAAAGATTGGCATCAAAGATCAAGTAGACGAAGATGGAGTGACCCTGGGTTTACTAAGAGTAGGGCTGGTGGGCCACCTGGGTGACTCAGTTAAGTGTCCATTTCTGATTTGGGTTCAGGTCATGATCACAGGGTCCTGGGATCAAGCCCCATGTCAGGCTCCACGCTTAGCATGGAGTCTGCTAGACACTCTCTCTCTCTCTCTCTTCCTCTCCCTCTGCTCCTCCTTCCACTCATACTCTCTCTGTCTCTCTCTCTCTCTCTCTCTCAAATAAATAAATAAAATCTTAAAAAAAAAAAAAAAGACTAAAGCTGGGCTCAGCTATAAAGCCCAGGGCCCTCCTTCCTGCCTCTATGCCTGCTGCCTCGGACCTGAGAGCAGGTCTGATTTTCTCACCTCAGTTGTCCTGTCCGAAGAGAAAGAACATACAAATATCCAAGGCCCTATTTTGACCACTGACCCTGAGCAGTTCTGTACCTTGCACTCTCCTTCTCCATATTCCCTAGGATTTTTCTGTCTCTCCCTTGCCCCTCTGCCTCCATCCAACCATCTTCTTCTTCTTCTTCTTCTTTTAATAATTAGCTCTGCACCCACAGTGGGGCTTGAACTCACCACCCTGAGATCAAGAGTCACACTCTCTACCAGCTAAGCCAGCCAGGTACCCCAGCCAAGCATCTTTTAAATCTCTTTCTGGGTTAAAGTGTCCTTTCAAACTGCTGCCCATGTCCGCCAACAGCTGCACATTTAGGAAGGAGAAACAGAGTGAGGCACAAGACGGGTAGGGGGGCAGAACCCTAATTCCCGGAACTGGGGATGTGGCAGGAATAAAAGAGAAGCCTCTTTCCCTGGAAGCAGATGTAAAAGTTATTCCTAAACCTCAGCCCTCATCTGTCCTCTCTTAGTGACAGGACAGGCTTTGTGGAGGGCTCCCTACGTGTAGATTCATCAGGGGAGGAGGGACTGGGTCATACCTGTCTATTTATTACCCATTATTACCCTATTTATTACCCAGCCTCCAAGGGGACAGCCAGGCACCTCCTGTACCATTAGTGCCAAAAGTCAGCCATTCCCACTCCCTTCCCAGCTGTTGTCCAGTTGAAAGCCGGAGATGACCAAGGTCTCTCCTTCCCGTAGCTGTGGTAGCAGCAGCCACCTTGCTCCCCACATCAGAGGCACCGGAGGCAAAGGCAGAGTTGGGGGGCCAGCTCTCTCTACTTGGCATTAGCATGGATTCCCCTTAGGATTTTGCAACTCCTGAGAAACTATAATATATTCTAGTGCAGCTGTTCTTAAAATACTTAAGGGGGAAAAAATGAAATCACTTGGCTGACAAAACTATGAAATGTTCAGAGGCAGACTGCCTTAAGTTCTCCTGATCCAGCTTTGATGTTTTTCACGAGCATTGATTTCTCTCTTACCGTTGCTGGGCTCTGAGAATGCTGGGAGCCGAGAGGAAGTGGAGCCCCTTGGGAAGCAAGATGGCAGCCACCACTGTAGCTTCCTCTCTGTTCCAGCTCAAGGGGCAGGAGTCAGTCTGGCGATGGACAGTTGAGAATAATCATCAACAACCTCAGACTGGGTAGACTCAGGTCACATGTCCGGTTTTGAGCCAATCACTAAAGCCAGAGACTAAGGCTCTCAGTGGTCTTGGGACCAGCTCACATGTCCCTCCCCCGCAGCTGAGAATGGGGTCAGCTCACTCTCTTCTTTTTCCAGCAACTATTTAAAATCTTCCTGGCTTCTTCACACCTTCCAACACTGTCCTCCTCCCCAGCCAACACATCACCTCCAGTTTCACAGAGCAGTTAAAAGCCATCCAAGGGGAAAACCCCTCTATAACTTGAGCCCAGCCCCACTACTTTAGCACTCAGCTGCTTCCTGGTCCCTCCTGGTAAAATGGAAAAGCTGCCCCTTCCCGGGGGGGCCAATCCTAATGCATGAGATCCCATTTATTCTACTTTTTCACTACTACAGGGGCCTTGTTCTAATCTTTATCTGCTTTCTCTCTACATACTCATATTTCCCACCCATCTACCCTTCTAATTTTGTTATTGACCATTATTTATTGACCATATATGTGCCAGGATCATAAAATCCACCATAAAATAAAATGAATATCTATCCAATTGCTTAAGCCAGAAATCTGGGAGCTATTCCTTGTCACCCTGCAAATCCAGTGAATTACAAAATCTGATTAATTTGAATAACCTTAAGTCTGTCCACTTCTACCCATCATAGTCCAAGTCAACCATCATATCCTTCTCTTTCACTTGGTCATGTGACCCTCAGGCAAAAAAAATTCCATCTGGGTTTTGTCATCTTCACTCAGAACTGATGAAGCGGATTAGATGTTCATTTTATGCTCAAAATTTTATGGATTAAATCTAGGACTATACACTGCAACCAGAGATATGATTTAACATTTTTTAACATTATAGGCCTTATACCTCGGGCTCAGTATTCCCTACGTTCTGCTCCCACATCATCCAGACACTCCCAGCAACACCTTTTAAGGACTCATCTTATGAGCAGTAAAATAACTAGAAGGATTCAAAGGCCGGACACCGTAAGTAATGATAAATTTGATTATATATGTGAAACAATGAAAAATGTAAATATGAAATTATGGTTTTAGGTTCACTTCAAAAGTACATTAAAAATATCAGGCTCTTATCTAGATACTTGGATCTAAATAATAAAATTCTAGATTTCTCACAGAGGGAATTTGTTCATGAATGGTTTCTGAATCGATGACTGGGAAGAAGGATGGTCCAGGGTTTCCCACTCTGCCTTCTTGCTGATGCTACTCCTCAGTAATAGAATTCTGATATCAAAACAATTATCCCAAAAGCATTTATTCAATTACAATGAAATAAATGAATGTGGAAGTCAGTATCAACACCTTGCTGTGTTCCGTCTCTGAATCTCTTCTTTTCCTTCCATCATCTGTAGTAATTAACTAGCAGCATGAGATCTCTTATCTGAGTTCCCTGGCAGAGCAGGAAGTTTCAGAAGTCATTTTAAAAACATGTGAGAAATCTACCCTCCAAAGAAACTCTTTAGACACAGATTAGGTCAAGGTACAGAACATATATGTAGATTTTAAAAAATATGTATATATTATAAATATATTATTATATATTTATATATAATATATATATTTCCACATTTTTATATTTTATATTTTCCACATTTGATTTCCTTGAGCATTTGAATGAATAAAAATGAATATATTTTATAATAATTATTTAATATTAAATATAAATAATTAATATTTAATTAATAGTTTTTGGTTTATGTAAAACGTTTACCCTCTTCCACTGCCTTCTCTGCACTACTTTGATAAGTATTATACTCTTTGCCCCATTGGTTTTTAGAATCCCCTCCAGAAGTTTACCTGTCAACCCATTTAAGAATTCCTGCCTCTTGCTTTGAGGAAAACTAAAAGGAAAAGATTTAATCATATTGTCAGAGAAAAATATGAGGGTATAATTTTGCAGATGATGATCTAGTTATTGGATCACAAATTTCCAGCAGTGTTTCTGAACATGTGGTTAAGAAGTCATACATGGAAAGGGAAGAAACAGATCAGGAATACCCATTTAAGGTCCTTGACCAAGTAGGACCACATTATCAATCCCCGCCGTTCACTTGACCTACCAATCTCTGTGCAGTCAGCATTCACTAAAAAGTGAAATTCTAGTATATGTCTGTTTCTGCAAAAACCTTTTCCAAAAAGAAGCAATATTCAGTTGGCGCTTATGGGACCACAAGGGCTTTTAAAGATTCACTCCATCCCTGTTTCACACCCAAAAGCAAATGTTGCTCTTACAGGGGTAGTTGGTGATTACAGCTCATGGTTGAGAATGCTGCTTAAGTAACTAAATGCATTAGAGGAGAGCCACTGTATCACAAGATTTAAAAGGGTGATGGTCTAAACAAACCCTAATAAAAAAGGGAATGTTTTGTAGCCCATTAACTTGTGTACACTATAAAAACCCCAAACAAAAAGCCTAAGGTGCAGGAAAGGCACGAAAGAATTGGAGCCTCTTTGAATCTAAGTTCTGAATTCTTAAGAAAGGCCTATAAGACAAATCAGATAAATACAGACTGAGGAGGAATGTGCACATGTTGGGATGTAAGGCCACCAAGACTTTCTAAAAAACAAAACGCTACACTAGCACAAATGATAAACTATTAAGGAATTTTTAGATTACTCCATATATGGGATATCTTTTTTCCTTAGATGAAAATGGCTTTTTGTTGATAGATTTTATTCATAACCAGTTCCTTTATGACAAATGGCAGGTACAAGAAGGCGGCCTAAATGGCCTGCCCCAGACTGAACGAATGACCTTGGTCTCATGAGTTAACAGTGACTTATATTACAGGTACCTATTAAACATGAAAGAAGGACTGACAACGTCTTTCTACCCAATGTGGCAGAAAATGTTCAATGTTCAGCTTTTCAAGTTCACACGGCTCCATCCATAATCCCATAAAGACCTGACTGGTAATCATATATCCTTTTCCACATTTTATTTCCTTGAGCATTTGAATGAATAAAAATGATTCTAACCTCCATGACCTTGATCTAATTTTTATTATCAGTACTATGAAGACAGTGTGGAAGGACTGAGATGTCCCAGGGGAAGTAGGGCTCGGCCCTAGGTTTTAGGAACTAAGAGTTGATTTGCACTTCTACAACCTGGGCCTCAGCTTTGGTCAACCAACAGCCCCTCATTGTGGGTTCCAGATTACTGATGAGGTGTACGAACCAGGAGAGAGGCATTGCTGCTACGCAGTAATTTTTAGTAAGTGAAAAACAAGAACAGATTAATCTCAATACACTTCAGAGCACTCATTTCTATTTGTTTCACTTAAGAACATCATCCTCTCTCTCTTATTTTTAAGATTTTGTTTATTTGACAGAGATCACAAGTAGACAGAGAGGCAGGCAGAGAGAGAGAGAGGGAAGCAGGCTCCCAAGCGCTGAGCAGAGAGCCCGATGCAGGACTCTATCCCAGGACCCTGGGATCATGACCTGAGCCGAAGGCAGCGGCTTAACCCACTGAGCCACCCAGGTGCCCCCCATCATCCTCCCTTAACTAGCGTTTTATTCTGCCTACAAATACTGAGACTCTCTTCAGAGTTTTGCGAAGTCCTAATGCAAGCCTTTTTGTTCAGACAAGAAAATGTATCCGGAGTAAAGGAATAAATGGGTAGATGAATGGAATAGAACAGACCAGAGAAACATTTACATACATACATTTATATATGATATTTGTTTAACTTTTCAAATTAAGGGTAAGGTTGAGTCTATTTGAAGTAGAACAAATTATCACCTTACACTATACACAATGAATTCCAAATGGATTCAAGATCTATATGCACACACACACACATACACACACACACACACACACACACACACACCTGCACACAGACACACACACAAACTTATTTCTTAAGTAGAACATGAAAAAAAAAAGCCAAGAGGAAGATTGATGACTTGGATGTCAAAGCTACAAATTCAACATGACAATATGGTAGCAGTTATCAATTTATGCCTCTCAGCTCTAAATTCATCCTTGTCTGCTATAGTTAATATGGACACTGTAAATCTTTCTTCTTTGCCCACTACAAGATTTTAAGCTTTGTCAGGAGAGAGTAATGGAAGGATCCTGAAGAAGGAGGTTCTGGGGTGCTTCTCACTTGCCATGTTGACAGGCTTCTGCGTTAGAATGCACAGGGGAGCATGCAGCTTCCTGGTGGAGGGCCACTGGCATGGCACCTTCAGTGAAGGGCTTTCTCCTCCCGCTCCTCCTTTCCTGAGGGCTACTTTCCAGCCTCAGTAAATTTCTCTCCCATCCAGTGAGACTTTGAGGTCACACCCTCTCCAGTTTATGTCAGCTCTGGAGGGTCGTGGCTGCGCACTATATCTGCTATCCCTGTTTTCTTCAGAGCTCCCTTTATTGCTTCCCAGCCGGTCCTCCCGTTACATCAACCCCTTGTTATAGTTAATAATCCTTTCTATTAAACTTTCTCACAATTGGATTACTGTGGTTCTATCTTTTAATTGACCCATGAGTAATACAGAACTGATACAGTTCAATAATACAAAACTGATACCAGTAAAGGAGTGGTCTTAGGGGAGAGACTCACAGGGATAGGAATTTGGGGATCTGCTTGGTTGCATCCTTGGGCGTGGACACAGTGCTGAGCTCCTTGACAATAAGAAATGGAAGACTAGTAATCCTTTACATGCAATGGCATGACAATTAACCAAATTACTACCCATGGTTGACTGATGGAGTACCTACTTGAAGCATGTGCTTCGGGAGCTTAAATTGTTACCACACTGACTCTCATGGCAATAATCATGGCCATAAATACCGGGGTGTGGGATGGACTTTCTTGGATGCACTTGAGCACTTACAGAAGAAAATGACAAGCTCTGGTCCTTTAATTCTCAGCTCGGATCATGGTCTGAAAACCAGAGAACTTCCATAGCAGCCTTCAAAAAAAATCTCTTATTTCGTGTAGTCATAGGGGTAATACTGCTAAAAAAAAAAAAAAAAAAAAAAAAAATCAAGCATAATTTTTAATTGTGCAGAATGCTAATGACCATGACAGTTGAAATCACAATCTTGTCATTTCTCATTGCTGTTGAGATGGGCTTTCTCATTTCAGTGGTTATGATGCAGTCCCAGAATAGCAGAAGACAACAGCCAAGGACAAGGTAGGTATGTCTATTACAAGGGGCAGCAGGGACCTGTCAGTAGTCAGATTATCAACCTGGCACATAGAGATTTTTGGTGGTCAGTGTGTCCCCCCAAATGAAATCACATGGGCAGCCAATTAGAATATTGTTTGATCTATACAACAGGAGAAACTCTGGTAGTCAGAAACCTGGCTTGAGTCAACATAGAGGAGAGTCATAGTCTCTCACCCAGATTCCAACCCCACATTGGGTGTGGAGTCTTCCTAAAAAACAAAATCTTGATTCTTGGGAACTCAAAGCACACAGTGGCTCAACAGTTAAAATGAAGGCTTACAGTGAGGTATCAGAAGGAGTCTCAGGTTCAAATTACAGTGGACCCAGTCAATCCATGGGCCCACCATGTGGCTATTTCCACAGTTCCTGAATGTATAATTGGAAAAGACATCAAGAAAAACTGAAAAGACTCCTCTACTGGTTTTTAACCCATGAGTTGAAGCCTCGTTATTTTAGGAAGAGATCATTGGGAGCCCCTGAAACTTCCCCTTTCTGGAAAGTAAACTAGAAGCAAAATTATATCCCTGGGGAAACTGCAGAGATTAAGGCCACCTTCAAAATGTTAAGGAAACAAGGATGATGAGACCTATCACATTGCCACTTAAATCACCACTTTGGCCTGTGCAGAGAACAGGTGGATCTTGGAAAATGACTAGGAACTATCAGGTTCCCATCTTAACGAGGGAGTGATTCCAACCACAGCTGCTGTCTCAGATGTAGTATCTTTACTGGGGCAAATGAATATCCTCTTGGCCTTCGTTATGCAGTTGTTGACCCAATTTGTTATGCCTTTTGCTCCATAACAAATTGTAAGGACCATGAAGAGCAGTATACCGTCGGAGTCTTGCTTTAAGGCTTTGTCAATTCTACTCCCTACATTGATATAGTCTGTAGAGACCTTGACCATCATGATATTCTACAAAAGACACTATGTTTACAACATGCTGATTGGATATGATGAGTAGGATGTAGTATTTAGTGTCTTAGTAAGACATACAAGAACTAGAAGGTAAAGGACAAATTCCACAGAAATTTAGGGCTATTAACCCCAGTGAAGTCTCTGGGGACTCAATGTTTTAGAGCATGTTAAGTGTCTTCCTCTAAGGAGAAAGGCAGTTTGCTTAGGCTTACACCATATACTGTGAAAAACAAAGGCATAATGCTCAGTAGGCCTTTTTGGATTTGAAGGCAACATGTGCAATATTTGAGTTGGCTATTTCAACCTTCCTCTAGAGTTACCTGTAAGATTACCAATTTTGAGCGGGGAGCAGAGCAAGAGAAGGTTCTGTCATGAACTTGAGTTACAGTATAAGCTGCTCTGCCATACAGGTCCTATGATCCAGCAGAGCCAGTGATTCTAGAAGTATCCTGGCACATATGGAGCCCTTCTCAAGCAGAAACACAGGGCAAACCTTAGGATTCTGGAGCAAATCTCTGCCCTCTTTTGAAGGTAACTACTCTCCTTCTGTGCCTTGTAGAGACTGATTACCCAACCAAGGGATAGTAGATGAGCAGGTAGCTCATGATTTGGGTGTTTGAGAGTCTACCTAGTCATAAACTTGAGCATGCACAGCAGCAATCTGTTGTAAATGGAAATAGTATACATTTAACTATCTGGAACAGGTCTGAAAGGTACAAATAGCTTCCATGAACATGTGGCTCAGATTCTTTCAGCACCAATGCCTGTTGCTGCCTCTTCCTCAATCAATACCTCTGGTCTAGAGTGTTTCTAACAACTAGCTAGCCAAGAAAAAAAAAAACTAAACCTGGCGTATAGATAGGTCTGCATGATACATTGGATCCATCCAAAAGTGGACAACTGCACCACCATGGAGCTCAGGAGTGGATCTAAATAGAAGGGGCACAAGAGGGGCGCCTGGGTGGTTCAGTGTGTTAAAGCCTCTGCCTTCGGCTCGGGTCATGATCCAGGGTCCTGGGATTAAGCCCTGCATTGGGCTCTCTGCTCGGCAGGGAGCCTGCTTCCTCCTCTCTCTCTCTCTGCCTGCCTCTCTGCCTACTTGTGATCTTTGTCAAATAAAATAAATAAAATCTTAAAAAGAAGAAGAAAGAAGAAGAAAGAAGAAAGAAGAAGAAGAGGCGCAAGAAAATCTTCCCTGTGAGAACTGCAAGTAGTGAATTTGATTGTCCATGGTGTCTGATCTGAGACATGGCCAGAAGTACAAATCCACACGAATTCTTGGGTAGTTGCTAGTGGTTTGGTTGGACAGTTAGACTTGGAAGAAATAGTAAATGTTGGTGACAAGTAAATGTGGGAAAAGGCATGTGTATGGATCTCGGAATGGGAACACACATATTCGTATCCCATGTCACTAAAGGGCATCTACGGCAAAGAAGGCTCTTATTAATCAAGTGGATAAAATAATGCACTCTATGGGTGTCAGTCTCTTTCCCCAGCTACCCAGTGCTTGTTCAATGTGACCCATGCATGGGCTCAACAACATGGATTTCCCCTTATCAAGGCTGACATGCACTAGTGACTACTGCCTGATCTGTCAGGAGCAGAGACCAATACTGAGGCTGAATACGGTATTAATCTCGTGGGTAATAACCATCCATATGATAGCAATTTGATTATATTGGGCCTTTTCCATCATAGAGGACAGAGATCCATCTTTTGTAGAATACACACATTCTGCATATGGTCTATAATGCTCCTGCCAGCACTGCTAGCTGATGCACATACTCACAGAGTGCTTTATCCACTGTCACAGCATTTCCTATAGCACTGCTTCTAATTAAGGAATCAATTTCACAGTAAAGGAAATGCTGCAGTAAACTCATGCCTGTGAAATTAACATGCCCCAATGCCCAGAAGTGGCTGGGCTGATTGAAAGGTGGGATAATTCACTGAAAACTCGTTGTAACTTAGTTGTAACCACCTTGCAAGGATGGAGTTGTCTCACAGAGATAGCATACGTACCTAGAAATCAAGAGGTAGAAGTGGATGTGACTCATGGTGATACTTCTCATCTCAGGAACCTCAAGCTAAGCTGGCTTGGAGGTCTTAGTTCCCAAGGTTTGTTTCAACCAGAGACACAACAATGGGTCTATTGATTTAGGATCTAAGGTAAGACCACATCTTGGGATTCATAAGCCACTAAACCAACAGGCTGTGAAAGGTGTTACCCTACTGGCTGGAATGGTCGATCCTTATTACCAAGGGGAGATTGTAGTGCTGGTACACAATGGAGGCAAAGGCCATATCTAGGAACATGGTGGTTGTCTAGGTGCCTGAGCACTTCCATACCCAATAGGAAAGATAAATGAAAATCTACGCAACCAAAATGAACAGTAGAAGACTCACATCCTTTGGGAGTAACATTTGGGTTACCACCAGAACTGACCACTTGAGATTCTCAGCAAGGGCAAAATAAATATTAAGTAGTGGGAGGTCAAAAATTGACAGAAAAAAGGACTTTAAGCTTTGAATCCACCTGTTGCCCGCTCCACCATTATGACAATGGAGTTGAAGGAATACTTCTTTGCTAGGTGGCGTGATGTTTTGTCAGACAGTACTGGAGGAATTTGTTTTCCTGGTTCTGGACAAAACTTGAGCAGCACACACATCTGAGCACTGTGGTGTCACTGGTGTGGCACCCTCTTGAACATGGCTTACCCTGCGTCCCCTTGGATGACTTCGCAGGTCACCAATGGCATATCATTTCCCCATAGCTGCCCGGTGGTGGATTTGCAGCTACCACAAACTTCATCCAGAGAGCCAAGGTTGTAACCTTGATATTTCTGGAATTTGGCTTGAGGAAGGACAGAGAGCAGCCACTTCTTAAATTTGCTATGCCAGTATTCTTCAGAGTTCTTCACTGCTTTGTTTGCATTTCTTTAAAATATTACAGATAATATGTCCTATCCCTCCAATCCACTCTTAGATCAAACTTCCCCTGTTCATATTTGTGGCATCTATCTCCTGATTGTACTCTGGTGATATGGACACCATAATCAAAGACTTGAAGAATATATCCATTTGACCATGGATGAGCACCCAGCATGTTTTAAGAGAAAAAATCCTACAATTAAGACACGACAGAAAAAGACAATTCACAGAGGAAGTACAAATTAAGGACAGTAACCAAGTAAATCATTTCACTCACCAGAGTATTTAAACTTTGCCAATGTTAGATGGAAAGGATATAGAAACTCTCAGGTACACTGGCTGGTGGGAATCGGAAGGCAATCTCACTTTGTTAAAATGTACAGAGTGTGGGTGGAACTAGAGGGTATTATGCTGAGCAAAATAAGTCAATCAGAGAAAGACAATTATATGAGCTTACTCATATACGGGATTTAGGAAACAAAACAGGAGCATAGGGTAAGGGAGGGAAAAAATAAAACCAGACGTAATCAGAGAGGGAGACAAACCGTAAGAGAGTCTTAATCATAGGAAACAGACTGAGGATTGCTGGAGGGGAGGGGGTGAGGGATGGGGTAACTGGGTGATAGACATTAAGGAGGGCAGTGATGTAATGGGTGTTATATAGAAGACTGACTAATCACTGACCTCTACCTCTGAATCTAACAATACACTAATATTGATTTTAAAATTTAAAAATGAGTTAAATATAAAAAGCTCAAAGTGTAAACCCTAGGATACAGATCTCCCCTTCTCTACCTTTACACTAGACAGAAATTCACACATAGGGTCGCCTGGGTGGCGGCTGCCTTCAGCTCAGGTCATCATCCCGGCGTCATTGGATCGAGTCCCACATCGGGCTCCTTGCTCCACAAGGAGCCTGCTTCTCCCTCTGACTCTGCCTGCCACTCTGTCTGCCTGTGCTCGCTCTCACTTGCTCTCTCTCTCTGACAAATAAATAAAATATTTAAAAACAAAAAAATTCACACATAAACAAGGCGGCAGGTGCAAAGATACTGCTCTGCAGAAGTGTTACTAAAAACTAAAAATTGCAAACCTACTATCCTTCCATAAGCAGATACTGATGATACTCATACTATATAGGCCCTCAGAGAATTGAAGAATTTGGTATAGCTACATACACTAACTTGAGAAGATCTCCAAGTAGTGAGTGAGAAGTTGCAGGCTAATGTTAACACAAAAATCCACATTATGTATTTTCTAAGGGTACATACTATATATATAAAAAAATGCTGGCGGAGGGGGGAGTTTAACACCAGACCAGTTCCAGTAATTACCTCTGCAAAGTGGAGGAGCCAGCAAGGGGAAGAGATTGAGGGACAGTCAAAGCAGACATACTTATCTTGTATAGTTTAAGAAAAAAAATTAAGAATATGTATTTATATATTCCTTGAAATAAAAATTAAAACATTAAAGGTCCCATCTTGAGACTGCATTTGCCCTCAAACTGGACAGTGCACATTAAACAGTAGTTTTCAATACCCTGGACTTTGGGCAAAGGACAACGATCCTTGAAGGACAGGAAACTATGGATCCGGACAACTGCCCCGAATTTCTAAGCCATGATGCAGAAAGAGGACGCCCAGACAGAGCCCAGTGCACTTCCTGAATTGAGGAGATGGAGCTGGAAGTCATGGCCGTTGAAGACAGCTGGAGCTCCAGAGCAGAGGACCGCGGTGGAAGACTACAGAACTCTAGAGATCTGCGGAGTACAGTCTCAGCAACATGCCGATCAGCAGACGCACGAGGTAGCTACCCATGGCTAGGAAAGGTTTCCAGGAAACAGTATCTGGAAGCCTGCACAAGGCTGGGAAAAGAGCCTGTCCCCGCTCGCCCAGACTAGGAAGCCTCATAATCCATGGGCACTGAGTACTCAGAAGGGTCTTGCCTAAGAACTGGACAACTATTAGCCCTCCGATAAATGCTGCTCTGCTCCCACCTAACAGTTTACAACGCCAAGACCTAAAAAGGATCAAACTGTTTTCTCTGTACGAGAACAAAAATAATCAGCACCCAACAGGTTATAATTTACATCTTGCACGCAAAGAAACAGAAGCATGACCCATAAGAGGGGAAAAAAATCAAACTGACCCAGTATTAGAATTAGCAGACATAGGCATTTAAAAAAAAAAACCAACAAAAAAAACCACTGCATGCTCAAACACTAAAGAATGGGTATAGAGACATGAATGATACAAGAACACCCAAAATGAACTTCTAGAAATGAAGACATCTGAAATGGAAAACACACTAATTAATAACAGATTAAACTGTAACCATTAGTGAACTTGAACACAAAAATTTGACATGAAACAGAAAAAGATTAAATTAAAAAACTAAACAGTGCATGAATGAGCTATGGGTCAACTTCCAGCAGCCCCCACGTAATTAGAATCCCCAAAAGAGAAGGGAAAGGATAGAAAAAAGAATATTTGAAGAAATAACAGCTGAGAATGTCCAAATCCGATGAAAAGCATATATCCAAGAAACCCAACAAACCCCGAGCACAAGAACGACTAGTACAGCAAATCACTTCAAATTGCTCGAACAGCCATAGAGAAAAATCTTAAAAACCAACAAAGGAAAACAAAGACATGTGCAGAGGAACAGAAGACGAAGAGGACAGATTTCTCAGAGAACAATGCGTGTGAGAACACAACGGACCAACATTACTGTGCTGAGAGCACTAAACACCACAAGTTTCTGACGAATGCCGACCTGCTACTAGCCACTGGTCTTGGAGAGCAACAGAGAGCAAGCAGACAACCCATCCCCAAACAGACTGATAAGGTAAATTCACGAACATTAAATTTCATAATCAAAATGCAAAAACACTTCAGTTAAAAAAAAAAGAACAGATTAATTCACTTAACATGTAGATTTATTTTAAATCAGTTTGGTACATGATACAGATTGGTTTTGCAGTTTTTAATGAACTGAAATAGAAGTTTCTAAATACAGCAGTGTCTGCCTGTGCAATAAGTATCTGTAAGGTAAAATAAGGTGTTTTGATAGAACTACATCCACATGAACAAATCAGGAGAAAAATCTGAAAACGTTTCTGTACCTTCTGGATTAAAAAAAACAACAACAACAAATTATTAATGGCTCAAGATACTAAAGAAAGGGGGGAAAAGGCTGTAAGTTCCGTTTTAAGAGCTCTTCTTGCAAAATCTAACTGGTTTCATATTATGGTTCTGTTGTCAGAGCAGTATTAAAGATTATAGAAGATGAGAAGCTTCATCAGCTACATTTCCACAAAAACAGATGTACTGACATTAATGTGTGACAAGGTATTCATATCTAGGTAAATGATAATTATATATCACTGTAGCTAAATCTTGCCGCTTTGGGAGAAATGGAGACTCTGTATTTTTTCAAATGATTCTTGGATCTGACAGCACTCACTAAAAACTAACAGCCATGGCACCATAATAAA
Source organism: Mustela lutreola (assembly GCF_030435805.1). Taxonomy (NCBI): domain Eukaryota; kingdom Metazoa; phylum Chordata; class Mammalia; order Carnivora; family Mustelidae; genus Mustela; species Mustela lutreola. Next base: position 22,597,999 of record NC_081295.1, on the reverse strand, counting down.
AATTTTTGTGAGGTTCCTAAAACTGGTATCAGAATATTACTAATGAAAACACAAAAATGTGAGGTAAACCTACCTTTTCCCAAAAACCTTTGAAGCCAGAGATTTTAAGCAATTAAGGCACTTGAAAACATTAAGTGTATGTACAAATGTGCAAGTAAAACAAACTAGCTGTACCAGCAAGTAACAAAGAAACAGTAAATCTTCATTTTAAGAACCTTGAATATAATCATATCTAAATGTAAGGAATTTTGGCTTATGAAATGGACCAAAGCAACTCCTCATTTCCTACTACAAAATATTGAAAACCAAGTGCTAAACTCAGCCCCTATAGGCTAAAGAAACTAAAAACAAAACAAAACCAAAAACAAACAAAAAAAAACCTTTAATGACCTAGAAAAGCAAAAGCTTTTTAAAAACTAATGAAAACCTCTGAACTAATCCAGTATGTCAAAGGCAGGGGAGATGTATCCCTCTGAAAATGAAAAAACTAGTGTTTCCTAAAGAAACTAAAAAAAATAATAATAATAAAGCATGCACGCTTCATGTACTACAGGAACTGCAACTAAAAGGAAAGGATGGGAGAAAAGGAGGAAGGAAGGAAGAATGGAAGGAAGGAAGGGAGGGAGGAAAAGCAAAGCAAAGCAAAGCAAGCGCAGTCTGTCTACCGAGGGCAATCATCATTAAAAAATCTACAGCAATCCAATCAACCAAAAAACCCTCAGATGTTCTGAAATTACACTGGTCACATTTCTGGTCTCAAAACTTAAAATGATTGTCTCATTCAAGAGCTGTAAATGACTCTAAAACAACTTATTTCCTTCTTGTCTCATAAAAAAAAAAAAAAAGTTACTTTTCAAGGAAGCTTGGTGAAAAATCCTTTCAAGGTACAACAGTGTTGGGATACTTCCTGAAGTGCAAAGGCAAACGTAAGAAAATCCACTTTAGCTTTATACTTCTTAAGAGCCTAAGAGAAACGTTGGGAAGTTCAATATATGAAGGCTTTCAACTTTGTAGAACATCCTGAGCCTTGCTCAGGTCGGAAACAAAATAGTTAAGTTTTCAGTTATTACCAGCATGGTATCTAGAAAGGTTTGCTACAGCTAATGAACAGTTGTATCACCAGACCAACCTTTACCCTCCTTAATGTGAAAGAACAAATCAGGAACATCTGAAGTTACAGCCTACCTTTCAGTCTGTCTTTTAAGGCACTGTTCTTTATTTTCTCAGTGATTTAAGGTGCTTTGCCAGTATGAATGATAACCTGCTATTGTTAATGGTTTGTATCCTTTCCATTTGTTTCTTTAAATCTGGAATGTAATTCCCTGTGTGGCATCTTATTTCTAATGTAGAAAAAATAACTGTCATCAAGCACAAAATTTTACGCTAAGGATACAATTTACTCTAAGGACACTAGATTTACCGACTTATTCCACTTTTGAAAGGACAGCCAAAATTCCACCCGACCGATGCTCATTTGGCACATTCTTCTCAATTCTGGTCACTAAACTACATCCTGAGATAGGATGAAAATGATGCAGCTTTCAGGCTTTAAAATGACTAAATTTAAACTGCCAGAAGAGTCATGAGGTGTCTGTGCAGGACAATGCTTCCCACCACTTACAGAGTTACATTTGGTATGTCAAGAAGAGAGAACATAATCCCACAGCAGCAGCCATTGAAAATAAAAGAAGACAGCCACAAGGATTCATGCAGAATATTTTAAATATTCCTGTTGAGCAAAATGATTTAAGTGATTTTTCTTCGAGGATGATGCTCCCAAGTATCCTATATGCATCCTTTGAACGTGTACAGATCCTGGAGTAGCGTCTTCCATGTGGGACATCTTGAAAGAGACTATTTTGGTTTCAGTGAGTTACACACCAGTCCTTTTTAATTTAATGGGTCTGTTTACAGAGTGTGGTAGTTTCGTTCTTTCGATTTGCAGAATTTATAGAGAAAGAAGATTACAGCCTGCACACCCAAGACGAGGACAATTCCTCCAATGAAACTGGCTGCATCGAAGGTTGACTTCCTTCCGGGTTGTGAAGTTGGAGTTAAGGTGGTATTAGTTGTACCTGTTAAATAAGAAGAAAAGATAATGAGACTTGGAAAGTCCCTACTCAGAATTTCAAGACCCGCATGAGCTTATACTTTGACTTTGCCATGAGTTAAATTCTATAAAGTATCTCCTCTTGAGTCAAGGCTTTACAACTAGAATTTATCCCATTCACTCCATCTAGCAATATCAAGTGGTCAAAGCTGCCATTCAAATTCAAGTATGAAAGTGACAGAGAAAAATTCTCCTGGTACATAAATTATGCCCTGAGAACATGTCAAGCACTTTAAAAATTTGTAATTTCTTCAGAAAACATACTGTTAGTTGTTACACTAAATATTAATATTTGCGTTGAAAACTCATGTAACTTTTAAATTTTATTAAATATACAAGGTAAGCAAAAATTCAGTTGCAATTTTTCAAAGTACAAAAATTATCTTAAGTATCTGCAATTTATAAATTTAACAAATAAACTTGTTATTAAAGGTATTGTAAATCTTACTCTAAAATTTTATATTATGAGCATTACCAAACCATATGGAATAAAAGCACAAAAGTATGAATTCCCTTTTCAGAGAAAAAAATGTTTCAATAGGAAATAAAACATGAATTTCTTTTTAGGGAATAAAAGGTTTCAAGTAGAACACCATCCATTTTAATAAAAAGCAGTTTCATATTTAAAATAATTTTTTTCCAAGTAGAGTTTCAAATAAACACTGGTTCTGGTGGCTGTATAATAAGGTGGCCAGCTTTCAATTTTTTTTCTAAGGTATTTTATTTATTTGTTAGAGAGAGAGAGAGAGAGATGAGAGAGAGCACAAGCAGGGGAAGCTGCAGGCAGAGGGAGAGGGAGAAGCAGGCTCTCCCACAACCCGCCAAAAGGGAACCCAATGAGGGGCTTGATCCCAGGACCCTGGGATCATGACCTGAGCTGAAGGCAGAGACTTAACAGACTGAGCCACCCAGATGCCCCAAGCTTTAAAATTAATCACAACTATTCTGTAATTCTTGCAAAGACAAAATGGTTTCCTTGAAACCAAGAAAGGTTGCATAACAATAAGCCAAGAAACTTAAAAAAAAAAAAAAATCAAAACCAAACACCAGTATTTTAAATAGGATAGAGAGAAGGATCATAATCTGTGTATCTGCAATGTCTTGTGGCATCACCTAAATGTGATTTTGTTTACAACACAGCAAATCATTAATTAATAAACATTACTTTTCACATGCACTTTTAACAGTTATAAAGGAACGTAAAGAAATAGCGAGAAACATGGCCAAGGTGCCCATCTGCAGTGATCTTGGCTCTTTAGATCTTTCTCAATGAAAAGAATGGCTAAATTATCTTCACTCCAATTGTCATGACCTAAACACAGCACAAAATTAACTCCTAACAGTCATCAGTATTTAATTTTTAAGTTATAAGAAATGAGATCTCACCGACAAGCTGCAGCAAAAGGGTTTTAGAAAATTAGAAAAACACTCTCTTAACTCTAATGTGTCAGGCCAAATATGGCTATGTGTTAAAAAATGGGGACTCGCAGCAAACCTACCATTCCTGCATTAACAGCCTACCATCCTGGTCCTCCAAATATAAGAGGTGAGTTTTAGTTCACAACCATTCATGAATGAAACTGGAAAATGGGGGCAAAAATAGCACAAGGCAAGGCTGCAAACATACCCCCACGTCACCGACAGTTCAAACCCCCTCCTTACCTGATGTAGGAGTTGTGGTGGCAGTGGTTGAGGAGGCAGGCAGGGTGGTGGTTTTGGCTGCAATAGAAACAAAACTTACTAGTAACTTACATTTCCAAACCTCCCAGTATCTAGTCATTTGTCTTTAAAATAATGCTGCCAAGTTCAACAGGCTTTCTATTTTCCAAAGACTAAAATAAAGGCCAAATTTCAGGGAGTGGCTCACTAACACATCCACGCAGCCAGACTACAAGTTTTTAAATTACCACAAAGCAAGCATAAAACTATCTGTGTTAACATCTATGTAAATATTGGAGTATGAAATCTATGTATACATCTGGATAATGTTTGCAAAAAGACACACAGGAAGGCAAGAATCAGTGGTCAGGCGAGGGAAGAACAACTGCTTTTTTAATGCTTCTATGACAAAAACTATTAACTTAAAAAGTTATGGTAAGAAACCAGTGGGGCTCAGGATTTCTCAAGCAGGTATCAAGGCTGGCTTATGTTTTTCATTTCGAGGGGCTGGTAGACAGTGAACACCTTCAGCTTTGTGCGGCACATAATGCAAAAGCAGCCGAGGACAACATGCAAATCAACAGGCATCATTCTGTTCCCATAAAATGTTATTTTAAGAACAGGTCCCCTGGGGCCACAGATCCCCCAATTTAAATTATCTGACAATGCCTGTAAAGAAAATGAACTCTTGTGAGAAGAATTAATTTGAATGTAAACACATTTTAGGAACCAAAGCACTTTATTAACAGACTTTTGTTAGTACTGATACTACTAACAGATTCTAATCAATGATACATTAACAATACTGACAGGATTACATGTTTGTATCCTTTTCTCTCACCATGAGCACTACTGCACATATCTTCCCTACCCTGCTCTTGGGTGGACAATTAGGTCACCTCTCATTTTGCCAGCAGGGAAATACCTCATCTCATCTCTGGCAGGGCTGATTCTTAGACAGAATTCCTAGATTTTTAATCCCTTTAAAGTTGCTGCAAAAAATAACACTTTACAAACTAAGCAAACATATATTCTTTTCAATATTAAAACACTACATTTTGTCTGACAATGGTAAGGAATCAAGTTTGCAAATTTGCCTTTTGAGTCTTACTACCAAACCCCCTGAACACGACACAGACTAATGCTTTTTTCTATAAACGCGCAAAACATTTACACACTTCTACTTCTGACCGAAATACTACTTTGACAGAATTTTCAAAATTATGCAATACTTAGGGAATATATGTTTACTAACCTACAGTATGTTCCTTTCATTTAAAAAAAAAATAGTAATTAGCAGTTAACAAAAGCTGCTACTGGTGGTGGAAAATTTTTAACAACACAGTAAACTAAGTAATCCCATCATGCAGAGTAACATGTCATTTCCTGCTGCCCATTTCACTAGGCAATTATGTAAGAATAAAAATTTAAAAAGTAGCAGAATTTAACGGTTTGTCTTCCACTTATGAAAATTTCCCACTAGATATCTGATGTAATCTAGTCATTCTGTAAATAATAAGAGATTATTCATGACTATTTTTATTTATAATATTTATAGGTACTAACAGAAGACTGTTATAATTAACCCCACTGAACACCTTTCTACATAAATCAAATTCTCTTTGTGTCATTTCTTTAATAATCCCTTAATTTCTCACTTGCTCTCTTTCAGCAACAGCCATGAACAGAGACCATGTAATAACGGTTTTTGAAGAACTGCCACTCAACAGATGCACTTTCTATAAGCAAACCCTGGCCTCCTTCCACTTCCAGAACGAGAGAGAGAAAACTAGAGAGACCCCATGGTACTTCACTGGAGAACCCCATATGGGTCAAGCACGAAAACTACATCAAGGTTCATGGAGAAGCAATTAAAAGTGAACCCACAATGGTTCTGAAGAAACTGTTTTCCCCTTTTGGTTCACATCCTACCTTCTGGAAATTAATTTTTCCTTAACATCTGTGCTTTCATCAAGCCTTTAACATCCTCCTAGTCATGGGGCGCCTGGGTGGCTCAGTGGGTTAAGCCGCTGCCTTCGGCTCAGGTCATGATCTCAGGGTCCTGGGATCGAGTCCCGCATCGGGCTCTCTGCTCAGCAGGGAGCCTGCTTCCTCCTCTCTCTCTCTCTGCCTGCCTCTCTGCCTACTTGTAATCTCTGTCAAATAAATAAATAAATCTTTAAAAAAAAAAAAAAAAAAAAAAAAAACATCCTCCTAGTCAGTGACTACCAATGGGTGTCACCACTGTGTGCTCTCCAAAAGTTCTGTGATATTTGCAGATTTCTATGGCATGAATATTTCCACCATAATTCAAGCTCCCAACGCAGTCTCACTGAATGTGTAGCTGGGAAGAGCTATGCACAACTGGCCACCGCAAGCTGGTGTGAGCTAGCTCACCACCACCCAAGTCTTTCAATGAGTTCTGGTCCTTGATTCAGCATCTGATCACTTTTTCCTCTGAAAAACTATACCTAAAACACACACACACACAGTTTCCTGGACATACCTCTCTGCCCATCCCTACTCAGTTTCCTCTCTGATCCTCTTCTCAACCCTTAAACATTTCCGTCCCCTGGAGTTGGGTCCTCAAGTCCTAGTCTCTCTACAAGCTGTTCCAGGGGACACCACTACTGCCTACACTCATCAGCTTTGCCTGCGCTGTCAAGCTAAGAGTCTGCCATCACCTCCATCAAGTCCTATTCTTCCTACCTCCTAAGTCTATTTGCATACATCTGCAACTCTTCCCATATAGTTCTCCAGAATTCCCCTCATGGGTCATCTATTCCTGTCTCCCTGTGTTCACTCTCGTCTCCTGTTCCAACCTGCCCTCCCAATCTGGCTCTTGGCCTGCTGACTGTTCAGCTCAACCCTTCCTCACCAGGCATATCCAGATGCAATTCCCCAACCTCACTATACTCCTTCACCCTCCTCACTACTGACCGCCGTGCTCCACTTGGGAAGCGACCGTCATGTTTTACCAGGGTCATTTCAAGAGTCAGTCAACATCTCCAGGAAGTTGTCACCACATTTGCCATATTACTCCATATAAACACCTTCCTACAAATATCTCAAAACACTATGCTTATTTACTCGTGTCACAGTTACTACAATAGACAAATGCTGTCTTCTGTTTCCAGTCCCTATCATCCAGCCTGTTGTCCTGGAGTAGAAGTTTTTTAATGATTTATTCCTATCACTTTGGTAAAGATTTTTTTTTTAATTTTTTTTTTTTTAAAGATTTTATTTATTTATTTGTCAGAGAGAGAGACAGCAAGCACAGGCAGACAGAGTGGCAGGCAGAGTCAGAGGGAGAAGCAGGCTCCCCGCAGAGCAAGGTTCCCAATGTGGGACTCGATCCCAGGATGCTGGGATCATGACCTGAGCCGAAGGCAGCCGCTTAACCAACTGAGCCACCCAGGCGTCCCTTGGTAAAGATTTTTTAAAGGAGAAATTATCTAATCCTGTTGAAGGGGTAGTGAAAACTTTCCAGTTGTTGATGGGAATGAAAAGCGTATCTTTCTGGAAAGCAATCAATATTCAGTCTTAAAATAATCCTATCCTCTGACCTAGGAATGCTGTTTGAATCAATTCTGTCAGGGATAACATCAAAACAGGAACGCGTGCTGCAGGAAAAATGAAAGATGACCTAACTATCCAACCAAGTGCAGGTTAAGTAAAGTGTATACAACAATGTAAAAGAGAAAACAATTCAAATGTGCATGGGCATCTTATGCAAGTTCATAATAAATCTATTGAGAGACAGAGAAGACTGGGAAAAACTTATCACTGAAAACATCCTGGTGTACCTCTGGATAATGGGAATTACAGGGAATTTTAATTTTCTTTAGGCTTCTGTATTTCCCAAGATCTTCAAAAAAATCCACAAAAAGCGGTTTGTGGACTCAATGTCCACAGCAAATCCTCCCATAGTCAATAAACGTCATTTATTCATAATTCTATTATGAATTACAAATTCCACTTATTCGTAACTCCATTATCATTCACGGAATTCCACGACACCGGCACGAACAGCTCATACTCATGTAACATTATGGTTCAAGACCAAATACATCTACCAATTTTTTAAATTATACTAACAACCTTTAGGTATTTAATCACTAATAAGTCCATCAAGAGACTTTACAAATCCTGAAAGAGGAGGAAAGAGTTAATTATCTTGTATTACCTGTAGAATTCGTTGGCATCGGAGTGGGCTCGGGTGCTATTTAAAACAAACAAACATTAAGTCAAAGCACAATCTAAAATAATACAATCCATTACACTTTTTTTTAAACTGCAGTCATGTGAGTACCACTTTTACAATGTTTACATTTAAGTACCACCTTGTGGAGGAGACTGACAGTTGCTCTAACCAATACTGATTTCCCCTTCTTTAGAAATATGAAGCACCAATCTAGAGTTGACGCTTCCCCGCCTGGAGAAAGACACATATTTCTTAGCCTCCCCTGCAGGTAGGTAGCCCAGTATAACTTTTAGAAAGCATCTGTAGGTAGATACAGGCCTCATTCCTCTTTCTGTTGGCAGAAAAACCAATTTGATGGTTGGAACATGAGCGCTTACCTCGGAGAGTAAGGTCAGAGATATTTTTAAGGAATGACAGTAAACAGCCTGGGTCCCTACTGGGGATAGAGTGCTACATAGTCCAAACTAATTCTGATACATCATCAAATTAAGAAGAATTATTTATTCAAGTTTTCTCTAAATTAGTATCTTTTAAAACGTTTTACTTAACCTTGTTTCTAAGCAATTATTTTCATGAAACCACAGGTTTGATATAATTATTATTTCTGACACACTGAAATAGATACTAAAAATGTTTGTTCTTTTACCACCTAAACCAAATTATGTGCATTCTACAAAGGGGTAACTGACCTCATACTAATGAAATTCTCAGTCATGAAGTTCAAGTTTGGACGGGAAAACTCCACTAAAAGTAAAACTGTTATAGGTAGTCTTTCAAGGTTACTGACACACTCCAGAAAGCTCTTTTGCTCTATTTATTAACTATGCACCAAATCAGAAGTTTGACTTCCCTATCCATTTGTAATCTTGTTAAAAAAATCAGTTGCTTCTTCTAGGAATTTTAACTATTTTCTGAGCAAAGACTTATGGTTAAAGAGTAACCAATTTCTTCAAACTAAAGTACAAAAATGAGAAAACAGATGAATACAGGAAAGATTCAACCAAAACACAAAATTCGCCAGAGATTGTGACAATCACCAACACCATAATCCAGAAAAGGGCCAGAACAAGATTGTCCAGTCCAGTAAAATGCAAATGGAGAAGGTCTAAACTAGTCAGTTTAGACTGCCAGAAATGGCAAACCAAATACTGAAAGAAGGCTTCTGAGGCAAAGATCTTCCTCACCTCTTGGCCACTTTCCTCAGCAACCAATGTGAATACTTACCAGAACAGAACTGTGTGCCATTCACCACCTGGCAATCACTAACTGTTGCATTACGTGAACAGTAGCTTTTCTCTGTTACAGGGGAAAAAAGACACAGAGCACCAATCACTTGTTTATATTATCCTTGTTTTGTTACTAAGCTCCAGAACTGCTTCCAAAAATCAAACTCAGGCATACACACTTCAGAAGTCCAGGGATCAAGAAAATACTGTTATGCTCTTTCCCTCATTGATTAAGAAAGATTACCCAGGATCTCTCCAAATATTTGTCTAAAACCTACATGAATACACTAAACAGATAAATTGGAAACACTTAGATCTGAACTGGGGCACGACTCCTGCATAGCAAAGGCTGCTAGATTCCACATGAGTAGGGAGAAGCCGACAGGATCTAATAAAGGCTTAGTAACCACAGGGGGTGCCATATTAGCAGCAGTAGGACCTCTGTAGAACCTGTAGGACCTTCTCGGTTTTCTACACTTTCTAATAAAACTGCTTTCCTGACAGCCAAACTTGTAGCAAGAGTAAGGGAGACCCTTCCTCAACATATCCTACAGTAGAGCATTCAAGCCCCAAAACATGCCAACTCTGCTATACACAGCAGGAGAAAGGTGTGCACTTAAATTCCATTTTATGACATTTTTTAAAAAAGGGACTCTCACACAATAAAAAAATTTAGCCCCAATTTAAGCTAATTTTATAAGAAGTTCTTAAACAGGGGCACCTGGGTGGCTCAGTGGGTTAAAGCCTCTGCCTTCAGCTCAGGTCATGATCCCAGGGTCCAGGATTGAACCCCGCATTGGGCTCTCTGCTCGGCAGGGAGCCTGCTTCCCCCTCTTTCTGCCTGACTCTCTGCCTACTTGCAATCTCTGTCAAATCAATCAATCAATCAATCTTAAAAAAAAAAAGATCTTAAACAATGTTATGTCGTGACATAAGGATTTTGCCCAGAACTCAGATTTCTTTTAAACAAATAAAGACACTTAATACATAGCTTTGGCTTTTTAGGTATATATACACACATACCCGATAAACTGTTTTACTGATAAGAAGAAAAAGCAACTACTTCCCATTAAGAGAACAGAATTTGCTGTAATCCCGTGGTTCTAACAAAAACGTTATTGGTATTGCAAAGTATCTTCAACTAGCTCTTTATTCCTCAAATTAAAGGTTAATTTTAAAATTGAACAAAACACCAACTCTTTCCATCTCACTCTTTCCCATATTCTAAATATCCAACTAAGTTTTATAAGGTCTCTATAGTTCATCTAGCAGGACACCTGCAGGAGATAAATGCCTTCTTTTTCTAGGAAACCATTTTTAGGGGAAAATTTCACAACTTTCACAGCTGATTTTGGTGTACCTGTCCTCTTAATCTTCCAAAGCTCTAAAATCTCTCTTCCTTTAAAAGCTACTAAACCTTAATTATCAAGTCTAAGGAATTATAGGGGTGGGGACAGAATGGGAGTCCAGAGATTTTAGCCCGAATGTTAAGCAATAGGAACTTGAAAGGAAAAGTATTTGATTTGCAAAGTAGTACACAATATACTTAATTTTCTACTAATTTTTAAGTGTTCAGGAATACCCTGTAGAATATCTTAAAATGATAAAACAGTTTGCATTCTCAAAATTAAAGTCATCCCAAAGCCTCTTACCTTTACATTCTATCCAAAAGCAGGTAGAATTATCAAGGCTAACATTCACACAGGAAACACAGCTGCTGCGGTTTTCACAAGGATCTGGTGGGGAGGGGTATATAAAACCAATCAATTGGTACCTCACTTTTGAGTTTGTACAACTTACCTTTTTTAAACTTAAGTGAGCATTACGTACAGTACCAGACTTAATTCAGAGAAATGGTAAAACGTTATAACCCATCAACAAATGAATGGATTAAAAAATGTGGTATACATTTTTCAATAGAATAGTATTCCAACATATAAAAGAAAGGAATCCTGCCGTGCACTAGAACATCTATGAGCCTTAAGGACATTATGCTAAGTTAGACATTCAAAGAAGGACAAGTACAGCATGATTCCCTCCTATATGAAGCATCTAAAATAGTTAAACTCTGAAGCAGAACGTAGAATGATGTCTGCCAGGGCTAGGGGGAGGGGAAATGGAGATCTGCTCCTGGAGCAGGGTACAGTTTCAAGTAAGATGCAGTCTGGAGATCTGAGTAATACAGTGCTTACTGTTAATAACGTACAGTACACTTAACTTTGTTAGGATGGTAGATCTTCGGTGTTTTTAACTGCACACACAAAAACACTTCATTAATTGGCTTAATAAGAAATTCCAATCATAATTAATGACTGATGACACTGAAATAAACTCAAGAGAAAGGGCGGAAAAAACCCACAAGCTAGTGGGAATGCTCAGTATCTAAACAACCATTTTTTATAGGGCAACTATTTCACAGACACTCAGGATTTCTTGAATCATTTCAAAGCATCCTTAAAAAAATAAAAATATTGGGAAAAAGGTTGTGTTATAAGGCCAAGACTACACACAGAGAAATCACTGCCCCCCAAACATCAGCTAAGACACTGCAATTTTTAATAGTAAAAAGACTTGTTACAGGTTGAACCCAAACTCGGATGATGCCCATTCTGAAAACCCAAGAGATTTGTAATTCGTAAGTGATCTTCACCACTGTGACTGAAGGATAAGAGACAGCAACTCTGGAAGGGGCTATATTTATGTACATACAATTTAACAAAAAGTAGGACAGTCTCTGTCAGTAATTTAGGCCAAATGACCCAAAAAGTCTAGGGCTTTTCATTTTCCTGGAAGCTAGATGTCTCCAAAAAACATTCATATTTGCTTTCCCTGTGTCTTTAAAAAAAAAAAAAAAAGTTCTACACAGAGGCCACGCATTTTAATATTTTATCACTAACATTTATCAGGGACAGGGCATATACAGTACCCTTGAGTAAGGGGTTCACAAAGTAGAAAATAAGTTCTGCAGAGGTTTGTGTACTGATAAAAAATGCTAGTTGTCTAAAATCTTTTGTGCCTGATACGTTTGAACAGCACAATGTTATTTACAATGAACTAAACTTGCTACCTTTCATTTTAGACTGCAGTTTATACAACTACTACTTACAGAAAACAAATCATCTCCTTTGTATGACTTTCAATTACAAAAAGGCAATTAACCTGGCTATCTCCAAGCTTCTCTTTGGAAAAAACACACACTCCAAAACTACAGTTCTGGAAAGAAACTGCCAAATAAGCAGAAGACAAAACATATTGTGCTCTATCATCTTAAAAACAGTGCAGTTAGAACGTCCAGCATTCCACGGCAATGTACTTTCCTTATTTAACAGTTTTTGAACTTCAGTATTACATCTTTCTGAATCTTAATTATACATTTTATTTATCTATAAAACACAAAAACCAAAGGAAGATACTTCAAAACAGTATGATCCGTCTGGGGGAGGGGAGGAAAGCCAAGGTAAAAATCCCGACACTTGAGCACTTTTTCGGTCGAGATGCCAGTTATTCCTTCCTCAATATTAACTAGAATAACCAATCACACTACATCAGGTTTTATATATCTAGAGTTCTTTTTCACCTCAAACTTATCTTCCCCTCTCTTTTGTGTTGTCACGGCATTTTCAATTTCTGCTTTAAGATTCAATGTACAACTCAACCAGTACCCAAATCGACCGCAGAGCTTAACAAAGTGTGTTCCTGATCGAGTTTAAAAAATCAACAACCTGGGTTTCAATCCCAGCTCACAATCAACTAAACCTGCGCTCCCCGCAAGCCACTTTATTTCCATCTTCCTCCCAGATTTCACCACCTATCTTCCAGTTTAGCCTAAAATCCCGAAAAGAATATATGAAGCATCGGGTACACAAATGGGCACTTTTCTTCTTTGGCACATAGCAAATTTAAAGTTTTAACTAATCAAATGCCCAAACCTCAGATATACCCCGACACCTATCCGCAAAATCAATACGGTTAGATCACAGGCAACTTTTCTCAGACTCAAGTCTGAGACACTGGCGAGCATTCACGTCTTCAGTTTCTTTTTCCTCTTTTGCCAACTCCCGGAGAAGCCCCCTTGCGGAGATAGGATGTGGGTGGGCAAATGACTAACCCCAAACACAGGGAGTTCGACCTGATCCCCAACTTTGGAGGCAAGTCGCCTCGCCCCACGATCAACCCCACTGCCACCACCGCGGGAGGAAGCCACGTCCCCTCTTCCCCAGCTGAAGTGAGACTGGGGATTACGAGGCACTTTTTAAGAGCACCTTGGCGTGGGACACTTCGGGGTGGCCCAGAGCCCAACGGCCAACCGGGCTCGGCCGCCCCTACTCCCCGGGGCGCTCCCTCACCCCCGCCACTCCGATCCCAGCCCGGGCTGGACTCGGACGGGCCGCCATGTTGCTGGAGCGCGGCCCGTCCCGGCCCCGGCCCCGCGTGCACCGCGGGCAGGGCGGGCGGCTCGGCTCGGAGCGGCGGGCGGGCGAAGACAGGAAACCCGTTGGGCCGGCGCCCACCTTGTGCGGGAGTGGTCACCGGCGTAAGAGTCGTCACCGTCGTCGGAACTGTCGTTTTGGCGGTGCTGGTGTTCGGTGAAAGCGGGATCGCAGTCACGGTCGGATCCGGGCTGGGGTTCGCAGCCGCGGTCAGCACACACAGCGCGGCCAGGCAGGCGGCAGCCCAAGGCAGCTGGCGGGAGAGCCCCGACATCACGTCCTCCGCACTGGTGTTCGGGCGAAAGCTGCGGCGCACTCTACTCCGTCCGTCCCTCTGTCCCCTGCGGCACCGCCTCGGAGAGTCTGGGCCCCCGCGAGTGCGCGCCGGGGTCACGTGAGGGGCCCCGGGCCACGGCGTGCGGGGGCGGGGGGCGGAGCGGGGGCGGGCTGCGGACGATACCAACTGCATTCCTGCAGGAGGGGGAACAGGGACAGCGAGAGGCAATGGAGGGAGGCTGTTCCGTCATAGTGACTAGCGAAGTGTAGCGAAGAAGCTCCCAGGAGCAAGAACCTATTTCCTTTGCCCTTAGGTTACCATCCAAGATGCAGCTGGGCTGTTCTAGTTCCCGCGATAGGGAAAGCTTCCACCCTGGCTCGGGTGGAACAACCTACATGAGGTGGCTCTCGGCGTCCGCCCGGGCGACCCGGGAGGCCGTAAATCCGCGGCCCCACGTGACTTTCCGGGCTTCGCCTCTGGGACGGGAGTCAGCCTGGCGTTCGTTTCCGTGGGGTGCGCTTAGACCCACCCAGTGAGTCAGGTTTGCGGTGTGCTCCCGCGTTCCGAAGGCGCTCGCACAGATTCTCAGTAGCACCCGCGCTTCTCTCTCTCGAATTTTTCTGGAAGTAGCCCTGTGTTGGGATCCCTCAGGGCAATGACGAAGCCACGTGGCTGACTTTCTGCTCCGTCGCCCACTCACGGTGAGCGGCCAAAACACCGAAAACGGCCCCCCGGCCTTCCAGCCGGAGCTCTGTCTACGCTGGCTATCTCTCTCCCACTTGCCCAGGCTGTCTTTACCGAATTTTTTGCTACTTAAATCAGCGGTAGCCGCAGTCAGTCAACGCCACCACCACTACAGAGAATCAGACACGAGCTGGGTTGGAAATCCATCTGGTCCGTTCCCAACCCACTTTACAGGTGAGGAAACCGAGCCTCAGACAAAGTGACTTGCCCGAAACTCGAGGCTTGACATCAGGACTGGATGTTGGAATGCCCGTTAATGTTCTGGGACTGCTCCGGCTTCATTAGGATGGGTGAGCGCCACCTGATGTCCAGCCTCACAAAACAGTCACAATTGCAGCCGCGCTTATATTAACGAGTAAAAACTGGATTATAAAAGCTGTTTTTAGTGCCGGGTTTATTTTTTTTTTCCCCCAGTTACTTGCATTTATCCGGCAAGTTTAATTATGCACGTTTACCCTAATAAAATAACACACGAACATTGCTTTTATGAGATCTGCTTTGCTATGAAAGCACCACAAAAAAGTTGACTCTAAACGTTTTAGCTTTTTTTTTTTTTTTTTTTTTTTTTGCCTCATCTGAAGGCTTTAAAACTTTCTAGAATCTGATCTGTGGGGTCCTTTTGTACCTTCGTCACTGAGTATTAGTTCTGTTGATTACACCAGCTGGCGATTTGCTTGATGTAAACACGAGACCATGTTTGACCGATCCAGCCTATGGCCAGAATTTACTGAAAGACTTTCAAAGAAGACATGGCTGTGTTGAGGGTCTGTTGACAATTCATGAATACAAATCTGCTTTGACAGATCACTAGATATTGCTTCTTTAAGTAAAAAAAAAAGCAATATGATGTTTATACATGCTGTTCAATTTAAGTTTTCTGTTAAGTAATCATTTCTCATTGCAAAGACCAAGTGCAGAAAACTTAAGCGCTGTTCGGGAGTCTTATTTCAACTGCAGATCATTTTCCCCATTGGAGAGCTGACTGTTTTCATTTTAGAAAAAAAGGGTTGTTTGAAGATGAGAGCCTTTTTATCTTTTTTCACAGTTTATGTTGGTTATGTGTTTGTATAATCTTATTAAATATTTCACCTACTTTATTGCACCGACTTTGTTATTTCTACATCTTAAATGCTAAAAAGGAAAACTTGATTTCATTGTTCATCAAATTAAAGAAAATAGTGGTTTGTGTAAAATTTGGAGAGAACTATGTTCCGTACTTGGTTGAGTCACAACAGTTCTTCTCTTGTGAAATGTAATTAAATGCTTTGCCCTCTGGAACTTGGAAAAAAAAAAAAAGTGCAGCTACATATTTAAATGAGGTCCCATCATCAGCCTTCAGTGAACTGCCTCCTCTTCTCAGGGTACAGCTTCCACAGTAAGCGTTTGACTATCTGACACCCAGACAAAGGAAGGCACTAGTCAGCTTTGTGGGGTTTTTTTTCTTTAAGATTAAAAACACAATAGAAGTTATGTTTTTTCCCAATACCCCCGTGGATTATCTTGTTTACACTCTAGGAGGAATACGCCCCATTGTGGAGGACATTGTTTTACAATTTGTCATCTGGGTGTTCAACACTAGTCTTCAGATTTTTATAGTCTCTATAAGAAGACACTTCACAGTCTTGTTTTAAGGCTAGAAAAGCACTGGATTATTTTTATGTTACGTGGCATCTATTGCAGTAGCTCAAGGAAGGCTTCCAAAGTCACTTCACTGTTCCAGAGCAAGGTCTGGCGTCTATAACACAGTTTTAACAACATGCATTAAACATTGTAATATTTCAAGTAAGTTTCAACAAAGGATTGTAATGAATCAAGGATTAATAGTGAGCTAAAATTGTAGATTTACTCTTTTTTTTTTTAAAGATTTTATTTATTTGACAGAGATCACAGTAGGCAGAGAGGCAGGCAGAGAGAGAGGAGGAAACAGGCTTCCTGCAGAGCAGAGAGTCTGATGCGGGGCTCCATCCCAGAACTCTGGGATCATGACCTGAACCGAAGGCAGAGGCTTTAAAACCCACTGAGCCACCCAGGCACCCCGTAGATTTACTCTTACTAGTAACACTGTGACTAGGATTGATGATAAAATCCTAGAGATACCATCATTAGAGAAGCTCTTCACTGGCTATGGATATTTCTTCCATGACTGTGGTTAGTTACGCTTAAGAGCAGTTGTTCTCAACCTTGGCTGAATATAGGAATCACCTGGGAAGTTCTGGAAAATCCTGATGCCACGGTATCAATTTAATTACTGTGGAAAAATGCCTGGGCATTTTCAAAACACCTGGGATTTTTCAAAGCTCTCCAGGTGTTTTTAATCTTCAGTTTAGGTTGAAAACCACAGCTTTACTCTTCTCAGAGTATGGGTTCATGAACTAATACATTCATATCGCCTGAAAGTTTGTTAGAGATGCAGAATCTCTGGCCTCACCTCAGACCTCCCAAATGATAATCTGCTTTTTTTTTTGGAAGTTCATATGTACATGTGTTTTAAAGTTTGAGAAGACAGCTTTACATTATAATCTGTGGAGAACTATTCTAAATTGCTGCAGCTCTTAATAGTGACTCCTCTACAAGATGACATCCAGGAAAACATGTTGTAAAGTTTTTGTTTTGTTTTACAAATATATGTAAGGGTAGGGTACAAATGCAAAACTCTTGTAGATTCTCTCTAGGCTGGCACCTGAGACATATTTATTTTCATTTCTACTCTGCTTCAAACCCTGGGTCTGCTGGAGTTTTTTCTTTTTCCATTAGAGGTCTCAGCCCTTTAGAAAACAGAAGGAATCCGTTTTTCTAACATATCTCTTAGGAACAACCCAAATTCAAGCTAAACTGCACCTCAGGAAGCTCTCTGATACTGTGCATTACTACTACCTCTCCCTGTGCCCAGGTATTATGCTCCTCCTCATCCTGTCTTGGGGAGCTGATTTTCAGCCAGAACACTCCCAGGTGGATATTCTGGTTTTTAAAATATTCAAGGGATTTTTGTCCTGACTGCTAGAGGGCACTGCGCTGAGCAGAACACGTGTCCCAGTCCCCCTGACCTAAGACCCGTCTGCCTGTTGCCTCTTCTGCAGCTAGAGGGCTCACCTCCAGTCCAGCAGAAGCTCCAGGACCCTGAACCAGGCCTCTAGTTGCTGTCCCTTCTGACTGGTCAGTGTTTGCATAGATCTGTGCTACCTTGATGAAATCAAAGTTTCTTGTCTTACCATTTTTCCTCATTGTATTCTGTTGTCACAATTTGCATAACGTTTTCTTGCACGTACCTGCATGCCACAAGTCTCCCAATACCAGCCTTTTTTTTTTTTTTAAGATTTTATTTATTCATTTGACAGATCACAAGTAGCCAGAGAGGCAGGGAGAGAGCGAGGAAGGGAAGCAGGCTCCCTGCTGAGCAGAGAGCCTAATGGGGGGCTTGATCCCAGGACCCTGAGATCATAACCTGAGCTGAAGGCAGAGGCTTTAACCCACAGAGCCACCCAGGTGCCCCTTTCTTTCTTTCTTTCTTTCTTTCTTTTTTTTTTTTTTTTTTAAGATTTTTTATTTGAGAGAGCATATGCAAGCAAGAGGAGGGGCAGTGGGAGAGGGACAGAGAGAATCCCAAGCAGATTCTACCCTTGGGCAGGGCCTGACACAGGGCTCAATCTCACAACCCTGAGATCATGACCTGAGCCAAAATCAAGAGTTGGGTGCTTAACCTAGGGAGCCACCCAGGCACCCCTGTGTATGTCTTTAATACAGCCCAGCCCAGTGGTTCTTAATGTGTGGTCTCCAGGGCAGCAGCAGCAGCACCATGTGGAACGTGTTAAAAATGCAGATTCTTGGGGCACCTGGGTGGCTCAGTGGGTTAAAGCCTCTGCCTTCAGCTCAGGTCATGATCCCATGATCCCAGGGTCCTAGGATCAATCCCCGCATCAGGCTATCTGCTCAGCAGGGAGCCTGCTTCCCCTTTTCTCTCTGCCTGCCTCTCTGCCTGCTTGTGATCTCTGTCTGTCAAATAAATAAATAAATATTTTTTAAAAAGAAAAAAAATGCAGATTCTCTGACCCACTACAGATCCACTGGATCAGAAATTAAGATGAGACTCAGGAACCCATATTTTGTTGATAGGCTCAAGCATTTCTCATGCACACCAAAGTAGAAAAACCTGTGATTTATCACATTTTCAAAGACATCTAATCAAATACCAAACTTTGTACTTCATGTTATATATGTTAATTTTCAAGGTTGTTTCCAGATATTTTGTATGATATATAAAATTTATTTGAGAGATGGCTGGCTAGATTGGCCCAATTTAAGATTCCATTTTAGGAAGGGTGGCAGATTATATAATTAACATAGTAGTTTTTAAAAATGAAGAGAGCATATCACTAGCTGTGATGGCAATCCATTCTAATTTTAAAGATATACTTTTG
Organism: Mustela lutreola; assembly: GCF_030435805.1. Taxonomy (NCBI): domain Eukaryota; kingdom Metazoa; phylum Chordata; class Mammalia; order Carnivora; family Mustelidae; genus Mustela; species Mustela lutreola. Next base: position 22,578,934 of record NC_081295.1, on the reverse strand, counting down.
AATAAATCCAGTAAATTGAAAATGTGATATTAGTGATGAACTAAGACTGAGCATTAGAGAGACCTGCGGTTTCTTGAAGTGGTGGTGATGATATTCTTTCGGTCAGTGACAGCTTGACGGGGTTTTGTGGGTTAACATTCCAGAAGGGAAGTTCATTTTTATTGAATAGTTGCTATGTGTCAAGCGTCATCACAAGTGTCTTCACATATTATTTCAGGCCTCAAACCACTGTGAGATAGATGTACCCCCATTTTACAAAAATCAAACCCCAAAGTAATAGTACTGTTACTGATTTTGTAAATTTACTCAGAGAATCTCTAAAGTTTTAGAGTCAGACAGAGCTAACAGCTTCTTTACTTCGATCTCTTCTTTCTACAAATGAGGAAAGTGAAAGACTAAGTTATTTGATTGCTTCATTATTAAATAACTAGGACTAAAACACTTGCTAATTTAAGATATGTATGAAGTACAAAAACTCAATATGGAATCCTGAGGTTGCCAGACCATTCGTTCATTAACAAATAATGGGCATGGTTTGCAGTTGGGACAAACAAATTCTTTAGATAGAATTTTAAATGTTTATCTCAAATCTCCCATAATAAGAAAAATGTCCAGATACCACACGCCCCTTATTAACATGACTTAGTGTAAGTTACAGGATATGAGTTTGGCTTTGCCATATCAGCAATTGGGGCAAGATCATATAACATTTTGTATAAATTATCAGAATGTGTTTTATATTTGTAGACGTGGAACATTCTAGAATTCCTTCTGTGGAATCAAATCAAAGTCAATTTGGTTAAATCAAAGTCCTATTTGGAGTTAAATTGGGATAAGCTTTTGAATCTTTGAATCAATTTCTTCAAATTACATGGCTAACATACATGTTCTGATACAGAATACATTCTAATACAGAAGTATCACTGTGTGAACATTTAAATGGTGGTAAGAAAAACCACTGCATATACAAATCTATGATTTAAGTTTCTACATAGCCTGAGAGTAGGACGTGGGAGTGGACAAAGGGACCGGGAACTTGCCATCCTTTAGAAAGTCAGTAGGGATCTACCTTTCCATTGCAGGTAAGTTGAAAAAAAAAGGGAGCTGGAATCAGTTTCTTACACCCATGCAGATATCTCCGTTCTTTCACAATATCAGATAAACTGTTTAATTCCCTAGTGTATGGGTTCATGCAAGTAAGAGCAAGTAATAATTGCTGTGCTGCTTGTTATTACATGACGAATGCTTGTTAATTTGTTTTAACTAGGATCTCTGCAAAGCATCAGTTTTGTTCATTACACGCTTCACTAGTTGGTGAGAGGCCCTGTGGCAAGCCTAGCTCCCCTCTGAAATGTCACCGGAATGACCAGAGGAACCCATCCAAGGCCCAGAGAGAGGATCTGGAGACTTCATGCAAACAGCTTAACCTCTCAGGTTGGTGGAAACTTTTCAGAACAGAGGAAGAAGAACTATCTCCTCTTTAGTGTTTCCCAAATCTTGTTATTAATCAGAGTCGTTGAGGAGCTTTTAAAAAATACAACTTCCTAGGCCAACTCCTGAAGGTATACCAGTAATTTATTAAGCATACATTTAATGAGTACATATAGCATAAAAAGGTTCTGTTCTAGATCCTGCATATAAATTATTGATTCCTTGGACCCTCACAACAACTCTGTTTGGTAGGTGCTATGCTTTGACATGAAGATTTGAAATAGAGGCACAGGGAAGTTCTTGCCTAAATGCATGCATCTAGGGAATGGCAGGACTAGGATTCAAACCAAGGCCGTCTGGCTCCAGAACACACATTCTTAACACTCTGCTGCCTCTGGGTCACTTGAGAATGTGACATAGGCAGTATGCTTTCTCCCCATCCACCTCCAATCTTACTATAAAGGCATATACCAAATAGCAATAAAGTTGTGATTTAACAAAACAACAAAAAAATCACATTTCGGTTGTCAGAAGTTAGAGATGGATGGTGGAGAGCAGGGGAATAGGTGTAACTATAAAGTGGTAGCCCAAGGGAGGTCTTTTTGAAAACTTGTGTGACTTGACTGCGGTATCAGTCACATGAATCTACACATGATAAAATGATAACACACACTGTACTGATGTCGATTTCCTGGTTTATATATTGTACAATAGTTGTTGTGTAAGATATGTCCATTGGAGAACCTGGATGATCAGCACACAGGACTGCTCTGTACTATTTTTGCAACTTCCTGTAAATTTATAATCCTTTCAAAATGAAAAGTCAAAGAAAGCATATGCCTTCTTTTGGCAACCTCCAAATCAATTAGAGGCCTGTCTGCTTAAGAGATCATTCTTGGAAGACAGACCTTCTGCAAAGGGCAAGAAAAACCCAAAATCTTAATGGCTTTGGGCATAGTATGAATGCAATGGCAGCAGTGGTGGAGGCAGCTGAGCAAGGTCACCACCAACAGAGTCACTCATTTCAATAACTACAAAGAGGGGGCTGAAACTAGTCACTTACATCTTGCCGTGATTTCTAAATGACTGTGCCTAGCTGGCCAAACAGGATCCTCTAGGTTGAGCTAAATGAATGAACAGAATCCCTTTCCCACACTTCGAGACTCTGACTCGGGTAGATCAAGGACAGGGTCCTGCAGTCTGTGTTTTAAAAGCTCCCCTGGTAATGGATTTAAGAATCTCAGATTAAGGAGCAGCTGATGAAGCAGGATCCCCAATAACATCTCAGGAGTCAATGATCACAGGGCTGATTAGCGTTGGGATGCTTAACCCAAGCCTTTGGTTTTCATATGGTTGGTGTGGCTCAGAGATAAGCATTCTTTTCATGTCAGATAGATGCCTTTTTCTGAATGCTGCATGTAAACTATGAAATATTACAGTGAATTTTTTTATTGCCTCTTTTTTCTATTTGGTTATTTACCAACTTTCTTAGGGCAGAAATGTAGTTCACAGACAACATAATTCCGCTCCAAGTGCTGTAGGATTGGAAGGCCATTAGGTCCTGCTGCTAAGAATGGTTTAGGCTACAAGTAGCAAAATAATCAGCCAATAGTAACATCAACAAGCAGGAGTCTGTTTGTCTTACAGTAAGAAGCCAGAGATAGGTACTTTCTGGCATTGGTTCTTCAGCCCAAGAGTTGGGGCTGACATCTCCAGTTCTCTTGGCCTTTCCTTCACAACTCTGGCCTCTCTGCATTCAAGGCTGGTTGAGGGGAAGGGGCAGGATCACAGGCATTCTACTCTTGTCTCACTGGCGAGATGGTATTCCATGGCCACTACTGGCTGCAAAGGAGGGTGGGAAATTAAGTGTTTTGCTTTTATAGTCTGTGGCAGAGACCAGAAAGGAAAATGGGGAGGGATTGGGTGTGGGGAGGGCCAACCTACAGCATCTGTACAGCTTTCAAATTAAATTTTATCAAGCACTATTTAATTAAATATAGAAACAGCTGATCAGATGCATAATAATAAGTTGTCAGAGAATACTGATATGAAAATCAGGCATAAAGATCTCCACTGTCAATAATTACGCATTGTTGTATTGGTCTTTCATTCTCTGTTGGAACCAATTCCAATTTTTGAAGAACTTCTGTTCCTTCAACCAATTGCCTATATAGGAGGAAAAAATGGAGAATTTAGTCATAAATTTTCACATTAGCTTCCATCCATAAATCAAGTGTTATCCTGTTTAGCTATGACTACTTCCTGTAAATCAGATTATCAGTCATCAGTATAAATAGCTCCAGATGTGTCCACTTTGCCATGGTTCCTCCACATCCGTTCTGGGACCCTTCCAGTTTGTCATCCTCACTGCTGTCAGGGTTATCTCTTAAAAATGTAAACCTTAAAAAAAAAAATTGCAAATCTGATCTCACTTCTCCACTTAAAATACTTCAATAATTTCCCTTATGATAAAGACCAAAAATCTCCACCGTGACCCGCCATGGGCTGCCTCCCTGCTGCCTTCCAGTGCTTTCCTGGGCCATGCTCCCCTGGCTCTCTGCCCCAGCGGGACTGACTTCAGTACCTCAGTATCCCATGTTGCTTCCCTGCCGTGTCTATCTGTTGTGCTCCTGCCCCCAACTCTCCCTTTGCTCCCCACCTCCTGCTTTTCCTTCAGATCTCAGTTTACTCATCGCTCCTCATTGCTCCTCGCTTATGCCAAGCTCCCCGTCATCTTTATAGGAGTTGTCAAGGCTGATTTGACATTTATGCTGCTTTGATTAGTTTCTGATTCTCCCATGAGGACATAGTTCATGCTTTTACTTAGCACTCAACGCCTAACACACTGCGGGGCCCCTAGTAGGCACCTCATCACCACCACTGGATACATGAACAAGAGCCATGCTAGTTTGGATCTCTGTAGACATTCGCTGGCCATGAGCTAGAACTCTCTGAGTGGAGCTAGACTTAGGATGGTTCTCTCAACTGAAAGAGAGTAACACGGGCTAGAGAGACAGCGCTAAACACGGGACTGGTTCCCTTTGGCACTGTTTGAGCAGCGGCAGTGGTTGAGGGGAAGGTACAGTTTCCGTTTCATGAACTTTTATAGGCACATGGCAGTGCTGACACTGTTCATGCTCTAGGCAACTCCGTCCACCTCTGGCTGTCTCCAACAGAAACCAGGACACTGAGCCCAACACAAGGTACATTCTGAGGATGAGCAAGGGACAAATGGACAGATTCACCTCTGACCAAAGAGGCTGTAGAGCCTGTTCTCCAGATTGGTTTCACAAATACTGAAGGAGCACTTACTATGTGCATCTCTCCACTGTGACAGGTGTTAAAATAGAAGATGCAAGTTTGTACAGAGTGCCAAGGAGGACAAAGAAGCATGTTGATTCTGGTAATCGGGAGGTTTCTGACTTAAGCCTTGTAAGGATTTTGGCAGACTCTAGAGAGGCAGAAAGGAACAAGATAAGCAAAGGCCCAGAGGCTGTCCTGGGAGTGATGGTACTGTGGTCTGGCTATAGGTCAGCTGCCATGGTGAGTTTCCAAATCTCTATTTCCGGCCTTGCCCCCCTTGAATACCTACTTATGGTATACCAGAGTTGCCTTCTGCCTCACCTGTAGTTATCCTAATCAGAAACATAACTCGTCCATCCTAAATCCATGATCTTCTCTCCCATATCCTCGTACTCCCTATCTTGGTAAATGGCATCAACCATCCAAACAGTTCTAAAAATCCTAGGAGTTTCTCTAGACTCTCCCTACCCAGTATGGTAGCCATTGGCCACAGGTGGATATTTAAATTTGAAACTTAGTAAATGTAGTTCCTCAGTTGTACTGGTCATATTTCAAGTGGGCAGTGGCCATATGTGGCCAGCAGCTGTCATAGTGGACAGCACAGGTTTTAGTACATTTACAACACTGTAGAAGATTCTGTGACATACCACTGCTTGATACTCTTCCATGATCGCACCACCACCATTGAAAGAGTCACTGGAGTCTTGTTGAATCTAACTTCTGAGTATCGCTTGAATCTTTTTCTGTTTACCCTCACTTCTCTGCACGGCCAGTGCTTTGGACCAGGACTTCATTTATGGCACTATTAGCATAGGGCCATAGAAGCCATAGGCTTCTTAACTGGCCTTTCCAATTTCATTGTCATCCTTTGCCAATTAATTCCTCACTAATGCTGAAAAGAATTTTTTCAAAATGAGAACCTAGTCATGTGACTCCCAATGAATTCCTCCATAGCTTCCCATCCCCTTTGGGTGGGAGTCCCTGCTTAACAGCATGGCACAGATAGCCTTTGGGACCTGGGCCTGACCGTCTCCTCCTCTCTACCCTCCTCTCTCTGTCCATTCACCACGGGGGTGCTAAGCTCTAGCCAGAACAAATGACTTGTAGATAAGAGGCTCTCCTTATTCCTTAGGGCCCCTCTGCAAAGGCTTCTCACTCTTCCCAAAATTTGATTTTACTCATTTTGATTTCAGCCTTCTCTGGCTAACTTCAACTTGAATTTCAATACTTCTCTCCCCTCCTCATGCAGATTTCTATGCCCACCCCATTTGGGAGTCCCCTATAATAAAGTTAATGACCCCATCACTGTCCCTAATATTTACCCCTTCTACCTATGCATGTATGAATGGAGAGTTTACAGATTTGTGTTTTGACATTCTTTCCTTATGAAGCCAGTGGGCAAGACAGTCTCCCCTGAAGAGCATTCCTAGTGTCATTTATCTGAAGGGACAAGTTCTTGTACCAGGAACTAGGGCTCAAAAGGAAGGTCTGTCTCTCTCTGGACCTTGCTAACCATGTCTGGGATTCCGGAAACTCACATAAACCCGGGGACAATCTGCAATGGTAGAAAGCATTAACACCAGAAGAAGCCCTGCGGTGGGGAAGGACAGTATCCCTGAAGGAGTTACACTTGGTCAGAATATCTACTTGCCTCTTAAGATATCACCTTTCTGCTCCCTAGTGTTCTCTTAAGGTCTTGTTTAAATATTCCAGCCCAGACTCAGCTCTGATTTGAAGATTTCAGAGATCGATCGAGATGATACTTGGGCTAGAATAAAAGAGGTACAGTGCCCCCCCTCCCGCCAAAACCAGACAAAATTGAGTGAGCAATATTCCCCTGGAGGAAGGTGAATCACATGGAAAATAGCAGTCGTCAAAAGGAGACCACATCCTCCACTCCGCTGCCATCCTCTAGGGATCTGTGTTCGCTTTTGCTAGAGGAGCTGTCTTCCCTCTTTCCTGTATCCCCAGTGCACTCTTCACAGAACTGCCGTAGCCTGTGTCTCACTGGCTTAGAGTTGTTGGTTTTCTAATACACTATAGACTCCCTAAAGGGCAGGAATTGTACCTCTTCACTCTTTTCCTCACGACTGAGCACCATGACTGGCATATAGTAGGTGCCTAATAAAACGCTGGTTGAATGAATGAGTCAGGAAGCTAACAGAAGGGAAAGCTGAAATAGATGTGGGGTCAGATAATGAAGGCCCAGAATGCCACTCTAGACTTTAAGCTGTATGCATCTGGAGAGGGGTATATAGTGAAGAAGGAGATGTTAAACATTTTAAAGTAGTCATGTTTGTGTTTGAGGAAGGCACCTTTTGGAAAGATAGGAAGGATCACCTAATCATGTGGTTAAGATGATGGGAAGACACTTAAATGATCCAAGAAATTGTGAATATTATTTGGATTTTAAATAATTGAAGAATACATTTTCAAAATCAGAATACAGTTTATTTAGGACCAGGGAAAATAGAAGATAATACATCATTTTAGGTTATGCATCTATTAATAAAAAATTATCTTTTTAAAGAAATCTCCTTTGGATGAAAATACACTTTCTGCTTTTTCAGTCTAGAAATATCACTTGCATTACACTGAAGGGATAATTGTGGTTTAAATTAAAACTTATGAAATTTCTTCATGGGATGAAGAGTCAGTAATTATCCCTGTGGAGTGGCTGGAATAATCTAATACTTATTCAGAAAAATTCCAATACTCTGCATCATTTTAGGGAAGACCAAGTAAATTTCAACTTACATTCACTCCACTAATCAAACAGAGACATAAACACTGGAGTGATAAAGAGTATATCCATCATCCATTTTAGGTCCACATGCCCATTAGCAACTTTCTAATAATATTCTAATCATTATTACCTGAGGTGTTTCCATACTATAAATTGTTCAGTTTTAAAAGTTACTTGTAATTTGGATAGTTTTCCTATATCTCCTCACTGTGTTCATAGACAGGCACTTAAATGGCTTCACCTCACTTCTGCACCTAAATATTTCTATGTGTTTAAGCACTATGATATTGTTCATAGTAAATAAGAATGACAAAATCCTTGAGGCTGAAGATAGAAGGATGGATAGTCAGGACATTATAATGGCTGGACCTTAATGGCTTCTGTGTTTTTTATAGACAGCAAGCTTCTTATGAAATATTTATTCTAAATGTTTGTATTTGTATTATTTTTGCTTTTAAATTATATCTTCAGTTATCCCTAAACTATGTGGACCACGTTTTTAAAAAAGATTTTATTTAATTTGAAGAGAGAGAGCATGAACAGGGAGAGGAGCAGAGAGAGAGGGACAGGAAGACTCCATGGTGAGTGTGGAGCCCATCTTGGGTCCCGGTCTTACAAGCCTAAGATCATGACCTGAGCCAACATCAGGAGTCAGGCACTTAACTGACTGTGCCACCCAGATGCCCCAAACCATACATATATATCTATATTATATAGACATATATAGACACACACACACACACACACATATTATATAGACAAACTTATAGTGTACATACCCAAAAGCCACATATTTTCTATCCAGATAGGGTGCTGGCTGTAGTGTGATGTAGAATTGTGACCCGTTGGTGTGACGGCCTTTGTTGGCCATTCCAAGAACTCCCCTTTTATTATGAGGAATTGAAAAGTTTTCATCTAGAAAAGACAGTAGATAGTAGCTCATTAAAATATTTCCAAATTGTATTGTTTCGTATTTCACTCCAACTGGGCTGTTAAAAAAGATAAGCTAGAAAATCTTCATTAGAACTATTTTGAACATTTTTCTACATTTACTTTATCATTATTGTAGCTAAAAACAAGTGTGCTAAGAAAATTAATAATGTAAAAGGAAGTGCTTTAAATTAATAATGTAAAAGGAAGTACATTCTGAGGAAAGGTCAGCACATTTTCTTGTGCTGTTTGGCAGTAGTAGTTCATTCAAACTACCAATGTGATCATTAAAAATACCCTCTTCGAGAAGGCTTTTGGATCCGACCCTTCCCCTCACAACATCTTATACAGCCCTCTGTGGTTGTCTTTATGACCTGTGCCATCGCTCACATGGCTTTTCTTCTCTAGTGTGTGCAGGCCCTTGTCTCAGGATAGCCTTACTCCTAGGGCCTCCTAGTACATTAACTGGTATGTATGTGGGCTTAAATGTTGGTGATGAAACGAAGGGGATTCATAATTTTTTTTTTGGAGTCTTTAAATAAATTTTAATCTCAAACTTTATATAGATTGACCAAGATTATGTGAAAAGTGATTTTTATTTTTATTTATTTATTTTTTTTTGTAAAGTTAACAAGTGAAGAGAAGTGTATAGTGGTGAATTAAGCTGTTCTTTCAGGATGTGGCATTTCTAGTATGAGGTTACATTTACCTCCAAACTCAAAAACACGGAAGGAAGTGGTGGAAGAGAAATTCATGAAAAGCTTTCATTCAATAACCTTATAAGATTCTGGGAGTAATTGAGAGGTATGAGCATTAAGTGTCAAGATTTTCTGAAGATGCAGTTGCTAAGCATTTGAAGTTTCACAGCTAAACCAACTGAGCAATTAAGCCATATCCGTAGTAGTAGCTTTTAGCTTGTTAAATTGCAACTGAGTAAAAACCTCTGAAATCTTGTGAAATGCAAATAAAGCACTTTTGTACAAATGAGTCTGTATAATTACATTGATGCTCTGTATTCCTTTCAGAGCAATTAAGAAATAATCCATTAATTTTACAGAAAATTACGTGGCACAGATATCTGCCCAAAGTAAAGATTCAGAGTTTTAGCAAAATGGCATGTCATTGTTCTTAGATATATGATAAATGTTTCTTAAATTCTGTAAACACTAAAAAAAATTTTATAGCATAACATTTTTTTACCCAAAATTCTGTGATTATGGGAGAACTTTTAAAGTTTCATTAACTTTTAAAGTTAATATGTAGGTATAGGCAGCTCATAACTTACAAATTTAAAATGTGTTCACCTCAAAAAAATGTGTGAAAAATAAGTAATGATAACGATTGTTTTAAAAAGGTGCTGCCATGGAACTTAAGGACCCAAGGCTTGTCACTTCAAGACTGGCAGTGACGGCACAACAGAGGGGACTCAGCTGGTGACTCTGCCACACCAGGTAAAGCCCTTGGGTAGAATTCCACCTGTTTCTACTCTTGGAAAGCTCCCACAGCGGGGCGGGGAGCCAACCCTCCCCTTCTTGTTCTCTACACAGTTACTGGTGGGAGTCTCTGCTCTGAAACAGGTTGTAGTGACCTCCCATATGAACTCAGCATGAGCTGCCACTGGGACGGGGCCATTGGTGCCTCCTTCACAGCTCACTTGGGGTATGGAGTGGACCCCCAGCCTTGCAGGAACAGATTATCTACTTAAAGACCAGAACCAGTGACAAAATAGAGTTCCACATAAAATTCTGTCTTTAGAGAAGCTTTCCTGAAAAATGACTATCCGAACAGTATTTTTACAGTAATAGAGAAGTATTTTTTTTTTTTTTTTATCAGTAACAAGATGGAGAGTGAAAATCCCGGGTTTAAGTCAACATTTGTTTATTTGACAAATATTTTTACAGTGCCTAGTATGTTCTGAGGGTTAAGTGCAGAGCTTCAGACTTTTCAGTTATATAAAAAATGTAAACTTAATGTGCTCACATAAGTTTTTGAGGATAGGGAAAATAATAGATCCTTATTCAACCAACCCTTCATCACCCCCTCAACTTTTTTTGAATGGGATAATTAACTGTTCTAGATTAGTTTAACTCTATCAGCCCTGAATGGAAAGGAAAAATTTCAACAACCTACCAGAAAGTGAAGTAGGAAGAACAAAAAACATTTTTTTTCAAACATTTTTTTTATTGCTGGGTAAAAATAGAAAAATTTTAAAATTTGAGTGCTGGCTAAACTAGCATAATTAATAATAATTTTATTTTTAGGTCATATTAATTGAGACATGGAAGGAAGTTTAAAAGCTATGGTAGGATCTCAGGAGCCTCTCATTCCATTGTCTGTGACTCAGGAATTCCTGCCTCTGCCACTTACCATAAAATAGGAATCGTAGTTACTGCTCTGTGGTCAAAATTGGCCTCATTTATAACATACAATGGGAAGGGCAACATGTAACTATTTGAAATAGAAATCAGAATTTATGGAAAAAAATCAATTTATGGGCTGAAGAAAATCAGTTTCTCAATCTGTTTCAAATAAAGTCATTCTGATGCTTATAAAGGAAGCAACTACCACAAGTCTGGGAAAACTGCCATGCATTCTCTCTGGTAAAAGTATAATCAGATAGTTTAGGACATTTCCATATAATTTGCTGAAGGCAGTAATATCAAGTAAAAATCTGACCTGAATATTGCAATATTAATTTTGTAAACCAAATGTTCTATTTTTGCTATCATATTTAAATAATAACAGCTATATACTCTTTATTATTACATAAAAGTACATGAACTGGTGCTACTTGGCATGTTTTAATTGTTGCTTTAATGAAGCATTTATAAGTATACATGCTGATCATGTTGTGTGACATTAGGAATGAATAGCCAGTATTCATGAACACTTAAGGGGATAGATAAACACTTAGTGTATGTTTATAACATTGAACACTAGTGACAGTGAGAGGATTCCAGCTCTAGAAAACATGAATGAATTTCATAGGCAGTGGATGAACAAAAGAAGTAAGACACAAAGAATGCCTACAGTGTGATTCCATTTACATAAAATTCAGAACCAGGCAAAATTTAACTATATTGTTTAGGGATACCTACCTGGGTGGTTAACCTATCAAGGAGAGCAAGGAAGAAAGGCAGGCTAGTGGTTACCTCTGAGGGAGGTGGAGTATTGCTGAGGCTGGACAAATAGGGTGCTTCTGGTATGCTGGCAAATTTTCTTTCTTGACAAGGATGGTAATACGGGGATTTGCTTTAAAATTATGCCTTAATTGTACATATGCACTTTCCATATAGAAGTCTCAACATTTAAAAAAAAATAAATAGCCCTTAAATGGCTACCCAGACTGTACTATTTTCAGTTACTCAGTACTGACAGTACATCAGGCTGTGTGCCATTTATTCATGAACATTTTCATGTTTTTAAAAGATTTTATTTATTTATATGAGAGAGAGTGAGTGAGCATAAGTGAGGTGAGGGGCAGAGGGGAAAGCAGACTCCCCGCTGAGCAGGGAGCCCGATGTGGGTGGGGCTCAATCCCAGGACCCTGGGAACATGACCTGAGCCAAAGGCAGATGCTTAACCAACTGAGCCACCCAGGCACCCTGAACACTTTCATTTAAAGGCAAGGAGATCTAAGAACTAGACAAATGGATATTAAGTGCTCTGTGAATTAGGGCACAAGCTAACATTAACAGACTGGTCTACTTAACGTGACAAGAATAATCCAATATTTTAAAATATTTTTCTTTTGCTTTTTATATAAATGACATTTTTCTCTAGTCAGTCCAAACCACTCAACTGCCAATCCTTGACCAGGAGAAGGATTAGGGATATTATACATGGAGGAAAGAAAGGGCTAATATTCAGTTTCTTAACATTCAGAATAGGATTTGGGGAGACAATTTTAAAAAACTTGCGATTTGAAACAAAGCAAAATGGACTTCCTTCAAGTTAAAAAAAATGATTAACTGATTTATAAAATAATCATCTAATTATTATTTATTACATTCTTTTAAATTCACTGTGCTTAGCTTAATAAAAGTGAGTTTAGTGGTTGTAGTCATTTTTTAGCAAGCCCCGGGTTTCAGATCTGCAGCTCGTGGTAACAGGGCTCAGTGAGAGACAGGGGGAGGTGGAAGCACTGGCTGGCCCTTGTGTACATATCCCCCGGGGGTGGATGAGGGAGGAAACCCAGCAAAGCTTTGCTGTTTTGAGCAGTTACTCATCTCTCCTTGGGGGCATTTCTCCTTTTCATTTGCTGGGTTACTGAGTTTCTGATCTTGCACCCACAGATATCCTGAGTAATGGAGGCTTCCCTGAACACACTGGGCCTCCCCGGGCACCAGAGGACAGTCGCCTCCACTGTAACTGTGTAAGGATAGGAGTGCGGGACAATCACCAGAGGCACAGGTTGTCCAGGGGGCAGGCAAGGACAGGAGCTAAGAGATGTGTCTCCTGCTGGACAGAAGGCCCAAGTTGTCTGAGACAGTGCCTCTGAACAGGACTCCAGGTGATCTGACAGCGGCCGTGGGGTGGACCCATACAGTGGATTTTCATCAGGGATGCAGCTTATTAGGAAAGGATCCAGGAACATCCCTTCCCCATCTGCAATGTTTTATTTTAAGACCCAACTCAAAAGCTACTCTGGGCCACCGCCCCCAACTTTCCCAGGAAGCTGTTGGTTCTTTTCCACAGCGCTCAGTTCTTCCTCTGTAACCTCCATTGGCACCGTGCCGGTAGCTAATCCCTTTGAGTATCTGTCTGCACCAAACCTAAAATCTTCGAGGCTAGAAGCTTGGTCGTATCATCTTTGTATCTTAAGGCCCTAGCACCATGTAGGCACCCAAGAGTTGAATGTTTATTAATGAATAAATAAATAAATGATGTAATTTGCCCAGTTTCATTTGATAAAGCTGGCTCCACTTGCACTTAGAAGGAAATTGGCTTTTCCTTTTCCCTTCACTTTGGTATTCATTCAATATTACTTTTTTAAAACCTTTTCATTGTATTAAAACTTAGACACAAAAGCCATAGAAAACTAACATATAATTAAAGTTATTATTAGTTATTATAAGGGAAACACCCTTTTCATCCCCACTGAGGCCCGCTTTCCCAAAAGTGCCTTGTCTAGTTCAAAAGTAACCATTTCCCTGATTTTGAAATGCTCTCATGCTTAATATTTCCTTATACACTTGGCCCTTGAATAGCACTAGCTTCGATCTTCAGGGATCCACTCATATGCAGATGTTTTTCAGTGCAGGACAGAACTATAAATGTATTTTCTTTTCCTTATGATTTTCTTAACATTTTCTTTAGCTTATTTCATTGTAATAAAATGGTTGATCAGTCTATGGCCATACCACCCTGAACGTGCCCGATCTCGTCTCGTCTCAGAAGCTTAGCAGGGTTAGGCCTGGTTAATACTTGGAAGGGAGAAAATGGTTAATCAACTGTTTGTGTTTTTGATAAGGCTTCAGGTCAACAGTGTTAGTAGTTAGTACACAGCTATTAGTAATTACTAGGTAGTCTAGTTTTTGCCTTTTTTTTTTTTAAGATTTTATTTATTTATTTATTTATTTATTTATTTAAAGAGGGAAAGAGAGCAGGGGAAGAGATGGGGGGAGAAGGGATAAGCAGATTCCCTGCTCAGCAGGGAGCCCAGTGCATGGCTGTATCCCAGGCTGAAGGCAAATGCATAACTAACTGAACCATCCAGGTTCCCCAGTCTTTACCATTTTAAAAGACTTGTTATGGGGGCGCCTGGGTGGCTCAGTGGGTTAAGCCGCTGCCTTCGGCTCAGGTCATGATCTCAGAGTCCTGGGATCGAGTCCCGCATCGGGCTCTCTGCTCAGCAGGGAGCCTGCTTCCCTCTCTCTCTCTCTCTGTCTGCCTCTCCATCTACTTGTGATTTCTCTGTCAAATAAATAAATAAAAAAAAAATCTTTAAAAAAAAAAAAAAAAAAAAAAAAGACTTGTTATGAATTTTAAGTCTCTTAATCTTCAAGGTCTGCGTCTATCTCTTTACTTTTTTTTTTTAAAAAACTCAGTAGAGAGAGACTGTTGTTTTCTTTTTCTTTCTTTTATCTGTTAATAAACCTGAGCTCTTTAACCTCTAGAATTTTTCCCAGTCCAAAGTTTGCTGACTGCACGTGTTTCAGGCACTTCAGTATGTTTCTGTGTTCTTTGTCTTGTCCTCTTGCCTGTAATACTTATGTTGAGAGGGCAAGTCAATTTCAGCTTGTTTGATATATTGGGAACATCTGAGCTTAACGAATATTGCCCATGTTTATGTGCAATGTCTAGGAGAAACACCAGGTAAATGTAGAAAATGGCTCGCAGCTGAACTGAGCTGCATCGAAACACCCACACCTCAGACATCTGCCACAGGTGACCTCAGTATGAGCTGTGTCCACCCACATCTGATGCTACAGCTTGCCTCCAATCTCAGAGAGCCCTCCTTCCACCACTTCACAATCAGTCACAAGCTACACCTCTTCCCACACCACCTCCTCAAACGTCAGGGAGCTTTCGAGGTAGAGTGCCAAATTCATTCTAGTATTTCTGTGTTTCTTGACTATATAAATAGATGTTAAACTGTTACTGGTTTTATGAGGTTACTCTGTATTTTAACGTGTCACTGAGGAAGGGTTTTCTCGCACCTCACATTTGCCATAAGTCCTGCAGTTTTTAATGCATGATTTTCATAGTGCAGAGATCTTTAGGACCACATGACATCAGAACTAGCTATATTTCCTACAGATTGGCAGCTGGATCCAGAGGCTTAATCAAACTCATGTTCCGTCCCTTTGGTGGTGCGTTCTTTCCACAGAAGGCTCATAATGTCTGGTTGTCCCTGTTTTTGTGAAGTTAGCAGATAACAATGCAGCAAAGGCTTAGATCCACTATTTCACTGGAGCAGCAAAATGATACTATTCTAATTCTATTATTTCTTTCTCATCTATCTATTGGAATGCTGTTGTAAGTAGCAATTTTCTCTTACCTACAATTTGGTACAGTTCATATGGAAAAGGCAAGATAAATGCTTGATTCTTTGCTTTTGTTTATCAGTTTTTCAAGATAATGAATTTGTTTCCCATCATTCCCTCAAAGATAAGCTATTAGGCTTTATTTTATAATATGATGTCATTATGAATTCATGGATTTAAAATATTTGTTGGGTTTCAATTATTTGCAATTACTATTCTTTTTGAAGTTCAAATCTTTGGCCAGTGAGAGCCTCTTCAAGTTGTCTCCCAAGGCCTTTGACATGACCCTAGTAAATCTTTAATAGCTTTCTTGCTATCTGATAATAGCATGACTAAACATGAGTTTCAAGGCTCATTTTGTAATGTCCTGTCCTGGAACTGAAACCTGCCATTTCCCTGAGGAACCGTGGTTTCTTTAAGTGAGAAATAACACTTCAGAACACCAATGTAAATGCTAGGAGTGTGTGATGCTACTAAGTTAGTCCTTGTCCAATTCAGTGGATAGAGCTATATAGGTAGATATGATACTTTGTGAGTTTAAACCAGTATTTCCAGTACAGAATATTTGACTTATTGGCTTCTGTCATATTTGATTTGTATCTCCCTTCTTGCACATTGAAAATCATGATTCGCAAGGACACCTGAAATGATGAATTTAGGAAATCCTATAATTACTTACTTTTTCCATATTACAGATATAAAAGTCTCAAAATAATACCATCACCAGTGTAATTACTGAAAATAGTTTAAAGTTTTTGCATATGTTCTTTACATTTTCTTCCAGTTTTGAAAGAGTAGGCTAAAGATACAGTCATTATATATCATACTCTCACCTTTGATTCCTCATTAAATTTTAGTTTCACAGTAACTATGTGATTACTGCTCATCACCAATCTTGATGT
Source organism: Mustela lutreola (assembly GCF_030435805.1). NCBI lineage: Eukaryota > Metazoa > Chordata > Mammalia > Carnivora > Mustelidae > Mustela > Mustela lutreola. Next base: position 22,562,633 of record NC_081295.1, on the reverse strand, counting down.
CAAGGTCTCTCTCATAATTTGTGTGAAACTCATCAAATCCTTTTTAAATTCTGGACAGTTTTTTTCAACATTAGTTCTTAGTATTTTGTCTATTCCCTTGCATTCATTTAATCCATTAGGGACAATTTGCCATCCATATGTTGGATCTTCTCTTTCTAGCTATTTGTCACTTTCTTATAAATCCTTTTATCTTCATTATTTTTTGGTTTTAAAAATTCCCCCCTTCCACCTTTTTCTTCTTTTAAGACATGCATATCTGTCAAGTTTATTTGACCTTATTTCCTTCGAGTTTATCTCTGAAATGTTCTTTTACTGCTAATTCTTCCCTAATTCTGTAACCTCTAAGTTTTTCTAATTCTGACTTATGAGTTCTTTCCTGTCTTGTATCATACTCTCTGTGTCTTCTGGCTCATTCTGAAAATTTGTACAGTTTTGATCTGTTTTGTGAGCATGTCTTTCTAGTGTGCTTTCATGATCTGTAGTGATGTTCCTCTGCTCCTTATTCTCTTTCACTTCACCATGAAACTTTTTGTTGCCAGTTTTTATATAAAATTAGGTTTCCTACGTGTTTAGGATGTCGCTTTTCTCAATTCACAAAGCTCCCTCTTGTGCTGTTTTCATGTAGTGTTCGACAATATGGCAACTTGCTTTCTGCGCTTTCCTGGCTCTTTCCCCATTCCTTTGTCACTGTTGCCCGGCTACCCTGCATAACTTTGGTTTCATTCACAGTAACATCTCCTCATTGTGGGCCTGTCCTGGAAGAGTGCCCTTTCAGATCAGTTTCAAGAGTTCAGAGAGGTTAGGCTGCTCCAGCCTCAAACCTTGCCAGGTACCTCTTACACTCACACACTGTTGGCTATTTTGAAGTTCTGCTATTCTCGAGACAGCCAGAAGTGCTGCTTTCTCCCACATAGATGCCGACACCGTGCACATTTCATAGCTATAGGTAGTTTGTCCTCATCTGTTTGTATTGAGAATTCATTTAGATACCTTGTCACCTAGTTTTGTTGTAAATGTCATCCATGGGTTTTTAGTTTTTCTATCTACTTACACAGTCTGTTTTTATGTTGGAATTTCAAAAAATTCAAAAACTATGCCATCACCATGACCCCATCTTCCAACGATCCCCAACAGCAGTCTTAATGGGATGATTATCAAAGTACCAAATTCTGAGTACGGGCATGGCAAATTAGAAGGCTTAAAAATATAAATTCCCTTTGACCCCACAATACTAATTCTAGAAATTTAGCCTAAAGGAATAATATAATTAGGCAGAGGGAAAAAAAATGTGTATACAAAGCTGTTCTGGACTAGACTGGGGTACCTTCCCCCACTCCATTTTTAACTCCCACTTTCAGTGTTATCCCAAACACCATCTTATTTGGAGTTGTGAATCATCCAGTCTTGTTAGATTTATCAGCTGATACAGACTGACAGAATTTAAAGACACATACCTTCAAACGTTGGTCCGTAAATCGACACTCCATCATCTCCTCTTCCTTCTACTATATCTGATAAATAACAATGAGCAAACATTAGAATTTTGAGCCTAAAAAAGAGTAAAGACTGGAGGAAAAAGCTTTAAATTGTGATTCCATTTATACCAATGACTACTGTTTTAAGATCCATAATTGATCAATATCTAAACCATGAAAATATTACTGTAGTGATTTCACTGCATTTTGTAAGCACTTTAACACTCCTGATCCCATTCCCCTGATAAGAACTCTTTGAAGTAGGTGAAATTATGATGCAGACCCTTTGAAATGATGATGCATTTAATTATAATTGTGGTCACAATTTAAAGGAAGTGTGTTCATATAAAGTCTGCTTGCCTCACAAGTTATTCCACAGTCCTTCTTGCTTTTCAGGAAAATGGAAAGACCAGACTGAAAAATGAAATAGGAACAGTGAGGTCTTTTTAGAGGAGGAATAAAAATAGATGCTCTAAATAGAGTCAGTGTTCAAATTTTCATTCCTTGGAACCCCCAGTGTGATAATTCATTTATTTAGCCAGTATTCTGGAAAGGAAGTTCCCTTACAACGTAAGAGGGGGATTTTTTTAACAAGTATTTATCACGTCCCAGTTTGCATTGTGTGCGACATGCGCGGAGTTGGGCTCAGGCAGCGCTGCTACTGTAAACGTCCTCTACACACAAGTGATTTCTTCTCCATCCACCGCTGAAAGGGAAACAGAGCAGACTACTAGAAATAGCGGACTCTAGTAGAAACAAGGGTCTCTAAGCTCTGTACCCCCAGCCTCCCCATCAGCCCTCTTTCACCTTCCTGGAGCACAGCATACAATACATCTCTGTTGAAAGACTGTGCCATTTTAACTCAGCGTGAGTTACCTATAATAAACGTGCACTGTTTTAAAGAAACCGGATGCAATAGCAAGCACGCGTAGAGATTTGATTCAGGACAGGCATGTGGAATTTAAATTCCATTCATGGTGGCACCTGTGTGGCTCAGTGGGTTAAGCCTCTGCCTTCAGCTCAGGTCATGATCTCAGGGTCCTGGGATCGAGCCGCACATCGGGCTCTCTGCTCAGCAGGGAGCCTGCTTCCTCCTTTCTCTCTGCCTGCCTCTCTGCCTACTTGTGATTGCTGTCTGTCAAATAAATAAATAAAATCTATAAATTCCATTCAGGAACGGGCTCAGAAGTTGATCATTGAGCCGGAAGTCTTCAACCCTGCTCGGCCTGATACTCCCCTCGTGGTTCACCCAGAGCCCTCGGCATCTCTCAGGAGTACACTGCAGTGGCTGAAGACTAAATCCAGGATTGGGGAAGTCGAAGGTCCTCCAGCACCAATTCCTTCTGATCGTAGAGTTCACTTTGCTCAGACAAATCTGCCTGTGGTTCGCCCCCACTACTGATTCATGTCAGCATCTGTGGTACTCCTTTGCCCTCTCTAGAACACCCACCGTTCCTCTTGCCCTTTGCTTCCCATCTCCCAGGGAAATATTTTATATTGACACCCTTTCAATCAGTACTTGAATTCAGCCTTCTTTTTTTTTTTAAATGTATTTATTTATTTTCAGCATAACAGTATTCATTATTTTTGCACCACACCCAGTGCTCCATGCAATCTGTGCCCTCTCCAATACCCACCACCTGGTTCCCCCAACCTCCCACCCCCCGGCGATTCAAACCCCTCAGATTGTTTTTCAGAGTCCATAGTCTCTTATGGTTCACCTCCCCTTCCAATTTCCCCCAACTCCCTTCTCCTCTCTGTCTTCCATACTATTTGTTATGCTCCACAAATAAGTGAAACCATATGATGATTGACTCTCTCTGCTTGACTTCTTTCACTCAGCATAATCTCTTCCAGTCCCGTCCATGTTGCTATAAAAGTTGGGTATTCATCCTTTCTGAGGGAGACATAATACTCCATAGTGTATATGGACCACATCTTCGTTATCCATTTGTCCGTTGAAGGGCATCTTGGTTCTTTCCACAGTTTGGCGACCGTGGCCATTGCTGCTATAAACCTTGGGGTACGGATGGCCCTTCTTTTCACGACATCTGTATCTTTGGGGTAAATACCCAGGAGTGCAATTGCAGGGTGATAGGGAAGCTCTATTTTTAATTCCTTGAGGAATCTCCACACTGTTCTCCAAAGAGGCTGCACCAACTTGCATTCCCACCAACAGTGGAAGAGGGTTCCCCTTTCTCCACATCCCCTCCAACACATGTTGTTTCCTGTCTTGCTAATTTTGGCCATTCTAACTGGTGTAAGGTGATATCTCAATGTGGTTTTAATTTGAATCTCCCTGATGGCTAGTGATGATTTCAGCCTTCTATACCTAATGTTATTTCGATACTTCTGATGACAAATTCCACAATGCAGAGTAGTGGTCCAAAGTAAACTTTAAAATCAGATGACTTCGATTTCAATCTTTTTTTTTTTTTTTTAAAGATTTTATTTATTTATTTGACAGGCAGAGATTACAAGTAGGCTGAGAGGCAGGCAGAGAGAGAGAAGTAGGAAGCAGGCTCCCTGCCGAGCAGAGAGCCCGATGCGGGGCTCGATCCCAGGACCCTAGGATCATGACCTGAGCCGAAGGCAGAGGCTTTAACCCACTGAGCCACCCAGGCGCCCACTTCGATTTCAATCTTGATGTTAGTTACCTTTTTCAAGCTTGTTTCCTCATCTGTATAGAGAGGAATAATGGTCAGTGTCTTGCAGGTAATCCTGAGGATTAAAGAAAATCAGGTTCTACTGACAGCACTTAGTGCAATGCCGGGCAGAGCATCAGGCTTGTTCACAGGTGGCCGTGGTCATGCAGCATTGCATGCTTAGGGAATGCATCTTCTCATTATCACCATCCGCACCCTCATTATATTGATGCTGATGATGATGACAAAATGTATTAAAATCTATCTCAAGAAGTCCTTCGGAAGGGGCATGTGCACCCGAATGTTTATAGCAGCAATGTCCACAATAGCCAAACTATGGAATGTCCATCAACAGATGAATGGATAAAGAAGATGTGGTATATATACACAATAGAATACTGTGCAGCCATCAAAAGAAATGAAATCTTGCCATTTGCGACGACGTGGATGCAACTAGAGCGTATCATGCTTAGCGAAATAAGTTAAGCGGAGAAAGACAACTATCATATGGTCTTCCTGATATGAGGAAGTGGTGATGCAACATGGGGGCTTAAGGGGGTAGGAGAAGAATCAATGAAACAAGATGGGATTGGGAGGGAGACAAACCATAAGTGACTCTTAATCTCACAAAACAAACTGAGGGTTGCTGGGGGGAGGGGGGGTTGGGAGAAGGGGGGGGTTATGGACACTGGGGAGGGTATGTGCTTTGGTGAGTGCTGTGAAGTGTGTAAACCTGGTGATTCACAGACCTGTACCCCTGGGGATAAAAATATATTATATGGGGGCACCTGGGTGGCTCAGTGGGTTTAAGCTTCTGCCTCTGGCTCAGGTCATGATCCCAGGGTTCTGGGATTGAGCCCCGTGTCAGGCTCTCTGCTCAGCAGGGAGCCTGCTTCCCCCCCTCTCTGCCTGCCTCTCTGCCTACTTGTGATCTCTGTCTGTCAAATAAATAAATAAAATATTTAAAAATATATATATAATATGTTTATAAAAATAATTAATTAATTAATTTAAAAAAAAGAAGAAGAAGAAGTCCTTCGGAAAGCAGTAAGCCTTGTTGGAGCCACAAAAGGAGAATCCCACCAAAGTGGCTTCACGACTTGATATCTTCTTTCATTTTGTACTTTACAAATGAGTAGAATGTATATTTCTTATTTATCTGTCCATTTATTTGTTCATCCTTTCAACAGTATTTTTTTTAAGAATTTACTATATACCAGGCACTGTTCTGGAACCTGGGGATATAACAGTGAACAAAATAGATAAAATCCTCTACCTTTGTGAAACTTATTTATAGTCTAATGAAGAAGAACAGACACTAAACAAATTCTTCAGGAAATACGTAATATTATGTCCAGTGATGAAAAGTGCTATGAACCAAAATAAAATATTTTTAAAATAAAAATTAGGGGATAGGAGAGCAGCAGGGAAGTAGGTGAGGAGACCTGTATGGAGAGCGAAGTGGCAGTTTTAAATAGGACGGTCAGGAAGTCTTGCTGAGATGAACTCTGGGCAAAAATCCAAAACAGATTAGAGGTTGAAGTAAGGGGCTCACTGAGGCATAGCTGGGTGGGGTGTGTCCCAGGCAGAGAAAAAGCAAAAGACCTTAAGCTCATGTATGCTTGATGTGCTTAGGAAACAGCAAGGAGGCCAGTGTGTGGAGCAGAGCAAGGGGAGATGTCAGAGGATGAGGTGAGGCTAGGGGTAGTATCAACCATGTAGGCCCTGCTGGTCCCATCAGGCAACCAGCAGTGTTGGGAGGCATCCTGAAGCATGCATAAAACCACATTAACCATATTCCAAAATTCTCCCCACAGTCTTGTGCAAATCTGGTATCTGAAGGGAGAACATTTATAGAGCTTGGTACTTCCAATATACCATGTCACTGAATCCTGAACCCTTGCCACATCCTATGATATCATATTTTCCCCCATGTTATGATTAAGAAGAAACTGATTCAGAGATGCTAAGTGCCTACGTCCTAAGTGGAACAACTGGTATGTATCAGTTGGGTTTGAATCTAATAATCAGCACTTGTTCTCAAACTGTCCTTAACTAAACTTGTTGCTTTGTCATTTGAAATCATGAACCAAGATGTGTGCATGCTACTATTTGGAAATTTTATTTCAAATAAGTAAACAAGTCATATGACCCACTTTTCCCAAATCTTGTGCTGGGGCTCTAGAAGGGGAGGTGCACCTCTAACCAGAAACCAAATAAAAAAAAAAACATAGCATCTGAGAGCCCAGAACATAATAGTCAACACTGAACTAAGTTTCAGGAAATCCTGATATTGGCCCCATTCAGCATGGTTTTATACCAAAAAATACTTAAAAACAATCTACATGTTCACCACTGGGGAATTAGTTACAGTTGACCTTTGAACAATGCAGGGGTTAAATTAAATTTCAGTTTAACTATTAATAGTCTACAGTTGACCAGAAGTCTTACTAGTGACATAAATAGTCAATGCATATTTTGTGTGTTTTATGTATTATATGCTGTATTCTTACAATAAAGGAAGCTAGAGGGGAAAAAAAAAAGTTACCGAGAAAATCATAAGGAAGGGGTCCCTGGGGGGCACAGTCAGTTAAACATTCAACTTTTGGTTTTGGTTCAGGTCATGATCTCCAGGTCATGAGATCTAGCCCCACAAGGGGTTCCATGCTCAGCACAGTGTGCTTAAGACTCTCTCCCCATTTCCCTCTGCCCTTGCCCCGCATGTGCGCACGAGCGCACTCTCTCTCTCTCAAATAAATAAATCTTTGAAAGAAAAAGGGTCATCCAGGTGGCTCAATCAAGTTAAGTGTCTCCCTTTGGCCCAGGCCATGATCCCAGGATCTTGGGATTGAGTCCTGCATTGGGCTTCCTGCTCAACAGGGAGCCTGCTTCTCTCTCTACCCTTCCCCCTGTTCATGCTCTCTCTCTCTCACTCTCTCAAATAAATAAATAAATAAATATAAACAAAAAAGAAAATCATAAGAAAAAATACATTTACAGTACTGTACTGTAAAAAATCAGTGGACCCCCCACAGTTCACATTCCTTATTGTTCAAGAGCCAACTGTAAATTAGTATAGCAATATATGAAAAGCTAGACATACCCTAAAAATTGTACATGTTTATGTTTGTTGACACAGAAGACATACCATAAATGTATATGAAGTGAGAAAATAATGAGGTTAGATAACACTATGGGTGATATGATCTCAGTTTTAGAGAAGCTGAGGAAAAAAAGTTAATTTTCATACAAATGCCTGGCATATTTCTCATCAGCTTCAGAATGTTCCAGATTGTAGAAAAATAATTAAGCATTATTAATTTTAAGCCTCTGCATATTTCATCAAGTTCAAGCAAATCTCTTTGCACTCTAAGCCAATTATTTTTAAATTGCTGCCTGATTGTTCCCTGTGGGATACCTTCCAAAAGGCCTTTGAAATTTAATTTTGTGCTGTTAGTCAGAGACCTAGTCTGTGTGAAGTCAAAGGACTGACCTAAAAAGAAAGCGAAAATGGAGAACAAAATGCTTTACCTCTTTCTTTTATACTGTAACAATGTAACATCTTTGGTGAGAAATAAGTTGTTTTCAAATTCCTACCTTTAGCATATGTCTTAAAAGCACTGTATTTTCTAGGTACTCCTATTTATTTTGGTGAGCATTTTTCTTTTTTTAAAGAGGTGCAGGAGAGGGAGAGAGAGAATCTTCATCAAGCCCCACACTGGGCATGGAACCTGATGTGGAGCTCGATGACTTGGCGGCTCTATCTCATGACCCGAGATCATGACCTGAACTGAAATCAAGAGCTGGATGCTCACCAACTGGGGCACCCAGGCACCCCTATTTATTTAGTTATTTACTTTTTAAAAGATTTTATTTATTTATTTGACAGAGAGACAGTGAGAGCAGGAACACAAGCAAGGGGAGTGGGAGAGGGAAAGCAAGCTTCCTGCCGAGCAGGGAACCTGATGTGGGGCTCGATCCCAGGACCCTGGGATCATGACCAGGGCCGAAGTCAGACACTTAATGACTGAGCCACCCAGGCGCCCCAAGGTGCCCCTATTTAGATGAACATTTAAAATTATATTTTTTTATATAAAAGGTATCTTCCTTTCTTGTATCACTTTTTAATTTGGAATATTCTGTGTAACAAAACTTTATAGATTTGTTTATTTCAAAATTTAGGACATTTTTTAAAAGTATGAATGTCTTAATCATTCGGGCATATAAAATACCCTTTCAATATATGTAATATCTAATATAAATATATCTAATTCTATACGCACTTCACAAAGGTAGATAAACAAAATTCTGGACATTCTGATTTGATGTTATAATTAAGTTGCATTTAAGGTTTTCAACTTACCTCCTCCTTGTATCCAACCATTTGGTACTACTCGATGAAAAATTGAACCTACGTAATGTAGCCTGATTCCACTTTGAGAAAACTCTGCTTTTCCTGTGCATAAGACTTGAAAGTTTCTACATGTTTTGGGACATGAATCACAGTAGAGCTACAAACAAGAATAAAAGTTTTCAAAGATTAAATATTTAGTATTTTGACAGTTACAGATTCTTTCCTCCACCTCCCACTTATTTAAAAAAATAGCAAAAATAAGAACAACAAAAAGCCTCTTACCTCAAAAACCAGTCTTCCAATTGGATAAAAATCAATAGAAATGTCCAAGAACACAAAAGCATGCTATTAAAATTAGTGAGAAAAAGAGAATGCAGGTCAGTATCTTAGAAGAAAGTCTTAGAAATGACCCCAAATACCACAGAGTAATGTTTTTGGTGATAAGATTTCAAAAGCAGGGACACCTCGGTGGCTCAATCAGTTAAGCTCTGCCTACAGCTCAGGTCATGATCCCAGGGTCCTGGGATCAAGACCTGCATTGGGCTCCCTGCTCAGTGGGGAACCTGCTTATCCTTCTGTCTGCTACTACCCCTGCTTGTGCGCAAGCTCGCTCTCTGACAAAAAAAAAAGCATCAACAGTGGATAATGTAACAGCAAAGTTAAAGTAATGATTAAAGAAGTTTGTTTCATTTTATTATATCAAGTCTTTCCAACCTATTTAAATAACATGCTCTTTAAAACCCTTTAGTAGTGAAGCTTTGAATAACCTTTACCTGCACGCCAGACTGAGAACACATGGCCTAGTTATCCCCTACATTGCAAGCTAGATGTGGAAGGGAACACTAGTGGGTCCCTTTGGGAATTTTCTGTTCTGAGTAATTTGGGGAAACATCCAGCACGCGTGTCATGGGTTTGGTTACATGTGTGCTAGAATTTGAGAGAGAGCGCCAAGGAGCTACCCAGAGCCAGGCCACGTCCTTTCCGGGTGGGAATACAAGGATATCATATCCATAGGAGGTGTGGGACCAGGGGAAGGGAAGAGAATATGCTGTGCTTTCGTATTACTTCAGTCATGATCTCACGCTCCCAGATGCTCCCAGCTCTCGTTTCCATCTGGTATCCTTTCTGGTAGAGACAGCTAACGTTTGTGTGATCTCGTCTAGTTTTACAAAGAGGCATCCAGAATGAAAACCTGGTCTCCATCATGGTAGCACTCATTTAGGGAGCAGAGCACATCTAAATGGGCTACATTTCAGTTCTTGGACACCCTTCTCATACAGAAAGATGGCACCTGATTTAACAGGCTGCATAACTTGCCCTGCCCTATTTCTTAAGAACCTAGGAAATATAAATAAAATCACTTTTATGGTATCACTGTCACTACTTCATGTCACTTAAGCCTTTTTTTATTTTTTTTAAATTACGAGACTCTAATAATATTGTGTTATCTGGCACCTGGGAATGTAGTATTATGTCCATAGTAATTATGATTAACTTTTTTGTGCCCCTCAGCTTCTGTACTACAAGTTCTAAATTGTAAGAGAATATTATAACTTTATTATAAGAAGCATAACATAGTAAACATCAAAGGCTTGGGCAGAAAAAGATGATACACTAGAAATCACGATTCATTTATGAAATGGGTAAGTCCATTCAGGCATCATTAAACTTCCCTCTGTGTCAATATATTATCTTTATGCAGTTGTCAAGAGTAGATAATTCTGACAATTCCAATGAAAGAGTAAATAAGCACGACACCAGGTAATGTCACCTAGCAGCCAAACATGCAAACATAATTATCTGGTATATCATTGCAGCCCAGAAGTAAACAAGTCCCTGCAGCAAGAAAAATGTAGCCTCTGCACGAAAAAATTTAAAGATTTTCTCTGGAATCCGGGTCCTTCCTCCTTACTGCCATAAATTCAGGCTGTCATCGTCTCCAAGCCACACTACTCTAGCAGTGTTCCAAGTGATCACCCTGCCACCAAGCTCTCCCTACTCCACCCTGTTTTTGCACAGCCCTAACACTTTTTCCAAAAAAGCAAAGATTAAGTCATACTCTTTATGAAAAGTTCTGTTGGCTCAGCTCCCTTCTAGAAAAAAAAGCTAACTCCTTCGTTTCAAATGGAGTTCAGAATGGACTAAGTTCAACCTTTCTTTAGTGGATCTGTTTGGGTTTTTTTTCCTCCCCCTCCTTAACATCTGGGGATGTATCCTATTTGGAAAACTCCCTCTGGGACCCCCACCCTTTCACCCTTTCAAGACACTAAAGACACTATTCTCCCTCCCCGCCAACTCTGTGAGAGCCAGGGTGTGTGGGGATACGACTTGGGTTGGATTAGTCTGGTACTCCTGCCTGGGGCGTTGGATCTCCAGGGAATGGTGCAAAGACACCAGTTGAGAAGTACTTCTCAGTGAAGGTGGCAATGAACACAGGGCCAGCAGGCACCCATGGCAGCATCCCAGCTGCACACTTCTGGAACGTGACTCTGGCCACGTTTTCCTGCTGCCAGGCCTCCCTTGGTTCCTTCCTGCTTTCCAAAACCTGGTTCTCCAGCTTTCCTGTCAGTTGTGAGGTTACCAATATCTTTTCAATGCAAACCTTTTCTCGGTAAGTAGCTTGGTATTGGTGGTGACTGATAAGCTCATGTTCCCAGCCTCATTTCCTATTATTCTGGCCTCCTTGCTGTCCCTCACCCTTCCCTGAATACACTGGGCACTTTTAGACCCTTGTCCGTGTAGGAATTAACGGCTGTGAATATTACATTCCTCCCCTTACCACAGAGTTTCTAGTATTTTCCAAGCACATTGTTTATTCATCAGACATTTACTGAGTTCATACTATGTTTCAGATTGTGCTTAAGGCAATTAACAGTTAAATGAAGATGAAGGAAACAAAGGCCTTTGCCTTTTTATGGCTCAAATCCTAGCACTGGGTCTTTCTGTGGGCACAGGCCACTATAAGCATGAAATGATTTTCAGCATGCGGTTCTTGGTGTTGTAACAAGCTTCTGAGCAGAATTACAAAGTACTTTTACCTCTGTTGCCACTCCGCCCTGATATCTGTCTCTCACCCTCCTTGACCGCAAGCTTCATGACTGTTCATTGGAAACCTCTCCAGGACCTCAGCTTGTCTGGTCCTGCTCTTGCCATCTATATGTCATAATTTAAAATGTCATCTTTCAGGGCGACTAGGTGGCTCAGTCAGTTAAGTGTCTGCCTTCAGGTCAGGTCATGACCCTGGGGTCCTGGGATTGAGCCCCACGTCGGGCTCCCCACTTAGCGGGAAACTGCTTCTCCCTTTGCCTCTACCCCATCTTACCCCCTACTTGTGCTCTTTCTCTCCCTCAAATAAAATATTTAAAACGTCACCTTTCTTCTCAAACTTTCCATTTGCTTAGTGCAGTACCTCTCACTTAGGTGTTAGAAAGTACTAATTAAAATTTTTCATACTAGGGGCGCCTGGGTGGCTCAGTGGGTTAAAGCCTCTGCCTTCAGCTCAGGTCATGATCCCAGAGTCCTAGGATCGAGCCCCACATCCGGCTCTCTGCTCAGCAGGGAGCCTGCTTCCTCTTCTCCCTCTCTGCCTGCCTCTCTGCCTACTTGTGATCTCTGTCTGTCAAATAAATAAATAAAATCTTTAAAAAAATAAAATAAAATTTTTCATACTAAAGGGGAATGGATGATTCGCTTGAACTTCTCTGAAGCAGGGGGAGGCTCTTTATGTTTTAAAATGGCTAATTAATGCATATAAATCTCTAATGGGGAGTAGAAATGTTTGAACAGGGATGCTCTCTCCCCATGCAGTCTGCCTGCTGTGAGGTATGCTTGCTTTGCACACTGTTCAGCCAAATCCTGCAATATTATATATAATCCTTTGCAACTGGATTATAGACCGCTGAGAACTTAAAACCTAGTGTTCTACCATTCATATTCCTTTGTGAGAATATCAGTAATTTATGCTGAATCAATATAAATGATCAAAGATTCCACTATTTTTCTTTAAAAATTAGTGTAACTTACCTTGGTGTGTGTTAAGAATTTAGCAGCATAATCCACAGTAAATGCCTCATAAAGTTCAGGGGGCTTAAAATCAACTATATCCCACATCTTCTGAGCCCATTTCTGAAGATCAAATGCATCACCCAGGAGTTGATCGTTAACAAAACACATCACATAGGAAGAATATTCCCAGATTTCATTCTTGAGTTCCTATAAAGGAAGAGGATTAAAAAAAAAAAAGTGTATTGTGGTCGTGGTTGTGGGGGAACCCCATCTTGCGATAAGCACAAGCCAGAGCTTGGGATAGACTCTAACCGAATCTTTAAAAAAAAAATAATGGATTTTTTTGCCATCTTTTAGAATTTTGCTCTCAAACAGAATTTAAGAACATTTTTAAGAGTCCGGCATCACTGAAAGCAAAGAAGGACCTAAAAGTAATACTAAAAATGGTACAGTCATTCAAAGTAGACAGTGATCTGGTAATAAAAATTTTTGTGCATAGCATACGTGTTATGTCAACTTGAAAACAAAATGTAGTCTCTGGCTTCATTTCTGAGTACATTTTACTGTGTGTATACTTGGAAAGGCTAAGGGTTCTGAGTAATGCATGGTTTACAGTGCCAAGGATAGAAAGAATGATTTTCTCCAGGAGTGGGTTCAGGGAAAGGGAACCAGGGGGGCCGGCAGGAACTTCTGGTGCACTCCAGGGTAAGGAGGGAGAGAGCTCACCTTTGTCAACACTTTTCAGTCTAAGCCCCTTAAAATGAAGTACATTGGTGTGTTTATCCAAACACTAACGGTCAACCTCCTACCTCCCTAGTGTGTGACCCTGATTAATGCCCCCTCGGAAGATGCGGTTTATTATGACCCAGTCCCAGTCCTGGCAAAAGTATGAATGATTTGGGACAGCTGTTCTCAAATGTTAGCAGGCAAGCAGAATTACAGATTCCTGAGCCCCACCCAAGTTTCTGATTCTAGAATGGGGCCTGAGAATTTGCATGTCTGACAACATCCCAGAAGATGCTGATGTTGCAGGGCTGGAGACCCGCACTTGGGGAACTGCTGACTTGGGGAACAGTTTACTTCCAGCCCATTTGCTGCACTCCCAGCTCTTCTCCCGGATTTCAGATCCCATCCTGACACCCATATCAAAACCTGGTTCGAGGAAAAGAATAAACTTCTTCATGCTGAACTATAAATCACGGATAAAGCTTGCGGGTCAACAGCCCCTAAACTGTTTAGATTTATCAGTGTTGTCACATTTTATAGAATGCATAACTTTAAAAAGGGACCTTTATTTATCCCAGCTATGGCTAACGTGGATATTTATTTAACCTGGTGGGAGAAATGCAGTAGAAGGTAAGCTTTACTTGGAGCCTCATGATGTAGATGCTTCATCTCCGTGTGTCCTCTGTGCATGAGGCCTCCTCTTATGCCTCTTGATAGTGGCCTGGACCCACTGGTTTCTGGGGCTTTCCAGCACAGAGACATAAGATGCTGCCCTTTTTAGAGGGGAGAGAAAGGCCTTCCCAGAGGCCCAGAAGCCACCACTCAGAGGAGGCATTACATTCTGCTAAAACATAAGGCCAGCCCAGACCTAACCTCAGATGTGCTAAGAAGCACCACATATGACACAGTGCACAATGCTTACATTGAGGAAGGACCAAACCTGGCCTGAAACAAGAAAAGGATAAAATGGCAGGTGTCTAAGAGATGAGGGTGGGAAAGGGAAGGAAGGAAGGATAGGGAATAAAGAAAAGGTGGAGAGAAGCAGCGGTGATTACCTAGAAGGCCTCATTTGGGCCCCATGAGAAGTGCAGAAGGAAGAGAACACAAAACATCCCAAGGTCAATAACCCAGGCTGAGATAACAGGAAACTGCAGAAGAGAATCCACACTGGTCTAAGAATCCAGTGGGATCTGTAAGAGGAGTGGGTCCAGACCACAGAGCTCAAGATCATGGCTCTCCTGTAGGTGGAGAGTATGAGACTCGTAGGCAGTTTAAGTAGTTTGGTGATAAAAATTAAGGAAAACATATTTTTGTTAAGGTAACCAACTGTCCTGACCAGCTGTCCCAGTTTGTCTAGGACTGCCCCAGCTTTAGCATTGAAATTCTGGCTCCCAGGAAAGCCCTCAGAACCAGGCAAAGCAGGACCACTGGACATCCCAGTTGTAAGGATTGGAGTTAATCGATACCTAGGTCAAAGAATAGTGTGTGGCCTATAATAAGCGCCATATGTAGGTGTTTGACTATTCTATCTGAATTCAATGAGAATGTATTATGGCTCTGAAAATGGTATGAGACTTAACAAATGTATTGTGCACTCTGTCCTGCAGCACTCATGGGACTGCACAGTGGCATGGTACTGTACAGCAGCATTATCTGTAGGATGACCACAGGGTCACAGGACATCCTCGTGCAACCAGGGCTGGTCAGGGGACATGGGATTTTCATCAGCTACTGGGGAGATGGGGGTGGGGCAGGGAAACCAGGACTGGGACTTTACAGTTTGGGCCAGGGATGGCAAGCAGGAAGTGTACCCCATTCCCACCTCACCCCAGAATGAGGTATGGCTGGGCCAGGATACCACCTTAGAACTCTTCGTGTCACATGTTCTAGGCAGCATTACCAAATGGTTAGGGTTGGCACCCAAGAGGAAATGTATCTGCTGTCCCTAGGCAGGCTCTGCTAGCCCTGGGGCCTGGGATTCTCCAAGGGTGCTTTTAGTGGGGAGAAGGCAGAGAGAAAGCTTAATTAGGACAAGGTGGTTGTATGAGAACTTGGTGCCTGTCACAGAGCTCCCAAGGCCACAAGCCCCCACTGTGTCTGTGCTGTAGACCACCAAGACCTTCCAGAGTAAAGACCACAAGTGCCCAGGTGTCACAGGAAGTGTGAGTAAGCAGTGAGCAGGGAGAGCGGGCTAACCATTGGCAGAGGTAACTAGCAGCATTGAGAGTCTGAAACTTACCTTTATCCCATGGCTTCCAAAAGAAAATCCTGTAAATGTTTTACTTTTTCTTAAAATCAGCCTGGTAAAGTGATTTGAAATGATTTAGGAAAAGTATATAATTTAGAGAAATTAAATCTAGTTGCTCTAAAATCAGTACTCCTGTTTCTCCAAAACAATGCATAGTTGAGTGATTGAAGCAAAACTTTGCTCATTCCCCATATCCCAAGCATCCTTTACCCTTTTTTTCTCCTGTAGATATTGATCCCATGCAAATTCTTGAAGAGGAACTATTATAGGATCTTCAAATTTGGATGGATAATTAGTCTTCAGAGCCTAGGTTTCAAAATAGAATAATTATTTTAGAGTGAGTTCTCTTTTAAAGTTGAAATCATTTCCATTTTTTATGGGGGGCTTCAGCTTTTATATAGCACATACCCAGGCCACACAATCTGGCTTAGATGTCCCCTTCTTGCTCCCAGAGGCCCCTGTGCTTACCTCCATTAAGTCACTCCCCAGCTCATCCTGGGGCTCTGGCTTACTTGCCTCTCATTATTCTAGAGTATGAGCTCCTTGAGGGCCAGGACTATGTATGTCCTAGATTTCATGTACTCCCACTGGTCTCAACATCTGGCACACAGTGGACCACCCACACATAGCAAATGAATGAGCAAATGAACAAATTTCGTGATTTGCCATGTTCTTTTAGGACCAGTTTTTCCCTAAATTAAACTCTTACTAAACTGTAGTGGATCTACAGATACTTTTATTTTTTTAATGAAAAGAAGATGTTACTTTTTTTTAACTAGTGTTTTTTTAGTTTCAGGTGTACAGTATAGTGACTCAACAGTTCCATACATCAATAGGTGCTCACTAGGACAAGTGCCCTTCTTAATCCCCAGCCCCTGTTTAACCCATCCCTCTCCCTCTACAGATACTTTTCACGAAAGCAAATGTTATTAATTTATTGATATGTGGAGAATGACCAAAAGGATATTGGTGTGGTTACACCCTTTGTGAAAAAGTGAAGTTAATACTAAATATGTTAGGTTTAGATCCTGAGCATATTTTGGTTTAACATATATTATTTTGTCTATATGGATCAGAGAAGATTCTTACTGGTTAACAATCCCTGTCAAAAAAAAAAAATGTTAATTCCTGGTATGTTGCATTTTGCTTCCTGGTCATGCAAGAGAAGGCAGGTGAGGCATGAACAGGCCTCACCTTTCTGAGTGGGGCTGAGGAAGAGATCTGCCCAACAGGGAAAAGTGACAGCTGGCTGCTGCACTGGGCGCCTTCTCCACTAAGGACAGAGCATAGCGGTCCGACTGTGGCCTAAAAGAGGACACTAGCCTGGTATGCTTCATCAAGGTGGATTTCCAAGGGGGAGAAACCAGGGCATGAGTGTATCCTGCCCTTCGGACCAGAGGGCAATAGCAGTTAGGTCATTTCCTTCTTAGACTCTTGCACAACTAATAGGTGATGATGTGCCCTTTGTCACAGTTCTAGGATCCATGCTCAGTGTGGGGCAATTGTGTTTCTAACTGGGGGACCATACAGAATAACTAATAAGCCCAACAGTTTTCAAATTAAGCATACTTCATCATACTTTCTTCATAACTTAGTGTCTAGAACAGACTACATCCAAATTAGAATCTATGTAATACTCTCCACAAATCTAAATTTCTGACAGTAAATTCGGTATTGAGGATTGCTCACCAAATGATCATGTTGTGAAATTATTCAAAGCCATATCCTTTATTAAGGTCAAACTGACTCAATTTACAGTGATAGGTTTTCATGTCCAAATAGAGCTACAGTAGGTCAAAGCTTAAGCAAGGGAAAATTAACGTTACTAATATAACAAAGACATTGTAGGCAAGCTGTGGCCAGTAGGCCAAATCTGTCTGTTTTTCTAAGATTTGAAAGCTAAGAAGAATTTTCAGATTTTAAGGAGTTGTAAAAAGATGAAAAGTTGACATCTTTCATGTCATGTGAAAGAAATTATATGCAAGTCAAACTTCAGTATTCATAATTAAGTTTTATTGGAAAACCACCATTCATTTACATATTGTCTGGCCACTTTTGTTCAAAATCTAGATGTGACTGAGATCCCTACAGCTGGTGGCCCTGAAAGCCTAATAATTTAACATCTAGGCTTTATGGAATAAAATTGCCAACACCTTCTCTACAGTGTGGAGCAGGCACAAAAAACTTGTGCCCTCAGAAAAGGAGCTAAAGAAAAACAAGGGGGAACAATTTTCCTTAAATTCATTAAATACAGCTTGAGCCATGAACTTTATAGAGCCCATCAGCCCAGCTAACAGCCCACAATTTCTGCTTATTTTGATGATCCATGTATCATTTTCACGGACTTACTGCTTATTCTCTTCCTCTTGATGTAAACCTCACCTGTTCCACAAATTACTCTGAAACTGAGCAAAGGAAACCTCACTTTAAATGGCGTCGGGAGGCCAGAAGGGGGAGCTCTCATGCCTTACTACCACCCCTCCTCGATTGCAGACCCGAGTAGGTCTGGAGACAAACCTTGCATGCCCAACAGGAGTAAGTCTATTTTACTCCTCCAGCAGAAGGAAGAGAAAAATGTCTCCTAGTTCCGCACCAAGCGCGGCCAATAAGATAATCAGCCAGTGAGAAACTGTCACCACCCTGAACTCTCTCACTTTCTGTCAATGGAGTTTTCTTCAGAGCAGCCCTTCGCAGCTTCCTCTTCTTCTCCATAAGGTTCCTATCCTTTGATCTCGCAGATTGCCTTGGTTTGCCATAGCCTCTATGTCCCAAATTGCAACTCTTGTGCTATTATCAATGTACCCATTTTGCTAGTAAAAATAACTGGCTGTTTTAAGGTCGACCATTACTATTTCTGTGCTTGATATAATTACAAACTTTTCTTTAACTTTGTGGACTTAGAGCCAGCAAGAAGGCAGGAGTTGCTTAAGATTTCTTCTGTTTGAGAACATTTTGTATGAGGTATCCAGCTAGATACTTTGGGATACACAAACATGCACAGGGCATGGTCCCAGAGTCTGGTGGGGTTTTGAAGGAGAGAATTTGGGGATAATCTTAACAGTAGCATTCCCGGAGCAAACCCCAAAGATGTGCCGAGTTCTACATTTCTCTTGCATTTGGGTAGTATGTGTGCTGCACCACTGAGGACCTGGCCAAGTTCTTCCAGTCGCTTAAAGTGTTTTTCCTTTTATATCGTTCCGTGTGTTTACAAAGAAATATCTGGATTCTCCAAAGCACTCGTGCGTCATTTCTTGAGAAATCCCTTAAGCACCTAATTCGAATGCAGTAAATGCTAGAGAAAATTTAAAGGACGGGGTCCCAAATCACTTCCCAAATGAAGTTTCCAAAAATCGCTTGGGGAGGGAGTTCGTGACAAAACAAAAAACAAACAAAAATCAGTGGTTGGTTATACCGTATCACTTCTTCCTAAACATTTTTTCATGAATTAAAAAAAATGTATAACGCAAGTAAAAATTGATGTGGAAATAAAATATGTGGATAACCGGGGGTGGGGGGGGGGGGATTACCCTCCCTCACCCAGCAAGATTCTGAACCTTCCTTCACTCCGATCCCCCTTTAAAGGTAGCCCTTCTCGAAGTGGAACGTCCACCGGACCCGTCCCTGCCCCCTGGGACTCAACGGACTGAGCCAGGCCGGCGGGGACACTTCCCCACTACCTCCCGGAACACCGACCCCCGTCGCCAGGCGGCGCGAGACCCGCAGACCGGAAGGGCCGCCCACACGTGCGGTTTTCTCGCGGTTACCTCAGCCGCGCTCTTCGCCACCTGAAAGCTGGAGCTTTTGAAGAGCCCCACCACCTTCACCCGCAGCGGCTGCTCGGGCGGCGACCGCGAGCGGCACGGGGCCGACTTGGGCCGGCACTGCTTCGGGCTGGCCATGGCGGCGCTGGGGGACGGCTCGGAGCACAAACACTGCGCGTCGCCGGGCAACCGCGCGGCTCCGCCCCCGTCCCCGGCTGGGAGGAAGGACGCGAGGGGGCCGGCGGCGACGGTCCTGTCGTCTCTCAACTTTGCTCCCGTTGTTGGTGAGCCGGGCGAGGGGCGGGAGAGGGCGCGCGGGCGGCCGGGGCCGGGGCCCGAGCTTCTGCGAAAAGGAACGGGGAGCTCCCCGGGGGCCCCGCGTGCGTCGGCCCGGCCGGCCGAACCCCGCTCTGGTCTTCCCCCTACAGGGACGTCGCGCGCGGCCCTCGCCCGCCGGCAGCGCCTGATTTCGCGGTAGATCGCCTTTCCGGGTTGGCGTGCGGCCCGTTGCGCGGGGGCCGCGGGGAGCGGGCCGGCTGCCCGCGGAGTCGGACCCCGGCCCAGGGCCTGAGCGGCGCACGCTGGGAGGCCGGGGCCTTCCGGGGCGCGCGGGGGCGGGGCCGACCACCTGTGCGCACCGCCCCGGGAGGCGGCGCCGCCCGCCCGCCCCGGTTCCCGCCGCCGCCGTCGCCGGGGAGGCCGTGCCGTCCCGCGCCCGCGGAGCGCGCTCGCCATGAAGCCCAACTTCACTCTGCGACTAAGGATCTTTAACCTCAACTGCTGGTGAGAGGGCCGGCGGGGTGGGTCCGGGCCGCAGCTGCGTTCGCCCCCTCAGCCGGAGGACGGCGGCCTCGCTCCCATCCGGGCCCCGGCTCTACCCTGTCCTCTCCAGTGTCCGGGGGCGGGGGGCGCCCGCACTTCCCGGCCCGCTGCGGCCCCAGCTCCCGCGCGCCCGCAGCCATCGCCTTCCCGGGCCCTTGTCGTCCTCAGGGGCATTCCCTACCTGAGCAAGCGCCGGGCCGAGCGCATGAAGCGCCTGGGAGACTTTCTCAACATGGAGAGCTTCGACCTAGCCCTCCTGGAAGAGGTGGGCAGTGTGGAGCTGGTGTGCACCCCTGGCTGGGACGGGCTAGGGGGCGGCTGGGGACGCTTGAGGGGACTTCTCCCGGGGGCTTCACCTCTTCCCTCAGGTGTGGAGTGAGCAGGACTTCCAGCACCTGAGACAGAAGCTGTTGCCCACCTACCCGGCTGCCCACTACTTCAGGAGGTGAGACGCCCACCCAGTCTGGAAGCCTGTTCTCGGATCCGGAAGCTCTCGGCCCCACCCGCCCTTCCCTATCCTACCTGCACCCTCCCTCTGTCCTCTGGGTGTGGGTGCAGGAGTCGGTGGAACCGGGAAGTCACGCGCTCCAGCCCGTCCCAGCCTTATCAGGACACACCGTATCATCCCACATAGGCTGTTGCCTGGAGCTTTGCTCTGGTGCTGATCTCAGCAGCAAACGCAGAAGAAAAGTAGCTGATAGAAGCTGGGAGAAGAGGGAAGGGAACAGGCCTGGGTCTTTCTCTTTCTGCTTCTCTGGGCTATTAATCAGGACTTGGTTTGCAGTGGTATCATTGGCAGTGGCCTCTGCGTCTTCTCCAAACATCCTATCCAGGAATTCACCCAGCATGTCTACACCCTCAACGGGTACCCCTACATGGTAAGCCTTATCTCAGATCTCTTCCACCTTCATCCCCCACCCCACCCCACCCCAGTAACACACGGTAAAGGAGACCGACTTCCCTGGGTCACAGGGGATGGGCCGAAGGAAGATAGCCGTGCCCTGAGTTCCTGCTCCCTCTTGCCTGTAGGTCCATCATGGAGACTGGTTCTGCGGGAAGGCTGTGGGGCTCCTGGTGCTCCATCTAAGTGGACTGGTGCTCAATGTCTACGTGACCCATGTGAGTGAAGCTGGCAGGGCTGGGACAGGCGTCCTGGTCCTGGGAGGGAGAGATGGGACTCCTCTAGTTGGGCTGCCTGAGGCTGAGGCTGGTGGGCGGGATCTTCGGAGGTTAGGGGGCAAGGTTTGCCCATTTTTTAACCAAGTATCATGCCAAGAGACAGACACAAGCGTGATTTAGACCCTCGGTAGGGACTGTCAGCCTCATGTGCTATAAGCTCACCTGTCTCACTCAGCTCCATGCCGAGTACAATCGACAGAAGGACATCTACCTAACACACCGTGTGGCCCAAGCTTGGGAACTGGCCCAGTTCATCCAGTGTGTGAGCCTGGGCTGGACAGGGGAAGTGGGGTGGGACCAGGGGTTGAGGGGTGGCCAGGGCCCCACTTGTGGGAGGGCAGAGCTGGTCAGGGAAGAACGCCTGCCTCACCGACCTGGTTCCCCCAGCCACACATCCAAGAAGGCTGATGTGGTTCTGCTGTGTGGGGACCTCAACTTGCACCCGAAGGACCTGGGCTGCCGCCTGCTGAAGGAGTGGACGGGGCTGCATGATGCCTACCTGGAGACCCGGGACTTCAAGGTGAGGACCTGGCACCTGATTATTTCCATGCCTACTCCCCCAGCGTCTCTCATCTTTCTCCCCCACATCTAGTGTGAACCACTTGTTCCTCTAGGGCTCTGAGGAAGGCTGTACCATGGTACCTGAGAACTGCTACGTCAACCAGCGGGAGCTAGAGCCATTTCCGTTTGGCATCCGCATTGACTATGTACTGTATAAGGTCAGTCTTCGTGTGTCTTCACCCACCACGTCTCTGTCATTCACCAGCTTTTGCTTGCTCATCTTCTGTCCAGCTAGTCTAGATCTTAGATCACTGATGCCTGCAGAATGGGGAGAGGCCCTCAAAGATGTTTCTGGCCCTGACTTTTTCCTAGGCGGTTTCTGGCTTCTACATCTCCTGTAAGACTCTTAGAACCACTACAGGCCATGATCCTCACAGTGGCAGCCCCCTCTCTGATCACGAGGCCCTGATGGCTACTCTGTGTGTGAGACACAGCCCCCCCCAGCACCCCCCCAGCCCTACTCATGGTAAGTTACCCCACCCTTTCCCTGGGTCCCTTCCCACCACAAGGCAGCCCCTCCACGCTGACCTTCTCTCTCCTGCCCCACTGCCCTGCCTTATTCTAGGACCAGAAGGATCACAGTTGATCAGTGTATTAAAGGAGGCCTGGAGGGAGCTGGACCTGGGCGTGGCTCAAGCCCGCTGGTGGGCCACCTTCGCCAGCTATGTGATTGGTCTAGGGCTGCTTCTCCTGGCCTTCCTGTGTGCCTTGGCAGCTGGAGGAGGCGTCAGGGAAGTTGCCATACTTCTCTGGACTCCCAGTGTAGGACTGCTGCTAGGAGCGGGGGCAGTCTACCTCTTCCACATGCAGGAGGCCAAGGGCTTATCTGGGGCTCGGGCTGAGCTCCAGCATGTGTTGGGAAGGGCAAGGGAGGCCCAGGATTCAGGCCCAGAGTCTCGGCCAGCCCTGCTCCTAGGGCAGCAGGAGGGGGATGGAACTGAGGAACAATAAAGCTTGACACTTTCGTGGCTCCGGCTTTTCCTTGTAGAGGCAGCAACTGGGGCCACTGGTCATTGCGACTGTCATAATATCTACTCTCCCTGCACACCGTACCTCCCACCTGCAGGCAGCCCAAGCCCTGTCTGGCAGAAACATTTTTATTGTAAACAGTGAGTCCCCATCCCAGGCAGCCCAGATGAGCAGGGTGCCACAGTCCTGGGTTGAGGTGGTCTTCCGTGTAGGGAAGAGGGCAGGCAGCCCGCCCTTTTAGCCCTGGGCCCCCGGCCTTGAGGCCAGCTCACTGAGCCTACGTTCCTCCTGGAAGCGGACAATTTCATCTCGCCTCTCCACCACATCCAGCAGCTTCTTCAGGAGCTGTTCCTCAGCCTGACGATCAGCAGGGGTCTTTAGAGCTTCTGAAGAAGAGCACAAAGCTTAGAGAACAGGGAATTGGGCGGGGAGGCAGGAAAGGCACAGCTTAATCCCCACCTATGTGACTTTCACAACTTGGGCTTTGTTTCCTCATCTGTAAAATTGGGTCTGTCCACATGAGTGGTTTGCTTGCACTGGTAGCAGCAGCACCGTTTTTAGTCCAGGTCGAGTGATTGATTGATACGGTATATATTGTATACATACGATATATGTTATTTGTACACCGAACATGGGGCTTGAACTCACGACCTTGAGATCAAGAGTCACATGCTCGTCCAGCTGAGTCAGCCAGGTGCCCCTGCGGCAGCACCATTTTTACAATAAGTAATCTTAAGCTAAAAGTCCAGCTGTGCAGCCCCAGCTGAAGGCAGAGGAGGGGCTTGGCGCCCCCTTTCCTGGCTTCCTCCTGAAATGCTTCAGAGGCACTCAGACTAGAGGATCATGTGCCTTGGTCAGTATCTGAGGTCGTGAGGCTGTGTGAACACCAGCCTCTCCCCCGGTCCCACCTACCTTCCAGGTTCATGTAGCCTCGGAGCTCCTGGTCCACCTCACACTGCTGCTCCTCTAGGCTCAGCAGTTTCACCCTGTGGAGGGCAGGGATTGAAGAGGCATAGCTGTCCAGGGTGCCCAAGGACCCGGCTGGGGCCTGGCTCCCGTGCCAGCTGTCCCCACCTCCTGCGCCTTACGTGAGCATGAGCTCGGCCTCCTCCGCCAGCAGGCTGTTCTTCTTCTGAACGAGCTGTAGCAGCTGTTCCAGCCATTGTGCCTTTTGCTGTTCTGGGGATGCTGTCGGGAACGAAGAATGGGGGCGGGGGGGGGTCAGAAGGTCTCAGAAGCATGAGGAGTAGAGCCCGCGGGGACACAGTCTGGTAGCTGGAGGGAGTGCTGGGGGCGGAGGGATGTCCTAGCTTGTGCCCCCCGCCCCCCCATCTTTACTCACTGCTCTGGCTTCTCAAAGCCTGCTCCACCTTCGTGCCCTCGGCCTCCAGCTCTCCCACAGCAGTCTCAATCTCATGTAGTCGCCGCTGGACAGCCTGAGCGGGATAAGACAGGAGGCCCAGGAGTCTTTGGATGGCTCAAGTGCAGAGCTTCAGAGAAACTCTGACCCCCGTCGGAACGGCAAACCCCTGACCTCACCTGGGCCTTGCAGAACCGCTTCATCTCCTCCTCCCTGGCATGGCGCAGCAGAGTCCGACGCCATGTTGGGTACTTGCTCATGGTGCCTGAGTTCTTGGCGAAGGTCAGCAGAGCCTATGGCAGGGTCGGGCCAGTCAGAGGTAGGACCTGCCCGCCTCCCGGCCCCCTCGTTGGGTAGGGGCTGGGAAAGCTGGAAGAAGACAGAACTTCCTGGGCTGGAGATAGGGTAAGTTCCAGTAGAACAGACAAAGGCTTAGAGATTCTGAGAGACTGGCTCAGAGGGAGCATTCTATAGTTTTTCCTGGAGTGGGCGGTGGGGCATGTTTAGAGGACGTGCTGGCTTTGGTGGGATAGGTGGCCAGGTTCCTCCTCACCTCTTGCGTGTCTGAGTCCAAAGCCATGGTTTCCTCTGCCTCTTCCTCCTCCTCCTCTTCACTGGAGGGAGGACTCTGTTCCTGCTCCTCCTTCATGGCCACAACAACTGAACAGGGGAGTAGACATGGCCTGGGCCCCATGGCCTCCCTTCCCATTCCCTAGCATTCCCCTTTCAGAAATCCCAGGACCAGCGACCCTGGGTGAGTGCATCTGGGCAAAGCAGTACCTTGAGGGCTCTGGACTGGTATTCCCCAACCTACAAAGCTGCCCTCCAGGGCCTGGCGGGCCAAGGCAGAGCAGCTGCGGGGAGGCTTGGGGGGAGGTTCCAGTTCTGGGTCAGGGGTAAGCTTAAGGGAGGACAGCCGCTGGCGTTCTGGGCTGGAGAGGCGGATCAGGCGACGGGTAGGCTGGCTGGGGTTTGGGACAGGACTGGTCCCCTCCTGGGGGATGACAGAAGTTGAGGGCCCCGATGGCATGCTATTTTCATCCAGTGTGGGGAGGTCCTAGAAAAGCCACCATGTAGTTTGGTCAGTGACCTGCCCATTGTGCGGCCAAGGCCACTCCTTTAGACAAATGTGGACCCTGGTATTCGTTCACTGATGCCCTTCAGCAAACGGTGTTAGGCAGTGTTTGAGACACTTGAGATACATCAGTAATAAAAATCTCTGCCTTCATGCAGCTTTCCTTCTAAAGGAGGAGAACATTCAGTTACCCCCAGTGAAGTCTGCTAGGCTTGGAGAGACCCCTTTACTCTTTCCCACACCCCCAACACACGGTTTCATAGTTTTTACCTGACTCTTGGGGCCTGGGTCAGGGCCATCCTTGTGGCCTGGCTGGGGCAGGTGCTGGAAGCAGTAGAAATATCCTGGAAAGGGTAGAGGAGGGAAGCAGATATAAGATGTCAGCAGCCTGATACCCAGATACTCTGTTGATCAGCGAGGGCAGGGCTGACGGGACTTGATTTGCAGGTGAATTTCTGCTGGCCTGGTTCCTTAGAACCCCACATTGGGGGATATGGAGGGAACAGAGAAGACTTTGAACTCAGGGGAGAAAATTGCCATTTGGGGCCTGTTGCCACCACCCAGGACCCCAGTTTCTCTCCAGTTTCAAGTTCCATGCCCCCAGACAGGGCCAGGCTTGCTTACCATCTCCTGGGTGCTGCCCGTAGTCACCCGGCCGCAGTGTGGCCTCACAGGTGCGGCAGCGGAAGCAGTTCCGATGAAAGAAGCGGCCGTCAGCACAGAGGCGCTCCAGGATATAGAGCTGTTCCCCACAGAGGGCACATAGGTCCCCGGCACCGGCCTGCATCGACCCCCAGACCACAGGGTCACCTGGGGTCAAGGCCAGCTGCAGAGTTCTTCCTTATCCTTGAAACACCCCTTTTTGCCTTTCCCAGGCCTCTGCAGACAGGGCCCCCTTTCTCACCTCCTGGGGTTGGGATGGGGGTGTCGGGGGTACACCAGACTCTGGGGCAGGTGGCTCCTCAGTACTTGGGCTCTTAGCTTCTACCTAAGGATGTAAGTGTTCAGGGAGGGAGGTGGAGGGGCAGGAGAGTGGCTGTTTGCAGAGACTAGAAAGATGTGAAAGAGAAGTGAGCCAGGAAGGGAAGCTGGGTAGGAGGGTTAGAGAATGCAGGAGAGAACACCCAGGAGAGAGCAGGGGACTGCAGCCCTACATGCATTTACCTCCAGGCGCGGCTTCTTGCCACCAGTATCCTCCCCATTTTCCTGCAACAAGATCTATACTCAGCATGGCGCTCTGAGCTGCAGCCCTGCCGCCACCATGAATGTCCTCCCCATCATCCCAGGCACCCCCACTGCTCAGCTCCGACCATGCCCAGACGCGCACCTGGGCCCGGGTCCGTTGCAGGGTCCTCTGCAGTTTGCCCAGGAACAGCACAGCACTGGAGCTCCCCGGAAAGCCTTGGCTGGCAGGGCCTGCAGAGAACGGGGGGGGTGTCCAGGTGGACGGGGTGTCAGTGCTGTGCCTCCAGACAGCTACGGTCCAGCCCAGGACCCTGCTCCCAGCTGTCCCTCAGAGGGCACCTCACCCTCCCATCCCCCCGCCTCCCCCCTCCCCTGCTCCTACCATCTAGGCCACCTGGGTTGTGGGGCACGTTCTTGAAGGTGCTGTGGAAGTGGCTGAGGTATGCGATGAGGCCCAGTGGGTCACTCCCTGCCACCACTGCCTTTGCAGACACCACAGGCGTGATGCCCAGCTCGTGCTCCGCCATCTTTAGCGCCCAAGCAGTCGCTTCCAGGGCCCCCAGCCCTTGCAGCTCTGAGGGTTCCCTGTGCGACGTTGGGGAGAACAGTCCATGGGAGACCAGCACCGGGCCCAGCAAAGGGGGAGAGAATGAGGAGTGAGCAGCAGGCAGGGGCTGGTGGGGCACAAAAGGAGGCTAGGGCACAAGGGGTTTGTTCTCTGCTCTAGACTCCCACAAAACTCGGGGGCGTGCAGTGACTTGGACAGGTCGACCGCCAGCAAGTGGTGCACTGGCCCTCAACGGGGGGCGGGGGGCTACTCCTACACAGTGCTCTGCCCCCCAGTCCACGCTGCTGCAGAGGCACGAGAGGTATGGTCTGCCAGGGAGCGCCGAGCCTGAATTGGACTCACAGCAGGCCAGGCCGCAGCCGGTGCACCAGGGCGCACAGAGCCCGCCCGTCAGCCCAGGAGGAGGACAGGTCAGTGACGTGGACACCTGGGTACCCAGCCGTCTGCTCCTGGCACCAGCGTAGCAATTCCTCCTGGGTGCCTGCCGACCCTGAGAGAGGACGCTGTGCTGTGCCCCAGGGCCCTGGCTCAAAGGGAGCCTGGTCTCTGGGCACAGAGGTCAGTCTGGGAGGGGCAGGCAGGGCCCATCCTTTCTGGGGGTGCCAACTAAGCCACTACTGAGCGACACTGCCTTCATCCCAGCTGTCTCTTTCTGGAATAAAGTGGAGGAGCCAATCAAGTGGAATCCCCGCTAACCACAGAGAGAGCAGGAGGCCGTGAACTGAGGGACACAGGAGGCCCGGAGCCTCAAAGGGAGGGCAGGTCTGCAAGGCTGGGAGGGCTCAGCGGGCTGCTGGCTGCCGCCAGAGGGGCCATAGGGCTTGGTATCATACTGACTTAAGGGCGCGCAGACGGGCCCCTGCTCTGTGCGCTGCTGCCCCCGTGCCCTTGGGGAGGCCTCGGACTTCCCACTGTCCTCCCTTGGCCTGAGGCTGCCACCGGGCTGATGGCTGGGGCTGGCACCACACTGGGTGGCAAATATTTTAGAAAACCCGCCCGCCCCACTGCCCCACCCTTAGCCAAAGAAGGCTTGCTCACCTGCGGCCAGCTTTCCTGTATCTGTCTTGTCACTGTTCCTCCTCACGGGCTCCTTGGCCACCACGTCATACAGGTCTCGTACCTAAGGCAGCCCCCTTCAGGTCTCCAGACAGGCTGACCACCCGCCTCAGCCCATGGGTAGGGGCCTGCCATGGAGGAGTCTGGTGGGTGCCAGGGGGTCTGACCTGATTGGGAGTCACAGCCCGGAGGTTCAGGGTGGGGTAGCGGGTGGCTGGGTCCAGTGCATACTGGGCCACATTGCGGTGCATGTTTTCCGGGGAGGTCTGTGAGAGGAGCTGGTACAGGCTCTCCCTGAGGGAGGAAGTGCGAGGGAGGGCAGGGGCACGGGTGGGAGGGCACCCATCAGCACCCACCCCTTGAGAACCGCCAGGCCTTTCTTCTCTCACCCTGCCCCGTCTGCTCCCGCAGCATCCCACCCTCTTCCTGATCCTTGTCCTACTTCTAGCCCTGCCCTCCCCACCCCCCAACTCGGGCCTCACCGCTCTGCCAACACTTCCAGGGGCCCAGCACCCTCTGCCCACCGCTTCACCATCCAGGCGGCATCAAAGGCTGCCAAGAAACCCCGAGCCACCCCTGTGCCCAGGGGCCAGAAGGGCTGTAGGATCAAAAAGATAAACAGTTCAGTGAGAGTCCAACAGGAGCGCCCAAGCCCTACTGCCTCCCAAAATCACAGCTGATGGGGTCTGACACCACACCAAGCAGCCCTCAGCTCCCCACAACCAGCAAACCTTTTCACCCCCTCCTTTACCAGGAGGCAACCTTCCTCCCCGCAACCATGGAACCCCTGCACCTCTTTACAAAGAGTTCCCGTTTCTGGAAGCCCCAGGAAGCTCATCCTCTCCCCCCAAGAGAGCCTAGCCCCCTTACCTCCACCAGGCAGTCCCCCACCAGCCCCAGCAGCAGGCGGGCACCATGCTTCTCCTGCACCCGAGCAGCACTCTCTGCCCGCATCATGCTTGTGAAGTCAAAGGCAGAAATGTCAGGCCGCCCGTGGGCATCCCGGGCAAACTCCAGCTTCCCAAGCTTCCCATGGGTGGCGAAGTCAGCCGCAGCCCGTACAAAGCTCTGCAGAGCCTCGGGCACCACGTTGGCACTGCCCAACAGCCGGTCGATCTCCGGCCAGTCCTACAGGCCGACAGAGCAGAACCCACAGGGTCAGCCTTGCTGGACTAGAATTTGAACACCTGCCTCCCATCCTCCAGCCCCTTCAACAGCATGGCCCCTGGCCCCACCCTGCCCCCAAGGCCTAGGACCATGCTGTTAACGGTGCACTTTCTCTGGACAAGTCCTGAACTACTCAGCCTCAGTTTCCCCATCATTTAGAGATGACATACCTAACTTCTCAAGGTATTCATGAGAATTTAGGTGAGAATATGCACATAATGTTCTCAACACTGTACCTAGCACATAGCAGGTCTTCACCTAGTTCATTCAGCAAATATTTACTGGAAGTTGACTACACTCAGGTACCATTCCTGGTCCTGGGAATCGTCAGCAAGCAAAAAGGACGAAGCCCTTGCAGGGCTTACATATGTAGCTCTGTGGCTGGTACCATTTAGCCTAGAATATGATTCAGGTTGCCAGGTAGACCCCAGGGGAGAAGAGCTTGTTGAGGTGGAGAAAATGTCAGAGCAAAGACAGAAGAGGATAGACTCCTTTCGCATCAGGGTGAGACACTGTGTCCAGAGCTGGCCTCTACCCCCCGAGGCCCGGGCCCACCTGACGCAGCACCCCCAGACGCAGCAGGCACTGCTTCTTGGCTGTCATCACAAAGTAGTGGGTGTCATCCTTGTAGTACACGATGTTCTCCAGATCGATGCCTGGGGAGGGCAACACCAGGGGAGGTGGGTCTCCTCCGCATTCCCTGTCACACCTCCAAACACCCAGCCATGCCTGACCTCTGTGATCGGGGATCACAGCTTAGACTGCGGTGGGTGCCCCCCACACAGGGGCCCAGGAGCTCTGGTGGCAGGATGGGCCCTCTGTCTCAGGCCCAGGGCAGGAGGGGGAGGAACCAGCCTACAGCCAGAGTGAGGGGAGATCCTGGAGAGGTGGTCCTGACCTGTGGCTTTGAGCAGACTCTGGAAGAAGCTCTGGTTGTAGATCCTGGCCACCCCGCTGATCTCAGGCACCTGCGTCTCTTCCACTGTGCGTCCATTCACGAAGTTGACCGTGATGCCAATGGCTAGTTTGCCACGCATTTCTCGCACCGTGAAGCCTAGAAGTGGGGGCAAGTGAGGGTAGTAGGTATCAGCAAGAGAATGAGGGGCATGCTATAGCCTAGAAAGGCACAGGAGGAGGCGAAGATGGCTTCTTTGAAAGAAGGGATCACTCACCTTCAGGGACGAATTTTCCTCCAGCAGCGGAGATGAGAACATCAAATTCATAGTTGGCCAGTTGGGCTGGGGGGTTGGGCTGGAGCTGGGCACGCCAGCCAATCCCTGGGGCAGAAAGTGTGAGAGGCACAAAGGTGTGGAAGTCTGAAGGGACCTCTCCATTCCCAGGACAAGCCAGGGAAACAAACAAACGCGTAAAGCCCTTTGCGGTTGACAGTTTAGCAAGCAATGACACACGGTCTAACTTACGCCTTCACAGCAGCTGTGGAAAGTAAGTAAGGAAGGACATATTTTACAGATGCTCACAATGAGGCTCAGTGTGGTTTGCACAAGCCACACGACTGCAAAGGGCTCGGTTGACTCCGAATCCCACAGAGTCCCCTTTTCTTCCCTTTTTTCTTCCACGAGCCAAATATCCTTAGCAGATGGGGGTCTCGGAAGCAGAAAAGTACTTACCCTTTTTGGGAGGGGGCTGGAGGCCGGTGAAAGTGACGCCCCAGTGAATTTCCACCCCGAGCAGTAATACCACTTTCAACAAAAGCAACTGAAGCTGCCGGATGCCTGGAAGGGAGAGGACATTACAAAAAGGGACCCCAGGGCTGCATAGGGCCCCCAAGCACCCGTGTGCTCCCAGTCAGAAGTGGGAATCAGTCAGTTCCACTGCCCATTTTACAGATAAGGAACCTGAGTCCTTCAGGTCCCCTGGCTAGAGTGGATCTCGTCCACTCTGCCCCTTGGAGGTCCCAGCAGCCCCCGACAGGCCTGTCTGGTGGCCCAGGCTCACCCGTCCTCATAGGCTACCATGTGGTACTCACTGATGTGGTCCAGGGTGCCTGTGCAGAAGCGCCCGTAGAACTTCTTGGCGCCGAGGGCCCTAAGATCGTGAATGGTGAAGGGCCAGAGGTGCAGCACATTGTGGCGGGAGAACTTGGTGCGCTTCTCCACCAGCACCACACGGGCCCCCAGCAGGGCCAGCTCTACAGCAGCCCGCAGCCCACAAGGTCCGGCACCCACCACCAGACACTGCGAACACACACGCGGCAGTATGGGCATGGCGTCCCGTCTCCCTGTCTGACTCCCACCCAGCCGCCCAAGCCCTGTCCCAGGCAGCATGTGTCCACCTTGGTGTTGGGGCAGGCCCGGCCCTGCTGGTAGACAGGCTGGCCTGCTCGCTTGTCCAGCTTGGCCCACAGCGACTTGGCACTCCAGTAGTTGAGCTGGGCCTTGATCTTGTGGTACTGGGGCAGCCCCCCACCGGGCTCTACTCCCAGGGCCTCACATAGGCCCCGGAAGCTGCTCAGCACATCCTGGCACAGCTGGGCCTGCAGGAAGCTCTCAAAGTGGGCGTGCGCTGGGTTGGTGGAGGCCGGTTCAGCCATGGAGGCGGCGAGGCTCCCAGGCAGGGAGCAGCTGAGGAGAGGCAGGCAGCTGCTGGAGAGGAGCGAAGAGATGGGGAAGAGGCTGGAGAAGGGAAGAAAGGAAAAGAATGGGGAGGAGAAGAGAGCAGGCTGGTGTCCCCAGGGGGCTCTGGGTCCACCCCCGAATGGCCCTGCTCCTCTCTCCCAGCCCACTCCCGATCTGCTCCAGAAAGAGCTGCTAGTCCTTCCACTCCCAAGTGAAATCTGCCAAATTTGGAAGCGAACAATCGGCAGTCTTGGGCACAGCGGGCAGGAGGGAAGACAGGGAGTCTCCAGCTCAGCTTCCCTGTCCAGGGAGCTGGGAGCTCCCGTCCATCTCCCGGGCACTAGAAGCAGGAATTCTTACCCTGCCTTGATGGGGCCCCGGAAGCTGGGCATGGGAGAGGATCTCAGAAGTGCATAGGACAGGCGGCCCAGGAGGAGAGCTGTCCTTGAGGGGCAGACCCGGACAGACCCAATACCTGCCATCCCAGCTGCTGGGCACACATCCTGTCCCCTCTCCCCCCACGCCCCTCGAGGACCTCGGCACCACGCTGGGCGTGGAGTGCGACTCATGCCGGGAGCAAAGCTGTCCTCCAGAGCACCCGTGATTGCCTCCTGAGGTAGAGGAGGAGCCAGTCTCCAACTCCGTAGGTTCCACTTCCCACCACCCAAACCACCTCAACAGACTGTCGGAGGATGTTGCGACTGACTGGCGTGACGGAGGGCTGGGTCTATTTCTGACTCACTGTGGTTAAAACACTTCCCCTGTGACTGGCGGCAGCTCCGGTGGGCCTGGGAGCGGTCGGGGGGGACGACAGCCGGGGTTAGCTGCTCCCAGCTTCCTCCCACTCGCAGCGACGCTCCGCCCCAGCCCCCGGGCGACCGGCCGCGCTCTCCCAGGAATGTCCCGAGACAAGGCCTCCCTTTGTCCCCCCTCTCCCTCGCTCGAGCCCCCACGCAACTTGAAGGGTGTCGAGGGGGGGGCCTCTCACGGTGGGACTGGGAAAAATAAGAGGGTATCCACGGGGTAAGTCGGTGGCATCGCTGGGGCAGGTCCTTGGAGCTGACCCCCACGCGCACTCGGCCACCCCACCGGTCCCGGCTGGAGCCAGGCGGGCCTGGCCGGGGAAGGAGGAGACAGACGAAAGTTACCCACTGCGGGTCACTTGGATGCGGGCAGCCGGAACATCAGGAAGGACAAAGGTCTCTCTAGTGGGTTCGGGGGAATGGAAGGAGGAAAGCCTCCGCGAAGGGGTAAAGAGGGGCGACTCAGGCTGGAAAGGCCAGGACAAAGGATGTGCGAGTGGGGCGCAATGTGGAAGGATGGAGAGGAAGCTGGACCACTGGCACCGGAGTTGGGGTGGGGGGTTGGACGTCCACGCTCGGGACCGGAAAGTCTGGAGAGGAGCTGAGCAACCGAGGGGAGACGGGCCCGACCCGCCAGGCGGAGTTCCCGAGCCCCGCGGAGCGCGTTTCCCGGGAAGCGAGCCCCCGCCCCCAGCCCCGGGCCCCGCGGGCAGGGGCGCGCAGCCCGCGCCGCTAAGAGGACTTACCCGGCCTCGGGCGAGCGGGGAGGGGCCGCTTCCTTCCCCGCGGGCGTCTCAGGCTGGGCGGGTGGGGGAGGGCGGGGGCGGACGGAGGGGCGGCGGCGGAGACGCGGAGGGAAAGCGGCGGACGCGGGGCGGTGCGCCCGCTGCGCCCGGGCGGGGAGTTAAGGCCCGGCGCTGGGCCCGCGAGGGTTTATTCGCGCCTCATTAGCATCTCATTACGCCGCGATCCCGGGCTCGGGGCAGCCCCAGGGCCGCCCACGTCTGCTGGGTGGTGCCCGAGGGCGTGGCGCTGCCGACGCCTGGTTCCGCTTGGGGGTCGGCAACCCGGGCGTGGCTGGCGGAGACCCAGGAGCCCGGGTTCCCGGACGCGCGGCGCCGGAGGGCACAGCGCGGCCCGCGGCTGCATCCCGGCACCCGAGTCTGCGGACCTAGCCCATCCCGGGCGGGCGAGGCCACCCACTCCTGCGCGGTACCAACTCTGCGAGCCGCTTCCGAGCGCTGGGCGGAGGGGGCGCTCGGGCTGGGCAAGAAGTTCCCAGAAGCTGGCGGGTCCGTAGGTGCTCTCCTCACCTCTCTTACCAGGCGATCCACGGCCCGGCCCGGCCCGGCCCGGGCTCCCACGATGGATCCAGACTCGGGCTCCCCTGAGACAAGTCTGCCCCTAGACCCGGGCTGAGGGCATTGGGCACGGATTAAAGTTCCGGGAACTTGGCAGTTGGCAGCTTCCACAGCGGTAGGAGAAGTGAGAGGGCGAGGGGGTCTTGGTGTGGTGGGGGTGAGGGTGGGGTTCGACCGCTACTAAAGGGCAAATAGGAGGGGTGTGTGGGAGAGAGTCCGGATCTCCGGTTTTAAAGCGGGCTTTGGAGAAAGGACCCACAAAACTGTCAATACTGAAAAGGGCTTGAGGAATCTTTGGGATCAACTTCCTCAAATTCTTGATAAGGAAACAGGGCTGAATGTGAAGGTCCTCGAGGTCATTCAACTAGTAAATAAGACATCAGTTCTCATGTATGGAGTAGCTACTATGAGTATAACTATAATTTCAATGATCACAACAGACCCATTTTACTGGAAGAGAAACTGAGGGACACAGAGGTTCTGTAATTTGCAGCATGAAAGGCAGCAAGTGGCAGAGCTAGCTAGCGTGGGGCCCAGGTCCGTGTGCGCTCCACCACACCCCTGTGGAGCCAGTAGGCCAAATGAAAGGCTGGCATTAGAAGAAGCGGTTTCTTTTTTTGGGGAAGTGACACGGTTACATGAGAGACATTGGAGGAATAAATGCGAGGGTCCCTCTCCTTGAGCTCCAGGGACCAGAAAGAGCTGGGTGCCCTTTGGTTCTCCCTTCCTCTTCATTCTCACTTTGTTTTCCCCTGGAAACCCGCAGGGACCCGTTCGACCTGAAGACTCACTGCTCCCAGCTCTAGCTGAGAAGCAGGCAGGGGAAGGCAGGCAAGGGGAAATGCCTGCTCTCTGCTTGGAGAGACAGGGAATTCAGCCAGGTCACACTCAGGAAACTAGGGCAGCCTCCCAGTCGGGGCCATTCCTAGCTCTTGAGTGTGACTCGTCATTTGGCTTGAAATAAATGTGCCCCAAATCAGCCACACCCATACTTAAATACACAGTGTCACAAGTATTCTGTAATCCACTAGAAATGGGTTGCGGGCTGCTAGAACCCCCTCCTGCCTTTCCCTTTCATTAGCAGATGTAAACAATGGGCTGCCCCAACTTCATGTGTTTGCAAAGGCCCTTGAGGATCTGGCCCTTGACTCGGTGACTTTGTTTGCCCTTGCAGCCGGACAGGATTGTGTGGCCCTCTGAAGGATAAATGGTAAAATTTGTCTTTAAAAAAGATCACAGGACAATAACGACTTCAGTGCCAAAAATCTGCTGACTTGGAGTTTCACTCTCTGCCTATTAAAGATACACAGTGGGAGCACTGAGCAATGGGGAGTCTCCCGGTCTAGACTGGGTTAGGTGTGGGCAGACTTCCAGCTCGGCTTCGCGAGCTTAGTGTGACCTTGACAAAGTCACCAACCAGCAGGCTCCAGCCTTACCATTTCTAAATGGAGGCAGTTGAAGAACTCAACCTCCTCAGCCTATTTTGATTCTAAAATCCCGTGATTCGATACTGGTGACCCTAAGAAATGTACAGACTCGAAGGCCTAAACTCCAAGCCATTAAGACAGGATCCATTTCCTTTGACCCACCTTGGGTTCTCTGTCTCAGCAAAGTCGTCTGTTGTCCTGCGGATGACGTGTCTCAGCCACCCTGTAATATGGCCACCTGTGGGTCCGTGAGGTCAAACAGCACACCCACAGTCCCGGGCCCGGAGCTATGGCTGCAGTGTGACCGGGCAGACTCACTTCCTGATGTAAATGTAATTATGAGCTGAGTCCAAAGTGTAGAGTCCTGTGAGCAGACAGGACAGGGCACCTTAACTGCAGTTAGATGGTCAGGGAAGGTCTCCCCGAGGAAGTGACACACTGAATGCTGACAGATGAGCAGACATTAGTCCCAGGAAGTAGAGGCTGAAACCTTCCAAGCCTGAGAAACCACCTGCCTCCAGCTCTCAGGCAGGATATTGCTGAGTGTGTTTGGGGAACAGCAAGGAAGCCAGTGTGGTTGGAAGTGAGAATGGGGAAGAGGCCCAAGAGGAAGATGCATTTTGGATTTTCTTCTGAGCACAGTGGGAATTGGCAGGAGGATTTTAAGCAGAGATAACAATATTTGCCTTAGTAAGACAATATCCATTCGTTTAGTAAGACCCTCTGCTTGCCACTGAAGGCACCATGGTGAGCCCAAATAGATGGCTCTTCCAGTGGAGAAAGGGGTGCAGGGGAGGGGTAGAAAAGGCGGCTCAGGCCTTGGCAGGAGCCCAGGCAAGATTATGGGTTAAATTTGTCCAGAAGCCATTCAATCATACTAGAATTATCTGAGAGGGAGGTGTTTATTTTTTTAATTTTTTAAAAAAGATTTTATTTATTAATTTGAGAGAGAGAGTGAGAGAAAGCATGAGAGGGGAGAAGGTCAGAGGGAGAAGCAGACTTCCCGTGGTGCTGGGAGCCCGATGCAGGCACTGGGAGTCTGGAATCGTGACCTGAGCCGAAGGCAGTCGCTTAACCAACTAAGGCACCTAGAAGCCCATGAGAGGGAGACTTTTTAAGTTGAGAGTTTTGTTTTGAACTCTAGTTTAGCCTGAGGAGGCTTCAGTTTAACCTCATTCAACAAGGATAAAAAAACGAAAACGAAAAGCCAAACTATTTATTTGGAAAATCTTCAAACCCATATTTTACATGATATTACTGGATATTAGGATACTAATCTGTGGATACTAAAACTTAAATAATAAGCCCATACTCTGTGACCAAGGAAGTTAGTTCCCTGACTTGACCACTGCAAATTTTTCCCTCCTTTTGCACGTCATACTGGATATAATAGTACTTTTCAGATTCAGGTTAAAAAGAAAAGAATAGAAAAGAAAAAGACTACAAAGTCTTGTTAGTTACCTAAATGTGTTCAAGTTCTTACATTTTGTGTTGAAAATGTGATTTAATGAACTTTAATTCAAAAGGTCTTCTAGGGCACACGGGTGGCTCAGTTGGTTAAGCGTCTGCATTCCCCACCAAGATCTCGATCCCAGACCGTGGGATCCAGGGCCGCACTGGGCTCCCTGCTCAGGGGGGAGCCTGCCTCCGTCTTCCTCTGCCCCTCCCCTCTCTGCTCACGTGCTGGCTTGCTCACCAGGCCCGCTCCCTCTCCCGTGTTCTCGCTCTCTCAAATAAATTAAAAAAAAAATCTTAAAAAAAAAAAAGCTCTCCTAACGTGGTACATTTTAAGTGACAATGATTTTAGATATACAGTGTGTGTGTATATGTTATATATATACAACATATATTATATATATATTACAGCCCACAAAAGTGTTTGTTGCTTAATTATGTGCAAAGAATTTGAAAGCTAGATAAACTATCACAGTGACATTCCTGCATCTTTTAGAGGTCATTCCTCAACGTCTGCTGTTTACAAAGAGCAAGGGGGATTTTTTTTTTTTTTTTTGGGGTCACTCCTCCAAGCCTGCTGTTTAAGAAAGACCAAGAGTTTTCTTTCAATTCTTAAGAATTTAGGCTTATTTCAGTCTGGAAAGTGAGGATAACAATTCACCTCAATGCTTAACAAATAAGAGTATTTTGGTGGCTAAGTTGGTTAAGTGACCGACTCTTGGTTTTAGCTCAGGTCATGATCTCAGGGTTGTGGGATCAAGCTGGGCATCAGGCTCCAAGCTGGGCATGGAGCCTGCTTAAGATTCTTTCTCTCCCTCTGCCTTCCCCCACTCCCCTGCTCTGATGCTCTCTCGCCCTCTCTAAAACAAAAAACAAAAACCAAACAAACAAAAAAATGTCTGCCCTAAATGTAAAATATCCTGTCAGGAGTTTGAAAAAGAGGCTCACAAAAGCTCATGTTAAGGCATTTTCAAGTTAGCAGTAACTTTCATCCAATAGGTAAATTTCTGTGAAGCTTTTTTTTAAAGATTCTATTTATTTATTTGACACAGAGAGAGCTCACAAGTAGGCAGAGAGGCAGGCATAGAGAGGGGGAACAGGCTCCCTGCAGAACAGAAAGCCTGATGTGGGGCTTGATCCCAGGACGCTGAGATCGTGACCTGAGCTGAAGGCAGAGGCTTTAACCCACCGAGCCACCCAGGCGCCCCACATTTCTGTGAAGCTTTAAACCAACAGTAGTAAAATACTAATATGAATATTAATATGGAAACCGTTCCATAAGACAAAGACTATATGTACCTTTTATAATTGTTTTATGTAAAAAGTTTGTGTGCTAAAATGTCAAACACAAATCAATTCTTAAGTAGGCTCTATGCCAAACTTGGGGCTTGAACCCACGAACCCCGAGATCAGGAGCTGTATATACGCTCAACTGACTGAACCAGCCAGGTGCCTCAGATTCTCAATTTTAGTCAAAAATTTCCTATTACATCAAGCAGACCGTATTTAAATAGAAATCCAGCTTAAAGTATCAAAAGACTGGTGATGGAAAGCCCATCTGGTAGAAGCAGTGTAGTGGGCTCTGCTGGCCCTGTGTATCAGTCTGGCTTTGCCAGTTACTAAGTGACTTTGGGCAAGAGACTTCATCTGTTTGGGCTTCAATGTTCTCATCTACAAAATAGGCACATTACATGCCCCTGGACAATGTCGTGAAGATTAAGTAAAATAAGACTGTGCTGAAGCACAGGGTATAGGTGCCCCCGGGATGCTGCTTCTCTCCTCGTTCCAGATGTGTGTTATTATGGGCTGACCTGTGTCCCCCACCAAATTCATGGTGATGTCCTAACCCCCAGCACCTCAGAATGTGACTGTGTTTGGAGACAAGGCCTTTAAAGAGGCAACTAAGTGAAAATGTGGTTGTTAGGATTAGGGTGGACCCGAATCCAGTGGTGACTGGTGTCCTTCTAAGATTAGGACAAAACACGCAGGGGGCAGACCACATGAAGGAAGACACAGGGAGGAAAGGAGCTCAGGAGGCCTCCGAAGAAACCAACCCTGCCAACAACTTGATCTTGGACTTTTAGCCTCCAGAACTGAGAAAATAATGTTTCTATTGCCTTAAACCACCCAGTCTGAGTTTCTGTCATGGCAGCCCTCGAAAGCCAACAGACCAGTCATGACCGGGGGGGGTCCCTGGAGTTCCCTAACTGCAGGCTGCCATGTAAGTCCTACTTTGTGTGCCATGACACAGGAGAAAGTGGAGAAGCACAAAGATAAGATACAGACCTACCACACTTGGTTTCACTCCTGGCCCGTAGAAAAGACTCAGTAAATGGCAGACGTTATTATCCAATTTATGAAAGCCTAAATGTAAGCATCTGTAATGA
This sequence comes from Mustela lutreola, assembly GCF_030435805.1. Lineage (NCBI taxonomy): Eukaryota > Metazoa > Chordata > Mammalia > Carnivora > Mustelidae > Mustela > Mustela lutreola. The sequence goes on along the minus strand of NC_081295.1, from coordinate 22,523,468 downwards.
GAAAATCCCTATATTCTTCAGCATTATTTAACTAGTTGCTCATAACACTTAGAATCCCAGGAACCAACTGCATAAAATAGAGTAGAGGTAGAAAGTTTCAAGAAATAGATGTAGGGGTGCCTTGCTGGCTCAGTTGGTAGAACATGTGACTCTCAACTTCAGGGTCATGAGTTCAAGCCCCCTGTCTGGCATGGTCCTTAAGTACTTAAAAAAAAAAAAAAAGAAAAAAGCAGCAGATGCAATCAAATGAATAAATAACTCACTTTGATGGTGGGAGCGCCAGTCTTTCCAAGTCTAGCCCTCTACTAAGAGCCCTCTACCAAAGAGTCATTTCTTTTGAAAGTGAGAATGTGCATTTCAGTAACCCAAAGCATAATATTCTATATCCTAAGAAGCACACTTTGTATTTCTGCATTTGTTAAAACAATTTAAAAAACTGTACAAGTTTAGTACAAAATAAGTTGTGAAACATTGAGCCGGCAATTTCTCAAACAATAGAAAACATTTTTATGTACATGACATTTACTTTGGGTACAGAGACATTGAACTTTAGAATTTGGGATTTCAGAGGGCAGAATGTGTATCGGGGACACTAAAGACAGGCTACATTTATAAAGCTCTCATTTCCTCCTCTCCCTTTGACAGCTGGTCAAACAAACCAGAACTCTGACAGAAGATACTTTTATGGCTGAGACCGGCTCTCAAGTTAGAAATAGGTACGCCTGTGTCATACACACAGAACCCACTAGCCACACATGGGGCTATCAAGAGCTCACAGTGTGGTTGGTGTGACTGAGGAACTGGTGATGGGTTGGTTTTTTTTTTTTTCCCAGTATTTTCTTTTAGTCATTTCTTTGCCCAATGTGGGTCTTGAACTCACGATCCTGAGATCAACAGTCACATGCTCTTCTGCCTGAGCTGGCCAGGTGCCCCAGGTTTTAATTTTAATATAAATTTAAACCAGTAATTACTTCAGTTACTGGGAAAAAATTAAGTATGTCTGCAACTGTATGTGAATCTAGGTTTTCAATTGTAAATTGTATGAACTCTAAATACAGATCATGTAAGTCCAAAGAACATTAGCATCCAAATTGTGCACTAAGTAGAAAATATATGAAAAAATATAAAATATCTTATTAATATATTTTTATATTGATTACATGTTGAAATGATATTTGGCACAAGTTGGATTAAATCATTTTATTCAAATTAATTTCACCTTATTTTTAATGCGGCTACTAGAAAATTTAAAATTACATGTGGCCCACATTCTATTTCTCCTAGTGCAGAGGTAGACTGTCACAAAGCTAGTTAAGCTTGACTTATGTGACCATATTTCCTGAATAATTTTCCAGCTCTCCAGACTGAGTAGTTAAAAATTTATTTACGTTAATACCGTGTATCTCCAGCAGAAACCGGGGGCCAGTAAGCTTTGAAAAGCTCGCTAAAAACTTTGCATTTTAAGAATAAGGTTAAAGTAGATAGTTTAAATGACTAAGAACCTGAAATAGCATTTAGGTCATAACTGTATTTGTAAAAATTTTATCTTAGGCTCCACTCGGGGGTGATTTAAACATTACTTTGGCTAATACATGTTAAGATACACATTTTAGAAATTTGTGAATTATATATAATCAAATCTAATTTGGCAAATATGTGGGGAAAAAATGCTTTCATCTTCCCTCAAACCTGAAGAAATGTATTACCTTAACCTCTAAAAAAAACCTTCTTGATTCAGGTAGAAATCAAAGATGCCTAAAGCAAGAAAGTAACTGATCTCAAGATCCAGTTCATTTTAGGACAGATTAGCCCTACTCTCCACCAGCATTATGTTAACTTAGATGTACTAGTGCCCATTCTCTTTTCCAAAATTTTCTATCAGTTCCCTTGAGAGAAAGTAATCATAGTATTCAAAAAGTACACTGGGCTTGAAAACCTAACCCACACATAATTTCAACTTTTGACAATTAAATTTAAAATCCTACCACAGTTATAGACAGGTTACTAAGGCTCTGAGGTTCAGATTATTTTTAAGATTAGGTGATGATATTTACTTTTTAAAATGAGATGTCCATTTTGTGAGATTTAACCTACTTGGCAATAAAAATAGATTATAAGGTCCCATCTCCAGAAAGTTATCAGACACAATGCACAGATCACTTTCAGGATCAATTAGAATTCAGTAGAGTATATTTGACACTTAAATGATATTGAATAAAATCTTATATTCCAGGATAACGGAGTCTTAACTTTATCAAACAAGTATCACTGCTGACAAAAATTCAGAATTTATGGGCTGAATGTCTTGATCCAGTTTCATTAGACTTTTAAATTAAATTTTCAATAACCTGCTTTTAAAAAAATATGTAAATCCAAAAAAAATAAATCCATGTTTCTCAGAAAAGCTGAGTTAAAATTTTTAAAATAATCCTGTACTTTTTTGACTTTATTATATTCATTTTGAGTTACAACAGACTTTCAGTTTCTATGCCTTTGAATCTCCCTTAAATATGACACAAGAACCCACTGTACCACACAGAGATTAAATGTTGACAGTGACTCAGTCTTAGGGAATTAGAAGATAGTAGAAGGACAGATTCTCCGGCATTGTCATCTGTCGCATTCAGCCCTGACTTACCTTAGAAAAGCAACTGTGTTGCCTTTGAGAAATAAAAAAGTGGAACAAACCATTCTACTGCATTCAACCAGTACTGGGCTTCCTTTGTTCTAGAAAAGCTAACTGGAAAGGTCAGCAAAACCATATAACCTGTGGCCGTGGACACTCAAGACTTCGAGTCTAATTCAGTGCCCCCAAATCAAAATTACCCACGACTTTCAGAGATGTCGAGGACAATGAAGACCGTTCGTCAACATCGAAGGCTAAATCCAGATCAGGACAGCACACAAGACACGAAACGCACATCTTGGGGCCTGGGTGGAGAGCGGGAGGACCGTCAGCGAGCGGTCCCGGGACCCGAAGGCTGCGTTCGGAGCGGTTCAGAAAGCCTGCCGTCCTAGGAGCGAGGTGCACCGAAGAGGTTCACGGCCAGAAGGCGCGTCCAGGTCAGGTCAGCTTCGGTCCGGGCTCAGCGGGGCGGGCGGGGGCACGTGGGCAGCGGGCACATGGGCGGTGGGCGGGGCCGGCGGCAGGGGCAGGTGCGGAGCGGGGTCCGGCGCACCTGCCAAGGGCAGCTCCGCGGCCTGCCCCCGCTGGGCATGCAGATGCTCCAGGGTTTCCTTGGAGAGCGTGATTACGTGCACCGGCTCGGTCTGCGCGGGCTCCAGCGGGCTCTCGATCACGCTGAGGCCCTGCATGTGCTCCGTGGGCTCCTGCGGGGCGGACAGAAGGAAGTTCTGCAGCGGCTGCGGTGGCTGCGTGAGCAGGGCCAGGTCGGCAGCCTGCTCCGCCGCCAAGTTCGGAGAGCCCTCCGCGGCGACGATGCTGATTCCCTGGCTGGGGCCCGGCATGAAGTTGATGTTGTGTACAGAATTGGTGACGAGAAGCTGGATTTCCTGCTCTCCGGAGGCCGCGAGCTGATACGGCTGCAGCTGGAGAATATTCCTGACCTCCTCGGTGTTAGGACCGCTGGGGGCATCTGACGCGGGCTTCTCTTTGCTGTGGATTTTCAAGTGAGCCTTCAGGTTGTCCAAGCGCGCGAACTGCAGGTTACACTCCGGGCAGGAGAAAGGCTTTTTGCCCGTGTGCAGAATGCAGTGTCTCCTCTTGGCACTGGAGTCCGAGAAGGACTTGCCACATATGCCACAGGAGTAGGGCTTCTCTCCTCTACAAAAAATACACATTGGACTTTAAGAACAGCTCTGTCTATTACTTCCTGAGGGAGAAGAAGTCAAGAGTAGAGGAAAAGTAACTCAACTGGGAGACGTAAGTCATGCGTTCTACTAACTCAAGGAGTCAGAGCAAGTCACCGCTTTTCAGGGTTTTCCCGTTTCTAACCCTAAAGGGAAAAGGTGGGGATGCTGAGAAAGGTTGGTGGATGGGGCTGGGCTACATGTGATAACATTTTATGATTCTATAGTCCGTATTTTAGATAAGAAAGCAAATATTTATATATTAAACATAAAGTTCCTTTTTGTTTTGTTTTCATCTTCATGGCCAACTTTTAGATTTTTGTGGCCAAATTTAAGTACATGGGATTGACTTCAATATTGAAAACTTGAGTAGGGGGCCTGGGTGGCTCAGTCAGTTAAACTTCCCACTCTCGATTCCCACTCAGGTCATGATCTCAGGGTTGTGAGATCGAGCCCTGTATTGGGGCTCCTCGGTGAGTGTGAAGCCTGCTTTAGCTTTAGGTTCTCTCTCCCTCTGCCCCTCTCCTCCTCCTACCCCCAGCTCCTTCCCTCCCTCTCTCAAAAAAAAAAATCCGAGTAACCCTTAATTACATGTCTTAGAAGAACTACTGAATCAAATCTGGAAGTTGTGCGAACAAAAACATTTATTCAGAAAACATTAATTGTTTTTTTCCTCCTGCTCCCCACCCCCTGAATATTTATTTTTAACTGAAGATTTAAACTTTGGATCAGCCCCCAGCACAAAATAAAAATTCAAGAAATGAAATCAGTAATGCAAACTTTCGCTGGCCAGGACCAGCTTTCCCGATTTCTACCCAAGTGACGAATTTCTTTATTGAAAAGATAAAATATAGTAAACTACACAGAAAGTTCCACCTGTATAATAATTTGGGGAAAAAGATTGTATAAGTAACATATGTCATCCAACTGAACAACAGGGTTCACTGAGGATTCCCATATAAGAAAAATATCTGTAAAACTTTACCTATGGATTCTGATGTGGGTCTGAAGAGAACTCTTTGCTGTGAAAGATTTGCCACAGATTTCACAAGTAAATGGCTTCTCACCTAAAAAAGGGACAGCATTTAGAAATATACATCCAACATAGAGCAAAAAGCAATAATCACCCAGTTTCAAAATATTAAAAGGAAAAAAAAAGGCACTACTACTCGATTCCTTGATGAGCATGAATGAATGAAGCCCTTACCCTACTGTGTACCTAAGTACTGGGTGCTAAGTGCTAAAAGGATACAGAGAAAGTGTAAGATAGGGTTCCTTCCCTTAAAACCAGAGACGACGAGGAACATGATTATACAGGGGACACGAGAGAAAACACTACATTTACTCCCTTACAGTCCACCCTGAGATAACTCACAACTCTCATACCGGACCTTTCTGGGAATATCGGCGCACTGGGGTGACTTGCACATCATTCACATTTATGTCTGCCTTGCAACGTACCCAGAGTCTGACCACTTCTCACCACCTCACTACCACCGCCGTCTCTCTGCAGCAGCCGAACTTCTGTCCCAGCTCCCCTGCTGTCCACAGTAAATGTGGCGACCACAGTGACCCTACAGGCAGTCTGATCATTTCACACCTCTGCTGCAAACACTCCAAGGCCCCCTGTTCCCATCTGGAGATAAAAACCAAAGCCCTAAGCCTACACAGAAGGCATCATGTATCTGTCTGCCCAGCCCCGGTCCTTGTCCTAAGCTTTTCTAACCTCACCAGCCACTCTCCCTTTGCTCACTGCTCAGCCTTCCAGGCCCTATGGAGAGTCACCAGACACCCCACCCCGAGCAAGCCCCATGCGGGGCTCCTGCACCCAGCACCCCTCCCCCAGCACATGTCACCTAGGGGATTCCCACTGTGGTTCACCATCTGTACTGACTTCAAGTCTCTGCTCAAATGTCACTTTTCCAGCATGGAGGCCTCACCACCACCAAGAGCAGTGTCCTCCCCTCCCGCCTCCGGAGCCAACAGTCCTTCGTCCCCTTCTCCCGTCCGTGTTCCCACAGTGCTAGCCCCACTTCACAGACTGTCCGTGTTCTTTCTCATCCCTCTCCCCCATTCGCAGGGCACTTGGTGGGCTCGTCCACTCCCACTACCCCTGTGCCTGGAATCAGGCCTGGCACAACGTCCCAGAAACCCCTGATGAATGAATGCATTTCCCAGAGTGGAAACTAAGGTCCACGAAAAACAAGGCTGCTCCAGGCTCCACAAGGAATTCATAAAGTTTCAACAACCGTTTCTTCGGCATTAGTCTGTACACCGCGCATACACCCGACAGACTGTCCCATCCTCCGGAAATGGAAGTAAGTGGTCCTCATGCAGGCAAGGGAACTATGCATTTAAAGAAAAGAACGAACAAAATCCCACTTAACCAGGTAACAGCCGCGGGTGGGTGCAGTTGGAAGCGGGGCTTCCCTTCCACAGCCTCTGCTGGAAAACTGATGCCAGACAGCTCTCCAAGCTCCATCCAGGCACGGCACGCCGGTGCCAGCTTGGGCAAGTCAGCATCTCCGCGTTAGCTACTCTTACCACTCAGAAGGTGAAAGCCAGGCCACCGCATTCTCCTCCCTAGGCTTCCCAAACCAGAGCTGGGGCCCACGCTGACACCAGGGTATGTGCTCCTTTCTTCAGATGCAAAGACTGAGGACCTGCTCGTCGTGTCAAGGTCCATTTCGGAAACATACTAACAGTGTTCACCCTACCATTCGGTGCCATCTGGGTTGACAACATCTGAGAAGTCTTTCTGTCTTCAAGTGTTTAAAATCATGGAAATTCTTTCCAGGAACATACAGGCCCTCAGGATCTACCTGGACCGGGCCACTTGGGACCACTTCCACGGCCACCACACTGTGCAAGCCCCAGATTACTGCAACAGCCTTCGAACAGGTCTCTGGCTCGCCCCACCCCACACCGAAGCTGGGATGATCCTATACAAATTCTAAGTCGTATCACCTCGCTGGGAGCAAAATCCAGTCTTTATTGTGGCCTCCAGTGTTTGGAAGCCTGAGGGCACACCAGATTCACCGAGGACATTTTTACACCTAGCAGTTCCGAGGCCCTACCCAAGGTTAATTCACTCAGATTCTCTGGGGTTGGGACCAGGTTTTTCTTTTTTTAAAGCTTCTCAGGGGATTGAAGCCTGAGCCTCAGCTGCTCAACCAAGAAGCCCCGTTACACAGACTCCAGTTGCCACGGCTGTGCCCCTACCTGAAGCCTTCTGATGCCCACCGGCCTGGCAGTTCTCGGACAAGCTGGAAACTCTTGTGTCTCCAGGCTTTGCACCTGCTGTTCCCTCTGCATGGGATGCTCTTCCCCTGTGCAGCCGCAAAGGCTGTCTCCCTCCCAGAGCATTCAGATCTATATCCAAGGTGTCCCCTCATCAGTGAGGCCTTCTCAGACACAGACAGGGGCAGCGCCACTTCCCACATCCTAACCCCCTTCCTGAGCGTTTAGCTCTCCATGGCCTCGGGCCCCACCTAACATGCTAAGTAGTCACTGTCCTTTGTCTTCCCTGGCCTGCAGCGGCGGCTCTGGCCACCTCACTCACCACTGCTGCAGCCTCAGCACCCAGACAGAGCGGTGCCTGGGACCCAGGAGCTGTTCTGTGGGTGAATTAAATGTCACAAAACCTATTAATGATAACATCCGCAGAAAGATTATAGAGAGACCCCTTTTCACAGAACTCCTACTCTATGAGCCACTTATTCTAAGAAAACAGATTACGTTTAAGGAGAAGAACTTGTGTTTATTAAAAAATGTCCAAAGCAGTATAAGTTAATCTGATACATAATTTTAGGAAACAATTTAAGTGAAACATTAAAGAGCCAAACTGTAAAAGGAAGCTTTTCTTAGAAGATCTAACAGGTTCATTCGTAAGACGTGCTCCTTACCAAAAGGTCTAAAAGACCTGCACTTTTCCTTTGCTGTTTTTTTTTTTTTTTTTTTTTTAAGATTTTATTTATTTATTTGACACAGAGAGACAGACACAGCAAGAGAAGGAACACAAGCAGGGGGAGAGGGAGAAGCTGACTCCTGCTGAGCAGGGAGCCCGACATGGGGCTCGATCCCAGAATCCTGGGATCAGGGCCTAAGCCAAAGCCAGACACTTAACTACTGAGCCACCCAGGCACCCCTCTTTGCTGTTCTTAAGTTAAAGAATTTGACCTGCCTCCTCTTTATCCCTGAAGCTGATTTTTCTAGAGGCGGCGATGCTTAAGTTTGAAGTATGGGTTTTGGGGAACAAGTGGGAAAACCCTTGGTGCCTATGCCACCTTTGTGTTTGTTTTGTTTTACTTTCTTTTCTTAAAAAAATTATCTCAGTAATCTTCAGCGCTGAAGTACACTCTTAGTGTACTTCACTGAGAACCAGAGAACAGAACCAGACTCAGACTTGTACTATTTTGTGGTATTAAATGGATTTTCTTTTCTTTTCTTTTTTTTAAGTATGCTCCACAGCCAGTGTGGGGCCCAAAGTGGGACTTGAACTCACGACCCTGAGATCAAGCCCTGAGCTGAGATTAAGAGTCAAGACGCTCAACTGACTGAGCCACCCTGGCGCCCCTCAAATGAATTTTCATACAGGAATAGTGCTCAGTAAGCCATCTCTGCGTTGCTAAGAAATAGGGTCAGTATCTCCCCACAGAATGGTGTTGACAGCCTTCTGCCTTGGGCTTTTAAATGGTCATCTAAAATTCCCAGCCAATTTGTGATATGGAGCCTGAGGAGGGGACCTTCTCACCCCTCCGCAAACGTGACGTATACCAGAAAGGAAGGCCAAGATGGGAGTTTTATTACCTGTGTGTGTTCGTAGATGTTTCTTTAGCTGAGACACGTCCATGAACTTGCGATGGCAGTGGTTGCATTCCGGTAATGAGTGGCCTTGTCGCAACAATAAAAAAAGTGTCAGTGCATGTATGCGCTCTCTCCCTGCATTTCTTCAGTGATTTGTGTTAAAGCACTGCCCTGAAAAATAATCACTTTAAATATGGCACCTTAATTAAAACAACAACAATTTTTTTTATTAATTTGGGGACAGGTAATATTTTCCTATGCATTGCAACTCACTGCTTCCCCAGGAGAGCTGGGCCCCTTCCAATCTCCCTAAAAGTCATTTTCTTTCCCCCCTGAAGCATGGGTGTGACTGTGGCCAACTGACTCCAGTGTCACTCCCAACCCCTCATTTATTTCTTATCAGCTGGCAGGGGAGAAGAAGCTAGGTGGGGGAAAGCCTGCACTGACAGCTATGAGGTGGGGATATTTCTGTCCAACCACCATTAGTAACCCATCAACCGGTGCCCTCTTAGTCAACTGGCACCTTTTTTTAAAAGTTTATTTTATTTTATTAATTTGACAGAGAGAGAGAGAGAGATCAATCACAAGTAGGCAGAGATGCAGGCAGGTGGGGAGGTGGGGGGAAGCAGACTCCCTGCTGAGCAGAGAGCCCACTGCGGGGCTCGATCCCAGGACCCTGAGATCATGACCTGAGCTGAAGGCAGAGGCTTAACCCACTGAGCCACCCAGGTGCCCCTCAACTGGCACTTTTGAAAGATATGAATCCTGTAGGGTTTCTGTATATGGCACCAAACTATAGTATAAAATTAAATATAAATTACAAGGTCATAGACAATTACACAAGGACCTCTAATTCACATTGCTTTTTAAGATTCTTTCCCTAAAGACTAATTATCTTCCACAGTAGGACCCTACTATTTCAGAAGTAATTTGTATTTATGTTTCTCCCCCACCAAATTTTTCCCTCCCTTTATTGTACCTGTATGAACTCGGTAATGGCTCTTTAGTTGCCTTTTCTGGCTGAAATATTTTCCACACTGATCACAGGTGAAAGACTTCTGTCCTGCCAAAGAAAAAACAAGACACTAAAACCCGCAAAAACTATAAAGAACTATAACACGGTGGGCCCAGGTCCCCATTTTCCATGAATGATACAAGTGACTTGCCTACGTACCCAAATGACCTCAGAGTCAAAGCACAGTACCAAAAATGTGCAAAGGTATGTGAGGCAGTAGGGAGTGATGGGGACTGGGGCAGAACTGGAGAATTCAAGTTTCCCCAAGTCACCCAAGTAAAAAATTTCTAAGCTCTGGGAGTTAATCAAAACGTGTACGTTGAGCTCCCAGCAGCTGTTTTATAAGCTCTAGGTTAAGCCAGAACACTGTGCACAACTCTAAACTATGGCCTGGTAGAGGCAGACACCATATGGGAGATGTCGCCAGGCGGAGAAAAGACCACCGTGACCACAGGAACGCCCAGCCCAGGACCCCGGCGGCAGGTGGCCCTCTGGTGCGAGCCCCGCTACCTGAATGCAGGCTCATGTGCTCTAGCAGCGAGTGCTTGGTGGTGAGAGCCTTGCCGCACACGGTGCAGGTGTAGGGCCGCTCGCCTGTGTGCATCCGGGTGTGGACCTGCAGGGAGTGCTTCTGGGCAAAGCCTTTTCCGCACTCATTACACTTGAAAGGTCGCTCCCCTGGAATGAGAGCCCCAGAAGTCAGGGTGAGCAAGAACATGCACATCTTGGTTTCCTCCTAAATTAAAACAATAGAGGGATTTCTCTTCACTGGCACATCTCCCAAATGCCCAGAACGGGAGAGAAAACCTCAGCAATAAAGTCTGGCAAGCCGGAACAGATGAGTCTGATGCCAGCAGTGAGGACCGCTGAGATACAACCCAAGAAAGAGCCTCCACAATGCCCAGGAATTGGTGGCACTTGTCATCTCTGAGAAAGGGGGTAAGGAGGGGGATATATGACAGTCTGTGCCAAAGGCACTGAGACCCCCCGACAAGGCCCAAGGACCCAGAATGCCAGCCCGCTCCCCAATAAAGGATGTGGGCTGTTCTCTGAAGACGATAAAAGCCTCTGGACTCAGGGTCTCCAGGTACAGTGGAGTGGGACTGCCCCAGGGACAGCAAGTCCAAGTTTACATTTGGGGTGATGAGACTCTGCCCAGCCTCCCCTGCTCCTGCTCTAGTCACTGGCAGCCAGGCCCAGAGCCTCCGGTGGGAGGGCAGAACATCTTCAGGAACGTGGTGGGCCAGGGTAAGAGGGCTGCAGCTGCGCAGCCAGGTGTGGGGGATGGGGTGGGGTCCAGCCACGCCACCCCCAGTGACATCGCCGGCCACAGGCCTGCTCCGCACCCTCGTGGTGGCCAGCAGCTTGCAGTCAACGATTCCAACACAGGATTAAATGTGATTTTTCAAAACATCACCATTCAAGGAAGGCCTTCTAGTAGCTGAAACAGATACCAAATCACCTAAGAAAAAAAGGCAACTTGTGGAAAACAGAGGCTGCCCAAGGGAAAGCTAGGGGCTGACAAACAAGCGACTGCTGTCATTAACATGCTCACAGAGGGAAGATACTACACTGGGAACCAAAAAAAAAAAAAAAAAAAAAGGAATTTATAGAGAATAAAAAAAAGGCTCCTAGAAGTAAAACAGCGTAGAAACAAAACTCTTTTAAGAGTTTAAAGATAAAGGGGAAATCCCCTAGAATGTAAAGCTGAAAGTGATGGGAATTAAGAGGTAAGTACTTTAGAGGGTGGTGGGTCCAGAGGTTCAACATCCAAATTCCAGGGAATTCTATAAAGAGAGAGCACAGAAAACCGATGGGAGATATTATCCGTGAAATAATCCCTGAAAATTTTTCTGGAACTGCAAGATGGGAGTTTCCAAACTGTATGGATCTACTGGTAGCCACTGAAATGAGCTGAACACTGACCCAGGCAAGAGTGAGTCACTGCAAAATGTAAGAAGACTGGGGACAAGAGGGAAGATCCAAGTGCTGTTTCCCTTAACAAATATTACAGAACTAGTCAACTCTCTACACTATCCTCTATTACAGAGCAACAAATATTTCCCAAGGGTCTACTTTGTTTAAAGAGCCAGAATTCGGGGTTCTCAACCCATTTTTCAAAAACACCAAGGCCCCAATCAAACCAGGAGCTCTGGGGGCTGGCGCTCAGTCACGGGCAGTTTTAGATGCTCCCTACGTGATTCTATTGTGTGGTCAGGTTGAGAACCACACGGCTAGCTCTGCTGGAGGAGAGGAGACTTAACTAGCTCTGGTCCCTAGACTGAAGTTTACAATTAGGTTGAGGGGTGTTTAGCTGGTTAACTACAACCTGACCCAAAGCAGAGTGAGTTAAGGAAGGGAGAGCTCAAAAAGAGAAAGGGATTTCTGCCTCGGGCTGCACTGTCCAACATGGTGCCAGTTAATTAAAATAAAAAACTCAGTTCCTCAGTCACGTTCACCACATGTCAAGTGCTCAAAATCACACGTGGCTGGCGAGCACCATATTAGATGGCGCAGACAGAACATTTCTGTCCTCACAAACGGGTCTACTGGCCAGTGCTGGGCCAGAAGGACGGAAAAGAAGACATTTACAGCTAGATGGCGGAATGAGAAAGTTGTCCCCACAGACCTGGGCAAAAGCAGAGCTATAGCGGTCAAGATGAAGAATGTTTACAAATCAGAAAGCCAAGTAACTCTGGCTAGAGTATGACATCCGGGTCTTAAATCCTTGAACCAATGAGGCCAAGTAAAAACAGGGTTCTGCCATCAGGCTACCGGGGTTCAAATCCCAGCTCTGTCACTAAATAGCTGACCTGGGCAAATTATTTCTGGGACTTGGTCTCTTTGTCTGTCCAATAGAGATAACATTCCCTATTTCACAGGCCTGTTGTGAGAACTAGCTGCAGGACCATATACATAAAGATCTTATTATAAGGCCCATCACCCGGAAGTTGCACAATCAACGAATGCTATCACCATCATCCCTCCAAAACGTGCCCCACTAAGCTGCGAAAGGACAATTACCCGTGTGGCTCCTCTGGTGGACTGCCAAAAAGTGATTGTACTTAAACACTTTGCCACAGTCCTTACAACAGGCCTCAGGGCCCCCTGGGCGCCTTCTCCTTCCACAGACCCTTTTGGCTGAACTCTGCTCGTCTTCATCCCCGCCAAGTTTGTAATCTTTAAGCTTGACGGACCTCTGAATCCTCCGCTTGCTGTACCGACTCTTGCTGTCCTGCCCATCCTGGGTCTTGGGATCACAGTTCTCGTCTTTCTCAGCAGGCATTTCCTCCCCTCTGCCCGGCTCACAGGCAGGCTCGGGCTCTTCCAGATCTTTCACCGGAATCTGTTCATTCAGTGTGCCACCATCTGCCTCTTTCACCACAAAGTTGTGTCTATTTTGAACTGAATTGTTTACTCTCAGCTGTATTTCTTCCTCGGCAGCCAGTTGTGATTTCCCCTCCTGCCCACTGTTGACTTTTCTCGGTCTCCCCCGCTTCCGTTTCGGAGGACCATTTTTCTTATTAGAAATCACCACCACCGGAGCGCCAACGGTGTTCAGAGGCGTTGGCTTTGGGGAGCTGTGATTATTCTGAAAATCTGTGTAAGCCTTTACCAGGTCATAGACCTTTAAGAACTGAGCAGTGGCCAGAATTTGTTCTGTGCTTTTCTCGCTGGCCTGGAGACAACCCGTGTAGATGAACTCCAGCAGGATACCAAATATGTCGGCAACCATGCCTTCCAGCATGTAAATGGACTGGCCGATCTCCCCCTCTTCAGCAAACATCATTGAGAAGTATTCACTACTGGCCGCGAGTAAGGCTTTGTGAGCCCGGAAATGCACATTCTCCACGATTAACGTGATGTCACAGAGAAAGCCTTTCTTCCGCTGATCCTCAAAACTGGCCAGAACAGTGTCGCTGTGAGTGTCTGAGTGTACAACGAGCTGCCCAGAAGGCTCTGATGACGTTTCTGCCATTTTCTGTAGAGGCCAAGAAGCGTGAAGCCTGAAATAAGAAAATAATGATTAAAAAGGAGGACTCATCATCTACACAGATTAAACCTGGCCCAAGCGAACCTACGATTCACATCACACGGTTAAATGAATTTGACCATTTACCACGTTCAGGAGTGGACTTACAAACCGAGACCGCGACTCTCATCCCTGTCACACCGTTACCTAGCTAGGTGACTTTCCAACATCCGCGCTACTTCTCCGGGGTCTGTTTTCTCCTCTGTAAAATTAAGGAATGGGAATCAACCATCTTGAAAGTCCTTTCCCAGCACTAACTTTCCACAGTTGCACAGATTAGAGTGGGAACTACAATGTCTCGATTTCACGCATTTTTAACCATTTTGCCTGTGAAAACATAGAAAAGAGGCAAAGAAAATGTACACGAATCTGGAGATAGCTGCAACTGAGTAAAAACCGGAGGCGCATCGGGCCTCCCTCGGCAAGGGGGTGGCACGATCGCCCAGACTGGCCGCCAGGCAGCGCCCGAACTGGCGGGAGGCGATTCTCCCCCACCCCCACCCCCACCCCGGCCCCGCGTGGCTGGGCCCCCACCACGGCCTGAGCCCACTCGGGCGGGACAGGGGAGCGCAGGGCTGGGGAGCGCCCGACACGGCCGCGATCCCGCGCCCACGGCTGGCGAGTCCGGGGCAGACCTACCTCTCGGGGCGCCCGGCCCACCCTGCAGCCTGGCGGGAGCACTCCCGCCGGGGCCGCCCTGGCGCCCCGCTCCGCAGAACCCGCCGCCGGGGCTCCTGCGCCTCCCCGCCCCGGACTGGGGCCCCCGCGACGCCGCCGCCAACCCGGAAGCGCCGGCGCCGGGAGCCTGCGCGCGGACGCCGGACCACGTGGCCGCGGAGGCGCCCGGGGCGGGGCCGCTGTGGCGACTGCGGAGCACCGGGGGCGGCGGATGGGGCGTGGCGTTGTCGCCGCGACGGTGTAAGTTTTCGGCCGCGTTCGACAGGATGTCTGTCCTCGGCACTTAACCAGCTTTGTCTTTTCCCAGGCGCGGAAGCTCACGTTGAGTGTGAGACGAATGAATGAAATCGCCTTTGCCTTCCTTACCGTCATCACCACTGTCTTCGTGTAATGCTAATGTAATAATTATTATTATTTGCCTCCTAATTATTTTGCACATGTCTTCTCCTTTTCCTTCCCACTTCCTATGCCTAGTGCAAGGGAGTGAAGAGAGGCGATCTAGTCAGACGGAACTGGGTACTGAGTAATCTTGGGCAGAGCCCTTATCCTCTCAACCTGGTTACTGTACCTGTAAAATGGAGACGTTAACACCAGTGTCAGCTGGGATGGGTGGCTGTGGGGTAACCAGTATTAGGTGGGTAATGGATTTAGTGTTTGGTTGAGTTCATATCTACTAGGATTAGAATTAGCGTTGTGCTTATTCAGGCTTTCATTGTCTTTCTGACCAGTCTTCGTTGCAGTCCTGTCCTCTCCAATGCACAGGAGGAGGGAGAGCTCTCCAAGTGCAGATCACATCCAGAGACTGGAGTCACTCTCCTGATTAAAATCCAGCGTGACTCCCATGTACCCTCCTGATGAAGGCCAAGCTTCTTGATATGGCCTACCAGCCCCCTCCTACTTCTCTCTCCAACTATTTCAGCATTTTCATTCTCTCAGTTTATGATTCACCAGTACCTAATTGCTTACACAGATCTTCCTCCATTTACAATGAGGGTGTGTGGTGATAGACCCATCGTAATTTGAAAATATCATAAGTTAAAAATATTGTAAGTCATTTAATACACCAAACTGACTGAACATCATAGCTTACCTTAAACGTACTCCGAACACAGACATGGGCCTGCAGCTGATCCAAATCAGATATTTGGCCTTCTAACAGGAAGCCTATTTTGTAGTAAATGTTCGTTATTCACTCCTGTAATTTATTGAATACTGCACTGAAAGTGAAAACCAGTGGCTGTCCGGGTACGGAGTGGTTGTGTATGTCTAAGTGTATGGGTCGTTTACCCTCACTGTGATTAAGTGGCTGACTGGGAGCTGCAGCTCGCCGCCAGTGACCAGCACCACTAGCCTGGCAAATGATCAAAATTCAAAATCTGAAGTACAGTTTCTACTGAATATGTATTGCTTTCCACATCATTGTAAAATCCAAAAATTCCAAGTCACACTGTCATCAGTCAGGGACCATCTATAATTTATCCCTCCCAATATATACTTCCAGATCTCCAGCATGCCACCTATTAGCCTTCAAGATTTATTTATTTATTTTAAGGATTTTTATTTATTTCAGAGAGAGAGAGAGCCAGAGAGAGAGCAGGAGCAGAGGGGAGGGGCAGAGGCAGAAGCAGACTCCCCACGAAGTAGGGAGCCCGATGTGGGGCTCTATCCCAGGATCCAGGGATCATGACCTGAGCCAAAGGCAGATGCTTAACCAACTGAGCCACCCAGGCGCCCCAGCCTCCAAGATTTTGAAACTGAGGATGTGATTTACCAGCCTGGTTCTTTTAAAATTTCACTAGTTTGTATTAAATTAGCCCCTTTTCTGAAGTTTTCCCTTTGTCTTGAATTGCCTCTAAATCCCAGGGTTTATGGGGATCCAAGCGGGATCCGAGTGTGCCCTGCCTGACTTCTACATCAGTAGAAAAGTGAGTGAGGGGCCAGCTACCCCATTGTTTCTCACTGCCACAGAACTGCAGGAAAAACATTGGTCCAATGCAGGTCCTCAAGCCAGCTGAAGATCAGAGCCCAGTTAAACCAGGCACTTCCATTCTCTGTTTCAGTCCCTGCTCACTACAGCTCAAGCTCCGTGATAGGAGGTGGGTCTTGGGGATCTCCCAGTGTCTGCCACTCACCGCCGAGATCAGTCCTTTCTTCAAGGCAGTTTTTTTTTTTTTTTTAAAGATTTATTTATTTATTTGACACACAGAAATCACAAGATCACAAGGAGGCAGAGAGGCAGGCAGAGAGAGGAGGAAGCAGGCTCCCCGCTGAGTAGAGAGCCCGATGTGGGGCTCGATCCCAGGACCCTGGGATCATGACCTGAGCCAAAGGCAGAGGCTTTAACCCACTGAGCCACCCGGGCGCCCCTCTTCAAGGCAGTTTTGTTTAAGATCCATATTGACTTTTCTTGACATATTTGTTTTTGTTCTCTTTGGTTATTGCCGGCTGTTTCTACCTCCCGCTGATCTTCATAACTTTACATCCTGCAGAACAGGTTTTGGGGTGCCAGTTATTCATGCAACAAATATTTATTCGGCGCCTACTAAGTAGCAGGCTCTGTGTCAGGTGCTGGGGATGCAGCAACTAACAAGGCCCTTGCCCTCGTGAGCCTTAAACTCTACAAAGAAGAGAAAAGACAAAAACACAAGTGAACAGATCATGTAATTTCAGAAAGTGCTAAGTTTTATAATGATGATAAAGATTGACAGGGCAAGTGGAGGGAGTAGGGTGACATTGAGCTGAGATCTCCATGATATGGAGCCAGCTTTGTGGAGGTCTGGGATAAGGATGTTCCAGGTAAGGGAAAAGCAAGTATAAAGGCTCTGAGACTGGAAGTGAGCTTGCTGATTCTGAGCGACAGAAAGGCCTGGGAGCACAAAGAGGGGGAGGAGATCAGAAGCAAGGTTGCCAGATTTTGCAAATAAAAACATGGGACATGCAGCAAAACTTGAACTTCAGATAAATAATGAACAATATAGCATGGGCATTCTTATACTAAAATAACGTATGTTATATCATCATCTAAAATTCAGATTTAGGGGCGCCTGGGTGACTCTGTGGGTTAAGCCTCTGCCTTCAGCTCAGGTCATGATCTCAGGGTCCTGGGATCGAGTCCCGCATCAGGCTCTCTGCTCAGCCGGGAGCCTGTGTCCTCTTCTCTCTCTGCCTGCCTCTCTGCCTGCATGTGATTTCTGTCTGTCAAATAAATAAATAATCTTTAAAAAAAATAAAATAAAATTCAGATTTAATTGAGCATTCTGTTTTATCTGACAATCTTCATTGGAAAAGATGTCTGATTCTGACAATACGGGAAGTTATGAAAGCCTTTTATGACAATTATGAAGAAAGCTTCCACTGCAGGATAGCTAGAAATGACAGCAGAAAATGCATAACAGAAATTAAAGTAAAGGGCTGAAAAATGGAATTGAAATCAGAGTAATAAACTAGCTTTGGAGCCATGGAAATCCTTAGCCATGGTGTTTAGTGAAACCAGAAGCCAGAGGCTTAGGTTTTAATGGGTAAACTGGGACCAGAAGACAACGCCTTTGATGTGTATGCGGTAGGGAGTCCGAACAGAGACCCTTCTGCAGAAAGCAGACCCCTCAGAAGGGCTACAATCTCCATGAAAGTGTGGGCTAGGGGAAAAAATAACAACAACAAATCTGCCTCCTGGCAAAGGGAGATAGCAAGAGAACATATCTTTCTTGGTCTTGGCTCAAGGTGAGAAGGACAAGTCTCCTCCAAAAATTTGTAACCTTTCAGAATTTTAAAAAGAACTACTACTTGGAAAGTCCTTCCAGAAGTTAAAATGGAATCAATGAAATTTAAAATCAATGGATAATAGTATAATAACGTTTATACATAACCACACACAAAACTCCATGGACAGATAGAACAAATGAAGTTGATGTACCTAAAAGGTAAATCTAAAAATATTACCCAGAAAGCCAGTCTGAAAAAAAGGAGATGGAAAGTATGTAAGGGAGGTCAAGGGACACAGAGAAGAGAATAAGAATGATTTGTCATATAATCTAATTGGGATTCCAG
Source organism: Mustela lutreola (assembly GCF_030435805.1). NCBI lineage: Eukaryota > Metazoa > Chordata > Mammalia > Carnivora > Mustelidae > Mustela > Mustela lutreola. The sequence goes on along the minus strand of NC_081295.1, from coordinate 22,505,079 downwards.
ATAGAAAGATTAGTGAGAATGAGAGAGAAACAATATTTAAAGACGCTGATGAGAATTTTCCAAAATTGGTGCAAAACACAAGTCTTCAGATTTGGGAAACATAACAGATTCCAAGAAGGCTAAACAAACAAAAATTCACAACTAGATACCTTGTAGTCAAAGTGCAGAACACCAGAGATAAAGAGATCTTAAAAGGATGTAGAAAGAAAATACTAATTACCTATCAAAGAAACCCAGTTAACTGACAGCTGAGTTCTCCACAGCAACAGTGGAAGCAGGAAGTCTTGAGTGGAGTGATAACCTCCAACATCATTGTGAGGACGTAAGTTTTCAGCTCTTTGGGGTAAATATCAAGGAATGCTGTTGCTGGCTCATATGGTAAGAGTACGTTTAGCTGTTGAGTTTTGTAATCAGCTGCCAAGCTGTCTCCCAAAGCGACTGTAGTGTTTTGCATTCCTACCAGCGATGAACAGAATTCTCATTATTCCACACCCTTATCAGCATTTGGTATTTGTCAGTGTTCTGGATCTTGGCTGTTCTAACAGGTGTGTAATGGTATCTCATTGTTTTAATTTGCATTTCCCCAAGGAAATGTGGAGCACCTTTTCATGTGCATATTTCCATCTGCATATCTTCTCGGTGTATTGTCTATTCGGGTCTGTTACTCATTTTTAGACTGGGTTGTTTTCTCATTATTGAGTTTTAAGAGTCCTTTGTATATTTTGAATAATAGTTTTTAATCAGATATATATTTTTGCAAGTATTTTCTCCCAGTCTGAGGTTTGTCCTCTTATTATTTTGACTGGGTTTTGGCACAGTCAGAAGTTTTTCATTTTAATGAAGTCCTGTTTATCGATCATTTCTTTCATGGATCATGCTTCTGGTGTTGTATCTAAAAAGTCATTGCCTTATTCAAGGTCATCTAGGTTCTCTTGTGTCTCCCGTGTTATCTTCTAGGGATTTTATAATTTTGCATTTTATATTTTGATCTGTGATCCATTTTGGGGTGATTTTATGAAGGGTGTAAAAAATCTGTGTCTAGATTCATTTTTTTCCATGTGGATGTCCAACACCATTTGTTGGAAAGACCATCTTTGCTCATTTGTCAAAGATCAGTTGGGTATATATAATTATGTTCTCTTTTCTGTTCCACTGATCTACTTGTCAATTCTTTTGCCAAAATGACACTGTCTTGATTATTGAAGCCCTATAAAAAATCTTGAAGTTGAGTGGTATCAGTCCTCTGACTCTGTTCTTTTCCTTCAATATTATGCTGGCTATTCCAGGTCTTTTGCCTCTCTGTATAAACTTCAGAATCAGTTTGTTGGTATTCACAACATAACTAACTGGGATTTTTATTGGGATTGCATTGAATATGCAGATCAAGTTGGGAAGACTGAGATCTTGACAATATTGAGTCTTCCTGTGAACATGGAATTGAATACCTCTGCATTTAAGTTAGTTTTTTTTTTTATTTCAGTCAACACAGTTTTAAAGTTTTTCTCATATACATATTATACATATTTTATTAGATTTATACCTAAGTATTTTATTTGGGTGCTAATATAAATGGTATTGTGTTTCAATTTCAAATTTCATCTGTTCATTGCTGGCATATATGAAAATGATTGACTTATATATTAACATTGTTTACTGTAACCTTGTTGTAACACTTATTAATTCCAGGTTTTTTTGGTTGTTTCCTTGTATTTTCTGCGTAGGTGATCATGTCATCTGTAAACAAAGGAATTTTTATTTCTTCCTTCTCAATTAGTATAACTTTTACTTCCTTTTCTTGTATTACTGCATTAGTTAGGACTTCCAGTATAATGTTGAGAAAAAGTGGTGAGATGAAACATCTTTATTTTTGCTCCTAGTGGGGAAGCTTCTAGTTTCTCACCATTAAATATGTTGTAAGCTTCAGGTCTTTGTAAATGATCTATCAAGTTGAAGCTCTCTTCTATTCCTAGTTCAGTGAGTGTTTCTAGTATGAATGAGTGTTGGATTTTGTCAAATGCTTTTTCTGCATCTATTGATATGACCGTGTAATTTTTCTTTAACCTATTAATGTGGTGGATTACTTTAATTGATTTTTGAAGGTGGAACCAGCCTTGAATAACTGGGATAAATTCCTTGGTTGTGGTGTATAATTCTTTCTATACTTAGTGGATTCAATTTGCTAATATTTTGTGTAGGGTTTTTACATCCATGTTTATGAGAGCTGTTGGTCTGTAGTTTTCTTTTCTTGTAATGTCTTTGTCTAGTTTTGATATTAAGGTATTAGGGCAGTGGTATCCTCAAAGGATGAATTAGAATGTATTCCCTCTGATTCTATCTTCTGAAAGAGATTGATAGAGAGATAGAGATTTTGTAGAGAAATGGTATAATTTCTTCCTTAAATGTTTCATAAAATTTACCCATGAAGGACCTGGGCCTGGCACTTCCCACTTTGGAAGGTTATTATTTATTGATTCAATTTTTAAATAGATATAGCCTTTTTGAGATTGTCATTTATTTTTTTTTTATACCATAAAACTATCATAAGGAACAAGGACAACAACAAAACAGTTTTGGACAAACAAATTTGAAAGTATTAACCCCTAACAAAACCCTACTATAGGAAGGAAAATAACCCTACAAGGAAAGTCTGAGATGTAGGAAGGAGGTGACAGAGAGAAAAATAGCAAACATGAGGGAAATCTTTATAAACATGGATTATGAAAAGAAAATGTTGAATTTGGATAATAAACTAGTTCTGAAATACTGAATAAAATAATATTCAAGATGGCAAACTGATGAATAGTATTAAGTGTTTTAAAGATAGAGGCACTGATTATCTTCAGACTAAGCATAATGTTAAGAGAAGTGATAGCTATTCAATGGATAGAGAGAGTGCATAACTTTAAAAAACTTCAGAGATGATGAAATTAACAGGCCCTACTTAATCCAAAAGAAGGAGGGAACAGATAAAAGAATGGATATTGAAAGTGAGGCAGGACTAGATCAAGCAAGGTGTTTTACGCTATGTTAGCCAGAGTTCTCAAGAATAAACAGAACCAATATGTTATGTAGAGAGATTTGCTTTTATTTGAAGGAATTGGCTCAGTGATAATAGAGGTTGGGAAGTCTAAAATCTGTAGTGTTAGTTGACAGGCTTGAGAGCCAGAAGAGTTGATGGTGCAAATAAAGTCTGAAGGCAGTCTGCTGGAGAATTACCTTTACTCAAGGAGGTTGCACTGTTTGTTTTATTCGGGCCTTCAACTAATTAGATAGGGCCCACCCACATTATGGAGGTCATTCTTAGTCTCAGTTCACTGATTTACATTTGAATCTCATCCAAAAACCCCTCCAAGTTGATATATAAAATCAATCACACATCTGACAAGAGTAGAGAGTTTAGATTTTATTTTAACTGAAGTAGGAAGCCATTGGAAGATTTTGAAGAGAGAATGATGAAATCTGATTTATATATTTAAAGACTGCTCCAGGTGCTGGATGGAAAGTTGATACTAGAGGAACATGAGCAGAAGCATGGAAAGTAGGTGAGAGCAGTACAAAACATGAGAAGAGCCCAGACTCATGGTATATTTTGGAGGTAACCTTTGACGGGACTTGCTGAAAGACTGGATGTGGGGAGTGAAGAAGAGAATGCAATCCAGTTTCATCCCTAGGTTTGGGACCATATCAACTGAGTGTACATTATTACCATGAAATAATTTGGGAGAAAGCTGGAGAGAGAGAAGTTGGGTGAATAACAGTATGGGGCGAGCATATTAAATTTGAGATGTCAACCAGATAACCAAGTAAAGATATACAGTAGGTATATGTAGACAAGAGTCTGGAGTTCAGAGGTGAGAACAGAATTTGGGGTATTAATATTAGAATTATCAGAATATAGATTGTAAATTCTTGTAAGATCACTTACAGAGTGAATATTGATACAGAAGAGGCTAACCAGGTTTTTTCTTTTTCCCCTCCGAATTCAATCTCCACCCTTCTTCCCCATCTTTTCGCCCTGGAAGCTGCAAAGACTTCAACAAAGCCCAGTACCTACTGGCTTCTGGGTGAATTGGGTCAATGGAGAACCCAGCTAGAGTTTGAAGGAACGAGAGGGTCACAGTCATCGAACAGTTGGTAGAAGTCCTTTGACATTATGAAGGGCATCAAAAACATCATTGCAGGCTGTGACAGTTGACTGATAACTGCAGCAGGTGGAAACTATAGTCTAAAGCTCGTGACTTAAATGTATTTGAGGGGCACAGAAGAGTAATTGACAATGTTCAGTGCCAATAGGGCATCTTTATAGGGACCCACACTTTATAGAGACTAAGACTAAGACTTAAGACTAATTCAGTAGTGCTGCAATTTCTAGGCCCCATATCTCCTGCATTTTGTAGGGGTGATGTGTATCTGTTCACATTTTTATTTCTTACCCTGGACTGAGAGAGGTCCTCATAAATATATCCGTGCTGGTATAGACTGAGCAGACTTCACCATGCCTGGCTCACATGTGGTAAATGCACATGTTAGTTAATTCCTGGAATGTCTTTCACTCTGTAGTTAGAATCTCAATTCTTATTTTTTCTTTTGTTTCAACATATTTTGTTATGAAAATATATTATACAAAAATATATAGGACAGCCTTCTAGTTTTTAAATAACATTATTGAAATTGTAGGGTCAAAGACAACATGGGTGAACCTGAAGGATATTGTGCTAAGTGAGACAAGCTAGCTGGACAGAGAAGGACAAATACTGAATGGCATCATGTATTTGTGAAACACATGATACCAAAAAGTTCAGGCTCATTAGAAGAAAAGTAAGTAGAAAGGTTTGTTGCCAAGGGCTGGGCGGTAGGAGAATTGGGAGATATTTGACAAAAGGTATAAACTTTCAATTATATGAATAAAATCTGAGGATCTAATGTACAGTATGGTGACTATAGTTGATAATACTGTATTGTATACTTAAATTTTGCTAACAGAGTGGCTCTTAGGGTTCTCATTACACACACATAGAGACACGCACAAAGTAACTATGTGAGGTGATGAATGAGTTAATTAACTTGATTGTGGGACGTATTTCACAATGCAGACCTGTATCAAAATCACCATGTTGTACATTTTAAATATATATATATATAAACATATATATATATATATATATATATATATATATATATATATATATAATCTTGTCAGTTAACCTCATTAAGCTGGAAAAAGATGAACTAACTCATTTTAGAGATTAAAAAACAAAGGCTCGGGACGCCTGGGTGGCTCAGTTGGTTAAGCAGCTGCCTTCGGCTCAGGTCATGATCCCAGCGTCCTGGGATCGAGTCCCACATCGGGCTCCTTGCTCGGCAGGGAGCCTGCCTCTCCCTCTGTCTCTGCCTGCCATTCTGTCTGCCTGTGCTCACTCTCTCCCTCTCTCTCTGACAAATAAATAAATAAAATCTTATAAAAAAAAAAAAGGCTCACAGAAACAGATTTACCCAAGATCACACAATTAGTGGTTGTATTTTTTATATTTTGAAGAGCCAATCTTGCTATCATATTCTACATTTCATATACTGCTGTTGAAAAATTGATAATATTTTAAAAATATCATTCAAATGCAATTTAGTGAGTTTTCCTCTAACATATATACTTCTGGAAAGTGATAAGACTCCAGATTCATCCTTCTCAAAACTCCCCGTGATTTCTAATTACAAAATAATGTATAAAGCTTACTCCTTGAATATTTAAGAAAAAGAAAAGAGGCAGCCATTCAGTTATCTTAAATGCATTTATTTTGTTAGGAAAATGATAAAATGTTTTAGGTTCATGAATTTTACAAACAGCTCCTTATGTTGAAAGTGTAACCAATGTTTCTATTTTATTTATATGAATGTTAATTTATTTCTTGAAGCTTTCTAACATTTACTGAGTAATTTTCTTTAACAGAGGCTGAAAATGTTAAAATGGAAATTGAACGATAGGTTTATTAAGTAAAATAAGTTACCTAAATATTCTAAATGGAATAACTATGTCATTAAAGCATGATGTTCTGGCAAATAGAAATACATTTTTAAATTATGTCAAGACGTATGCTTCCAGAAGAGCACTTCTTCCAGGCTGGTAGAGCTTTTGAGGGCTCGCAGCCACGTGTAGCACTCAGAAGGGAAAAAGTACAGCAGACAGGGCCAGGTTTTCAACCTATTTCCTTCTACCCCTTTCAGATAACTCTTGACGTCCTGGTTGCAGTTGCCCAAGCAAACTATCCATTAACTGGGTCTATATTTCTAAGGGAGAGAAAGGTCTGTAATTTATGATCAAAGTCAATGGCTCTAAACTGAGGTTCCTTGTATTTTCTGGTCATCTTGGCACCCAGGTATGTGATGAGTTCACATCTCTCCACAAACTGCTCCAATTTCTTCTTATACTTCCTTCTTGAATATTCAGAACTTTGGGGATTGAAAGCTATAGAAAATGTCAGAGAACTGAATGTTTTCTGTTAGGTTAGTGAATCACTAAATTGAAAAGAAAGAGAACTTTGTGTGTGAGATTGTTGCACAGCTATCGCTGAGAAGATATCCAAATCCCAAGTAAGATTTAAGGATTATTCCATTTTAGATCATAAATGCCTCTATTCACCATGCTCTATGGCATGGATTATTGAAAGCCGATTGTATTACTCGTAGTCCTTGCTTTAAAGGCTAGAAACTCAAATCTGATATTTTCAGTAAAGTATTCACTGTCAACACAGAAACACGCACACTAATGCAGGCAGCTGACTCAGCTCAACAATTCAATATGTTTACGGCATACCCTACAAATAATGTAAAATTAGTTCTGAGTAGCATCTCATTAAAAAGCACATACCTTTTAGGTGAAATGCTATATACAGTAGTGCAGATCTCTTTACACTCAAGAAGGGGAATTTGGGCTTTAAGCACCCTGCGGCATTCATTGCTTTAATCAGTGACGTTGCAATACCCTGTAGGCGGCACAATGTAGACCACAGGCATATGTGAGTTTGGCTTCTTCTCTTAGTGGCAAATAGATAAAGAGGTTATTCTTTGGCGTTGGGGATGGGGCTTATAAGGTGGTTCTATGACCACTTAACCAATGTGGAAAGGAACACAAAGTACTTTTGATTAGAAAGACTGAAAATTACAAATTGGCTGAATGGCAGGTGGCTGATAGAGACACGGGCCTCATTACACAATTCTTTCTGTTTTTACATTTGACATTTTCCATAACAAAATATTAAGGAAGGAAGTGGTCCCTAGGCTTCGGTTTGTCTTGGCCCATTTTCTACTTCCAGAACTGGCCAGACTGCCTCTGCTGTCAGGGCCCTTGACCACCTGCAAGAAATTCCAGAGACCACCGTTGTCGGTCACCACAGCAAAGATTCTGGAGCCCTGTGCGGGCAAAGAAGAGGCAAGGCCCTCCTGATGAAACGTGGCCTTTTATGAGAATACTCCTCTCTGGTGAGCTTCATCTTGCCTTTCAATATTAAACCAGACTGAAGGCTTACCATCTAGGCAAGCCAAAAAAAAGGAAATGGTTAAAAGTTTCTGAGAAAGGTATGAAATTGTGCCCCAGGCATTAATTTTATAGAAAAATTTAAAAGAGCTTTTAAAATAGTGGTTGATTACAGCTAAGTTTTATTGTGTTTAAAAAGATTTATATTTAGATAAATAAAATGTGACTCGAGTAGCTTTGGGGGGCATTTGCCCCTAGATTTGCGGCAAAATATGAGTTGGGTGGTTCAGCTGCAGTGGTGGTACCGCAACTCAACACTTCGGAGCAGTGAGCAAAGCTCTCAGAGACTGAACCTTTCAAATTTAAAAAGTTTTACAGACCCTGGGACGCCTGGGTGGCTCAGTTGGTTAAGCAGCTGCCTTCGGCTCAGGTCATGATCCCAGCATCCTAGGATCAAGTCCCACATCGGGCTCCTTGCTCGGCGGGGAGCCTGCTTCTCCCTCTGCCTGCCATTCTGCCTGCCATTCTGTCTGCCTGTGCTTGCTCTCTCCCCCCCCCCTCTGATAAATAAATAAAATCTTTAAAAAAAAAAGTTTTACAGACCCTGAAATTCAAAGTAAGAATCTAACCACAAGTCAGATGTAAACAATTTCATGACAATCTCCCCTCTCTCCGCTTTGTTGCAGATATCTGGAAATGCGCTAGAGAAGCAGGAGGTTTTCTCATTTCTTATTTTCCCAGCCACCCAAAACCAAAATAGGTTCAGAGGGGATTTGCAGCTTCAAGTCAGAAAACTCTGCCTTGAATTTCAGTGTTACCAAAAAAAAAAAAAAAAAAGAAAAAAAGAAAAGAGATCATTGTAGTCTACTAATGTATGTGCACAGACAATCACGGAACCGAACCTGTTCCAGGTATCCAGGCAAAGGAAGGCTCGTGAGATGGATGGGCTCCTTCAATGGGGGCAGTTTGTACGGAAGCTTCTGGCTCCAGTATTTCTCTGGCAACCTGAGAACACAGAGTTGGTCAGACGGATGCTCACAAGCACAGTCCCCGTGAGTACACGGGACTGGGGATGTGTCAGAGGGGACTAAGAGCTCAAGTTCACCAGCTGGTTTTCTCCCCTGGAGGGAAAGTGACAAGTGAGAAGATGGTGGCTGCTAGAGAGCGGTGACCTGCACTTTACCTGGTCCCCAGGGCTGCTCACTTATGTCTCACTTTTCTTGTTTTTCACAGCAACGATAGGCTTTGTTCTCTGCATCCTCCTGACTCCCAGGGAACCCTTGACACAGATGCCGTGTTATATACAAACAGAAGCTCGCCCATGGCACTTCCTCAACCGCTCACCACAGGCAGAGCGGCACACGCTTCCTCTTTCCTGGGGGGAGCTAACCTCCCCGTCAGAGCTGCCTCCGCCCTCTCCCCACTCTCCGCCCCACTTTGGATCCCCCCCCCCCCCAGAGTCATTTCTCTCTCTCCCCTTCTGCCTTTCCTTCTTTATGGGATCCTCCCCATTCCCCTGCATTTAAATGCGCTCCTAGCTCCCTCATTGGAAAAAGAAGGAAAGAGACAAACAACCTTCACTCCTTCCATCCTAATTCACTTCTAGCAACTAGTGTCTTTTCTTTTTGAACTTCTTCAAACCGTGAGCGTTAGTAGAAGTAACACACTACTGCACAAATTCCGTCCCATCTGATCCACACAGTATTTTCAGAAATTTAGATCAGTCAAGAACATTAACAACAACAAAAAGAACGATTTGGTTTAAAAAGAAAAAGAAATCTGGTTTTCAGCTTGTCAGACAGAAACATCTGGCACGACGCTCTCCTTACTTGGGGCCTGCCCGTTGGCCTGTCTGCCGCAGACCCCACCATGCCCTGTGCTCTCACACCCAGCCGGCTTCCCCCAGGGGCTTCACCCTCTGTAGGTAACCTCTGTGAGTGTGATCTCTGGGCTCCGGAGGTATTCCTTTCCTCCGTGGCTACTGTAGTTACCTTCCACTCCGCTCACTCTACTGAAACCATTTCTGCCAGGTTCACCGATAACCTCTTACAACCAAACTCTGACACACTTTTCAGTTCTTCTCTTGCTTGACCTCTAAACTGTGTTTAAGCTTGTTGGCCACTGCTGGCATCCCCCAGTGCAGGGCTACCGCCGCCAGCTCCCTGAGACCTTCTCTCGTCCCCCGCTCCCAGAGCCTCCCCGACCTGGCTCTCCTTTGCCACTCTGTAGGTTCTTGATCATTCTCTTTGCAAGCTCTTCTCCTCACATTTGTTGACGTTTCTCAGAGCTTGGTCCTAAGCCCACTGTTTTCCCCACACTAGTCTTCATGGGGGACCTCAGACGTGCTGTAGTATTTTGGGCAGGATCATTCTAACAGCCTCAACACTGGTATTCCTGCCTCCAATCCATTATCAACACTCCAGTGATAGTCTGTTCCCAAAGCAAATTTGAATATAATATGCAAAACCAGTTAATGTATTCATACTGCCTTTTGGGTCAAGTTCTAATACCTCCTGGTGATTCTCTCTGACCTTCGCCCTCTGGCCCTGCTGCCATCTCCAGCCTCACCTCTCAGTCCTTTTCCTTTCGTCCACACCATGCCTAGCCGTGCTGGATTTCTTGCCGTGCTGGGATTCCCCTGGGTGAGGTTTGTAGGTCTCTCTGCTTGGAACATGTCCCTCTTTCCCTTCATCTATCCCATTCCCACTCCCCGCTCAGGCCTTACTCCAACAGACTATTCAGTCAGACTTTGGGGCTACCTGTTACCAGAACCCCTGGGATGTCACCACCCTAAGTGCCAGTGCATTCTGCTGTAAACAGGTGTGTAAAGTCCAGCATACCTCAGAGCCTCAGGCTTTGGGACAGCAAGAACCACTTCTTAGTCATCATTACGCATGCACGTATGAGTGTGTATGCATGTTTGATGTTTGTGTGTATGTTGCGTACGTGTGTCAGCACACACAAATATATTTATGCACACACACACACACACACCCCAGCATGGTGCATTGAACACAGAAGATATTCAACATTGGTAACTTGGGGAGTAGTCTCACCTCAAAAATTTCTCAAGTTTTTCTCTAGTCTCACAAATATATATACGATCACGATACTCCAAAGCAAATTTAATGTTACCAGGTACAAGGGCCTCATATCTGAAGGATGAGAAGAAAAAGATTGTATAATTAATACATGGTACTGTATAAATAAAGTGTCAAAAATGTTTCATTTTCTATCTATGTAACTCAAGGAAGAAATAAAGCATTTTCCAGTTAAATAATAGTGACCTTTTGACCCAGATGTTATGACTGTTATGGGAACTGCCTATCCTGAGTAGAGATGCCGCCCTCCTTTCCCCTGGGGGCAGGACCTGCCTGTGGTTGCCGTCCTGATAGGTCACTGGACAGTAGCCCTGCAGCTCCGCACACTTGGGGAATCGGCTCTTCAGTTCTGACAGTGTCAGCCTTTTGGGGATCATGTCAGCAGGTGGCAGTGAATGAGGGGCTAATGGAGGCACATACAATTCTGGATTCTCCAAAAATTTCTGCAGGAAACGATTACAGCAATAAGACCATTCAAAACTGGAGTCCTCTGCCGGTCAAACACCCCGGGGGGCTCTCCTGCTACTCTCCATCTGCAGCAGCAACCCAGCTCCCAGGGGCTCTCTGCTCTGTAGTAACTCCCTCCTGGCGGGAAGGACCATCCTTAGAGTGATGGTCCCAAGTGATGACACCCAAGGGCTTTCTCCTGATCTCTCTCACTATTTACTCACTCACTCACTCGCTAATTCACATGTGCAATATTTCTGGAGCTCGTGCTCTGTTGCCAGGCACTGGGGGCACGCCCATCACTCACTGGCCCGTCTTCTGGTTCTGCGGGACCAGGAGCTAGCTGGGGGCTGTTTGGCGGAGGAGTCCTCTCTCTAGCTTCAGTCTGCTCTCTGCACCACGGAGGGGGCAGACTGGATGCATGATCTCCAATGGCACCTCCAGTTTTAAAATTCTGTGAATGCCATTTATATATGCAGGAAGAAATAAATGCCTCCTTAATAAAGTGATTTAAAAAATTCTACCTCTTTAGAGGAGAGTAAAATGTTCAGAGGCATCTGATTAGTTTTCGGCCACGAACCTTTATCTTCACAAATTACAGACATCCTGTTAGAACGGACATGTGTTCTGTTGCATTAAACAGAAATATACTGTACAGATATACAGGAACCTGAGTGATGGAAACATTTTAATGCACAGGAGAGACATAGGTGAGATCTTGCTTCATTTCTCCTGTGACTTCCCTTCTGCACTGTAGGACCTTAATCCCCTGGATGCCCCACCGTGGGCTGAGTCCCTATGCTCAGCATCCCCTCCATTGGTGGGAATCGCCATTGGCCTTGCCTAGCTATTCAGCTGAGGGCCCATCACTGACTCTGAACCTCCACTGTGTTCCAAAATATATCTTGGGGTGCAGCCTCAGGACTGGCCTCATTGTTCCTAACGTCATAGTTTCCAATAATGGGACTCCTGGTCCACAGTTCCTTGGTGTTCCCAGCTGCACCCCCACCCCTTCCTATTTTTTTTTTAATTTTTATTTATTTATTTGACAGCTAGAGATCACAAGTAGGCAGAGGGGCAGGCAGAGAGAGAGGAAGGGAAGCAGGCTCCCCACCGAGCAGAGAGCCCAACGTGGGGCTCCATCCCAGGACCCTGGGATCATGACCTGAGCTGAAGGCAGAGGCTTTAACCCACTGAGCCACCCAGGCGCCCCCACCCCTTCCTATTGGATGAATTCCAAGACAGGCATTTTCTTTCCCTGGTAAATATGTGGCATTAGGAACAAACTTACATTCAGATTTTCCTGAGAACTCATTTTATAATAGTGCCCTCTGAACTCGGCGGCAAATTCCAATGAGTCAGTTACAGAGCAATCGACAAGTTCATGTGATTCTGCCAGGCTGATAGGGCAGAACTGTCCAAATTCACCCAGGCGAGAAATCAGTTCTTGAGGTGTGATACATAACTTGTCAATGCAGGCAGCTTTTCCTATCAGTAACAGAGTCACTGTTTTATGTATGTGTATATCTTTTCATAGAAAACACAGTGATTTTAGAAATTAAAATGATTTCACACACACACACACACACACACACACACACACACACACGATACAAATGCATATACATTGTAAAATTCCAAACAACAGAAAAGTAAGTTTCTCTTCACACCTTCATCCTCTCAATTCATCATCCTTCCTGAGAGTAATCACTGTTGATTTGTATCTTTTTTGGACTTCTTTCTATATATACACTTTCATATACAAAACTATTTTTTGCATATAGCATGCTTTTGCCACTATGCTGTAAACATTATTCTGCAACTTCTATCAGTTATATGGTCTTTGACATCTTTCCATGTCAGTTTATATGATTTACCTAATTCTTTTTTAACTGACACATAGTATTCCTTGTAAAAATATACGTATAGTTCACTTAGCCATTTTTCTGTTGATGAATGTTTTGGTTCGTTTAATTCTTATCTATTATAAATTATATATCTGTTATAAACTATATATATGTATGTGTATGTAAATATATGTTATATGCCTGTCTGCAGACCCACTTAGACACACATATAAATTTGCTACCTATTTTAAATTTTTCTATGAGGTATATTTCAAAAAGTACGAATAATTTGTGGACATGACGTTATTGTGCCCAGATGGCACACGAGAGAAGGGAAGAAATGTTTTTCCAAGTGACTAGGTTTACCCCAAAGAATCTATTTAAAAAGGAAGAGCCCAAGGTCTTTCAGTGAACGAGTTTAAGAGTTTTCTCCTCAGTACTGCACCAGCATGGGGATTCTGAAGAAATAAGACATGCTACAGAAAATGAAAAAATTTTTTATACATCTTAGTTACAATGAGTAAATTTTGACCCTTAATACATTTTGTTATTGGTCCCTTTCACTATTGATAAGTTTTGTCTTTAAAAATTATTATTATGCCTAGGAAGGTCTTAAATTAACTACAAAATTATGAATCATAAATCAGAGCTTGTTATATGACGATGTAAACATATAAAATTGATCCTCAGGCTTCGAGTATTGGTCTACAAGCCAAAGAATGCAGAGGATTGCTGGAAAAACTGGAGGCTAAGAGAAGAACATGGAACAGATTCTCCCTTAGAGACTTCAGGGAGAAAATGGCCTTTGTAACACCTTGATTTTGAGCTTCTAGCCTCCAGAACCAATGAGAGAATAATTTTTTCATGTTTAAGCCACCCAGTTTGTAGTACTTCCTCACAGCAGGCTTAGCAAACTAAGACAATTACAAAAACCATTACTTTTGCCTTGTTGGCACTTTCTTGCCTTCACAGCTTGTTCATTTGCTAGAACGAAGGTGCCAGGTTACAAAGGTCTATATGGGAAGGAACTGAAAGTGGTCTGTGCCTCACAGCCAGCAAGAAACTGATGCCCTCAATCCAACATCCCTCAAGGAACGAAATCTTGTCAACAATACATGAATAAGTGTGATAGTAGGTTCCTTCTGAGTCAGGCTTTCAGATGAGGTAATAATCCTGGACAATACTTTGATTATGGTTGTGAGAGTTCCTGAAGCAGAGAATCCTGTTAAACTGTGACTCGATTCCTGACCCAGAGAAATTGTGTGTGTATGTGTGTGTGTGTGTGTGTGTGCATTTTAAGCTGCTAAGTTTTGATTTTTTTAGGAATTTGCATAATTTGTTATGCAGCATAAACTAATATGCTATCCCATCTGTTGTTTTTGACACAGATGAAAAAGATAAGAAGCCCTAATATTCCTTCCCTACCAAGAATATGACATTACTATAATATTGTAGTGCTGTAGTATTATTCTGGAGTGTTATAATGCACTGTACTATGGTATAATAATGTTTTATTATTAAAGTATATAGGATTATATAGTGCTATAATATTATACTATATGGTACTACAGTATTACAATCCTAGCTGTCCTTTAGCTCAGATGTGCTGAATCTCACCAATCCTGACAGATTTAGTGACAGGGTAATTTAGAATCACATACATGGTTTAAGCCCTAAAGAGATAAAGACACTCAAATATCTCTTCTTTTGTATTCCTGATGACATCTGGCAGTGTCCATATATCTTAATCTGGAATGTGGCAGAATGAGGAGGAATCTCTTTGATCTTCTAGCCCTGACCTTGCTCCATCTCATTAGTCAGAGTAAACTTTGGCCTTCTGATAGGGAGAGGATCATTTGAATAGCATACAAGGAAGTGTGGAATGAAAACAAAACAAAAGTCAAAACTAAATTTAAACAATCAGGTACAGGCTAGATTATTAGGTGGAAGTTAAAGCAGAAGATCAATAAAGTTGACTTCTGTTAGATTTAACTACTCAAGGCAGAGGCAAGTGTACATGGAATAATGAAGTGGGTACCATGGCGCCTCATCCAGATCCCTCTTCAGGGCCGAAGCTGCCGTCCCCCAGATGCTGGGAGCATCAGTGCTGATGGGTCTCACGTGCGCTGGGAATTGCCCATCTGTCACTGGTTAACCCTCTCCCAGAGTACCTGTGGTCAATGGCCGGCCAATGGATAGAAAGCCTGGCTCCTCCCCTCAGCTGGGAAATTCTGAAGGCCCATCCTAGCTCCAGGGCTTCCCTATTAGATCTGCTGAAGCTTTCCTTTCCCCCACAGGGCAGGTCAGTTTCTTCCTCTGTCCAATTTTATGGTCCTCATTCCCCATAGGTATATTTTCTGATTAACACACAGGAAGCCCAGTGAGTTTAAATATCAGATTAATAATGAAGAATTTTTAGTCTAAGTATGTCTTTGCAATATTTGGGACATACTTAGACTACAAACTTATTTGTTATTTATCTGAAATTCAAATTTAATTGGGCATCCTGTATTTTTGGTTGCTAAATGTGGCAACTCAAATCCTGAGAATACTTTCTGATAAAGCTTCTGCAGACAACTTTTGATCTTATTTAACCTTGAGTCTGTTTCCAGGGAACTCACTCTATAGTAGGGAGGGTGAAATAGGGTAACAAAAAGATGAACGATGCACAAGTTTGCTTTCAAAGTCTGCCGTGGAAGGTTTTACAAGCGCAATGCTTTCCAAAACTTATTGCGAGTAGGTTTCTAAAAACTCTTTTTTCCTTGTACTTGTCATGCCTGGTAATCCTCAGGTGAAAAAAAATTCCCAGTCTGCAGACAAACAGGAGCCAGAGATACTGGTTATACCCAAATAATGAAGCTAATCAAGATTTAATGATGCAGAATCCTCACGAAATTCTTCCTTGTATAAGATTATAAGATTCTCTTCGTTGCATTGCTCTCATACCTCATTATATCTTCTCTGTATTCCCACAGTTAAGCAAAGTCACTCACCAGATGTCTGTGAGAATCCTACAGCTCGATTCTCTAGAGTCATCACTCTTTTTAGAGAGATCATATATAGACGACAACTTTCCTTCTATTTTATGTATTTTTTAGAGAAAAGTCAAGAAACTTATAGGAATATATAATCAAACATTTTCTTTCATGGATTCCAAATATATATTAAAAGCCATTTTATGCTCAAGTTTAAATTTTTGAAGATTTATTGCTGAATCTATAACTTTTTATAGATTCATTGCCGAATCTATAAAAATATACCATTATATTGGTATAATATAAATACCAAAAATGGCTTTAATTCTAGATTAATAAACAGAATTTTGCCAAGTGTCATTCCATAGCCCACTACTCTCCTATACTAGCACTTCTGAAACTTAGCTCCTTAAATGGCTTTCCAAACACTATAAACTCTTCTAGTCAGAGGATATGCATTATTTTTATGTGCTAGGTTCACACAGGCGCTGAATAAATGATAGAGTAGTGGCAGTCATTTATGAGAACAGTATAGATGCCCATAATAACTGGCTAGTACCAAATACTTCAAAGACTGATTATGATTGTGGGAACAAATGTTCAAATTGAATGAATTATGATAACATGAGTCAGGCAGGTGTAGACTTTCAATTAGTGTTTTATTCTATTTGAACAATTTAATGTTTTCTTACCTGCTTTGATTCTTTCCAGGTATATCTGCATATGTTTATTCACCATATGAACTTTCTTAATGACTTCATTCCATACCCACCATTTGCTGTGAAATCCATCAATCACATACCAGTTCTGATGCTGTTCTTGATAATATTTCCTAATCTCATCAATGTTTTTGCGGTATTTTGAGTTTTTGACAGCTGTAATCTGCGTGCTGTTGTGCAGTGGGTAAGGCAAACTAATAGAGAAAGAGAGTGAATGGGAAAAGCTGTTAAAAATATACTTTTTTCTGGATGGTTAAAGTTTATTCCTTTATCGTTGCTTTCATCACATACATTACCTTTGTTCCTTTTTTTTTTCCAGGAACAATCTTTTGAAAATCTCCTTGGAAGGCACATCCAACTCAAAGATGACCATGGGGATGACTGACCTAGCTTCCAAGAGACTCACTTGATACTTAGTTACAGGGTAGCCGTCGATGACAACACTAACAAGGAGAAACATGAAAATAATTCCAGATTTCTTTTCTCTCCTAACTTCCTTCCTGTCTTCTAGAACCAGTCTATCTCTTTAGGAATAATAGTCTCTTGCTCTTTCTTTTGTAACTTGACTTATCTTCTTTGCACTTTGTGCTCTTTATCTCTGTGTTTTTAACTTCACTCAGCCCAAGAGCCAGATGTAGGATGGCATACGAAGAGACACAGCTCTGAAGTTATACAATTAGCATCACAGAGCTAGAGTTGGATGGAACTCAAAAGGTAACACATGTAAGACTTTGAACATTGTGTTATTCAATTGGTGTCTTTATCCTAAGCATGAAACAGTGCAAAGAATACAGGCTTCAGAGGCAGACAGACACAGACTGAGAAATAGTTTGACCTCTCTGAGTCTCAGTTTTCAGTAAAATGGGGGAAATGATACTTAACCTTGCAAGCTATCTTAAAGACTTATAGATCTGGTATGTAAAGCAACTAGAATGGGGTCCTGGCACAATAAATAGTATTTTAGTAAGAGATTCAGCAAATATGGGAAAACCACTGTGCTCTAAGCTTGCTTTTCTAGGAAAGTTCTGTGGGAAGGCTGGAGGGTGGCGATGGGAGAGAGATGGGCAGTTGGGGAGAGGGGACCTGTGATATCTGGGAAGGAATCATCCCATCAGGACCCATCATGCTTCTGAGCAGAAGTGACAGAGAACTTTAGCTAGTCCAACAATCTGAGATCATGAGAGGATAACTATCAAACTGAGAGGAGGAATAAAGGGTGTCTACATTCTGAGAGGAATGGCCTCCAGAGTCAGGAAACTCCCTCTGGGGTGAGAGCAAGCTGGGCGTACTGGCTGCTGGTCATCAGGAAGGGCTGGTTTAGAGGAAGTCACGGGATCCCCTTACTCAATGTTCGCCAGCAAAGTCTCCAGGCACTAGTTCTAAGCTCCAGGATAGAGAGGATTTTAAGTTAATGGAGTCAGGCAAACCTAATAGAGAATGCTATGGGAGCCCCATGGTTGTGTTTCGCGGTTTTCAAAATAGAGAGTAGATCAATTTCTTCGCTTGTGAAGGGTCGCTTGAGTGACCCTCAAGATTAGAAAAATTCAGGATGGCTGGGCACTGAACTGGTGTTAAGGTGAAATAAGACCGTTGCCTTCACAGAGATCCCTTGTGTGCAAAGCTGCATGCCAGGAAGGAGGTAAACTCAGTTTGCGGAATTCCCAGGGCCTTCTCTAGGAGAAAAACATCTGACACCCCGGAATCTGCTCTTCATAATGGAAATCAGAACTGTCCTAAGATTTGATTAAGGACTAGTGGTAGGGAAGGGCTAAAAGCCTTTTAATACAAGCTTGAGGAAATCAGTGGGATTCTAGGTCAGTGACCTGGGCTCAAGGGCAGGGTGTTAGGCTGCACTGGCTTTTACACCTGGGTGTGACCAGTGGCTACACTGGGTGAGTAATGGTTGAGCAGAGGATTGTAAACTGAAGAGGGCCCTCAGGTCCAAATGTAGCATTAAGGGAGGGGCACTGCTCCCTGTGCAGAGAGCTGGGCCAGTGAGAGACTGTGTCTCCATTAGTTCAATACCTTCTGGGGGACAGGGGAGGGCCACTCCTTCAACATTCCATGGAACAGTGAGGAGATCTGCTAGACACTTGAAGTCACACTGGGCCCCTTTGTTGGCACTGTACGCCCAGAGACTCTTGGACAGCACAGGGGCTGCTGCTGTGAGGCAAGTGGCCGGCTTGCTATCCTGCCCTAGGAGTGTTCAAGCCAAGTTGTAGCCTGACTGAAAATTAAAATATATAACCATGTAGGGGCCTAAGGTTTGAGAAGTGGATCACACCCTTTACAAGAGCTTTAAACCTTGTTTAAGGTGAGGGTTTTATTATTATTATTTTTTAAAGATTTTATTTATTTATTTGACAGACAGAGATCACAAGTAGGCAGAGAGGCAGGCAGAGAGAGAGGAGGAAGCAGGCTCCCTGCTGAGCAGAGAGCCCGATGTGGGACTCGATCCCAGGACCCTGAGATCATGACCTGAGCCAAAGGCAGCAGCTTAACCCACTGAGCCACCCAGGCGCCCTAAGGTGAGGGTTTTAAATTCTGGCAGTAATTCTTGAAAGAAGTCTTTAACTCCCCCCGGCCCCCACCCCCACTTACCCTGCAGTGTTACACACACTCCCCATCAGGCAGATCTCTAAGGCCTGAATAGCCAGTTCGTCAGGTGCCGTCATTCCTTTATGCAGATGCCAGTTCAGCATAAGCGCCAGCTCTGTGTCTGGTTGGCTGTTTAAGACATAGCGCAGAGCTTCCCCTATGGACAGACGCTTTAAGCCATATTCGCTTGCAAGTTTTTGGGCCACTGGAAAACATGAACACATTAAACTTACTCCATTTCATAGATTCATTAGTTAACCTTATTTCTAACTCAGGCTAACTGACATCCACGGTGAGCTAACTCATGTTCACATTCCCCCCAAAATTTTGATAATCAGAATTGTTACATTTTATTGTGTTAATACTGTCCAAGGTCAATCATTATTATTGCTCCAAGTATGTGGCTGATGGATCTGGTAATGAGCCAGCTCTGTGGATTTTTCTCATAACCAAACTGACATTTAAGTGTCTTCTTCCTTCCGCGCCAGGTAGCAGCAATTTTGAGAAATTTACATGGCATCCTATGTGTACCATAAATATTTGGTATTTATTTTTAAGCTCTAATAATAATAAAAACTTCCATAGCTTGATATCTTATTGATATCAATAATATATTGTTATATAATATATTATATAAACTACCATAGCTTGATATCTTATAAAAATTCACCTCTATTTCAACAAAGAAATGAGAAATCAAACCAATATGGTATTGACACAAAAACAGACACATAGATCAAACCAGTATGGTATTGACACAAAAACAGACACACAGATCAATAGAACAGAATAGAGAGCCCAGAAATAAACCTACATGTATATGGTAAATTAATTTATGACAAAGGAGGCAAGAATACACAATGGGGATAAGACAGTCTCTTCAATAAATGGTGTTGTGAAACCTGGACAGCTTCATGCAAAAGAATAAAACTGTATCAGGAATATAATTTGGTGCAGCAAACAGCATGCTGTTTGAAAACAGTGTGGAGGTTCCTCAAAAAGTTAAAAAATAGAAATACCATACAATTAAGTAATTCCACTGCTGGATATTTACCCAAAGAAAACAAAAACACTAATTTGAAAAGATATACGCACCCGTGTGTTTACTGCAGCATTATTTACAATAGCCAAGACATGGAATCAAACAAGTGTCTGTTGACAGATGAATGGAAAAAGAGGATGTAATACATGTGTACGCGCGTGCGTGTGCGCGCACGCACGCATGCACATGCACACACACACACACACACACACACTGCAATACCACTCAGCCATAAAAGGAATAAAATCTTGCTATTTTCAACAACATGGATGGACCAGAGGGTATTATACTAAGTAAAATAAGTCAGACAGAGAGACACAAATACTGTTATGATTTCACTTATATATGGAATCTAAAAAAACAAATGAACAAACAAACAAAAAACAGAAGACTCGTAAATACAGAGAACAAACTGATGGTTGCCAGAGCGGGGAGGTGGAGGGGTGGGTGAAATAGGTGAGGCAGATTAAGAGGCACACAAAACAGTAAATGAGAAATCAGGTTGTTTTAGCTACATTTTCACCTTTTCTCTGGTAGAGGGAACTTATTTTAAATGTTTGTGATCATTTTAAATGATCTGAGAATCTCAGATAGGCTCCAGGCCCAGTGCAGAGCCAGCTGCAGGGGTCAATCTCATGACCCTGAGCTGAAATCAAGAACTGGACGCTTAACCAAATGAGCCATCCAGGAGCCCCTACGTTTGTGAATGTTTAGAATCTGACTATTAAAGTCTCTTCCACCATGTTAAGAGGTTTAAATGAGCAAAATAAACTTTTTGAACTGGAACACAAAACTCCCCTTTATCATTCCTGGCGACAAATTTATCTTTGACCTCATCTCTCCCCTTCATTCTTTATTCAGTCAGTCCTTAAGTCCTATTGTTTTCCTTTGAAATATCTCCTGTATCTGTCCTTTTCATTTTATTCTCATTGCGACCAACCGTTGCTCATGTAGTTATCATGTCATCCTGAAATACTACAACCAACCTTTTAATGGACTATTAGCCTTAAAAAAAAAAAACCAACCTGTACAAAGTTATACAAAATTCAGACATTATGGGGATATAGTTTACCCAGTGCCTTTCTCAACAATGATTAAGACAGTGGATTTTTATTCTTTATTAGTACAATAAATTATATTTCAATTTTTAAAAATATTATATTAGAATCTTTTATATAATTTTTGTTAGTATAATATTAATATACTGTTATTTGACTCTATTTGTAAGTGATATTAATTTGTAATATCTTTTCTTGTATTATTTTGTTGGGTTTTAATATCAGAGTTATGCTAATTTAAAAATCAATTTGTATTCTTTATAACTTTTTGGATAAATGGACAATAATTTAGCCCATATAAATATTTGATTATATTTAATGAGGACTATACTCCTTAATTAAAAAAAAAACACTGGAAATAAATTGGGAAACTCGTTGTCTTTTTTCCCCTGCTGTGAAAAAGCTTACAAAAACACAGGAATTATCTCTTGAGTTTTTTGATTCTTTGGAAGTTTGATATAATTATTCTCTAAAACTACTGATTGATCCTGGACTGTTTTGGAATGGGATTATATTTTTGAATGATTTCTCTTTAATAGTTATTATCCTATTTAGGTTTTCTATCTCTTTTTGAGTGAATTTTGATAGTTGGCTTCCTGGAGAAGATCTCCAATAGCTTTCAGGAGATTCTTTTATACTTACGAATAACAAAGGCCTAACAGCAATAAGAGAAAAGATAAAAATCTATGATCATTTCAATAGATGCAGAAAAAACATTTAACAAAGTACAACATCCATTTATGATAAAATCCCTCAATAAAGGAGGTTTACAGGAACATACCTCAACATAATAAAGTTTTTATATGAAAAACCCACATCATACTCAATGGGGACAAACCATTCAGGGGAGAGCTTTTCCCCTGAAGTCAAGAATAAGATAAGGATGTCCACTCTCACCACATTTTTAAAAAGATTTTTATTTATTCATTTGAGAGAGAGAGAGAGCAGCAAGAACATGAGCAGGGGTAGTGTCAGAGGGACAGAGAGAAGCAGACTCCCACCTGAGGAGGGTGCCTGACTTGGGGCTTAATCCCAGGACCCCAATATGATGACTTAAGCAGAAGGCAGACCCTTAACCAACTGAGCCACCCAGGTGCCCCCACTTTTATTCAACATAGTACTGGAAGTCCTAGCCATAGCAATCAGACAATAAATAGAAAGGAATAAAAGGCATCCAAATTGGTAAGGAAGAAGAAAAACTTCACTATTTACAGATAACATGATACTTATTATACAGAGAAAACCATGACGACTCCACCAAAGAACTCATAGAACTGATAAATGAATTCAGTAAGGATACAAAATTAATGTACAGAAATCTGTATTATTTCTGTATACTAATAATGAAGCAGCAGAAAGAGAAATTAAGAAAACAATCCCATTTACAATTACACCAAAAATAGTACCATACCTCGGAATAAACTTATCTAAAGAGGTGGAAGACCTGCAGTCCGAAAACTACAAAACATTGATGAAGGAAATTGAAGATGACACAAACAAACAGAAAGATATTTCAAGCTCAAGGATTGGAAGAACAAATAGTGTTAAGATGTCTCTATCAGCCAAAACAGATTTAATGCAAAATACCTCTATCAAAATACCAACAGGATTTCTCACAAAACTAGAACAAGCAATCCTAAAATTTGTATGGAACCACAAAAGATCCCCAATAGCCAATGTAATCTTGAAAAAGAAAAACAAAACTGGAGGCATCACAATTCCAGACTCCAAGTCATATTACAAAGCTCTGGTAATCAAAACAATATAGTACTGGCACAAAAACAACACAGATCAATGAAACAGAATAGGAAACCCAGAAATAAACTCATTGGGAAAAAGACAATCTCTTCAACAAGTGATGTTGGGAAGACTGGGCAGCTCCATACAAAAGAATGAAACTGGACCCCTTTCTTACACCATACATGAAAATAAAATGGATTAAAGACCTAAATTTGAGATCTAAAACCATAAAAATCCTAGAAGAGAGCATACACAGTAATTTCTCTAACATCGGCCCTAGGAACATTTTTGCATTTATGCCTCCAGAGGCAAAGGAAACAAGAGGAAAAATAAACTATTGGGATTGTATCAAAATAAAAAGCTTCTGCATAGCAAAGGAAACCACCAACAAAACTAAAAGACAACCTACTGAGGGGAGAAGATATTTATAGATGACATATCCACTAAAGGATATAAATTATAGAATTGGATACAAATTATATAAAGAACTTATACAATTCCAAACTCAAAAAACAAATAATCCAATTAAGAAATGGGCAGGAAACATGAACCGACATTTCTCCAAAGAAGATGTAAAAATGACCAAAAGACACATGAAAAGATGCTTAACATTACTCATCAAGTAATGCAAGTCAAAGACCACAATGGGATATTATTTTACACCAGTCAGAATGGTTAAAATAGACACAAGAGGCAGTGTTGGCAAGAATGTGGAGAAATGGGAACGCTTGTGCTCTATTGGTGGGAATGTAAACTGGTGCAGCCACTGTGGAAGACAGTATGGAGGTTCCTCAAAAAATTAAAAATAGAACTACCCACGATCCAGGAATTGCACTCATGAATCTTTATCCCAAAAATACAAAACTCTAATTCAAAAGGATACATGCACCCCTATGTTTATTGCAGCATTATTTAAAATAGCCATGTTATGGAAGCAGCCTAAGTATTCATTGATAGATGAATAGATACACTTGATCTTAGCCAAAAGCCTGAGAAGCGATTGATAGATGAATGGTTAAAGAAGAGGTGGTGTACACACACACACACACACACACACACACACACACACACACACAGGAATATTACCCAGTCATAAAAAGGGACAACATCTTGCCATTTGTAACAACATGGATGGATCTGCAGAGTATAATGCTAAGCAAAATAAGCCAGTCAGAAAAAGACAAATACTACATGATTTCACTCATATGTGGAATTTAAGAAACAAAACAAACAAAAGAAAAAAAGAAAAAAGGACATAAACCAAAAAACACACTCTTAAGTATAGAGAACAGATGGCTTCCAGAGGAAAGTTTGGGGGGGTGGGCGGCAGGTGAAACAGGTGAAGGGGACTAAGAATAAATTTATCTTGATGAGCACTGAGTAATGCATGGAATTGCTGAATCACTGTATCGTACACTTGAAGTGAATAAGAACACTGTACAATAACTACAGTGGGATTAAAACAACAACAAAAACAGAGGCAAAAACACACCCTTACCTGTAGTTTTCCCAGATTTTGGAGGTCCCAGAATCATAATCCTAATGGGCACAGCAGGCTTAGGTTTGGGTTGGCGGATATATTTGATTGGGTTCTTCATAAATTTTTCTTTAGTTTCCTTACTAGATAAAAAATAAATATACTGACGATGGATTACAGCATGGACTGGATTCTCTGAAGTTTCAACTGGTTTGATGGTCTCTCCTTCGCTTAGCTGCAGTATGTACACAATTGAATTAAATTCAGGTTTAAGTTATTCAGCATTTCCCCCAAATACATTTGAACAAATTTGTAAAATAAAATCTTTCTTACGCTACGTAAGAAAACTAATTGTAGCCAAATATTATTAGTAAAGACTTTACTTATTCTTTATAAATAAAGAATAAACTATTTTACACCCACATGCTGTTGATGAAATCTCAACTAGCTTTCAGCTTATGACAATTTTAGTTCTCTTACTTCCTTTATAATGTATTTAGTGTGTTTTTGTCAAAGACTGGAAAGTGTATATTCATGCGCCAGTTTAACCTCACAGACAGGTCCGTTCCTAAGGGGGTGTTATGGATGGAAATGTATTCCCTCCACTCCATAGGTTGAAGCCCTAATCCCCAAAGTGACTGGGTTTGGAGATAGGGCCCTTAAAGAGGTAATAAGGTTGAGATCGTAAGAGTGGGGCCCTATCCAGTAAGACTGGTGTCCTTATATGAAGAGGAAGAGACACCAGGAGTGCATAAGCATGGAGGAAAGGTCATGTGTGGACATAGTGAGAAAGTGATCATCTGCAAGCCAGGAAGAGAGGTCTCACCAGAAAACTGTCCCCGATGACACCTAGATCTTGGATTTCCAGCCTTAGAACTGTGAGAAAATAAATTTCTGTTGTTTGAACCACCGTGTCTGTGGTACTTTGTTCTGGCAACCTGAGTACACTACTATAGGCAGGGTCCTGGGTTATCTTTAGGGGAGTACTGGCAGGACAGATCCCACAGGCTTCTTATCCACATTTTATATAGGCAAAACCCA
Source organism: Mustela lutreola (assembly GCF_030435805.1). NCBI lineage: Eukaryota > Metazoa > Chordata > Mammalia > Carnivora > Mustelidae > Mustela > Mustela lutreola. The sequence goes on along the minus strand of NC_081295.1, from coordinate 22,479,566 downwards.
CTCACATAAACATCAAGAGTAGTCAAAAAGGGAAAAAAATACCTAAAAGGCTGTTTAAGGTCTAGGTGTGGAATGGAGTGGGAGGAATGGTCTCATATTTGCATTAGGTCAAGATGAGAACTGGGTAATTGATTGATCTTAGGTTTGGATATCTTTTTTTTTTTAGAGCATCAGATGGCCAAGTATCAGCCCATACTTGACAAAGGAGGTGTGAAGCAGTATATTTCAACATTGCTCCTTTACCAGAGCTACACCAAGACAGTTGTCACAGGTCAATGGTATTGCCTACATCAACATTTTTGTGCTGGAGTAAATGCTAGGTATATGAAGAAACACAGGGGTGGCATGGGCATGTCTGCTGTATGTCCTGTATTTGGTTAAAGCAAAAAAAGCTGAAAGTCTAATGATTCCATTTTAAATTCTCAAACTGAGAGTCCTTACGGTAGTTTCTGTTGTTACTCAAAATACCTAGCATGTATCCTTTCTCCTCTGTAGGTCAGATTACACATAGTGTCATCAAATCAGAAATATCAAACTTGGCTCAGTTAGTTAAGGGGCTGACTTGAGCTTAGGTCATGATCTCGGGGTCCTGGGATCAAGCCCCACATCAGGTCTGTTTCTTCCTCTCTCTGCCCTTCCCCACCCCTCATGCTCTCTCTCTCTCCTCCAAATAAATAAAATCTTAAAAAAAAAAAAAACCTGTCAGGCACCCAAAAAGATTCAAAAAGCCCTGAAAAATGCTTATTTAAATGCTTAAACCCTTCTTAGGACCATGTGCTCCTTTCTCCACAAGGCATTTTTGTGTGGTCCTGTTACGTTTGGACATAAGTCCTTTCTCCCTAAATATGGTTCTGACTTTGTCTTCTTCCTCCCCTTTCTTTCTTGTCTCAGAGAGAAGGGCATGACTATCTTTCAAAAGCTTTCTAGGTGATTCTAATACACGCTTAACTCTATCTAATTCTCTATGGAGGGCACTATATTCCAGCATGATATTTGAAAATGTTTCTCTTGACATCCTACGGCTAAGATAAAGAAGATGGCACAATTAAGTAGAACTGAAATTGATTGTGTCAATATCAACCAAGAAGGAGGTTTCAAGTAAATGCACAAGGCTCCATTTTGGATCCCATCTTCCAAAATACTTTTTATCCGCGACCAATACCAGTAATACATATTAATAACAGCTGTAAGTTTTACTGAGCACTTACAAAAAGCCAAACACTGTTGTAAGCACTTTACAATAATTAACTCAATTAATCATTGTAACAATATTGTAAGGTAGGGACTCTTCTTATTCCCATTATGCAAGTGAAATGACTCTGAGAGGTTAAGTAATTTTGTCCAAGGTCACTCATCTAATAAGTAGTGGTTTTGAACCTAGGCAGTCTGGCTCCAGAGGCCATAATCTTTTCCACTGTGCTATATCATTGATGGAAATAAAAAGGTACATGGGGTCACTATCACATGACGTTTTTTGATTGTCCTTATAACACTTAATATTATCTCTCAAGAACATATTTGTTTGTTTAATTATTTATTGCCTATCCTCCCTCCCAATCCAACTAGAATATAAACTGGAAGACAAAAGAAACATTGTCCATTTTGTTCACTATAGTATTCCCAGGGACTAGATCGGTGACTAGCATATTCTTGGTTGAGATTTGTTGAAAATCATCCCATGTTCGAGGTTATTGAATTCTACCTGGATTAAATCTGCTTGTCTGCATTGCATAAAAATATGGTCCTTAGAAATGCTTGTTATGAACATCAATGCCACATTTTGTGTTGTGTCTCACACTTTCCAGAGGACTTTATAATCATGTATTTGATCACAGTGGCCTGGTGGCATGATTCTTTCATCTTAAAGGTAAGGAGCCAAGCAGGGTCTTAGAATAGAACTAGGTCTTTGTACAGGGTCTGAGACTCTGGGTCCAGTAAAGAATCAAAGAGATTAAATTACTTACCTAAAATTAGGTGGCAAATTAGTATCAGGGCTCAGCCCTTTAGATGTGTAATTTGAAAATATTTCTACTACCCATCTTCAGCTACAAAGTTAAAACCAAGTTGGAATTGTGTTATCTCTACAGAAGTAGATGGAATAAATTAAACCCTTTGATCACATTCCATACTTCAGAAAGATAAAACAATCACATATTTTTATAGCAAGGTAAGAGTACTGTATAATGCTTTTGAAACTGTCCTCTGTCTTCTTCTTCTTAGACATACTTAAAAATATAAAAGAAAGAACATGGCTTTTAGGCGCATTTGCTGCATTACCTTTACAGGGTCCCAGTAGCCAAATGCGCTTATATACTTATAGGTATAGCTGAGCATTTTCTGGGCAAGGTGTGATGTTATTGGATAACATTTTTCAAAAATGCTCTCACGATTCTCCACCAGTGGTTGCAGTTTCGTATTCATATTATACTGTACAATGTGGATTTTCCTAGCTCCATTGATGAGAATTATTGGTATCAAAAGTTTCTCAAATTCATCCTGATGAAAAAAAGTAATATAATCAAATATTTTTAATGGGATGAAGTCCAGACGTTGCTGGTGACAGAAAGCTTCAGTCAAACAAACAAACAAACAAACAAACAAAAAAACAAATACTTTTCAGTTTCTAAGTGGCTACATATTGGCAGCTAAATAAAATAAGATTTTATTTATTTATTTGACAGAGAGAGAGAGAGAGAGAGAACACAAGCAGGGGGAGTAGGAGAGGGAGAAGCAGGCTGAGTAGGCAGCCCTATGCAGGGCTCCATCCCAGGACCCTGGGATCATGATCTGAGCTGAAGGCAGACGCTTAATGATTGAGTCACCCAGGTCCCCGGCAGCTAAGACTTTTGACTCTATGTGGCTTCCATGTTGCCCTTGATTTATTAATTTGTTTTCATAATTGCAAGGGGTGCTGGCAAAAGGGAAGCAAACCCTAAAACACACATTTCTTTCAAAATGTCAAAAAGAAACCAAGACATAAACCAAATATTTGTTCCATTCTCAAATGTTACATTTTGGATTGTGAACAGTGAAGGAAGAGTAATAACCTGGACTGCTTGTAAATTACTCATATCTGCTTCAAATTTTTCTCCCAGTTCGCCTCGCAGGCGCTCAAGTGCCTCGACCTCCTGTTCTTCGTCTTCCTCACTCATCACTTCCTCGTCTTTTGGAAATTCATCTTCCAGGATGTTCTCAATATCATCTTCATCTTCTTCAGGCTCTTCTTCACTGAAATCTTCATCTTCTTTGCCAACCTAAGGAAGGACATGTTCTCTTTTATACATATATAAAACACACAACAAATGACTCTGCTAACTAATCCTTTGGAATATTCTGTGTCACTGGCTGTTGGTTGGTATGACATGGCAACATTCCTTTAGTGACACAGTAAAACATTAAATATCTGGCACCCAGAAATTTAATCCTTTCAAGACTCCGACACCATACTGATCCCGTAGTAAATACATAAGCAAGATAATAAATGTTACTTATGCCTATGGGCTGTAATAAAGTTGTGTTTGTTTGTTTAGAGTTTTTATCTTAATTCCAGTTAATTTACATAGGTTATATGAGGTTCCGGTGTACAATACAGTGATTCAACAATTCCATACATCACCTGGTGTTCATCACAGGTGTGCTCCTTAGCCCCCATCATCTGATGAGCCCACCCCTCCCCCCACCTCCCAAACTGGTAACCATCCATTTGTTCTCTATAATCAAGAGTCTGGTTTTTCTTCTTCTTCCCCTCGCCCCCCCCCCCCCCCCCCCGTGGTTGATAGCGTCACTGCTGTCGGGGTGGGGGGCTCAGGAGTTCGTGGTGGGGCACTGGCTTCCTCTTCCCTTTCACAGGCTTCTGGTGCTCAGGATGGCACCGGCTCTGCAAATGGCAGCCACGTGCGCATCGGGGTGGTCCTTGGTTCTTGTGGCACGTGCCTGATGCTGCTGATGGTGGCCCACATGTTCTAGCTCATGGTGGTGCATTTTCACTGGCCAGATCTCTGCTTCCTGACCACCATCGTCAGCTTTTTTTTTTTTTTAATATTTTATTTATTTAATTGACAGAGAAAGAGAGAAATATAGAGAGATCACAAGTAGGCAGAGGGGCAGGCAGAAGAGAGAGGGGGAAGCAGACTCCCTGCTGAGCAGAGAGCCCGATGCGGAGCTCGATCCCAGGACCGTGTGATCATGACCTGAGATCATGACCTGAGCCAAAGGCAGAGGCTTTAACCCACTGAGACACCCAGGCGCCCCCCATCATCAGCTTTTTGCAGTGGGCGGGTGGCTTCACACCGACAGGCTTGCAGTGAAGCAGGCTGTTTGGTGGAAGGAGTTGTGAACCTTCAGGTTATTGGGCTGGGCGCTGTGTGTCTGCTTGCTCCTCTCCATCAGGAAGCTGGAGCGGTTCCACAGGACCATCCATTGCAGGTGGGTGGATAGGGCGCCTCTCACTACCGCCATGGAAGTCGAAAAGCACAAGAGTCTCTTTCTTGATTTGTCTCTTTTTTTTTCTTTGCTTGTTTGTTTTGTTTCTTGAATTCCATGTGAGTGAACTCTTATGGTATTTATCTTTCTCTGACTGACTTATTTCACTTAGCATAATACCCTCTCACTCCATCCATGAAAACCAAGTCCTCAATAGCCTTCAATTACAGCATTTAATAAAATTCAAAGAGAATAAACCATGCACTAGCTGTGTTAGCTCGGACAAGATCAGTTTCCTCACCGGTAAAATAGGAATAATAAAAGTACCTATCCCACAGGGATGGTGGGAGCATTAAATTATTTAATACATGCAAAGCCCTTCCCTTAGAGAAGTCTTGGGCAGATAGGAACCATGAAATGATAGCTATTAATGCTATTATTGTGGCATCATTGCTATTATTTGTTACTTTGTATAAAGCACTGTACTAACAGAACAGTATGTGCCCTTTAGGGTTTATAGCGGATCTGAAGAAAGAAGAATAATACACAAATGATTCTTAAAGGCCACAGCAGGTTATTGGCACTAAGTGGTGCTGTATAGGCTTTAATATTTATCCTCCTGCACGGACTCCACACTCTTCTCCCTGAAGTATTCCTTGTATCACTTGGAGCACTGCCTAGAAGGTCTCTTCATTCCTTGCTCTGCATCATTGCTCACCCAGTATCCGAGGACCATAATCCTAAAAATTGCCTTAGACTGTACTTTCCAGTACTTATCTCTTGCCTGCAATCTGGGGCTCAGCTCCCTGTTTCCTAATCTTTCTATGATTAGACCCTGGTTCCTTTAAAAAGCATCTAGAGATGGGACTTGGCCTGGCAGGTACAAGGAGTAAGATGAGAAGATAATGTCCCTTCCTGCTCCGTGCCCAGGCTCCTCTCTCTCCAACAGGAGTTTGGCTATAGGGCAGTGCTTTTCAGTTCTTGTTCTTTTTTTTATTTGAATTTTGAAGCCACTTGGTTCTCTTACCCTTTTCCTTATACTTTGACCAAAAAAAAAAAATCCTGAGATTTGATTTTCTAAGGAAGTACAGAAGTATCATTGGAAGTACGGTGGGATGAATCCACACTACAAACTAGGTGCATCTCAGTTCTAAATGAACTTGTACCTCCTCTCTTGGTTCTACTTAATATCTCTTCCAATTTTTTGTTAATTAAAAAAACCATATCAGTTTAAAAATTCATTTTTGGGGTCACCTGGGTGGCTCAGTGGGTTAAAGCCTCTGCCTTCAGCTCAGGTCATGATCTCAGGGTCCTGGGATCGAGTCCCACATCAGGCTCTCTGTTCAGCAGGGAGCCTGCTTCCTCCTCTCTCTCTGCCTGTTTCTCTGCCTACTTGTGATCTCTGTCTGTCAAATAAATAAAATAAAATCTTTAAAAAAAATTCATTTTGGGGTGCCCTGGGTGGCTCAATTTGTTGAGCACCCAACTCTTTTTTTTTTCTTTTTAAAGATTTTACTTATTTATTTGACAGAGTGATAGAGAGAGAGAGTTTAAGTAGGCAGAGTAGCAGGCAGGGGGAGAGGGAGTAGCAGGCTCTCCACTGAGCAAGGAGCCTGAGGTGGAGCTCGATCCCAGGACCCTGGTATCATGACCTTAGCTGAAGGCAGATACTTAACTGACCCAGCCACCCAGGTGCCCCCAGCACCCAACACTTGATTTCAGCTCAGGTCATGATCTCAGGGCCATGGGATTGAGTCCCAAGTCAGGCTCTGCACTCAGTGTGGAATTTGCTGGAAATTCTCTCCCTCTCCCTCCCCACCATTTCTCTCTAAAATAAAAAAAAAAAAATTTTAAATATGAAAAAATAAAAATAGATTCATTTTTGCTAAAAGGATAGAGTTATACAGTATTATATAGGGTAAAAAAAAATTCCCTTCACACTCCCATCTCTATTTCCACTTTTCTACCTAGAAAAAAATTTGGTTAACAATTTGGTTAAGATCCTTTTAGATGTTTACAACTCCAGACACTCCACACACAAAATTATATTTTACAAATAAATGGGATCATTCTATATTGTACAACTTGTTTTTTAAAAAAGACAATTTAGCAGTGCATTTAAATTTCCTTCCATATGAAAACATACATCTCATTATTCTCATTTAGCCATTCTTGCATTTAAAAAATGTTTTCTTTGCCTTTTTTTTTTTTTAAGATTCGCTTATTTATTTGAGAGAGAGAGAGTGAATCAAGTGCATGGAGTGGGAGGGAGGGGCAGAGGGAGACGGAGAGAGAAACTCTAAGCAGCATCTAGGCGGAGCTGAGCACGTGGAGCCCAATGTGGGGCTTGATCTCAAGACCCCAAGATTATGACCTCCGTTGATACCAAGAGTCAGAGGCTCAACTGACTGCGCTACCCAGGCGTCCCCCTGCCCCTTTTTTGGCTGTTCTACGGAAACCAGTTTAGGAACTAACAAAGTAAATAGTGGAAGGTAGCCTTTTTGGACACCTGTGATGTTTGTTTCCTCTCTTGTACTAGGGAGGATGAGGAATTCAGCTAACTTACATTTCTCTTTTCCTTCTCTTCGGCCTCTTCCCCAGTGTTAGTCTTATTTTTAGTTCCATAATTTTATAACTGAGTGCTGAAAAATTTATTTTTTTATTTTTAATTTTTTAAAAATTTTATTTATTTATTTAACAGAGAGAGAGAGCACAAGCAAGGGGAGCTGCAGGAAGAGAGACAGGGAGAAGGAAGCTCCCCCCGAGCAGAGAGCTGGGCAAGGGCTCATGGACTCTACGTGTTGCTCAATCCCAGGACCCTAGGATCAAGACCTGAGCCAAAGGCAGACGCTTAACTGACTGAACCACCCAGGGGCCCCTGAGTTACCATTTTTAGATGTGTGTTTTGATTCCCCACAATTCAAGAGAATGTCCTTACCCTTCTCTTCACTTTTCCCTCTCTTTAGTTTCCAAATTTTTGTCTCCAATAGGTCTACATTTACATTTGTCTGTAACTGTACCTTAGTATTTAGTATTTCATGTAGAAATTGATTCTAAGAATTGAAAGTAAACAGTGTTTGATTGATTCTAAAAATTGAAACCCTATAAACAGCACCAGTCATATTTTAATTACATAATCCTTATTCACTACAGCAGGGATACAACCCTCTATCAACAAATGTGTATCCTCTGAAGTATCAAGGTCAAACACTGTATTTTCTTATTATGCAAAATCATGCATTTTAATCTTCCCTGTATGTGGCTAATGGTTTTTTTTTTGGTCTTTCACCTACTCATATTTCTGGTTTTGTCTTGTTTTTTTATATGGAAGAACCATTATTCACAAGATCAATTGGCTACTTTTTTAAAGAAGAATATATAAAAGTCTAATTTTCAAAGAACTTAAATATCTAAAAGTGTTTCTATTTCATCCTCATACATTATAAATAATCCAAAATAATTTTTACTCAGAATTTTGAAAACATTGTCTTTGTCTCCAGTACTTTGGTGAGAAGTCTGACACAAATCTTATCCACATTCCTTTGTAGGTATCTTTTCTTCATTTTAGAAATGCTTAAAATTTCTTTATAATGAGCACTCTTAAATTTCATGAGGAAGTAGCTAATGTACATCTCTTTTAATTTGTTCTAGTGGATATTCATTGAGCCCTTTGAATTTGAAGATCCTCTGCTTTCTTCAATATTTTGAACATTTCTTTCAATATTTTTAAGATTATTTCCTCTTTTATTTTCTCTCCTTTCATTTTTTTTTTTTGAACGCGTATTGGATGTTGATCCTCCTGGATTGATGCCACATATCTCTAGTTTTTTCTTTCATGTTTTCTATCTCTTATATTTTTGTTCTATATTTGAGAAACTTTGACTTTTCTAATCTTTTTATTCAATTTTCAACTAATTTACATTATATATTTTAGCTTCTATGAACTCTTTTTTCTCTCTGATTTTTCAAAACATCCTGTTTTTGTTTTCTGGATAAAAGTTCTTGAATTTTCTGAGAAAGACTGAAAATTTTTTTTTTAATGTTTAGTAAGGTTTTCTGAACTGCCTATTCATTTTAGGCTCAATTGTTCTGTTTGCTCATCTTGTTGCTCCTTAGTATTGATAATCTTTCTCAAGTATATGGTAATCCTTGGTTTTTCATTGATTTTTATGAATGGAGGACCAAGCTGGTTAATTGGTCTGCAAGCTCTGGGTATTTGAACAGGGCAGGTTGCATTGTGCTTCCATTTGAATGAGCTATGAGAATGAGACGAGGCAGGCAGGATAGATCTTGTTTCAAATGATGGGAGGGCACCATCCAACATTCTGTGGCACCTATTATCTTCAAGATGGATTATTTAATTACTTTAGAAATTATTTTCCTTTTCTTCTTCATGGGGGCAAATGTCATTGTTAATAAAGAGCTGTGGTGGCCACCTTAAATAATTTTTGTGCAATTATCTTTCCTGGACTTTTTAGATAAATCAAATTATAGGCACATAAGGAGTTCTATCCTTACAGAACTTTTCAACATGTATGTTGTTTTTTTCTTATTATATTTCTTTTGCTGGTTCCTTAAATACAATGTTGAATTTTTTAAAGGTTAATATCCTAAAAATATCCACAGGTTAATTCTTCTTAGAAAAAAAAATTTTATTTGTTCATAAATGGTAATTTGATCTTTTGAAACCATGTTGCTTTTTTCTTTTTCTGATGTATTACACTTTTTAGGCCTTATGTTAGTTGATACATATTCTAAAATTCTAGGTCTCAGAGACCTGCCTCCAGTATGAAGGAATAAGTTAATTTAGTCTCTAATAGATAACCACCATAAACCATGAACAGTACACCTCCCCCGCACACACACACACACAGACACTTTATCTCACTCATTTAAGGGACTCAAGAGTAAACAAAGGCAGATTTTGGAAACAGTAAAAATTAGAAGGGAACATTTGGTTTAGGATGAGTTCTCTAATTTTGTGCATTTGCTAAGAGGGCAGCCTCTGTTACAGTGGTGCTGGCATAGGGTGACTAAAACTCTGATAGGGAGCTTGGTGGCTTTCCGGCTGGGGCAACCAGGGGAAGGAGACACAACCAGGGCACTGGAGAGTGAGTGTAAACTTCAGATTTGAGAGAACCAGGTAAGGAAACCACATATTTAGTTTGTAAAGACTGTCCATGTCTCTGAATCACATCTGGGCTGTTTGGGAACAGTATCAATTGAACTGCCACCACTGCCCACATGACAGACTTTGCAGGTTTGGTCTTACCAAGTAAACTGCCTGCTGAAACAAAAACACCAGGTATAGGGCGCCTGGGTGGCTCAGTGGGTTAAGCCGCTGCCTTCGGCTCAGGTCATGATCTCAGGGTCCTGGGATCGAGTCCCGTATCGGGCTCTCTGCTCAGCAGGGAGCCTGCTTCCCTCTCTCTCTCTCTCTCTCTGCCTGCCTCTCTCTCCATCTACTTGTGATCTCTCTCTGTCAAATAAATAAATAAATAAAAATAAAAATAAAAATAATAAAAAAAAACACCAGGTATATAACAGAATTCAGAATCTCCAGAACATAACATTCATAATTCTAGGATATAATCCAAAATTATTCAAAATATAAAGGATTATGAGACATGACCCATTCTCATAAGAAAAGATATTATTAAATACCCACTCTGGGTATTAGAGTTACCAAACAAGAACTTTAGAGCAGTTGTTATCTCTATGACTAATGAGGAAAAGGAAAATACATGAATAGATAGGAAATCCCAGGAGGGAAATAAAAAATACAAAAACAAATCAAATGGAAATTTTAGAAAAAAGAATTATAGCATTTGAAATTATAAGATAACAGATGGGTTTAACGGACTGGAGATGACAGGGGGAAGGACCAGTGAACTTGAAAATAAATCAAAGGAAATTATCAAAGTTAAAGAAGAGAGAGAAAAAGACTGAAAAAGTTAATAGCCCCGAGATCATGTGGAACGATAGTGAATGATCTATGTGAAATTGATTTTCAGAAGGAGACAGAGAGCAAACAGAGCAGGAAAGATATTTGAAGAAATAATGTCCAAAGTTCTCCCAATTTAGCAAAAGACATACATTTACAGATTAAAGCAGCTTAGTGAAACCCAAACTAGATAAAATGAACAAAATGACATGCAGGCATATCACAAACTATTGAAAAGCAAAGATACAGAGAAAATCATGAAAACAGTCGAGAAAAATTATACAAGAAAACAATTCAAATGACCACATTCTTCTCATCCCTCTGGTTCCCATCAACCACAGAATGAAGAGCTACAGAAATGGTAAGTATCTGGATAAATGTAAAAGACTTATTTTTCCTCTTAAAAATTTTAAGATATATGTGACTATTTAAAACAAAAACTGCAATTTTTTTCTCATGGAGTTTATAATAAATTTGGCTGTAAAACAAGTAACTAGAGCATAAAGGGTGTTAGTGGAGCAGGGTAGTATGTATATGGACTTCTGTAGTCATGGGCTTCTTTAATTACATGGAATGATACTGACTCAAAGTAGAGTGGGAAAAGCTAAGCGTGTACAGAGCAACCACTATAAAACAGTACACAGAGGTATAACTTAAAAGCCAATAGATAAATAAAATGGGTTTCTAAAGTACATTCAAACAGTCCCAGAGATGGCTGGAAAGGGAAAAGAGAAAATAAAGAGGATAAACAGAAAACAAAACCCACCGTCTCACAGAAATAGGACTAGATTTGGAGTAAGTGCTCTTGTAACTTTCTCAGTAGGGGAAGGGAAGGGCAAGGCTGGTTTGTGGAAGTTTATGCCAGGAGGGCGATGGAGATTACACTCAGAATGCTCACAACTAGGGAAGAATGACATAGGAAGAAATGGAAAGAGGAAAGTGCAAGACTTGTCGGAGTTCTAAGGCTTCCCAATACAGATGCACGTTAAGCAGATACTAGATTCCCTTACTATACCTGGTTACCTTCTAAATGTGGATGTTTGGAGACACTATTCCAAACCATTTGTTTTTCAAACCTTGAAACTCAATCCAAGGGAGATGAGTCGGGGTCGGGGAAGGGGGTGGTGGTCAGGAATGTGTGAAACAGGTGATGAGGATTAAGGAATGCACTTGCCATGAGCTCTGGGTGTGGCGTGCAAGGGTTCAATCACTATACTGTACACTTAAAACTAATACTATACTGTATGTTAACTAACTGGAATTTAAAATCTTAAAAAAGACCCAACTCAGTCCCCAAACTGTACACCCTATACACACCTTTGCCTTCCGTTCCCTCCCAAAGAGCTCTCTGCACATAGACCTTTGGGTTTATATATTTTATCTTCTCCCTAGAAGGCCTCAAGGATGGTCTTGGCCTGGTGCTTGCTTCTGAACCTTGTTTTAACTTCATTCGGACCCTGACTTTGGATTACCCTTAGTACTCAGGGTATATATCTCTATTAACTATTCACCTGGATATGGTCGGTCCCTCACTATTCTGCTCATTTACGGTCTGACTCCGTGTCCTGGCTCTTTCTGGCTTTTTCCTGTGGATGGCTACTCACAATTCAGTCAAAGAGACTGAGGCACCAGAGAAGGAGCCAGTGAACAGGAAGAAAGCCAGGATTCTGGAGCGAGGACCAGGACCAGGAGTAGAAGGGAGGCCTCTGAGGAACTGGAGAGTATGGAAACCAAATCTCTATACAAAGCGGCTGAATTATAGATTATTCTTGAGTCACACTTGGAGACTAAAATTCCACAAGATGGCGACATTTTCCTACAAAATTAATGTGAGCAGCTTTCCCCCACTCTCCCAGACTGAAGTAATTTCTAACGTTAAAAATGTATTATCTGATGCAAAAATATCAGACAGTGAGGGCAATGACTTTTGGTAAGGAGGAGAAGACAAACCTGGGAAGGGCTTTATTAGCATATGGTTTCCCAATTCGTTGTCATGTCAAGGTGAGTCATGGAGCTGCACATTCTGTACAAAAGGCAAATGGTGAAAAGGCCTCAGGGTCTGTTCCTGAAAGTAGGTTCCAAGGTCTATGTAGAATCAGAATGGATTTGAGTCAGGATGTCCCATTAACTGACTATGCAATCTCATTGGGTGAGCCTTGAGATGTTACACGTGTTTAGTTTTTTGTCTGAGGCAGTAGCAGGACATACCATAAAATTCTCATCAAAGAAGTTAAGAAAATCCATACACAGTATTCATCTTTGATTCATTAAGAATTTCAAGAACTTTCTTCCCAATGTCAGTTTGTATAAATTAATTGTGTGGGGATATATAGCCAATTTTGTCAACGAGTAAGTCTTAGGAGAGCTAACTCATAAAAACCTACTTAATTGATAAGATAGAATATCAAATTTTTGAATGAAAATTAGTAAAAAAAAATCCCATCACTCTAATATTATCAGATAGAAAAACTATAAATTAAGAACATCTAAAATTTATCCTGAAAACGGATTCTCTTAAGAAAAAGCAGGTTTGGGGCACCTGGGTGGCTCAGTGGGTTAAAGCCTCTGCCTTCGGCTCAGGTCATGATCTCAGGGTCCTGGGATCAAGTCCCGCATCCGGCTCTCTGCTCAGCAGGGAGCCTGCTTCCTCCTCTCTCTCTCTGCCTGCCTCTCTGCCTACTTGTGATCTGTCTCTGTCAAATAAATAAATAAAATCTTTAAAAAAAAAAAAAAAGAAAAAGCAGGTTTCCTGGGGTTCTGGGATCGAGCCCCACATCGGGCTCTCTGCTCAGCAGGGGGCCTGCTTCCCCTTTTCTCTCTGCCTGGCTCTCTGCCTACTTATGCTCTCTCTCTCTCTCTCTGCCAAATAAAAAATAAAATAAGCATAGCTGTTGCAAGTAAAACAATCACTTAAAAAGCATTAGTCTGTTTGAAAATGTATATATATGTATATATATAATGACATGTGTATGTTACTCTGGAAGTTTATATAATATATAGTTATATAAATACACCTCCCCCACACCCACACACTCACATATGTAATTGCTTGACTTCCTTTGTTCTTACAGCTCTCTCAATATGTCTATTAATATAATTTAAGCTATTGTTCTTAAAAACAAGGTATACATCTTTCCTGCATAAAAGAATTATAGTCTAGGTTTTCATGTCTTTTATATAAATTATCTCGGCTATATGACTTTTTAAAAAAGATTTTGTTTATTTTTTTGACAGAGAGAGACAGCGAGAGAGGAAACACAAGTAGGGAGAGTGGGAGGGGGAGAGGCGGACTCCCCACTGGGCGGGGAGCCAGATGTGGGCACAGGATCATGACCTGAGTTGAAGGCAGACACTTGATGACTGAGCCACCCAGGTGCCCTCAGCTACATACAAAAAGAAAGAAAGAAAGAAAGAAAGAAAGAAAGAAAGAAAGAAAGAAAGAAAGAAAGAAAGAAAGAAAGAGAAAAAGCAGGTTTAACTAAAAAATAGCAAAAAGGAAAAATTAAAGTATTATTAATTCAGGAAACTAGATATTAATTTTTTTTCATTTTACAATTACAAAATTCTAGGTTCAGAGAGATTAAGAAACTTGCTCAAGGTTATACAATAGCAATAAAACAACTGTTGAGTCCCTACCATGTGTCAGGACTGTGTTAGGCACTGGGAAGCTAGTAGTGAACAGAGTCAGCAAGAACTAGAGAAAGAATAGTCTAGTTCAGCTCAACCCCAAAGTCTGGACTTTTTCAGTAATATGTTGCTGAGACATGTGGGGTGATTTCCTTTTTTTTTTTTTTTTTTTAAGAGAGAGAGAGAGAGCGAGCACAAGCAGGGGAGTAGCAGAGAGAGAGGGAGAAGCTCTCCCTCTGCAGGGAGCCTGATGAAGGGCTTGATCCCAGGATTCTGGGATCATGACCTGAACCAAAGGCAGACGCTAAGCCAACTGAGCCACCCAGGCACCCCTATTGGGGTGATTCTTAAGGGGACCACTAGGGCTTCCCAAGGGCTAAAGGTAGTAATTATGCGTGAGCCCACGTTAGGATATTTGGATTGTTTTATTCTTTTAATCCTAAACATCAGCATGACCCCTTGAACAGAGTAGAATTTCAGAACATGTTGGTTCAGGGAATGAAGAGTAGAATGCAGCCAGAAACTTCTGTCCCTTCTGTTCATGGCTGAACGCCTAGTGTCAGGCATGCAGTGAGTGCTCCATTAAGCACTGATCCATTGCTGATGGATCAGTGAAGATCAAGGCCAATAATGGAGAGGAAGGTTCTTGTGCCTTAGAGGGCGCCAGATGGCTCTAGGTCTAATGGTTTTTGATTGGCTTTTTGTTGTAGGTATTTTGTTTGGACAAAGAAACAATTGTTCTGGCCCCTATTCTACAATGTTTGGACCCCCAGTTATGGTTGCTGTGTATCAGCAGTCCTCTGTACTTAGTCCAGCACATCCATACAGGGGGAGACATGGTTCCGTGGGCAGCAAGTCCTCTATTTCCTGGGATTCCTCTTCTCTCCTTCCCCTTGTTGGGTTGAACGTTTTTATATGATTGGAAATCAGATCACAGGAGAGTCAGTTTTGAAAAGATGATACAGGGTACTTTATGTCAGAAGGAAATGGCAGAAGGCAGGAACCCTCTTACTGTTTGCCTTGTTTACAGGGGTTACGTGTAAACTGACTGCATAAATATGAGCCTCCAGTAAATTCTTAGAACTAGCATGTCTAGTCACATCTCTTTAAATTCTGCACCCCTGAGTAAGCTTGGCTGCAGCACTGGTGTCAGCGAGGTCATTTCGGGATCAACTCCTCTCCAAACAAAACAAAATTCATGATCTTCGAGGTTTATCTTTTTCAAGAATCAGCAGATGGAGAAAAGGAACTGTACTGAGTACCCTTGCACAATATATAAGTCTGAGAGTTCACAGGTTCTGCCTTGTTCCATTCTTTATCTCGACATAATCTTTACTTTAGGGCCAGCAAAGCTTCCCAGACTCCCTGTCTAGACCTCAATCCCAGACTCCCAGACTACCTCCCTGGGGGCATGGGTTGCAAGTGTGAAAGGCAGAAATGAAAATCCAAAAGATACATAGTTTAATGTAGTACTATATTTTGAATTTGATTTTTTAGACTTCAGTGGTTTTCCTTCCTTTAAAAAAATGTTCATTTTTCTGATTGTAAAAATAATGAAGGGTCCTTGTAAGTAATTATGGAATATCAAAAATTATAAAGAAAAAAGTGATAATCTTACTACTTAGACATAAACTCTGTGTACTTCCTTCAAGACTTTTTCTAAACATCTTTTTATTTTATGCTGTTGATATGTAAAAAATATATATAATATATAAATATTATATTATGGATATCCTGCCTTTTTAAAAAAAGCAACCATTTTATTTACTTACCTCCACTTTATGTCTTTTTTCTCTCTCTGCTAGAAGTTCAGCCCTTCTTTTAGAAATCATATCATCCTGTCATAGAAAGAGATATTTAAACATTTTAATGGATAATGATTAAATTACTTCTTATGTATTAGTAAATATATTTTTTCCCAAAGTGGGAATAGCATTTGGAGGGAAGGATGGTAAACTTCCCAGAAAATCTTATGATGGTGGTAATTATGCTACTACATCCTTTACTTCTGGAACTTCTCATTAGCTGTTTCCTTCCAGCGAATAAACAGCACATGAGGACAGCCATTCTTTCTACAAACATTAGAACACCTTTTTGAATTTATTATTTATTTGTTTGCTTGGTAAAGAGGTGGATTATGTACATGGAGAAATAGGGAAGTATTTGGAAGCAATTTGTTGAAAATATTTGATAATCTTTTATCATACTAATAAAATACAGCCTAACAACCTATTAAATAATTGAAGTCATAGTATCTCCCAGAGCTGGAGTTAATTGATTAGCTTATTTATTGACAAATAGCTCAGTGCTTCCAATCTTGGTTTTGTTTTTTTTGTTTTGTGTCGTTTTTGGAACTATCACTAGTAATGAAATACATCTCCCTGTACCTTCCTCCTACCAACAGTAGTTCATTTCCTGTGGCCATTTGGAACACCTACAGGCTCTCTTCAGGATGAAAGCCCTTCAAATTCTTTAATGCTGCTCTCATGTCCCATCTTTGCCTTCCTAGTTACAGATTTGAAAGCCTCAATCTTTAGTCTAGACCTATAGATTTGCCCTTTCAGGACATGTCTTATAAATGGAATGAAACACATAATAGGTACTATTTTTTTTGACCTGGCTTCTTCCATTAAGCATAATGATTTTCATCCATGTTGTAGAGTGTTATCAATAGTTTGTTCTTTTAAACTACTGAATAGTATCCATTTTGTGGATGTACCACACATTCATTCATTCATTTGGCTTTGTAAAATTGTAAGATATTTAAAGTATATCTTGTGATGGTTTGAGATAGACATACATTGTGAAAGGACTCCTTCCAAGCAATTAATGAACACATCCATCACCTCAATATTTACTTTTTTTTTAGTGATAACATTTAAGTTCTATTCTCTTAGCAGATTTTGATTATACAATATGATGATGATAGCAACTATAGTCACCATGTTATACATTAGATCCTCAGATCTTATTCATTTTATAGCTGAAAGTTTGTACCTGTTACCACCTTCTCCCTGTTTCCCACACTCCTCAGTCCCTGGCAACCACTTTTCTACTCTCTGTTTCTATGAGTTTGAATTTGTTTTAGAGTCCACATATAAATGATACCATTTACTATTTGTCTTTCCCTGTTTGGCTAATTCCACTAAGCTTAATATCCTCAAGGTCCATCCATATTGCAAATGGCAGGATTTCCTTCTTTCTCATGGTTGAATAATGTCCCACTATACAGACAAACACAACATCTTTTATATCCATTCATCCATTGACATGTTGGTTCCATATTTTGGCTATTGTAAATGCTACTGCAATGAACTTGAGAGTGCAGATATCTCCTCCATATCGTGTTTTCATTTCCTTTGGATACATACACAGAAGTAGGATTGCTGGATCATATGGTAGCTCATATTTAAACATTTTTTAGGAAATTCCACACTATTTTCCTCAGTGGTTGCACCAGTTTGCATTCCCACCAACAGTGCAAAAGCTTTCCTTTTCTCCACAGTCTAGCCAACATTTGTTACCCTTTGTCTTTTGATGACAGCCATTCTAATAAGCATAAAGTGACATCTTATTGTGGTTTTGATTTGCATTTCCCTGATGATTAGTGATACGGAGTACTTTTCCCATGTACCTCTTCTCCCTTTGTATGTCTTCTTTGGAAAAATGTCTATTCAGATCCTCCAAATTTTTTTCAGATTTTAACTATTTTTGTTATCAGATTTTTTTTGTTGTTGTTATTGAGCTGTGTAAGATCTTCATATTTTGTGGATTTTCCTTGATGGCTTCCTTTGTTGTGCAAAAGCCTTTTAGTTTGATGTAGTCCCCATTTGTTGACTTTCGCTTTTGACGTCAACTCTAAAAAAATAATTGCCAAGACCAATGTCAAGGAGTTTACCCCCTGTTTTCTTTTAGAAGTTTTATGGTTTCAGGTCTTATGTTCAAGTCTTTAATCCATTTTGAGTCGATTTTTATGGATAGTACACAATAAGGTGCCCAGTTTCATTCTTTTGCATGTAGCGGTCCAGTTCTCCCAGCATCTACTGAAGAGATTATCTGTCCTCCATCATATATCTTTGACTTCTTTCTTATGAATTAATTGACAGTATAGCCATAGGGTTATTTCCGGGCTCTCTGTTCTGTTCCATTGATCTATGTGTCTAGTCTGCTATTAAACATCTCTACTGAATTTTTCAGTTCAGTTACTATGTTCTTCAGCTCTGTGATCTCTGTTTGATGCTTTCTTATATTTCCTCTCTCTTTCTTGAAATTCTTACTTTGTTCATGCATTGTGCTCCTGGCACTCTGAGCATCTTATGAACTTTATTTTGAACTCTTTGTCAGGTAAATCACTTATCTTTGTTTCAGTAAACTCTATTTCCTCTTCTTGTTCTTCATTTTCTTTGACTCTGTGTTAGTTTCTGCACATTAGGTAAAGAAGCCACAACTCCTAGTCTTCACAGAGTGGTTTTGTGATAAGATGAAACTTATTAATCAGCTTGGACTGAGTTCTTGGCTGTCTCTCAAACCTTCGTGATTGTTCAAGCTACTTTCTTTGTTCTCAGTGGCTCCCAGTCATTGAGCATGTGCCACAACCTGTCAGTGTCCCAAAGGGGAGGATCACACACTGGATAGATGGATTGGAAGCTGGACTCTCGGGTAGCAACTCTTTTGATGTGGGCGATATGGGTATTTTCTCATTTGTCTGATGTGTACGAGTTGCTCAGCTAATTTCTGGATTTCTTTCAGAGGGAATTGCTTCATGTGTAGCTGTGTGTGTGGGAGGAGATGAAATCAAAAGACTCTTATATCACCATCTTGGGCAGGATCCCAGGGTATACTATCTACCACATTTCATCTATCCATTCATCAGCTGATGGATATTGGGTGTTTTTCCCTTTTTGGCTGTTATGAATAATGCTGTTATGAACATTTGTATATAAATCTTTGTGTGGATCTGTTTTCATTTCTGTTGGATAAGTTCCTAGAATTGGAATTGCTGGATTCCCTATGACACTTTTGAACATTTCAAAATTTCAGTTTTAGAAAAGATGTCCTAAACCATTATCTAGAACTTGATGGATGGCTTCGTCATTCCAGGAACGAGTGAGAAAGCCACTGAAAAGTTTAATTCTTATGTTACCCCTCCCACTTTGGTCCTATGTCTGATAAAGGGATACGTTAGTCCTGCCACTATCTTTAATTTTTTTTGCCTAGGACAGAAAAGCATTAACACATTTCAAATCACAGAGGCCTCAAATAATATTGAACTATTTAATTATAAATAGTATTAATATTTTAAAAGTGTTTTCATATTGACTGTGGTATTAAAATAAAAAAACTGCATTTTTGTGAAGACCATTATAATTTGAATAGATGCTGAACAAATTTGTTCTCATATGTTTTTACTGGATACATACCTTGATTTTTGCCTTCAGTTCTTTGATGAGCTTTTTCCTTTCTAATTTTTTCTTTTGTTTCTCTTTCCACTTTTCGATTTGGGAAGGAAGGAGTCGATCAGAAATATCTTGATCATCAACTTGTATAAAAACAGCAGCATCTGGGAAAAATCCACGTTCTCCCAGAAACAGAGCCTCCTCAGGATACCGTGGGAATCCATCTAATATAAAACCTGTGGAACTTGATAGAAATTTCATAATTTATTTGCTTAAAATATTATATTACAAATATTGATTTAATAAATCACAACTTTATATAAGATGTGCAATAAATAGTTTTAAAAGTTTATTGTGGTATACTTGCTCCCAAGAAAATTTAGCTGAATTTCTTCTTATCCTTGGTTAATCAAAGTAAAAGGAAGGGCTCTATCTACCTAGAGATGATTAAATCAAGCTCTTTACTGAAAAAAAAAAAAATAAAATAAAATAAAAAAAAAAAAGTTTATTGTGGTATCTTTTATTTCTTGTGATATGTGTAAACATGGTGTGTCTTCTCCCAAATGTGTTGAATTTATTAAAATTTTAATATTTTATATTTATGCTTATATTATAGATAAGTTCTTTAAAATTTAGTCTTAATATTTGATGAAAAATTAAGAGAAAATAAGTTCTCTGCTTGGGAGGAATGCCCTGCCTAATGACTTCACCCTTAGGTAAAGGTGGCTTTGGCCAGCCCAGCTCTAGTGGGAATCCACTTTGTGTAGTTTTTCTTCTAGTGATACTTCCTTTCATGAGACAGTTTGTATCCCCTTCCCTGGCTCCCCTTATGATCAATTATAATTACTAATGTATGCATATGGCTCATATGTATAAGATGACTATGTTCAAATAGAATTGTAAAACTTGCCCAGGTATGAAGAAACTATAAGGATCAGAAAAATAACTGGAATGTTACTACATTTTTATCATTAAACAATCAGGCTTTAAGAACTTGGTTTTATTTATTTCAAAGCGTCAGTATTCGTTCCTTTTTGAATGAGAATATATCCTGTTTATCTAAAAATTGGCTTGTTTTTGGTATTTATATTTAAGCATGTTTTCTTCCTCATGGGACTTTTATGAACATTTCACAGTTTGAGTCCTTCTCTGACATTTTAAAATATTTCTTGTGGTATTAAGTGGGCAAATTTTTATATTTTGGCTGTTAAGATGTACGCCTTTTTTTTTAGAGATGCCTTCAGCATTGTCTCGTCATTGAGGAACAATTTCATTCCTACTGTTCCAGCTGTCCCTTCTTTGTCAATGCCTTCTAAATCTCTATCTCCATACCCAACTTCTCTTTTCAGTTTCAATTCAGAATTTTCAAAAAGCTGCTTAATTTATTCATTGAAGTGACCTTCAAGAATTATATACACATCACACTGTCAGAAATTAGACTCACTGTTACCCTTTCATACTGCTCTTGCTTCTGACTCACTGGTATTCAGGTGTCAAACTTCAGAGACACTTGGACTGCCCCCCAAACCCCTCTTGCTTCACACATATAAGAGCTAAACCCTGGCATGTCCTCTTCTATACCCATTTCTATCATTTCTATTTTCATTTCTACCATTACACCTTAGTTCACCTTATATCTTATAATATCTATTTATATAGATACAGATGTCATATTATCTCTCTCCAGGACTCATGCAATAGCCCTTTAAAAATGTGTTGATTTGGGTGCCTGGGTGGCTCAGTGGGTTAAGCCGCTGCCTTCGGCTCAGGTCATGATCTCAGGGTCCTGGGATCGAGTCCCGTATCGGGCTCTCTACTCAGCGGGGAGCCTGCTTCCTCCTCTCTCTCTCTCTGTCTGCCTCTCTGCCTACTTGTGATGTCTCTCTGTCAAATAAATAAAAATTTAAAAAAATCTTTAATTAAAAAAAGTGTTGATTTTCCCCCCTGATTATAAAAGAAATAAATCTTACTTTAGAAAAATTGGAAAATAGAGAAAAAATGAAAAAGGGCAATATTATCCATAATCTCACATCCTAGAGATTCCTGACATTTTGTTTCATTTCTTTCCAGCTTGTTCTTCATGTGTCATCTTGCTATTATAAATAACTTTGTCTTTTTAAACTTAATGTCATATAATAACATTGCTCATGCTATTACAAATTCTTCATTTTAATACATTTTAATGGTTGCATAACACTTAACTATTTTATTTAGACTTTTTACAATTTCACTTTTTTTACTTTTTTTTTTTTCTTTAGAGAGAGAACAAGGAGAGGGAGAAACAGACTCCCCGCTGAGCAGGGAGGCTTATACTGGGCTCTATCCCATGAGACCATGACCTGAGCTGAAGGCAGATGCCCAATCGACTTAGACACCCAGGCATCCCTCACTGTTTTACTTTTAATTATTCAACTCATATGCTTTCTTAAAAAATGTTAATGTATGGTGTGAGGTCAGGAGCTAAATTAAAGAAGAATAACCCATGAATGACTACATTGGGTTTTTTGTTGTTTTGTTTGTTAAAGATTTATTTATTTACTTGAGAGAGAGAGAGAGAGAGCGCGAGCATGAGCAGGGGAAGGGGCAGAAGGAAAGGGACAAGCAGACTCCACGCTAAGCACTGAGCCTGAAGCAGACTCCATGCTAAGCACCGAGCCTGAAGCAGGGCTTGATCCCATGATACCAAGATCATGACCTGAGCTGAAATCCAGAGTCAGATGCTAAGAGAGGGAGCCACCCAGATGGTCCGCGTGACTACATTGTTGCAGTCGACCTGCCTGAGTTTACCACAAATAACGAGCCAATTTAAGCAACAGGAAGTTAAAAAGTTGGTGGCAAATAACCTCACTCAGTCATTTGGGCCACGGACGAGGTAAAAGACTGCCCAGAGGAGCACTGGGACTGGCCGGTTACCTGAATTCTTGATAATATAGTTTCTTCATCTCCAAAGTGAGATAATAAAAGTTTCTATTCCACTGGCTAGTTGTAAGGATCAAGTAAGCTAATGTGAATAAAATATAGTAGAACGGTATCCGGCACATAGTAAGTTCCATATAAGCATTGCTATTATTGGTACTATAGTAAGTATCATTTCTCTTTTCTTCTGACAGATACCAAAGCAAACATTCTGATTGGGAAATTACAATGAAGTTTTAAATTCTGATGTCATGGAGATTCTTAAATTTGTCCTGTCTGAGGTCAAGCTTGTTCCTGGATTTTAAGAAAGGGATAACACTGTGAACAGTTATTAAGTGGTCTTAACTGTAATTATTGAAAGACTCCAAGGAAAAAAGTCCAGCCCACCATCAGTGTACATGGATTTAGAATATGGATAGTCAACCATGATGACACAGTAGAATCATCTGGGGCACTCTCAAAAATACAAATGCCTGGGTCTCAATCTCACACTGCTAAAAAGTTTGATTCAGTTGTTTTGGGGAGGAGGGCCCCTGGCATCAGTATTTTTAAATTAATTCCTCAAATGTTCATAATGTGTAGAATCACTAGTTTATAAGTAAAAGAAAAATATTAAATTTATGCTGATTACATTTTTAACTTAAAAATAAAACAATTGTATAATTCTATAAAAAATTAGATACCGTATTGGTTCCTTAAGCCACCACTCGGAAAGAATTGTTTCAAGAATTTCGGGAGGTAATGGCTCATTTTCGGTTAGATTTAATCTGATTGCTTCTTCTTCTTCTGTAAATTGTACATCTGTAGGCTAAAAACAAAAATCAGAAAACAAAAAAATTTAAAAATTCTGTATTAATAAATAATAGTCTATTTCATAGTTGATTAGGACGAGAACTTCTTGGTCATTTTTAATATGGCTGCTTGTTAACATTTTAAAACTTAAACTTTTTTCTTTAAATCAATATTAATATGGTTTAAAATATTAAGTTATATATTGTAGCTAAGAGGAGTTACTAGAGATTAGCATGACTGATTTTCAAACATGGACTCAGGATATCTGTCTCTCTGCTTTTTTTTCAATCTATATCACACACACATGAAGCTTAATTAATTTTTTTCATTTATCTTATAATTCTTCAACCTAGATCCTAATTAAAGGATGGGCCAGCCAGGAAGTCATCTGGAATATAATGTTACATCTGGGTCCATTTACAAGGGATCATTTGAGAAGGAAAGGGTCGGGTCTTACTATATCAGAAATGGTTAAAAATGAGTTAAAATTAAGAACTCTCTCTTTACAATCCCAGAAAGAAATCATCGAAGAGTATATAAAATTTCTTACAATGCATCATTAGAAATTAATATTTTGAGATCTCTGCTGATTCTGGGGCAGATTTTTATGATATTTGATAAAAAAAAAAAAACAGAGAACAAAATAAAGGAAAACCTTATAGCCTACATCAGACATCTCAAATAACAGAGTCCCAAATAAATGTTGTGTGACAGTCTTGTCAGGCAAAGCTATTTAGATTTTTATTGGAGTCATGTAAAACTTAGCATTTTGTATTCTAGATGAGCGGTACGATATGTATTTAACATATGGGGAGGATGACACATGGGGGCTAATTTTTTTTTCTTCCTAGAAACTTTAGTTTTATACCGCTTATATTCTACTTTCCAAAAGTAATACCGTAAGCATAATTATCTGCACAGAGAGTATTAATGTTACTACCAGCTTCCTTGTATTTTCTTCTTCAATCTTGACATTGGCCTGAATTGCAAGTTCTTCAAGCTCTTGTTTCGCAAACCGTTCTTCATCAGAATCTTCCTCAAATTCAGTTCCAATTTTCTTTTCGGTTTTGAGCATTAGTTTCTCTTGAAGAAATTCTTCAAACTGAATGTGGAAAATGCCCCATTTTTCCGCTAACTGTCTTCCACAGACAGTTTTGCCAGAACCGTGGGGTCCAATAAGGCATATTCTTACTGGAGGAGCCTGCCACAGAAGGTGGGTTGGGGGGAGTGGGTAGGAGGAGAGTGAAGGCAAGGAAGTTTTGAGTAATTTAGAAAACATAAGGCTTATTAGTTGCTCTCCCTAAAACTGAATTATCCCTTCACAACACCAATTGTGTCAGAAGCGACAACCATATACATATTTCAGCAGTCCTCCTAGGCACCATATAAAAATTGAAGTTCATGAAAATAGCCCGAATTATTCAGAAGTATTTTAATTGTGTTCTATATGTTCTGTTTTAGAAAGCTTTGGAATTAGAGGCATTGGTTGGCCCAGTCAGTAGGACATGCAACCCTTGATCTCAGGGTTGTGAGTTCAAGCTCCATATTGGGTGTGGACTGTACTTCATTGGGGGAAAAAAAAAAAAGAAAGTACTGGTGTTCTCAAAAGTGTAAGTGACTATATATTGTGATTAGTTTATTTTGATCTTGTAATCCCATGCTCAGGAATTATACTAATAAAAGAATTTAAGAGAAACAAAAAATGACATGCCCGAAGATTTCCTAAGTATTATATCATATCCACAATGACAAGGATCCACAATGAAAATACTGTGAAAAATGTATAACAATTAGATGTTAAAATAGTATGAAACTGTTGGAGCATCAGAGGTCTATGTAGAAATATATAAGCTTTCATTGATAAATGTTAAGTGAAAAAGCAGATTATAAAATATTATATACCCTGGAAAGAATATACACCCATGTGGAAGAGGGTGAAAGTAAAATTTAAAAAATGAAGGTTCTTGTCTAAAACTGGTGCAATTATGTGTGTACTTTATTTTTAAAATGGATAAAATATTACCACAATGTGTTATTTTATTATGGTATTAAAATATACATAACATAAAATTTATCATTTTAACCATCTTTTCAGTTTAAATTCAGATATTTTATTGAGATGGTATACTTAAATACCACAAAATACCATAAAATGCACCTTTTTAACATATATAATTCAGTAGTTTTGAGTATATTCATTTTAGCCATTTTTAAGTGTATAAATCAGTGGCATTAAGTACATTCACAATGTTGTACAACGATCACCATTGTCTGTTTCCAGAACTTTTTCATCATCCCACACTGAAATTCTGTACCCATTAAACAATAACTCCATTCTCTTCCCACCTCCCGTCCTCCTCACCCTGCCCCCAGCTGCTAGTAATCATGATTCTATTTTCTGTGCCTATGAAATTGCCCACTTAACCCAGCTGGCTCTTAAGGTAGCAAGCAATAAATGCAGCTGTCTCTTTTTACTTCAGCTAAAAAGACAGTATGTGTTGGTTTGACACAAGTCATTACTGCCAAAATAAAAAAAAGATAATTATCTTATTTATTTTTCAAGAAGTTGTTCTTGGAACTTAGATATTTTCACCATATTGTTATATCAGATTGGGGGCTTCACTATTAAGTAAAGCGATGAAGGTTGGCGGTAAGTCCTTGAAAAAGCACCCAGAAGCAATCATTAGGACTGGGTAGTCATATTGTTTTCACCTTTAATGGTTCTTTATGAGCCACATACTCCTCAGGATGCTCCAGAAACTTCTCTTTAGCCTCAGGACTTGAAAAGTAGTAGATCTTTTCTCGATATTTAGCTGCTTCTTCTGTGCTGCCTGGTTGTAGGATGAAGTTTTCTTTGAGAAACACAGGACAAAAGTGCTTTGTATCTCCCAAGTGCCTTCTCTTCTCTTTAATTCTATCTTCATTCTACAAATATTATCCAGTGTGGAGAATAGTATTAAAAACATTTTGATGAAAGACTAAAAATTAAGTAAAAATAAATTAAAATAATGCATCTTGAATGCAAAAGAACCGATAAGGCCCCAAATTAAAAGAATCTGTTTTCATTTAATTACTGATAGATAATTAATTGGGTGGGTATCAAATGAAAATCATTCTTAAAATTCCGGTGCTAAGGGAGTAGAGTAGGGTCTGAAAATGACCTGTTCCTTTTGCAAATACTTCTCCTTATTATCACGCAAGTGGCCTCCCAAGGCCATTACCACCTGTGTCTTATGTGAAACACTCACTTCCTTTAAATTTTGTCTCTAATACTTGTAGATGTTCCTGTGGAAAAAAATTTAAAAGACTTCCCTTTTCTTTTTTCATGGGTGTAGTATGTTGTCTAAGAAGCCCTGGCATTTCAGGTGTCAAGTGAAGTTGAGTTTAGGCCAAGTGTGTTGAAAAATTTATAAAATAATTTATTTATAAAATTGAGGAAGACTGCTTGTTTTCTTGAGGTCCAAAGTGCTAGTTACCATTCTGGATATACGCACTTTCAATGATGTGACCAATGTGAATGGACAATAATAAAGAAGTCATACCTCTTCTTCCTCCTCCTCTTCCTCTTCTATCTCCTCATCAGCTTCAGCTTCTGCCTGATAGTCTTCTGTTTCTTCATCATAATCTTCCATAGTTAACTCCCATGCAACATACTGGAAGGGTCCTGTAAAAAAAAATTAATAAATACATAAAAAAGTAACTTTTGGGAAGATATTTTTAGGATAAAAGGATATTAGCATATTATAGTAATCAAAGATTAAGAAGAGTGATTATAATAATTGATCTTAGTTGAAAGGTGTACACACAGGTCTTCACGAATTCTTTAAGTGACAACTGGCTGGGTTGGCCAGTGCTCTTTGGGCCTCGTGCTGTTCTGATTAACAGATTTAAATATTTGAAGTCTTGACCCTAAATATACTGGATGCTTTACTTCGTAAACCATCAAGAAGGTCTTCAAACTTTCATGATGCTTTTAATGATATAGTAATATCTTGACAATAACTGCTAAGATTACAGCTCTTACTTTCCATAGTCTCCACTACTTTTTGAAGTAGTTCCTCTGGAGTTTTGTCAGCAATCTCCAAGTTTAAAATGTGAACCAATGACTCTTTGATTGTTCCTTCCAGTTGTTTCCATATGTAGTTGAAATGTTTAATCTTCTCTTTAATTGGCTCCATTTCAGGAACATCAGGATAAGCATCTTCTGGAAACTCAGGGAGTACAACTTCTGAGGTAAAGGTTAGAGGAAAGAAAAAAGATTCTTAAAATATTGTATCTTTAGCCATATTGCCAAAATAATTTATACTTTATAGTATTTTAAAAAACATTTGAAAGAAATATACTTCATTTTCTAGGTAATAATATAAATGCATAAATTCATGTTTTAATTTATGCTTTGTTTTTTGTATTGGCTTAGATGAATTATTATCTACTAAAAAGATAAAAATCATGGATAATTAATAAGAATTTTGTATGGCAACTTTATTAGTAAAACATATAAAATAAAATTTGGTGAAGAAGAGTACTAAAGAGTACTAAACACTTTTTAAAAAATTTATTTATTTATTTATTTGACAGAGAGAGAGAGAGATCACAAGTAGGCAGAGAGACAGGCAGAAAGAGAGAGAGAGAGAAGGAAGCAGGCTCCCCACTGAGCAGAGAGCCCTATGTAGGACTCGATCCCAGGACTCTGAGATCATTACCTGAGCTAAAGGCAGAGGCTTAACCCACTGAGCTACCCAGGCACCTGCCACATACATTTTACTGTAATAAGCTAAATTAATTGCATATCAGCTGGCATACGGCATAGAAAGAAATAGGTAGGAAGTTGGTGCTATGCTTAAAATAAGGGACTGGACTAAAAGAATATGAAAAGTATTTTCACAGACTAACTATTTTTATAATATAACCTGTTTCAGATAATTCTTTAGTTTCCAGGCCATCTTTGGATCCTTTTGAAATTTCTGTTCCAACTGTGGTATCCTCAGCAGGCTCAATGACTTAAAAAAGAAATCTGATAGTTAGTGTTTGAATTTTAAAGCATTATTGCTTTATGAAGTTTCTGGCACAAAGAAAATTTCAAAACATGGTTTAATTATATAGACTATGTCTAAGTGAAAATACAGTTTTCCTGTTAGGTAAAGTATGGCATTAAATACTTAATAACTTAGGGCAGAAAATGAAGAACATGTAACAACACATAAAAAGACATGGACCAAAATAATAATGGACGCATGGCACATATAAGTCTGACAGATAACTATTGTTAAATATCACTCAAACTTCTGTTCACATGCCATCAGACTAGCAGTTCCTGACATTTCTTTTAATTTCTTAAATACTCCTAAATATCATAAAATGGCAAGGAAAGACAATGATACATCAAAGCCCAGCTGTGGGCGTAAGTGTGGCAAAACTCAGGAGAATCTCCATAGTATCACTGTTGAAGGTAGAGAGCAAACATTGTTTTCCTGGATGATGTAAGACTTGCTTCACATGCACATTCAGCATAGATGGTTCAGGGAAGGAAGAACTAATTATCTATCTTCTCACCATAGTTTTTTCTAGTTCTGAGACACAAATTTGTGTAGACCAAATTTATATTTGTATAATATTATATGAAATATACATATATGTCTCTATAGAATACATTATACCAATCATAATAATTAAGTTATATAATTAATTATAATAGATTGCAATTATTATAATTATAATTAATTATATTATTCTAATATCAGAATAATATTCTACTAGAGTATTCTAATGGAGTATTCTAAATAACAGAATTAGAATAGATTCTAATTAATTAGAATATTCAGATAAATAGAATTAGAATATTCTAATAATGTGATATTTAATTGTATTTACATAATTGGAATAATAATGTATAATATAATTAAATATAACAATATAGTTATATTAAATCATATTTACATATCTATAATAATAATATTCTAATGTTTTAAAAATATAATTATATGATATGTAATTATATTTACATATATATATAAAACACTGTAACACTGGAAACTGTCTTCTAAGCTAAAGTAGTAGCTGGGTCCTCTTTCATCAGAATTCTATAATTAAAACTCAAGAGAATAGGATGTAGAAGAAGACAAGCCTAGGGCTGCTCTGGTGGTGACATGTATGATTGTTAGGTGCTCAATTATCTAAAGAAAAGCATTATAAATGATGGCAAAGACAAGAACATCAAGAATATACAGAGAATTCTAAACTGTCTTCATTTCTCTAATTACAGAATGCAAGTCAGAATGATGAAGATTCAGCCACAGTCTAGAAGAGACAGATAAGATGAATACTTACTAAACATCACCACTTGAACTAGGTCATTGCACATTAACTTGACCTTCAGGTCTATGTTGGAGAGTACCAGGCAAAACATTAAAGTGAAAGACACATATGGATATGTATATGTGTTGGGGGGGGTTGGGTGTGGTTCTTATAAATACTCTACCTACCCTTCCTGTTGCCCTACTCCACCTGTATGATCTGAAGTCAGCAGCTTATGACCAGAGCCACCCAGGAACCCCTAGGTGATTCTTTTTAAAAAATTAATATTAATTTAAATTCTAGTGTAGTTAACATACAGTGTAATATTAATTCCAAGGGAGCAATATGGTGATTCGACACTTCCATCTATTACTCAGTGCTCATCAAGGTAATTGTGCTCTTTATCCCCTTCACCTATTTCCCCCACCTGCCTGCCCACCTCTCCTCTGGTAACCATTTGTTCTCTATAGTGAAGAGTCTGTCCTCTCTTTTTTTTCTCCTTTGTTCTTTTGTTTTGTTTTTTAAATTCCACACATGTGTGAGATCATATTTGCTTTGATTGGTTTATATTCTGTTTAGCATTATACCCTTTACATCCAAATGGCAAACTTTCATTCTTTTTTTTTAATGGCTGAGTAATATTCCTCTGTGTGTGTGTGTGTGTGTGTGTGTGTATCACATCTTCTTTATTCATTCATGTATCAGTGGACACGTGGCTGCTTCCATAACCTGATTATTGTAAATAATGCTGCAATAAACATAAGGGTGCATGTATCCTTGCAGATTAGGGTTTTCGTATTTTTTGTTAAATACCAAGTAGTGTGATTACTGGATCCTAGCATAGTTCTATTTTCAACTTTTTGAAAAAAACTCCGTAGTGTTTTCCACAGTGGCTGTATCGGTTTGCATTCCCACCAAAAGGGCAAGAGGGTTCCTTTTCCTCCACATCATAGCCAACGCTTGTTGTCTCTTGTGTTGTTGATTTTAGTCACTCTGACTGGTGTGAGGTGGTATCTCATTGTGGTTTTGATTTGTATTTCCCTGAGGAGGAGTGATGTTGAGCATCTTTTCATCTTTTCTTTTGGCCATCAGAGACTTGGGTGATTTTGATGCGGATCATTTACTGTATATACAGGAGTCCTCTCACCCACATTCTGCTTTCTGTGGTTTCAGTAAACTGGTCAGCCACAGTCCAGAAGCAGATGACAAGCTGTCAGAAGGTCAACAGTAGCCTCACGGTCACTCCACCATGCGTACATCACTCACCTCACTTCATCTCACCATGCTGGCGCTTTATCATCTCACATCCCAAGATGGGTGAGTACAGTACAATAAGATATTCTGAGACAGAGAGACTACATTCATATCTTGATTTTGGACTTCCAGCCTTCAGAACTGTGAGAGAATAAATTTTTGCTGTTTGAAGCCACTAAGTTTGTGGTAATTTGTTAATGGCAACCCTAGGAAGCTAACACATTCCTCAACAGTCTCGCTGAAACCACGCATTGGAGAGCAATGTGGAATTTAGTGAAAATTCAGCAAGGAAGCAATGAAGGGGACTTGCTGTCTTGTAGCAGACCCTGTTGGTAACTCACTCTTCTTCTTCCGGGCAGAGCCCGGCTTTTGTTCTAGTGTTTACCCTTCCCCTCCTGGCTGAGGGAGGGCGACCCCACCTCCAGCTCCAGGAATTTATCCTGATTGGTACAAGCCAAAGCATTGTTTCCTTTCTTTCTGTTATCAGGGGATGGAATATGACTATTGACTTTGAGAATGCTGAGATTTAGTTTAGCCTTATCTAGGAGTGGGGATCCTGAGCTTTGGCCTTTCTAGAAGTTACATAAGGCTGACTGCTAGCCAGTGACGAAGTTACTGAGGCATTAACGACTTGCAGACACCTTGCTAGGCGCTTTACATAAAATGTTTCTATCCCTGTAAAAGCAATGTTTGGTAACCATGCCTAACCCAGGTTAATGAAGAACTTGAGGTGCAGAACAAGTGACGTAAGGTGTCATATAGCAACCAAGGTGAAGTTTAAAAAGGGTTAATGAGATCATATGGATTACCTGCATTTAGAGAAAGCTTCAAACTCCCTAAACCTCTGGCCTCCGCCTCGCTGTCCAATCTCATCTTCCCCTTTCCTCTTGCTCACTATGCTCTGGTCACACTCAGTTTCTTCCTTGTCCATTGAGTTGTGCCCACCTCTGAGCCTTCGCAGTGGAAAGATCTTTGCACAGCTCCTTTTCAGTCTTTCTGCCTTGCCTCACATATCATTTTCTCAGATGACACTCTTCTTTGGCCATAATGTTTACTCTTGCTTCTTCCTTCCAAAGTACCCCGCTGGCCTCCAGCTTGCTCATTCATTCAACAAACATTTATTGAGCACCTACTAGATCCCAGGCTCTGCTTTAGTGTCTTTATACATATCCATAGCACTTAACACTATCATAATTATTTTAGATATTTATTTGTTTAGTCTTATTCTTTACCATTGAATGACAACTCTTTGAAAAGGGACTTGAGGGGTACCCGGGTGGCTCATTTGGTGAAGTGTCTGCCTTTGGCTCAGGTCATGATCCCAGGGTCCTGGAATAGAGCCCCACATCTGGCTCCCTGCTTAGTGGGAAGTCTACTTCTCCTTCTCCCACTCCCCCTGCTTGTGTTCCCTCTCTCGTTGTCTCTCTGTCTCTGTGTGTCAAATAAATAAATTAAATCTTAAAAAAAAAAAAAAAGAAAGGGACCTTGACTATCTTGATCATTGATTGCTGAGTTTTTAGTAGCTATGGCAATGCCTGCTGCTTTGCCTGGTACTTAGAAAGAATTCAATAAATATTTGTTAAAGGAATGTATTTCTTCATGTTTATTAATAGCTGACTCTATTATAGGACGATGAGGTGCTTGGAATAAAACATTGTGATAAGAGCCAATGGTTACTGGAAGCCCAGCTTCTTACAAGTTCCATATAATTTGCCTATACTTAACTAGTACATAAAGAACAAATTGGTACCATTGGGTACTCTGGATAAAATTTAAAAATTCCAAAAGTAATGGATTTATGTTAGAATGTTTTTTTCTTTTTCTTTTTTTTCATGTGGTAAATTCATATACTGTAAAATTTACCATCTTAGCCATTTTAGGTACACAGTTTAGTGGTATCCAATACATCCCCAGTGTGGTGTAACCATCACCCCTTTTCAGCCCATAACTCTTTTCACCTCATAAAACAGAAACTCTGTACTCATTAAATAATAACTCCCTATTCTTCTCACCCCCCTAAACTCCTGGTAACTATTATTCTACTTTCTAATTTTATGATTTTGACTACTCTAAGTACTCCATATAAGTGGAATCATAGGGTCTTTGTCTTTTTGTGATTTAAGTGAAAAAAAAAAAAAAAAACAATTGTCCCCTTAACTAATTTAGAAGAAAAGACTTTGGGTGCCTGGTTGGCTCAGATGGTTACGTGTCTGCCTTCAGCTCTGGTCATGATCCCAGGGTCCTGGGATCGAGCCCCGCATCCGGCTCTCTGCTCAGCGGGGAGCCTGCTTCCTCTTCTCTCTCTGCCTGCCTCTTTGCCTACTTGTGATCTCTGTCTGTCAAATAAATAAATAAAATATTAAAAAAAAAAGAAAAATAAATAAATAAAATCTTAAAAAAAAAAAAAGAAGAGAAGACTTTGTGGTAGAAGAGACCTTTGAATAGAAGAAGTAATCACTGGCTAAAGCAGATGCAAGACCTTTTGTGAAACAGAATGTGGCTCAGTGTGGCCAAAACAGACCATTTTACAGAAGTGAACCTGCCCTGGAGAAGCCCAGTCATGTCTACACTGTCTAGCATTGGTCTAGGATTGACCCTAACTGGAGTAGGACACTGGCTTTAAAAGATCCAGAGTAGGTTCTCTGGGGGGAAATAATCAGATTAAAAGCAACAAAACTAAATTGTTCCCTAGACCTGTTACATTCGTAAATACTAATTGTGAGATATTGTGGATATTGGAACTATGGGGATGTGTTTGATGTGTTATATTTAATGGATGTCAGTTTCTTTTATTTCTTTTGGTATTTTACGGCCTGTCTTCTTATAAAACATAGGTGGAAGAATTGTTGTCAGTCAAATTGATTAGGTATTGAAAAAATACAATGAAGTTTCTGGTCACACCAGTCAGAATGGCTAAAATTAATAAGTCAGGAACGAATAGGTGTTGGGGATGGTGAGAATGAGGAGAAAGGGGAACCCTCTTACCTGGTTGGTGGGAATGCAAGCTTGGCAGCCACTCTGGAAGACAGCATGGAGGTTCCTCAAAAAGTTAAAAAAAGAGCTACCCTACAACCCAGCGATTTCTCTACTAGGTATTTATCCAAAGGATGCAAACACAGTGATTTGAAAGGGCACCCCCACCCCAATGTTTATAGCAGCAATGTCCACTATGGACGGAGCCCAGATGGCCTAGACAGATGAATGGATAAAGAAAATGTGGTATATGTATATACTATAGAATATGACTTAGCTATTAAAAAGAATGAAATCTTACCATTTACAACAACATGGGTGGAGCTAGAGGGTATTATGTAAGTGAAATCAGTCAACCAGAAAAAGACAAATATCATATGATCTCTTTTATATGTGGAATTTAAGAAACAAAACAGATGAACATAGGAGAAGGGAGGGAAAAATAAAATAAGATAAAATGAGAGGGAGAGATAAACCATAAGAGACTCTAAACTAGCATCTGCCTTTGGCTTGAGTCAGATTCCAGGGCCCTGTATGGGGCTCCCTGCTCAGCGGGAGGCCTGCTTCTACCTCTTCCACTCCTCCTGCTTCTGTTCTTTCACTTGCTGGGTCTCTCGCTGTCAATTAAGTAAATAAAATCTTAAAAAAAAAAAAAAAGAGACTCTTAACTATAGGAAACAAATTGAGGGTTGCTGGAGGTGAGGAGGTCGGGGATGGGGTAACTGGATGATGGATATTAAGGAGAGAGCACACGATGTAACGAGCACTGGGTGTGATACACAACTTATGAATCACTAAACTGTACCTCTGAAACTAATAATATACTATATGCTAATTAATTGATTTTAAATTAAAAAACAACAACAACAAAGAAACAAAAAAACAATGAAGTTTCTAGGTAGGAGTTTAAGTCAACAGAGTTGAGGGATTTCTAAAAGGCAATTGTGTATTTCATCCTGCTAACTCCTCTGTCTGGCACAAGGTATCTGATTTTATACCTATTGTCCCATAAAGCTAAGGCTAATCTTGTAGTAAAAATGATGTGTGTTGAACTTGAGATTTCTCACTGTAATTACAAGTTTTGGTTACAAGTTCTGGTCCTTGTACAGCTAACAGCAGGTTCCCAGCCCTTAACTGCTCTAGACTGGCATCTAGCTGCAGGTATCTGAAGACCTCTAGTTTGTACGATTAGTTTCTAATCTAGTAGTAATCATGCTTGAAAGTATTTTTGTGCCTCATTGCCTCCACAGTGGGGTCTCCCATCTTGCTGCTTTAAGATCCTCTCTGGCCCTGAGAGTGACTTTCATTGCCCACAGACTACTTCTTGCCCTGTACTAGTCCACAGAACTGGACCCCTGCAGTAGGGCTGGCTTAATGAGTGTGGGACCTGTGCACTTGCACAAGGTCTTTTGCTTAGAATGGTCTCACACTTAGATTAATGCTCTTCCCTGTCATTTTAATTTTTAGTAATTTTACCTTTGAACTGTTCTATAAGCAAAAGCCAGAGGGGCTCCAATGGGACAAAAGAGAGGGCATGTGAGCAGAGATAGGCACAGTATGTGTTTGCTATCCCTTGCTCTCACGTTCTCATGAACATTCCTGATGCCCTGTCATTACCCTAGAATTCGAGGGGACCACATATGAGGGAGTGTGACCCACTGGTGGGGGCAGGGGAGGATGATGGCGGCCCTGATACACCACACTTTCCCTTCAAACTAAAATTTGCTCCAGATGCTGAAAGAAGGTGATAACAGTCAGAGACATGAATAACCAAGGAACCTTTCTTACTCATGTTACTTTCCTGTATTAGCTAAACACTTAGGCTGAAAAGGATGACACAGAAGGAAAAGAAAAGATAGGGCAATCCAGAGTTCCCTATCTTGCAGTCTTTCCTTAACCATTAGGAAGTTAAAGTTAGAAAGTGTGCTAGAACTTATGTGCATATTAAGAAGTGAAGTTAAAAGCTCAGCTAGTTTTGTGCATGAAGCTGAATGTACAATGAAATGCATGTAAGGGGAGTCTGGGTGTTGGGGTCTGCTTAAGAGCTAAGCATGGAGCCTGCTTAAGATTCTCTCTCCTCCCTCTGCCCCTCCCTCCACTGTTCCTGCACTCCCCTCCACCCCCCAACAAAAAGAATGAAAGGCAATGTATGTCTAAGCTGCAAAATGCAAATTGTGTAATTATGGTGATTCCACATATGAGTTAAATGCTTTTATATTTGCATTTCAAAATAGCATTGAATAGCATAAAGACAAATAGTAAAATTCATGCCAGTGAATAAAATTTAAAATTTTTGTCTACTTAGAACAAGATTAATTAGCAGATAAAAAGCACCATGACAAACTGAGAGAGAGGCCATGGAAGAAAAGAAAACACTTTATATTTTAGTATGTTTAAAAGCACTTTTCCCTGCTTTTGGAACCAGGTGACTCACAGATTACATGGCTGGCCCTGGTCCTGAGTGCCGATACCAGGGCGGAGATCTGGCTTTTCTACCACACTATAAACCAACTGATTTGAACTAAATGGCTGCTCTCTGGGAGCTCCTGTCACCATTCTTCACCTGCTGCCATTTTGTTAATATAGAAAAGACAAATACACACACGTGTGCACACACAGACATACCCAATAGACGGGAGTGGAAGGAGGGACACGGCGGCCCTAAACAGAGTCTAACCTGATTCAGGTTCTGTTTCAGGGACCTCAGGTGCTTCAGACTCCTCAGGTAAGGATCCCTTGGTGTCCTCGGCTATCTCCAAGGCCTCAGAACCTTCCTGAAGGTAGGGCTCCTCAATTTCAATCACCTCGTCAGCCTCCAGTTCAGCCTCTTCTACTTCTAGAAAAAAATGAGGAGAAATAAATTATTACTTGGTTTAGGTCAATAGATATTTCATTGGGTGCTAGATATTCTGATCAGTGCTGAGACCAAAACAAAGAATAAGGAATGGCCCCTGTCCTCCTGGAGCACGGGGTTTGATGGGACAGACAGATACTTTGTCTGCCTATTTCATCTATCCAAATGTAGCCACAGTGTGCAGTACATGTGCTCAGAGCCCTATGGGAGTAGCAGCCTAAGGGTTTTAACAGAAACTGGAAACAGCCCCAAAGTCCATTCAGTAAGAATATGGATAGAACAACACGGTCTGATATGGAGCCGTTGAAATGAAGCTAATCCAAATTGAGATGTGCTGAAAGTATGAAAACACAATGGATTTCAAAGACTTAGAAAAACCAAACGTGAAATATATTCAGTATTTTTTTGTACTGATTGCTAAAATAATATGCTGGATATAGTATATTAAATAAATATAATTAATTTCACCTGTTTCTTTTTGCTTTTTAGGCAGCTACTAGAAAATTTACAGTTATGTTTGCGGCTTGCATTGTATTTCCATTTGGCAGCGTGAGGCTAAATTTAATGTATAATGATGGATTTTCTTATATCTAATTACAAATAATGGAACACATTGATCAGTATGGCAAATGTAAATTTTAAAAACGCAATACCAAGCTTTATGTAGTTGCATGGAAGTCTTTCGGGAAGAAGATGGGGCGAATGGTAAAAAAAACCTATCTCCGCTATTCCTTTTAATATATTCATGAAATTGAAAAACAAGATATTTCTATGCAGATGATATGGAAAACAAAACAAAACAAAACAAAACAAATGAGCTTGTTTTCTGGACTCCTGTGGAAATTTCTGCCCCCAGTGAGTACCTTCCAAGACTATCGGGTATGATAGTCTTTGGCATTCGAATTTTGATCTGAATCTGCATGATTAAAACACCCAGAGCAAAGCAACTTCGTGTTCTTGGCATGCCTGGGGGGGGGGGGCAGTCTGTTAAGCCCTCAGGTCCTGATCCCAGGTCCTGATCTCCCACTCCCTCTGCTTGTGTTCCCTCTCTTGCTGTGTCTTTCTCTGTCAAATAAATAAATAAAAATCTTAAAAAAAAAAAAAGAATTATTATTATTTATTTATTTAAGAGAAAGAGAGAGAGACACACACACACACACCACGGGGGTTGGGGTAGGAGGGTAGGGGTGGAGGGGGTAGAGGGAGGGGGAAGCAGCCTCCCCACTGAGCAGGGGATCCAGATGCAGGGCTTGATCCCAGGATCCTGGGATCATGACCAGAGGGGAAGGCAGCCACTTAAAGACTAAGCCCCCCAGGCCACCCCTATAATAATGAAAGATTCTTAAAAAAAAAAAAAAGAAGAAGAAAGGCAAAACATACCTAAAAAAAGAAAAATGTTCTAGGTCTACACCAGGACTACAGTACATGTAGCTTCTAAGTATGTGTCTTACACTGGGGTGACTCTCTTTTGTCATATAGAGGAATGATGGTGAGACACACAAGGAAGTAGTAGCATTTGCTGAATCCTACTAGGGTTTGGAATGAAGTTATGTGCTGTACAGCAAAAACTCACTATGTATCTCTCATAGTAAAAAAAAAATACTTCCAATATGCATACATGTAAATTATTTTTAATTTTTATCCATATTAGGTACTTTATGTAACATACAAATAAACAGAGTTTCTATAATGATGCAGAGAGGTGTAAAAAGTTCTAATATTCTTCTAGAATTCTAAGCGATAATCTGTATACCAGAAAAGTCACAGATGGCCTGAAATGTTCTAAGATGCTCACACTACCTGTGATTTTTACTAAGTATCTATTGCTTCATAATAAATTACTCCAAAATTTAGTGATTAAAGCAACGGTAACCACATATCATCCTTGCAGTTTCTGGGGTCAGGAATTTGGGAGTAGCTTAATTGGTGCTTCTGGCTCTGGGTCTCTCCAGAGACCCAGATGTCAAATGAAGATGTCAGTCAGGGTTGCAGTCCCTGAAGGCTTGCTTGGGGCTGGAGGACTGACTTCCCAGCTGGCCACTCAAAGCCTGAACTGAACTCAGGGAGCAGAGATAAGCTCTGTATTAAGTCCCGACCCACAGAAACGTGTACAGAATAAAAACCGTAGTTGTTTTACAGTTTCGGGGTGGCTTGTTGTCAACAAAGGAAAACTGAAATACTTTTCACTCTTTTGAGTGGATAGACCCTTTTGGCAGTATGGTGAAACTTAAGGACACTCCTTAGAATAATGCTTTCAATCCCATAAAATACAATACATAAGAAACCAATTATATTGAAACACAGTTATGAAGATATCAAAATAAATTTTGTGCTGTAGGAAATTTGTGCATCTTTACTAATGCATTACATAACAAGAACTAGCAGCTGGTCTAATTACCATCATTTTGGGAATCGTGATTAAGCATACGCAGGATATATAAAACTGTAACATGATATGAAAATATCTTAGTTTCTATTGGTAAGAAAATCAAGATACTACTAATATTATTATGGTTCGTTGCCTATATTAATTATTAAGTGAAGGAAATACTAAATTCCAGGTTAAGGTTAGTGAAAATAAAGTTGTAACTATTTTCCCATTCAAGTTCACAGACCTCTGTATTTTATCCATGAACTCCAGGTTAAGAACTTTGGTCTTAAAAGAAACTGCTGGAGTAAGTTCTTTTATAACAGATGAAAGTTTAAGTTCAAAGACAATAGGTATAGCAGGAGATGCTGTTTTCTCAATTCCTGCAGGATCCTTATACTAGAAGGAATTCCAGCATTCATGTGTCCTATGTGACAAGGGAAGCCATTTTAAGACACGTGGCATAAGCTGTCTATTGTGGATCCCAAGTGGGAGCACACGTAGGTATCTGTGTCAGAGCTCTTTTCCTATGACTCCATTACTCTAGTGACCACACAATTTATTTTCCAAATTGGAACACTGAGCATGAAAGTGGGGCAAATAAATATTTCTGTACCATAGGCATAGCATAGACCTAGACTCTCATTAGCAAACTGGGAAATATGGTCATGCTCTCTGTAATTCGCTGGAATACTGCAGTTGCCTGCAGTAACGGTACAAAATTAAATGACGCATTATTAATGATGTAAATCTGTGTTTGCCTTTTGATTTCTCGCTCATATCTTCCAAAAGCCTTTGGTCTGCTTCTATTCTGAATGCTTCTTCAGTGGCTTTTCTGAAATAAAAATGTCCAAAATTTAATCATCTTTGGAAATTCAGATATTTTACAATATTCTAGGGTTTAAGGCTTATAGTGGTTAAAAATTGAGTAAATTTTGCATAATGTTCATTATACTCTTTAACTTTACAATGTAAATGTTTAATTTGCTCATATTAAAGCCACCTAATTTCAGGGTTTTCTGTTTTTCCCTTTTTAGTTAAGAAACGTTGCAATGTTATACTTTAAAAAATTTTGGCTATTAATTAAGAAATCTGTTAAAATTCATTAAAGATTGTCTATGCTAAAAAGGTAAATGGGAGAAGTTGTACCATTTTCCCTCCTGAATAAGTCAGAAATGTTCAGAAAAAAAAAGTTAAGTGACAAAAAGTGTAATACAAGGCTCTGTATAGTACAATTTTAATTTTGTATTTGAAGTTTATATAAATAATGATTAAAAGCCCAGAAGTATAAACTGTTAATAGTAATTATCTTTGGATGCTGGCATTATGAGAGTTTTTACTTTTACTTATTATTTTTTACATTAAAATTTTTTCTATAGTGAATAAATAGATAATTATCTTTGCAATCTTTTCAACACAGTAATAATGAAATTTGAAAAGACATGAGATATGAAAACTTAATTGTCTAGAGGGAATCTGTTTTTCATTAGGGTTGCAGCACTAAGCCTGACTTAATGGTGAAGACAGACAGGTATAAGGAAAGCTAGTAAAGTGATGGAGAAAAGTAATATTTATTAAAAATTAAAATGTGTATACCTTTAACCTAGAAATTCTATATCTAGGAATTTAGCTCTCAGGAATCAGCATACTACTGCACAAAGAAACACGTATAAGAATGTTGATTGCCGCTTTTAAAAATAATATAAAAAAACTGTATCAAGTATTCACCAACAGGGGATGAATTAAGCAGAGCCCATTCGTATCAGCTGCCCACTCTGGGGCGGTTTTCCTGACTATTTTATAGGTCTGTCGTTCTCCATATTCAGTGTTCTTGCCATCCTTTCCCCATCCTGTGAAAATCTAGTTATTTCTGTCCTCCTCAAAAGGCATCACTACACTTGTCAGGAAAACAATAATAAAGCCCTTCTTTCTTTTCTTTTAAGATTTTATTTTAGAGAAACAGACTGTGAGCAGGGGCAGGGTCAGAAGGAAAGCCTGTAAGAGAATTTCAGAGACTTCCTGCTGAGCGCAGAGCCAAGGTGGACTTGATCACTGGGGTATGGGGTTGGGGTGGGATGGAGTGGGCTCTCACAGCCCTGAGATCATGACCTGAGCCAAAATGGAAGCTTAACCGACTGAGCCACCCAGGCGTCTCTTTCATTTCCTTATTATTGTATTGTATTATTTCTTCAATTTGTGGTTACTGGTCAGCAAAATTATTAAAGTCACAGAGAAATATGGTAAAAAAAAAAAAATCTTACCTTGCTCGTTTTTTTTTTTTTTTTTTTTACAGTGTCTTGTGTGAGTAGACATTTGTTCTAGAATAGTTTGATGTTGGGCCATGAAAATATCCACAATTCAGTACTTCAGACACTGAAAATATTTGTAAACCCACTCTTTTTCTTAGACTTAATTAGAATTGGATCTACTTAGTAGACCACTGTTTTGATATTACAGACATTTCATAAATGTAACTTGTAAGTAGATATTTAATAGCTATAAAAGATTCATTGACTTGTTTTATAATGCCGGGCATGTTTTACCTTGCTGCTTCTTCCTCTTTTTTTTTCTTTTGTAGATCATCTAGTAATCTTTCTAAAATCTTAGAGTCAACTTCAGTCTTATTCTCTAAATACAGTCTATTAAGTAAATATTTCCCTGAAATACAGATAAAGAGAATAATATTAATTTTGAAGCTCTATAAAATATAGTGAGAAACTTTGGTAATTAATGACAAAATATTGTTCCTGCCTATATCCAAATATATTTCCCTTTAAGCATTTATTAAATAGAGTCCAGGTTCTTTAAAATATCGAGTCTATCTGAAATCCTTTCTAAAATGTGAACATCAGCATGATAAAAGTAACTAAAGCATGAAAAGAGGTGATGTATCATATTTTCCCCCTGGAAACTTTCTTTTGAAATATATTTCCTTAAAAGGTAAAATGACGAGAACCGCCATCTTCCAGTAATTTGCCAAAATGACCAACACAAAGGGAAAGAGGAGAGGTACCCAGTACATGTTCTCTAGGCCTTTTAGAAAACATGGAGTTGTTCCTTTGGCCACATACATGCGAATCTACAAGAAAGGTGATATTGTGGACATCAAGGGAATGGGCACTGTTCAAAAGGGAATGCCCCACAAATGTTACCATGGCAAAACTGGAAGAGTCTACAATGTTACTCAGCATGCTGTTGGTATTGTTGTAAACAAACAAGTTAAGGGCAAGATTCTTGCCAAGAGAATTAATGTCCGCATTGAGCATATTAAACGTTCAAAGAGCCGAGATAGCTTTCTGAATCGTGTCAAGGAAAATGATCAGAAAAAAGAAGGAAGCCAAAGAGAAAGGTACTTGGGTTCAGTTGAAACGTCAGCCTGCTCCACCCAGAGAAGCACATTTCGTGAGAACCAATGGAAAAGAGCCCGAACTGCTAGAACCCATTCCCTATGAATTCATGGCATGGTAAATAAAAAGAAAATAAAAGACCTCAAAAAAAAAAAAAAAAAAAGGCAAGATGACAGAATATTCTTGGCTCCTATGTCAAAGATTATTTGACTCTATAGGTCTGGGTGTATTTTCTAGGCTCTCTACTTTGTTCCATTGGCCTAGGTATCTGTTTTTATGCCAGCATCATACTGTTTTAATTATTATAGCTTTTTTCAAAGTGACAGAATAATTAAAATTTAGTTTTGCTATCTTGATGTATTTAATATTTCCCATTTGAGGTATATAAGGACTTATATACAGTCTTTACTCTCAGCCTCATATATTTTTCAGTTAGAAGTTAGAGTGCTGAGAATGGGGTGTTAAAGTCCCAGCTCCAAAGAAGAATTGTAAGGGCCTGAGGGAATATCCAGTGACCCAGCACACCATTCCTGGCCATCTACACGGTGAGTGGTTGCCTCATTTTGTGTACCTCTAGATTGTGAAGGGATTGCTGGTGTGGTATGTGTAGCATGGGAGAGTGAAGAGTTTTCTATTTTGTATTTTAACTAAACATATTATCAGCAATAAAAACCTCACTTTCGGATTTACATGATAAATATTTACCAACCATTGTTTTCCGTATCTGACAAACAGATTACTAAATCAGGTATAATTCCTTTCTCGACTAAGGCTATCCATAGTTCTTTTATAACGGGGCAGTTGTCCAGTATCCATCCTCCAAACTTCGGGGCACCAGAAAACCTCTTCATGTTTTCTTCAGCTACCTGTGAAAAATGACACACTGATATTACCATCATAGCTGGAGAAGTCAAGGATACTACTTTGATATATTGTTTTTGCAGACCCTAACCAATTATCTTTTGAATTCTTTGGACTCAAAA
The DNA here is from genome assembly GCF_030435805.1 of Mustela lutreola. Taxonomy (NCBI): domain Eukaryota; kingdom Metazoa; phylum Chordata; class Mammalia; order Carnivora; family Mustelidae; genus Mustela; species Mustela lutreola. Next base: position 22,436,396 of record NC_081295.1, on the reverse strand, counting down.
GAAAAAAAAAGTCACTTAATTTTTAAAAAGACACTTAATTTTAATTTAAAAATTTTTATTTTTTTTATAAACATATAATGTATTTTTTATCCCCAGGGGTACAGGTCTGTGAATCGCCACGTTTACATACTTCACAGACTCACCATAGCACATACCCTCCCCAATGTTCATAATTCCACCTCCCTCTCCCTCCCCCCCTCCCTCCAGCAACCCTCAGTTTGTTTTGTGAGATTAAGAGTCACTTATGGTTTGTCTCCCTCCCGATCCCATCTTGTTTCATTTATTCTTTTCCCACCCCCCAAACCTCCCATGTTGCATCTCCACTTCCTCGTATCAGGGAGATACGAGGAAGATATCTCAGGGAGATACAGTTGTAAAAAAGACACTTAATTTTAAAGCAATAAAGCTATCTAAGTTTTAAAAATGAAGAATGGGAAGCAAAAGCCTTTATTAAATAATTGAACAGTATATTTTTGTTATCTGTTATTCTGAATAGAATTCAGATCCTGATTTAGGAGGTCTTGGGCCCAGGAGTATGCATTTGGAACATGTTCCGAGGTGGCAGTGGTCCGTGGAGCACTCTTTGAGTAGCAAGGGCCCAGTCCAGCTTGCCTGTTTTAGTGACAACACTATTCACCTCCCTTTTGCTTTCCATCCCTCAGTGTGAGAGCTGAGAAGGTACTGACATGGTTACTAAAAACAATAGGAAGGGTGAAAACAGACCTTGCAGGTGCTTAGGGAGTTCTGCTAAACTCTGCTCCCATCCCCCCTCAGGCAGTGCAGTAGCAAGGGCTTCAGGGCAAATATGGAAATTGGTAATGTGGACCTGGGAATACACCAGCTCTGAGGAGTTCAAGTTTGTGTGTCATCATGCAATCACGTGATACTTGAAGCCAGAGGGGAAGAGATGTCACAAGAATGGGTAAAACTCACTGGCCTCTGCAGAACTCAAGATTCCCTACTTTATGAATTTCCATCTGGATGAAGAGTCTTTTTTAAAAAATTCTTTTAACTTTGAACTCTTTAAATTAAATTAGTTAACGTAAAGTGTATCATTAGTTTCAGATTGAAGAGTCTTTTAAAAAAATTTTTAAGCACTTTGAAATGTTTAAGAGAATTAAGGGGAAAAAGAAAAAGCTATAAAAAAAGAAATATAAATGAAATAAGTAAAAAAAAATAAATGCAATAAGTCAGAGAAAGACAAATACTGTATAATCTCACTTATATAGAGAATCTTAAAAAATCCAACTCATAGAAACAGAGAACAGATTGGTGGTTGCCAGAGGCAGGGCTGGGGGTTGGGAGAATGGATGGAGGTGGGCAAAAGGTACAAATTTTTAGTTATAAGATAAATAGGTCCCTAGGGCATAATATTCGGCATGGTTTGACTACAGTTAACAATACTATATTGTACATTTGGAAGTTACTAAGAGAGTAGATCTTAGAAATTACAATCACACATACACAAAGCTTAGTATGTGAAGTGATGGATGTTAACTAAAATTATTGTGTTAAACATTTCACAATATATACATATAATTATGTTATACACCTTAAACTAATGTTATATGTCAAATACAACTCAATAAAACTGAAAAAAGGAAGTAAAATGGTTAATGAAAATTTTACCGTCCAGTTGCAAAGATAGGAAAATAAAAGCAACACGGAGAGATAATTTATGATTTCTCAATCTCATTCCAATTTTTTTTGAAAAAAATTAATGCCTTCATAGTATTTCATCAAATGAATAGCTCTTAACCTGTTTAATCATTCTCTCACTGGTAAATATTTACATAATTTATAATTTTAATATAACATTGATAAACATCTGTATATGCAAATCTATGCCTAAATATTGTGTTTTTAGGTTAGATTCCTAGAAGATGTGTTTTTAGGCTCATAAAGGAAGGAACATCTTAAAGATCTTTCACACACATTGTCACATTGCTTCCAAAACATCTGTATCAATTTTCAGTTCTCCTATGTGACTATCTCATTATAGCCTTCCTGGTATGGATTGTTATATGTTTTTAAAAAATCTTTGGCAATTTGATAGGTAAGAACTTATATCCCACTGTTTTAAGTTTCATATTTTTCTTGGAATTTGAACATTAAAATTTTCAGTTAATAATTTGCATTTCTTCTTTGATGAAACAATCCATCTATATCTTTTTCCTACTTTTACATAGGGTATTCCATTTTTCTTGGTTTGTAAGAAATCCTTGTATAAGCAATTATTAGGCCATATTTATTATAAATACTTTTTGACCTTTGTTCTAAAATTATTATTTTCATGTTTGTTTGTTTTTATAGAGAGAATCATTATTAAGTAGCCTTTCTACTAAACTTTTGCTTTAAGAGTTTTTCTACTGTGCTTGTGCAGTCCAAATGTGGAAGTTGTCTTTCTGACTTTATCTCAAGTGACTGAAGGAAAAAGTGAAACACTATGGGCACATCCACTGCCTCAGGGAGAGAGGTCGCTGATTCCGGGTGGGGGGCAGGTGCATAAGGCACTCAGGCCTGGACATTTCAATACTGAGGACAGTAAAGTTTTGGGAGGTGAGGACTTGGGTCCTTAAGGATTTTTTTTTTTTAAAGATTTTATTTATTTATTTGACAGAGATCACAAGTAGGCAGAGAGGCAGGCAGAGAGAGAGAGGGGGACGCAAGGCTCCCTTCTGAGCAGAGAGCCCGCCGCCGTGGGGCCTGATCCCAGGACTCCGGGATCGTGACCTGAGCTGAAGGCAAAGGCTTTAAACCACTGAGCCACCCAGGTGCCCCAGGATACAGGTTTTGGAAGTAGCAGCAAAACAGCTTCAATGCAGGAATCTATTGAGAAAGTTTCTCCAGTTGAGATCATTGTGGAGAGAAGGGGGAACCTTCCTTAAGATTTCATATCTGAAAGAATTTCAGAGTGTATGGCCCAGCAGAGGAGTGGAAGGACTCTGAGCCTAGTGGGACAAGTGGTAGGGAGGGGGCCCCAGGGGAACCTTTGTGCATGGTCTGGGTCTGGCCCCACTGTCACCAGAGCCATGGAAGTGGGTTCTCAGATGAAAATAAAGTGGTGTTTTCTTCGGACATCCTCAGGGAGGGATGAGTGGGAGAAAATAATATTTAGAAAAATAATATAAATTTTCATGCACTATTCATCCTTTTATCCTTTTGTGATCTTTAACTTAATAAAAATTCCCCCCCTTGCACTTAAACATGCTATTCCTGGATTCCCTTCTTCTATGCTATTCCATGATTACTTTCCATTTTACCATTTGTGAATACATAAATAAAGATATACATATATGTGTGTACAGTTATACACACGGACGTATGTGTATCACTTGTACATCCAAGTATTTATTGCTGTGAAATATATCTAGACAGAGAGGGACTGAGAGAAGAGACTGGGAGAATCACGACACAGCCTGGGAGTGACACAGAGAGACATGCGAGGCACAGAAAAACACAACTTCCGTGTGAAGAACACAGATACAAGGGCAGACATGGAGAGGTTTTAGAGAAAAAACCATGTCATGAGGGAAGCTGAGCAAAAATGACGTATCACACTGGGAAGGCTGCCGTGACTAGAGAAATAGGCCGTGGTCGCCGCTGGATAGCTCATGGGCTAGAAAACATACAAGGACAGGTTTGACACAAAAACCTCACTTCCCGGGGCGCTTGGGTGGCTCAGTGGGTTAAGCCGCTGCCTTCGGCTCCGGTCATGATTTCAGGGTCCTGGGATTGAGCCCCGTGTCGGGCTCTCTGCTCAGCAGGGAGCCTGCTTCCCTCTCTCTCTCTGCTTCTCTGCCTACTTGTGATCTCTGTCTGTCAAATAAATAAATAAAATCTTTAGAAAAGAAAAAAAAAAAAAACCTCACTTCCCTTGATGTTGTCCCCTTGACATTTTTCTGTGAGGTACAGGGCAAATACCTTTGGCATACGTCTATGTAAGAGCTTCAGTTAACACAACTGGGCAGAGCAATGGAAGCAGAAGGAAGTTCCCTGTGTCCCCCCCGCCCCCGCCTCTGCTTCTATTGTGTGCTCTCTAACTTGGTCAGGGCAGAAACCAGGTCAAAGTGCAAACGATTGAGTGTGGGAAAAATTTCTGCGCATTCTCCACTGCAAGGGAGTGACTCTTCTTTCTCTTTGGTAGAAATGACACCTATTATTATTTCGGTATTTTTAAGTTTTCAAAATATTGTTGAACTGCAATTCTAAAAAATGCTAAAAGGAGCTAATACACAGATGTGTTTCAGAATCTTTCTTAACCCATGACTCCAGGGAGCCATGCCTAACTGTCCAGTTTGCAAATGAAATAAAACCTGTTCACTTTTCCTGGACAGGATCATACATTATGCCTAAATGCATTATTCATACCTGTTCTGCATGTAGTCTATGACCTTCAGATCAGAGTACGAAATTTAGCAGGAGGTACAATAGAAAAACAGGATAAAAATGATTACTGAAACAACAATTGAAAAATAAGATAGGACCACAACAGTATCTAAAATAGCATCAAAATACATCAAATACCTAAAAATAAACCTAATGAGGGATACTGAAGACTTCTACACTGAAAACTACAAAACAATGCTGAGAGAAACTAAAGAATGAGATAAAGTAAGGCTATTCTTCTTTTTTAAAGATTTTATTTATTCATTTGAGAGACAGTGACAAAAAGAGCACAAGCAAGGGGAGAGGCAGCGAGAGAGGGAGAAGCAGGCTCCTGGCTGAGCTGGGAGCCGGACATGGGGCTTGACCCCAGGACCTGGAGATCATGACCTGAGACGAAGGTAGACCTTAAACCATCTGAGTCACCCAGGCTCCAAAATAAGGTTATTCTATGTTCATGGATTAGAAGACCCAATATTGTGAAGATGGTAGTTCTCATTAAATTTATTTACAGATTCATTGCAACCCAATCAAAACCCCAGCGTGTGTGTGTGTGTGTGTGTGTGTGTGTAGTGAAAGTTGATTCTAAAATTTATGTGGAAGTAAAAAGGATCTATAATAGTCAAGATACTCTTGAAAAAGTAAGGAGAACGAAACAACTTATTACACAGGGAAGGATGCAGTAATAGGAGAAACAAGCTGTTAAAGGAGTCTTCTCTCCAGATTTATTACAAAGCTACAGCAGTTAATATGTGTGGTATTGGAATGTAGATAGACAAATAGGTCCATGGAACAGAATGGAGTGTCCAGAAATAGACTACACAGATAAGGCCACTTGATTTATGATAGCGAGGAAAAGTTGGTCTTTACAATAAATGGTGCTGGAGCATAACTGGATATCCATATTAGAAAAAAATTAATCATGATCATCATGTTGTGGTTTTAAAAAAAAATCCATGTAAAATATGTACGTATGTATGTATTATAATTGTTATTGAAGTATAGTTGACATAAAATATTGTAAGAGTTTCAGACATACAACTTAGTTGTTCTACAATTAAATACATTACAAAATGCTCACCAAGATAAATGTAGTTACCTTCTGGTCACCATACAAAGTCATTATAATATTAATGAGTACATTCCTTACGCTGTACTTTTCATTCCCTTGATTTCTTGCATAACTGGAAGTTTATACTTCTTCCCCTTCCTCATGTTGTGGTTTTAATTTGTATTTTTCTGATAACTAATGGTGTTGAGTACATTTTCACATGCTTATTGGCCATTTGGATATATTTTTTACATAAATAAATTAATTCAAAATGAACCCTAAATCTAAATATGAAAGGCAAAGAAAAATTTACAGAAGAAAACCTAATAATATATATATCCTCCTAACCTTGGACAGCCAAAGGTCTCTGAAACAGGAAGCACTAACTATGAAAGAAAAATTAATCAGTTGGACTTCATTAAAATTAACTCTTATTATTCAGAATAGAAGATATTTGTAAAGGTAGTTGCGATATACCTAGGGCTCATATTCAGAACACATAAAGAACTGCAAATGAAAACAAAGATAAATTATTAAAAATGAGCAAATGACATAAAGGAGTAGATCTCTTTATCTGGCTACTTTTTTTTTTTAAGGATGTTATATATTTATTTATTTTTAGAGCAGTTTTAGGTTCAACCTAGCTAAGAGACCATCAAAACTGATGAAAGGTCAAAAGGTTTCCTCTACAGGTCTCTGTTCTCTTGAGAAAGATGATCTGATGAGATATTTGATGTTAAAATGTCATGTGATTTAGAGTCCTCCACAATCCCAGAGTGGCAGCTTGTCCTCTAATGACACTGTATGCATTCCTGTATCAGAGGAGTTTTAGTACTCCTTGTAGATGTGTATCCTCCAGAATAAATGCTAAGAGAATGGAGGAAATCTTCAGTGAAGGGCAAGGATGGGACTTCCACAGTGCTATAGACGTCCTTCACTTGCCTGTCTCTCCTCTGGGACACTTTGTCTCACTTCCCATGCAGAGCTGAGAACCCTAATGGTAGGTGGAATTCCTACACCTTGTACATATCTAATTACCACAAATTTCAGGATAACTCAAATACTGGATTATACATCAGCCTTCCACACCTGACTGATGGCTCCTTAAAGAGCTATGTTTAATTCATCTTCATAACTCTAAAATCTAGCACATTACAGGGCAAATAGTAGGTTCTCAGAATGTTTCTGAAGGAAACAACGAGCAATAGAACAACATGAAGGAGTGCAGAAGTTGAAATAACTCTATGGGAAGCTCAGAGGGGGACAGCAACTCACCTTGGGTAGAAGACTTGGGCTCAAGGAGCCAACCCAACGTGTTACAGCGTGGTTTTATACTCTCATAGAATATTTTTTTCTTCTCAATTTTATTTTTAAAAGATTTTTATTTTTTATTATTTATTTGATAGATAGAGATCACAAGTGGGCAGAGAGGCAAGCGGGGTTGGGGGGGGGGGAGCAGGCTCCCTGGTGAGCAGAGAGCCCGATGTGGGGCTCGATTCCAGGACCCTGAGATCATGACCTGAGCCAAAGGCAGAGGCTTAACCCACTGAGACATCCAGGTGCCTCTCCTCTCAAATAATTTTAAATGACATAATTCTCAAATTACAGAAAAATACCAAAGAAGTTCATTGAGAGTCCAAAACAGATTTGTTGTCTTTGACTTTTGCCCTGAATGCTTACTTAAGGTCTTTGTACAAATAGACCTGTATGGGTATCTTGTTCTTTATAAACCAAAGATAAACCTTCTGATTTGTCAGTGGTAGGACATAGCATCGGACGCTTTATTTTCCCCTTAGATTGGACAATCACTTGTGTGTCCATCCATTTCCCCTATGAATGCATGTTCAAGGTGGTGAGAAGAAATAAGTTAGCTACAGAGTGAAATTTGTCTCTGTTTACAACTAATTAGCTCATAGAAGAAATATCTAACATTGATACATGCTTCACAGGCACCATATTTTAATGAACTGAACTGAACTCAATTAAAGAAGATAAAAGTTAATGAAAGATTAATGTCAAAGGTATGAAATTATATTGCATAATTGTTTGGACATTAAAAACTACCAAAGAGCATAGGCATTTGGGTCTGGACTTCTTACCTCTTTGATGATTTCCTCTAAGATTTCAGCATGCTTTTCATATGGCTGTTCAAAGTTCATGTCCTTTGTCATTTTCACAGTCTCCTCTATCATAGAAAGAACCTCTGGATGCTCTGCAGTTACGTCTTCTATGGAGTCTTCTAATGTGTCTAAAGCAAAATAACCTAACACCATTAATAATTTTAGTGGACCACTTGCAATAGATCAGGATTGTTAATACTTGATCCAAGAAAGTACTATTTTTGTGTTACTGCAGTACATGCTCCAAGAAGGGGGAAATAGACTGGGGAGGAAACGTGAAGTCAGGAACTATAAAACATCAGAAGGTCAGAATGAAGGTGAGTGAGGTAAGAAGTCATGCCCAGCAGGAGCCAAAACCCAAGAAGCCAGGTAGAAGAGGGAGGGAGCGAAGGATTCCTGGGTCACGGTAAATCATGAGCATTGAGGGAATGAATCAGAAAACATGATGAATACTTCCAGTCACAAGCATGGGACCACGTACAACAGTGAGAGGAAAAGAGGTAGGCAAGTTGGCCAGGATGGAAGAGAGGATGGCACAGGCGGGGTTTTCAAGTGTTCTTCATTCTTACCCTCACTTCAAGCTGAATGGCTGTTCCCATGGCTGCCGTGGCTCACAGGCTTCATCAGAATATAAGTATTCATCCCCTCCTCTAACAAGACAGAAGATTGGCAGCTGCCCTTGGCTCCTCTACTTCTGCTTTTCCAGTTCTGCTTCCTGAACTGCTGTCCTAACACTCCAAAACCAGGGTCTCCTGCTAGAGCCTCTTCTATCCGAGCCCAGAAATAAAATGCCAAAGGGCCTTCAAAGAGCAGCTGCCTACTGCCCAGCTTCTGGGAACTGAGAAGCTTATTTTTAAGGATGGAGAGAACCAGCAGTTCCAGAGAGATACCAAATGTTCTAGAGGTTGCTAGTTGGTCACTCAATATCCATTCTTCTCTTTCTTAATAACAGAACCCTGAGTTTGTGGGGGTCAGCAATGTGCCCAGCTAAAAACACGACATCTCTCCACTTCCCTTATAACCTAGATGGCCTTTACATAACATGGAACCAGATTATTTTCTGGTGAGTCTTCCTGTCCTCTCTCTAATGAGGAACAACTGGGCTGGGTGGAGTGCCAGTTTTTGTCCCTGCCTCTTTCCTCTTCCTGCCAAGCACACTGATATGATGACTGCGGTACCACCAGCCATTTCACGGCTTGGTAGCCACATGCCAGGGATAGCAGAACAGAAAGACAGAGCCCTTGTCTTCCCAATATTCTTTTCATCAAAATAATATACCACATTTTCTTTTTTCTGTGCTTTTGCATGTCTAACTGTTCATCATAGAGTAGCCTTTAAGAGAACCCTCCTATACTGTTGGTGGGAATGCAAGCTGGTGCAGCCACTCTGGAGAACAGTATGGAGGTTCCTCAGAGAGTTGAAATAGAGTTACCCTATGGCCCAGCAATAGCACTACTGGGTATTTACCCTAAAGATACAAATGTAGTGATCCGAAGGAGCACGTGCACCCAAATGTTTATTGCAGCAATGTCCACAATAGCCAAACTATGGAAAGAACCTAGATGTCCACCAACAGATGAATAGATAAAGAAGATGTGGTATCAAAAGAAATGAAATCTTATTGTTTGTAACTAGAGGGTATTATGCTGAGTGAAATAAGTCAATCAGAGAAAGACAATTATCATATGATCTCTTTGATATGAGGAATTTGAGGCAGGGCAGGGGGTTGTGGGGGGTAGGGAAGGAAAAAAGTGAAACAAGATGGGATCAGGAGGGAGACAAACCATAAGAGGCTCTCAATCTCATGAAACAAACTGAGGGTTGCCGGGGGCGGGGTAGAGGGTAGGGATAGGATGACTGGGTTATGGGCATTGGGGAGGGTGTATGCTATGGTGAGTGCTGTGAAGTGTGTAAGCCTGATGATTCACAGACCTGTACCCCTGGAGCAAATAATACATTATGTGTTAATTTTAAAAAAAGAAGATAGAGTAGCCTTTAAGGTAGAGTATTGATTATGTTTTTAAATTTACTATTTATTTTTTAAGATTTTATTTATTTGCAAGAGATAGAGATAGATAGAGAGGGGACACAAGCAGTGGGGAGGGATAGAGGGAGAGGGAGCAGCAGACTCCTGGCTAAGCAGGGAGCCCACACAACATGGGGCTTTATCTTAGGACCCTGAGATCATGACCTGAGTTGAAGGCAGGCACCCAACCAACCGAGCCACCCACGTGCCCATATATATATATATATATATATATATATATTTTAATCACACATTTCTCAGAATTTCTCAAAATTCTGAAGAAATTATTTGTGATTTTGAGATCCACAATCTGAAAGAACCATATTAACCCAATATTAATTAACTTTTTGGGGGTCCAATTTAAAATCTTGACCAGAGCTTTGAAAACTCCTTTTAAATGGAGATGATTCACTGGTTTCTTTCTCATCTATGAATAAAACATTGTTAACACTTCAAGAACAACATGACATTGTAGGTGATTCCCAATACAGAGTGTGGTATGATAGGCCCAGGGAGCCAGGACTTATGTTCCCAATTTTTTAAAACTGATATTACAATCATTGTAATCAAAGAGGTCAACAATAGGGCATATACCATACACAGTGAAAAACAGAGACAATGACTTATCACAAAACCAAGAGTAATTTTAGTTTCATACCATGCCAGTGGATCTAAATTAGAAACAGATCAAATTTGCCCTTCCTGATGGAACAAACAATCTCCTGGCTCCAAGAGGTAAAGGCTGTGCAGGGAGCATACCTTTTCCCAGGGCATCCTGGCGGGATTGACATCGCTTCAGTGGAGGATAGAGGCACTGATGCCTCCTACTTCTACCTTGCACTACCTCCCCCAAAGAGAAAACAGACAGCAAGGGTCCAGGGCTTTTTTTCTGTTTTGGTGCTAGGAATTCTGCAGCAGCTGAGAAGGGGCTCCCAGATGTTATTTGGTCAAAAATTTAATGTTTAGGGTCCTCTAGTGAAGACTGTGTGTGTATATTGTAAGTGGCATGCCATATGTGAGTTTCTGACAGGGCCCAGGTCAATTCCTACTAGGCTTAAAAAAAACACCGGCCAAGCACACATCTGTCTGAATTATGAGGAACCAACCGAACAATCAGCTCTACATTATATAATGAAAGGAACTATAGATTCATTTAAATACTAAATGCCAAAAGGTTGGACTGATAGAAAAAAAAGAATATAAGTATGTATTAAATCTCGGGTTGAGAGGAAGACTTGGTAAGATCTGAAAGTAAATGGAAGAAATCAATAAAGCAAAAGTCATGATTTGACTATAAAACTATGAAAAAGTCCCTCTACTTCAAAAACAGCAAAGTGATTTAAAAGACAAATGATCCAATGTTGAAAAAATATATACAAAATAAGGAACTAATACAGAAAATTTTTTTAGAAACATGTAACTGATAGAACTACTTAGAAAAATGAGCAAAAGACAAAAATGGTCACCTCAGAAAAGAAGAAATATTAATGGTTAATGTTAAAATATTAATAAATAAAAATTGTGGAAATTATATTTTAAAAGAAAATATGCCAAGGAAACAATAACACATATCTTATATATTACTGAGGGAAACATAATTTGGAATAACTTATGCAAAGCAATTTGACTCTGTCTATAACTTCATACCTATTAAACTAGGGATTACACCTATGTCAGCATGCAGACAATGAAAAAATTCATTAAAACATTATTTACAGTAGTAAAAAAAATCTGAAAAATAAGTTTACAACATAAGGAACTACTTAAAATTATTACCTATGAACAAGGAAATAGTGCAATAATTTAAAATGAGGATTAAAATATTTCATAATGAAGTAATATAATTAAATGTTGTATTATAAATCAAAAAAGGTAAAAATAGCTTACATTGTATGCTCTCAAGCACTAAATGGTAAAAGTTCACAGCTCAGACTCTAGGTTTGTGATGTTCTGGTTCCAGTACATTAAAGTAGACAGATTTTAAGAAAGAATTTATTATCTTATTAGTTTTTTCTTCATTCTAATAAATCTGTTTCTGTTCTATAACTGTCCAATTTAAATCCGTAAGAGAAAAGCTAACTAGTTTTCAACCTAAATGTCCAATTTTGGGGATAATTTTAAGTTCCAATATAAACATAATAAAACACGAAATAAACGGAATGAGATCCATAAACATGGCATGAAACATTCATTCTGTTATCATCTTTACCAGTCTTAGAGGATTGATCATCGAAGACATTTTCTGAACTCTTTTTGTCTTCCTTGTCTTCTAAAGAGCCATCTTTTGGGGGTTCATGAGTGAACGCTGCATGAAAGAATAATATGCTTTATCAGCTAATCTGTTTAGATCAGAAAGGATTTGGCCAAGAACATCAGCAATATATATATATTTTTTTACCACCTTCATCAAATGAAGACTGTGACTCTTCTAAGCTCTTAAAGCCATCAGATGGGAACTTGTCATATTCCTTCTTTTCAAATTCTCTTTCAAGTATTCTTAAAGTTGATTGTGCTAAAAGATAATAAGGGGCTGTGTTAGCAAAATAGACTTGGGGGTAGGAAGACAAGGGTAGAGATGAAATCTTCTGCTCTAAAGAGACTTGAGTGTGAGTTCTGACCCAGGTAGTGTGGCTTTGGCAAATCATTTGATCTCTCAGTTTCAATTTCTACTGGGCAAAACGAGGATGATCAAGCCAAAAGCATTATTGTAAGGATTAAATGAGAAAATAGACTCAAACACTAAGAAAATGCTTGGCACGCAGGAAGCCTAATGCGTGTTAGCTACCATCCTCTGTATTATAGAATTTTCTATGTTAAAAAACCTCAGTAATCTTCACTGACAGATTTTTCTTAAAAATGTATTTGGGAGTGAAATTGCAAAGCTAGCAAATTAATGGAACCAGCATGAAAATTCCAATTAAAAAATTTTTAAGAATCATACTATCAGATTTATTCTAAATCTGAATTCTAATTTATAGAATTTGAAAAAGAAAAAGAGACTTTTAAGTTTGCAGTATATGATAAATGTCATCTATTTCTATGTTCTGGTGGAAGAAAGCAATTTGTGGAAAAATCTAAAATCTATGATTTCAGGCCATAATTTGATGTGAAAGGAATCACTACAGATTCCAAGAAACACCATCAATCACTGTTCTTCCTCCTGGAAGCCAACTAGTTCCTTCTTGATCCAGGTTTCAGTTAAATGTTCTCTTTTCAGAAAGGTCTTCCTTGCTCATCCTAACACTCCGGCACCCCTGCCCCAGTCACTGCCTGACTCAGTATCATATTATATTTTTCTATCTATTCACTTACCACCCCCCCATTAAAATGTAACAACCACTAAGACAGGAGTTTCATGTGTCTGGTTCACCTCTGTAGCCCAGTGCCTAGAATCATGTCTAACATAGAGTACTAGGTTGAATGAATGAATGAATTCATTTTGTCCAGCCTTAAATAAGTTAAATAAAAAGCCATCTTATTAGTCCTCCCCAAATTTCTCGAGCTTTAGTTTGTGAATTGTCCATGAATATTTAGTAAATTTTCAGTTTTCATTTTGAAGATAATATACTAAAAACAAATTCATTCTGGATCATCTAGATGATCATTTGTATGGCATGTGATTTTTTTTATTATTATGTTCAATTAGCCAACATATAGTACCTTGTTAATTTTTGATGTAGTATTCAAGGATTCATTAGTTATGTGTCTTTCATTAGTTGCATACAACACGTGCCCTCCTTTATACCCATCACCTGGTTACCCCATCCCTCTGCACCCCCTCCCTTCTGTAACCCTCAGTTTGTTTCCTGGAGTCCAGAGCCTCTCATGGTTTGTCTCCCTCTCTGATTTCTCCCCATTCAGTTTTCCCTCCCTTCTCCTATGGACCTCCACACTATTCTTAATTTTTTTAAAAAAGATTTTATTTATTTGAGAGAGTGAACGTGCACGAGTGGTGGGAGGAGCAGAGGGAGTGGGAGAAGCAAACTGAGCAGGGAACCAGGAGGCAGGGCTCAATCCTAGGAGCCAGGACCATGACTTAGCCAAAGACAGACACTTAATCAACTGAGCCACCCAGGCACCCCAAGGATGGCATGTAATTTTAATGCTGGTCTTTTTGCTATTGCTTTTGTAATTCCTTGGGCACCATGTTGGACTTTTTTTTTACTTGTTTGTAGGCTGCTGGGAAAGAAGAGACAGATTTATTAGGCAAATAACCCGTTCTATCCTAGCAAAAGCTTAACATTGCCATGTCGGAAGATCATTTCCTTGCTATTTAATAGTTTCAAGCACAGAAAATGATAGAAGATTCCCAATTTATATAAAAAGTTTTCCTCATTTGTCAATTTACAGAATTGTGTTAATTATCACTAAGGCTTCTTCCAGTTTCACTGCCTTATGACTGTTTTGAACACTGTGTTTGCGAGCACAGCAAGTCCCAGCCCTCGGGCAGGCAGGCTGAATTGCTGACCTCCGCTTAGAACACACGTGGGACAGAGGTGGTTCACCTTGTTTTTTAGCTTGTAGTTTAATGAATAACCGCTCTCTTACAGCTTTAATGGCTGTTTCAGTGGCCTCCGCTATTGTATCTTTCACTAATGTTTCAAGGGCTTTATCAAAACGTGGTTGAACAAACGTGGCGTAGTCAATTACCTGCAAAGAATATTTGAGAAAACCAACAGAAGCACAAATCACTGTGAATATTAAGGCATTGTTCAACTATATCTATTTCTAGATCTATACTTATCTACCTCGAAGGTCTTAATGTCACTTGAGATGTATTATTTTCAGAATTCAGTGATTTTTGAGTACATGCTTTCACAGAAATTGTCATACTTTTCATGTAGTATGATATACTTAGATATATATATATAATGTAATAATAAATATCCAAGTTACACATAATTTTTAAAAAATCTATTTTACATGTGTAAGAGGCATCCATTTAAAGTATACAGTTTCATGAGTTTTGACAAATATATATACACGTAACAACAGCTATAATCAAGATATAGAACATTTACTTATTATTATTTTTTAAAAGATTTTATTTATTTATTTGACAGAGACACAGAGAGGGAACATAAGCATCAGGAAAGGGAGAGGGAGAAGCAGGCTTCCCACTGAGCAGGGAGCCTGATTCGAGGCTCGATCCCAGGACCACAAGATCATGACCTGAGCCAAAGGCAGAGGCTTAACCATCTGAGCCACCCAGGTGCCCCGAGATATAGAACATTTATATCACCTGAAAAAAGTTCCCTCAAGCTTCTTTATAGTCAGTTCCTGGCTCCTGGCTATCACTTTGTTTTTTGTCACTATATATTAGGTTTTAATGGTTATACTCTCACCAGCAGTGTAGTTTTTTGGTCACTATATATTAGTTTTGCCTTTTCTAGAATTTCATATAAATTCTAGAATTTATTTATTTCATATAAATTCTAGAATTTCTAGAATTTCGTATAAATGGAATCACAGAGTATGTAATCTTTTCCAAGCTTTTCCCCCTTAGCACAATGTTTTTGAGATTCATCAGTGTAACTGTATACACCAATAATCTGTTCCTTTCTATTACTGAGTAGTATCACTGTATAACCATGCCACAGGTAGTGATGGTGGTGTTCTTTTTAATCCATTTATCTTTGATGGGCATTTGGGCTTTTCCAATTCAGGGCTGTTATAAATAAACTAGTAATGAACATTTCCGAGGAAGTCTTTTTGTGGACATATGTTTTTATTTCTCTTGGACAAATACCTAGATGTGGAATTACTGGGTCATATAGTGAGTGTATATTTGATTTTATAATAAGCCATTCCACTGTTTCCAAAGTGGTTGAGCTATTTTAAATTCCTAGCAGCAATTATGGAAATTGCAGTTAACTCCACATCTTCACCAACACTTGTTTCTCTGAATCTTTTAAATTTTAGCCATTCTACTGGGTGTGAAGAAGTATCTCACTGTAGTTTAAATTCATATTCCTCTAATTATGAATGAATTTGAGCTTCTTTTATGTGGTATTGGTCACTCACTTACCTTCTGTTTTAATCATATGTTCAACTTTTGCCCATTTAAAAAACTTAGAATTCTATAGGTATTATGAAAGTCCATTGTAAGGTAGATAATATAATTCATACTGAATATTAAGATCTTAGAAGTAGATTTCTATATGAAATCTTAGATTTCATATAGAAATTTTAAGTATAGAAATTTCATATAGAAATTTCACATAGAAATTTTAAATAAGATTTTAAGATCTTAGAAGTAGATTTCTATATATTCTATATATAAATAAATATATTTATATATCTATAAACTTTAAAGTTTAAATAATATTTCCATCCTTCTAGGTTCCACTTTGCTTTTCCCTCAATATGATTGTATTACTTTATTCCATGCCAAAAAATATATATCCACATCATCATTTTTTAATGGATATACAGTATTCTATTAGATGAACATGTTAAAACTTATTTAACTAAAATGCTAATAATGTATACTAAGGTATACATGTTTTTGCTATTATAAACTAGGCTATGATAAACACGGTTATGTATGTACCTTTTATAGTTTCTTTAGGAAAAATTTATAAAATAAAATTGACAGTTCAAAGGATATGTATGGACAGTTCAAAGGCTCTTACATAGTTCTAATTGTGATCCTTAATGGTTATACTCTCACCAGCAGTGTAGGGAAATGTATTTCTCCCCATCCTAGCTACACATCAGTATTGGGTGTTAATAGTGATCTTTGAACTCCAACAGTGAGATTGACATGGCATCTCTCTGGTTTTTTTTGCACCTCTCTGGTTATCAGGGAGGTGATAACCCTTTTCTCATGATTAGTGGCTACTCTATTGCAGCTATTATTTTGTGAATTGCTTATTTGCTATTTTTTCCATTGGGGGTTCATCTGCATATTGATTCATAAGAGCTCTTTATATTTTAAAATTATAATTCTTTAGTCTGACACATACTGTAATATAATATGAAATGACAAACCACAGAGTGGTAGAAAATATTCATAAAGCTTATTATCAAAAAAGAATTTTCATATAGACAATATAAGGAATTCCTACAAATAACATGAAAAAAAATTTCAAATGGGCAACAGACTTGAAAAATACTTTAAAAAGAGAGTATCTGAATGGCCAGTAAACAAAAGAAAAAATGTTTAACCTTGTTATTTTCAGGGAAGCACAAATTAAAACCACAGTGAGATACATCTACTAGAATGGCTTAAATTGGAAAGACCGACCATAATAAAAATTGGCAGGAATATGGACTAACAGAGCTCTCCCACACTGCTGATGGAGTTATAAAATTGATAGAATTAGTTTGGAAAACAGTTAAGCATTATCTATACAAGTTGAATGTATGCATAGTCCATGTCCCAGGAATTTTACTGCTAGATATTATCTCCAGAATATATAAAGATATCAAGTGTGCCCCAGGAAACAGGTGCAAGAATGTTTATAGCAATATTATTCATAATACCCAAACTGGAATCAACACAAGTTTCATGAACACTCCAATGGATGAACAAATTATAGTATAATTCAATCAAGAGAATATACTTTAAAAAGAAAAAAGCATGAACTGTAACTATATGCAGTAACATGTATAAATAACATTCATAAATATCACAATCACAATGTGAAGTGAAAAAAACCCAGGCATAAAGAACAGAGTTGTTTAAGTCTAGAAAGTTAAGAAAGTGTGCAAAACTAACCTGTGGCATTTAGATGCACACTCACATGGTAAAACCACAAAAGAACAGGAGGGAATGCCATAAAAAGTTCAGGGCAGCAGTTACCCCTGTGGAAGGGGTAAGAGGACTGATAATGGGAGAAGACATGAGGGGGCTTCCAGGGTAGTGACTGTTCTTTGACCTGGGTGGTGGTTATCTGGGGGTTTGTTTTGTGACCATTTACTGAGCTTTACTTTCCTGTTTGTCATATTTTACAAAAAAAAAAAAAAAAAGTTAAAAGCAAATAGAAGAAGTTACTCCTGCATTCAAAGGAATAGCACTTGAAATCCGTTCACACCCCTTCCCAGGGCTGTACTGCTCTGATGATGCCTTCAGCCCCATCATCTTCTGCCTTCTTGCGGTCTGCTTCAGCACTCCGGCCTTCACAGAATTCGCTCCATTCCAATCCCTCACGAACTCCATGGGCTCCATCTGCTAGTCATATCCCCAGTCTGCCTGCTTCTCACCATTTCTCCTGCTGTCATTCTCGTCTAAAGTATAAATAACTTCTCTTGACTTTACTCAGCACGGAGAACAGGAGGCATGAGGAGAGAGGCCAAGGAACTGACAGGCCAGGGTATGTGTCACCAAAGAGGAGCGTATTTGCAGGTAATAAGAATGAAGATAGGAGTGACTGTGTGGGGAGAGGGACCCAGAGCTAGGAGGACCCAGGAAACAGGAGATGAAGGAAACCAAAATAGGTCATTGTTGGCACAGTCTGTGTGACATTAACAGTCGAGTCTGGGGGCTGTTGGGAAGCGGGGAGAGACTGTGGTCTTGGCAGCCACAACAAGCAGCCAGGAAGAGGTCTTCCCCACTCCTGGCCCAGTGGGACAATTACCCAACTGACAGTGCAAAATTAAGAAAACAGAGCAATCCTGTGAATCCCAGAGCCCTACAGATTTTAATCAAGTATAGATAGGTAGCTAGCTAGCTGGGTAAGTAGTTACCTTTCCTTTGTAATTTTCTGCAAGCAGATGGCAAAGCGTTGTTTTCCCTGAAGACGGAGGCCCAAATATGAACACTTTGAATGGTGGTGCCGGCATAGGTGGAAGAAGATAGGGACGTGGGTTCAATAAGAATGTTTTTAATGCTTCTTCTGATGAAAGACAGTATATTTTACCTAGGAAACTTAAAATAGGCCATAATCACAAACAATGGAAAAGAAGAAGTATGGGCAGGTTTTAAAATTAAGTTTTGAAGATCTTACTTACCTCACAGAAAAATCTGGCAATCCGGGGAAAATGTTACCTTCTTTTAGAGTCACAGGACAGGTACGTCCCCACCGGCTTCTCTGCCATCTGTATCTTGGTGCGATAAGTTTGTAAGATGCAAGAGTACGGAAGAGCTCATCCTATTGGTAACAAATACGACACTAAAAATGTGGGCATAGTTTTGCTAAAATTAACAGTATTAAGTATTTCCTTTCTTATTTGATGGTGCCTTACTGTTTAAAAGATAATTTGGAAAGCAAGTTTTGGCTTTTTTCTTAATTGCAACCATTCTGGGTGGCTGAGTTGATTAAGCATCTGCCTTTGGCTCTCACCACCTTATCACAGGTCACGATCCCAGAGTCCTGGGATCGTGTCCGTCATTGGGCTCCCTGCTCAGTGGGGAGGCTGCTTCTCCCTCTGCCTGCCACTCCCCCTGCTTGTGCTCTCTCTCTCTGTCAAATAAATAAATAAAATCTTTAGAAAAATTGCTCACTCTGTACTTGCCCCAAATTTAGTAAGAAAAATAGTTTTCTGTTTCTAAGACCTTGTTTTAAATTTTACCAAGCATTTTCTATTATAAGGTAGAATGAACATATGGTACGTAGATAGAGTGTTTTTTTAATTCTCTTTTTTTGTTATCTGATTTGGAAAAATTCTTTTTTTTTTTTAAGATTTTATTTATTTATTTGATAGAGAGATCACAAGCAGGTAGAGAGGCAGGCAGAGAGAGGGGGAAGCAGACTCCCCATTGAGCAGAGAGAGCCTGACTCGGGGCTCGATCCCAGGGTCCTGGGACCATGACCTGAGCCAAAGGCAGAGGCTTTAACCCACTGAGCCACCCAGGTGCCCCAGATTTAGAAAAATTCTTATTGAAAAGGTTTGGGGTGCTTGGATGGTTCAGTGGGTTAAGAGTCCGACTCTTGATTTCAGCTCAGGTCACGATCTTAGGGTCGTGAGATAGTGAAGATTCTCTCTGTTTAAGGTTCTCTCTCTCCTTCTTCTTCCACTCCCACCTCCACTTGCACACTCATGCATGCTCTCCCTCTCTAATAGAAAAAAGAGAAAGAAAAAAGAAAAAGTTTGAAAATGTACCAGATTCTTAGCTAATCTAAGTTATTAAATAGCTCGATATATACAGATGGCTTTCTTTTTTTTTTTTTTTTTTGCATTTACTTAGCTCTTTTGTTCTTAAAATATAAAGTCTCCCTCAGCAGTCCTCTGTTGGTGACCTCCAGAGATGTTAAGAACCACTTCTAGAGATGGCAGATTGTTGAGCAGGGATGAGAGAAATGGGGAGAGAGGGCAGGGTGGGCAACTGCTGGGGGAAAAGGGTCCAGGTTGGCTCTCTCCAGCCTTCAGATGTAGATCTCACGTGTATCTGCTGGCTCCAGAACTGACTGTGGAGGACAGATGAGAATTGGAGCTATGGTTTTGTCTGGACCACTGTTGCATCAGAGAGCAAAGACCATGCCTGCTGCAAGGATGCGGCATGAATGTCCAAACTGAAGGCTGAAAGAAGTCGCTTAATGTTCAGGAAACTGTCAATGCTTAGGGGAGTTGCATGAGACAGAGAAGCCCCTTGGTGAACCATACTGGGCTACCACCTTTCTCCATGGAGTCTACAATGAACTAGGGACTGAAATGGAACAAGTTAAGTCAGGAAGCCATCATTCTTTCCTCATCATCCTTATTTCTTGTCCAATCTTGGGAAAAGTGTTTGACTAGCAGACAGTGGGGAGAAATACTGCTTAAGGGTTATGAATAATGACCCCAGTATACACAGTCATAACTTCTGCCCTTTCATGAAAAACAGGGAAGTCATCTTTAGTCCTCTATATTATGAACTATAACCTTAGGCCTATGCATACAACATTTTTTTTTTTTTTTTAAAGTAGCTTCTATGCCCTGTGTGGGGCTTGAACTCATGGCCCTGAGATCAAGAGTCACATGTTCTACTGACTGAACCACCAGACACCCCCACATACAATAATTTCTAAGGACAAATTTTCTACCTGGGAAATTCCCCCAGGTTTTACAGATACTTTACATTTTTCCTCTGATGATGACCTAGACAAGGAGGCTTAGCACAGAGACTCTAATCAGGCCTACCTTTCTTCCTCTTTAGCACTAGACAACTGAAGTCCCAGAACATACTGCAACTGTGCTTAAGACATAAGGATGACCCAGTCCAGGATCACGGAGTAACTTCTTCCTTCAAAGATTATTTTATTTGAATTATGGTATCTATTTATGATTCTCGTATTTGTTGTTCAATTTCTTTTTTTTTTAAATAAAGATTTTATTTATTTATTTGACAGAGAGAGAGATCACAAGTAGGCAGGAGGCAGGCAGAGAGAGAGGGAGGCAGGCTCCCTGCTGAAGAGAGAGACTGATGTGGGGCTCGATCCCAGGACCCTGAGATCATGACCTGAGCTGAAGGCAGAGACTTAACCACTGATCCACCCAGACACCCCTCAATTTCTATTCATAGAGGTGAAACCAAACTTCTCAGAGTGGATCACATCCTCCAATTAAAGGTCTGAGAATGGGGGGTCTGAGTGGACCAGTCAGGTAGGCATCTGACTCTTGGTTTCAGCTCAGGTCAGGATCTCATGGGTGGTGGGATGGAGTCCTGTGAGGGGCTTCATACTCAGCGGGGAGTCTGCTTGAAGATTCTCTTCCCTTGCCCCTCCCCCAGCTCGTGCTCATTCTCTCACTCTCTCACTCTAAAATAAATAAAATCTTATTTTAAAAAAAGGCCTGAGGGGCACCTGAGTAGCTCAGTAAGTTAAGCAGCTGCCTTTGGCTCAGTCATGATCCCAGTGTCCTGGGATTGAGCCCATTGAGCTCCCTGCTCAGCAGGGAGTCTGCTTCTCCCTCTCCAGCTACTCTGTGCTTGTGTTCCCTCTCTTGCTCTCTCTCTGTCATGAATGACAGAAACCTTAAAAAAAAAAAAAAAAAGTAAAAAAAGGCCTGGGAGCTTTTTTAGCACTTAGCACTGTCACATCCATAATACATCAGTGTCAGGAACACAGTAGTTATTTTAAAAATGGGTTGAATGATGGAAGGAATAAATGAGTGCTTGTAGAGTTGAGGGCTTTAATGTCTTTGCTTCCTTTGGTGTTGCAAATTTTAAAAATGAGCTTGATTTTCTTTCTCATTATTCTTGTAGCTAATTGTTCTGATTTTATTGTCTTTGTTTCAAAACTTTACTGCACTGTTCACAAAAATATTGAGCTAATATTATATCTTCTCCCTAAAAATTAAGTCCATCTTTATGAAAGGTACCCTGAAATTCCTTTTATACTTTGGAAGGATACATTAAATTAAGGTCACAAAATGTAGTGAAAAGATAGACTTTCCATCAGTCAAAAAGAACTTACATTTTCCATTATGTCAGTAATTTCTTCCTCTGTGCTCTGCAGTTTAGTTAAAACAGCTGCTCTTTTTAGGTTCAGATATTTAAGTCGGTCCATAACTGTCTAAATTTGTTAAAGAACAAATATTTAAATACGTTGATATTTGAACATCTCAAATATTCTGAAGTGATAAGCTTATGCATAGAATACTTCCTTGCATCTACCTTCTGGTGGTTTGCTGGCCATCTTTGATGTTCCCTGGCTTGTAGATGTATCACTCTAATCTCTACCTTTGTTGTCACACAGCCATCTTCTCCCTAAGTGTCTGAGTCTCTTCTCTTGCAAGGATACCCGCCATATTAAGTTAGGGTCCAGCCTAATGCAGTATGAACTCAGCTTAACTTGTTTATATCTAAAAAGATCCTATTTCCAAATAAGATCACAATCATAGGTACCTGAAGTTAGGACCCCAACATATCTTTGGGGGGAGCACAATTTAACCCATAAAGTCTGCCCTCTGGTCCCCAAATATTCATGTCCTTAAAGGTCTAGCTCTATGGGGCCTGTTCCGGCAGAGGGCATACAGCCATGTCAAGATGGAGGCAGAGATCGGAGTTATGCTGCCACAACCCAAGAGATGTCTGGGACCACCAGAAGCTGGAAGAGGCAATGTCTGATCAGTCTCTAGAGGCTTTGGAGGGAGCAGGGTCCTGCCAACACCTTGACTTTTTTATTTTTAGCCTCCAGAATTATAAGAAAATAAGTTTCTGTCATTTTCAACCACCTAATCTGTGGTACTTTGCTATGGCAAATTAAAAACTAACAGGGACACCTAGCAGAAGGATATGAAACGTTGACTCTGAGGTGAGACATGGTGCATCAACAAAGTTCTGATGGAGAATGGTAATCTGTGGCAGATTGTATTATTTGTTCATAATTTATCCTTCCCTCCCTTCACATGTTAATTCCCTAGCTCACTGTGGGTAGAATATACTTCCCTAGCCCACTGCTATGGCGTTTCTCCATGTAACTTGTTTTGGCCAATGGGATGGGCAGAAAGGTCAGGTCTTTTTGGAAAATGAGGCCTGGCAAGGTTTGGCAACGTTCAACCAGTCCTATCGGAGCTTCTGCTCTCTACCTTGAGAAAAGTGTGCTTGTGTTGTAAAATACAAATTCTGGATATATTTCAAAGCAAAAGCTTACTTGGATATGGGATGTGAGAAAAAGAGAAGAGCAGCTTGAAGAGTGGATTGAACACTTAGCAAGAAGGGAAAACTGGGAGGAGCATATCTGGGGCGGGTGGATCAGAGGGTTCTTCCTGTGCACTTAAATCTGAGATAACTACTAGGCATCCAGTTGTATATACCAAGTTGCAGTTGATTATATAGGCATGTAATTCAGGGGAAAGGTGTGGGATAGCAACATGAATTTAAGAATTTATCAGCATTTAGTAGGGCAGACAGAGAAGGGTACATAAGGAGTGAGCCCCGGGATTCTCCAGCTATAGAGGTGAGAGATGTAGACTGTCCAGTGAGGTAGAATGGAGTATATTCCTTATTAAAAAAACAGCTTCACTGAGATACAATTCATATATAATTCACCCACGTAAAGTGTAGAGTTCAGTGGTTTTTAGTATAGATTTGCACAACTATCACCACAATGAATCTTGAACATTTTAATTACCCCAAAAAGAAACCCTTTACCCATTAGTGGTCACTCCACGTTTATCCTGAGATCTCCCATTGTGGGAAACCTCATCCTAGGCAGCCACTAGTCTATTTTCCATTTTAATAGGTCTGCCTATTTTGGACACTTTATATAAATGGAATCATATGATATGGGGTCCTTTGTAACTTTTCTTTTACTTAGTATGTGTTCAAGATTCATTCATGTTGTAGCCTGTACCCAAACCTCATTCTGCTTCATTGCTGAATGATGTTCCAGTGTACAGACACACCATACTTTATTTTTCTATTCATTAGTATATGGACATTTGGCTTATTTCTATCTTTTGGCTGTTGTGAATAGTGCTGCCATGAACCTTCATGTATGTTTTTGTTTGAACACCTGTTTTCAATTATTTTGGGTATATATATCAACAAGTTGATTACTGAGTCATGTGGTAATGCCATGTTTAACTTACGGAGGTCTACCAAACTATTTTCCAAAGCAACCGCACCATTTTATAAACCCATCAGCAACATATGAGGGCTCCAATTTTTCCACATCCCCACAAACACTTGCTATTGTCTGGTTTTTGTTTGTTTGTTTGTTTTTGAATTTTAGCCATCAGTGGGTGCGAAGCGATAACTCATTACAGTTTTGGTTTGCATTTCCTTAAGGACTCACGGTAAGCATTTTATGCTTATTGGCTATTATTTGTTTTTACTTTTCTTTGAGGTACTTTTTGTTACACAGAGATTTTAAATTCAAATGTAGTTTTGATTTAAATAAGGACAGAGGAATATGTATAACATCATATTTTAAGAGTCAAGAGGAATTTTCCAAAAGTAAGTGGTGCTAAAATATAAATACATTTTTAATGTTTATTAAAATAAGTACAACCCAGTCAGTAACTTTCTGATTTTTCAAACCTTGGTATATTCTTACGAACATTGCACTTACCATGAAGAGCTCCTCTGGGGGTTTATTTCCATCTAGCTCAATGAGATACTGGGAATTGTGTTCAGCCATTACTTCCTGCAGAAAATAGAAAACTTATGGTCCAGGATCACTGGAAAAACCGAACATAAGATCAGAATCTTAACATACTATGAAGAAATCTTTAAAGCTAAATTGTTTGCTTTATACATAATATAATGTATATAATTTTAAGTGCTTTTTTGAAAAAAACTAAATTAGTCTTTTTATCATGAATTTTATTCTCTTTCTGATTTTTTTCTTTTCAGTTTTTCTTTACATTGATGTTTTAGAGTCCTTCCAAATAGAAAATGTTCTGGGGCACCTATCTCTCTGCATATATTCATAGAATAATTTCTACCAATCTGATAACTGAAAATGAGATTGGTTTGTTTTACTTTTTATTTCTCTAGCTATGGGAGAGGTTTGATATTTAAATATCCATCTCTGTACACTGACTAACCATAACATCTGTGCGTTTTTTTATCTGATTGTTTCTTTCCCTTAAAATTCATGGAAAGTCTTTAAGCTATATCAATTGCAAATATTTTACCATTAGTAATAAAAAAAGATTTATCTTTTTGATTTTATGTTATCTTCTATAATATAAAACATATTTATAATAAAATATATCCATTTTCATTGTTTCTGGATTTCCTTTCTTGCTTAAATTAAATTTTCTCTATCTCAAGATTATATTAATATTCTTCTAAATTTTCTTCCACTATTTTTTGTTTTTAATATTAAAATCTAAAATTCACTGGATTTCGTTTTTGTACATTTGCAAATTTGAACTCTATTTGAACCCTGTATCCCCAGAAAGTAGGGAGGGTTGAGAGATAAGACCCATCTCTATCCTTCCTCAAGGATTCAGATAAGCTCTGTCTTCATCCTTTTCACCATTCCCTAAGACTTGAGGATGTCTCCCTTGTTTACCTGCCTCCATAAAACCCCTAGGTCCCCCTTCCTTTTCCTTGAGATATTTCTCAGTAGTGAATGTTCTCCCTATTAAAATAGTCTGAACAAAATCATCTTAATTGTCCAGAGCATTTTGTTTTTCACAATATTATGTGAGGTTGGGTTCTATTCCGGTGAATAGTTTTCTAACTTTTTGAACCTTATTTTAATTATGCTTCATTTCCCCCTCAGGGCTAGCCACTTAAGGAGTTTGCAGGATATTTCTGTTTGAAGGAAGTAGAACATTATAGATAGATATGCAAAATACTCTTAAGAGGCTATGTTTAAAGGCCAGGAATAGAAGAAGAGGTAGGGAGCAATAAAAGTCATATATAAGAAAGAAATTAAATTTGGCTCCCCTCTTGGGGTCAAACAATGAGAATGAAAATGATCCACTCATTGGTCTATAAAAATATATAAGCTTTATAAAAGAACATGAAACAAATCCTTTTAGTTTCTCTATCAGTTTTTTGTCTTTGTAGTTCCATTGCTCAGCATGGTGTGTGACCAAATACCCAAGTCTGGTAAATGTTTGTTGAATAAATCTCCAACACAAATTTGGCAGAGTCTGCCCTGGACTTTTAATCATATAAAATATGCTTTTCACATAATTGTAACCTTAGTAATCATATTTTTAAAATGTTAATTATTTTAATTAAAACCTTCTTATTCTAATATGTAATGGCCTTAATCATGTTTGCATATAATCAGCTTTGAATGGGATAACCATAGAAACCAATCTGGGGATAATTCTGTAGATTGCAATTTAAATAAATTAACAATTCCTTTTAGAATAAAAGATGTGTCTTAAATGCACATTTGTTTTGATAAACCAATAAATTATGGATTGAAAATGTTTTTACAAAATAGTCTCTTTTTTTTCTTTTTTTTTAAAAGATTTTATTTATTTGTCAGAGACAGAAGGAGAGAGAGTGAGCGAGCACAGACAGACAGAGTGGCAGGCAGAGGCAGAGGGAGAAGCAGGCTCCTGCCGAGCAAGGAGCCCGATGTGGGACTCGATCCCAGGACCCTGGGATCATGACCTGAGCCGAAGGCAGCTGCTTAACCAACTGAGCCACCCAGGCGTCCCCAAAATAGTCTCTTAACATGGGTTTTCCAACCTCCAACCATAAATAAATACCTCTACTGACTTTTGAAAAATGTAGTTCATTTATCACTTTTCAACAATACTGCAGCTTTTTATTTTTTTTTAATTTTTTTAAAGAATTTATTTATTTGTTTGTTTGACAGAGAGAGATCACAAGTAGGCAGAGAGGCAGGCAGAGAGAGAGGAGGAAACAGGCTCCCCACTGAGCGGAGAGCCCGATGCAGAACTTGATCCCAGGACCCTGAGATCATGACCTGAGCCAAAGGCAGAGGCTTAACCCACTGAGCCACCCAGGCGCTCCTACTGCAGCTTTTTAAAAAGTCAACTAATACTGTTCTGTAAAACAGCCTTTGGAATGGAAGTCTTATTCTAACAGCATTTTATCAAAATTAAGTAGTAGAGAATCAGATAATATAAAGGATGAAAAATGTAAAAGCTCTTTAACCAGTGAGAGAACACAAGTATCAGTATTTCTATTTTTAACAATATATCTAGTTCTTACTTCTAAAGGATGAAGAATTATTTCCTTATAAAGTTTCACAATGTTTTCAATATTTTCCAAATAATCCTCAGGTCTCTGAACTATATGTTGAAGGATTTCAGCCACCATCTGCATTTCTGCAATAAATGCCTAAATGGAAAAAAAAGAGATTTTCAAAATCTTTACCTTAATGATTATTTAATTTAGAAGCCATACCTCTCT
The DNA here is from genome assembly GCF_030435805.1 of Mustela lutreola. NCBI lineage: Eukaryota > Metazoa > Chordata > Mammalia > Carnivora > Mustelidae > Mustela > Mustela lutreola. The sequence goes on along the minus strand of NC_081295.1, from coordinate 22,409,091 downwards.
CTCATTACATCTACATGCCTAAAGCTGAATGAGAAGCAGATAGAAGGGAGAATGAGGATTTTTATTTAAGAGACAATGAATGCCCCAAGGGTGAAAGTAAGACTGAGTCCAGCGTAGTTGAAGACTAACTGGAAGGCCAATGGAGCAGCTGGAACACAGCGAGCAGGCAGGGCAAGACAGTCAGGGATGAGATCAGGGAGACCAGGTCTATGGCCTTTCAAATTACACGAGGGTGTTTGAATTTTCATCTACGGGTAATAGAAAGTCACTAAGGGTCATATTTTTAAAACATGGCTCTGGCTTTTGTGAAGAATGGAATGGGGATGCAGAGGAAAGTGGAAGCCAAAAGAACATATACAAAGCTACTATAGCAATTTAGGGAGATTAACAGTTGTGTGTATATAAGTTTCATGAAATTATTGGCCATCAACCCAAGTGGGTGACATGTTTGCATACCTGACTTCTAAACATGGCTATGCTACTAGGCAGACATCACAGCAAACCAGGCCCAGGGGGTTGAATTCAGTCTGAAGACATTAATTTGATTAAATCCCATAATATTGGCCTACACTGTGTTTTTGAAATTTTGGATTAGTTGCCAACTACTTTTAAAATGCTGATTTTGGCTTCTTTGGAAAAATCAGACTACCTGGTAAAAATAGACCAGAATTCCCACATGGCAAGAGTTGGCTGGGCTGGAGCTGAGAGGCAGCTGTCCTCTGAAGAAGCGCATACGCTCACTAGCTGTCCAGTGGAACTTTCTGCGGTGATGGAAGTGTTGTGTATCTGTGCTGCCCAGTTTGGAAGATGCAGCCATATTTGGTCACGAGCACTTGAAATGTGGCTAGTACTACTGAGGAACTAAATTTTAAATTTTATATAATTTTAATGAATTTAAAGAGCCACATAGAACTCTCTGTTGCTATGAAATGAGGCTGCTTAGCTGTCAGGATGTGGAAGGACTTCCATACTGACAAGAAGGTTAAACTTGATGGCCTCTAGATTATGATCTAATAGTTCTTGGAAACATGACATATTTGTTCTATTCCCCCAGATTAAATAAAAATTTAAAATGTAATTTTCTCTAGTATCTTCTATTTTCTTTACCCATGCTATTATTTAATTTAATTTTAGCAAATTTTAAAAGTGTAATATATGATACTGGGATATTACCTCTTCTTCTTCTTGCTCTTCCTCCTCTTCCCCTTCCTCTTCTACTTTTCCTTCTTTTTGGGCTTCTTTCCTTCTTTTCCTACGATTCTCAATGACTTCCGGATCCCACTGATCTCTTCTGTAGATGTACCCTGTACCACCGTGCTGTCTTTGCCCAGAAATTCTTTGGCATAGATCGTAGTCAGGGCACTAAGGAACAACATTAGTAATTTTAACAAGCATCCTCAGTGATTCTGATGCCGACAGGTCAGGCACCACACTTTGAGAAACAACACTTTAGGACCTTCCTTGATCATGTTCGGATTTCTTCAGGCCAGCTCTATGTGGAGTTAGATGGGATGGGTATTTACTGAGCAAGACTTATTTAGGCTTCCTAATTCATTAGGCTTCCTAATTCACAAGAAAGATTTCAACCCTCTCAAGTCATTTTTATAATGTGTGTTTGCCCTTCCTTATTCAGCAACCCAGGATACCCACACTGTAGGGACTCATATGAAAGTGAGTCTGAAGGACATGTGTCAGAGCAGAGGTCCTCACACTTCAGTGGGCATCAAGAGTCATGTGAAGGGCTTTTCAACACAGATAGCTGGACACCCCCTTCTGGTTCCCCCTCAAGTTTCTGAGTCATAGTTCTGGGGTGGGCCCTAAGAATATGTATGCCTAACAAACTTCTGAGTGCTGCTGTTGCAGTTGGCTCTGGGACAGTACTCTGAGAACCACTGCTGTAGTAGATCCGGTCCTGGCCCATAATTATTTTATTTTATTTTAAGCATAGGCCCCTTTAGAATGTGAGGAAAGCTATTGGCTTCTGCTTCAGAAAAACAGATATACACAATAAAATAATTTCAGAAGGTTCACAGATGTTTAAGGATTCCTGGATTCTAGGCTAAGAGCTTCTGCTCTAGAAGTTCCAAGATTTATCCCCAAGTAAGGCCAAACCACCAGAGAAATGTGTGTTGTATTGAGTTCTGTTTCACATTAGGCCCTCTGATTACACTTAAGTCAATGTGTAGAGACCACCTGGATACCCACTACCACATTTACAATATAAATGAGATTAAGGGCTTTATTCTCTACATTGATTATATATATATATATATATATATATATATATATATATATATATATATATTTTTTAAATTTTATTTTATTTATTTAACAGGCAGAGAGAGAGAGAGAGAGAGAACACAAGGAAGCAGAGTGGCAGGCAGAGAGAGGGAGAAGAAGACTCATGCTGAGCAGAAAGCCCCATGCTGGGCTCGATCCCAGGACCCTGGGATCATGACCCAGCAGAAGGCAGCCACTTAATCGACTGAGCCACCCAGGCACCCCTACATTGATGATATTTATACTAAGACCCATGTAAGATATTTCTCTCACTTAAAATTTTAATTCGAATTTCTCTCATTTTGTTTTTTCTGAAGAACATCTTGTCTTTTCATAGACAATGTGAATTTTATGTAAGTGATCACATTTCCCATTCTACTTTGGCTCATCAAACTCAAAAGCAAATTTATGTCCCAAATTAGTAAGCGTTTGGAGGCTAATGGCCTCTGCGTCTGTACTTTTATTCCACCAAGTGTTAATTTCCTATACAATCTATGTTTTCCATGGCTTGGACTTTATATTTGGTTTTGTTAATTGTTTGAGATCTTTTCTTCTCTCCCTTTCACACGTGTGACATTCTCAAAGTCCGTGCAGGGATTTTGACTGGTCTCCAACCACAGCCTGTGGTAGGCTGTAGATGACATCACGCGCAGCATCGCAAGACCTCCTCTCTCTCACAGCTAACACTAACACACTCCCAGGTGCCAGCATCTGGGTGGAGAATCATCTCATTTACTTTGAGCTGTCAAACCCTTTGGAGAATTAGGCAGATATGGATATAAAAGCTTATTGTTAATTTTCATATAAACAAGCAGACCTGGACTTCCTGAATTCTTGTCATACCTCCATGAGGCAGTTATTATTTTTGTAAAGAGGAAGTTGTGTCTTCTAAATGTCATCTACCATATGCTGTTGATAAAGGAGAGATCGGGAACAGGATCCAGTCTTGATTCAATCTAGCAATGTTTTTTTTTTGTTTTTTTTTAATTAATTTTTTATTTTTTATATAACAATCATATGTCCAACTTATTTGCTCCTTCTTTTGTTTTATTTAACTGACAGACTTATCAGGTGTCTGTTAGGTACTACATCTTGTGTTAGTTGATGTTTATATGAGTAAGACATGGTTTTTGCCTTCATATAAGGCAGAGTCCAGAAGGAAAATGGGTAATTACAATATATAATACGATAAAATGATAGAAGAGAGCAACATGAATGGTCATCAGGAAAGTATTCAACTTTTCTGTAGTAAGTAAGGTATGGGGATAAGGAGGAAGAGAAAAGGAGAGGAGGAGAGAGAGAGAAAAGGAGAAAGCAAGAGTGAGAGAGAACGAGAGAGTTAGTTGGTGTGTTGGTGTGGAAGGGGTGGTCATCAGGGAAACAGATGATGTCTGAAATGACTTTCAGAGGATGACTATGTTGAAGACTGTTGAAGAGGCAGAGGGATTTCTTGTGGATGGAGCTGCAGGTGCAGAAGCACAGAGGTATCAGAAAGTATAACTTAGTAGTCCCTATGGTTGATATATGTTATCATTTCCTTAACTACTTAATATATTTTTCAGATTTTATTCATTTATTTGAGAGAGAGAGAGAGAGAGAGAGAAGCAGACTCCCCACTCAATGCAGAGCGCAACTAGGGGCTCCATTTCCAAGACCCTGAAATCATGACCTGAGATGAAGGCAGGTGTTTAACAGACTGAGCCCCTCAGGAGCCCCATTAATATTCTTGCAGACATTCCTTGAATTCCACTACTGTCAAAAAGAATGATTAACTATAGTAACAAAACAACTAATATTCTTACCTTAATATTGATTATAATATCAGGTTTCAAATTTAAATTTTTAATTAATTCTATTTGCTGCAAAGTAGTCATGGTATCCTCTGAAAGAGTTGGTAGTTCAGTGATAACATAACCTGTTGAGTAAAATATATAATTTTTAAAGTTTATAATATTATCACTGTATGAGAGCATTGACTCATTATTGCTTTATAAGATGTCATTTGCTTATGGATGAAAAGATTAATATAGATCTTAAAATCTACATATATTTTCAATTAATTGTTAAGTTTATTGCCACATGAAGCATAATTATGAATACTGTTTTTCTGATCATAAATAAAATTACTGAGCTAGGAGGAGACATCTTTAAAAATTCCAAATCAATTTATTTTAAGCATATGAGGTGTCTAGGAGAGAAAATCTGTGATAGTAATTCTTTGAACATTAGGAAAGCTGTAAAGGTATATTATAGGGGGTGTATAGTATACTATTTTCCTCCTAAAGCTAATATTTCATAATAGAATATGTACATAGGTAGTGTTTATATAAATATGGGGAGTAAGAAAACACCCATGTTCTCCCCATACTGTTTAAAAAACGAACATTTTCAGTATGATTTTGGCTTAGCACATTATCTTGCATTCCCACCCAGAAACCTGAATCTGCTCATTGAAATTCACCCCATTTGCCATCATCACATTAATTTCCTTAATATATTTCTTTATGTTGCTCTCTTGCTTGAGAAAATTTTCTCTTATTATTATTCTCAATTCCCTCAGAATTAAGGACATCAGTCAATTTTTCTACTATTTTAATAGGAACTTTTTTTTTCTTGAAAGAACTGACAGACAAATTGTGGTTATTCAGTTTGGGATATTTGGCAGACATTTTATAAAAAGTGAGTGGAGTGAGCTGGTCACTTTAAGGACAACTGACAGTATTTGTTCCAATAATAAAATTCCAGCAAAAATTCAAATTTTAGAAAGAGTGTATCTACTGCCATAAGCTTAACAACCTCCCAATTTTTAGAGCTTTTCTTAATGAAATTGGTGGTGAAATTAATAAGTGATTTTTTTGATAGTGTATAATAAAAAGTATCAACATTTGGAAAACCTGCACAACTTAGTGAGTCAATATTTTCCAAAATAACCACTGCATGGTGCCTGCAAGTCATGCATGGGTAGAAGACCTAATCCAAGTTCAAGATAGACAAATGGATTTTATGGAACAGAGTTTGAAAAGTCCTCCATGTGGTTTCAGATTCTACAATGCAAATAACTTTTAAGAAAAATCCCCTCAGTGAGTTTTAATGTAGGATTCAAGAACAGTCACAATTATTCTAAAGACTATTAAAATATACTTCCCCTTTCTAACTACATATTTGTGTGAAGTTGGGTTTTCCTCATATATTTCAATAAAAACAATATACTGCAACAGATTGAGCAATAGGAGATATGAGAATCCAGTCGGGTCTTCTCTTAAGCCAGATATTACAGAGGTTTGCAAAGATGAAAAATAATACCACTCTTCTAAGTTTTTTGATTTGAAGAATATAATTTTTTTTATAAAATATGCTATCACTGTGAACATGTGATGGTTTTGTTATGATTTTTAAACATATTTTATTTTCTTCTTTTATTTATTATTTTTTAAAAGAGTTTATTTGACAGAGAGATCACAAGTAGGCAGAGAGGCAGGCAGAGAGTGAGAGGGAAGCAGATTCCCCACTGAGCAGAGAGCCTGATGCAGGGCTCCATCCCAGGACTCTGAGATCATGACCTGAGCCGAAGGCAGAGGCCTTAACCCACTGAGCCACCCAGGTGCCCTTATTTTTCTTCTTTTAAAGAAATGTTTTAAACATTTCTTAGTTTCAATTTCTAATATGATAGATACTGATAGATATAACCCAAGTAAACAAAAGCTCTTTTGGGGCCTCAACAGTCTTTATAAGTATAAAGGAGTCTTGAGACTAAAAAGTTTGAGAACTCCTATTCCATGCAATGCATAGAATAGTATGATTTTAAAAAGTTATTTTCTGTTGAGAGATGAATAAATGAATGTGCCTAATAAGCCAATCTCAAAATTCTCTCTTTAGAATATGCTTATCAAATGCATATTATTATCTTTTTATTTTATAAAAGCAGACCAACAACTACCATAGTAATTCCAAAATCTCATCAACTCCTTAGGCATTTCTCCTAAACTTTTTCAAACACTTTACCATCTGCTAACTATATGCTGGATGCAATCCCAAGTAGTTTAATTTCAAAAGGCCAAAAGGGAGACCTATTATCTTTGGTTTGGGATATATGAACTATAACCATGATTCTCTCCCGTCTTGCTATAATCTTTGGATTCCAACTCTGCCTATTCTTCTGCTTTTGCTCTTGTCTTTGAAAGACTTTGAAATACTGGTGGTATCCTAAGGCATCCATTCTATTCAAGGTTCCTTAAATGAACCCAACAACTCCCTGCAAAAATTTAGCCACCGCATGCATTGGCCTTGTCTCAGGAACTGGGCCAGACCTTTCTCTACTTACTGCCTCCTGCTGCTCTTGCTTTTTTTCCACTTGGCTTCCTACTTCCTTAGTTTGGTTTGGATCTTATTGTTAAATTATCCTCCATTTGATTAACAACCTTATTGGAAACTTGTCAAGACATTGGGATGTGATGGCTGGCATTAACCTCCTGGTTTAAAAGTGAGTATTGTGGTGCAGTGGCCTGGTCCTAGACTGAATGCAAACCTTGCCCAGTTTTCCCCTCCTGACTGGACATTTCCAGAGACCATCAGTCTCCAGAATTCATGCCCTCCCCTTCCAAGCAACAGGGGGTTACACAGTACCTTCCTCTCATTCCTTCTGCTGGCAGCACGGCCCACCATCTGTGTATTACAAAGGGATGACAGCAAGATGTTTGGCATTCTGTATGCTGTGCTCTCCAGGACCCTGTATATTACTACAGTCACTGCTACTGAGGGGACAGCTTATCAGGCATTTCAAGTACAACTGTTTGTAGATATCCTAAACCTCAGGCATACATGTGGACTGGAATGAGTTTAAAACTTGGTCTCTTTCCTAGTGGAAGCAGCAGAAGAGTGGGTAGCTTCCATGGAGTCTGACAGGCCAGTATTTGGGCAGCTTGAATTTTCTGAGTGATGAGTTTTAGGGTCTTACCCATTGAGAGGTGGCCAGTATCATCACACCCAGGCCCTAGGAACAAGTCTATGGAAGAGATGTGGGAGAGTGGAAGAGCTTAGTTCTCTAGACCCAATTCTGGATACTTACAAGGACATTTCCTCATAGACAGATCAGAGCTGCCAAGCCCACTGCCAGCCTCTCTAACCCCAGAGACGTGTGTGAGGATGGAAGCATAGATGAGGACTTCCCCTCTCTGTCCCATATCTCCTTGATACCATTGCCAAGCCCCTACCTTCAATGCTGAAGATGGAAGAGTGGGAGACCTCCTGCCACTCCTTGCTGCGAGGCTCTGTTTGTACCAGCATTGGCAGAGTAGACACGCTGCAGGCTAGTGTTCAGCCTGTATCAACCCCACCAGGAAGAAGCTGAAATACTGTCCATATGACTGCCCAGGGGTAACTACTTGGTCCATGCCATCCCTTTACCCCCACTTTCTGGTACAGTGGAATGAATTATTTCCACCAAACTGAAGATGGCATGCCACTGCTTTCAGATTGAAGCGACGAGAGATTCAGAGATATCAAGTAGTTTATGTTCATCCAGCCCTAATAGGTACCTGACCTCATGCCAGCCTGATCTGAATGGATACACTGGTGATCAATGACTTATGAGACCATCCACAATGGGATATGTCGGGGACAGGGAATGCCCAGACTAGGGCTGTCCATCATTACTGGAGAAAGTGAGTTTTTCTGGAATCTAGAAACAGGAAGCAAATAGGGACTTCCCAGGATGCCTAGGCATTGGCTCTGACCCAAGTTTTGAAAGCTCCTCACTTCCAATTTCACTCCTACCATCTACCAGGCTGGTGGGTAGGACCAAGTATCAGAAAGACTCCTTGATGAGCAAAGACTTTTAAACTGCATTTAGCAAGATGCTAGATTCCACAGAAATTCCTCTGGGGATGCCATAGACTAGGTGGGGGGAGTTTGGGCAGAAGGGATTCTAGGTTCTGTCCCCACTAGAGCCCTTAAAAAGCCCAGTTGTGCATACCTAAAACACAGCCATGCAATTGCATGTTAATCGTGTGGCCCTCAGACTCAAGAAACCATTTATACTGCTTCTCTTCTGCCAGCTCCCAGAGCAAGCATCAGTGTACAGTAAGTCTAGGGGAAAGAGGAGTACATTAAATGATTTTAAGGGATGCCAGTCAGCAAGATCCAAAATGAAGGAAATTCTTAAACACAGATAACTTAAACATAGATAACTTGCTTTTTCAACAAAGAGAACACAAGATGATAGAAGGAGGTAGAGGGATTTTATAGATTAAAAGGGACTTGAGACATACTAAGCAATTGCTATATGTGAAACCTGGTTAGATCCCCCCCCCCCAAAAAAACTAAGCAAACAAAACGAACAAACAACAACAACACACACACACAAATAAAACAACAAAAAAAAAATCCAAAAAACAAACAAAATAAAACCCCAAAATGGAAAACCAAAAAACAAAACCCAAAAATCAGGTAGGAAAAAAAATACACAAGGCAAATAATGAAATCTGACCACAGAGTGGTCAGTAAATGATTTACTATTAATTTAGTAGGCATGATAATGTAATGTGATGCTAGGTTTAAAAATATTCCTTACCTTTTTGAAATATATACTAAAACCTTTACAGATGAATTGATATGATATGAATTAGCTTCAAAATAAAGTAGGTTAGTAGAGGAATGTGGGCAGGAGGTCACATAAAACAAGATGAGACAAGAGTCTTCATCGAAGCTGGGTGAGGGACACATGGGGGTTTTATATCACTTTTACCTTTGTTTGAAATCTTCCACAAGAAGAAGTTAAAAAGATTCTGAACATCATGAATGGCATAACTGAGTAGGTTTATTTTTTCATTATTTTTTCTCTTTTTGCCTATATTTATTATTTATACCATGTTTTGGGGGGGCAAATTACTCTAAATTTTTCAAGAGGTAAGGGGAGATGAAATATAAAAAGGAGATATTTGCCTGCCTATGCATATACACGCTTCAGCTTCAATCACGATGATTTTGGAGGTCATTTATGGACCCATGTTGGAATTCTGTCATTGTCCTTTTTATTCATTTAACCTCCTACATTCTGGATGTTTTCTCAAGCTCAACTTCTTTATCACTGATCACTAGTTAGAAGACTGATGTGTAGACAAAGTATATGTGTGTGTGTGTGTGTGTGTGTGTATATATATATATATATATATACATATATATATATATAACAACATATGTAATAGGTGAAATTTTTCTATACGTGGGTGGATAGATGTAGTTTGTTCTGTATATCATCTACATGTAGAGAAATCTTTCTACTTATAGATGTAAATGATACAGACATAGTTTGCAGGGACGTCTGCTTTTGGTACTTCCATTATTGACTTGCTTTGGCAATCATGATTTTTACTTTACTGCATTTTATTTTTATCCCTATATTCTTTTTTAAAATTTAATTTTATTTTTTCAGTGTTTCAAGATTCATTGTTTATGCACCGCTCCCAGTGCTCTATCCCTATATTCTTAAGAGTCACAACGTCTCTCCTAACTTACTAAGGATATAAAGCAGCTTGCTAAGTTTTTCTTCTTTAATTCAATAAATCTATTTTGGGTGGGTGATTTTCTCCCCAGCCCATCTTCTTCTTCCTTCTTTTACAAATGTCATAGGGTATGCTCTTTTCTATTTAGTCGTTCTAAGCTTCAGTAGTCTTTGAAACCCCTGCTCAGCATCTGTTGGAGTGCAGGGAGACTTCTTGGGTCCAGAGTGAGAGGGTGGACGGGGTGAACAGACCGAAGCCTGCCAGTAACTGGGGCAGGAGGGTAAGCTGGCACTAGACAAGAAATTCCTGCCTGATAAGTGCGGATTAATGCAAAGAAGGCGGACAGGACTCAGTAATAAAACTCTGAGTGAATGGGAAAGCAGTCAGCAGAGGCTGTCTGCACTGTAAGGACCACGGGAGAGTGTCGATCCCTTCCTGGATAACACAGAGCTCAAAGAAGATGGAACCATTTAAATTTATTTATTTGTTTACAAATGTAGAGTCTGAAGAATAAAAGGAAGTAAACAAAAATACGTAAGCTGCAGGCACCTGGGTGGCTCAGTGGGTTAAATCCTCTGCCTTTGGCTCAGGTCATGAGCTCAGAGTCCTGGGATCCAGCCCCGCATCGGGCTCTCTGCTCAGCAGGGAGCCTGCTTCCCTTCCTCTCTCTCTGTCTGCCTCTCTACCTACTTGTGATCTCTGTCTGTCAAATAAAAAAAATAAAATCTTAAAAAAAATACCTAACCTGCTTAACGAATTCAGGCTCTAGAATTCTTACTTCAGGGCAAAGGAAACAGCAACTTCAGAAATTATGTGTGCCTCATCTAAAGCATGAGTTTTAAGACTGCTTTGATAGCCACCGATTTACAAAAACAAACATACCAAAGTGAGAAACTTGCAGAGAGTTGAGCTTCTCCAACATTAGCTTTATGATAAGTTCTTCGGGAATGCTTTGACCACTGAGCAGTATTGACTGCAACTAAGAACCAACAAAGATAGTGTATATTAGTGTATATACACTTGTGACACAGAGCTTTTTTTTTTTTTTAAATCATAATAATTTTGACACTTAGATTTACCATAACTCCTGATTCAGTTTCCCTCGCAATCTGTTCTTCCAACACTGGTAAAGCTAAAATATGAATTCAAAATATTAGCACAAGCTGATATTAGAATTGCCAAATTAAGAAACACATTTGTGTTTTATAATGGTAACAAAGATTAATATTTGCATATCACTTTAAGAGTTTTCAAAGCACATTTATACACATTATGTCACTTAAGCTAACCAAAGGATGAGGCAGCAGATTGTATTCCACAAAGAACTTGTCTCTGCTATTCTCTAGCTAAAAGATCTTGAGGAAGCTAACTTCTTAAATATCTCTGGGCCTTGCATGCTTATCCCCTGTATAGCACACAAGAGAATGTGAGGATGAAATGACATTGTGTACGGGACAATGATTTGGAATTGTAAAGTGTCACTCAAAATTATACACAAAGTATTATTAGTCTATAGACTTTTATTACCATAGAGTTATATCCAGAGCCCATTAACTTTGCTCTCTGATTAAATGAAAGGAATACGCATCAAGAAATGTAAAAATAAGTAAACACTGGTTAGAAAAAGGGGGCCTGAAGCTGGAATTCCAAAGATTTGTTTCCTTTTAAGAGGAAATATTCTATCCCTTATGGACGACATCCCGGGACAGAAGTGATAGGGACAAGACCTAGGGGAGGACTCAGGAACTGAATTAAGTCCCTCATTGCTAGTCATCTATGATTGTACAATTTGTCCCCCAAATTGTACCAGATTGCAATTTCACTAACAGCACATGGAATCAACATTTCATAACATTCTAGCCAAAAATAATTATAAAAACTTTAAAGGTTCTTTGTCAATTTGATAGGCAAATATGATCAGTGCTTTTTATTTTAAGATTTTATTTATTTATTTATTTATTTGACAGACAGAGACATAGTGAGAGAGAAAGAACACAAGCAGGGGGAGTGGGAGAGGGAGAAGCAGGCTTCCCAGTGGGCAGAGAGCCCCATGTGGGGCTTGATCCCAGGACCCTGGGATCATGACCTGAGCCAAAGGCAACTGCTTAAGGACTGAGCCACCCAGCGCCTCGGATCAGTGTTATTTTAATTAGCATTTCTTTGAATAACAATTTCTTTGAATAACAACTTTTTTCTTATATTTGTCTATTTTTATTTCTACTTTTATGAATTGACAATTCACTCTTTTTTGCTTATTTTTCTATTAGAAAAAATAGTTTTATTGATTAAAAGAATATTTTATATAAAGATAGCAGTCCTCATCTTATATACTGCAAAGAACACAAAGCAAAATAATAAAAAATAAAATTTATCATTGAAAATAATTATGTCTTGGGGCACCTGGGTGGCTCAGTAGGTTAAGCATTTGCCTTTGGCTCAGGTCATGATCCCAGGACTCTGGGATTGAGCCCTGCATCCAGCTCCCTGCTCAGTGGGGAAATTGGTTCTCCCTCTCCCTCTGCCCTTCCCAGCTCCCGACTTGTGCGCTCTCTCTCTCTCTCTCTCAGATAAATAAATAATATCTTAAAAAATAATTAAGTCTTGAAAAATGCTCTTAAGAACAGTTGTGAGGGTTTCTTTTCTTCTCATCTTTCATAGGGAGATACCCAAAACATATGTCTCCAGTAGTTCTAAATGAGAGAATTAGAGAATTGGAGGCCAGAGAATGAAGTGAGACATTCCATACATCCTCCTAACTTCTATGAACGAAACTAAGACTATCTGAAAAGCAGAAATAAGCCTGATGCTATCATGAAGATAACATTCACTAGGCTGGTAATGTGTGATAAAGTAATTACAGCAAAATGTTAACCACAGAATCTAGATGGTATAATTCTTTACATTTTTATGTATATTTGAAAGTTTTTATAATAAAACTTTGGGGGGGAAGGGTAAGATTTACCTTCTACACGAATACATTTCCATGTCTGTGCTATCTGATGAGCTAACGTTGTCTTCCCAACCCCCTTAAAAAGAAAGATGTTATTTAAAACCCACAAGCATTTGCCAGTGAAACAGATATTCTCATTTTAAAAGACTCTATTGATGGTTACAATACATGAATATTATCAAGTGAATTTTTTGTCCACAAAAATTAATGAATAGTAGACTCTACATATTTATAGCTTAATTTTTCTCTAGTTATTGTCACATTTGCCACATTTTTTGAAGTGATTTAAATAACCTTTTTTAAATTAAGAAAATAACCCTGAAATCAGGCAGCTGTACCATTATGACATTCCAGGTACTGTCCTCTTTTGACTGCCAAATTTTGTAATTTCGAATACATATCATTGTGATTATATTGAAATCCATCACTGTATCTCTTTTCTAAAGTTTTTAGTCATGACTGTTTTGACAGACTTCCACTTAGTAACTTTCAAGAACAAAAAACTCCTACTTAATGGACATCTTTGAAAAGTATAATATTTTCAAGACAGTAGATCATTTTAACATAGCAACATTTGCATCTGAGTGCTCTCACTGTTGACTTTTATTTTAAACATCTTAAAATTTAAATTTAGTTGATTAACATATAATGAACTTTTTTATTTCAGAGGTACGGGTCTGTGATTCATCAGTCTTACATAATACCCAGTGCTCATTACATCACATACCCTCCTTAAGGACCATCACCCAGTAACCCCATCCCTCCACCCACCTCCCCTCCAACAACCTTCAGTTTCCTATGATTAAGAGTTTCTTATGGTTTGTCTCCCTCTCTGGTATCATCTTGTTTTATTTTTTCCACTCTTCCCCTATGATCCTCTGTTTTGTTTCTTACATTCAACATATTAGTGAGATTATATGGCAGTTGTCTTTCTCTGATTGACTTATATCGCTTGGCATAATACCTTCTAGTTCCATACATGTTCACTCTGGACTTGTGAAACTCTACTGAATGTTAAGAAACATAATGAAAGTTACTGGAACCATTTCTTGGTACCTGTCCCAGGGTCTATATAAAATTAAATCAAGGGTAGGATCCAGCCCTTAGTATGTGCTGTTCTGGAAAGGCCCTTTAATTCACCAATTCAGGCTCTCTAATGGTAACTACCAACTAGTTCAATGGCTGAAAATACTGCTCATTTAGAGGTTCTTACTAGAAATGCCTAATAAGGCAGGATACCTTGTGTCATCCATTTTGGTTTCTTTTTATTTTGTGGAAAGACAATATATAGGTCCATGAACACATTGCAAAGGTAAAACACATTGCCTTTCTGTATCTTCAGATATTAATGGGAGAGCCCAGTTTGTCTCCATAGTGTCCTGTCTTCCCATACTCAGGGAGCTTCATAACAAATTTCACAGAAAGTTTTATAAGCAAATTATGTTTGAAATAACTTTTGATCACAGACTACTAACAATTGTCATGCTTTGATTTTGCAATACTTTGATGAATTCTATTTCTTCATAATGTAAAAACAAAGATAAGTACAATGTAGGTTCCTTTTCAATTAGAGTGTACAAGACAAGATAAAGTTAAGAACTTACAACCAATATTATATCAGTTATTAAAGTCATACAATGAAAGTCTAATACTCGAAAAAATTAGCACATTTTGTGGTTTTCATTCTTGTATGGTAATATAATGTTAGGATTTTAAAAATAAAAAAAATAGAGTAAATAATAAGTTAGGAAAGATAACTTACTGGTTTCCCAAATATAACAAAGCAAACAGGTTTAGACAGCAAAAAGTTATATTCAGCTTCATCTTCACTAAATATATCCGCAAATGAATGCTCTTCTGTCTCCTCTTGAGAATTCATAATATAAACTACTACAGTAAGAAAGAATACGATTGTCAGTGATTAATCTAGTTAGAAGAGGAAGGCAGGTGAGGGAGAATGAGACTATCCTGAGAATTTACTTCGCCTAGAAGACGTTCCACATCACTAAACACAAGGATTTTGCTGATATTCACAAATAAGTTAAACTTATCTATTAAAACAATAATAGGCTCTTAGTTTGAAATAAAAAGCAAAATCTAACTATATATTGTACAAAAGACAGCTAAAATGAAGTGTTTCTGCAAGACTAAATTAAGGGAAAACATACATATATACATACATATACATATATGTTATGATGTGTATATTCGATTAAAGATCAAATTAAATATACTATATGTATATATACATATATATGTCACACAGATATGTATGTGTCTATGTGTACATGTGTAGGGACTACCAATGGCTCTAACAGAAATCCGAATGGAAATTAGACAATACATAAAACTGAAAAAGAACATATACAACAAAAGTTAGAAGATATAACTAAGGTAGTATTTAGAAACCTTAAGCACTTACATTAGAACCAAAGAAGTTCTGAAAAATACATGAGATAAGCTCACCACTTTTAAGATGTTGAGGAAAAAACCCCAGGAAAAATAGAAAAATATATTTTAAAAGTTAATAAAATAGAAAACAAACATATAGAGAGGGTCACCAAAGCTAAGTAGTGGTATTTTGAAAAAAAGTATAAATAGAAAACTTCTGTCAAGATTGATCAAGAAGAGGGACGCCTGGGTGGCTCAGTTGGTTGGACGACTGCCTTCGGCTCAGGTCATGATCCTGGAGTCCCGGGATCGAGTCCCGCATCGGGCTCCCAGCTCCATGGGGAGTCTGCTTCTCTCTCTGACCTTCTCCTCGTTCATGCTTTCTCTCACTGTCTCTCTCTCAAGTAAATAAAAAAAAAAAAAAAAAAAAAAAAATCTTTAAAAAAAAAAAAAAAAAAAAAAAAAAAAAAAAGATTGATCAAGAAGATAGAAGGCACAATCAAATAATTTTAGAAGTGTGATTTCTTATATCTTGAAATTAAGATTTTTTTATATCTATCATTAATCAGAGAATGTTCTCCATGGTATACTAATTTTTTGAAATTTGTTGTGGTTTGCCTTATGGCCTAGTACATGGTAGTTTTTTTAAAGATTCCCTAAAAAGTATATGTGATTTATGTTTTTTTTAAAAATGTAGTGTTTTTTAAATGAAGCTTACATTAAGTTTGTGAATATTAGTGGTTAAATCTTCCATAATGCCTACTGATTTATTGTCTACTTGATCAAACAATATTAGATATATAAAAGAGGAAGGACTACAGAGTAACAATGCTACAGATGTAATATAGATAGGTGAGGATATCATAAACCAAAGTTATCCCAAATAAATTTGGAAATTTAAACAAAATTGATGAATTCCTAGAAAAATCAGCTTCTCAAGAAAAAAAAAAAAGAAAACCTGAGTGGTTCTATAACCATAAGGAAACTGAGTCAGTGACTAAAAACCTTCCCACCAAAGAAATCAGCTGGTTTTTCAAAAAGTTCCAAGTCTTACAATCTTACACTCTTTCAGAGAAAAGATAAAGTGGAGATTTCTTACATCCGTTTATCGGTCTTATAAACTTCACCTAAATCAGAGAATAGTGTGAAAAAACAAAACAATGTACCAATTTCGTTCATAAACAGGATTTACAAAATCCTAATATTAGCTAATTGAATCCAGCAATATATAACAAGGTAACATCAAGACAAAGTTGGGCTTTCCACAGGAACTCAAGGTTGGCCTAATATGAGAAATTAATTTATCATATTAAAATAAAAGAGAAAAACTGTATGATTATCTTAGTAGGTATAGAAAAAGTATGAGACAATCAACATCCTTTAATGATTAATAAGAGATAATTCTCTTAGCAATTAGGAATAGAAAGGAATTTTTTAACCTGATAAAAAGTATTAACAAAAGACAAACTTTACATTTAATGGTTAAATATTAAAAATGTTCTCTTCAGGTCATGACAAGACAAAAGAAAGAAAACTGTAATTATTCCCAGTTGATATGATTGCCCACATAAAAACAAATATATCACAGATAAATTTTGAGAATTAATCTGCTAATCCAATTTGCTGGATTCAAAATGATACAAAATTCAGTTGCATTTCTATACAGGATGAATTGCTAAAAAATGTAACTAAGGATAAAAAGACTTATCTTTGAAACAAAATAATAATGTGAACAGGATTAAATATTATAAAAGACATACAAACCCTTTATGGAAAAATTACAAAATTTTATAAAATGACTTTAATAGGCAGACTTCAAAAATGGAACATAACTATGTCCCATTGGTCTGAGACAATGTTCATGGCAATGAAAGTGGATTATGTGGGCCATATGCTTCCAGGTAAAAGGAATATGATTATATTTCTCTGTGGAATTTAAGAATATTCAAATGGGCTTAATATACCAAAATTACTTTAAGATGTCATTATGGAACAAGACATAGTAAGAATTATTACTAGTATATTAAAAAGATTGAGATGAAAACTTCATGACAAAAGAACTAAAATTTCAAGTTATTTTTAGGAACAAAAAATAAGTAATGCCACCATAAAATGTAGTTATAAAGGAGACAATACATCTAAATCTTTTAGAGAGATGGTGCATTTATTAAAGAGTATTAAGTGCACTAAAACCAGGAACCTAAGGCCTGGGATGGAACATTTATGTGGATGTCTAGATACTTTGAACCCCATGATTATCTGTGTTAGGCAGGAAACTAGGCATGAGCCAAAGGAGGATGGACCGTAGCCATCCTCACATCCCCAGCAGAGGACTATCTGGGGATCACCCCACTCCACCCATCTGGCAGTTGGTTTGCAGTTACAACATCTCAGTGGGGGAAGGATTAAGTTTGCTGTGCTTATTGCACTTGTGCAGAAAGTAGCCTCTGGTCCTTATTTAATCTATGCCTCTAGAATAGCAGAATATGGAGTAGGGTGTGAAAGGCTCACAGAGGTGACATGTTAGATGGATTTGTTAAAGGAGGACATGTTAAATGAGGCCCGAGAACACATCAGCCACCTCTGCTCTTCGGGATGGCCAGAGGATACTCCCTTCTTTAAGTCTACAAGGAATGAACTAATGAGGCACTAGTATTATTACTAAGCTCAAGGTGGCTGTCCTTTGTAGGCCAGGACTGAAGGTAGGAGAAAGGCTGCTATGATACTGGGGTCCCATGCCTCAGTGAGGATGAGAGAATCTGGGAGAGCAGAGGCCAGATGGCAGCACTTAACCACCAGAAGCAAAGTAGGTGTAATTACTAGAATGGGTAGGAAGTCCAGAATGGCAGCAAGCAAGATCCATAGAGATCGGCGGTGATGGCTGGTAAGCCACGGAATTTCTAGGGGCAAAACAGATGAGCAATCATCAAAATGCTGATGAACTTACATATCTAAAAATGACAAAGGGCAAATGAATCAAAGGCTGATATCAGCAGCCACAGTGAAAAATCATGATTCCTTGCCCAGTTCTTAACTCCAAAGCCCATTTCTTGAAGGGTAGGCAAGGAGCCCTTAAGAATAGGCCCCACAACACCTAACAAGTATTCACAATAGGGATTCCCCAATCCTTCTCCAAGAGAACCTATAACCATTAACTGGGGAAATACACATGGAGAACACGGGACTATTCTCCTCTTTCCAAGTCAATAGGACACAGGCTCTGAGTTGACACCAACACCAGTGGATTCAAAATGCCATCATGGCCCCCAGTGAGAGTGAAAGCAAATGGAGAACCAGGGATCAATGGAAACTTGGCTCAAGTCTATCCTATAGTACAGGGTCTATAGGATCACTTCGTGATTATTTTCCTGGTACGTAACAGGGATTGCAGCTGGCAAAACCTTCACCGTGATTCCCTGCCTGTGGAGTAAGAGCCAATGTGGTAGAAAAGCCAAATGGAAGCTCATGAAACTGCTTACTGGCTCCTTGGCCCCTGGGCCAGATAAATAAGAGTAAATCATTCTGATTGAATGGAATGGAAAGGTGCTAACCAAAACTATTTAAAAGATGCATAGCCCTGCTTAATTCTCTAGTGTGGCTTAAAAAAAAAAAAAAAAAAAGATAGATCATGACAAATGATGGGGATTACTGAAAACTTAATTAAGGAATAGCCTCATTTATAACCATTGTGCAGATGAGAGCTTTGCTAGCTGGACACAGCTTCTTGTTCTTGGTAGGTAGTTACTCATCTGGCCAATGTGTTGTGTTTTTTTGAATTCCCGTCAGAAAAGAATATTAGAAGCAGTTTGATTCATGTCAGCAAGAGATATTCTGTTCTACACCAGGACTCTCCCATGTTTGTAGCAAATAGAGTAAAAGGGGGTCTTATTGATCTATAATATCGGGTGATCAGGGAGTGGCAAATGTCCAGGATGCCTTCCTAGGACACATGAGCAGCAGAAAGTGGAAGATAAATTCACAAGGATTTAAAGGCTTGTTACTTTACTTACTGAAGTTTTAAAAGACTAGTGGTCTGGGTCATTCTGAGATATTCTCTCCAAGGTAAAGGACAAGTTATTGTACCTTACTCATTCTACCTCTGAAAGAAGGGGTGTAGTATTTTATAAGTCTCTCACTTTGGGAGACAGATGTAGCACACTTGGGGATACTGTTCTGATCCATTTAATGGGTGACTTGGAAAGCTACCAGTTTTGGGTGAAGCTCAGATAAAGAAAGAGCTCTGCTGAAGTTTTGGTGTATGATACCAGAGGCCTGCTTCTTGGGCCATATACCTGCCCAGATCCCAGGATGTGACAGGGAGGTACTTAGAGCATGGAAGAATTCTTTTGGAGTCTTAGCAAAGCCACAACAGAAACCTCTCAGTGTAGATCCCTGTCTGCAGCAGAGAACCATTCCCCATTCAAGCAGCTGCTCTTGGCAATGCTCTGGGCTCTGGGAGAGGATGAGTGCCTGACCATGGGACATCAGGTGACTCTGGAAACGGAAGTGCCATCATGAGCTGGGTATGTCAGATCAAGACCTCAAGTTGGACAGGCATAGCAGCAATCCACCAAATGATAAAAATGGAACACTGGGATCAGTTCCAAGCAGATCTAAAGGGTACAAATAAGTTTCATAAAAAAGCAGCCCAGACCCCATGTCACCTGTCTCTTGCTCACCAATGTCTCTCTTTTAGCTCACACCTCATATGGAATTCCCTAGGATCAGCTGATAGAAAATATTTATCAATAGCCAAAGGCACATAACTCAATTCCTCAAGCCCTAATGTCACCCTCCCCTCCATAAAAACTGAAGGAGGCTGAGGTAGAAGGAAAAGTAAATAAAATTTCTTCTAAACCTAAATCTCACTAACAAGGACGCTTGATAGCAGGAATGTAACATTCCACCAGGAGACTCCCAATTGTCTTTATGTTAGTGCCTCATTAGAGGGAAAGTGGCCTTGGCTGGATAGTAACCAGGCCTTCAATATCCTGACAGTCTTCTTTACCCCAATAGCTCTTCGGAACAACCCTTTGTCCTCACCTACCCAACTCCTGTGTATATATCCAGCCACTCCTCACATGACCGGCGCAGCAGCATCTCCGTCTGCCTACAGGTCCTGTCCCCGTGCTCTAATAAACCACCTTTTTGCACCAAAGACGTCTAAAGAATTCTTTCTTAGCCATTGGCTCCGAACCTCACCTAGGTTCAAGACTTCATCACTTCCAGACTTTAATCCCACTTGGGGGGTAGCCCTACATGATGATGATTAAGGAAATCCTTCTTGTGGGCAGAGGTTTTTTAAAAAAGATATTTTATTTATTTATTTAAAGAGGGAGAGAGAGAGCACAAATGCAGAGAGGGAGAGGGAGAAGCAGACTCCCCATTGAGCAGAGAGTCAGACACAGCGCTCCATCCCAGGACCCTGAGACCATGACCTGAGCCGAAGGCAGACGCTTAATCGATTGAGCCCCCCAGGTGGTTCTGTGGGGAGAGATTTAAGCAGTATTCCTAGGTCCTCAGGTTGGAGGACAATACTGAAGGTTTGGCCCAGGGCCTTAGAGGAGCAAGATTGAAAGACAAAAGAAAATGACTTTTGGGGAACAGGCACGTGAATGAAACTATGTGAATGAAACTGCGAGAGGGGTTAGCAAACACACTCTGTGGCGACCTTTAACAATCACATCCTTGTGTCATTATTCCCTTCCCTCAATGTGCTCTCCCTTAAGTGGGAATTACTCTGAGACACACATCTCAGGATTCTCCAGTGATTTCAGCCCACAGAGACATTTGCTTGGTAATATCCCCTTGGTCAACTTCCTTCTGTTCATTGATGTTGTTTCCTGGGATTATTCCCATATAAAGCTCTAGACTTTGAATTTTTGTCTCAGGATCTGCTTCTGGGTGAACCAAATGGAGAAAATGTTCAAACGGAAGTGCTGTTACAGTATAATAGAATAAATGAAAACTAATATTGGAAACCAGAAATCCACAGATATTGTAAAAGTTGTTATCCTAAATGAAAATATTAGTGCAATTTATTTAATTAATACTTGATTTCATATGAAATTTTAATATGTATTTAATACTTGATTTCATATATTTAATACTTGATTTCAGATTAATTGGTTTCCATTATGAAACAAAACAGAAATATTCTTCCTAGCTGAAAGATCCAAGTCAACATAAAATGCCAGAACTGACCTGACCATCTTTCCAGTTCTTAAGCAGGACAAAACTATGAAAGAAAATTAAAATACTAAATAATTAAACATTTATTTTAAAAATTTGGTCATCTCTCAATTTTAAATTTACAATATGATCTCTGACATCTCCTTGTTAATAACATAATCTCGAATATCACATTATGTTATGCTTTTATACTATAATTCAACAGTTTTTAAAAGTTCCCTCACATTTTTAGCCGTTGGGAAACCCTCTAGTAGTGGGTTCTGTGGTTTCCAGCACCGCCCCCCTCCCCGGAAAACCTAATACTTCTGCCGTGGCGAGTCCTTACACTCTTCTAGCAGGTCCTCAGTAAATATTTGTGGAATGAAGACGTTAGTCGTTGGAACGGAAAATGGTGTGAAAATTACTTTACCGAGAGATCCCAAAGTTCAGTTTTATAAGAAAATTAAGTGGTCTGGGATCCTCGCAGGTGAGGTTCCCATTAATTGATACAAAACACGTCGGGGAGGGGGACTTACGACCCCTACTTACCCCGCCACAGCACAGTCCTCAGGAGCCCACAGGACCCCACCCGCCAGGCCCCAGCAGCCGGCTCGAGCGCCTCCGCGTGTGTAGACCGGTTGCCTAGGCAACCCCTGGCGGGGCTTCGCGCAGGGCCTCTTGGGAGGCCGGCTTGTAATTCATTCGTTTTTAAAAATCTTAGGTATTCACTTTTGCACTTCACTTCGTATTTATTACACATTCCTTTTCACAGGTATAGAGGGTGACGATTAGAGACGGTATGTACACTACTCACTTACGTTCACACACATCAGATGGAAGCCTGTCTCCAAAGCCGGTGCCACACCACAGGGCGCTACGCTTGGCAGTCCCCTTGAGGAACTGACAAATAGCCAGTCTCCGCCACAGATATGTGGCAAAGTCCACGATGTCCAACTTCAGGTGATATATTTTTTTAAAGGTGATTTAAAGAAGACTCTCAAAGGGTTAAAATGGAGAACAAAGCGATGCAAGGGGAAAAACACCGACACTCGGGGAAGGGCTATCCTCTATGTTTCCAGGAAAAAGAGGGCCGAGGTAGGCAGAGAAAAAAAGAAAAACTTCGAATGGATCTATCTACAATTCGGCGAACCGCTTCAAAAGAAGCAGTTCAGTCTCAAATCCTCCCCTTTTCCACAGAGGTGGACCAGAAGAAGCGAGAGTCTGAACAAACCGCGCGACTTTTTCTCCGCCCACTTTTTCTCCTGCCCGCACCAAAAATGGCGCCTTTCGCTTCCTCTCTAGGTAGCACGCAGGTTCTGGGAGCCTCTTCACGCCCTCTCTACGGTATCTCCTGAAGCCCCGCCTCCGACGTGCCCGGGGCGGGGTTTGCCTGCGGGTCGCGGGCCGGGATCAGGAAACACCTGAGCTGTACCCGGTCTCCTGTGTATTTAGTGCCCAAGTGGTGTTTTCTGGCTAGATCCGGTGTCGGAGGTCTGAGGTGTCTTCTCTCCGGGCCTCCTGGGGCAGTCCGGAGGCCGCCGCACCCTGGGCCGCGGCCTGGTGTCCTGTCGTAAGAGCCCCAACTTGCTCCGACCATGCCCGCGGCCGCCGCCCCCATCATCAGCTCCGTCCAGAAGCTGGTTCTGTATGAGACCAGAGCTGTAAGTTCCCGCCGCGGTGGGGCACAGTGGGGCACGCGCGGGGGTACGGTGGCAGCACCCCCCTCCCTGGGTCCCTAATCCCAGCCTTGGGCATGTGTCTGAGGGGGCTTCGCCTTGTCATCGCACCCAGGGAACTGCTGCTTTTGCTTGTACATGTTTCCACTTAAAAGCAACGGTTGGGTCACACTGGAAACAGGCGCTCGTGGTATCTCCGAAACTCTTCCTGAAGTTCTGAACGAGTTGCTGGATACTTTTAAAGAACTTTCAGAAAGTCTGTTAGCGTTTTGCATTTCGCTACTTACAGTACAGGCAAGGCTATGAAAAAAACATTTTTGACCTTTGAATGGTTAATTTGTGTTTTCCTCTTCTATGGCATACCAGTCACTATGATTGAGGTTAATTATGTGCACTTTTATTGCTAAAAATCTTGGCTCTCTCTATTTGAAAGGAAGACTTATTTTGTTTAAAGACATTTGTTTGGATGACATTTTGCTTTTCACTTGACTTTTTTACAACACTTTTTATTACTTTGAGTGGCCATGTAAACAGTTACCAGTAGAATAAGATCAGTTTTTGTGTTTAGATTCTAGTTCTCAAAGATTTAATGGAATAGTGTTTATAGAAATACATACTTTGGACACTTATAAATTGGACAGAGCTATTGCTACTTCGTTAGTTTGAAAATTATAAAAATATTTTAAACTTTATTCAGAGAATAGATATTGCATCTCTAAAATATCCAATATTTATATAGTTTTGAGGATGCTCAGTTAATGCATTCTTTAATTGTATACTTATTTTATAGTTTCACCATATTTTAATTTTTAAAGTTAATATTTTTATATATGTGTTTAAAATTTTACTCTTTGTTATTTAATAATTTCCAATAAATTGAAAATGGTAAAAAAAAAAAAAAGAAATACATACTTTGTCATTTGTGTGATTGAAAAATAAAGTATATCTTTTCTGACTTGGGGTAGCAGTGATTTTAGGATCTGTGTTTAAAATTGCACTTGATAGTAATAAGATTGCATATGCCAGAGACCTTCCTGTTGTGCTGTAGAGTGTTTTATAAGGCGCATTCAATGAAACTTGAGTTGTCTTCCATTAGATTAAGTAGGTACTTAACAGTTTCTTGGTTATAACATGGTTCTTAGTGCACATCTGCTTCGGGTCACGATTAGTAGAGAAACATTGTTGACCCTAAACTAATTTTGTTAGCAACTTCATTTGATTAGATCCAGACCCGAAGATAAAATTATAATATTCATAGATGTCTTCAGTTGTTCTCTGAGGCAAGTCATACAGAAATATTTTGACATTGAAATAAAACCTGTTTTCTGTACAATGTCCTGGTAAATGTCATTGTAGGAAACATAAATACTATGTTTAAAACACAGAAACTCAGCTCCTTAATAAGCTGAGCATTCATCAGGACTGGCTGAGATGTTAGTGTTCTTTCGAAAGCACAACTCATATTATAGGGCTCTAATGCTCAGAAACCTTCAATAGCCCCCATTTGAGGGGAGTAGATTCTGAATCTCTTAGTTTGGCCTTCAAAGCCTTAGGTGATTTGTCCAAAACCTGTCTGGTCTTATATCTAATTTAATATCAATTCAACAAATATTTACTGAGAATTAACTCTGTGCCTTTATGTGCCTTATTCTGCAGTAAAACTGTATTGCTTTCAGTTCCTTATACCTTCCACAGTGTTTTCGGCCACTTGTTCTTTGCAAAGTCCCCCTCCTCCTTCTCCTGTCACAACCTGCCAGTCCTCCCAGCACAGATCTGGTACCATGCCTTGCAGACAGTAGGTTTCCAGTAGGTACTCGTTGAGAGTGTCTAACATGAAGAGGTGTGTGTTGTAGAACTTGGTTGTTACCCCTCTCATTCATCTAACGAATGGAAACTAACTAATGGGACAAAAGATGAGTTTATCAGAAGGATGCTGGAGGAGCCATTGCATGGAATCACTGGAAGAGCCTAACTCCCTAGCTTCTGGAAAGGCAGGAACAAGACAGCAGGGTTAGAGAACCCACTCAGAGTGCTGCCAAAGACTGGACCACAGGTACTAGGAGAAGAAATCTGATTGACTCAGCTGTGATTGGTAATCTGGCCCTGGATGGACAAATCATGTGGCAGAGATGGGATCTGGCACCACCCCCCCCTTTTTTTTAAAGATTTTATTTATTTGACAAGCAGAGATCACAAGTAGGCAGACAGGCAGGCAGAGGTAGAGAGGAAAGGAAGCGGACTCCCCGCTGAGCGGAAAGCTCCACTCAGGCCTCGATGCGGGGCATTTGTTCTTTTTCTTTTCTTTTCTTTTTTAAAAGATTTTATTTATTCATTTGACAGATAAATGTAGCCAGGGAGGCAGGCAGAGAGAGAGGGGGAAGCAGGCTCCCTGCTGAGCAGAGAGCCCTGTGCGGGGCATAATCCCAGGACCCTGGGATCATGACCTGAGCCGAAGGCAGAGACTTTAACCCACTGAGCCACCCAGGTGCCCCAAGGAATCTGGCAATCCTGACTTTATTTCCAGGAATGGTTGGACCAGGGCAACCACCCTGAGAAATGTCTGCTGCATTTAATCTTTGAAGCTCAGTTTCCTCATCAATAGAGTATGTGAATCTTCTTTTTTACATTTTGACTTAAAAATTTAAGCAGAAAGATTTGTTTGAGTAATAAGCTCAAAGCTTAAAGGACATATATAGCTCAGAAAAAAAAAAAACATGAAATTACTGGCAACTAAATAGATCCTAGGAATTAAAAAAAAAAAGCTGTAGCAGGTTTAATTAATGAGAAGAATAGTTAATGCCTATGGAACTTCTATGCCAGCTGCTGGTCTACATATATTTTATTATTTAATCCTCATAAAACCTTGAAGAAGGAGATCTTGGTACTACTATCACTACCTTTCACTATTACTCAGTGAAGAAAAGAATGAGGCAGAGAGAACAGTGCTATTGAGAGTGTGGTCTGGTACCTGGTGCCAGGCATAGGTAGTTTGTAACTGGATTGGGACAGATTACATATAGAAACTGAGAATCAGTGATTAGAAACCTTTATGGCTCTATGTGACAGAGTAATTGTATTTGTGATGTACCAAATAGTTTAGAACATTGGGTTTGTGGTTTGTGTGCTTTTGGTTTTTTTGTTTTTGGCTTTTTTATTATGGAAATTTTGAAAAAAATACAAAATAAACAGAATAATATAATAAACTCCCATATAACTATCACCAGCTCCAAAATTACCTTTCTTTTCTTTTATTAAGATTTATTTATTTTTGAGAGAGGAAGATCACACACTGCAGGGGAAAGGGGCAGACGGAGAGGGTGAGTCCTAAGCAGAGTCCATGTTGGGTGCAGAGTCTGTGTGGGGCTTGATCTCACAACCCTGAGGTCACCACCTGAGCTGAAACCCAGAGTTGGACACTCAACCCTACTGTGCCACCCAGACACCCACAAAATTAACCTTATTAGCTATAATTCATTCCACTCCTCACCCATCACTTATTTTATAAGGTTCTTTTTCTTTAAAGATTAGGTAAATTGAAAGGCACAAATCTAAGCTATAGAATATGGAAAGAAAGTATACGTGTATATTAACCACGTCCCTGTCCTGCCCTAGAAAGTTACCTTGTGTCCCTATCCAGTCACTTGCTCCCTTTTCTTCACTGGCAACTAATATTCTTTCCTTTTTAACCTTAGGTTAAATATGCCTATTGAAAAACTTTCCAATTTGAGTCTAGCTTTTTTTTTTTTTGCTCAGCATGTCTTCGAAATTCATTCATATTGTATCAGTAGTTGGTTCCTTTTTATTATCGAGTAGTAGTCTATCGTATACATATTCCACAGGTGGTTTATCCATTTTCCCTATTGATTTAGACTGTTTCCACATTTAGGCTGTTGTCAGGCCAGCTGTGGACAGTCTTGAACAAGTATGTTTGTGATTGTATGTTTTCATTTCTTTTGGTAAATACCTAAGAATGAAATTGCTAGTCACAGAGGTGATGTTAGGTGGTTACAACAGCAGGGTATGAAAATCTCCATTGCACCATATCCTTGTCAGCATTTGGTGGTGTTAGTTTTTTGAGATTCAGTTATTTTTGTGCCTGTATAGTGGTATCTCATTATGGTTTTGATTTGCATTCCCTGAATGACTGATGGTATTGAGTATCTTTTCACGTGCTTTTTGGCAATTTTTATATCTTCCTTTGTGAAATGTCAAAGACTTTTGCCCACTTAAAAATAATGGGGCTATTTGTCTTTTCATTTTTTATTTTTAGTTTTGTATATAATCTAGAATTAAGTCCTTTGTGATATATGTTTGTGATTATTTTCTTTCAGTCAGTGGCTTGGCTACTTCATTTTCTTAATTTTTTTTCAGCATTACTTACATATAACTGACAAAATTGTAAGATATTTTAAGTATACAATATGGTGACCTGATACATGTACACACTGTGTTAATGATCTTTTGATGAGCTTAAGTTTTTAATTTCAACTAAGTTTAATTTATCAAGTTTTTCTTTTGTGTTTATTGTTTTCTGTGTCCTAAGAAATCTTTACTTACTCCTAGAGCACAAAGATATTTTCCTATGGTTTCTTTGAAAGATTTATACTTTCAACTTTTACGTTTAGGGGTGTGTTTCATATTAAAATAATTTTGTATGTGGTTGTATTACTTATCTATTGTGGCGTAACAAATTACTCCAAAACTTAGTGGCTTTGGACAACAATAAATATTTAATATTTCACACAGTTTCAGTAGGTCAGGAATCTGGGGGTGACTTAGTTAAGTGGTTCGGGCTCAGGGTCTCATGAAGTTGCAGTTAAGATGTCATCCAGGCTATGGTCATCTCAAGGCTTGACAGGGCTCAAGGATTTGCTTCCAGATAGCTCACTTCATGTGCTTGGCAGGTTGAGCTGGTTGTTGATTAGAGGCTTCAGTTTCTCACCTTATGGACATTTCCATAGGACTCCCTTACTCTCTTTATGATGTGGTTACTGGATTTGCCCAGACAGGGTGTTCTAAGAGAAAGAAGGGTGATGCTACAATGTCTTTTTTGACTTAGCCTCAGGATTTGCACTCCATCATTTCCACAATTTCTGTTGGTTATGCAGGTCAGTTCTGTTTAGTGGGAGAGGACTATGTAAGAGCATGAATACCAGGAAATGAGAATCATTAAGGATTCTTGGAGGCTGGCAACCACAGGGCTTGACATTCTGTGCATCAATTGTCCAGTCTCATTTGTTGAAAAGATCACTCTTTCTTTATTGAATTCCTGTGGTACTCTTGTTAAAGATTAGTTGGATAACTGTGAGTTAATTCTTAAACTCTCTATTTTGTCCAGTTGATCAGTTTCTTTTTCTTTATGGCATTACTACCTTGTTTTCATTATTATAGCTTGATAGTAATAGGAAATCAGGAAGTATAAGTTTTCCAAATTTATTCTTGAAATCAGGAAGTTTAAGTTTTCCTAATTTATTCTTTTCCAAAGTTGTTTTGGCTACTCTAGGTCTTATGGATTTACATATGAATTTTACAGTCAGCTTTTCCATTTCTAATAAGCCTATTGGGATTGTGATTTGGGTTTCATTGAATTTATAGTCCATTTGGGGAGAACGGAATCTTAGTAACATTGAATCTTTTTTTTTAATGATAAGATTATTATTTTAATTGAAATATTTCTTTTTTAAAAGATTTTATTTATTTACTTGACAGAGAGAAAGAGAGATCACAAGTAGGCAGAGAGGCAGGCAGAGAGAGAGAGGGGGAAGCAGGCTCCCTGCTAAGCAGAGAGCCTGATGTAGGACTTGATCCCAGGACTCTGAGATCATGATCTGAGCTGAAGGCAGAGGCTTAATCCACTAAGTCACCCAGGTGCCCCAATTGAAACATTTCTGTAAATTAAAATTATTTATTTAAAAATGAGGATTTATTAATATTTGAATTATTAAGATATTTTACATGTGTATAATTCATATTTATATAGAATGAAATTCCTTGCACATGACCTACTACAAGAAGATTTTCTTCTTTTCATTTTTACTTCATACATAGGGGACTTCTTTTCATAAACAAATTTAAGCAAGCTAACAAGATGAAACCAAAAACCTCTATTGTAATAGTAATGGTAGTAGAGAAAATAACAGGGAAAGAAACATAGAAACAGAGCATAGCAAACATTGATAATGTGAAAAGAAAAATAAACTTACCTTTAGGTGATATTATACTAGAAAAACACTTAAACCAAGTGTATAGAGAGCATTTTCTTTCAGTTAGTTTAGAACACATGGACTTTGCGTGACAGATTAAATTTCTTAAAATGTTTGTAATTGGGATTATCTGAATTTTTACATTTTAGGATCATATAATAGAGTCCTTTAACCTATGGTGTATCTATCCATTTTTTAGATATTTAGTTTCTCTTAGCAATGTGTTGTAATTTTCAGTGTAGAAATTTTACTACTCCTGAGTATTTTACAAGTTTTGATATTTATTGCAAATGGGATTTTAAATTTGATTTAACAATTGCTTGTTACTAGTATACAGAAATTGAGTTAATTTTTATATATTGACTTTATATCCTGGAACTTTGCCAAAGTCATCATGTTGAGAAGCTGGAGCTGGTGTGTAGAATTAAGAATATGTGGATTATGGGGCACCTGGGTGGCTTAGTGGGTTAAGCCGCTGCCTTTGGCTCAGGTCATGATCTCGGGGTCCTGGGATCGAGTCCCACATCGGGCTCTCTGCTCAGCAGGAGGCCTGCTTCCCTTCCTCTCTATCTGCCTGCCTCTGTCTACTTGTGTTCTCTGTCTGTCAAATAAATAAATAAAATCTTAAAAAAAAAAAGAATATGTGGATTATGACCTGTTGAATTGGGGGGCACAAGCCACTCACATGGGGTCAACAGATAGCTCACTCAGCATTGAACTTTCACTTTGAGAAGTGAAGTCCACGGGGTCATTTTGGTTGAAGGTACAGTTTCAGTACACCTACACAAAGGAGGTAGAGTCACAGGATTTAGAAGTGGCGGGGTGGCAGGGTTGGGGATGGGGAGGGAATGATCTAGGGGAAGAGTAGTCCTTTGTCCTAGTCATAAGTGAGCAGGAGATAAGAGAGCAGGGTAGCAAATACCTATTACTTAAAAGGTAGCAGAAGCAGAAGTCACTCACTTTTTGTGTGCTTGATTCTTAAGTAGTATTTTAAAAGGTTTGGGAAGAGCAAAGTGCGAAATGATGGTGGGACTCCTAAGCTCAGGTCCTAATCTAAACGTTCACACTCTGGGTGTGAACAGGGTCATCATACTGTAAAATACCTAGGCTTTGACACAAAATAGTTGTTTTTCTTATCACACTCACATATTAGTTCTAATAGTTTTTTTTTTTTTTTTGTCGTTGTTTGTTTGTTTTTATAATTTCCTTAGCTTTTCTACATAAAAAATCGTATCATTTAGGGAGAGGAACACTTCTTCCTTCCCAATCTGGTTGCCTTCTATTTTTTTCTTGCCTTCTGGTACTGGCTGGGATCTCTAGTACAAAGTTGAATAAAAGTGGCAAAAACAGACATTTTCTTTTTTGTTCCTGATCTTATGGGGAAAACAGCCTCCCTATTAAATGTGATGTTAGATGTAGGTTTACAGAGATGCCCTTTATCAGATTGAGGAAGATACTTTTCTATTCCTAGTTTGCTGACAGTTTTTAAAAATCATGAATAGATACTGAATTTTGTTCCATGTTTTTTCTGCATCTGCATATGACATTTCCTTTATTTTCTTAGTGTGGTGGTTTACATTAGTTCATTTACAAAGGTTAAAAGAACCTTGTATTTGGGGGCTATTTTCTACTCCGTCATGCTATGGTATTATTTTTGTATTTTGCTAGATTCTACTTACTGATATTTTGCTAGGGATTTTTATGTTCAGGGTATTAGTCTGTCATTTTCTTTAAGATCTTTGTCTGATTTTGGTAGAGGTAACTTGGGTCTCATAAAATAAGTTAAGAAGTGTTCTTTCTTTTATTTTCTGAAAGTGGTTGTGTAAGATTGATGTTATTTCTTTGTTTAAATGTTTGGTAGAATTTACTACTGAAAGTGCTTGGGGTTGCTTTGTGGGACAAAGTTTGATCATCAATTTCTATAGCAGCTATAGGGCTGAGATTTATAGTGGGTCTTGAATCACATTTTTTCTTAGTGGGGAAGGGGTAGAGAGAGCGGGAGAGAGAGAATCATAAGCAGACTCCATACCCTATGCAGGGTACAGTCTCACAACCCTGAGATAATGACCTGAGCCAAAATCAAGAGTCAGTCTCTTAACTGACTGAGCCACCCACCTGCCCCTGGAATCCCATTTGATAAATTGTATTTTTCAAGAAATTTGTCTAATTCATCTTAGTTGTTGAATTTATTGGCATTAAGTTGTTCACAATCTCTTATTAAACTTTTTAATTTAATTCAATTTTTTCAAAAGATTTTATTTATTTATTTGACAGAGAGAGAGAGAGTGAGAGGGCATGTGAGCATGAGCAGGGGTAGGGGCAGGGGAAGAGGGAGAAGTGACTTCCCGAGGAGGAAGGAGACCGACGTGGGGCTCAATCTCAGGACTCTCAGGACCCTGAGTTCCTGACCTGAGCCAAATGCAGATGCTTAACTGACTGAGACACCCAGGTGCACCTCTTATTAAACTTTTGATGTCTCTAGGATTTGTACTAAAACTCCCCGTTTTTTCCTATTATTGGTATTTTGTGTTCTCTCTCATTTTTTATTGATCCATTTTGCTAGGCATTTATCAAATTTACTATTTTGAAAGAAGAATCTTTTGGATTGGTTAATTTTTTCTATTGTTGTTTTTTATTTAATCAGTTTCTGTTCTTAGGCTTATTATTTTTTTTCCTCTTACAGATTTTGGATTAATCAGTTAGTGTTTTTCTAACTTTATAAGGTAGAAATTTAGGTCATTGAGATTTTATCTTTTCTAATAGAAAGCATTTAAAATGATAAATGTAAAAAAGAGTCAAAAGCCTATGAAAATATCAGTAGTCTGGGGCACCTGGGTAGCTCAGTGGGTTAAAGCCTCTGCCTTCGGCTCAGGTCATCATCCCAGGGTCCTGGGATCCTGCCCTGTATCAAGCTCTCTGCTCAGCAGGCAGTCTGCTTCCTCCTCTCTCTCTGCCTTCTTGTGATCTCTGTCTCTGTCAAATAAATAAATAAAATCTTTAAAAAAGAAAATATCAGTAGCCTGACAACAAATAAAGCTGTATATTGCTATATACAAAAAGTTTTGTAAATCGTTCTGAAAAATAAAACACCCACCAAAAAAGGACAAGGACGTGGATAGGTAATCTGACAAAAAAGAAGTGTGAATATAAAAAGCTAATTCAACTTGCTAATAATTAAAGCAATAAAATGAAAGTAGATTCCCATTTTCACCTGTCAGAATGGCAGAGATGAGAGAGATTGACAAAAGTCATTGTTGGCAAGTGTATGAATCAGATAAGGGTGTTCTTATTTTGGTTGATGGGTATTAATTGGTTATGAAAGGATTAGGAGAACAAAAGAGACAGTGGACAAGATGGGCTGCCTCTTGTCCTGAGCCTTCATTTTGAGGGATAACTGGGCAGAACTGCTCTGAGGTGACGCTCATTGTTACTTTTGTTTGTAGGTGGGTTTTAAGGTCTCTGGAGAAGAAGTGGGGTGGGTTGGTAGATAGCATGTAGGAGTTGTAATTCTGGCTTTGTGAAGGGTCTGCTTCCTCCCAAAACTTCCCTGTTCTCTATGCCACCCTGACCTTCATGTTGCCCTTCAGCAACTGGGATGATGCCCTTGCCCTTGTCTGTCCTGTGACCCGGGCTTACAGGGAAACTGAGGTCAGATGCAGCCCTACTGCTCATACAGTCTAGTGCCACTAGGACTTACTTGCTCACAGTGGGTTTAGCAGCCTGAAGGTACGCTGGATGAATGTGCAGTTTACCTTAGATGAGTTCCAATTTACAGTCCTTGCTTAATATAGAATGCCCTACAGGTCTTACCATTGCAGTAAGTGATCATTTTCTTTTCTTTCTTTCTTTCTTTTTTTTTTTTTTTTTTTTTTTTTAAGATTTTATTTATTTATTTGAGACAGAGAGCATGAGAGAGAGAGAGCACAAGCAGGGGGAGTGGAGAGGGAGAAGCAGGCTCCTCACTGAGCAGGAAGCCTGATGCGGGGCTCAATCCCAGGACCCTGGGATCATGACGTGAGCCAGAGGCAGCCACTTAGCCAACTGAGCCACCCAGGCACCCAAGTGATCATTTTCTAACAAATTAACATGTAGTGGTTGAGTTTAAAATTGGTAGCTGAACAGAGCTGTGGTGGATTTTTGTATCTGCATGTGTAGGGGTGAAGTTGTTGGGATGATCTTTACCCTTGCTAGTTCAAAATTGTTAGTATGTGTGTATGTATGTTTATTTAATTCCTGCTTTGTTCAAAAGGATTCAAGGACACTTCTCCTTCTTCTCCATCCTGTCATACTAAATAGAGTAAAATAAGTAAGAACATAAGTTATGAAGCCTGCATGAAGAATGCAGGCTTCATTAGCCCGAATGTTAGCCTCGGTTCGTGTAATGAGGGAACAGGAGAGAACAATATAAGACACAGTTGGCTAAGGGATTGGAGCAGGAAATCAAAGGATATAGAACAGGAGAGAGAAGCAGAGTGATTATAGCTG
Source organism: Mustela lutreola (assembly GCF_030435805.1). NCBI lineage: Eukaryota > Metazoa > Chordata > Mammalia > Carnivora > Mustelidae > Mustela > Mustela lutreola. The sequence continues at coordinate 22,375,436 of NC_081295.1, read as the reverse complement.
ATTTAGAAGGTGGGGTTGAAGGTGACCAAGTTTCCACTTATTTCTACGGGGATCTGAAGTTTCTCCATCAGTTAAACCCTGAAGCTGTAAAGAGTGAATCTGGGGGCGCCTGGATGGCTCAGTGGGTTAAGCCTCTGCCTTCTGCTTAGATCATGATCCCAGTGGGCTCTCTGCTCAGCGGGGAGCCTGCTTCTGCCCCTCTCTCTGCCTGCCTCTCTGCCTACTTGTGATCTCTCAAATAAATAAATAAAATCTCTCTCTCTCTCTTTTTTTTTTTTTTAAAAGAGTGAATCTGGAGGCATCCTTTTTGACCCTCAGAGGCTCATTTCTTTTTGAGCTGCCTTACTGATTGTGGGATTGCTGGGATAGGCGAAGAGGCAGGCCCGTAATACTGTTAGAGTGTGCGAGGTAACTTCATGGTGATCTTTAAAACATAAAATCTTTATTCTGAAAGTTCAAGTGAAGTTTAACATTAATTGAAGCTGTCAGGCAACCTTAAAATTTCCTCTCTTTGAAGAAAGCTGATTTTATTCCCTCAGATGAAAAGTGAGTGATTAATTAGCCTGTCATTATAAAAGGAGATAATAATGTTAATAGATACTGAACTTCCTGTTAAATGGATTACCTATTATATTCCATTTGCAGCTCATGTATATATTTTAGAAACACATTCATCTTCATACTAAGTCACCACTGTTAAAGCTACATGTTGAAATGTTAAGCTTTCTCTTGAAAAGTGATACTTCACTTTCCAGAAGAGGGCCAGCTCAGATCATCTTCCATCTTAATGGGCATTTAAATATGGTTTTCTTGGGGTATCTTACTTCTTCACCTCCATTTCTGCCAACCCCCGCCCCCCCAGCATATGTACAAACACACACACACAAGCGTTTTCCCCAGCGGGTGTTGGGTCGTAGGTACTGGCCCGTGTATGTGCTTCAGGCAGTCCAGCTGGGATGGACTCACTTCCCCACATCCTGTGTCTTCCTCTTCCTGGATGTGTGGCCTCATTTTGGTGGTGTTCCTCCTCCAGTTGCTTCGTGGGAAACGGTTCATGGGCAGTACTTTTTTTGAGACTGTACATTCCTAAAATGTTTTATCCCAGCCTCACATTTGATGAACAGATTTAATGTTGAATGAAAGATCGAAATGCATTTTCTCTTAGAATTTTGAAGGCGTGATGTTCTTGTCTTCTGGTGTTGCTGTTGAGAATTTATAATATTATTCCGTTCTTGATCCTTGATCTTTGATTTGAAGCCTGTTCTTTTTTTTTTTTTTTTTCTCTTTAGGAGCTTGAGTTATCTTCTTTTTATCTTCAATTTTCTGAATTTTTACACTCCCACTACCAGAGATAAGAGATGCCACAAATTTCCATGCCTTTTGGGAGTTCTGTAGTGTAAATTGGATTCTTTCTTGACTTCTCCACTGTCTGCTTAGGGTTCAGCTTTCTTGGGCATGCTTTTAAGTCTCAAATGATTTTTTTTTATTTTTGTGGTTGCTATCTCCACTCTTCTCTTTGCCCTTGGGGTTTATGTAAAAAAAAAAAAAAAGTGAACATAAAAAAACTTACTGTATTTTTTAGTAAAGTGTTTGGAAGGAACAGAGGTATTCACTTCTTCATCTTTATCCAGAAGAGTATTCATTTGCTTTTTGAACGGCTGTGTTATGGATTTTGTCCCCACCGTAGCACTAAAATTGCCCATAGAACAGCCACTCAAAAGATCCTGTTGTTAGACCCCCTGGGCACTTCCATGTCCTCATCTTCCTTGACCTCTCAGCATTTTTTGTTTTTATTTTTGTTTTTTTCTCTTTAATTTCCTTAAAAAAATTTTTTAATTTTTAAATTTGATTTAGTTAACATATAGTATATTATTAGTTTCAAGGGTAGAACTTAGTGATTCATCATTTGCATATAAGACCCAGTTCTCATTACATCAAGTGCCCTCCTTAATGCCCATCACCCAGTTACCCCGTCCTCCCCCCGCACCTCCAAAAACCTTCAGTTTGTTTCCCAGAGTTCAGAGTCTCTTATGGTTTGCTTCCCTCTCTGTTTTTATCTTATTTTATTTTTCCTTCCCTTCCCCTACATTCTTCTGTTTTGTTTCTTAAATTCCACATTTGAGTGAAATCATGTTATTTGTCTTTCTCCGCTGACTTTTTTTCACTTAGCGTAATATCCTCTTGCTCCGTCCATGTTGTGCAGATGTTTGATGGCTGAGTAGTAGTCCATCTTGATCCATTCATCTGTCAGTGGACATCTGGGCTGTCCCCATGTTTTTGCTATTCTTTCTGGACATGGGGGCTGTAAACATTGGAGTGCATGTGCCCCTTTGAATCACTATGTTTGTACCCTTTGGATAAATACCTAGTAGTGCAATTGCTGGATCGTAGGGTAGTTCTATTTTTTTTTTTTTTTAAGATTTTATTTATTTATTTGACAGACGGAGATCACAAGTAGGCAGAGCAGCAGGCAGAGAGAGAGGAGGAAGCAGGCTCCCTGCTGAGCAGAGAGCCCCATGTGGGGCTCTGTCCCAGAACTCTGGGATCATGACCTGAACCGAAGGCAGAGGCTTTAACCCACTGAGTCACCCAGGTGCCCCTATTTTTAACTTTCTGAAGACCCTCCATACTGTTTTCCAGAGCGACTGCCCAGTCTCAGCAGCATTTGATGTGGACGTGATGGCTTCCTCCTTTCCCAGATGGTCTCCTCCCTTTGCTTTGATGATTCCATGCTGCTCTGGGTTTTTTTTCCAAAAACGCTGGCCATTTTTCTCAGTCTTCCAACCTGGTTCCTTATCTGTATCCAGCCTCTGAATAATTTTATATAGAGTGCTTTTCAAAGCTAGTGTTTTGGGGGCTCTGTCTCTATCTTCACTCTCCATACTAGGTTTAATCCAGTCCCATGAGTTTGAAGGCCATGTATATGCTGTTGACATGAGCTCCAGACTCAGAAGTTCTCACTTGACCTCATTGGGCATGTTACAGCAGAACTCTTTGGTTTCTCTTCCAACCTGCCTCCCTACAGTCCTTCCCTAAATCAGTAAGTGGCACCAGCAGGCTCAAACCAAAGTAAGTGGATTGACGACACGCTTAGAAAAATGGGTGTAAAAGTTGGTGGCCAACTGTCCACCAGAGGGCAGTGCAGGCAAGTGAGACTATCCACAACAGCAGGCCAAGCTGGAGCTGTGGTTTTCTTTCCCACCTAACTGGCTCCACATGAGGTCGCTTTTTCTGCACAAAATAGTTTTAGGATTCTTAGACCACTTCAGGAGAAAATGTGGATAGTTACATTTGCTTCCTTTTTCTTTTCCCCCACTCAGATCCGTTTGTAAATTCTGTGGATTTTAGCTGTTTGTTCTCCTCTTCATGGAGTCTTTGAGAGAGTCTGGCCTGATATGTTCAGTATCTGCCCTCCCATGGGGGTGGTCTGAAGGCCCATAGATCATTGGCCCACTAGTACTCAGGAATCACAACTTTTTATCACAAGCTGCCAAAGCAAAGTCCTAATGCAATTTCTCTTTCAATTTTCTTGGATCTATTAAAATTCTAGGAACTTCATTCAGGGATTTTGCCTTCCTTAACGCTGTGATGTTCTTCCTTACTGAGAGATCAACTTACCCAAAAAAGATGGGTAAACCCTGTAGAAAGTTACCCAGCAAATTAAATAGGTGGCATTCTTTACCTAATATTTACTCCATGTCTATGGAACCAAGGTACCAACCAGAGGTCCCAGCCTCTCAGTGCATATAATTAAGTGAAGGGGTCAGACATCCTAAGTAAATTCAGGTAAGGTCTTCAGAAGTCAGTGCTATACATAAAAATGAAAGTGTTTTGGGAAGGAGCAGGTGACGAGAGAAGATGGTTGCAGGTGGAGACAGTAGGTATCACTTGTGTTGTCTTGGCGCTGTACATGGAGTCCTTATGAGAGGTCCTTCAAGGCCAGACTCAGCATCGGGACACCAGCCTCTGGATCACTTGCTCCAAGCCTCCCCAGATGTGTTAAGTGAGTGTCCTTCCTGTGTTGCCATCACCCAGTTCATCCTTCTATTATGACATGCCACTCACGGTTGTTACTTTACATGCTCTTCTCTGCTGAGGACAAGGACTGACTGCTAATAAGATTTGTGCATTCTCCCATTCTGGCTCCATTCTGGTCTGTACGTGTTTTTCTTTCTCTAAAGTACTCTTCTTTTTTCCCCTCTGAGTTTGTATCTCTTTCTGCATTCAGTGGCAGAGACTCACTGACATCTTAAAAAGTGAGGGGGAGAAAAGGAACTAACAGCCATCAGATGCCTTCTTTGTGTTGAACACTCATCACCGTATTAGCTGTTTCATGAGCATTTTCTCGCTTCATCTTGTTCCTTGAACAAACACGCCAAGCTTCTTCCCCTTCAGGTCCTTGTGCTTTCTGTTTCCTCTCATGGGGACTGTTTTCCTCAAGTCCTCAAGATGGTGGCTCCCTTTTTTGCTAACAAACATGTATAGCTGGGTTGCCTGGGTGGCTCAGTGGGTTAAGCCTCTGCTTTCAGCTCAGGTCCTCGTCTCAGGGTCTGGGGATCAAGCCCCACACTGGGCTCTCTGCTTGGCAGGGAGCCTGTTTCCCCCTCTCTCTCTGCCTACTTGTGATCTCTGTCTGTCAAATAAATAAATCTTTAAAAAAAAAAACCAAAGAAACAAACATGTATAACTTACAAACCATCCTTCTGAAGTTCATTTTATTGGGTTGGTGACCACCAACCTCCTCTTAGTGGAGAGTGGGGTCCCAGCGGGGTCCCACGGGAATTAGCTGGAGCCGTGCCCTGAGTCTTTGACCCTGCCTCTTAATGTTCCTGTCCTTCTGGCTGCTCCCTCAGTGCATCAAGTCCCGGTCACTGGGTATCTTAAGTTAGTTTACTAATTTTATTAAAATTGCTGTATTTTTATCTCATTATAACTGGTAGTATCCTTTAAACTGTACCCCTCCTAGGAGATCAGGGATTCCATTTTTTTCCCTAGCTTTCCTCTTAAGATTGGGCTAATCAATCATCTTTTAATTGAATTTGTGTTTAATAATTACAGGCACCATTCCTCCTGACATCCTCCCCACCCCCAGGCCTTAGCAGGGGTGGTGCAGGGGCTGGAGTATATGCCCCCAGAACCAGTCATCTTTTAACACATAGTTTAGTTCTGTTTAGCCTGGAAGTCTAGGTCAGAACTTTGTAAACGGATTTATACTTAATAATAAAAAATTCCACCAAAAAATTGGCAGAAATACTGCCAATCTAGTATTACTATAATCAAGTACTCATCTTCTTTTTTTTTTTTTTTTTAAGATTTTTATTTATTTATTTGACAGAGAAGAGAGATCACAAGTAGGCAGAGAGGCAGGCAGAGAAAGAGGGGAAAGCAGGCTCCCCACCGAGGAGAGAGCCTGACGCGGGGCTCGATCCCAGGATCCCGAGATCATGACCCGAGCGGAAGGCATAGGCTTTAACCCACTGAGCCACCCAGGGCCCCCAATCATCTTCTGATATACACCAAAATCTTACTTTTAAAAATCTTTCCCATCCTTTAAGGCTCAATTCAAGTCCAGACTTCTCTAACATTTTCTGTACCTCTACCACTGCATGTTAATCTTTTTTGCTCTGAATCCCCATGGTTTGCATACTTCAGTTTGGCCATTAATCTAGAGAATCTTATTTGTTACTTATTTTGTGTATCTAAATATTAACTGACCGATGAGATGGTAAAATGCTAGTTGATTGGAGCAATGTTTTCTCAATTTTGCTATGTTGAAAAAGCGCCACTTTTAAAGACATTTTTAGAGGAGAACATCTTTATGTATTTTTCCTAATGCGTTTCACTTATTTTCTTAGAAGTTACTCGCCATCTTTAAGTTTTCTTAAAACATTTTCTTTAAATTTAAGATTATTATTTTTTAATATTTTAATTATTAATTTTATTCTTAGTGTTTATTTAAGAAGACTGATGTGCTCAGGTATAATGTACCAAGGAAGTATTCAGAACAGAAAGAATATTAATTATTTCCTGTAGCTTATTTTTAAAAAACGATTTGGGAAACTATACTCATTTAAATTTTTTATAGGACTTTGTAGTTTTTTATAGTTGCTATATTAAATTAATTTTCCATGTTTTACAAAAAATTTGTAAAGATTTATTTGATAAAATTTTAATATTTCCATAGCTATAATTGTCTAAGCATTCCTAATTGTATTTTGAGCTTTCTAATTCTTACTAGAGCTGCTTCTTCCTGGCAAAATTTAAACAACAGTCTCCAATCAGTTAGGTTGATCTGTATATAATTTAATTAAGTTAACCTGACCTGGTTATTGGGTACATTTCAAATACCAGACTGATATTTATCATGACATCACTAAGAATATTTCATTGACCTTTTAGAATCAGCTTTTCTTTAATCTGCCAGTTATGTTTAACAGAAATACTTCTTTTCAAAAGTAACCTGACTTTATTACAGTATTTAATTTCAAAAACCAAAGTGTTTATAAAATGTGTATAAGGAAAAATGCCTTAAAAAACTAATGACATTTTTTTCCACTTATAGAGATACTTCCTAGTTGGGAGCAATCATGCAGAAACAAAGTACCGTGTTTTGAAGATTGATAGAACAGAACCGAAAGATTTGGTCGTAATTGATGATAGGGTGAGTATCTTGCAAACCTGAAGACAAACAGTAACTTTTGTACCTGTTAAAGGTACAAAAAGCTTTTACTGATATATTTATTTTCTTTTTTTAATCAGGCATCTGACAATTACAATTATTTTTCATGGTGGCTAGAATTTAAATCTCTAATCTGGTGTCTAGGAATTACTGATATTACAAAGTATGCTGGAATTACACTTTGTCCTTCATTGTGATTTGTTTTACAAAGCAAACTCTTTGGATGAGGTAGTGAATATATTTTCTTGAAGAAGTGGTATTTTCAGGATTTAATCTCACTCAGTATTGCATGTACTGAAGAGATTATGTATTACTGTGCTTTAATATGAAGCTACTTGCAGTCAGGGCGAACTTTTGTGCTGCAGACTTTTTATTATGCTGCTAAAAATCACCTCCGGGTGATCTTCTGGTGACTTGCTATGCATGAGAGAAATGTGATGCTGTTCTTATCCAGTTGTTGTATTAGCCAGAGCAGGAATACAGACTTAATTCAGGTAACACAAAAACATGAGACTGTTAGACAAAAGTGAAATATAGCATGATGGTATTGAACAATTTTAACTCTTCCAAATGAGAGAACCTGACTTACCTTCTGTCTGGGAATATCCTGAACCTGTGCTGATTACTGGTTTCTCAACTATGTGGGTAGCTACAGTTTGCAATGCATTTTCACTAAGTTCTTTGCAAAACTCTTTTCTATGTTATTATAATTTTGGATAAATTGTATATTGTGATTTCTAGCCCTCTTGGGGATTATTCTTCATTCTCCCCCTATTATGGGAGTTTTTATTAATATAATGTTTTGATTCTTGGTTTTACTTGGGGATGGGAACAGTTGATCAGGGATTTCTTTAAGAATCTGAGAATCTGTGGGCCTCATAAAAATACATATTTGTATGCACATTCAAAACTTTGCACACAGCTCTAAGAAGTTCACAGATTTCTTGAAATTTGCTTATGATCTTTAATGTATGGTTCAGAAAATAAGTTTTGTGGGTTTTTTTTTTTAAGAATTTTATTTATTTCTTAGTGAGTGAGCGAGAGAGAGTGTGAGCAAACGGGGAGGGACTTAAGGGGAGGAAGGAAGAATGTAAAGCAGATCCTGCACTAAGCACAGAACCCAACACAGGGTTCGATCCCATGACCCCTATAAGATCATGACCTGAGCCAAAACCAAGAATTAGATGCCTAATAGACTGCTCCACCCAGGTGCCCCAGAAGGTGAGGTTTTGACAAAATTTTTTGGTATAGTGACATATGATCCGGTAACCACCCATAATTGCTATTATTAAAGAATTTATTGGCTTTTAACATTACAGCTTAGTTGTGCACTATTATGTACTTTTCTGTGAAATAGCTAGTGATTCTTATAGGCAATAAATTATCTAAAGAATAAGCACAATCTTACAAATTAAATTTGCTTGTTTTTAGCATGTATATACTCAACAAGAAGTGAGAGAACTTCTTGGCCGCTTGGATCTAGGAAATAGAACAAAGATGGGACAGAAAGGCTCCTCTGGGTTATTTCGAGCTGTTTCAGCATTTGGTGTTGTAGGTAAGAAATGTACTTCCTTCTTACTACCTCTTTTTTATTTTTCCTAAATAGACTGCTTAATGTGGTTTTATAATTATAACCCATCATCTGTGCCTTTGGTTGTTTATAAAATTTTATTATCCATCAGTCAGATGTCAAATAGCCTTTTTTTTTTTTTTAAAGATTTTATTTATTTATTTGACAGACAGAGATCACAGGTAGGCAGTGAGGCAGGAAGAGAGAGGAGGAAGCAGGCTCCCTGCTGAGCAGAGAGCCCGATGTGCGACTCGATCCCAGGACCCTGGGATCATGACCTGAGCCAAAGGCAGAGGCTTTAACCCACTGAGCCACCCAGGTGCCCTCAAAGAGCCTTTATATAGCATCTGGTATGTGCTGTTCGGTTTCATATAGGATATGAATAAGTATAAAAGTGGTTTTGGCCTTTAAGAAGTCTGTTGTCTAGCTTGGTGAGGAATGAAAAAGTAAAAAATTAGCTCAGACTATGAACATCTGCGTCACAGTCCAGACTTGATGTTGATCATTTTAGATACAGTTCTGGTTTGTTTGAACCTCTCCATTTGAATTTTACTTAAATTCGTTCCTTCCCCCAAATCTGATAAAGACGCCTTTACTTCATTTATTCACAACCAAAGTCAAACGTGGTTTTGGCTTTTAAGGATTCTGCTGTCTAGCTTTGGGACAACAGTGAGATGCCCTACAGTCTGGTGTGGACACCATCTTTCTTTGTGGTGAGTCAATAACCTGTCTTTTCTGTTCTGTGGATCTGTCCCTGGGAGTCTTAGGCTGACAACACTAGGATGAGGGACAAAAACGAATATGCTCGAGGTAACTCCAAGATGATGGTTAAAAGCCAAGCTCTGTAGTGAAAATTAAATGAGAGTGGAGATTATGTAAGAGGCAGATGACTTGGACCAGGAGTGTCTAGGAAAGATTTCCTGGGCAAAAAGAGACTCCAACTGGATCTGAAAGAGGAATAAAACTTGGATGGATGTGGGGAAGAGGTCAGAGAACCCCAGTAGGGATGATGGCAGAGGCATAGGCGTGAAGACGTCCGTGGGTCCTGAAATGTTGGCATGGAGTTGGGTGAGGCCAGATTGCAATGGGGCCTTGGCAGTCAAGCAGAGGGCAGTTCTGTCTCTGCTTCTCTGTTGCCAGAGCCTGATTTTGAGTCTGAGTTTGTTTGTTTGTTTGTTTGTTTTAAACATTTAACAACAGTATCTTTGTATTTTTTTAAACCTGCTAGGCTGTATGCAATGTTGACTGATTGGTAACAAAATTGTTAACAAAATTAATATGGACTCAACTCTGCTATATAGTTTCAAAGTCTTGCATTTTCCTGATTAGCACTTTCTATTCTGTGACTCTGTATTTGTTAAATCTTTGGTTACGTTCTGCTGTATTTGAAGTTTCTCTCAGTGCGCTCTCACAGCTCTTCATGTGTGATCCCTTCCGGTCTGTTTCGTGTCTAGGGAAGGTCAAGAATGGTAGGTGGGTTTAGTTTCCTCTTAGGACTGGCCCCTTTTCTACACTTCCTGCTTAGTCTTGACAAGTATGTTGAAGTTACATATTCAACAGATGTGTGCTTGTAGATGGAAGTCAAGTGAGTTCATGTGTTCAAATTCCATAAATTCCATAAGTGTTAAGTTCTACTTTAAGTGTTGCATATATTTTAAATTAAAAAAAAAAAAAACTGGAAATACAATGTGTCTTAAATACAGTAGGTTTAATTTCAGTATTAGTTACTTATTACACTGAAGCTATTTCTTTAAATGCTGATTCTTGGGGGCACCTGGGTGGCTCAGTCAGTTAAGCTGCTGCCTTCGGCTCAGGTCACAATCCCAGAGTCCTGGGATTGAGTTTCGCATGGGGCTCCTTGCTCAGCAGAGAGCCTGCTTCTCCTTCTGCCTGCGCTGCCTGCTGTTCCCCCTGCTTGTGCTCTCTTTCTTTTTCTCTCTGACAAATAAATAAATAAAATCTTTAAAAAATGCTGATACTTTATGATAACTTCTTTAAGTGGAAATTTCCTAAGGTGTATGCAGTATTGAATGCCTCATTAGCCAGGGTTTTTTCCTTAGTGATTAAGAGTAATGAACTGAAGATCAGTTATTGAACTATTTAAAAATAACTGCCCTTGGGTATTCTGGAGTTGTACTGGGCAGTTTGCCTTTACATTTAAATGGCCTCTAAACCATGGTCCTGTTTTGTTTTTATGGTTCTTTAGTCATCCTTCATGGTTCTTGGCATAGTTCCTTCTAGCAGTAGTCTCTGCCTCATTTGAAATCTATGGATAACTAAACTTGTAAAACCAGAAGCTTGATTTGTATCAATGGATAATTAGGTTTGTAACCAGTCATTCATTGTATACACAAGTATTAGTAAACTTTGGGTGAGAGCTGAAGGTGTCTTATTTCTCTGACGTTCTCTGACATTTCTCTGACATTCTGAGCTGTTGTGGTAGCTATTTCTCTTATGGTTAGAGGCCTCTTAGGATTGAGACTGTCTTTGGATAATGAAGTCACTGAAAGACTGACCTACCAGTAAAGTGACACAATAACGTACTAAGTTAGGATTTATTATTTTTATGGAAATGTATTTTATGTATTCTTGTTCAGCCCTGTAAATAAAGCTTAGAATGAGTGAAGAGTAAATAGGGAGTTAATGAAAGTCTATGATTTGTCTAGTAAGTACTGTCTTAGAAATAATGAGGGATGCCTATCTTTGAAAAATGTATAGTCTTGTTGTCAGATTAATGTGTATATGACTAGAATGGTTGGTTGTCTTCTATCCTATGGCCAAATATTTTCTCAGTTAACTTTTTTCAGCTGCTTGATTTGTGAATCCTATTTTGTTGGAATATTTTTAGATTGCTGTCATGCTTCATTTAGTTCACCATTGGTGAGAATCAAGAGTAGTGAGTCTTTCTTACCTGTAGTAATAGACCATATTTTTTCCACCATTGTGTCACAGACCAACACATGATCCTTCTGTACATAACTGGTCTGCAGGTTGGCCACATGTAACACATTACATGTTACAATTACAAGTTCAGTAATACCCAGGCTAATCTATGCCTGTTCAAGGCAAGTTCATTGGTCATGCACCTCAGATGTTGTAACAATCTCAAATTGCTCTAAAGTTTCTATATTCTTAGTTTCAGTTTATGTACTTGTCTTTTCATGGGCTTAGTACCCATGAAAAGCTTATGGAGCATTGCTATCATTGCTGGGCCCTAGATATGGGAAATTGGTTTACCTTGTACATTTCTGACCTGCTCCATTGTTATGTAATGGCCAGCAGGAGATTTGGGAAACCACTGACGAGGATCGTGAGCAACCCTCCCAAAGTTGTTTTATCTGGTCTTGGGATACATGGATGGAGTCAGTGGATGGTTACCTGTAGTCTTTTCCTTTTTTCCTTTTTTTTTTTTTTTTTTTTTTTTTTTTTAAGGGGCAGAAGGGGGACTTGGGGCAGAGGGAGAGAGAGAGAGAGTCCTTATGTGGGGCTCAGTCTTACAACCCTAAGATCATGACCTGAGCTGAAATAAAGAGTTGGGTGCTCAACTGACTGAGCCACTCAGATGCCCATGGTTACTTGTAGTCCACTAGACTGAGCTCTGTAACCATGCCAGCCCCTTTTGGTACAAAGCTTCAGGTTTATGGCCTTTTTCTGCTTATGTCACCTGTCCGAGGGTAGTCTTTTCAGTTGCTAGTATGTTGCAGGGGGGCAGTAGAGTAAGTATCATTGTAGCAAACTAAGTGATGGACTCCATTATTATTTAAAGCACAACCCTTAGAAATGGACTGCAGATCCAAGATAATAATGAAGACAACAAAAACAGTATGAGCCTCAAGCAAGTGAGGGAGCAGTAAGTGTGGTATTAGAGTGTCACTTTGGTTCTAGAGAGCTCTGTTGTGCAAAGGTCCTATGCACCTTGTGGAGGTTTTTCATGTTTCTCTGCCAAAGTGCTATTCTTCCTGAAGGCTTTTAAGATAATGACTAGCTGGCATGGTGATCTCTGAAACAGGAATATTGCGTTCTTCACTGTTGGTGGGATCCTCTTCAGCCACCAGCACTCCCACTACAACCTCTTACACTGTCGTTTTTTATATACTTTGCTTGGTGTCCATTTCAGATGAAACAGCCTTCTCTACTTGGAGAGAGAGATCATTTTTGCATGATGACCGTCATCTTGGCTTCTTGGAAGTACTCAGTGAAATTGGTCTGGGGTCAGAAGTACACAGAATGAAGATGAAAAAACCTGTTCTCATTTGAGTGTGTTAAAGTGATGAATGGGCTGACTCCTGAAGTTGTGTGTGCCGTACTCAAGTCTTTTAATTGTTTTAATTGTTGGCTAGGTTGGATAGGAACCTTTTAAAAAAGGGAGCAACAATTCCCGTTGGTCATAAAAAGGAAGAAGAAAATAATTTCACTTATAATATACTGAAGGCATTTGTGCTGGTAGAAGAGTCTCTTTTGTGCAATATATTTTCTTTCCTGTATTCACATTATGAAGAGAAAAGTAGAATGGTATAAGTAGTCTTGAGCTAAAAGCAAAATTAAAATTCAGTTGGAAAGTAGGTTGGGAAATTACTGCAGAGATTTTTTTGTATAAGAAATAAGTATATTGTATCAACATGGACGGGACTGGAAGAGATTATGCTGAGTGAAATAAGTCAAGCAGAGAGAGTCAATTATCATATGGTTTCACTTATTTGTGGGGCATAAGAAATATGGAGGACATGGGGAGATGAAGAGGAGAAGGGAATTGAGGGAAATTGGATGGGGAGATGAACCATGAGAGACTATGGACTCTGAAAAACAATGAGGGTTGTGAAGGGGTGGGGGGTGGGAAGTTGGGCCAGCCTGGTGGTGGGTATTGTGGAGGGCACGTATTGTATGGAGCACTGGGTGTGGTGCATAAACAATGAATTCTGGTACACTGAAAAGTAATTAGAAAACTAACAAACTAGGTAGTGGGTACATGCAGGATCACTTCTTAATCCATGTACCTTTATGGTGTGAAAATATATGTAATAAAAATTAATATAAAAATCATTAAAAAAAGAAATAAGTATAACAAAAATAAAAGGAAAACTCCTTCATTTTGGAAATATTTATTATTCCATGATGAGACGTGGAAGATTTTATGCTGCTTCCAAGGGCTTTACTTTTAGAAGTTTTATATTTCTAAAAGGGTAGCTTCTTTCTAACTTGCTTTTAATGAGATTGTCATCAGCTTTTTTACTCCCTATTCCTATGTCCTCTATCTTTAATCAGGGAATATTTTTGCTAGTCTCTAAGGCAAAGAAAGGAGTAAATGAACACTTTGTTGAAAGCAGTTTGTGCTTTGTGAATCTCTATAATGCAAGTATTTTTCACTATTTTAACAGCATCTTTCCTCAGTCTAGCTCATAAAATCTTTGAGGCAACTTTTTTTTATATGTTTTAGCTCATTTATGTTAATATAGTCAATTACTAATTTCCTTTTTCTTTTTTATCAGCTGAGAATTACAAGACACAGACAGTGGGTATTTGTCACTTGTAGAGCGAAAGTTCATAGCATCAAGATCCTGGCTCAGACTTCATAGAATGTAACATTCTAAGAGAGACTGAGAGAGAGTACATGTACACATGAGAGAGTTAGTTTTGAAAGATAGTCATGCTAGATATAAGATTCTTGATTGACAGGTTTTTTTTTTTCCTTTCAGTGCTTTGAATATGTTATCCCACAGCCTTGTGGCCTCCGTTGTTTCTGGTAGGAAGTCAGCTATATGATTGTATCTGACTCATCCTATGAGTGAGCGCAGGTGAGGTCAATGCAGACCCAGTATTCTTGACCAGTTATGCTGGAGTAGAACCACCACTTTATGAGTAGGAGCTGGGAAGAAGAAGGAAGCCCCAGATCTCAGTGTGGCTTGCTTGGGAATAGAGGTCCAGTATCACAGAGCTGAACTGGATGAGATATTCTAGTGGCTTGCACCTTCTGAGCAGAAACTATGGCCTTATAATGAGAAGTGGGGAGAGAAGGAAAAGCACTATCTTCTTGGCTACTCCTGCCAGGAGTAGATACTCTGTCACACTGGACTGGGAGTGGGGTGTCAAAGAGAAGCAGGTTATGATTCAGATACCACACACTTGCTGTTGTTACCAAGGCTCAGTAGATTTTCTTGAATAAATATTTCTCCATTTGCTATATGCTATTAGGACAGTTTCCAGAAACTTTGAAAGTTTTGTTTTATTTTTATAAATTTCACCAGTTATATTAGTTTCACTGGAGAGAAGGTCTACTGGGCTCCTCATGGTGACATTTTTTTTTTAAAGATTTTATTTATTTATTTGACAGTCAGAGATCACAAGTAGTAGGCAGAGAGGCAGGCAGAGAGAGAGAGAGAGCGGGGGCGGGGAAGCAGGCTCCTCACAGAGCAGGGAGCCCAAAGAACAGCTCAATCCCAGGACCCTAGGATCATGACCTGAGCCAAAGGCAGAGGCTTTAACCCATTGAGCCACCCAGACGCCCCTCATGTTGACATTTTGGAAATGACCCTACTCCTCAAAGGGAGTTAGTTTTTACTCCCAAAGCCAAAGTTCTGGGAGCCAGAAATCTGTTAACCAAGACTGTAGAGTAATTGGCATGTCGCGGAGAACTTAGTGCTTCTGAACATAACACATATGGTCTTTCTTTATCCACCAAGGTACAACATATGTACTCCAGTGATTTGACATAAAATATAACTTTATAACACTTCAACATTCATAAAAGGCCTAACTATCACAAATGATACTTGTGGAAGATTGCATGAAGGATATGCAATTTACTGGATTTGCTAAAACCCTCCACTTTTCTGGGGTCTGGCACCACTTCTCCTTGCCCCATCTAAGTCACCTAGTTATTATATTAATGGCTTTCAGTGTATTATGATTCTATAGCTTGACAGCCATTGATTAGTCTATGGCTAGGTCCACAACCCAAGTTAGGCCAGTCCAAGTCCTTCCCTAGGAATTCTGGAATTGGATTGATTAAAAAAAAAAAATTGTTTTTCCCCAGTGAAGCTTTTGGATGTAAAGTCTAGAGCTATTAGCAGCTGTGTTTCTCAACACATCACCCAGAGAAGTGGAGGAGGCTAGTCTGTGGGGGAGGCTAGTCTATGGAGGGAGGCAAGAATGGAGCACATGTGCAGAGATGCATCTTGACTGGGTGTTTTTCTGAGGCCCAATCCTGTTGTTGCCCTTTGCTGTCATGGATCCTCTCAGTATCCTTAATGTAAATTTCTTTTTTAAAAAGCTGGCTCAAGTTGGGTTTTGCCACTAGTAATCAGGAGTCTGTGTAGTTTGTTCTTCCTTTTAAGCAATATGTTCCAAAGTATGTTTCTCGGAACATTTATCCATTGGTTAATGATTTTTTTTTTAAGATTTTATTTATTTATTTGTTAGAGAGAGAGCACCCGAGCACAGGCAGACAGAGTGGTAGGCAGAGGCAGAGGGAGAAGCAGGCTCCCTGCCAAGCAAGGAGCCCGATGTGGGACTCGATCCCAGAATGCTGGGATCATGACTTGAGCCAAAGGCAGCTGCTTAACCAACTGAGCCACCTAGGTGTCCCTAATTATTTCTTTTTCAAAAAAGAGGATGAGGGGCTCCTGGGTGGCTCAGTGGGTTAATGCCTTTGCCTTCGGGTCAGATCATGATCCCGGGGTCCTGGGATTGAGCCCCGCTTCGGGCTCTCTGCTCAGCAGGGAGCCTGCTTCCCTTCCTCTCTCTCGGCCTGCCTCTCTGCCTACTTGTGATCTCTGTCTGTCAAATAAATAAATAAAATCTTAAAAAAAAAAAAAAAAAGAGGATGAAGTTCTGTGATCAAACGAATTTAGGGAGGTGCTTAATTTTTATCCCTTGTCGAGGTTCACAGTGCATGTTAGCATAGGTCTGTAAGTTTCTGAGAACTTACTTGGTTTTCTGTTTGTTTGTTTGTTTTTTTATTAACATATAATGCATTATTTGTTTCAGGGGTACAGGTCTGTGATTCATCAGTCTTACACAATTCACATTCTGTTTGTTTTTATATACTTCTTGCTAGTATATATGTTGACTTATTTTACATATACATTACAGTCTTAGCCATTTTTAAGTATACAGTACAGTAGTGTTAACTATATGTGCCTTGTCCAACAGATCTCTAGGACTATTTATCTTGTGAAATTAAACTCTATACCTATTAAATAACAACTCCCCTTAATCTTGTGTATATTTTTGCTTATAGCACCTCAATCCTATTTATAAAAGAATGAATGAAACGAAATTGTTTAGAACAGTATTTTTAAGTGAGATAAATGTCAGTACAGATATTTCTAGAGATTAATTATAATATGACTGAAAATTTGTACAGCTATAAATCATAGAAGTAAAGTAGGAAATGTGTCAAAAATCTTTTACCTTCTAAATACATATCTAAAAGCATTACTAACTGTAGGAAACATTATCTTTGTCTCTCTTTTTTCTGTAGGTTTTGTTAGGTTTTTAGAAGGCTATTATATTGTGTTAATAACTAAAAGGAGGAAGATGGCAGATATTGGCGGCCATGCGATATATAAGATTGAAGATACAAATATGATCTATATACCTAATGATTCTGTACGAATTACTCATCCTGATGAAGCTCGGTATGTAGTTAGTGGTGGTAACTACTGTTTACTACTTTTTTTTTTTAATGTGGTAGACCCATTAGAAGACAAAATATACTCAAAAGATTATAGATATCATGTTAAAAATGCAAAATACTAGCTCAGAATCCTATAATTTTGTTCAAGGTCTATTATAAACCTTTATTATCATGGGTAATTTAGGTGAAAATCAACAAAAGCTGCTAAAGCCATTACGTGAGATGTTATTCTTGAGGAACAGAATATTCACTCAGTCTCAACATATACTCCATGAATCACTTTGTTTATAAAGAGGGAAAAAAAATGGCAAATGTAATTACCTAAATGTTCAAACTTACCGTCACCAATAATGAGACAAAACTGACATTATTTACCTTTCAGTATGAAGCAGTGGGAAAGACACAAATTACCTGTGTAGTTTTCTTGCTAAAAATACATATATTTTTGTTTTATTCTGCTGTGCTTACCACAGTGAGTGTGGCTACCATCTGTCACCATACGATATTATTATAATATTATTAGCTGTATTCCCTGAGCTGTACTGTTCATGCCTGTGACTTATTTTATCACTGGGAGTTTGTACCTCTTAATCCCCTTCACCCATTTCACCCACCCTCCCCTCTGACTATACTTTACTAAAAACATTTAACTTAAATCTAAGCATGAGGAAATAATCAGACAAATCCATCCTTGTGGGGCATTCTGTAAGACAGCTGGCCTGGACTCTTTAAAAATGTCAATGTCATCGAAGACAGAAAAAGCCAGAGGTCTGTTCTGGATTTTAGAACAGGCATGACAACAAAATGCAATGCATGAATATCTGTTGGATCCTGGATCAAAATGTATGTGTGCTTATACTGGCGTATACACCTACACACATAGCTGTAAAGGACTTTATTGGGACACTTTGTATATGGATAATATACCAGGTGATACTGAATCAATATTAAGTTTTAAATGTAAACATGATATTCTTACTTAGGAAATTTTGTTTTTTTTCACATTTAAAAAAAATATTTTATTTATTTATTTGACAGAGAAAGATCACAAGTAGGCAGAGAGGCAGGCAGAGAAAGAGGGGGAAGCAGGCTCCCTGCTGAGCAGAGAGCCTGATATGGGGCTCAATCCCAGGACCCTGGGATCATGACCTGAGCCAAAGGCAGAGGCTTAACCCACTGAGCCACATAGGCGCCCTCCCCCAAAGTTTTTTCATATTTATGAGTGAAGAGTCATCATGTCTGCTACTTACTAAAAATGGTTTAGAATAAAATGTAACTTGTGCATTTAAAGAGAGAGAATGTATATGTGTGTGTTTAGGAGAGAGATTTAACAGTAAAATCAGATGAAAGACAGAATGGTATTTATTGTACTGTTTTTTTTTCCTTCCAATTTTTCTATAGATTTAAGTTTTGGAGGAAAATTATTGGTGCCTTGGGAATGTGGGAAAAGTGTATTAATATGTTGATAGAGAAAAGAATAGAATTGATTCATTTTAATATATAAATATATTTATTAATAAACATAAAGGTTAAAAAGGAAAAAAGTTAGGCATGCTTATTAGTTTTTTTTCTTTTAAAAAAAACTTTTTTTTTAAAGAGAGAAAGTGGGAGAGGGGCAAAGGGAGAGGAAGAGTAAATCTCAAGTAGGCTCAATCCCCAGTGATCCTCAGTGACCTGAGCCTAACAAGGGACTCAGTCTCATGACCCTGAGGTCATGACCTGAGTCAAAAATCAAGAGTTGGATGTTAACTGACTAAGCCACCCAGGTACTCCCATTTAGTTTTTAAATTTACATTTTAATTACACTCTATACTTTTATAGTGTTGTTCCAGATATACAAACCAAAATTTAAAGGTAGTGTGGCTCTCTTGTTTAAGACCCTCTGAGACAGTATATTTTGGATTCTGGTGATACTGTCTTTGATGATATTTGGAAATGGGGTTGATAAAAAATAATCTGTGTCAGATGAAAATAAGAATTTAATGGATAAGGTGGTCCTTTTGTCTTGCACTAACTGAAAAAAATTATATCCCACATAGCTTACAGGCAGACATAGTATATTCACTAAAATCAGATTAGGTACTCCCTAAAGAAAATAAAAACTGATTTGAAAAGGTATGTGTACCCCAGTGTTTGTTGAAGCATTATCTATAATAGCCAAGATGTGGAAGCAGCCCAAGTATCCATCAGTAAAAGTGAATGGGTGAAGAAAATGTGGTAGACACACACACACACACACACACCCATGAGATATTACTGAGCCATAAAGAGAAAGACCTCTTGCAATTCATGACAGCGTGGATGGACCTAGATGGTGTTATGCTAATTGAAATAAATCAGAGAAGGACAAACACTATACAATTTCATTTATATGTGGAATCTGAAAAACGATACAAATAAAAAACAAACCAAAACACAGAAACAGACTCATGAATATAGAGAACAAACTGGCAGTTGCCAGAGGGGAGGTGGTTGGGAATGGGTGAAATAGGTGAAGGGAATTTAGAAGTTCAAAATTCCACTTACAAAATAAATAAGTCATGAAGATGAAAAGTACAGCATAGGGAAAATAGTCAATAATATTATGATAATGTTACATTACAACAGATGGTAAGTATACTTATTATGGTGAATATTGAATAATGTACGGAATTGTCAAATTACCATGTTGTATACCTGAAACTAATACAACATTTTTTTGTCAACTATACTTCAGTAATAAATTTTTTTGAAACAGTGAATCATACTAGCACATATGAATCCAAGGGATAGGAAAAAGTTGAAGAGGTTTGTATTATTTATAAACCTCATCTTTATGATTCTATAACCAGGAATAGTAAAACAAATTATGTTGTTCTATATAGTGACTTGACTTTCTTAAGGGAGTGAAATTATTTTAGTATTAGTACTATGTAGCAATAGACATTATCGAGAATAAGATACAGTTATATTAATAGCTTGTTATAGGTAGACTGAATTACTATTACTAGATAGTTAAAACTTTTAACATATAAAACTACATAATTCAATAATTCACTTAAGTTAAAAGATCTGGTGGTGCCTGCCTTGTTCAGTTGGAGGAGTGTGTGATTCTTGATCTCCAGGTCATGAGTTTGAGCCCCACATTGGGTGTAGAGATCACTAAAAAAATAAATAAACTTAAAGAAAGTTTTGGTAAAATATTAGGAAATAAGATAGAGTACTAGTGAACATTTCATGCATAATGACAAGTAGAAGTTATCCCTGCAACACTGGGTTGCAGTGTTTTCAACACTAGAAAATTTTCAACACTAGAAAATTTTGGTAGAGCAGTTCACTATATTAAAATATTGTTGGGAAAAATTATGATCATCTTAATAGTTGTGGAAAATATATTTGACAAATTCAACACCTATTTGTGATCAAGTCTTTAAAAAGTTGAGAAAATATGAAAAAAATCTATTAATCCCGTGAGGTAGCTATTCACATACTTTATTCTGTACTTTTTTTTTTTTTATGTTACAAAACTTGACAACTTCAAATTATGGTTTTTGCAAACATTTTTGCTTGTTTTTGCTACCTTCTGCTCTCCAACCTCACAGCTTTTACAAAGCACATAATCGTAAAAATGAGAATGGTGTTTACTTGTCTTGCCCAAGTCTAAGTTCCCCACACATGTAAGTGTGTGACTTTTCCTCTCTGGCATAACCAATGATAAGGAAATGGTCAAACTATAAAGTTAAGGGACTCTGAAGGGACAATCAACAGACTTAGAGATTGCTTCAGAAGCATTTCCTTCTGCAGTTTTGGATTGAATTCCTCAGGTTTGTTTTTTTTTTTTAAATATTTTATTTTTAAGTAATCTATCTCTATACCAAACCTGGGGCGTGAACTCACAACCCCGAGATCATGAGTTGCATTCTCTACCAGCTGAGCCAGCCAGGTACTCCTTAATTCCTCAGTGTTAATGAGAGCATTTACAAATATAAATGTATATGTGAAGCTATGAAAAAATAATAGTATTGTGTGAATGTAATATGCTTTTTTTTGTTTTTTGCTTAGGTATCTACGAATTTTTCAAAATGTGGACCTATCTAGCAATTTTTACTTTAGGTAAGTTTGAACTTAGGTTTTCTCCTGTCAGTCACTTAAACATTTGTATTATTTTCCAGGGTGGAAAAACAGAATCAGAGGACACACTGGTGCTTCCTCTATTTTTTTTTTTCCATTGGCCAAGTAATTTCATCTAAAAGCATAAAGGTATTTCATCCTCTGAAAAATTTAATGTTTGAATATTGAATGGACCAATTATAAGGGAATTATTGTCACTATAAAAAATCATCTTTGTTTTAGGTGGAGTTTTTAATGAAATATTCTTATTTTGCAATTTTTAGTTAGAAAATGAAATTTGCATTTAGTTTCTAATACGGAGTTGTAACAATGTCACAGATTGTTTTAGTTAACAATCTAGCATATTAGATAAAAATAAATTTATAAAAGGAAGAATTGTTGCAATACCAACATAATGCTAATGGTCTTTTATTTTTTTTATTATTATTATGTTTTTAATGCTAATGGTCTTTTAAATTAATAGTATTCCTGAAGAAGAATGTGGCATAGGTATTTATGAAAACATATCCTAAGAAAATAAATTAAGAGATAAAATATTAGTTCTTTCTTATAAAGAGACATTTATAGCTTCACTATTTATGATAGTCCCAAAACCACAAACCAGTCAATGCAGAGACAACTCAAATAGCAGTAACTGAATGATGGGCAAGTAAATTCTAACAGCACATTATGATAGAACATTATACCACCACCAATGTGACCAATATGTAGGCCTAGGGGATGTAGTTATTGCGCTAAGTGGAAAATTCTGTCAGCTGTAATATCCAAACTAAAAACTGAGAACACAAAATAGCATGCTCCAAAAAGGACTTGAGTCCCAAGGACCAAACAAGACTAAGAGTGTTGTGGCTATTGGTGTTATGCACTGATGGGATACTTTGCATTATTTACCTTTATTTTTATATTGTCCATATAGTTAACCACTTATTTATCTGTGAAATAAAAACAAGTTTGCTATATAGAATGCACTATGTGTTCATTGTTGCAAAACTGAAGGAAGTTCATTATTTTAACAGTAGTCTAGTGGAGAGTTACTAAACGAAGAATTTTCACATCCACAGATGTTTATTGAATGTCTCTTTCCATTGTGTTTATTGCAGTCATCTGCTTTTCTGTCTTTATCACTTAATTTTATGTTTATACCATCTTCAAGTTGTCACTGAAACTTGGTGGTATTGTTAGAAATGGTTTTCTCCACGAATTCAACTTTGGATCCCCACACTGAGCTCTGGGATCAAGTCATCCCATGAATAAAAGTATGTCAGTTACGGTTTTTATGTCAATAAGTAAGCCTTAAAAAGGATATACTTCATTCTTAAGAATCGACTGGAATAAAGTAATTACTCTAACTAGGAAGAATTAATTTTTGAAAGTTAAAAATCAACATCCTTCCCCCCCTTCCCCTGCCACCTGTTCAGATATTACTGACATATAACATCTATAAGTTTAAGGTGTATAGTGTGGCAATTAGATACACATATGTATTTTGACATGATTACCACAATAAAGTTAGTCAACACCTCCATCCTCTCATATAATTATGTGTGTGTGTGAGAAAAACATTTAAGATGTACTGTCAACAGATTTCAAGTTACAATTCATTAATGTTAATTACAGTTATCATGCTGTGCATTAGATCCCCAGATCTTATTTAACTTAAACTGGGAGCTTGTACCATGCAACCAGCATCTCCCCATTTTTCCCAGCCTACCCTTTTCCCATGCCCCAGCCCCTGGCAACTACCACTCTACTTTATATTTCTATGAATTTGGCTTTTTTAGGTTCTGCATAGAAGTGATGAGCATATGGAAATGATCAGACTTATTTCACTTAGGATACTACCCTCAAATTCCATCCATGTTGTTCCAAATAGTAGGATTTCCTCCTTTTTTTTATGGTTGAGTAATATCCTATACCCATTCATCTATTGCTGGACTCTTAGAATGTTTCCATGTCTTGGCTATTATTGTGAATTATGCTTAGAGTCAATGTGGGCCTACAGATATCTCTTCAAGATGGTGATTTCATTTCTTTGGCCATATACTAAGAAGTAGGATTGCCAGATCATATGGTAGTTATATTTTTAAATTTTTAGGAACCTCTATACTCTTTTCTATAGTGGCTGCACCAATTTTCATTCCCACCAACAGTGCATCAGGGTTCCTTTTCTCCATAGCTTACCCAAGACCTGTTTCTTGTCTTTTTGATAATAGCCATTGTAGGAAGTATGAATTGCTGTCTCATTGTGGCTTTAATTTGCATTTCCATAATGTGATGTTGAACATTTTTTCACATATCTGTTAGCCATTTTCTTTGGAAAAATGTTTATTCGGGTCCTTTGCCCATTTTTAATTGGATTTTTTTTGGGGGGGGGGTTGTTTGTTTTGTTTTGCTCTTGAGTTTTATGAGTTCCTTATGTATTTTGGATATTAACCCCCTATCAGATAGGTGGTTTGTCAATATTTTCTTTTTTATTTTGTTGATTTTTTTTTTTTTCTGTGCAGTTCTTCAGTTTGCTGTTGTCCCACTTGTTTATTTTTGCTTTTGTTGCTTGTGTTTTGGTGTCATATCCACAAAATCTTCACTAAAACCAATGTCAAAGAGCCTTTCTCCTTTGTCTTCTTCTAATAGTTTCATAGTTTTTAAGTCTTAATTTTATATTTAAGTCTTAATCCATCTTGCGTTAACTTTTGTGAATGGTGTAAGACAAGGGTCCAATTCATTCTTTGCATATGGGTATCCAGTTTCCGTAGCACCATTTACCGAAGAGATTATCCTTTTCCCATGTGTCTTCTCGGCTCCCTTGTCAAATAGTTGACTCTGAATGCATTGGTTTATTTCTAGGCTTTCAGTTCTGTCCCACTGATCTATGTGTCTGTTTTTATGCCATGCTACTTTGAATGCTGTAGCTTTGTTAAAAGGTTTGAATCTGAAAGTGCGATGCCTCCATCTTTGTTCTTTCTTAAGATTGCTTTGGCTATTAGTGGTCTTTTGTGGATCCATACAAAGTTTAGGATTGTTTTTTTCTATTTCTGTGAAAAATGTCATTTGAATTTTTATAGGGATCTATATGGATGGCTTTGGATAGTATGGACATTTAAACAATATTAATTCTCTATGTACATGAAATATCTTTCCATTTATTTGTTTCTTCAGTTTATTTCATCAGTATCTTATTATTTTCAGTGTAAGATCTCTTTCTCCTCCTTGGTTAAATTTATTCCTACATATTTTTATTTTTTTTGATGCTATTATAAATGTGATTAAAAAATCAACATCTTTATAGAACTTTTATCCCTGAGATTAGATGCTAGGAAAATTAATGGCTCCAACTAGCAAATATGGTAAAATTGAATTTCACAGATGAAACAAATCAATTTCAACCAAATTAGATGAGCAAATTAAAGAAGAACTAATAATTGAAATAATATGTGAGTCTCCAGGCAAATCTAAAGAATTCTAGATACCTTCTGAAATTCTGTGCTAAAATGTATTGCTAGA
The DNA here is from genome assembly GCF_030435805.1 of Mustela lutreola. Classification (NCBI taxonomy): domain Eukaryota; kingdom Metazoa; phylum Chordata; class Mammalia; order Carnivora; family Mustelidae; genus Mustela; species Mustela lutreola. Next base: position 22,350,941 of record NC_081295.1, on the reverse strand, counting down.
GATATTTTTTAAATTGTTAATAATGTGAAATCAAGATTGTAAAATGGGTTTCTATTGGCTGCAAGGCCAAAATTACATTTCAAAGACTGTTACAACTTTTTGGATGGCTGTTACTCTCCTAAAACATGTTTTATCATAATGGCTTATATTACTTGCTTATTCCTGTTTTATTATGAAGTCGGTTATGGTACTACCACTAATAACTAATAGAATTATTTTTGTTCATACATAAACTACAGTAGATATTGTAGATATTGTAACATCTATGGAACTCCATTCAGGTATATATGAGAGTGTGACCCCTTTGCACAAGACTGTGAAGTTAGAGTGATTTCACTGGGAAGTAAAAACTGCACATTACAAGTCAGTGAATGTTGATCATTTGCATTGTATTATATATTTCTAATTGTGCAAATGCCTAAGTCATGCAATAATCTTTTTAACTGAAGTATAGTAGACATAAAATATTATTACTAATGTCAGATATACAACATAGTGGATTGACAATTCTCTGTAGTTCTCAGTGCTCACAATGGTAGGTATAGTCATCTGTCATCATACAACATTATTATGATATTATTGACTATATTCCCTCTGCTGTACTTTTCATCCCGGTGACTGACTTATTTTATAACCAAAAGTTTGTGCCTCTTAATCTCTTTCACCTCTTTTGCCCATCCGACCACCCCTCCTCTCTGGCAACCATCAGTTCTCTGTGAGTCTGTTTCCAGTTTTTTTGTTTGTTTGATTTGGTTTTTAGATTCCACATATAAGTGAAATGATACAGTATTTGTCTTTGTCTGTTTTATACCACTTAGTATAATGCCTTCTAGGTCCGTCTATGTTGTTTCAAATGGCAAGAGCTCACCCCCCCAATTAATTAATTAATTTAATTATTTTTGGTGTTCAAGATTCATTGTTTATGCACCACACCCAATGCTAAGAGTCATTTTTAATGGCTGAGTAATATTCCATTGTATAGATATACCAATCTTCTTTATCCATTCATCTATCAGTGGACACTTAGGTTGTTTCCATATCTGTATCTTGGCTACTGTAGGTAATGTTGCAGTAAACATAGGGGTACATATATCCTTTCAAATTAGTATTTTTGTTTTCATTCTTTAATACCCAGAACTGGAATTACTGGATTGTATAGTATTTCTATTTTTAATTTTTTGAGGATGCAGTGATTTTTAAGTTTCTAATTATATTCATGATTTACTATATTTTACAGTGTTTATTTGAATAGCTTTGTTTCTAAGTAATTGAACAGGTGTTAATGTGGTTCAGTTTTTAATTCCATATAGGAGCCAAGACTGAAATATGTTTTGCTTTTCTAATTCATGTTAAGTTTCAGTTATGTTCTCAGTTACAGTTATGACTTGTCCCACTCACTTCAGTATAATCTCACTGTCTTGCGAATGCCCCTGGAGATGTTAAAGTCAGAAACAACCCAGCCTCGCCAGGAGAGTTTCGACATCTTTGAAGATGAAGGATTAATTACACAGGGTGGAAGTGGTAGGTGATTTTCAGTATATCTAATATAGGTTAATACGGCATTTGTGAAATGGCACCTCATTAAATTAACTCACATTTCCTTCATATTTCTCTGGCCCTTATTCCTCCGGGTCCTTATATGAGGTTTTGGATATATAAACTTGACCAGTTCATTTTTATAGAGATCATTAATCACAATGTGATTTTCATTTGTGGGCCAGCCGGAAAATTGTATGCTAACCTTCCCTAGCAAACATGCCTGTTTTTTTAATGGAATACATTTACATCTAGACTTATGGTGAAGTTTGAATGGAGAATTGTTTTTTTTCCAATATTGGAAAATACACACCACCACCTTACTTTCCTTCATAGAGAGGTTTGGAAAAAATTCACCATGGAGTAGGAAACTGAGGTGTAGAGATTAAGATCTCATGGCCAATGTGCCAAGGAACCAAGGCAGCGGGTCAGAGGTTGTTCTTATTTTGATTGGTCCCAGCTTGACCCAGGTGTCCCTTATAGGCCTTGTTTCTTCAGGACCACTGTAGGGTCAGTGCAGGACCACGTGTGGGCATCAATCATCCTGGAGATCCTAAATGAACCAGTCACATGGTGCCTTTATCCCTAGATTTTTGGTTTGGTCTAGAACTTTAAAGCCAGGGCCATTACTAAAGTGAATGTGGTGAAGGAATCATTTCAGACTTAGAGCAGTTTAGCTGAATTGCATATACTTTGGAAACATAGTAAGTCAATAATGTCTTGGGCACCTTGCCCTGTGCAACCTGAATAATAGTGATGCAAATGTAGGTGCAGAGTAGGTCTGTAATCTAAAGTTCTAGCAGTATCTTTAGAATCTAAAGTTCTAAAGTGTCCTTGCAGGACACTCAGAAAGAGCCTCTTAGCATTTTGTGCTCGCTTAGCATTTTGCCAAAGGTAACCATTCGCTCTAAGACTTAGAGTGTTACTTAAACTGGATGCCATTTGTAGCATTGCCCTTAATCTACTAGATTGAGTATAGCTTGTGCTAAGGCCAAACTCAGTGCAACGTCCTTACCTCAGAACATCAAGATCACTTAAATTTGCCCTGGTTTAGACTCCCAAATTGTAACATATACTACTAGAGACAGGTGGAGGTCAAAATAATGTGTGCCTGAATATTTACTTGCATCATGTCTTCTAAATATCCCACTTAGGAATAGAAAAGCTAAAAGTATTTCTAAATTTGCACTGTATGGCATCCCAAATCTAAACTTGAATATTTGTTTTGGAATCTAAAAGCCACTTAATTTTTTACTATCTTTGGAGCAATTCTACATGACAGATATGAATAACAGTGTGTATTAGGTTTTTATAGCTGCTATAACAAATTACCACAAACTAAGGGACTTAAACCTATACGAATTTACTGTTAGAGAAGTCAGAAGTCAAAATAGGTTTCAGTGGACTAAAATTAGGCTGTTGGCAGGGCTGTGTTCCTTTTTTGAGACTATGCAGACATTTTCTTGCCATTCTATTTTCTAGAGACTGCCCACATTCTCTGGCTTGGGGCCCCTTTTATCTTCAAAGTCAGCAGTGGCCAGTCGAGGCTTTTCCTGCATTACATCACTCTGACTCTTAGATTCCTGTTTTCCTCTTTCGCTTATAAATAATGACCCTGTGATTACAATGGGCCCACCTGGATAATTCAAAATACTCTCCCGATCTCAAGGTCATCTGAGTTAACAGCATTAATTCCATCTGCAAATTTATTCTTCCTTGCCATGTAACATAAGGTAGTCACATCCTCTGGTGATTAGGACATAACATCTTCTGGGGGACACTGTCCTTCTACCACATAGGGGGAAACTGATAGGAAACAGAGAGTGAGGGCAGAAGATACAGGGGTCGGTAGAAAAGGAAAATAATACATCTGTTAAAAAGTCTGTACCATGTCAGGCAGTGTATTAGTCACTTTGCATGTATTATTTAATCTGAACATATCTCTGAAGTGAATAGTAGTATCATTTTACAATTCAGAAAATTGAGGTTCAGAGATGTTAAGTAACTAGCCAGAACTCATGAAGACTGGTAAGTGGCAAAGACAAGGACTCTAGTTCTTGTGTGTACTATTCGTGCTCTGTGTAAAGCATTGAAAGGGCAGAGGAGGTTCAATTTTTATGACTCAAACCAAGTGTATTTGTCACAGTATATAAACACTCTTAACATACTATGTTTTGAGAAGAAGAACAGCCTGCTATCCAGAACTGTTAGTCTTTTTTTTTTTTTTTAAGATTTACTTATTTATGAGAGAGAGAATGAATGGGCATAAGCAGGGGGAGGGGCGGAGCAAGAGGAAGAGAATTCCTTAAGCAGACTCCCCACTGAGCTCAGAGCCTGGCCCAGGGCTTGCTCTCAGGACTCTGTGATCATGCCTGAGCTGAAATCAAGAGTTGGACACACAACTGACTGAGCCACCGCAGCATCCCACTGTTACAGTCTTTTAAGCCATCATCAAAAACATACTTAGTTCTCATTTTGCCCTTTATATGTTTTGTAAAACTCATTGATGTTTAATAAGTATATCTGGATATGCTAAAATCATGTTTGATGAAATTAATTTCTTCGTATAGAAAAGGCCTGATAGGGTAATAACTCCCACTTACAGAAGTATCAGTAAGGCACCAGGCATGTTCGAAGCAATTTTTGTGCATTATCTTCATTACGGTCTTCACAACAACCATGTGATACAGGTACAGATGTATGAAATGGACACTGCGGTAGCAGATAGCACTCTTGGTCCCACCTGCGACCCTGCTGATGAGAGGCAGGGCCAGGGTTTGGACCCAGGCGCTCGGCACCCCCAGAGCAGCGCTCCCAGCCGCTGCCTGATGCTCTCTCTCGGCCTTGGTCGTGTATTTGTCCGTGTGTCCTTCATTTCCCTCTTGTTTACTTTTCTCTTAGGTTAAAAACTCCCACAAATCGGAAAAATATGTTTATTCTTTTACTTTGTGCAGAATCAGCACAGTGTTCTGGGTGATGATATAAATTATAGCCACTGAAAATAACAATGCTCTTAATCAGACATTTTATTTTGAAGTTAAAAACAAAAACTTTAGAACTTAAAGAGGAGTATAGACCATTTCCTTATATTTCTGGTACCGACTTCTATTTTTCAGGTGTATTTGGGATCTCTAGTGAGCCTTATATGAAGTACGTGTGGAACGGTGAACTTCTGGATATAATTAAAAATGCTGTGCATCGTGACTGGCTGTTGTATATTATTCATGGGTTCTGTGGGCAGTCAAGTATCCTTTCTTTAAAAAAAAGTTAAGGTATATATTATTAAACTTAAGCTGTGTCAATCTGTAGAAGACTGTACACGAATTATAAGATTATTCATTACCATTCTCTACACCCAGCAGGAAAACTTACTGCTGATATCAGGAATACAGACCATTTAAACAGATCTCTTATATACACAGAGAGATAAACAATAGAGAAATGCTGTGTGCTTAGGAAGTACTAGAGGCCATAAGTATCATTCATTTCTGAGAGGAGGAGCAGAATCACTGACAGGTGGGGAGGACAGGGCAGGCTCCTATAGGAAAAGTCAGGCTTGGCCTGAGCTCCAAGCAAAAGTCAGACCTGAGCAGGAAGCAAGCAGCAAGCTCCGAGGTGGGGAAAGCACGATGAGTGTAGGGGTAGAAAAGTTCATGGGAGTCTTCTCCCGCCTTAGGGTGTAAAATCCTTGGGAAGTACGACCTAGTGGGTTGTGGGGTAGCTAGTCACCAGATTGCATTGGTGGTCAGACTAAGTAAGCATTCTGGGTTTGGTGCCTGAACTTTTGAAAAGCTTTTTCAAGAGGGTAGTGTAGAGGGGAGTACTTAGGAGGGTTAAGTTGACAGTTATTTTCAAGTTGGATTAAATAGAATGAGACCAGAACAGGGTACATGAGTTAGGAAGAGTTTGCTGTGGTTCGGGCATAATGTAAGAAAGGCCTGGATTGGAAAGGGACGTAAGAGATTTAGTAGATGCAGGTTGAACCTTAGGTTAAGCTGATTTTGAGTTCAATTTTATAAATACTTTTGTTCCCTTTTACTTAACTTGTCACTATGGTTGAAACCTTTCCAGAAAGTGCTGTTATGCTACGAGGCTTAGAGAGGCAGTATTTACTTTCTACGAGTAGTATTTCGTTTTTTCCTGTCCCTTTTAGAGATCACGTAAGGACATGTGTACACCTAGCTTGTTTTCCAGTTGACGTTCTTTCTTGTGTCTTAGGTTTTTTAAGACCTATGGTGAAAATTTTAAAGGAGTGGTTGTTTTGAGATCATTAAGTGAGTAAATTTGATCATGCATATTTTGCACTAGGACTTTTGGGAGGAGTGGGATCAAGGGGTGTAGCTAGAGAGATCAGTCCTAAAGAGCACCTATGGCGCCTTCTTTACGGCACATGAGGGAGAAGAGAGGCTAGATGCTGACACAAAGGAAGTTTAAAATGAGGATGAGTAAGATTTATGCCCCGAACTTGCAAGTCAGGCTCATTAATTTATAAGAAAAACTTCCAAGCAGTGAGTATTAGTATCTGCTTGGTTTGTTCACTGAATAATGAGATTTAGCCCTGAATTACCTTTTCTGTTGCCAAAAGTGAAATGTATCTGGAAAGAACACAAAGTTTTCACCACCAAGGACACCAAAAAGAATGTGTTACAGTTTCTAAAGGTATTTTCCAAGAGGCAGTTCTAAACTGTTTTGTATCCTCAAGAGCTAACTCAGGGCCAAACCTGTATTAAGCACAGTAAATGTTTGGGTTTTTAAAAATAGCGAATAGCACCATGGATTATAATTTTAAAGCTCATTAGCTTAGGTGATGAAACTAGTTTCCTAGTTATCAAGCATTTAATGAATTGTGGAAGTCTTTACGATGGTAAAAGAAATTGCTGTATAGTCAGCATTTACTGTAGGACAGGCACTGGTTTACACGCATTACCTAACCTAGTCCCCCCAACCACCTCATAAAGTTAGTTACTTTACTAGTACTTACACCATTTTACAGAAGATGAAACTGAGGCTCAGAAAACTAAATAAGGTGACATAATCAATAAGTTGTGTATCGGTTCAGTAATTCAGTGTTTAGTTTTTGTAGTTAGGTGACACATTTGGGGAACTTTTACAGTATTACACATACTCCATTCCCTACATATGATGTATTGCTTCCTATTTAACCCCCTGTTAAGCGGCATTGCTCTCTTTGAGCGGTGTATGATCTCTGAAGACCAAAGAAGGATTAATTGTACTTGTTTACATCCTTTAGTTGGCAATAAGGAGAGACCAGGCCTTCCCTTGGCCACGAACCTGACACCTTTTTACTGTTTCATCTGAAATGCATGGAAACCACTCCTTAGGGTGGCCTGTTTTTGCTTTAATACCTGCCTCATTTGAAAGAACAGTTAGACCCAACGCTGTTCCATTCTTGGGTGGAACTTTTGGGTGTTCTTTAACCTTCTGGACAAGCTATTTTAAATGCATATTTAAGGTCTAATGATGCTCTTGGTGGGGTGTGGCGGTTCGGTGTGAATGCTCAAATAACTTTAACTTGATTTCTAAGAGCTGTTGATCTACGGACGACCCGTCTACGTGACTCTAATAGCTAGAAGATCCAGTAAGTTTGCGGGGACCCGCTTTCTCAAGAGGGGCGCCAACTGTGAGGTAAGATGCAGAAGCAGCAGCACTGCTGACGTCTTAACCTTTCACATCAGCCTTGCTGACGGAGGTAGCCAAGTGGAATTCTAGAAAGTGGCATTTCTTAGTTTGGGATGTGATCAAGAGAATAATTAATGCTCCAGGGTGTCTGACACTTGTGAGGAATGTGACTAGTATACAGAGGTTCTGAAAAATCAGCTATCTTAGAGCGACTTGTGCATTGCCTTGGGGAGTTATGACATGTCTCATGTTTTGGAGGCTGAGCCATTTCTGTAAGATATGAAAAAACATAGTGCATATTTAGTGTAGCGACTAAAATAGCAAAGTGTCTCCATTGGAGGAGTACGGGGAGGGGAGCCCTCAGTGGAAACGCATCTTTGATGAAAAGACAAAGTAGAGCGAGGCATGGAAACCCCATCCCCCCTACTGCCACCTCTACTTTAGTTTGGCTCCCGGCAGGGTCTTAGTCTGCTCGGCTCTGGAAAATAGCCATGACAGGAGTCCTATCCTTCCATCAGTCATGTCCTCTCCTCCAAGTGTTTCATCTCTATTTGCAGTAGACAGCTTGAGTCTTACCCAGATGTGAGATCGAGTGGACAGATTGAGTGAGACATTGGGCTTTAATCCTGGGTTAAAATAGCACCATTGTTCTTAAAATTGTATCAACAATGAAAATAGTTAAGACTGGTGCGCTGAGAAAAATCACAATTTTGCTATGTTACTTATTTTTGAACATTTTACGGATAATTAAGCAGACATATTATTAATGCCTCTGAAATTATTCTTTGTCCTATCCGTCTGTACTTTTATAAGCCAAGCTAACTCTAGACCTTTTTTTCCCTTCTGTCCATCAGGCATTATTTGAATCTCACTCTATTGTCCTTTCCTTCCTCCCTGGCCTTCAGAATTGAAGTTTTATATTCTGCTAGTCTTCCTAACCTCCTGTATAATTTCATGTAATTGTTTTCCTTTTCTCTCCCTCTCTGCCATTTATATCACTCAGGCTGTTCTCTGTCTGCTACTTGTATTATTAGCTATTTAATTTGATTTTTTCCTAGTCTATTCTGGGCTATTTTTAATTGCCTTCCTTTGTTGCATTTTAATGGTTTTCCTTTCCTAATGTGCACATTGAATATTGATCAACATTTACCTCTTTTAAAGTGTTCTAAGAAAGGGAATTATAATTTCATTGTATACTTGGAAATTTTTTTCCATTAAAAAATTCTAAGAACATAAAATATCTTTAAATGCCACCTTTCTTTTCAGGGCGATGTTGCAAATGAAGTGGAGACGGAACAAATACTCTGTGATGCTTCTGTGATGTCTTTTACTGCAGGAAGTTACTCTTCTTATGTCCAAGTTAGAGGATCCGTTCCTTTATACTGGTCTCAGGACATTTCAACTATGATGCCTAAACCACCTATTACATGTGCGTGGATCAGTCCTTTTTTTTTTTTTATATTTTAAAATTTTATTATTTACTTATTTATGTATTTATTTTTTGGAGCAGTCTTTTTTTTGCAGATGCATTTGCATTCATACATTTACTATATTTTGTCAGAGAGAATTATTATTATTTAAAGTGACCATATTTACATGAATATAGTATTAAGTGTAGATCTTAGTTTTTTTTGTTTGTTTTTTAAAGATTTTATTTATTTATTTGACAGAGAGAGAGATCACAAGTGGGCAGAGAGGCAGGCAGAGAGAGGGGGAAGCAGGCTCCCCGCTGAGCAGAGAGCCCAATGCAGGGCTCAATCCCAGGATCCTGAGATCATGACCCGAGCCAAAGGCAGAGGCTTAACCTGCTGAGCCACATAGGCACTCCTAGACCTTAGTTTAATTCACCATAAATCCAGAAAAGAACTAAATTGATGCTTGCAGATTTCAGCCACTGATTAAAATATCAATTCCACTATATTTACTACCATTTCACAGTAGAGCATAAGGTATAACCAATTCTTTCAAGAATTCTATAATGTTTTGTGTTAGGTTTAAAGAGAGCTTCAGGTTTTTTTAAAATTTAATTTAATTTAATTTTTTTTTGAATTTTTTTTACCGTGTTCCAAAATTCTATTTAATAGAAGAGTTACTATTAAAAAGATTGCTCCAGAATAAGTAAGTAAGTAAATAAATAAATAATAAAAACTCTTTTTTACCCATACTTTGAGATGATGCAGTATTAGAGAAATCCATGAATTCTTAGATCCTAACAAAGTTTTAGTACTGGAAAGTAGATAATTTAGAAGAAGGACTTTTGTTATTTTATTTCGTAACATAATTTTTCTTTAATTTTGGCTGCTAGTAAATTCCATTTTACTTCAGAAATGTGAGAATCAGTCAAATTCAGTAAATATGTGACAAATGAGTATCTGATAAGCTCAAGAGGAACTTGGGAAGTAAAACGGCTAGATTAGTTGAATTGCATTTCTTTGAACGTTAAAAAAGAAAACAAAACCTTATACTTCTCTTATTCTTGCTTTATGATTTTCATTCTGGTATTTATTCATCCTTTTTATCCCCCTTAGTGGATCAGGCAGATCCATTTGCACACGTGGCTGCCCTTCACTTTGACCAGATGCTTCAAAGGTTTGGCTCCCCCATCATCATCTTGAATTTAGTGAAGGTATGATGTGTCCGTCTGTTTAGTTATGAAATGGAGGAATATTTTTCCTCAGCCCAAAGGGGTTTACAAGCTTGCTTTACCTCTCCCCAGAGGAGAGGTTTCTAGATTTTCCGTGTTGTGACAGAGCACTGTGTCTGACCATCTAAGCCACTGTCCATTGGCCTAGGTTCTGTGTGGCCTCTTCCCTAGGGAGAAGCAGCAGTATGTTTCCAAGGGAAGAAAGCAATGCTGTCAGTCTTCTGATTTCCTTGGGTGAACTGGAGATGAGTGAAGTTCTGCCTTAGTTTCCAAGACAGCCTGGAGAAGGAAGCATGGAGATCACAGAGCCACAGCCTAGCCTTGATATAACCCATTCCCTTGACAATCAGAGATCTCTTAGGAAGGTTACATGCGGTAATAAGATCTGAAGGCTGGAGTCAGAAACTGGGGTGGTTTAAGAACAAGGTGGACAAAGTGGTGGCCTGGCCTTGCAGTTCTGTGCTTCTTTGTGAGAGTACACTCTCTGGCCAGTAGATCTCATGGACGTGAGTAGGCCCTTGGGTCAACAGCCTAGAATGGAGACAAGGAAACCAGATAAAAATTGTTTCCGAATCTGTTGCCACCATGTGCATTGAAGAGATTTATGCTGCCAAGAAAACCCTGAACACAAGGTTATTGTTACGTTACGGTTGTAGCAGTGGCCAACAACTTAATAGTGTGAGATTATTCTGAGAGGTTGGTTAATAAATGTAAACAAAAAACAAGGAATCCTATGTCCGTTTAGTTCATTATTTAACAAGTCTTCTCAAAGGTTTCCTTTGTGCCATGGCAGTCATAGAAACAACTCATGCCTTCATAGAGCTGACAGTCTAACGGAGGAGATGGTGAAGTAATGCCGAAGTACCAACACATGAGAGCTTATAATGGGAGAGAAGTTTCTGAGGAGGTGATGAGGCCATGCAGACTGAAGGAAGAGGCATTAACTAGGCCAAGAAGAGAGAAAATAGTATTCAGTTCAGAATTGCAGGTTCCGAGGCCCTGGGTCAGGAGAGGGGACATGGTGCGTTTGGGGAAGGAAACGCCATGTATGGTGGGGTCCTGACGACGAGGGCCAGAGAGATGATGAGGGTACTGTTGTGGGATGAGGCTGAGGAGAGAGCTCTGGCCGGACCCTGCAGAGCCTTGTAGGGTGTGTCGATGAGTCTGGTCTTTATCTTTAGAGTTTAATGGGAAACCGCTGAAGGTTTCGCATGAGTGAGTAAGAAGATTGTGATCAGACTTACATTTTAAAAAGACTATGCTGACCTCAAGAGAACATGTGGATAGGCACAAGGTTAAAGAATGCTGGAAGACCCCATAGGAGGCTATTCTAATTGTCCAGGGAGGGAGTGGCCCTGGCTTAAACTGGGGTGGTATGGTAGAGATGGACAGAAGCATGCGGAGGGCAGAGACTGGGCGATGGGCTGGCTGTGACAGGAGGGAGAGGGAGAGGTCCGGCTTGACTCCCAGGTTGCTGGTGACTTCAGGTGGCTGGATGGTGATGCCATTCACCGAAACAGGGAACACTGACTTTGCTTCGCATTTTACAAAGTCCTTATGCTGCTGTTAAAAGCTATGGCTAAATGGAGATTCAGTCTATGATGCTTGAAATAATTCTGCATTAAATACATAGATTCAAAAAATAATATCCGATACATGGGGTTGTAAAGTGTTCTTGCCCAGGTTTCTCAAATGTGCATTTATTTTTTAATCTTTAAAGGCTAGTCGGCGGACTTAGAAATTGTACTTGTTTATCATTCCATTGTCAAAAAAATCCTGGCAATAACTGGATATTAACTAGAAAATAGTGTAGAGATTAAGTTACTGTTTTGCGGAATGGAAAGAAAAGGTTTTTGTTGTTATTGTCTTTGTCATTAGTTATTTTATTCATAGGACAAAAGAAGGTGTTTATTCAGTTCAGTCGGAAAAAGTATTAACTTGTGATTAGCGTCCAAGAACGCATTTGTGTGTGTGGAATGATACTGAGGGATCTTCACTTTTTTTTTCCACCTCCATATGAAGTCACTAAAGTGAAATACTTCCCTTGATTTCTTTTCTCTCTTACCGTGTGCTGTGAATATCCCCACCCCCCACTTCCCTTGTTATGGAAGTTTGAGGCGCTGGTTGACATTTCGCCACAATCCCCACCTGTGCCTTCAGTGCTATTACTGGGGAATCAATAGAAAGTCAACCTGTAGTCAGGCATAACTATTTGGAGGTTTTTAGTCTGAGGACCCTGGATGGTCACTGGAGGAGTCTCTGAACCCTTGAGATGATATGCAAAACCGCTTGTGTGTGTGATGTTTTCATTTGGTTGTAGCAGGGGTCTGTGCCCCAAAGGAGGTTGGCTTACTAACGCTAGTCCCCGACAGTCAGATGGGGCACAGAGCAAATTCCTCAGAGATGACCGATGGTTGATTGGATAACCTGTTCTCCCCATCTCATGAAATGTCAGATTTGATCAAATTTCAAAAAGGTTTTGTTTCCTTTAGTTGATATGAAGGGCTTTTGAGAAAAATTCCAGATATTTAATTCTCTCAGATATAAAAAGCTAACTACATGTTCGTTCTAAACTGATTTAACGCTTCTTAATCAATACTTTTCTAATTCCTCCCATTTGGTTTACTCAGCTGTGCAAAATAGATACCCTTTTTGTTTCCACAGCGGTTAGCTAATTAAATTCATGACAACTGATAGCTAATCACCATGATTGAAAACAGCGGAGACCCATTTTGATGCCAGCCGTAGTGCCTCCACACCATGTCAGTGTTACTATCACTGAATTGTTTTTCCTTGTCCCTAAGTGAAGTCCTGAACAGGATAACAATAAAAGGAGTTAGTTTTGATGAATAGTCCCCATGTGGCAGATGCTCTGAGAAGAGATGATCATGTTTTATCACTTTTAAGCCTCACATTTTTGCTGTGAGGAAGATACTGTTGTTGCCTCATTTTATAGATGAAGAAATAGAGGCCTAGGAAAGTTGAGAGCTTTGCCAAAGGCTGCGTGGCTAGCAGGCCGCAGCCCGAGAGCTCTCGAATGAGAAGCGTGTGATATGTAATGGGGTATACAGCAGGCAGGGAGGCAGAAGGTAAGATTCTCGTGAACACCTCTTAACCTCATTCAACCACAGTGTAAAAGGGGGAGAGGGGGAAGGGCCTGCCTTGGCTACTTCACAGGGGATTTTGTGAGAGTCCAATTTAAGAACGCCTATAGGCTGTCAAAGCACTCTCAGCCAGTTGAGGGATTATCTGTACAGACCCAGTTGATTTTGGTGACCCTTAGCTGGCTGAAGTTGGGGGTTTCTTTCTTCTGGTCCTTGGGGAGTTGTGCTCTGCTACAGTGGGGTGTGGAGTATGTAGACCAGCCCCAGGAAGGTGAACTGGGATTCTCAGGGCTCCAGGAAGTTACTAAAAAGAAATGTTATCTCCTGGAATTTTTGAAGCTAATTATCTGTTGATTTTAATTCAACAAAGCATTTATTTCTCTGCATTTATATTATTTTTATTTTAAGTTTTGTTTCATATATTTAAGACTTTGGCTTCTTGTCTTAGCTGAAAAGTAAAACTGTTAAAAGACTCTTCCTCTGATTTGAGGTAATTAGAAACCCCAAAATGTTTAATTTTTGATAAAGGAACGAGAGAAAAGAAAGCACGAGAGAATTCTGAGTGAAGAGCTTGTAGCCGCTGTGACGTACCTCAACCAGTTTTTGCCTCCTGAACACATGATTATTTATATCCCTTGGGATATGGCCAAGTACACCAAAAGGTGAGTAGATATTCATATGTTTGGTTCTGGCATTATCCTTTTCTTGTGATGTAAAATTGCAGGAAACTGATCTCTGTGGTAAAGTTAATGTGGGCAGCTGGGTGGCTCAGTGGGTTAAGCATCTGCCTTCAGCTCATCATCTTCTCAGGGTCCTGGGATCAAGCCCCACATCAGGCTCCCTGCTCAGCAGGAACTCTGCTTCTCCCTCTCTCCCTGCCACTCCCTTCTGCTCATGCTCTCTCTTGCTAGCTTGCTTGCTCTTGAAAATAAATAAGATGTTAAAAAAAAAATAAAGTGAATGTTTTCTTTTAATTTCCTTTATGAATCTGCTTGAGGGGCTGTTTTGCTACTGATGTATAATTTGAGTGCTTCAATTAATTGACCAGACTCTGTTTTCTGTTTTTTTTGTTTTTTTGGGTTTTTTTTTTTTTTTTGCCCATGACTTATATCACTTGGACATTCTCTTTGAAGTAGCTGGTCACTTCAGGACATCCCTGTTCCACGACTTTTCCCTCACAGGCATTGGCTTCACTTTTCCATGTTTCATCCTGTCCTCCTGTTTAATCACTTTCTCAGACGCCGCTTTCAGACGATCTCACCTGTGGATAAACCTGCAGTAACTCCTGAATGTTGGTAGTAAATCCAGACTCCTTAGTGTAGTGTTAAACCCCATCGCCTGGTTGGTTCCAGAATGTAATAACTTTTTCTTTGTTCTGGGGCCAGTCTGTTCCTGAAAACTGAAACTGTGTGCTCAGCTCCCAGTGTGGCTGCCGGGGTCCCATTCCAGAGCCTCTGTCCCTGTTGTTCGCGCCCCCCAACCCTCCGGGGTACTTCCCCACCCCTCCTTTACCTGTCAAGAGCTGACTCAAAACATATCATCCCTGGGACCTCCTTTCTTCAACCTCGCCTTCTCCTTTTACTCATGTCCCAGGCATCATAGAAACACAAGGTTTATTTTGAGGCCTCGTTCGTATTTTTAATGTTACTGGCTTGTTTTGTACTGTAACTCATTGTGCTTTTTTCCGAATCATTTTGTGTAGTTAGATACCCATGCCCACCTCACACACTCATATGCACACATTTTCCTCGCCTCTAAGCCTGATCACAGGTGGGCACCATTTGTATTTATTTTCCAGGGTTTTCTTCCTCTGCCACCTCCACTGTATATCACACACGCCTCACAGTCATCCTGTGAATGCATATTGACTTGACTGCTGGGACTCTTAAGTAGTGAAAGGCTTTGGGAAAAGCTCTCCAGGGGATGTAATGTGCCAAGATTAAGGCTTGCCAAGAGCTGATGCGGCCCTTCATGTCTCTTTGCACCAAATCCTGTTCGTTACTGAGTACACATTATACGATAGAAACTAATTATTACAGTGTTCCTGTTGGATACAAACCAGAGATTTTAAAAATTAAATCCACGAATATCATTACTATTGACTCTATTTGCTTCAGATATAAAGGGTAAATATATATTAAACAGATTCTTCTCACTTTTCTCGTTCTTCCTCCTGTCATCAGCAAGCTGTGTAATGTCCTTGATCGACTTAACGTGATTGCGGAGAGCGTGGTGAAGAAAACGGGTTTCTTTGTAAACCGTCCCGATTCTTACTGTAGCATCTTGCGGCCAGATGAAAAGTACGTATGGTATTTAAAAACTGAAATCAAACATTTTGCTCTCATGGATAACTGTTCTAAATATGAGCAGTTTGTACTACTTGAAAGATGGATGAATTTATTGGGACAGACAGGACATTCAGGTGATTGTGGAATGAACATTCACTGTGGGCACAGGACTTCCTCTGGTCATGTATCTTGAGATGGAGGCTGAGGAGTCTTTATCTTTTACTTCATGGAACAAACATTATATAAAATATTTCTGTAAAGTGAAGTTTTCTGCAGTGAATCCTATTTTTCAGCATTAAATAGGAGCAGGAATTTTTTTTCCATCGACTGAATACTAACATTTTAATGAAAATAATGTTTATCATTGCATTACAGTTATTTTCTCACAGATCTTTCATTATTACTACTTTGTGAGTTTCTTCAGATCAAGGATCATGTTTTATTTATCTTTTTAGGATCTGATATTATATATCCCCAGCATTTTATTTTCAACTACGAAGTTAACTATAATGGTTAAAAAAACAAAAGCAAAAAATCCTACCAACTGTATAGTGTGTGTGTCTTCAGAAGTCCTCCTTTTGTAGAGCTGAGATCAATGAGGTAGAAACCAGAGATACAGTAGAACTCATCAATGAAACTAGAAGCTGTGTTTTTTGTTATAATTTGAATTTTAGGGTACTTGTGACAGTGGTCCACAAGACCATTCCCAGGCTCAGGGATCCACTAGGAAAACTCAAAGCACTCAGCATATTCTCATACTCATGGCTGTGATTTATTAAGGTCAAAGGATACAAAGCAAAATTAGCACAGGGAAAAGGCATGTGTGGCAAAGTCCAGAGGAAATAGGTAAAGCTTTCTGAGAGTCCTCTCCTAATGGAGTCCCACACAACATGCTTAATTCCCCCAGGAGCTTGTTGTCACAGAATGGGTGAAACATTGCCAACCAGAGGAGATGATGAGATACTCAGTGCCAGGGTTTTTCACTGGAGTCTGGTCCCCTAGGCAGCTTTTGCTTGGCACATACCAAATTTCCTGACTTCCAGAAGGAACGAGGATGTTCAGCAAAACTATATTGTTTCAACAGACAGTTTAGGAACAGTGAACCACTCTCGTCCATCTGGGAACGGTGGGAACTCAAGTTCCCAGATGTCAGCCAAGGGCCAACCATATAAGCAGGCCTTTCTGAGAATAGCGGTCAGGCCTGTTGTGTGAACTATCTTCTGAACTGAACCTTCTTTAAAATAATGAAGATATTTCAAGAACTTAAAATATTTTAAATCATTAAAATGCTTTAAACCATTAAAATAAAATCTCAATATCATTATATATTGCTTAGAACATATTCCCAGGCATTCCTTAGCACATGGAGAAAATAAGTAGGAAGGACAATAATAAGGATTTCTGCAAAAACAACCAAAGGAATGCAGCAAAGCTCCACGAAGAAATGCTGGAGGAGGGAGAGAGTCTGACTGTTGAGAGGAGAAGGATAAAGCTCAGTGCCCTGTGATTACTATTCATGTCTGTAGAAACCAGACAGGAAATGGGCTTAAAATAAAGCAAGAGGGATTTTGGTTGACCATGGGAGACAAATGCCTGGGTGTGGGACCCTGGGGCAAGAGAAGATGCTTCTTTCCTGGGCCTCCGTTAGGAAAGAAAGCATGGAGAGCCTTCCTTCTGAGTTCTTTGCATATTCACTTACCAGAAAGAATGAAAGAAGCAGAATCAGTTGATTATTTTGGCGTATTCAGCCCTGTTCCTTTGATTCCTTATAAAGAGCTGGAACCAAAAATGAATATAGATTATACTATTAAATTTTTTCTTAAACATCTATTTTTAAACACAGGTGGAATGAACTAGGAGGATGTGTGATTCGCGCTGGTCGCCTGCAGGTATAGATGCTACTCTATTAATAATACAAAGAATCTGTATTTGCAGTGTATGATGTTTTCTGAAAGCAGCCATGAGAGAGAGATACTTCTTATTTAATGAAAAATTATTAACTGTTTGGAAATGATTTTTAAAAGCCTAACTGCCAGTATTTAACTCTTACAAGTGATACGCAGCTAAAATAATAATGGCCTGTAGATTTTTTCTATATAAGATAGATTTTATTATTGGAAATTAAAACATAAACAGAAATGGGAAAAGAATAAATTAGAATCACTTTGGAAAACAAGCCAGAAACGATCCCAATATATGTACATATAATAATTATGCTTTAAGAAAGATACGGCCTCAACCACTGAATATTTGGTTTTTACAATAAAGGAGATGTATCCAAATAAAAGCATGTATTTTAGTAATTGGTCCATGTGGGAAACATTCACTGTTTTATTTTAAACTCAGGAAGAAAATTCAAATACAGACTAGTAGGTGTAATGATGCCAGTGCAGCAATTTTAAGTGAGCAGCAAATGTGACTTTTCTATAATGTTCTTCATTGTTTGTTCAGGAATAATACCCTGCCTACAGCTTTTCTTCTGTTTTTTAAGGAAGGACATCTAAAGTGGGATAGTAGCAGTTTTGGCCCCTGAATAACGGTTGACAGTCTTAACGGTATTTCTGTTTAGACTGGCGTTCTTCGAACCAACTGTGTGGACTGTTTAGACCGCACCAACACAGCACAGTTTATGGTGGGAAAATGCGCTCTGGCGTACCAGCTGTACTCCTTGGGACTGATCGACAAGCCGAATCTGCAGTTTGATACAGACGCAGTTAGGTAAATCTTTTTCTTTTTTTTTTTTTTTTTAAGATTTTATGTATTTATTTGACATAGAGAGACACAGCAAGAGAGGGAACACAAGCAGGGGAAGTGGGAGAGGAAGAAGCAGGCTTCCCACCAATTGGGCAGCCCGATATGGGACTCCATCCCAGGATGCTGGGATCATGACCTGAGCCGAAGACAGACACTTAATGACTGAGCCACCCAGGCGCCCTGCAGTTACGTAAATCTTATTTTCCACCTTCTGAATGCTGGTAATCACAGAGAGTAAAACTGATTAATAATAAGGACTTCTATGAATTTGTTTCTTCTTTTAACTTCTCAAAAATTATGTTGCTGGAAGACATTTTTCAAAATAATTCTGTAATATTTTATTAAAGACCTGTGTGTTGTTGCCATGGTTTTTATTTTTTTTGTGTGTGTTAATTATGAATAAATACTATGTTCTTTATATAAATCCAGAGTGCTTTAGACAAATACAAAACGGGTGGGTTTTTACCAAACAAATGCAGGGGTGCCCAGGTGGCTCAGTTGAGCATTGACTCTTGGTTTTGGCTCAGGTCATGATCTCAGGGTTATGAGATCAAGTCGAGCCCCATGGTGGGCTCCGTGCTCAGCACGGAATTGTCTTAAGATTCTCTTCCCCCCTTTGCTCTCCCCCTTTTTTCCTCCCCCACTCCTGTCCTGGCTCATGCGCACTCTTGCACACTCTCTCTCAAATAAATAAAATCTTAAAACAACAACAACAACAACAAATTTAGATTGCATTAGAAAGAAGTCATGTGCCTTCATGCATTTTGAATTAAAAATATAAGGTACATGAAAGATTGATTCTTCATGAAGGATTACATTTCTTCACTGTCCATTGGATCTATGCCACTGTGTGAAGTGCTCTTTCTTGAAAATACAATGGCGCTTGTTATTGGTCATCTGAGGTAGTCATAAAGGCTCTGTTAGGAAAATGAGCAACTTCCAAGTGGCCAGATTCACAGATATCACAGCACTGAAAATCTCAACAGGCACTTGGAGAAATACAGGTTTCAAACGTGTTCTGAGGAAAGAGTATGGTTTATCTGTCGGTGGCAAGAGCTCATCAAATTCTGTTGTGGGAGGTAAATTGATTTGGCAGCCTGAAGAAAGTTAGGGGTCCTTTAGTCTGGTTAGAATCACCTTGGTCTGGCTTTGACGCCTTGTGTTTTTGTTTCTCCAACCTCCATTTTAGTGTTTTCTAGAACTTTTTTTTTACTTACTAGACCATCACTGTAGCATATATTTTACATATGGATTTATCATCAAGAGTCTGCTTGAAAGGCTATTAGGAATTCATATGTGGCTAACTGAACCATGTGTGTAATACTTCTGGTAAAATTTTGTAATGTTTATTTTTCTTTGATATAGGTTATTTGAGGAACTCTATGAAGATCATGGGGACACCCTTTCCCTTCAGTATGGTGGTTCTCAACTTGTTCATCGTGTAAAAACCTACAGAAAGATAGCACCGTGGACCCAGCATTCAAAAGACATCATGCAGACCCTGTCTAGATATTACAGCAATGCTTTTTCAGGTAATTCTGCAATAATAAGCCATTCTAAAACTTTACCTGATATGCACTTTTCTTCTTATATACACACCTTTTTTGAGCAATCTAGCTAAGTAAAACCAAAGTTTAAAATAGAATCTCACTTAGAATGTTCTAAATAAACATTTATTCAATAAATGAATGAATAAATTTTATATTTTAAATAGTGCAGTGTTGCATTTTTCCACCCATAATAGGAGCTTTTAAGTAGTGCAGAAGATTTTTTAAAAAATGTCTATTTTATTTATTTATTTGAGATAGAACAAGAGAGAACACATGCGGGTGGGTGGGAGGGCAGAGGGAGAGAGAGAAGCAGACTCCCTGCTGAGCAGAGAACTTAGTGCAGGACTTGATCCCAGGATCCTGGGATCATGACCTGAGCTGAAGGCAGCCACTCCACTGACTGAGCCACCCAGGAGCCCAGTAATGCAAAATACTTTGATTCCTTGGTTTCTGTCACCTTGCAATACATAGATAAATCTGTTTGAGGGTATTTAATCATTATTTTAAAAATAGGATTCATAATCTTGACAAGCTAATTTTTTAAATGTCAGCTAGAAATTAATAGTAGCATTAACACTAAATTATATCTTTCTTTGTTTTATGACTTGTGAATACTCAAAAGTAACAAGTTGTTAAAATGGTACTTCTGCTGCCTCCATTCTGATGGAATTTCCAACATAATAGATATCACAGACCAAATCCTTATATTCTTCTGCTGGAGGGACGGCATAGAACTGTTAACTTTGAATTGCTGTGTAGCAGAGCTGAAGTACAGCTATGGACTGAGGAGAGGGCTGCCATGTTGGGAAGGGCCTGCCCTCCTAAATATGATTGGGTCAAAGGATCTTTGAGTGGTTTCCTGGCGACCAGACGTAGGCTTCATGAGGGAGGGTGGTAGCATGGGACTGACCTCAGTCCTGGCTGGAGGGACCCAGCAGCAAGAACCCGGAGGTGATCCCTGGATTCCTAAGGAAGGAGTTGTGAAAAACTGGTAGGAAAAGTTGCTTGGTCCACACCAAGGGAACTACAAGAGAGTCTCTGGTGACGGGAACTTCTGAAGCATGCCTGAAAGCACCCACAGAGTCAGCTTTCAACATTTCCAATTCCCAGAGAGAATTCAAAGTCTGTTTGCTGTGTTACAATGTAAGCATATCAGTTTTCCATGCTGCATAATAAATGATTAAGAACGGCCTAAGACAACATGTGTTTATTATCCCACGATGTCTGTGGGGGGAAGTCCAGGCACAACTTAGCTGGATTTTCTGCGTAGAGTCTCACAGAGCTGCAGTCAAGATGTCAGGCAGGCTGTGGTCTCATCTGGAGGTCGGACTAGGGAAGGATTTGCTCCCTGCTTGCGCGTTTGCTGGTGGAATTCAGTTCCTCATAGTTTTTTTGTGACTTTGGGACTCTTAGTAACTTGCTTCTTCACAGCCTACAAGGGAAAGTGAGTTTCTAGAATGAGTTTTCCAGCAAGAGAGTCTTACAATTGTGAGGGTGATGGCCCATCCCTTTGCCGTATCCCATTGGTTAGAAGCACATCATATCTCCCACCCCCTGCAAGGGAAATCAGTATCAGTTTGCTAGGGCCACTGTAACCAAATAGCACAAACTGGGTGGCTCAAAGCAGCCCAAATTTATTATCTCACTATACTGGAGGCTGAAAGTCTAAAATCAAGTTGTTGGTGAGGCCAGGCACCTTCTGAAACTGATAGGAGAGAATCCAGACTTGCTCTTTCCTTTCTTCTGGTAGTTTGCCAGCAATCCCTGGTGTCCTTTGGTTTGTAACTGTGGCACCTCTGTCACTGCCTCCGTGGTTACATGGCCACCTTCCTTCTTGTGTCTGTGTCAGTGTCAGATTTCCCTGGTCTCATGAGGACACGAGTCCTATTGCATTAGGTCCCATCCTAATTTAGTGTGACATTTGAACTTGATTACATCAGCAGAGACCCTATTTTCCAATAAGATTATACATTCACAGGTATTTGGGTTTAGGACTACAACGTATCTTTTGGGGGAGACAGTTCACTGTATAGCAGAGAGTATCACACTACAGTACGAGCACCAGGAGGGTGGGGATCATAGGGTTCGCCCTGGGGCGCATCGCACCGAGTAAGACCTTCCCTTTTCACACACTTTGGAGGAACCAGAAGCTGGTGGGTAGCCTGGTGGGCATGGGAGGGAAGTACAAGGTAATCTGTAGGTCCTGCATGTCATTTACCCCATGCTGTTCTCCATTGTTCCTCTCCAGATGAACTGACGCTCTCACATTCCCTGAATAAATTAGGCTGATTAATCATATGCTGTTTCACCCATTGGAACACATGACTGCCATCTTCTCCTGATGCCTAGCCGGGCTCAAGAGCTCACTGTACTTTGACTTGCTCAAAGAAGGTCCTCCAGGGTTTGTTCTAATGGCATTCTGTGTTTTTCCTTCATAGCACTTAGCACAGTTGCCGGGAAATCATTCACGATGCCATTAGTTCCTGCCATGAGGCCAGAGAGCCCCATGGGCAGCTCGTTCACTGAAGTGTCCCCAGTGCTTTGCTCATGGCACACTAAATATTTGTGGGATGTATTAATAAACACATGAGTTAATTTATTTATTACCTGTGTCCTCCCCAATTCCCCCTTTTCCCTGAATTACAAAATTGACAGGACTAAGGATGCCAGCCTAGTAACATGTAGCTTATCAGTGATGCCCCGAGAGGGCTCAGATCATTTCTTTTGCATTCTTGGAGCCCATTATAGTACTCTGGGTAAGCTCAGTGTATAACATAAACCACAGAGTCCACTGCGGACCTTAATGAGAATTTAGATATTCCTCTTTATGCCTGCTCCTTGAACTGGGTTTAAAACTTAAAAATCAAAGTAGAGTAATCCAAGCAAAAACTGAGAGGGAAATCGAACTTAGAGAATCTGGCCAGTGGCATAAGTTTCGATTCTAGATTTCTAAAGGAAAAATATTAAAGCATTTCCATCATCTTTTGTTATCCCTAATGCTCTCATTACCAGTGAGGACATTAATATGTACTGATGTATTCAAATTGGCCACAATGTGAGTTAGAAGTAATTGGTTATTATCAGTCATGAAACACAAAATTACAATGGGTTTCACTTGTTTTTACCAATTAGAGCATTGATTAGAATAGGGTTATCTCCCAGAAGGTGTGCTCACTGGCTCCTCTTTGTGGTGCTAGCTTCCTAGGGCTTCTGTTAACAAAATCCCACAAGCTAAGTGGCTTGAAGCGGCAGCAGTTTCTTGTCCCACAGTTCTGGAGGCTCAAAGTCTGAAATCAGGGAATGAGCAGGGCCGTGCTCCCTGTGAAGGTTCTAGGGGAGGATCCTTACTTCATAGCTTCTGATGACTTCTGGTGATCTGTGGCTTGCCACAGCACTGTCATTTCTACCTCTGACTTTGCCTGACATTTTCCCCTTGTGTCTGTGTCTACATGGCATTTTCCCTGTGAGTCTGACTCTTCCTGTAAGGACATGAGTCATATCAGATTATGGGCTGCCCTACTCCAGTTCCCACTGCATCTTAAGTGGATTGAATCTGCAAAGACTCAACTTCCAGATAAGGTCACATTCACAGGTCCCAGGGCTTAAGTCTTCAACGTATCTTTTTTTTTTTTTTTTTTTTTTAAGATTTTTAAATTTATTTATTTGACAGAGAAGAGAGACAGAGAGGGAACATAAGCAGGGGGAGTGGGAGGGGGAGAAACAGGCTTCCCACTGAGCAGGGAGCCTGATGTGGGACTCGATCCCAGGACCCGGAGATCATGACCTGAGGTGAAGATAGATGCTTAACGACTGAAGCACTCAGGCGTCCCAAGGCTTCAACGTATCTTTTTTGGGGGGCACGGTTCAACCTATAACACTTGTACAAGTTGTGTGTCCACAAGTACATATCTCTCAGGGGATGGGTTATCACGGGAAAGGTGGAAAACTGCCCCAATGGAAAGGAAACATCCACTCTTTTGCCCTCTGACATCATTGTCCGTGTAATGGGAATCATTATTGAAGTTTATTTAAATAATACTGGGGGACAGAGAGAACAAATGTAGAGATGTATGTGATTTAAAAAGCAGGGAGGACTATTAAAAGATAGAAGATGATCAAGAAAAAGTGTAACATGCACATAATGGAAGTGTAAAGCAAAACTGTACCACTGAAAGAGGAACCACTCTGAAAGCAATTATTTTATAAATAGTGTGGCTAAAACAGACTTTATTTTGAGAAGCATGGTATCCTTGAGGCATACAGCTTATTTTAAAATTACAATGGCTATCATATAATGTTAATATATTTCTAGAGCCATTTTCTTTAAAACACTCAAGATAACTTTACAAAATTTAATCTCATGTGATTCCTCTGGGGCAGGCAGGAAGACACTTGACATTAGGTTGTTGGAAATTTTTTCCCTTTCATTACCCAAAAAATGTAATGTAGATGGACAAACAGCAAATTAAGTCAAAAGACAAGCTAAGGAGAAATTTGAAACCTACCATAAAATGCTAATTTCCTTTAGATGTAAAGAGCCAGTATTTCCTTTAGATATAATAAGCCAATATAAAGGGACCAGAAGTTGTGGAGAAAAAATGAGCAAATGACATGTACACTTCACAGGGAAAGCAATGCATATGGATTCTAAACATATGAAAGAAAGCTCAACTTCACTCATAATAAAAAAAATAAAATTATGATAGAGTACCACTTTATATATCAACAAAGATCAAAAGAGTTTTTGATCCTTGGGACCTTTTGATCCTTGAGTTTTTGATCCAGGACCCCTCATAGGGGTTTTTAGTCATTGAAGTGTAGTTGATATATAATATTATATTAGTTTCACGTAATCATGAAGTTTATATTAGTTTCACGTAATCATGAAGTAATCATGGTAAATCTAGTTACTGTCACCCATACAGAGTTGTTACAATATTATTTATATTTTCTATGCTATACATTGCAACCCTATGTCTTATTTATAATTGAAAGTTTGTATCTTTTAATCCCCTTCCCCTAATTTGCCCAATTCCCCTTCTCCTCTTGGCAACTACCAGATTGTTCTCTGTATCTGTGAATCTGTTTCTGGGGTTTTTTTTGTTAATTTGTATCATTTTTTAGATTCCACATATAAGTGAAATTATTTTCTCTATCTGACTTAGTTCACCTAGCGTAATCCCTCTAGGTCTATCCAGATTTCATTCTTTTTTAAGGCTGAGTAATATTCCATTGCATGTGTATCACTTTTTTTAATTCATTCATCTATCAGTGGACACTTAGGTTGCATCCATATCTTGGTGATTGTAAATAATGCTACAATGAACGTAAGGGTACATCTTTCTGAATTAGTGTTTTTGTTTTCTTTGGATAAATAGCTAGAATTGCCAGATCATGTGGTAGTTCTAGTTTTAATTTCTTGAGGATTCTCCACATTCTTTTCCATAGTGGCTGCACCATTTTGCATTCCCACCAACAGTGTACTAGGGTTCCCTTTTCTCTGATTCCTCACCAGCACTTGTTATTTCTTGTCTTTTTGATAGTAGCCATTCTGACAGATGTGAGGTGATATCTCATTGTGGTTTTGATTTGCATTTTCCTGATGATGAGTGATGTTGACTATCTTTCCATATGTCTGTCAGCTATCTGGATGCCTTCCTTGGAGAAGTATCTCTTCAGGTCTTCTGCCCACTTTTCAATCAGTTATTTTTTTGGTACTGAGTTGTGTGAGTTCTTAATATAGTGAGGATATTACCCCCTTAATGGATATATCATTTGCAGATATATTCTCCCATTCAGTAGATTGTCTTTCATTTGTTGAGGGTCTTGTTCACTGTGCAAAAGCTTTTTAGTTTGATGTAGTCCCTTTTGTTTCATTTTACTTTGCTGCCTTGGGAATTTCATCATTGGTTTGTATAGACCGACTGATGCCATATAGGCAACCCACTGCACTCTCTTTCAGGCTCTTTTAAAAAACTGTTCTTGAGGCTTCTCATCTTAGCGTGCTTTGAGGTTGTCTTTAAGAAGTACCATTGGTTTCTAACACAGCTGGTTACGTTGGTAGTTGGAGGATGCCAAGAAGAGATACCTAGGAACTCCCGTCAGATGTTAGGGAGAGTTTTATTATTATAACGGTCTGAAGGAACTTGTTAAGCTGCTTCTAACCTTTTTTTTTTTTTTTTTTTTTTTTTTTTTTTGCATTTTGGTTAGCTGAATTTTCTTGCTGAAGCTTATTGAACTTCAGTCCTGTTATATGAAGAAAAAAAAGATACAGGATACCTTTAGCAGTTAATAATAGATCTGCTCTGTTCATGCATACATGTATACATACATACACACATGTGCAGCTTAAAATTGTAGGGTGTGTGTGTGTGTGTGTGTGTGTGTACGCATGCATGGAGGGGAATCATATCCTTCTCAAACAGAGATTTCAAAAAAAAAAAAAAGGAGACATTCACAACGTAAGGACTGCAAAGCTCACCACACATGGGAAACATGCAGAGGAGGCATCCCTCAGCTTTGTGGTCGTGCCTTAAGGTTGTAGAACAGTTTTACTCACTTTCTGCTCACCACTGGAGCAGAGGCGTACAAGGGAGAAGAACATTTTAGTTTATCAAGACTAGTGAGGCAGCCTACTAAGGTCATCCTTCTAACAGGTTTAAGGTGGATAAGCTGTGTTTGGCTCTAGCAGGGAGGAGACACTTGGCAAAATGTTTTGTTTTAATAACTTTTTAAATAACATTAATAACTGTTCACCGGTCCTGCAACCAAAGCAGTTAAACATGGCAAGAGAAAATGCTGTAGCTAATTATGCTCCATTTTAAACTGACTACAGGTCTCCAAAGGACATTAAAACAACCTGCCAGTCCTACTACGTTTCTCTGGTATATTCCTTCTAGCGGAATGACCATTTGGAAATGACCACTTTCCAAAAGGACCGTTTCATACCATTTCATGTCTTCTACTAAAATCTACAGCACCCCACTCTCCACTGTGAAGTTGCATGTCATTGAGGTGAACTCCCTCTTCAACATCCTTAAGGACAGCGGAGCCTGTCCTTATCTGCACCTCTAATTTCTGTATTGTATTACAGTGATTGGAGTAGCCCTGTCCCATCTTTTTTTTTTTAATTTCGCTTCAGTGTTCCAGAATTCATTGTTTATGCACCACATCCAGTGCTCCATGCAATATATGCCCTCCTTAATACCCACCACCGGGCTCACCCAACACCCTCCTCTCCCAAACCTTCAGTTTGTTTCTCAGAGTTCACAGTCTCTCATGCTTCATCTCCCCTTCAGATTTCCCCCAACTCACTTCTCCTCTCCATCTCCCCATGTCCTCCATGTTATTCCTTATGCTCCACAAGTAAGTGAAACCATATGATAATTGACTCTCTCTGCTTGACTTATTTCACTCAGCATAATCTCCTCTAGTCCTGTCCATGTTGATATAAAAGATGCGTATTCATCCTTTCTGATGGAGGCATAATACTCCATAGTATATATGGACCATATCGTCTTTATCTATTTGTCTGTTGAAGGCATCTTGGTTCTTTCCACAGTTTGGTGACTGTGGCCATTGCTGCTATGAACATTGGGGTACAGATGAACTGTGGCCATTGCTGCTATGAACATTGGGGTACCTTCTTTTCACTCCATCTGTATCTTTAGAGTAAATACCCAGTAATGCAATTGTAGGGTCATAGGGAAGCTCTATTTTTAATTTCTTAAGGAACTTCCACACTGTTTTTCAAAGTGGCTGCACCAACTTGCATTCCCACCAACAGTGTAAGAGGGTTCCCCTTTCTCCACATCCTCTCCAACACTTGTTTACTGTCTTATTCATTTTGATCATTCTAACTGGTATAAGGTGGTATCTCAGTGTGGTTTTGATTTGAATCTCTCTGATGCTAATGATGGTGAACCTTTTTTTCATACGTCTGTTAGCCATTTGTGTGTCTTCTTTGGAGAAGTGTCTGTTCATGTCTTCTGCCCATTTTTTTAATGTGATTATTTGTTTTGTGTGTGTTGAGTTTGAGGAGTTCTTTATAGATCCTGGATATCAGCCCTTTGTCTGCAGTGTCATTTGCGAATATCTTCTCCCATTCCGTGGGTTGACTGTTTCCTTTGCTGTGCAGAAGCTTTTGATCTTGATGAAGTCCTAAAAGTTCATTTTCGCTTTTTGTTCTTGTTTCCTTTGCCTTTGGAGACATATATTGAAAGAAGTTGCTGTGGCTGACGTCGAAGAGGCTACTGCCTATGTTCTCTATGATTTTGATAGATTCCTTCCTCATGTTGAGGTCTTTTATCCATTTCAAGTTTATCATTGTGTATGGTGTAAGAGAATGGTTGAGTCTCATTCTTCTACACATAGCTGTCCAATTTTCCTGGCACCATTTATTGAAGAAATGGTCTTTTTCCCACTGTGTATTTTTTCCTGCTTTGTCGAAGATTATTTGGCCATAAAGTTGAGGGTCCATATCTGAGCTCTCTACTCTGTTCCACTGGTCTATGTGTCTGTTTTTGTGCCAGTACCATGCTGTCTGGTGATCACAGCTTTGTAGTAAAGCTTGAAATCAGGCAACGTGATGCCCCCACTTTTGTTTTGCTTTTTCAACATTTCCTTGGCAATTCATAGTCTCTTCTGGTTCCATACAAATTTTAGGATTGTTTGCTCTAGCTCTTTGAAAAATGTCAGTGGAATTTTGATCAGAATGGCATTGGAAGTATAGATTGCTCTAGGCAGTATAGACATTTTAACAATATTTATTCTTCTAATCCATGAGCATGGAATGGTCTTCCATCTTTTGGTGTCTTCAGTTTCTTTCATGAGTGTTCTATAGTTCTTCGAGTACAGATCATTTACCTCTTTGGTTAGGTTTATTCCCAGTATCTTATGGTTCTTGATGCTATATGGAATTATTTCTCTAATTTCCCTTTCTGTATTTTCATTGTTAGTGTATAAGAAAGCAACTGACTTCTGTACATTGATTTTGATAGAACAAATCAGTAAGAGAAGAGAGAAGAACAACATGGTCCTCTCAGTTGATCCAGAAAAAGTATTTGACAAGATACAGCATCTATTCCTGATTAAAACGTTTCAAAGTATAGGGATAGAGGGAACATTCCTCAACTTCATAAAATCTATCTACGAAAAACCCACAGCGAATATCATCCTCAGTGGGGAAAAGCTGACAGCCTTCCCTTTGAGATCAGGAACATGACAAGGATGTCCACTCTCACCACTCTTGTTCAACATAGTATTAGAAGTCCTAGCAACAGCAATCAGAAAACAAAGAGAAATAAAACGTATTCAAATTGGCATTGAAGAAGTCAAACTCTCTCTCTTCACAGATGACATGATACTTTACATGGAAAACCCAAAGACTCTACCCCCAAACTACTAGAACTCATAGAGCAATTCAGTAACGTGGCAGCCCTGGCCCATCTTAGGCCAGCCCCCTGCCATGCTTTGAGTCCCATCACTTCATGCTTGCCTATAAGTAGACTCTCATGGCTGCACATCTTCAGTCCCCGCTCCTCTGCCTCATTCCCATGATGCATGAAAGCCCTCCTTAGTATTATCAATCGGATCTTTCCTTAACATACCCAGTCCCATGCCCCGTCCAGCTACAGTCCTATTTCCTTGGTTTCCTAAGCAAAACCTCTTGAGTGATCTGCGTGCGTGTTTCCTCTCCTGTCCTTTTCTCTCCACCTGCCTCACGGCATCTGCCCTGCCATTGCTGCTGAACCTGTGCTTGTTAGAATCACCAGCCCTCTCCCTATTGCCAAATCCAAGGTCATCTCTCTGTCTTTATCTTTTTTTTTTTTTTAAAGATTTTATTTATTTATTTGACAGACAGAGATCACAAGTAGGCAGAGAGGCAGGCAGAGAGAGAAGGAAGCAGGCTGCCTGCCGAGCAGAGAGTCCAATGTGGGGCTCGATCCCAGGACCCTGGGATCATGACCTCAGCCGAAGGCAGAGGCTTTAACCCGCTGAGCCACCCAGGCACCCCCTCTCTTTATCTTTCTCAGTCTTTCAGCAGTTTTTAATCACGGGTGACCCACTCCTTGTTTCTTGAAACTCACCTCTGTGATCTCTCACTCAGTCTCCCTGGTGACATCTCCTGCCCCATTTCTAAACCCCCTTCTCTTTTCTCTCTATACTTTTACCTTAGGGGCATCTCATCCAGCTCGTAAATACTGTGCATTTGATGCTCACCTTTGTGTCTCTAACCTTGACTTCTCTACAGAGCTCTGGACTCATTTTTCCAAAAGCCCACCTAGCTAGCATCTCTTCTTGAATATTATGTTACTTTTCTACAGGTTCTTAATCAATTACAGCAAAATTAGTGCCTTAAAATAACACCCATTTATTATGTCATAGTTTCTGTGGGTCAGAAGTCTAGGCACAGCATTCCTCAGCTGTGTTCTCTGCTTAAGGTCTCACAAGGCTGGTAAAAATGAAAGCAGTTAAGTCAAATGAAGTCAAAAGAAGCCAAAATTAAGTTGGTGTTGGCCAACCTGGGCTCTTACCTGGAAGCTTCCAGGCTTGTTGAGGTTTGAGGTCAGTGGTAGAATCCCATGACTGAAGTCCCTGTGGCCTTGCTGGCTGTTGCCTGAGGTTCATTCTCAGTTTCTGAAGGCCGCTTGCCTTCCTTGACTTCTGGCCCACTCCATCTTCAGAGCTGGCAGTGGCACATTGAATCCTTTTTGTGCTTCTACTATCTCTGCCTTCCTTTCTACTTTCCTCTTCTGCCTTTGAAAGATCCATGTGATTACAGTAGGCCCCCCCAAGATAATACAGGATAATTGCCCAGTCTTGGAGTGAGTAGTTAGTAACCTCACTTATATCTGCAAAGTCCCTTTTGCTGCGTGATATGAAATATTTGTGGGTATGAAGCTAGGGAGGAAAGATCTTGGGGCCCAAATTTCTTTTCTCTTTCTTTCTTTTTAACATTTTGTTTATTTGTCAGAGAGAGTGAGCAGAGTACAAGCAGGGGGAGCGTCAGGCGAGGGAGAAGCAGTCTCCCTGCTGAGCAAGGAGCCCAATGCAGGACTAAATCCCAGGACCCAGTGATGGTGACCTGAGCGGAAGGCAGTTGCTTAACCAACTGAGCCACCTAGGCGTCCCTTGGGGCCCAAATTTCTTAATACCACGGGTATCTAATAAGAGTCTCAAGCTGATCATTTCTTTTTTTTTTTTTTAAGATTTTATTTATTTATTTGATGAGATGATAAGTAAGCAGAGAGGCAGGCAAAGAGAGCAGGGGAAGCAGGCTGCTTGCGGAGCAGAGAGCCCAATGCAGGACTCGATCCCAGGACCCTGAGATTATGACCTGAGCCAAAGGCAGAGGCTTTAACCCACTGAGTCACCCAGGCATCCCTCAATCGATCATTTCTGAGGCAGAAGTCCCTTCCTCTGACTTAAACCTGTGTTTCCACTTGCCTTTTCCACCTCAGCACCTGTTGCTCAGTTCAGAAACCTTGGAATCATCCCTGATTTCTTTATTTTCCTTACTTATCTCCACTGTCCCAGTCACATCTCTCGACAAATCTCATTGTCTCTGCCCCAAAATATACCCTAAATGCTTCTGCTGTTTTTCATCCTGCCTGCTGCCATGCTGGTGCCAGAAAGGGTCACCTCTGTGTGAACAGCCGCAGTACTTCTGCTTCAGCTCTCGGCCCCCACACGTGGGCCCCTGTTCTACAACATGATTTTAGTTGCTTTATGGCAGTCTATCCTTTAGAAACACAGAAACAAATCATAATTTATTTAGTTATTATTTTGCATTTTGCTTCCTCTTAAACATCTTTAAACATATACTCTTTTTTGGCATATCTTTGATATTATCTTATGGAAATTCTAGAAGCATATTTATTAGGTCAGAGAGTATAAATATTTTCAGGGCTTTAAGTATGTGTGCGTGTGTGTGTGTGTGTGTGTGTTTATAATAAATATAAATATATGTATATTTAAAGCCCTGAAAATATCTATACTATATCTATCTATACATAAATACATATGTATATATATTTAAAGCTCTGAACATATCTGTATCTGTATCTATCTATATATAAATATGTATGTATTTGTGTGTGTGTGTGTGTGTGTGTGTGTGTGTATACCCCATGAAAACTTTGGTAAGTTGAAATGACATAAAGTGGGGAGTATCCCCCTCACTTTCCAGAAGTTTGAGTTACACTACTTTGCTTTTAGGAAAAACTTGCGTTAGCAAAGTAACAGCTATTTTCATAAAAGTTAAAAACCTCTTCAGATTTCTTTCCATTAACATGAGAGGTACTGATGTAGGTCTTTTCCAAGCAAAGTGGCGTAATGCAGACTTTCAGAAAGCAGGGAACCCCTGGGTTGCCAAATTGCCTTAGAGAAAGGATACTGTACAGCAGTTAATATTCCCTAGGCAGAGTTATAGAAGTGCCCATTTTGATAAGTATTCGCCAGCCTAAGCAAGTAAAAAGTGGTATTCTGTTTTAATTTGCATTTGTTTGATAACTAGTAAGGTTGAATTTTGGTAGGTTTATCTGTTTCTATTTCTTTCAAAAATGGCTCATTTCTCTTTTTCTGTTAGGGTGTTGATCTTTGCCTTTCTCACATTTAATGGGTATTTATTGAGTAACATTTCTTTCCATTATTGATTTCAGAGCCCACTTCATCACATACTTAATTTAACATTAGAATAATAAATATTCTAGTTCTAAAATTTATTTTTTGCTAATTAAAAATAAAAAGAATTGTTATTAAAAAAAAGAATTGTTCGATTCAAGCCTGATCTATTTAATACATACATAATAAAAGTGGTTAGTGTTTAGCTATTTGAGTGAAGTGTGACTGGTCCATTACTCTCTTTTCCTTTAAAGTGTGATTGAGTACAAAAAATAGGCAGTCATTGCCCTCTTATTATCCACAACTGCAGAGAACCCACCTGTGTTAAGCTCGTGTCCATATCCAAAGTTCTACTGTCTTCCCGAGGGTGGTTGTCTTACTTGCAGTCAAGACTAGCCTGGAAAAGAACCCCAGGCTCATTAAACTGGTCTTAGAATCCTTGGTTAGTGACCATATCCATCACAGATACATATTTATAGAAACAGCAGCACATTCAGCAAGTCTTCATTATGATCCTTTGAAGCAGTAGCCTTCATTGGGTTATGTTTCTCACCGCTCACATTTTATCATACTTGTTAAAAGTTAAAGGAAGCAGTTATGAGGTTTAAAGGAGGAAAGGCTCCTTGAAAACATGGCTGAAGATGGAAAGCTTCTCTAGATAGTAGTAAGATGTCTTGAGGTCCTGCATAGCATGAATTATTAAGTGCCATTAAGACTATACAGGAAGCATAAAGAATGTAATTGCTATAAAAGCAATATGTGGGCCCCTGGGTGGCTCAGTTGGTTAAGCATCTGACTCTTTGTGTTTCAGCTCAGGTCATGATCTCAGGATCCTGAGATCAAGCCCTGCACTGGGCTCCAGGCTCTGTGTGGAATCAGCTTGAGAGTCTCTCCCTTGCTCCCTGCCCCTCCCCACTGCTCTAAATCAATCAATCAATCAATCAAATCTTAGGGAAAAAAGTGGTATGTTTACTTTTGCATCATGTAAAGAGGGTACAAATTGGGGAGGTAATGTCTGCATCATTTAATACTTGTTTTCTCTCAAAAGTGGCAGAAAGGCCCCAAATTTGCTCAGGTTATAAACACATCCCTTTTATACATTACTTTTGGCCTGAAAGGTAAATGCTGCTTTAATGGAACACTTCCTGTCAAAAAGTAATAACACTAATACATGTTTGATGTGCCGTATTTCATTTATTGCTTTTGCTGAGATGACCAAATAGTTCAATGAGAACAATGTTGCTAATTTTAGAGATAGCTGTGTTCACTATAGCTGTTGGAAGAAGATTGATTTTATGGTAATGTTATCTTGTTTCGAAAGCAGTCATTTCTACTGTGCT
This sequence comes from Mustela lutreola, assembly GCF_030435805.1. NCBI lineage: Eukaryota > Metazoa > Chordata > Mammalia > Carnivora > Mustelidae > Mustela > Mustela lutreola. The sequence continues at coordinate 22,317,461 of NC_081295.1, read as the reverse complement.
TTTTAGTTCTGTGCTCATTTTCAGAAAGAGGGTATTATTTTAATCGTGCATGTCTGCCCTAAACTTGAATACACAGGGCTCTGAGACAAGAATGGGAGGCAGGAAATGAGGGGAAACAATGAAGGATTGTGGCGGGAGGTGGGGCGAGGGGAGACGGTGCAGAATGGGAAGGGTGCTTCATGAGACCCTTTAGTGCTCATCATCATTTTTACCAAAATATAATTATAAGAGGAAGGAAGTACAATATATGTGCATATGTGGTTAGTAATTTTGGAGTGGTTGAATAGTTAGAATGAGGCTGTTACCCATGTGCCCACTCTGCCTTCATTATCAAACCCAGAAGGGAATGGGCCAGGCCCACTGCTGAGGGGACAGAAACTGTTATAAACACTGTCTCTGCTAAAGAAATGGAGACTGTCTTTTCAAGGATTAGAAGTGGAAGCTATGGAGAGCAACTTGTTCAAGGTTGTGCAACAGAATAGGGGTAGCTGTGGGATCATTTTGCTTATTTGTTTCTGACACTGTCTTCTTGTCTTTATAACAAAGTAAAGATGTATTTGTTTCTGGAAGACTGAAGAATGGTGAAAATGTGTTCTTACCTAAAAATAAAATCACTATGGTATTATGGCAGTTCTTGATTTTTAAGAGTCTCTCAAAATTCAAGAAGCAATATGTGTTCACTGTCCTCTGTATTATGAAAGGAATGGAGCTAAAAGGAAACAACTGGAAGCAAGATCTTAATTCTGCTCAAAATCTTGGTGACTGTTTTAGATTTTGTGACTATTTTAGATTTTAGATGTGTGTGACTTCTGAAGTATAAATACTATTATTTTCAAAGGTATGTTTTATGAAATCACAGTTGTACCCTTCTCCTCCTGAGAAAACATTCTCCTGAGTTGTATATGTCAGTAGTGATTTCCTAAAATGCCTATTTTTGCTTTTTAGATGCTGATAGACAAGATTCCATTAATCTCTTCCTGGGGGTTTTTCATCCCACTGAAGGGAAACCTCATCTCTGGGAACTCCCAACAGATTTTTATTTGCATCATAAAAATACCATGAGACTTTTACCAACAAGAAGAAGGTATTCTTCTAGTCTACTGTATAAACTCAGATTTGATGTTACTTTGAGTATGAAATATTTTCATTTTTGAGTCATAATCACATAGGCTAAAGTAGTCTTACTACACGTTTGCTGTGAAGAACTCCGTGTTGTTGGTGTCCTGATACTAGATCTGGGAAATTGTCATTAACAATTGGTGGCTTTCATTTTTTGTAAGATAGAAAATTTCAGAACTTCATCATTGAAGAAAAGCTAATCACTAAGACAAACCATCAACATTATTTCTGAGTGCTTCCTACAAATGTGGAACTGAAAAGAACCCTCATATTTAAGGAGTCAGTCTTTGGTCTTTCAAGTGAGGGGTCCAAGCAGCATCACTTTGGAATGCTAATGGTGTTTCTTTCCGGAAGCATAACCTGCTCTTGGTGACACCGGTGAAGATGGGGAACTAGAACAGTGACCCGGGTGGCAGACACCATCCCCAACATCTCCTTTACCCAGGCCTTTCTAGAGTCAATAGCCATTTTAGGTTTTTTTGATGACAGTGGAATTGATATTAATATTCTCAAAAGAAATAAAGTTTTTACCTGTAGTCTAGCCTCTGGGTCAGGTTGATTCTGTACCTGAGTGACCTTGGATTAGTTATTTTAACCTCTCCCCACCTCATTTTTCTTACCTGCAGATGTGAATGGTAGACACACTTCAGAGTCATTGTGAGGGTTTAGTGAGAAGACTCATTAGTGTTTTTAACTGAGGCATAATGTACTAATGTAGTGAGTTTGGCCACACAAGCAAAATTTTCACACACAGGAGGCTGGAGACTGGTGCATTCTTCTTAGAGGCCTACAAGGTCAAGTTCTCTCATAATGCTTTTCTCTCACAGCATCAGTTTACTATGGCCCTTATTTTGTGCAACAGTGCTTCCCAAACACTATGGGGGTCAGTGCTAGTCTGGGCTTCATTGTGTGGACAGACCACAGGCAACTGTACAATTAGCAAGTGCTGATGTTACAGCTGTTATCAAATTCTGTGTTACTTCAGGAGTGCTAGAATATATAGGGATGGGTCAGTTTCTGTTCTCAGATTTGTTCTTCTAAGTGCATGTTGTTGGAATAACCAACTTACTATTTGAGTTTACTTTCCCTGTTAATGAAGCACTGCTGGTTTTTGCATTAAATGATTGCCTCTGAATTTTTGCTGATAAAAAAGTAGAACTAATTATGTTTATTGGGTGAGAGATGAGTGTAAATACCCATATTTAACTCTAGTGATGCAATTGACAATGGGTAAATGTGGGTGATTTTCCAAAATTAAATATTACCTTCCAGTATTAAAGCTGTTAACACACAGGTTGGGAAGAACCAAAACTCAATTTACTCCTGCAGAAACGAACTCGTGTATTGCAAGTGTACATTAAACCACTTGCGTACCTTGAGTTACATAACTGATCACTAAGACAGGAGGTGGTCAGAGCTTATTTGTTGCATCAAAAGAAGCTGCTGTTATAGCTCCATTTTCTTAAAAAAAAAAAAAAAAAAAGGAAACTGAGATTGCAGAGAGAATGTGTCTTGACTGAGATAATTCAGCTCATTAGATGACTCAGCAAGAATCAAATTTTTTTTGAAAATAAAGTTTTATCAAAGTAGATAATATGGCTCTCTCAGTTGGTTTGGTCTCCTGGTTTTTTCTCCCAGAATATCACAATTCCAAAAAATCAGTTTATGCTATCAAGAGTACATATTGGTTATAAACAGTACTTAAAAATACTGTAAGACACATTTTTATTTTGGACTTTCCGATGTCACCCACGAAACTGGTTATTTTGGTGACAGCTAATATTATAATTCTTAGATAAAATGAATATTTTAGCCAGAGGAAGTTAACTGGGTGAGAGCTTAGACATCACGGTTGGGTGGGGCAGAGTTAGAATTTCTGCCAATGTGTGACCTCTGACCTGCCGAACTCCAGAAACCCTTCTCCTCATCTGTAACATGGAGAGGACTATGTACACCTCACAGGGTCATTTTGAGGATTAGGTGAGAAACTGTGTGGGAATTACTTAGTACTGGGTCTGACACAGAATCCACACAGTCCTAAAGTGGCCAGGTTCTGGACAGATGGCCTCCAGTTTAAACCTGAGTGACTGTGGGCAAGTTACATAACTGGTCTCAGTCTCAGTGGCCATTATCAGTAAAATAGAGATAATAATATCATCTAACTTGTACATTTTTCTGAGCATCAGATGGAATAATATAAATGCTTACTACACAGCAAACCCAACAGATGTCAGTACTGTGATTATTCTTTAAGGAGAATCTATTCCCTAGTTGTAAAATTTATTTAAAAATCATCCAGGATGACCATAAAATCTGGAAACTTAGATAATATTATTTTATCACTTATTATGATATGATATCAATACCCACTTTATATGTATTTGCTTGTGTTTCCAAACTGGGTGACCATACCATATTTTATATTGTGTGTACCAGTGTTTACTCTGGTATGTGTGTGTGTATATATATATATATATATATATATATATATATATATATATATATTTTAAGATTTTATTTATTTATTTGACAGAGATCACAAGTAGGCAGAGAGGCAGGCAGAGAGAGAGGAGGAAGCAGGCTCCCTGCTGAGCAGAGAGCCCAATGCGGGGCTCGATCCCCAGACCCTGAGATCATGACCCGAGCTGAAGGCTGAGGCTTTAACCCACTGAGCCACCCAGATGCCCCAACTCTGGTATATTTTTATTGAATGATAAGGGAAGGGGGAATAATTTTTGCTCTGACTAGAATTCATCCAAACCAGGACCTCTTGAAGTAACTACTTCCATTACTCAGAATCCCACATTTATCTGTCTGCCCAGAACTGCTAGATGAAGTTTTGTCCTGATTTAGGTTAATGTGTCATACATCATCCAAGATGCTATTTATTGACTCAGTGTTTATCAGGTCACTGAGATGTTTTTACATATTAAGCGCTAATTAATTCATTAACCCAGAGTTGGATGGTTTCCTGGCCCTGTTCACTGTCTGATATATGAGTTTCCTCTGCGTCTCCCCAGGAGAGGTCATCCGGCCTGTGCGCAACCAGTCCTGATTTGTCCCCTGGGCGGTGTCTGGTTGAGGAGGTTCTTTTCAGACAGTCCACTTATACAGTTCTTCCCCACATCACCTGAGATCTGCTGCTCTGTACCTTTACCTACTAATCTCAGTTCGACCCACTGAGACCTTAAGAACACGATTTCCCTATCCACTTTATGGTCTTTTAACTATTTGAAGACGAGTTCACACCTTCTCAGAATCTCTTCTTTAGGATAAACAGCCCCACTCTCCCCAGCTATTCCTCACGAACTGTGATTTCAAGTCTCTTCGGGGTTCAGAATGCTCTTCTCTTACGGATCCCAGTCCACAGCAGTGTTCTTTTTCAACTCTGGTGCCCAGACTTGGGTTCAGTAATGGTCACAGTTTGATCTGATTTGTGCCAAATATCGTGGAACCCACTGGAGCCATTACTCCTCTTATCCTGGTTACTCTGCGTTTATCATTAACTATAAGATTGCACTAGCTGTTTTTAGCAATGCCATCATAATGTTGACTCTCTGAGCTTCCTGTCCATTAGAACTCCCAAGTGTTTTTAACATGACCTGCTACCAGGCCTTATCTATACCATTCTTGTATGCTCATTCGAGCATTCTTGGTCATGGTCATATATGCTTTGCTTGCTTCCAAGAGAAAAGGTTTAATTGTATTACTTTTTTATTAACATTACTAATGAATTTGCAGCTTCTTTAGATATAATCAGCTGGTCTTCTTGATCCTGATACAAATCCTTGATGAAAAATATTAACTAGAATAAGGTAGATGGCAGAGCCCTCTGGGACACCACCAGACGACTCCTTCCACCTTAACATTGTTTCATAATTTTGGGTTGGAATTATTAAAATGGCTGTAACTGACTCTACGGTCATCATTTAACTATACTGTCCTCCTGCCCCCATTTCTCTATCTCATTCACAAATATTGATAGCTTTGCTAAAGTCCTTGTGCTAGTTCAGAGGGTTCCCATGTTCGTTAGGGGAAATAAAGAGTCTTTTTTTTGAAGTCTCCCTAACCTTCCTTTGTGAGTGAGCCAGTGGAATTGAGCACTCTTCATAACAGCAACCAAAGAAGAGAGAGCAGCTGACTTATGAGGTGTTGTTTGCAAAGGAAGAAGTAGCACGAACTTGCAGTCTCAGTCATCTGATCCCTGGTTCCAAAGCAGGTTTCTCTACTGCTTCCGGTCTCTTCCTCTGAGTAAACGTACTCAGGGGTAATGGTAACCAAGATCTCGCCCCTGCCTTGGGCTGAGCCCTCTCTTCTTCCGTTGGTCTCAGTTCATCTTCCCTAGGGCAGGGGTTTCTCAGGGGCTTTTGCTTCTGAGCTCTCATCTTCCGTTGGTCTCAGTTCATCTTCCCTAGGGCAGGGGTTTCTCAGGGGCTTTTGCTTCTGAGACCCACCCCGTAGAGCTGGACTTTAAAAAAAAAAAAAAGTATGGTTACATTGCTTTAACCTGCGTAGGGAGATACAGTTTAGTAACATTCAGAAAAAAAAAAAATCTGTGGCCTGTTTCAAGTCACTAACAGATGCTCTCTTAATTCTTTTTCTCCACCTGATACATTCTGAGCTTAAACACATTCTTTATTATGTTTACTTCTTTATCTGAGGGAAGCTAATGGTGAAGAACATTCTTTAGGAAATTCCTTATATGTTAGCCGATACTTTTTTTATTTTCCTCCTCTGCCAAGATTAAGTGATTACAAAATAGAATTTACACCCATGTACACATGCTTGTGTATACACACACACACACACACATACCCCTTAAACAATTAAGCCATGCCTTTTCATTCTTCTGATCTGATGGTCTGATTCTCCTATTAGAAAAGCAAATGAGATTAGACTGGTATCTTTTGGAAGTGGATTCATGGAAGTCACTGGTCATCTTTTTAGGTTACTCACAACATATCTCTACTTAATACTTGATTCTGTTATCTTGCTAGAATTGACATCACACTCATTGGTGTATAGTTCCGGAATCTATTACCCTCTCACTTTCAAGCATCGAGACTGCATTTGCCCATTTTTAGTGTAAGTTCCATTCTTAACTCTTTTTGGAAAGATGATTAAGCCCCAGTGGTACCAAGACACTTGAATTCTTTTAGAGATGCTCTGCTGTCTCCTTTCATCTCTTGGGCTGTACATGCTTCTCTGTTCTCTTGTTTTTATCTTTCCAGCATGAAACTTCTCATGACTGTTGAAGATCGAAAGAGTGCTGGGATTAAGTAGCTCTGCTTTTTCTGTCATTATTTTCAACACAGCATTTCTAACACTATTCTCTGTGTCAGACACACAGTTGTGCTCCGTAAATGTTGAAAGATTGAATGAATTATCCACAAGCAGCTGGCATAATCCTTTTCTGTTCTTTTCATGCTCTAAAGCCTTGCTATGCAAAAAGCAATGTGAGGACTGACCTTTCTGGTGTCACCCAGGACCTTCTCATCAACACAGAATCTCAGGCCCTACTGAATCAGAACCTGTCCTTTTACAGGATCTCCCAAGTGTTTGTGCGTGCACTGAATTTCAAGAAGGACTGTTGTAAAGCATAACTTCAGTCTCAAGCAAAGCTTGAAGAACTTTTCCTGTTACCATCTCACTTTCCCTCTCACAGTTAATTAGGCTTCATGTTCCTTTTTTCAATCATCCTCAGTTATATATTCTGCTTGCCATCTCTAGGAGACTTCTCTCTGTTGCCCATTTCATTTAAATACCCCCACATCTTCATAATTGGGATTATCCAAGATTGTAATGTCAGCGTTTTATTTTTAGAAAACTTTTCATTTATTTAAAATTATCCTTTTAGCATTTTTGGTCAGAGGCCCTTTTTTTTTTTACTTCTGAACCTTTTGAAAATCTTTTTTTTTTTTTTTTAAGATTTTATTTATTTATTTGACAGAGGTAGAGAGAGCACAAGTAGGCAGAGTGGCAGGCAGAGGGAGAGGGAGAAGCAGGCTGTCCATTGAGCAGGGAGCCTGACATGGGGCTTGATCCCAGGCCCTGGGATCATGACCTGAACCAAAGGCAGCCACTTAACTGACTGAGCCACCCAGGTGCCCCGAAAATCTATATTTTTAATACATTTTGATATACTATTTCACATCATTCCCCTTCCTAGCACTCATGAACTTTGATATAGGGTCTTTCCCCTAAAAATCCAATATATCAGAATTTGATTTAGAATTAAATTCGACATTTCAGATGTTGGCTCAGAGCAGATGCATCTTCTGGCAGAAATCCAGGTGATTGAAATTCCCTACCTTCCTCTGACTGGCCTCTGTAATGAAGTAGCGAATATTTACTGTTAAAGATTAACAGGGCCTCCACTATTTTCTAAGGGACCTTGTTCTTTAGGACTATCCATTCACTTAATGATTTTGCTTAACTGTTGTAATTAACTATACACACAGACCCCTATCCATAGAGCAGAGTGGAAAAAGTAATCTAGTTCTTAGATGGCAAGACAGTGTTGCTGATAGCACTTGGGTCAAGGTCCCGCTGCTCATTGGCTTGCTGAGTAATGCAGGCACAGTCTCTGGGGAGAAGTAACCAGCAGCTCCTAGAATCTGGCTTAGTATACCCAAATATTTTTTAGCTAAAAGTCAGTAACATCAGAACCTCTTGATTCTCAGGTGTGCTCATGGCATTTTTGTAGATCTGTGACATAGCTGAAACAAGAAAGGGGTTGGGAAAGAAATGAACGTGTTGAAGACCTCCTATGCCCAGCAGCATCTTACAGTAGACCATAAACCCCTTTTACCCAGTGAATTATAAAGAAAGCCAGCCCTTACATTTGGCCCATCTTATTCTTTCACTTATTTTTTTAAATTTTATAGTTACACTTACTGGTGGACTCCAGAGGTAATAAAACATTTACCACTACCGTATGATGAAGGTAGGTACACTGTTTCTCTCTTAGTTTTTATACCAATATATTTTATAATTATTCCTAAATGAACTTGAAGCATTAAATTCTTTGCATATAATATTTCATTAAAAAGACATGAATGACTACTCAGTTTCATGTTGCTGCTATAATAGGGGATTTTAACATCTTAGATAGCTTTCTAGGGGCAGTGATTATGTTATACTTCTTTTATCCAAGTAGACCAGGAGCTTGTACTGTGTTTTATAGTTATTAGTTATGTCCCTGAAATGTCTAATGGATATAATATATTAGTTTACCCTTTTAAGTTAGTACTGATTATATTTCTAGGTATTTGGGGATAATGGGAAAGAAGTGAAGACCCACTCACAAGGAGAAATAAAATCTTCTCCTGTATCTAAGCAGTGGAAAAAGATACATACGTGTATATAAAAGTACATTTTAGTCACTAACATGTAATTTGTCAGAAAGGCAGGACATTTTTTATGTTAAATGAATGACCTCAAATATACAATACATTTGAATGATGTTTCCAAATTGAAATAATTGCTTGGTTTTAAATAGAATGTAGTGCTGTTACTGATTCCCTGACCTTGAAGAAGTCCGTCTTCCCAGTTGTGAAAGGGCACTAAGTAAGATCAGTTCCCAATCTGGAATGTTCCTCTTTGAGGCCTCCCATCTAATCATGGTTAGGTATTCCAACTTTGGATGGTAAAGGCCATAAATTAAGAAGATTACAAATGATTTTTAGTTCTTAGTAAATTATTAATTAATTTTTTAAAAGTACTTACAACCTTGAAATTCTGGGAAAAATCATAACTCATATTGCAAAGAAGGTTTTTGTTCTAGGAGAAAGGAAAGGACTTTAACAGTCTAATGTTGGCCATGAACAACAGTCTACTGTTGGCCATGATTTGAAATATAAAAGAAAATATAGTGAAATAACTGCACAATTTTTATCTAGAAGGCAGAAGGTATTTATTTATGAGTAAAAAAGAATTTAAAGACCTGAATAGTTTGATTTCTAAAAAACTCCCTGTTCCCACCCAGACTTCCAGGCGTCTTCCTGCCTCCTTGGGGCTTGTCACACTTGGCTTTGCACTGTATACTCTGTGTACATATATCATCTCCTTCCCAAGTGTATGAGTGCTAGAGGCAGGAGCTGAACCTTGTTTGCCAGATGTCATCTGAAGACTTTATGAGTAATAGACATATCTCTCTTAGTTATCTGTGCTGCGAACTTAAAGAAGTTAATAGTGAAGAAATTCCACCGATATGAAGAAGAGATTGACATCCACAACGAGTTCTTTCGACCGTATGAACTGAGTAGTTTTGATGATACCTTTTGCTTGGCTATGACAAGCTCAGCACGGTACGTTGTGAGTGTCCTGAGACTGTTATAAGAATATTTGAACTTGAGTTTTCCTAGTCTATATAGCTATGTCTTGCTTTGCCACAAGTGCAATAGGCATTTGGATCAGATTCCATTTTACTTTCTTTTCCTTCAAAAAATGTAATGGGGGGGGCGCCTGGGTGGCTCAGTGGGTTAAGCCACTGCCTTCGGCTCAGATCATGATCTCAGGGTCCTGGGATCAAGTCCCGCATCGGGCTCTCTGCTCAGCAGGGAGCCTGCTTCCTCTTCTCTCTCTCTTGCCTGCCTCTCTGTCTACTTGTGATCTCTCTCTGTCAAATAAATAAATAAAATGTTTAAAAAAAAATGTAATGGGTCACACTTGGAGTAATATCCTTGCCAGGCCATTAAGTTTCATTAGCATAAACCATGCAACTCCGGTCTTTCTGGCACCTCTGAGGAGTTCGGTCTGGTTACAATAATCGGGAAGTAGGCCTTGCACAGTGTGGAGAGAGCTTCAGCTTATCTTAGTATGTGGTAAACTAGAAGTTTCTATTTAAAGTGTCCCGACAGTGTTTTAATGAATTAACCCCAGCCTAATAAGGTAGAGGGTGATACTTCAACTCAAACACTTCTGTGTTTTTGATTATTATGTCAGCCTTCCGAGGTAGTCTATTATAATAAAAACGTGGTAAAACCGAGTACTTAGTGTTTTGCCCTTGGTCTTATGAGTTTAGTTTTACCTGAAAAGTAATTCTGATGTCTAAACAAAGTGTACACATCGTGGCAGTGATTTAGATAGAACTCTGTTCCAGTAGAGAAAAATCTTAAATTCCAAAACCACTGGGTCTCAGAATCATGAAAAAAATGCCCAGTGAAGACCGATAGCATTGAAGTTACTGGTGCCATTAGTTCATGGGACTTTATGGCCTTGATCACCTAAGCTCCCCTGAATATTTGGCTCAGAATATACGTAAGGACTAAGAAGAAATAGTATAAAAATGTGAATTGAATGAAAGTATCCTATGGATGGACAGTGATTCATATGGCATTTCTTTCCTCTTTCTTCAGTGACTTTATGCCCAAGACCATTGGCATAGATCCAAGTCCATTTACAGTGCGTAAACCAGATGAAACCGGAAAATCAGTCTTGGGGTAAGATTTGCATATAGAATGAAATTTTAAAGATTCATGTAAAACAATATGGCACTTGCAATGTAATTGGCACCAAAAAGAATAACTTCAAGTCATATAGTTTGGAGCACATTCCATTTATTGCATCTGTGCTGATAACTTTTTCTTCACGCTGGGATCACTGAAGAATTCAGCATTGAAAGAATTTATAGGAATTTCAGCAACATGGTGCATTTTATTATTTTCAATTAGGAATATCACAGATGGCTAGGAACAGGTAGCAGATAATATGTGTTGTGTCCTATAAAAAAAAAAAAACTCGGCGTTCTCAGTTTCCTACAACATAAAATACTTAGGTAAGAATTTATAATCATTTTATTTATTTTTGGTGGCATCCTGAGGAACCATTAAAATAAATATGCTCGGATAAAGAAATTAATAAGTTTTCTGTGTATTACTGTAACACTGTTTTGGGGAAGACTGTTACATCCAATAATGTGAGGAAGAAGTCAAACCATGTTTATGTCTTCATGCTTAGAAACTGGATTGAGAGGTGATGTGTTCTAGCATAATCTGTTATTGCCGCTAACTTGAATGATTCAAGTGATGAGATTTCTTTTTTTTTTAGACTCTGGCCAGAAACCCTGGCCAGACTGTAGATATTGAGTCCTAATCATATTTGTAGGTGTGTATGGAATCCTGGTTGGGTTCTAGCTACATGTGGTTTATGCAATGAGATATATATTACTATTTCCAGATACACCATTTCTGTGGCCTTAAATACTAGTTGAATGTTTAAGCCTTAGACCAGAAACTAAGAAATTTAAGAGATGTCCTCAGGAGTTCAGAATTCAAGAAGTTCCTGGAAATGCATAAATGACCAGCTACATTATTGTATGGCACAGAAATTCCACTAATTTTAATTTTTACTTTACAGAAAGTCAGAAAATAGCTTATTTTCTATAATATTAATATAGTAATCATTATATAATAGTATTTTATTACTTTATATTTTATTATAAATGTAAATATTATAAATTTATAAAATTAAATAAAAATAACATTATGACTATTATATATATCATATAATATAATATGATATAGTATAATATTTATAATATATATATATCATATAATATATCATATTATATTATATGATATATATAATAATATATGATAATATATAATAATAGTAATATAATAACCCATGGTCAGATAGTACTGCACTTTCCTTTCCTAGAACATTTCAGAATATTATGGTATTTTAAGTTTTTTATAGAGAATAGTTTTAAAAGATTGAAATACTAAGCGTTTTTTATCAAAGCCAAAAATATTACTATAAAATATTTTCTGAATTTAAAAGAAGACAATAGGGGCACCTGGGTGGCTCAGTGGGTTAAAGCCTCTGCCTTTGGCTCCAGTCATGATCCCAGGGTCCTGGGATCGAGCCCCACATCAGGTGCTCTACTCAGCAGGGAGCCTGCTTCCTCCTTTCTCTCTCTCTGCCTGCCTTTCTGTCTACTTGTGATCTCTATCTGTCAAATAAATAAATAAATAATCTTAAAAAAAAAAAGAAAGAAAAGAAAACAGTATTCTTACTCTCATATTTGGAACTAAAGTAAATACTTTTATAAATCTGAGTTTGAGGTTTATTTGCTTCCCCATCTATTCTCTACTATTAGTAGGAATGTCTAGCAAATATAGCTATTTACTAATAACATAGATTTTTAAAAAGATTTTTATTTTTTAATTTTTCCGGTGTTCCAAAATTCATTGTTTATGTACCACACCCATGCTCCATGCAATACGTGCCCTCCTTAATACCCACCCTAATAACACAGATTTTAAAATTTAGCTTATGTTCATCAGTTTCCCGTTACTATGGTACAAATCGTTAGCTGATGCTGTGATTGATAAAAACCGTAGAAGGGAAGGAAATTTGGATATTGACCTTCCCTTGAAGGTTTTACAAGTTGTAGCTAGGTAATTTACTAATGTCCCAAACACAGTCTTCTATTATTGTACCAAAATTTTGAAAATACTGATTTCAGTTACCAAAGGAAGGCACAGTAACCAAGTGGTGAGAAGACTTCTGCATTGGTTTACATGCACTTACCAGTTTATGTTCTGAATTTATAACGGCTTAAATTCATATATAGTCAGTACAAGTTCATGGAAAAATGTTAAGGTTTTATCTTTATCACAACGTGAACCCAGAAACTAGTTGCTTACAGCCGTTTTCTTGTGCTTCACCAGGACTAAGGTGTTGCACAGTCATACATAGTGAATCTCAAGGGTTTGGTTTAAAGATGCTTTATATCAATATTCATTTTCTTAAAGGAACAAAAGCAATAGAGAAGAAGCTGTCTTACAACGGAAAACAGCAGCCAGCGCCCCGCCACCCCCCAGCGAGGAGGCGGTGTCCAGCAGCTCTGAGGATGATTCTGGGACCGACCGGGAGGAGGAGGGCTCTGTGTCTCAGCGCTCCACCCCAGTGAAGATGACAGACGCAGGAGACAGTGCCAAAGTGACCGAGGTGTGTGGGAGAGGAGCTTATGTGGTCTGGCTTGAGGCTTGGGGAATGATCTCTAAAATTCTACTTTCTGTTAGAAGGCTGAGAGAAAAAGTCACATTATTTCTCATGCTTGCCATTCTAATGTGTGGTGTTTGAGGCACTGCAGAGATGAGAATCTTTTTTTATATTGCACTATAGTTGACATACACTGTTATATTAGTTTCAGGTGTACAACATAGTGATCTCACAATTCTATGCATTACTTAATGCTTACCTTGATTGTAGTCACCTAGGACGACGTTATTACATTATTGACTGTATTCCCTATACTGTACTTTTCATCTTCACGACTTAATTATTTTATAACTGGAAGTTTGTACCCCTTAATTTCCTTCACCTACTTTTCCCATGCCTGTACTCCCTCCCCTCTGGCAACCACCAGTTTGTTCTCTGTATTTATGAGTTTGTTTCTGTTGTCTATTTGTTTTTTAGATTCCACATCTAAGTAAAATCATATGGTATTTGTCTTTCTCTGTCTGATTTATTTCACTTAGCATAATACCGTGAGGTCTAGCCATGTTGTCAAAAATGTCAAGAATCTCATTGTTTTTTATGGCTGAGTAATATTCCATCATGTGTATATGTATATAAATACTACCTCTTGTATATCCATTTGTCTATTGATGGATATTTAGGTTGCTTCCATATCTTGGCTATTGTAAATAATGCTGCAATAAACATAGGTTTGCATCTGTCTTTTGTATTTGAACCGTTACTGTGTTTTTTTTTAGGTAAATAATCTGGAGTGGAATTACTATATCATATGGCATTCTGTTTTTAATTTTTTGAGGAATTGCATTCTGTTTTCCACAGTCATTGCACCAATTTACATTCCCATATACAGGGCATGATGGTTCCCTTTTCTCCATATCCTTGCCAATACTGCTGTTTCTTGTCTTCTTGATGCTAGCCATTCTGACTGGTGTGAAATGATATCTCATTGTGGTTTTTATATGCATTTCCTTGATGATGAGTGATGCTGAGTATCTTTTCATGTGTCTGTTGACCATCTGGATATCTTCTTTGGAAGAATGTCCATTCAGGTCTTCTCCCCATCTTTTTTTATCAGATCATTTGTTTTTTAGGTGTTGAGTTGTAGATGTTCTCTTATATTTTGGCTACTATTCCCTTACTGGATATATCATTTGCAAATATCTTCTCCCATTTAATGGGTTGCTTTTTTTACTTTATTGATGGTTTCCTTTGCTATGCAAAAGCTTTTTATTTTGGTTTGTAGTCCCAGTAGTTTATTTTTGTTTTTGTTTCTCTTATCATAAATATATTGCTAAGACTAATGTACAAGAGATTACTGTCTATGTTTTCTTTTAGGGGTTTTATGCTTTGGGTCTCACATTTAGGTCATTAAGAGATTAATACATTTAGCATAGACATTATTGAAATGGTTTCATTTTGAAATAAAATTGGTGTTTTTGTTCTCATGTATAACAATAAATTTCTTATCACTTCAGAATTTTTAAGAGAATCCTGTCCACTTTTGAGCAGCACATCCACTTGAGGTCCATTTATTTCCTTGCTTAGCATATTTTTGGAAGGTAGGGTTTGGACCTGGGCCTCACAGTCTTTGCATAGCCCCAGTGGAAATTCACTTTGTTCAATTTGACATTACCAATATAAGGGAACCTAAAAGGGAAGATAACTACAAAAGGACCAAATTTAGCTTTAGGGAAATCTGATTCCCAGAAATAGCCAGAAGTCATAGAAGTAGATATGGCAAGTAAAATGTGATAATATAAGGATTGAATCCATAATTATAGGAGTTGGCAAATGACAGCCACTTGTCAAAATCCAGTCCACTGCCTCTTTTTATAAATAAAGTTTTATTGGAACTCAGCTGTGCCTGCTTGTTTACATATTGTGTATGGGGGCTTTTGCATTATAACTGCATAGTTGAGTAGTTGTAGCAGAGATGGTATGACCCAAGGAACCTAAAATATTTACTATTTGGCCCTTTGCAGAAAAAGTTTTCTAATTCCTGCATTATACAAAAGGAACTAGTAGTTATTTAATAGCTTTTTACCCTAAAACAAAGTATTTTTAGTGGAAATATAATCAGATTTTTAAAAAATAATTAACTGAGTTTAATGAATGAACTGAAGAAATATTGTGATTGCTTTTGTGGAAAATTTCACAGGTTCATTTTCTTCATCTTTGGAAATAATTAACATGCTAGATGTCTAAAAATTTTTCCTGGTTCCTTTTTGTTTTTAACCCCAGAATGTGGTCCAGCCCATGAAAGAGGTATATGGAATTAACCTCTCAGATGGTCTCTCCGAAGAGGATCTCTCCATTTATTCAAGGTAAACTACTTCTATGTAGAATTAAGAAATACATATTGCATGGAGCACTGGATGTGATGCATAAATAGTGAATTCTAGAACACTGAAAAGAAATAAAATAAAATAAAATGGAAAAATGAAATTAAGAAATACAAAAATATTATTATAATAACTTATGTCTAGTATAACTTCTAAAAATGAAAGTGGTCAACAATACAGAAGGAAATGAATTCCACTTGGAATACAATACTAGTGTTTAGGAGGTCAAATTCTGAAACATTGGTTTCTATTTGGAGTTAAAGGGCCTACTGCCTGAAACTCTCAGTCCCCTCAGTGATAAAAATTGATGATGTGTCCATGTATTCGCACCACCTATAGATAAGCTGCAAGCTGAAGTGGACATACATTTCTGTATTTTTGCATTAACAAAGTCCTCAAATTGGGGACCTTCTTACAAAATGAACCTGGGTATTGATGGTTGAGGACATTGTGTTTGCGTTAGCTCTGGGGTGCTGGTGGGAGTGGTAGTTGAGGAGGAAAAACATCATGTCAGAATGTTCTAGAACTTAATTAGACAGACTAAGCTGAAAGAGGATCCACCAAAAGGTTTTCTGTGAAATCCTATACATAATTGTGTGTGTGTGTGTGTGTGTTTCTGAGGAGAAACAGAATTAGAGTTATCAGAGTCTCAAAAGAATCCCTCACCTAGAAATCCTCAAGAACCCAAGATAACCGCTGTTAACACTTCCTCAGCTTAATACATGCACTGAGAAGACCTAATTATTGCATGTAAATACCATCCCACTTTATTCATACAAGTTTGGCTTATATAATATATAATATTATATAATAATATCATATAAATATTATAAATAAATAAATATAAATATCTACAATATAAATGAGCACTGATGTTCCACTTTTTTTTAAGGGGAGTATTTCATTTGCTTAATCCATCAAACTGGATATTGATGCTTTTTACTTCTTTCAGATTAGTAAAATCTATTATATGTGAAATATAATATAAAATATATGTAAATATATATTTACATAAATATATATTATAAAAATATAATATAATATAAATATAAAATATAATAAAAATATATGTAAAATATAAAATAAAATTTGCAGCATCTCCTAACAGCAAAAACCCTGGTATGACTCTCATACTAGTACTGTCTTAACAGGAACCAGTTTAGTCACCCTGAATTCAGGCCCGGACACACAGGTACACAATCACTTTCCCACCACAGCTGTCCCGGCAGTGCGGCTCAGCTCTTCAGCATTTGAAGTGAGCCCTTATAAGCAGCATGGTCTGGAAGAAGGAATTATCTGGGGTTAGTGAATAATAGCCCTTTGCTTATTGCAGAGAGCAAGAGCACTTCGGTCAAGGACTGACATTTTCGCTCACTTTAATTAAGCAAAAAGAAAGTGTCTCTTGCTTCAGGCATGACTTTTGCTTGGAGCTTTTTTAGCTCAGACTGCCTCGGAGGCCCACTTCTAGTCCTCCCTTCGCAGAGAGTAAGACACAGCCCTGTTTGACCATAATACTCCCCCGGGAATCAATCTATGAAGGAGACAGTGGCAGGCCCACGGGGAGGGGAGTACTCCTGGGGAGGGAGGAATCCATGTCCTGGAATAAGATTCTGTGTTTGATATCCTGAAGAACAGCACCTCCTCCTTTGATTTGCATAACAGTGGACAGTGTTTTATTCCTTCTTCCGACAACTGTGTAGTGAGCTGAAAAGATTATCCCTCTTTATAGGCCAAGAGCCATTCAATTACTTATTTAGGAGACCTTTCCTGTGCTCCGTGGGTACCTGGGATTTTGGGGATTTGCAATCCTTTTTTATTCTATTGGTAATATCACCTGCCGCTGCTTATGATGCAGACCTGGCGGGGGAAGGGAAACAGAGGTCTGGTATCTCTTCCCCTCTCTGTGAGTCACTTTTTACTGTGGGCAGACTGCTTCTCCTGGAGGCAGAGGCGTCTCCCCTGTTTGTCTGTCACGGGCACTGCTATGGCAGAGGAGGCCTCCCTCCATCGGTATTGAGGGTGAGGCTCTGCCAGGGGATGGTCAAGGATGTTCAGGAACTGACTGGGACCCTTCTTGCCTCACCCAGGCTCTGGGGCTCTCTTAGTGCCGTGTCTGATCCAGAGGGCAGAGAGTCAGGGACAGGGTGAAAGTCCGTGTAGTTCTGGCCTAAACTGGCCTCAAAAGTTCTGCCCTTTCCCACCGCAGTTCTGCACTCAGTTGGCTAGTATCCACCAAAGATTGTGAGTGTAAAGACAGTGGCCTGGCCTGGCTTGCCTGTCACAGCTCCCGACCAGTCAACCACAGGACAACGTCGGGAGGGAAGGAATGCGCTTGGAACTGGCATCTATAGCCTGTCTTCTAGCTTCCTGTTCTCCTGCCTATTTTTTTTACATTTGGCCTCAACTACCTCCAAACTCCTGAAGATCTCTTGGTTTTGTAGTTTGGTTCTAATCGCTTAGCCTGTTTTCTATACCTTCCTTTGCTCTCGGCTTTTCTGATGTCTTTGGTTTGCTATCTCAACCGGACCTGGAAGTTTTCTTCCTACCTCCTCAAAGCTTCAGCCCTGTGCCAAAGCATCTTTTTTTTGTTTGTTTTAAGATTTTATTTATTTATTTGACAGAGAGATCACAAGTTGGCAGAGAGGCAGGCAGAGAGAGGGAGAAGCAGGCTCCCCACTGAGCAGAGAGCCGGATGTGGGGCTCGATCCCAGGACCCTGGAATCATGACCTGAGCTGAAGGCAGAGGCTTTAACCCACTGAGCCACCCAGGCACCCAATAAAGCATCTTTTTAAAAAAAATATATTCTGACAATTATGGTGCACATGATTTGGGAAGTTTAAAATTCTGTACAAATAACAGGTGTTATGTGATATTCTTCCCCCAAAATGGATAAAAAATGTTTATACTAGCTAAAGATAAAAATTGGATAAAAGTAAGTTATTTAAATGTTTTCCAGTAGCACCCTAATGCCTTAGTAATTGGTAGTTTCTGCAGTACTTTTCTTGACCTTGAAAAAAGCTAATAAAATAAATTAGAAAAATATCAATAATTATGAAAGAAAATATTTAAAATAGTAGAAAATTGGGACTGGAATTTAATCCTGCCGCATAACCTCCTGGGGGCACATTAGAACAAAACTACAAGCTGTGTCCCTGAGGGGAAGATGGAGGCCTGGCGCACAGACCACACTAGGACAGGTATGCACTTGGGAAATAGCAGGTTGTCCTTGGCCCATCAGCTCATTGGCCTACTCTAAGGTATCCTTTTATCCTATGAAGCTGGCAGGCGGCAAGTCCCTGTGACTCTTAGCTTCAAGTCTGAGTGGGTGTTGTTCTTTCGGGAGGGGTGCTATGGCCGAGGGGCTCAGCAGATGGTCTCTTCCGTCTCCTGTCCTTCATAGTTGAAAGTACAGGAGTGGCTGGAATACACTTAGGGATTCTTGTGGCCCTAAGGAGACAGAGTCCACATGCTGAGTTTCCAGCAGTGTCCCTGCTTTGGGAGATGGGTCCCCGGCCCGATCCTTTTCTTTTCTTCATCATCTCTCACTGCGAATGCCTCTCCTCGTGTTTCCCAGCTTCCTGCTGCAGTCACCCTTAGATAAGGGAGGCTCTGAAAGTTCATCTTCCTGGCTTCAAGATCACTTCAGTTCAAGTTCTGTGTCCTCTTGAGGTAGACTGAAACACAGAAATCCTCCTCCTTCATTTGTACCAAACCCACTGTAAAATCAGGCCCCCATTTGTAAGGACAGTCTGGGGTTGCATAGGGTGCTGTTGTGTGCTTCTCCGGAATAAGCAGTCTGCTGTCTTTTGAAAGCTCATACCATTTTGTGTAATCTGCTGAACTTCAGCTGAGTTTTTATCCACTGTAATCTGTAGGTTTGTTCAGCTGGGTCAGCGTCGACATAAACAAGACAGGAGCAGCCAGCAGCTCTGTTCCAGGTGCCCAGATGGAGTTATAAAACTGTAAGTACTAGATTAGACTGTTAGAGAAATGCTTGTATTCATGCCATTTGTAGTGGGGGTTTTTTGCAGACTTTTTAAAGAAAATTTTTCGGTCTTGTCCCCGTATTAGTGTAAGCACTAAAGCATCTCCTCCTGATGTCTTATCCAAGAATAACTGGGTAGCTGTGGGCATGGGAAAGAGATCGGCGGCTATGACTTGAAATGTACCCTTCGGGGGTGGGATTGAAGTTGGTGGAGGCTTCCCTCCATAGAGACAGGCTCCTTGAGGGTAGTGATGGGTTTGTCTGTTCTAGCCATGTTTCCCCACTGCTTCTAATGACTTGCCATAAGTTAAACAGGTGTTTAGCAAATTTTTAAACAGATTCAGGTTCATATCCTAGATCACAGCTCTATTACTTCTTTTCTTTAAATCTTGATTAAGTGACTTCAGTTTGTATGACTATTTCCTCATCTGCAAAATGGGTTGGTAATGGCACCTATTCTGTAGGAGGGTGGTAAGCTTAATAATGCATTCAAAATGCTGAGAAACAGTATCTGAAAAAAGTTCTCAGTAAGTTCTAATCATCACCACCACCACCACCACCACCATCATCATCATCTTCATCATCATTCTCTGCTTGTTGGGACCAAACAAAGCAAAGGTTGTGACCCAGAGAGGCTCCTGATGCTATGTGATCAGTTGAGTTTCTTCCAGAAAATGGGTCACTGTGAATATTAAATGAGGTTGTATGCGTGAGGTGTCTAGATCAGTGCCTTGCCTTTGGTTGATGGATCGATATTGATGGCCTAACCTTCTCTGTGTACTACATCTGCCTTTTCCTGATTGATAGTTGAGGGACGGCTATCATAATGCAGGCAAAGACTTGAGCCTTGGAGAGTAGTGGCTAGGAGTTAGGAAATGGAATAGATTTGGGGAATATTTGGGAGGCAAAATGGGACTTGGATACTGACTTGGATACTTGGATACTGAGAGAAAGAAGTCCTTATCAAGAATGACCCTTCGATTTTTTGGTTTGTGTAATGGGTTTGATTGGTTGATTGAAACATTTATTCATTTGCAGATAGGTACTGAGTATCTAGACTATTCCAGGCTTTCATTTACTGAGGTCAGGCGTTCTGCAGGAGGATACAGTTTGCACTTACAGCACCATCCAGATGACCATGTTTAGGAGGCAGTTGGGTCAAGGGATCTGGAAGTTCTGGGGATACAAATGGGGATGGTTATTTCCTTCTGGGGATGTATATGCCTATGGGTAGTAATTGAAGCCACTGGCTAGACATTAGACCACCTAGGAAAAGAGAATAGAGTGACGAAGGGTCTTCAGCTGAGTCTTGAGGGGATCTGAGTCTAGCATCTGAGACTGAGAGAAACTTCCAAAAAAGGCACAGATGGCTAATCCAAGAAGGGGGAGGAATGGGAAGAAGGCCTGCTTATCCCGCCCTTCTCTCCCCACCACCGTTTTTTTCCTCTTTTTCTTTTCTTTTTTTTTTTTGGAAATATATAAACTCCTATTAATGTAGACACCATTTTTTCTTTCTTAAGTCTAATTAGCAAATGGAAGTTTGCGCTCCCAAATGAATTGAAATAGATTGGCCAGAAAAGGAAAGTATTTAAATGTGTTAGTAAAAAAAATAGACTCTGTTAACTAAGTTATATTATACGAATTGATTATTCCATTAAAATAGTATGGCACAACTTGGGGGAAAAAGATGATATAACATACAAAATAAAAGTATTTTGTGTTTTCTTCCATATTACATCTGCTTTGATCCACAATTGGCCTTGCAGTAACTACTTTTAAATTCTTTTCTTGAAATATTTAGTATTTACTTTTCTGAGTCCTAAACCATATGAAAACCTTATGGATCTAGAATTTTTTAACCTTTGCACTTAATTAGTAAAGAATCTAACACATGTGTCTTTTCACAGAGCATCTTCAACAGGGTAACAGAGAACCCAGTAGGTTCAGCATTGTGTTGTCATGGCAACTGCCCAAGAGTAGAGTTGTGGTTGTTTTTTGGGGGGGATCTGTATCTCTGTATATGTGCATGGGTGCCTGCTTTTAACTGAAATCCTCTAACTAGAATCTTAAAATGTCAACTATTCATTTTTAAATTTTGAAAGCTGTCCCAAAACCAAGAGAAATTAGATTTATATAAGATTATTGGACTTCTCATCTTGTTATGTTTTAGGCTTTAAGACGTTTTAAAACCGTAATAAGTTTAAGTTGAAGTTTGTGTGTGTGTGTGTGTGTGTGTGTCCACTTATCTCTTGATAATTTACAGTCTTACCTATTTTTCTTGAAATCCTGAGACAAACGAATATTCCTTTTCTAAATGTTAGGTAAACACAATGCCAGATATAAAAATTATTGGTAAACAACTCACAGGGAGCCAGTGTAGCAGAGGCCCCTGGTATATACGGAGGTGCAGAAACCTGGGTGGGGTAGCTGGGCACTTTTCATCCAAGATTCTGGGGACATTTCGTAGAAGTGGATGTTGAATCCAAACTGGTCCATGTCTATACTGTTAGCCCAGCCACTCCAAGCCGTATTTCTTTTGAGTGTGACCCCTCCCTTTGACTCCTACCACTCCTTGAGTGCATGGTGGCAAGTAGGGAGCAATGATGTCAGCTGACCTTCACTGACTCTCACTTAATACCATAACCTGAATTAAGTCAATTCTCATAGTAACCCTATGACCTTTCTATCCGCCTCATTGTACAGATGGGGAAACTGAAACACAGAGAAATCATGTAACTTGCTCACAAACAGGAAGTGGAAGAGCCAGGATTCAAACCCAGACAGGCTGGCTGCCCAGCCCTAAGCCATACATGCCTCATTCACCAGCTGCTTTTATAACCACGGTGGTAGAAATCCTGAGTAGTTAGCGCGAGCAGCCCTCAAGTTGATGCTCTGACCTCATCTGGGTTTGTAGACGTCTCTGCATGCAGACGTAATGTTTCTGCTCTGTTAATATTGAGTTTTGTTTTCACATTTCAATGTAATATTTAAGATAAGACAACTTTATTCTCTTCCTAGTATCCAGCATATTGTCCCCAGTGTAGACATGCTTCTTGAGCAAGGATAGTTTGCGTGACCTAAAGCACGGTATAGAGGCCATTTAGTCATTATCAGAACAATATTGCTACTGTTTTTGATTGCTGCTGTTCTACTAGGTTGTAAGTTCCTAGTAGGCAGCCCATCTTTGTACGGGCTGCCCCCACAATAATATGTTAAATTAAGTACTCAGTAAATATTTGTTGGAATGTTCTAAATCTGTCCCCGCCATCCCTCCCATAACTTTCAGAATCTGTATGAAGCCCCCTGAGCATCCTGACCTAGAAGCCCACCTCGCCAGCCTCTCCCTGGTTTTCAGCCACCCTCCCAATGGCTCCTTTCTCCCCCTACCCTTGAACATTCTTTAGTTCTCCCCCCATTCTGTTTCCTGTTCATAAGCCCTCTGCTCTCCCCTACTTCTTTGTTCCCTTCTGATAGAAGACAAAAGTAAGTGAACCAAGTTTTTAGCTTTTTTTGTTTCCCCTCTATCCTGTTTCCACATGCACTGGTGACCAAAAGTAGAGTGAGAAGGCCCCGAGTGGAAGGCCTGGCTGTGCCAGGACAGGCAGGGTGACATGTGGCCCGGCGGTGACTCACCGTATTCATGCAAGACCAACCTGTTCTCATTTTACACTCCTACCAGTTCTCTGGGAGTTTTTAACTGAGCAACAAATGCCAATCAGTGCAGGTTAAAAAGAACATGAACACGTATATTATTAGCGCCTGCTATTCTATGGCTCACCTATTCCAGGAATAGGTCTCGCTTGTTTCAAAACTACCTCTAAGAAATGGTTCAAAATATAATACATAGAGTGGATGAATACTATCTTGCTTAGGGTTCTTCCAACACAGAGTTAGCTGAAAATGAATAAAGTAAATAAGGATGTTTACTCTATTAACCGTCATGTTGCATTTATTCCCTCAGTCCATTGCAGAGTAAGAAGCATTTACGGACCTTGAGGTGAATGCCCCCGGGTAAGGGTTTCTGTTAGGGGACCTGCTTGCCAAATCGCAGTGAGAACGAGCGCACCTTTTCACACTGATGAGATGAGGATGGGCCAGTGGCTGTGATGAACTCAAGTTTGTTTTCTTGTGAGTCATTTTCAGTGTATTCCCCATACGCGAGTCGCTCTCTGGGGTTCCCCGCGCTGATCTCATCCAGTGCTCTGCAGACAGTGCTCTGGGCTCTGGGCTGCGGGCCCAGGATTTCTACCTTCATGGGTAACACTTGCTTGCTTTCCTAAACCCCCGCAGAACTTTAAAGGTTGAAGGATTCAGAGCAGTTGGGAGGCAGTAACCAGTGATGAATCAGCGAATTCCCTCCACACTCGGGTTGATGAGAGCGGACAAGGAGGCCGGTCTGTGAGCTCTTCCTCACCCCAGAAGCTACCATAACAGTCTCGGCTCCTCCTTCCTTCTGGCCTCTACTTTTCTCTCTTCTCTTGTGCCCTCTTTAGGATTTCCTTTTTATATTTTCTATTCCTAAATGATCCCTTTCTGTCCACTCTCTCCACTTCTGGATTTCTTTTACTTTCGCCTTCGGCTCTCTCTGGCCGTGTCCTCTCCCTTGCCATCCTCTCTCAGCCCGCCAGGGTAGTTTGGACTGGGTTTTGTTTGTTTGTTTGTTTTCTTTTTATTATAGTAGCTACTCCAAAACACAAGTTTCCTTCCTGTATTTTACAGCAGTGCTTTTCAGGGGCCCCTAGGGGGCTCAGTTGGTTAAGCATCAGCCTTTGCTTGGGTCATGATCCCAGGGTTCTGGGATCGAGCCCTGCATCAGGCTCCTTGCTCAGCAGGGAGCCTGCTTCTTCCTCTCCTCAAACCCTCATGCTTTTTCTCAGTCTCTCTCTCACTTAAATAAATTATTAAAAAAGAAAAGAACAGTGCTTTTCAAACTATAATTCTTGACT
This sequence comes from Mustela lutreola, assembly GCF_030435805.1. Classification (NCBI taxonomy): domain Eukaryota; kingdom Metazoa; phylum Chordata; class Mammalia; order Carnivora; family Mustelidae; genus Mustela; species Mustela lutreola. The sequence continues at coordinate 22,293,077 of NC_081295.1, read as the reverse complement.
CATAATTAATCGAGTAGGCCTCCACACAGTGAAATAAAACAAAACTGAACTGAATCCAAAAAAGAATTCCAGTGCAAGGCAAAGTATAGTTGTCTTGTTGAGTAAAATCTTCTTTCTCTGTATAAATACAGCCATATACTGGTTTGCTATGCAAAGTGCATTTCTTTTTTTTTTTTTTTTTAAGATTTTATTTATTTATTTGACAGAGAGATCACAAGTAGGCAGAGAGGCAGGCAGAAAGAGAGGGGGAAGGAGGCTCCCTGCTGAGCGGAGAGCCTGATGTGGGGCTCAATCCCAGGACCCTGGGATCATGACCTGAGCCAAAGGCAGAGGCTTTAACCCACTGAGCCACCCAGGTGCCCCACAAAGTGCATTTCTTATTGTCGGTGGTAGTCACAGGTTGGATTTACATGAATGCACCTTCTCTGGAACCACATGAATTAAAAAACTTAGTTCCTGGCATGTAGGTGTTTGATAAGTGTTTGTCGATTAAATGAAAGTGTGTGTGTTATGTGTGTGTGTAAATGATTATTCTTGGGAATAATTAGAAACAGAGAAGGTAGTCAGGAAGAAAAGGAGTCGGGAAGAGATAAGAAGGTATTCTGTGGTATGTCCATAGTGGGTAAAGTAAATGCAGGCCTTGAAAATTATACTCTCGTTACATAAAAGGAATCGAGAGCTAGGATGAGCCTGTAAAAGGAAGAGGTAGCAGCAAGCTGCCACGGAAAGTCAGAATGACAGAGCCATTAGATATAGAGATAAAGCGAATGTCTCTTTGTTTGAATATTACCTACAGTAGGGTCTGCCTACTATGTTAAGAGAAACTTAATGGAACAAGGTGAAATCCTGAAACATTTCTAGCATATAAGGAATCATAAATGTAATTTTTTATGGCGAAAAAATTATATATCAATTTAGCCAGTGGGACTCAGTTTAGATGATCCCAATTTTGTTGGCAACATCCAGAGCATCATAGTGAGGGGCCAGTCAAACATGGGCCTTCTTCTCTCCATCAGGCCTGATCAGGGTGTTGACCTTGGCCACGTCAATGTCGTAGAGTTTCTTCACACCCTGTTCCATTTGGTGCTTTTTGGCCTTGACATCCGCAGTAAACACACTGTGTTGCTGTCTTCTGTTTCTTCATGGCTGGCTCAGTACTCAGGGGGAACTGGATGATGGCTTAGTGATCCAGCTAGTTTCTCCTGGGGCTGCTCTTTCGAGGATATTTGGGCTGCCTTTGGAGACGCAGAGTCTTGAGTCCTCAGAACACAGGTGATGTGTGGATCTTCCCTTTTTTTGTGACTGCAGGTGGCTTTTGGCACTGCTTTCTTGGCCTTCAATGCCTTTGCTTTGGCTTTGACTTTGAGAGGGGTAGGGGTTTCCTTCTTAGCCCTCTGGCGCCATCTTCATAAAAGGGATTTCCAAGGCTCATTTCCAGGGGCTTAGAGAGCAGAATCTCAATAAAAGTAAACTTAATTGTAGGTACTTATGTTATTAATGTAAAGTATCAAAATGACTTTATTGTGTATTTTTAAATTATGTACGTTGCTTATTTTATTTTGGTGATTCCTACTTATGCGAACTTACACAGGTTCATCTGAGGTCTTAAGTACCCCCTCGACATGGGTTTTGTTGTTGTTGTTTTCAGGAAAGGTAAGGTAAACTTGTGTAAGGTAAGCTCTTACCTTACTCATAAAGCCTGAAGGGGCTTCAGTGGCAGCTATTTAATGCACACTCACTCTGTGCCAGATTAGGCGTTTTCAGTGCACAGTTGAAAGGGAAACAGTCCCTGCCTCTGAGGGTTTGCACTGACCCATGGGATCAGCATTTCTAGGTGGTGGGGAGGTGCTATGAGAATGTTAGCAGAGGAGGCTCTAGGGTGCATAGAAGAACCCAAACCAGATAGAGATTCCTGGGTAGGTTTTATTATCAGGCTAGACTCCAAAGGAAAGATGGAGTTATTCAGTAGAAGAAGACAAAGGCGGTTCTGGACAGAGGCTTCTGACCATGCAGCAGCTTTCAAGATCCATATGTAACTCTGTGTCTAAAGTAAGGGAGTTGTGAATGAGAGTCACAGGCAGATAGGAACACGATCAAGTGGAGATGCTAAGTGGGAGAGTGTGGCCCTTATCCTAGAAGCTGGTTTTAATCAGGGAGTGATAGGCTTAGTTTTGCATTTTAGAAAGGTCACTCTGGAAATAGTGTGGAGAATGAATTGGAGGCCGGAAGATAAACAACGCATCTGTTGGAAATATCAGGACAAGAAAAGGATTGTAGTCCACACTTGGCTGTTGAGATAAAGAAGGGGGATTATTTTTGCAAAGGTAGAATCTATAGGGCTTGGCAAGACTGGGAACAGTGGATTGGGTGTGAGGAATATGCAAGAGGCCGGGTGTTTTCTAGTTTGATGGACTAAATCTGGCAGTGGGTCACCGGGATTGGAGATGCATGACAGACTTAAGTTTGGGGGCTAAAGTGTTTCATTTATGACAGTAATAGCACATATAAGATGATTGTTAGATTACAGAGATTAGATAAATTTAAGTTTGTGTTTTTGTTTTGTTTGGTTTCTCCCCCCCCCCCTTTGGCTCTTGATTTAAAAAACAAGCAACTTAAATTTCTTCCTCTAAAGGGGTTCCAGGTTAAATAGATTATTATACATGCTTTTAAATTTTTCTAGAGACCCCTGTTCAGATTAGAGGACAAAAAGATCTTTCAATTGCTGATAGAGGTGAAGAATTTTACAGCTTTACATGTATTTTTAGCCCATAAAGCACTGTCTTATTTTGTATATGAGCAAGCAGGTTAATCCTGGGGAGCAGATCTGGATATCTGATAGGCCCATGTGAGGGGTATTACTCATTGGTTTTCTTCCCTCGTTATACAGGAGTCACATTTTGTAACTGTTTAACCTTTTGTTATTTTGTTAGTTTACCCAATTATCAGCTTTCTGTATAGAAGGTGAGTGGGATGGTTTAGGGCAGATGCGATGATGACTGAGCCTCATGCTGTGTCACCGTGGCTTCATTCCTTTTGCACAAAGAGAATGTGTGCCCAGGTATGATGTATTCTTGGCCCCTGCCTCCTTTTATCATATATGAGAAGTCTTTTCAGTTAAGATAAATTTTTGGTTGAAAGACGAAAAAGCTTTTGATTTCATCTTTAAACATAGCTGTACTATTCAGTGTGTTATTCAGAATCCCTTGGTTCTTTTACACATGGTTTTAAAGAATGAAGTACAAATCCCGTTAAGTCCTGATCATGTTTAATATTCACTGATTGGCGTCAGTCGTTTTTTGATGTTAATAAAAATAATTTATATTTATCATTTTATATTATCACTCATTTTCCTCATGGTCTTCTGAAGAAATTTGAGGAATACTACCATGGAAATCAGTTGCATTATGTTTTCATGATTAGAAGTCTGCTCGTATTTTATAAACATCATTCTGCCATTCCCTCCCAATTTTATGAGAACAGAAAGTCCTTGGTAAATAGAACCCAATATGTGGGTTTTGGTGTGTGTGTGTGTTTTTTTTTTTTTTAAAGATTCATTTATCTGAGAGGGAGAGAGAGCAAGAACAAAGGGAGGGGGCAGAGGGAGAGAGAGTCCTATGCAGACTCTGCGCTGAGCAGGGAGTCAGACACAGCTCAGTCTCACAACCCTGAGATCACAACCTGAGCCGAAACCAAAGTCGGATGCTTAACTGACTGCCACCACCTAGATGCCCCTAATATATGGTATTTTTCATCTAAAACTAATCTAGGGATGACTGGTTGGTGAAGCACTTGACTCTTGGTGTGGGGGTTGTGAGTTCGAGGCCCACTTTGGGTGTAGAAAGTGCCTAAAAATAAAATCGTCAAAGGAAAAAGAAAGCAATTTAAAGGTAAATAAATAAATAAAAAGACTATGAGTTCCTTGAGGGCAGAGCTTATCTGCTTTTGTATCCCCAGGCCCTAAAAGCATTAAATAAATTATGAATGAGTACTAGTCAATATTTAATAGTTTTTTTAAAACTATTATCTCTTTTAGGAATATCATGCAATAATTGGGAGGGAGAAGTACCAGGGTTAACCAATGGAAGCAAATGGCTAGACAGATGACAACTATTTGTAAGCTTTGGACTATACACTTGACCCTTGAACAACATGGATGGTGTGGGGGCCAACACTCCCTACCCTGCACAGTCTGAAATCTGTGTTTAACTGGAGACTGCCCCAGAGCTTAGCTGCTAATAGTCTACTATTGACTGGAAGCCTTACTGAGAACATAAAGTCAAGTAACACATATATTGTGTGTTTTATACATTATATATTATATTCTTACAATAAAGTAAGCTGGAGAAAAGAAATTGTTAAGAAAATCATAGGAAAAGAAAATATATTTATAGTACTATATTATATTTATAAAAACAAAAAACAAACCTCCATAAATGGACCTGCACCATTCAAACCCATGTTGTTCAAGGATCACCTGTAGTTCATTTTCAGTTTTAGAGGTAGTAACTCAAATTTCTTGTCGGATATCTCATCAGTTTCTCAATTGAGAAATACTGCTGTCCTTATTAGTTAAGTTATACATTCTATTAGTAGAACAAGCTAAAATAGGGCCAGGATTTTCTTTTTTCATTTATTTCAGTTCAGCTGTATTGAGATATAATTGACGTACAACATTGGATAAGTTTAAGGTATACAAGGTAATGATTTGATATATGTATCTATTATAAAGTGATTACCACAATAAGGTTAATTATCCCATCCATCACCCCTCATAGTTACAATTTGTGTATATGTGTTTGTGTGTGTGTGTGTGTGGTAAGAATTTTTAAAAATCTACTCTCTTAGCAACTTTCAATATACAATACAGTATATAACTGGAGGTTTGTAGCTTTTGACTGCCTTCACTCATTTTGCTATCCCCTGCCTTCTGCATCTGGCAACCACCAATCTGTTCTGTTTCTCTAAGTTCAGATTTTTTACATTCCACATACAAGCGAGATCGTACAGATTTTGTCTTTCTATGTCTGACTTATTTCAGTTAGCATAATGCCCTCAGGTTTCATCCATGTTGTGACAATTGACAGAATTTCTTTTTTTTTAATGGTTGAATAATATTCCATTACACACACACACACGAACACACACATATTTCATAAATATATTCATCTCACATTTTCTTTATTCATCTGTGGGTAGCCATTTAGCTTGTTTCCATGCCTTGCCTATTGTAAATAATGCTGCAGTGAACATAGATAGGGGTGCAGATAACTCTTCAAGATAGATATTTCCTTTCTTTTGGATTTATACCCAGAAACGAAATTGCTGGATCATATGGTGTTTCTGTTTTTAATTTTTTGAGGAACCTCCATACTGTTCTCTATAATGGTTGCACCAATTTACATTCCCACCAACAGTGTAAAATGGCTCCATTTTCTTCACACCCTCACCAACACTTATTTCTTATTTTGTTGTTGTTGTTGTTTTGTGTTTTTGATAAAAGCTCTCTTAATAGATATGAGGTGATATCTCATTGTGGTCTTGATTTGCATTTCCCTGATGATTAGTGATATCGAGCATCCTTTTGTGTTTCTATTGGCCATGTTGTGTGTCTTCTTTGGAAATATGTCTATTCAGGTCCATTGCCCATTTTCAAATTGGGTTGTTTGGGTTTTTTATTATTATTATTATTATTATTTTACTTTTTGTTACATGAGTTCTTATATATTTTGGATGTTAATCCCTTATCAGATGTGTGGTTTGAAAATCTTTTCTTCCATTCTGTAAGTTGCCTTTTCATTTTGTTCATTTCTTTTGCTATGTAGAAGCTTTTTAGTTTGTTGTAGTTCCACGTGTTGATTTTTGCTTTTGTTGCTTATGCTTTTTGTGTCATATCCATAAAATCATTGCCAAGACCAATGTCAAGGAAATTTTCTCCTGTTTGCTTCTAGGAGTTTTATGGTTTCAGGTCTTACATTGAGGTCTTTAATCCATTTTGAGTTAATTTTTGTCTGCAGCATAAGATAGGGGTCCAATTTCATTCTTTTGCATGTGAATATCCAGCTTTTCCAGCACCATTTATTGAAGAGATTGTCTTCTTCACAGAGTGTTCTTGGCTCCATTGTCAAATATTAGTTGATTGTATATGCATAAATTATTTCTGGGCTTTCAGTACAGTTCTTTTGGTCTAGCTCTCTGTTCTTATGCTAATGCCTTACTGTTTTGATTACTGTAGCTTTGTAAAGAAGTTTGAAATCAGGAAGCATGATGCCTTCAGCTTTGCCTTTCTTTCTCAGGATTGCTTTGGCTCTGCAGGTCTTTTGTGGTTCCATGTAAATTTTAGGATTGTTTTTTCTCTTTCTGTAAAAAAAAAAAAGGGAAAGAAAAGAAAAATGCTATTGGAATCTTGATAGGTATTATATTGAATCTAGAGATTACTTTGGGTAGTATGGACTTTTTTAACAGCCTTGATTCTTTATAGTCCATGAACATGGGATATCTCTCCACTTATTTGTCATCAATTTCTTTTACCAATGTTTTATACTTTTCATTGTTTAGATCTTTTACCTCCTTGATTAGATTTATTCCTATGTATTTTATTGTGGATTATTATTTTTTTATTATGATCAATAGTTCCCAGCTATTACTGTGTTGCTCTTTATCTCTCCTTTTAGTTTAGTTATATAGTTATGTGCTTCAATGTTGGGTAAATAAATATTTTCAATTCTTACAATCTTTATGGTAAATTGATCCCTTTTACAATTATATAATTACTTTGTCTCTTTTGACCATTTTTAACTTAAAGCTACTGCTGCTTTTTTGGTTATAAATTACTTAAAACATCTTTTTCCATCCCTTCACTCTCAGTCTATGTGTATCCTTGAAACTAAAGTGAGTTTCTTATAGGCAGCATATTGCTGGATCTTGTGTTTTATCCATTTAGCTACTCTAGTCTTTTGATGGGAGAATTTAATCCAGTTATGTTTAAAGTAATTAATGATAGGTAAAGACTTACTATTGCCATTTTGTTCATTGCTTTCTGTTTTGTACCTTCTTTGTTCCTTGCTTCTTCTCTTGCTGTCTTCCTTTGTGATCTTATGACTTTTTGTAGTAGTATGCTTTAACTCCATTTGTTATCTATTTTAAAATGATAACAACTTCAATGGCATATGGAAACTTTATACTTTAACATCTCTTCCCCTTGGCATTTAGTTACTGATGCTACAAGTTATAACTTTTTTATATTATCTATACAATAACAAATTATTGTAGGTAAGCTTTTTAGACACATCTATTTTTTAACCTTTAAACTAGAGTTGCAAATGAATTACACACCACCAATACAGTATTAGAGAATCTGACCTTGATTATATATTTACTATTACCAGTGAGTATTACACATTTATATGTTTTTGTGTTATTAATTAGCATTCTTTAATTTCCATTGCCCACCAGGCCCCTGGCCACAAGGGGCCACCAGATTGGCTCTGCAAATAAGCACAGCCACTGCCTAGGATCTCTGCTGGGGCACAGCTCCAAAGAGAAATGTGGTCTGCCAAAATTGTGCACTGGTTACTGTAAACCCTGCCTACCTTCTCTGCTTCTGATTCTCAGTGGTGAAGTCCTGCAGGGTTCCTGTGACCCCTGTGAGGCAACATCCAGACAGACCTCCTGGGAAGGACTCTGCAGTGCTGGGGGAACTAGATGTCCACTTTGGGCTCTTTTTTCCTTCCACTGTAGAAACCATTGGTCCTTGGGGCCCCTCTTGGTATGGCACTGTGCGGGCCTGGGAGGGGGCAGTGTGGTCAGAGTATAGCTACTCCTCTTAACCCTTCTAAGGTTATCCTTCTCAGTCTTTGTTTTTCAGGTAGTGTTTCAGCCTTATCCCTGGGTTCTGAGATTTTCACATTACTGTCCTTATGCATATTTGCCAGTTGGTCTTGCAAAAGGGACTGAAGTCGGGAATGACCTATGTCACCATCTTGAGCCATGCTTTTCTGATTTTCAGTTGCCTGCTGCTACCAAATTGCTGAAGCTCTTCAAAAGAATTCTTCAAAAGAATTTCTTCCCCATATATAACTAGCTCTTAGAATCCTATCAGCATGTCTAGAATAGAACCATGGCTTCCTGATTTCCATTTGCCTGTTGTTTTCAAATACATGAAGCTCTAAAAGTTTTGCTTTGTTTTTAGATTCACCTCACTCTTAGAATCTTATGATTAAAAAAATTATGGCAGTTTGATCTCAGTTGAAAAGAAAGGAAATTTTTCCATTTTAAAAAATCTTTTCTCTCAAACCCCTTTCCATTAGCTTGTAAAAAACAACTCTAAGATGGTTTATATCCATTAGAAAGGGGTCATGGTTTCTACTTTGTATGTGTGATGTCACCAAAACACTAATTAAGCCCCAGAATATCTGAATAAGATGTATCCTGTTATCCAGAAGTAAAAAGGGATTGAGACTATCTTGACTTTCTTAACCATTTTGTTTTTACTATGTATAATTGTGTTACTTAAAGTTAAAATAAAGTCAACCAGCACCGTACATCAAAATAATATTTCTTTGAAAATAAAACTTTGAGGCTTATTTCAAAAGATGAATGGTTAAATTGATAGTTCCTTTATGATTTGGTTAGGAAGCAGGAAAGTAAATTGACTATAGTTAATATGTTAGATACATTTATTTTTAATAATAGAGCTGGGAAAAACATTCTGATAATCTCAGAAGAATCAGTAAATGTACAATAGATAGAACAAGAGCAAAATGTAATTTTAGGTATCTTTTTGGGAACTCTAAATAAAATTGCTAGCATACCTCAGATATATTATGCATTTGGTTCCAGACCACTTCAATAAAACAAATACTGCAATGAAGCAATTCAAATGAATTTTGCATTTCCTAGTGCATATAAAAATTATGTTTACACGGTGTAGTCTGTTAAGTGTGCAATAGCATCGTGTCTACAAAAATAACGTACAGACCTTAACTTAAAAATACTTTATTGCTAAAAAATGCTAACCTTTTAGCAAGTCATAATCTTTTTGCTGTGGAGGGTCTTGTCTGGATGTTGATGGCTGCTGACTGGTCAGGATATGGTTGCTGAAGTCTAGGGTGGCTCTGGCAATTTCTTAATATGAGACAACAATGAGGGGTGCCTGGGTGGCTCAGTGGGTTAAAGTCACTGCGTTCAGCTCAGGTCACGATCTCAGGGTCCTGGCATCGAGGCCCGCATCGGGCTCTCTGCTCAGTGGGGAGCCTGCTTCCTCCTCTCTCTCTGCCTCCCTTTCTGTCTACTTGTGATCTCTGTCAGATAAATAAATAAAATCTTTTTTAAAAAATGAGACAACAATGAAGTTTTGCCACTTCAGTGGACTCTTCCTCTCATGAGATGCTGTTGGATAGCATTTTACCCACAGTAGAACTTCTGGAATTGGAGTCAGACCTCTCAAATCCTGATGCTGCTTTATCAGCCAAGTTTCTGTCATATTCTGAATCTTTTGTTGGCATTGCAGCAGTCTTGACAGTGTCTGCACCAGCAGTAGATTCCATCTCAGGAAGCCACTGTCTTTGCTCAGCCATCAGAAGCAGCTCCTCATGAGAGCAACCTTTTCTCATGAGATGGCAGCAGTTCAGGCCCATCTGCAGGCACCACCTCTAATTCCAGACCTCTTGCTGTTTCTACCACATCTGCAGTTACTTCCCCCACCGAGTTCCTCAGAGTCATCCTTAAGGGTTGGAATCAGCTTCTTCCAAACTTTTTTTTTTTTTTTTAAAGATTTTATTTATTTATTTTACAGAGAGAAATCACAAGTAGATGGAGAGGCAGGCAGAGAGAGAGAGAGAGAGAGAGGGAAGCAGGCTCCCTGCTGAGCAGAGAGCCTGATGCGGGGCTCGATCCCAGGACCCTGAGATCATGACCTGAGCCGAAGGCAGCGGCTTAACCCACTGAGCCACCCAGGCGCCCCCCAAACTTTTATTAATGTTGATATTGTGTTGTTCATCTCCACTGCAACTAGCCTTCAAGAAACTTGTCAAGGGGCACCTGGGTGACTCAGTTGGTTAAGTGTCTGACTTGGTCTAAGGTCATAATCTCCAGGTCTTGGGATTGGAGCCCCATGTCGGGTTCCAACCCCGTGTCAGGCTCGCTGCTCGGCGAGGAGTCTGCTTCCACCTCTCTCCCCGCCCCTCTCTCCCATCTATGTGCTCGCACATGTGCACACACTCTCTCTTTTTCTATAAAATAAATAAAATCTTAAAAAAAAAAGAAACTTGTTAAGTTATAGTGCAGTATCAAAGAAGAATGTTCACAATTATCTGGAATGATTTATAAAATACTCCTTCATTTTCTAACTTCACATCTCTGTGATGTCAGAGTTTCTTTCCTTTTTTTCTTAAACTATGTTCAGTTAGCCAGCATATAGTACATAGTTCATTTTTGATATAGTGTTCAGTGATTCATTAGTTGCATGTAACACCCAGTGCTCATCACAACACGTGCCCTCCTTTATACCCATCACCTGGTTACCCCCTCCCTTCACCCCCCTTCCCTTCTGCAACCCTCAGTTGGGTTCCCACAGTCCAGTCTCTCATGGTCTGTCTCCCTCTCTGATTTCTCCCCCTTTGGATTTCCCTCCCTGTCCCTAGGTCCTCTGTGCTATTGCTTATGTTCTACATATGAGTGAAACCATGTGGTAATTGTCTTTCTCTGCTTGACTTACTTCAGTTAGCGTGGCCCCCTCCAGTCCCATCCATGTCAATGCAAATGGAAGGCACCATCCTTTCTGATGGCTGAGTAGTATTCCGTCGTATGTGTGGACCACATTTTCTTTACCCATTCATCTGTTGAAGGGCATCTTGGCTCTTTCCACAGTTTGGCTGTTGTGGACATTGCTGCTATAAACATTAGGGTGCATGTGCCTCTTCTTTTCACTACATCTGTGTCTTGATACAGAGTTTCTTCATATAACTCAACCAGAACAAAATATCATGACAGATTCAGCCAGACAAAGATTTAATAATTCAGTTGTCTTGTATTAAGACATTGAAGAGATTGTGAACATGCCAAACATTACTTCTTTGTCACTAATTTTCTTTTGTTTTGGAAAATGTAGTTATTTTTCATTAAAACATATTATGTTGGGGCTCTTGGGTGGCTCACTGGGTTAAAACTTCTGCCTTCAGCTCAGGTCATGATCCCAGGGTCCTGGGATCGAGCCCCGCATCAGGTTCTCTGCTCAGCAGGGAGCCTGCTCCCCTTCCTCTCTCTCTGCCTGCCTTTCTGCCTACTTGTGATCTCTGTCTGTCAAATAAATAAAATCTTTAAAAAATGTATTAACATTTACTATGTTTACTATTGTTATTTTTAAACTAGTAAATATTTTTTAATTTCTTTTTTAAAAATATTTTATTTATTTATTTAGCAGAGAGAGAGAGAGAGAGATCACAAGTAGGCAGAGAGGCAGGCAGAGAGAGGGGGAAACAGGCTCCCTGCTGAGCAGAGAGCCTGATGTGGGGCTCGATCCCAAGACCCTGGAATCATGACCTGAGCTGAAGGCAGAGGCTTAACCCACTAAGCCACCCAGGTGCCCCTATTTTTTAATTTCTTAGTTTTAATTTCTCATATGGTAAATATCAATAGATGTAACCCATATAAACCAGCTACTGGGGTCCTCAGGAATGCTTTTAAGAGCATAAAGTGGTGGGTACCTGTGTGGCTCAGTGGGTTATGGCCTCTGCCTTTGGCTTGGGTCATGATCTCAGAGTCCTGGGATCGAACCCCGCATCGGACTCTGTTCAGCGGGGAGCCTGCTTCTTCCTCTCTCTCTCTGCCTGCTTCTCTGCCTACTTGTGATGTCTGTCAAATAAATAAATCTTAAAAAAAAAAAAAAAGCATAAAGTGGTCCTGAAACTATAAAGTTTGAGACCCTAATGACTTAGAATGTTTGACCATTTATGTCAGAATGCAGCACCGAGGCAAACAAAGCATTTCTATGTAGCAGCCTTGCTCAGTCTTTGCCAACAGAATGAGATCCATGACTGGCTGAAGAAATGTTTATTTTCTGTTTTGTTTTGTTTTTTAATTGTTTCAGAAATCAAGGAAGCAACTTTTTTCTGTTTAAATGTTTCTATCAAAAAATGACTTGAACCTCTTAGGATACTTTCAGGTCCAAATAACAGAACACCTAACTCAGCTGGTTTAAATGATAAGGTGATTTAAAATTTCATGTCACTAAAGGATCACAGATAGAGCAGACCCCAGACTTGACTGGTTGAGGAGAAGCGCCAGTTTCTTTCCATCTCTGCTTTCCCTTCCTCAATGTCACCTCATCCTCAAAGTGGCAGCAAGATGGCTGTAACGTGTCCGGGTGCCATCCATCGTCAAACACGTAGTGCTAAAGTGAGAAGAAGGACGTTTCCCCTGTATTTCCTCCTTAGCAGCAGGGAGCTCCCAGACCCGCTGAGCAGACTTCTCGTGCCTCAGTGGTCAGGATTGGGTCACATCTAGTCCTTAACTGTGTCACTGCCAAGGGTTGTAGGTTGTTGATTAAAATAATCATTTTGGGGGGAGCCAGATATGAGGAAGTCATCTATAATGACTTAGTTATTCAGAACAAAACAAAATCCTTTGGGCCTGTTCAGTTAACTGGAAATCCACTTGCACAGATGCCCAGTAAGAGGCCGGGCAAAACTGTGGAAAGTGTTCCAAGCCTGAGAACCAGGAGCCTTGGAGTCTGGTTCCACATCTGACACTCCTGGGCTCTGAATCCCCTGTCACGGCCTTACCTCCTCATCTGTCAAAGGAGGGCTCAGACTAGCGCACTAGTTCTGTGACCCTCTGGTTCACTGGTTCCTTCATTCACTCCCCTACTCTTTCATTCAGTGGTATTTATAGAGTGACGGAAGTCACAGGGTGTGACATACACCAGACTGTTGCCTGTTTAACCACAACCATCTGCTCTTCCCACACTACACACACAATGAGAGCCCCAAGGGGAGTCAGATCCAAACTGGTTGTTTTTTGGTTTTTTGTTTTTTGTTTTTTTTCATAGAATAAATTGTTTAATGCCATGGGCAAAGAGCCTGTGCTGCAAAAGCTCATTAGCGGATAGTGACATCACGAGAGTTCTCGCTCCTCTTACTAAAATGTAAAATCTCTCCAGAAATGGGAACAAAGAGCCACAGTCATATTTTGACAGAGATGGGTCTTTGTCTCAGAGAAGCTGCCCCTGGGCCTGGCTGGCTGTGATCGCTGAGGTTCCCTCGGTCTCGGGACGGCTGTGAGGCGGGGAGCAGGCGTGCAGAGAACAGGACAGTCAGGAGAAATGAGACTGTGTTCTCGGAATACTCCAGGGCACTCTTACGTTTTATTTTTCAGATAAGATGTCAGAAAGGTTTTACTTTTTAAACCAAGTTGCTAAAATTTTGCAGGTCTTCTCGGTTGCTGTGTGGGTCCATTTTTCTCGTCACATGAGGTGTTGAGGTAGCTGCAAGTATTTATCTGGGAGAAGAGGATTTGGAGTCACGTGATCACTCCCTCAAGTGATATTTGAGTCGCTGTCAGGTGAAGCAGAGCATTTTTAAGTTGCTTTAGGGACTAATATAAGTGCAATGTAGAAGGAAGAAGATCTCGGGTCACTGCAGAGAGAATCTTTCCAACGAGCTGGAAACAGTCCACTATGAGAAGTCGTGAGTTCTGCCATCTCTGAGAGCACTCAGGAAGAGGCTGGATAACCTGCCAACCATGTTATGAAGAGGTTCTTCCTTTGATCTGAGTGTAGATAAGGTGACTTGGAAGGAAGGTCATCTCTTAGATTCTATAATTATCATATCTGTGAGACCTGTGATGGCTTGAGAACAGTAGCAGTTTGAAACAGAAAGCAAGTGATTCATTTACTCACCAAATATTTATTGAGCACCTACTATGTGTTAGGCACTGTTCTAGACACAAGATAAAGAACAAGACTGGCAAGACACTTGGGCACTTGTGTTCTGGGTTGACAGACAAGCACTGAAAGAATAAATGAATAAGTAAGACCATTTCCTGTTAGGATGTATGCTCTGAAAAACACAAGCCAGCATGATGGGAGAGAAAGATTGGAGCAAGTAAGGGTGGGGATCTGTTTTAGATTAGGTTTGGAGGGCAGGTCTCTTGGAGGAATCAACCCAGGAGCGGGGACTGGAATGCAGACGAGGCATTTGCCCTGGGATGATTGGGGAAGAATGTTTGAAGCAGAGAGGTCATACATGGGAGAGCAGAGTAGGAGCAAGCTTGGCAGGTTTGAGAAGCAGGCAGAAGGCTGAGTGAGAGGCCAGAAGGATGTGTATGGGAGGGAGTGGGCATGGGTAGGGGCCAGATCTCACAGAAGCTCTCTCGAGAGCTTAGCATTCCTCTGTCCATTGGGAAGCTATTGCAGGGTTTTCGGTAGAGGGGCGTGCTCCAGTTCACACCTGTAAAAGATGGCTGTGCTTTCTTTTTTGGAGGGTGAATTGTAGGGGGCAAGGCAAAGAGGAAAAAAAGAAAACTCAAGAGAAATGTAGTTTCACAGAAGCCAAGAGAAGAAAATGTCTCGAGAAGGAGGGAGTGGGCAGCGGTGTTGAAGACAGAAAAATCAGCAGGAAAGTTATTGATGGCCTTGATGAGCAAATGTTTTCGGGTGGTAGCTTTGCAAACCCACTTAGAGTGAGTTTAGAGAAAAATGGGGAGTGCGTAAGAGGACGTGGGGAATAGAAACCATTCTTTCAAAAAATGCTGTGAAGGAGCACACAGAAATAGGAACATATCTGGAGGGGAAGGTGAAATCAAGGGACTGTTTCTTAGATCAGCTTATTCCAGCCGCTTCTCTGTGTACTGATGGAAGGGGGTCTACAGAGAGGCAGATCTCAGGGACGCTGGAAAAAGAGGTGATTGCAGGAGAGCTGTCCTCGAAAGGGCATTGTGTTTTATATTTTTATTGAAATCCGTAGTTTCATTATCTTTGCTATTGATTAGTTTATTGGGCTATTTTTGTATTATGTTGAACCATATGAAATTAGCAATATTCACCTACAATTTTTGACCTATAAAAAGTACCATCATGTAATTCCACCTATAGTAGAATTAGAATTTTCTCCCTTAGACACTTAAATTTCTGTCATAGCTCTTTATAATTTATATACATTTTTAATATGAAAACAATCTCAAACTTAACTAAAAGTTGCAATTACAGAAGAATGTCCCAAACCATTTGAGAGTAAGTTTCAGGCCTGATGTTCTCTCTCTCTAGCATTCGAGTGGATATTTCCTATAAATAAGAACATTCTCCAACAAAATCACAGTTTACAATCTAGTAAAATCAGGAAATGAACATGAATACATTGCTACCAACTAATTCCCTGGTCCCATTCAAGTTTTTGCCAAATGTCCCAGTAATGTCCTTAATCCCAAAATGACCTTGTTTTCCATCTCACACTGTATTTAGTTGTCATGTTGCCTTAGTCTCTCTCACTCTGGAACACTTCCCCATTCTTCCTTGATTTTCATGACCTTGACACTTTGATGGATACAGGCCAGTTATTTTGTAGAATAACCTAAGATTTGGGTTTGTCCTGATTATCTTCAGGTTATGAACCTTTGGCAGTGTGATAGTCAACCTTCAAACTGGCCCCACCTCCTGTTATCCTCACCCGTATGTTGGTCCCATCTTCCTGTTATCCCCACCCCAAAGATCAACCAGACTTGATCTTTGTGACCCAGAGCATATAGCAGAAGTGATTAAGTTATGACA
This sequence comes from Mustela lutreola, assembly GCF_030435805.1. Classification (NCBI taxonomy): domain Eukaryota; kingdom Metazoa; phylum Chordata; class Mammalia; order Carnivora; family Mustelidae; genus Mustela; species Mustela lutreola. Next base: position 22,277,317 of record NC_081295.1, on the reverse strand, counting down.
TGCTCTTGGATCACGTGCTCTGTGGGAAGCAAGCCTCCATGTCATGAGCCACCTTAAGCATAGGCCTACATGGCCACTGAAGCATCTACCCAACATCTACCCAGAAGGCCTCCCAACAATGTTGAGTGAGCTTGGAAGTGGATTCTCCAGCCCCAGTTAAACCTTGAGTTGACTGCCCCCCTAGCTGACCATTTGACTTCAACCACAATCATCTGACCCCCCAGAAACTAGGACTTAGTAAATGTTTATTGACTGAGGGAACAAAATGAGTACATGCTGGAGTATCACAAAAGTGATGGTGGGTTCTTTCCATTGCATCCTATCAGGTGGCACCCAATTTCAATTTGCCCCATTTCTAAGGATCTTTATTTCCATCCCTTGGTTAAAAGTGGTACCATCCAGGCTTTTCCCCTATGAAGTTGATCCTTTTTCTTTTAATTGATGAATATTTTGTGGGAGATACTTTGAAACTCTGTAAATATCCTGTTCTTTACCAAACTTACCACTTTTACAGTTATTTTTCTCAGTATGAGGTCTTGGCTTCCTGTTTTTTTTAAATAGGGTGTAATCTGTTACTGTCCTTATTTATTTTGATGCTCAAATTGTCCCAAGTTTTACCTGAGCCCCTTCAACCTGGCTCCTGTGTTCTTTGGACATGTCCTCATCATTCTTTGAACACTTCCCTTAATTTCTGGCACAAGATGTTCTGAGCTCATCATGTTCTTTGCTTGCCCTAGCCCTGAGATCAGTCATTTCTCCAAGGATCCCTGGTTCTTTTTAGTGGAAAATGGTTTAAAAGGCAGGGTCTGGGCACTGGGTGTGTCTGCTGCTATTAAGGTGTTGCTGCACCCGGGCCCCCTCAAAAGACATGCGCACATTTGCATATGTATCTATGTAAATATATACACAAGTATGTACTACACATGTTTTATATATTACATAATACAAGTGTATATATTTATAAATACAGTAAATTTAAATATACAGATATTTAAATCTCTGAGTTCATATTGATACCTCTAATTGTAGGGTATCCAGGGTCTCTGTCCTTCTCTCTCTTTCCATATTAGGAACCCCTTTCTTCAACAGGGAGGAACTTGGCTTCTGTTACCCTTAGTGTGTTTATTTATATGATTTATCCCTCTGATATGATCAGTCTCCTATCACCATTACATTTACCCCTTACCCCATACAAACACCCTCCATTTGGGCTCCAACTTCCATTGCAGTGTTACCCACTCTGTGAATGGCCTCCTCAACCCCTTGGGAGGCAACCCCTCCCCATGGATATCCATACTTTCCTCTCCCTGCTCAGGTCCTGACATATCACCTCAGGCTGCCCCTACACGAGGATATCCTCCTCACCCACTCAGGCCTTAACCCCTTAACCTGTCCTCTGTAGAGATGCCCTCCTTACCCTGATTGGGCTCTGATTCCCCACTTCGAGCCTTCCCTCCCAATGTGGATGCCCTCTTACCCCACTTGGGCTCAAACACCTACAGGCTGTTACAGGCTCCCTCTCCTTGCTCTGCCCCATCTAATGGCTTTAGAGCTGACTCGTTCTGGGGAGGAAGGGGAAGAGCAGGGCTTTATGATTTTATAAGGGTGTCATTCTGAAAGGGCCATTCTCTCCCTCCATAGATGAGTTGTGAATTTCTTCTGTAGTGCTAGGTTCCAAATTTCTGATGACCCCAGAATATCTTGGAAAACTTGTTGGAATACAAATACCAAAGCAAACAAGAGACAACAATAAAAATGGAACAAGCAAAATGTCCCTAGAAAATGGTTAAATAGATTATAGGGAAGCATTCACTTTTCATTTTTGGACTTTTGGTTACTCTTTAAATTTTCTATATATATACTTTTATGTACATTAATAATACTAACAGACTGTGGGCCTTGCTTTATAATTTTCTATATCAAAGCCATAATTAACATTTTTTAAAAGATATACAAAATACAGAAGTTAAGACCCTATTAGTCGAGATTCTGATTCAGTACATCTGGACTAGAGCTGGGAACCTGTGTTCTCTGAAATTCTCCAGTTGAATGTAATGATCAGCCAGGTTGGGGAGTCTCTGCTCCGTAGGAGTTCCCTGAGCAGCTGTCCACACGTCCACTGGGAAGCACACCCAGCATTCCATCACAGGTGAACATTGACAGAGACAAAGCCATAGGAGTCTTTCGGGAATCTCAGGACTGTTAGATTTTGTTTTGAAGGCTCATGATCCATCTGATACCTCCTTCCCAAGAACCATTTTCTCTGATTCTCCTTGTTAGTAAAGTGAGGGACGGCTCTGAAAAGAGGTAGGCTAAGTACTCTTTAGAACTACCAAGGCCATCAAAGACAAGGATCATCAGCTGTCACCCCCAAGAAGAAACCAAGGTGACATGACTAAAAATGTAATGGATCTTGAATGGGACCCTGGACCAGGAAAAGGACACATCTGGACTTCAGCTAATAATAATGTGTTGATATCAGTTCATTAATGGCAACAGATGTCCCAGACTCATGGAAGATGTGAATGATCAGGGAAACTAGGTGTGGCTGTATGGGAACTCTCTTGACTCTGCACGATGATTCTACAAGTCTCAAGAGGTTCTAAAATAAAAATTTAGTAGAAAAATAAACTGCTGCTGCTGTTCCAGGAAATTTGAGGACCAAAAGGACAGATTGTTCCCAGAGGTCCCTGTGTCATGCCTGATGGGTGACCGGTATCCCCGGGGCAGAGTTCGGCCCTGCATATAGGTGGGGAAGGGCTGACTCTGAGAGGTGCAGTTATGTTCTTTGCCCTTTGAGAACAGCTGTTACGTGCTTGATGTGTACCCTATCCTTTGGTGGCAGGACAGTCCCAGTGCTATGCAGGAGAACCAGCCCCTGTTGCCTGTGGTGCAGAGCCAAGTGTGCTCCCATTATACAGTAGCTGAAATGTTCAACTTACAGCCTGCAGAACAATGCAGCCAAATAAAACTGGCTGCTCGTCTGGTGTTTGTCATAAAACAGAGCTGAAATAGAGGGGAAACTGCATTTCTTTTTGTACTAATATAGATAATGTGTCCTCTAAACGGGAGGGAAACCATACAGTTTATAAATTGCATCCTAAATTGGCTTTTACATAGTTTAGATCTGAGAATCATCCTGCTTCATTTCTCTGAACCCAAACGCTCTTTTAAAAACCCAAATGACATTTTTATTTGATAGTTCTCCGAGAGAATGTGCAGTGTCATTGTACGTGTTATTTGTACATGGACAAATAAAAATGTCAATGGGTATGGCCGAAACATAGCAAGTACCAGCATTGCTGCTCATCGGTGTGCTGGTGGCAGACTGTCCCTTCTGTCCCCTCGGGCAGCAACCATACCCATGCCCGAGTGCTGGAAGTATCCCTTTCCCGCCAGGACCATCTCGGAACAATGCTCACTTGGAAAGGCTGGCTGCCTGCCCCTTGGTAAAGCAAGAGAGAGCCAGAGCTGTTTCGTTTTTATTCTGCAACAAAAAGCTCTTCTGCTGGTCAGAGATCAGTTGTGAAAACATAATCCATTCCACATAGAGTAAACCAGAAGTGATTTGTTATAGGGCTTAAAGTGACTTTCAGAATGGCTGGAGGGGTGAAGAAAAAACTCTAGACTGAGCTTTTAAGGAACAACTCCTCTCAGAGTGGCTTCTGCGTTTGCCCTAATCAGGAATCTGTCCCAAGTAGCTGCCGGGTGCCACACCAACCACCTCAGCTCTCACCAGGAAGCCACCATCCCCGCAGCCAACTCAAGAACGTGTTGCCTTTGTGGCCGCCTGTTGAACTGATACCCAATAGCTCGCTTCTTTCCATATGACTTGGTTTTAAATCTAAGCCTCCTGTGAGTACAAGGGCTGAGTAGAACCTAAACCACATTTTGAACCCAAATTGCAAGGGAGTCTGGGATTTTTTTTTTCCACTTTTCAGCCCCCACACACTAGAAAGGGAGTTCAGGTAGATATTGGGGAATCTAAACACTGTTATCTGTCACAGTCTACTCGTTAAGCCACCAGATATCCATGCCTACTCCTGTGCTATCCACAGAACCCACTCCTTTCCCCAGTGCCCACCATCTCTAGGTTCTGTGCAGTCATCTTTATCAGGTCCAGATGAGGCTTCTCATGATCTACTGACCTGTGTACAAAAAAACTACCTGTCTGCTCCCTATATACAATGGTTGCAAAGGAAAATAAAAACTCAGAAAGAGAGAAAATAGGAAACACGTGAGTACCATGAGAGTCTCCTGCCAAAGGGAGAAAATAGGAAACATATGACTCCCGTTAGGCAAGAATGGTGAAGGCACCCTGCTCAGATAGCGGGGCAAGGTCCTTGGGCAGCTCTCCGGAAAGACTGCCTTGTCCACTAAGCCCCGTGACCTAAATCTAACCGATCTCCTGGCCATCTCCCACCCACTACAATAAAAGAATAGCTGATTTTCCTAACTCTGCTTGGACTGCAGCTGCTCTGGAGGCCCAGCCTCATCAGCCAGGTGCAGGTGAACCACAACACGAAGAGCTCTACCACCTTCTGCCTGCATCCACCACCTTCTGCCTGCATCCCCCAAGTCTCTGAATCACTGAACAGCTACCACATCTGGACATCTGCAGTGCGCTGCTGTCTCGGAGGACAGTAGGACCTGACCAAGTAGAAGCAGGAATCTAGCTGAAGAAGACTTTCTCCCAGAGCAGCCCTGAATGGGCAGAGCTGTCGTGACAGGATCTCTGCCTCGGCAGCAGGGACGGGATAGCCACACAGGCAGTGATGTGCCAAATTTAGGGATCAGCTTTGGAGGTAGATGAAAAATATTCTTTTAAAAATAGCTTACAGGGGCATTTGGGTAGCTCATTTGGTTAAGCGGCTCCCTTCGGCTCGGGTCATGATCCCAGGGTCCTGGGATCGAGCCTCACTTTGGGCTCTCTGCTCAGTGGGGAGCCTGCTTCCTCTTGTCTCTCTCTGTCTGCCTCTCGCCCTACTTGTGATCTCTGTCTGTCCAATAAATAAATAAAATCTTTTTAAAAAAAAATAGCTTTACCTAGGAATACCTGGGTGACTCGGTTGGTTAAGTGTCTGACTCCTGATTTTGGCTCAGATCATGATCTCATGATCCTGAGACCCAGCCCTGCGTCAGACTCCGCTGCCCTGGACGTGGAACCTGCTTAGATTCTCTCTCCCTCTGCCCCTCCCCCACCTCTAAAAATACAGCTGTGGCCCGTTGGTTCTGGGAAGAAGACAGCAACAACATAGTTTTAAACTCTGAATCTCACATAAAACTGAACAACCAGGTAGCAAAAGCAAATACCCGTAGGCATTTACCTCAAAACTGTGAGAAGATATCCCTAAATACAGGGTCCCTAATACAAGCAGGCGGTGGTCTAAGGGTCACCAGGCTTACATCATATCCATGTTTGTACAAGAGGAAGGAGCAGGGAAGGAACAACAGGGAATCTGACACACATGAGTAGTGAGCAGGAACACATGGCGGCCTGTTGGAGGCTTTACCCGATTCAGTACCAGCTGAGTGCAGGGGCTTCCGGGTGGATTCTGAAAGTAGTGGGGCCAGTCTGGCCATGTAAATGTTTGAAACCAACCACCAAAGCTCCCTCCAGGTCAGGGGACCCATCTGACTCCCCATGGAGTCAAAATTGAGCAGGACCATGACAGGAGACATGAAGGAAAGAGAAGCAGAGAAAGGGGAGAGGTGCAAGACCTCGGGGAAAGCTGCGTGCGTGGCTTTGAATACATCACAGAAGCAACCCAAGAGGGAGTTCTGTCAAGTCAGTCAGACTTTCTTCTCCACCTTCTAAAGGTTCAGGAAAACTCATTTTACATAATGAGCATCAGAAAAGTATCGAGGTTCCACACCATATAAGGTGACGAGAGGAACAGAAGAAGACAGAGGAGGCCTGTTTCCCTGCAGACCGTGAAAGCATGCCGGGAAGACATCAGAAAAAGAGATCAAAACTGAAGCGTGCTGTTTCAAAATGTGCTTAAAATACAAAACTTAAAAATGCAAAAAGAAATGAAAGAAAAAACACAAAGATTTAAGAGAAAGTGTCAGATACTGGCAATAGGCAAAGAAAATTTACTATGGATAATAGGAGTCTTGAGGAAGAAAAATAAAGCAAGGGAACAACAACAACAAAAAATACTAGAGGCACCTGGATGGCTTAGTCAATTGATCGTCTGACTCTTGGTTTCGGCTCAGGTCATAGCCTCAGGGTCATGGGATCGAGCTCCATGTGGGGCTCTGCTCGCAGCGGGGAGTCTACTTGCTTCTCTCCCTCTCCCTCTGCACCCTTCTCACCCTCCACTTTCTCTGTCTCCAAAATAAATAAATAGATCTTAGCAAAAATTTACTAAAAACTGTAATGCTAAAAATACCTTCTGAAATAACTATTTAAAACTATATATTGAGGGGCACCTGGGTGACTCAGTGGGTTAAGCCTCTGCCTTGGGCTCAGGTCATGATCCCAGGGTCCTGGGATGGAGTCCTGAATCGGGCTCTCTGCGCGGCAAGCAGCCTGCTTCCCCCTTTCTCTCTCCGCCTGCCCCTCTGCCTACTTGTGATCTCTGTCAAATAAATAAATAAAATCTTTTTAAAAAACCTATATATTGAGAGAGCACACCATATACATGTGAATGGTGACCTAGAATGATACAGTATAGTACGTAAACTAGACTTTAAAGGGAAAAAAAAAATCCTTTAGCTATCTAAACCAAAGGACAGACTTGTAAGAGAAAAATAATTAGATCATCCTCAGACTTTTTACATGGGGAACTCATTATATCAAAAAAAAAAAAAAAAAAAAAAGGAGTAATAGGGAAAGAAATGTGAGCTGAAGGTATTATTTCCAAATCTTTTAACTATGAAAGCAGAGACAAACTGTTACAAGTAAGAACTCAGCATATTGTTCCCATGAGGCCTTCCTGTGGGATGTAGTGGAGAAGGAACTTGAAACAATCAGAATGACTGGAAAGGCAGTGACATAAAGACCACTGTGAGCTGTAAACTTATAGAATCAAAATGCAGGTTAAAAGAGGGAGAGTACAGTATGTGAAAAAATGGGGAGGTACTGTGGGAAGGACAGGCAGAGTAGAGTGTCTTCAGGAATCATATTGGTGGCAATAGTTAATTGTAATTCCAATGCTGATATAGGTTCAATATGGGGCACATGAAGTAAATAATTATGGGCTGTTCTAACTCTGCCATCCTCTTTGTCCCTGGGAAGCAGGAAAAATGTATAAGTACATGCATTCACACATACAGTGGCCCCAGGAACAAGGGGAATCTCCAGTACCCACATGGTGGTCTTGAAATACCAATTCCCCCACTAAAAGGAACCAGAGCTCTGGGAGAAATAGCTGATTCCAGGTCAGCGTCAGGAAATGGACACAAGGATCCTGGAGCATCTTGTCAATCTAGATAGCAAGAAAGCCATTAGTGATTGCTGGGGTCATATCAAGAGGATTCATGAATGAACTTGAAGAGACTCCCACTGGACAAGGATAGGATAATTTGGAACTTCAATAATAATTGCAGTGGAATGGAACTCATCAAATATGTTTAAATCCATGAGTTTATAATTTTTTTAAAAAATTCTGATCACTTTGGAAGGGCTCTAGGGAATCATGTCATTATCCAGAAAACTGGAAAATAAAGGGGAAAAGAATCAAGTATATGACACTTTGAATTGTATGACTTATACCACTGGATAATCAAATAAGAGGTGAGGAAAAGCACCCTTAAAAGGAAAAAAAAAAAAAAAAAAAACAGAGTTTCAACTAATTAATGAAAAAGAAATAGTATGGGCAGTCCCCAGTGTTAACAGATGTAGGCATTGAGCATTATTGGCTGTTAACATCAAAAGAGATAAACAACTTAGTCCAGCCCTCCTGATGAACCAGCACACCACCGCCTCCAGACTTGCCAAAGCAAGAGAAGCAAATTCTCACCAAGCTTCTGGATGCACTTGCTGACTTGCAGAAATATAAAGGACAGAGGAACATTTTGAACTGCATTATAAATATGCAGTCAGCAAAATCTAGGCTGAGAGAAGCTCTACAACCTGGATATTTCAATCGATGAATTGTAAGGAAAAGAAAGGCGAGAGAATCTGTAGATTAAAAAGCATATCCCACTTTTGAAAATGGGCAAGATTAAATGAAAGTCTGGAGATGTACATTTGAATGAAAAACTCAGTTTTAAAAGCACAAGGAAGAGATTACTGTGCCAGTTGGGATAATAGTGACTATGGTTTTGACGGGAATGGGGCACATGGAAAGGGTTTAGCTGCCAAAATTTCTGTTTCTTGACCCAGGTGGTGTCCACTTTATAATATTTCTATGTGTCTGTTTTGCGTGGCTTCCTATGTCTGTGTTTTATTTTGCAATAAAAGTCTGAAATGCATCGACAATTCTGAAACACAGTAGTTTTTCCATGGTAAATATTGGGTAAACATTGTTAATTTTTTTATGTTTGACAAAAAAATCACTTTTAATTTAAGGCAGAGATGTAATGTCACCGAAAACTTTACCCGGACAAACCTGTAACAGCCTCTAAGATGTATATTACATTGATTCTTTTCTATATAACAATATAAAGTCACATTTTAAGAGCAAGGTGTTCCAGCCCTAAGAAATAGTAAATATTACAGTATGTTTTCTAGATTTCCTGGCTCCATTGCCCTGGAGGCTCATCAGCTGTCCTTTTGTTCCAGTATCTGTGTGTTGTAAAGGTCCATAAAATGGACATGGTAAAAATGAGTTCACATGGGCTCATTTGAAGCACGTCATTTTGTGGGGCGCATTGGAATATACGGATTACCCTTTCCACAGCAATGTGTTCAAAGACTACATATATGTATATAATGTATGTAAGCACAAATATATTTTAGTGTATATGAGCATTGATCTGTATTATAGGTAAATATTTTATCTGTATATGTAGCATGTTTGTGTGTAAGCATATGCTATTTCTTCATCTAATGGATCTAGTGAAAAATGACAAATGAGTCTTCCAAAGATAGAGTTTAACAGCCTTAGACGTGGCGAATGCATATGGTAGAAGGCAGATAAGTGTTTGAGAAACACCCAAGAAGGGTTTTGCTGTCCTTGTGCTCTCTTCATTCCCATTCGCCACCTGCTCCTCTCCTGTCAAAGTCTTAAAAGACCTACTCTGCTTTGTGGAGTCAAGGTTCCTTAGTGCTGAGCCTTTGAAGGGCCTCATATACACACGGAGCAGCCTGCGTGGCGTCTATGGTGTGTGAGGTTATACCTTTTATGTCCCATCAGCACAGATTATATTCTTTGCTTCCTTCTTATCACCGCTTTTTGCTTCTGTGGTGGGTTGTTTAAAGACTGGCATGATTGTCCTCTTATTAATGAATTTTAACCTGCCTGTGGGATTTCCAACCCTCCCTTTCAGTGTCTCTGTTGGAGGACAGCCCAATCATCTTGTTATAATAACAGCTATTAAAAGGATTTGGAAATGTTTGCACATAAAGAAATCAGATTTGTTCATTATTCTGTGACATGCTCACTAGCTTTCAGTGGCATAATTAGGCTGAAATAATTGGGCTTTGTTAGAGATCATATATTAGATTCATAGCATTTTAAAAAAAAGATTTATTTATTTGAGAGAAAGCGTGTACATGCACAAGCAAGGGAAGGGGCAGAGGAAGAGAAGCAGACTCCCCACTAAGTGTGGAGCCCGATGTAGGGCTCGATCTCCTGACGCTGAGATCACAAACTGAGCCAAAATCAGGAGTCAGAGGCTTAACTGACTGAGCCGCCCATGGGCCCCATAGATTCATAGCATTTTGTGTGTTAATATAGACTTGTTGTCTTTTAGTAGGAATAAAAAGGAAATTAATTTCTTTACCTTGATAACGTTTAGAATCTTATCAGCAGTACTAACATGGTTCAATTTCCCATTACACGGATCACGGGCTAGCACTTGCCCCTCCAGCCCACCACCTTCACTCTGTGGTATCACATGTATAAACCCGAAGACATGTGGAAGTATCCTAGAGGGGCAAGGCAGCTTACCCATATTTCTGGTGTTGAAATTGGCACGACAGGTATGTGCCTGCTTTCTTGAACCCCAGAATAGAAGGGTATATTTTGCTTTTTGTTGTATTAGAGGTGATTTGAAGATTGACACATTCTTCTTGATTTCAGCCCATGTAGTAACTTTGTTAATCTGCATGAGTTGCTGTTTTCTCACCTCTCGAGGATAAGGACCCACTGCTTCTGCCTCACCATTGTTTTTTGAGCAACTCTGATGGTTTTATCCTGATAGAAGGCACTCGGCTTGCCGTCAGTTTCCTTGTCCACTTATGGATTATCTGAAGAAAGGAACTGAAGAGAAAGCTTCTGATGGGAAACCCTAGCTACCCTATCATCTTAAGTAATCCAAATCACACTAAATTCAGGTTCTGAATTTAGAAACCCAATATTCCTTAACCAGATGTCATTCATTCATTCAATGAATAATTTTGAGCACTTACCATATACCAGGTGCTCTTCTGGCCATTGGAGATAAAGAGGTGATCAAAATGGTATTCATATTCCTAGTAAGTATATAAACACATAAATAAAAGATCAGAGAGTGATAAATACCCTACAAAAATATATTAGGGTAATGATCTTAGAGAGACCTAAAATTGGCCAGAATTTGTGAGGAAAAAATAATAGGGAAGAGGTTTGAAAACATTCCATCCCACAGATCTTTCTGTGATGATGGAAATATTCTATATCTGTACTGTGTCCAACAGCGATCATTTGCTGTGTGTGGCTCACAGACACTTGAAATGGGACCCATGCTACTGAGGAACTAATTTTAAATTTCATTTAATTTTAATTATATTTAAATAACCACATGTGGCTAATGGCCACCATATTGGACAAATGCGTTTTAAAAGCCACATTTTTCTAATTTTTTAGAAATTATTTTCTAAATATTTTTTCTATTCTATTATTTTCTATTTCTATTTACTTTAATGTTATTTAATAATAATATTTAAATAATTTAATATTATTAATATTGGTAATCTAATATTATTTCTATTATTTTCTAAAAGTAATTATAAGACCTGCAGAAAGACAAATAGACTAATAATCAAGGACTGGTGATTTTAAGGCATTTGCTAAGGTTTTACTCCACTGAGACCAGAGCACCTGAGCAATTTGAACCTGCCCTTGTGATAGTTTCTCTCGGAAAGCAGAGGAAATAATGAAAGAAATGACCTAATGATCAGTTATGACCAACAAAGAATCATTTAGTTGATTCTGTGAAAGAAACAGGAAACTGGGAGTTTGGGATAGCAACAGACGGGAAAGAGATTCTGTGACCAGAACCATCACAGAAATTTCTGGAAGTGCCAAATGGAGTCTGATGTATACCAAAATGCTAATCCTGGGAAAAAGAGAAGATTTTAACAAATGCACAAGTATCACGTATATAGTATTGTTGAAATTATACAAATATGGTCCCATTTTTCTGTCACCAGCCACAAATTACTGGGACATAACTAAATTAAGAAGACATTTCAGTCTGACCGATTAAATATTTCCTTGTAAGATAGGATTATTATCAGACATGATCATATTATAACCAAGCGAGTAATACCACTTCCAAGAAAGAGCATAAAAGGGCATCAATAAGTATGTTCTTTAAAAACATGTGGTGTGTCTTCTGAATTTCTGCCTGAGGTGTTTCTCTTCTGTGAGCGGGAACTGCAGCGGAGGCCAAGTGACATTGGTCCCTGGTGTTTGAGCACACTAGGCAGTCTGGGTTAAGCAGCCCGTAAATGAACTTGCACATATATTATTTTAAATAAGACCATAACATTCCTTGAGGGGAAATACAGAGCTCTTCTTTGAAGATGGAACTAGGTTCCATAGATAAAAAGAAATGAGCCCACACATTTGTAATTATAATCTTTTATGTCCAGAAATACTACTGGGAACTACTTGAACTAGGAGAAGGAGGTCTTATCCCTTTGGGGGCTGTGAGGAGAAGTTGAAAACAAAACTCCCTCTGTTGATGGTCAGGAGAGAAAAGTGCAACCATTTTTTCCACCATGAAAGTGCAGTAATAAGCCAGATTTCTCGACTAGAATGAGGAAAAGAAAGTAGTTTCACAATTTCCACCTCATTTAGTGTTTAAATACTGGTTTTTTGTCTAGAAACAGATGCCATGGAAGCCAATAAAGACTGTTCCATGTAGTATTGAAAGCATTACTGGGTTACCTATCTCTCTCCGATACCCCCATAGACAAGGTGCTGACCAGCACCCCCCTGTGAGGGTCTTGGATGTTTTTGTATTTCTTTCCCACCTTGGAAATGTGTAAGCTCCTGCAGAAATCAGATCTATCTCTTCCTGAGGAAATGTGTGATGTCTAGTATATTTGCAATTAAATGTCGAATTATGATTCTTGATGGAGGGTTAGGGTAGTATATCATTGGAAAAGAGAGTTGTTTCCAAGTGTTCCATGCTGCTGACTGACCACAAATAAGATCTCTTTAGCATTTAGATACATTTTGGTCTTCTTAGACCAAAGAGTCTCAAACTTAAGCAAGTGTCAGAAGCACGGGCCTTGCTAACCATTTCAGTGGGTCTGGAGTAGGGCCTGAGAATTTATATTTCTAACAAGTTCTCTGGTGATGCTGATGCTCCTAGTCTGGGAACCACACTTGGAGAGCCACTGCCTTAACACCATGGGGAGCTCATTGTCACTGGGTTCTTGACAACTGAGTAAAACAAAGAAACAAAACTTTCTCTGTGAATCGGTTTCTTCCTCCTCATTTTTCTGATTATGCCAATGATATTGGGTATCTCTGAAGTGTCTTTCTGGCCCCAATCCAATAATAAGCATTCTAATATTACAACTTTGTTATTTAACATAGACTTTGAATCTAGAAGAATAGAAAGGACAAGGGGGATGGTTGATGCATTTTCTGACTCCCTGTGTTGTTTTGAAACCGTAGTGAGGTGGTGCTGGAACCCTAAACCCAGCTTCCAGTCAGTCGGATGTCATTTCAGGCTGATGTCTGGCTTTTCATATTGAGTGTGGTAATGGCCTCCATGCTTCCACGTGGCCATGAGGCAGTTAACCAAGAAGTAGGGTGAGGACTCCTGGTTGCTTTACTGGTCGGAAAGCAAAGGCCCTGGGTGAAAGTGGCTGATCTCTGGCCCCATCCGAGGTTGCCCCGGCCCCACATCCACAGGCTTGTGCCCAGCCGCCATGATATTCCACATAGTCAGCCGAGGCCTCTGAAGGGTCAGACAATGCCTTGGTCACTTGGCATTTCCTCTTTCTAAACCCCTGAAGGTTGAGTACCCAGACGGTATCTTCCTACATCTATCAAATGTCTGGTGTGATTTCGGCCAGAGAGGTCACTAATGCGCAGACAGTTCTGGGCAGAGAGGTTTGGCTTCAAAGACAGGACAGAAACCATTAGCCCCATTTTTAGATTGACTTAAAATATCTCTCTCCTCTGTGACATGGAGGGTCTAATCCCTATGCTTCCTTCCTCCAGGATGAGTGTGAAAATTAAGTAAGATCATATACGTAAAAGAGATTTGAGAAGGGGAAGACACTAGACAGGTGTAGATGGTGTGGTTCAGGCATAGTTGCTGTCTGTGACTGGTACTTTGATGACAATCTCTAAAAACCCTAATGGAGTCTTCATTTCAAAGGTTCAGGTGAAAAAGGTTTGCTCCTGAATATTAGCTACCATTAAAGAATTCTAGCATTTCAATGTGAATTATGTGAATGACTGGAGAGTTGCTATGTTTTTGTGAGGGAATATTGAGGAGAAGAGTTCGTATTATTAATCATCCTAATTGTTCACCATTACAGTGTGTTCTCCACAGACATCAAAATAACTGTCACTTCTGTGTTTTGAAGAAAGCTCTGCTGCTAGGCTGGAGGCCAGATTGAGGTTCAGACGTTTCAGGATGTCTTTTACCTTCATTTTTTTTTTTTTTTAATTTGAGTAAATCATTTTCCTTTGGTTTTTATTTACTTAAAGGTCACATTCTAATATTGTGTGAAATTATTTAAGTGCTTTAAAAAATAGGAGTATTGGGACACCTGGGTGGCTCAGTGGGTTAAACCGCTGCCTTCGGCTCGGGTCGTGATCTCGGGGTCGTGGGATCGAGCCCCGCATCGGGCTCTCTGCTCAGCAGGGAGCCTGCTTCCTCCTCTCTCTCTGCCTGCCTCTCTGCCTGCTTGTCATCTCTCTCTGTCAAATAAATAAATAAAATCTTTAAAAAAATATAGGAGTATTTCACAAACTAGATACCAGATTTGAGTTGAAATGTATTCTCCTGAGGTGAAAACAATTGAGGCTGGTTTCCAGAAAGAATGTTCCACCTCCAGTTCTATTTTATTTTCATGGAATTTGATACATCTCCAGCAATGGCAGGATGTGTTAGCATTCCAGGGAAAGACAAAGCACACTGTTTTCTGGGTTAGAAGACCCCCCATTTGATGGTAATGTGTCCTAAGAGGGTGCGGCATTACTGTACAACTCCTGTCTTCTACTGTATGTCTGCACTTCCTGTTGTCTTTTGAAGTGTTGACATCCCAAGTCCAGACCTAGCTGGGGCTGAGGCCCAATTCTGCTCCTGCCAGCAGAGCAACTCCCCCAGCTGCAGGGACCCCAGCTGAGCAAACCGCCAGGCATCCAGGATGCCTTCCTGATGGGCAGGATGCTCTGGTGTAGGAAGTGCCCCCCACCTCAGAGGGCCAGCCCTGGGGTACATGATAGTGTATTGTCATTGTACACCAGTCCCTTATGGCACCATTTTTTGTGGACTGTCTTCCCCATCAGTGGACCCTTCTTGACCCTCCATTCACACTCTGCACACATGCTCACTCTGCATCACACCTGACTTGGCTGACTGACTCATCCCTTGAGGGCCTGCTGTCACTAAGGATGCAATAACTAGTAGGTGCTCCATCTTCAGTGACTTAAGGTTGTGTCAGACACCAAACTGCATTTTGACAAGGCCCTTGTGGAGACAGCACCTTCTTCAGTGGGTAGAAGGAAATTCCACACATGAAGTTAGGCTGGGTGGTTGGGAATAGGGGCGTATTTTTGAGTAAAGAGATTCTTGGGTGCTTTTCAATACCCCAGAAAGGAAAGAAGCTGGGTCTTACAGATCTACAGTCTCTCAGCAAAAGCCTGAGGCCAGATGTGTTTCAGAATTCACAGTTTTGGGGTGTTAGCATACCAGGATGGTACATCCCCAGTGTGATCTGAGGACTTGTCTGATAATGAAACACATTAATATTCACACGAAGTGGAATGAGTATTGTTGGTTCAGGTTAGGATACGCCACCAAATGAATTTCAGCTGGGTCACGTTTTACCATCCAAGTAACATTTGGTCATTAAAGCTTTTAGGATTTCAGAATTGCAGATAAAGAATTACGCACCTGTAATTATTAATCATAGTTGACATTTACTGAGCACTTACATTGTGCCAAGCATTATGCTAAGGGAGCCCTTTATACATACAAACTCATCTGCTCTTCTTCTCTATGTGAGGAAGGAATTCATATCCCTTACTTCATGGATTCCTTGTAAATCTTCCTTTTAAAAACTGTAATTGTTAGAACTAATAAACGAATTCAGTAAAGTGGCAGGATACAAAATTAATATACCAAAAAAAAAAAAAAAACACTGAGTTTCTATGATGTATCAAGGAGCAGAAAATGTACAGCCCCCACCTAAAGTTACTCTGGTCGTTTGGGGGAGGCATATGGGTGCACAGACATAGGTGTGTCTGGGGCTGCAGGAACAGAGGAGGGGTGCCTGCTTAGCCTGTGCTTCAGGGAAGATTCCCTGCACAGTTGGTGGGTCAGCTCTGTCCTGTGGGCAGGAGAGGAAGCCAGCTTAGGAGATACACAGGGGAGGTCACTACCACTACTTATTACTGTTAAGTCCGCATGGTCGTCAAGGTCGGCAGCTCTTGAATGCTTTGAGACCATAGCTCCCTTGTGGGTCCTTCACTTTATTCTCTTTAACGTAGCCTTGTCTTCCCTTCTCTTTTGTAGAACACCTATCTCAGCTTTCTCACAAGACAACATCTATGAAGTTCAGCCTCCGCGAGTAGACAGAAGATCTACAGAGATCTTCCAAGCCCACATCCAGGCCAGTCAAGGGATCATGCAGCCCCTTGGCAAAGAAGACACTGCCATGTACCGAGAATACATCAGGAACCGCTACCTGTGAAGAGAGCAGGTCCCACCCATCAGTTGGCTCACATTGTAATCTGTTTTGTCTCATCCTAGAGAGTTAATTTCCTAGGAGTCCTTTACCTCTGAAAGTTTTTCCTTTTTGTAACTGGGCAACTATAAATGATGGGAAATAAAGAAATGATTGGATATATTGCTGTTATTGCCTTTGCTTTTCTTTAGAAATACTTTTTTTTAGAAATGCAGTCAACAGGGACTCCTGGGTGGCTCAGTCACCTGGGCAACCGACTCTTGATTTTAGCTCAGGTCATGATCTTGGGGTCGTGAGATTGAGCCCCATGGTTGGGCTCAATGCTCACTGCAGAGGCTGCCTGAGATTCTCCTGTCTCTCTCTCTCTCTCTCTCTGCCCCTCCCCCTGCTTGCAATCTCTCTCTGTCTCTCTTTAAAATAAATAGAATCTTTTTAAAAATGCAGTCAATATAATATCACAGCACAATTAAGAAATTAGCAGGGATTTGTTGAGCACCTGCTGTGTACACAGGTACTATGGTAGAGTCTAGAGGAGTATCACAGTAAGCAAAACAGGCCAAAAAGCTCCTCTTTTTGTGCAAAATGAAGTCAGAGTATTTTTCTTTGTAGTCAATGTATTTTTTTAAAATTTATTCTGATTTTATGTTAACTTTGTGATTTGATTTTAAAAAAGCATTATTTTGAAAACTCTTGTTCTTGGGAAATAAATGCTGAAGTATTTATGAATAAAGGGACAAGATGTCAACAAAGTGCTCTCTAGTGGTTCAGGAAGAAAGAACAAATGGGGCAAAATATTAATCAGTGGATCTGGGGAAGGGTAAATGGACTTTTTTTTAAACAATTCTTACAATTTTTCTATCAAAATAAATTCTTACAATTTTTATCAATCAAAATAAAACATTAAAAATGTGTTACCCTGCAGAACTTCTGTGGTGTGCAGTTGTGTTACCTGATTTGACGTCTGGTGTCTGGTCAGGGTTGACTCGTCATGTACTTGGTTTGCTCACTGTAGAGTCACACATAACAGGGACAACTTCCTGCCTTTCCTGAAAGTTGGACACAAATGATGTGATCTCATTAGGCCTGTGCTTTTTTTTTTTTTTTAATAAGTCGTCTCAATTCTCCCTCCTCATAAATAAAATAGAGAAGAAAACCAAGCTGTCTAATGGGAGAAGGAAAACTGACTATCTAAATGACCTTTAGGGAGTCTCCAACCCTGAGAAGCTGGAAGTCTGTGGAAGGTTCTCCACTGCACATTAAAAGCCCCTAATTAGCAGACCTTTTTTTTACTGATATCATTCATAAAACCAGAATTAGAGAATGACAACAGGTGAGAGAAAATTTGTGTTGGCGTGGTCTTGTTACCTACCACGGTAGCTTGCTCTACTACATGTGGGATCTCTCTCGAGTCTTTCCAAGTCAAAAAATCATCTCAGATTGCTGGGATAGTGTCGAGTTATAGCTCAAACCCGGATCTTCAGTTTAAAATTGATTTTTAACATGTCTTTTGGGAGATCTATCTCCTTATGACAAGAATGAAGTCTTTGTGAAGATCTAGAATGTAGGTCTTCTTTCATAACCTTCTTCAGCTGTGAAGGAAGGCTCACAATACTTCCTTTGGTGTGTTGTGAAATTTAGAGGGAATGTATGTGAAACATGTAGCCATGATTCCTGGCACATAAGTGACACTAAGAGAATGGGTAGTTTCCATGTGCAGTGGTGGTGGTTGGTGATGGTGGTGCAGTGTTCGCAGTAGAAGGCAGTGGCTTAAACATGATTAACGCCATTTTCAACATGACAAATGAACGTTGTTTTGACATAACAAAGATGGTAGCTGAACTATTAATTTTGTCATTAATTCAGATTACTTCCTTTTTAGCTGTACAGGGAAGTACAAATTGATACCAAAGTAGATATAACATTTAATCTCTTAAAAGAGCTTATTTACCTCAAGGAGCATGTAAATGAAGTGAATGTATCTATGAAAACACTAAAAAGAGAGTATAGAAGGCTGCTCTAATTTTTAGACCCAAAGAGAAGAAACCTGTACTGATTAAGAGCATGAGCTGAGACCCTTGTCACTTACAAGTAATCTCAAAGCCTCAATTTTCTCATCTAGTATAGAGGGTGGTTGAAAGAAATGAGAAAACACCTATCAATCATCCGGAATGGTGTCTGTCGCATAGCAAACATTCACTAAATGTTCGCTCGATAAGATCATCGATAATGCGTGCTTGCCACCACTTCCTTACCTGGTGCCGAGCATCATCTCAGAGCAAGACCACATCTGCACTGTCACCATGCCACTGTCACCTAAAACAGAGAAGCCTTCCTACATCACTTTGGCATTGTTCATTTTAATTTAGATCAAGCAATACGAATGAACCGTGAAACACAGTAGATCAAAAACTGAAGTATCAGCAAACAATGAGGACATTCTATGAAATAAATTCTGTTGACCATGTTATACCTGAGAACAAAGTAAAAACATACACGTCACAATTGAGTGTGAACTTCTTAGGCGTGTGTATGTGTGAGATGGTGCGGGGACGTGCTTTCTTAAAGCCGCTTGATATAAATCTACACACCAGAAGAAGCTAGGTCTTATTTTGGGAAACTGAGAGATGCTTTGGTATGAGTTTTTCCCGCTCACTCACGGCTGCCATGCTGTAGAGAAGGCTGGAAGCATCCACGGCACAAATGACTGGACATGCAAAATTGTTCTGCGGTCATGAGGCAAAATCTGTATGACTGTTAACATTAAACTCAGAGGAGTTTTAGATGTTGTGGATCCAAACTGAAATTGTTTTATGTGAATTCCATTTCTCCACAGGAAAACAATTCCTGTCAGAATTTAAATCAATTGGATTCTTCCATGTGAATAAATCAGTTGTCGCTTGAAGATGAGATTCCAACTTCGTTGGGTTTCTGCAGGTAGAGAGTTCAAAAATCATTCTGTATTTTATTATATGTTTCACAATAAAGCTTTATTTTCCCAATTCATGAGTTTTCTCCTTCCTAGAATTTACCAGCTGCCGAGTCCAGAAGTGTTTTCTCCTCTTGGGAAATGACCTGTCTCACTGTTGTCCTCACGTGTGCCGTTGGGGCTGGCTGGTTAGGGTAAATTGCTTAGAATAGCCAGAGAAGGCAAAGCTGGCCTAGATTACCTTTTCTTGCAAATCACATTTTCCTCTTTTGTAATCAGTTTCAAGATGCATTCCCTTTTTCTGGTTTGCCCCCTGGCATTCTGTATTTGTTCTGCTGAGACCTGTACCACCTCTCAGAATCTCTCCTGCCTGACAAACAACAGAGCAACGGATGATTGTGATAGTTAAATGAATCCTGCATTGAAGGGAAAATGATCTATTTTACTTCCTTATTGAGACTTAATTCGCTCCCTTTGGAAGAGGTGATAGATGACTCTGGAAACTGCACGTGTTCTGACGTGCTCCTAGCAGAGGTCAGGCTTCTCTATCTACGTGCACACGAGCAGCTTTCCTCAATAGGCTCTCGAGTCCCCTTTTCATTTTCAGAAGCTGGAGGGCCATTTACTAATAAAGAACATTGAGCTACTGTTTAACTCCTGGTACCCACACACAAAATAGTTTATTTCTTCAGGACCTTCATCTGAGTGGACTCCCAACGTGATGGCCATCCAACTGGGAAGTAAAAACTAGAGCCTCCATAATTGAAGAAGGCTTTTCATAAAGAAAATCACAAAACTAAACCACTTTATATCCGTTTATAGAGGGGGAAAAAGGAATGGGAAATGAGATTTGCTAAACCAGGCAGTGGCCAAGATGCTGATCAAAGAGAAACATGGCTTGACAGAAGAGGATCACAAATCCTATTGCCCCAAGGTTAATTGCAGAGACAAGGAAAGTGCCACCATCTGCGTTTTCATTGCTGCTGAAAGGTAAATCATTCCAGCTGTCCCCGAATAAGCATCATTTTTTTCCTTTTACACCGAGAATTATAATTTGAATACAGAGTTTTCTTCTCTTCCCTTGTCTCTCTCTTCCTCCCTCCATCATTGTACTTTAGAGATGATTGGGTTGATGATAAAATTGACCATCTCGTCCCAGGGTGGCAGAATGGCTAAGACAGATGCATCCCCAAATTCTGGCAGTCAGGGAAGAGGGCTGTCACGACATCATCTCTCGTGACTCAAGATAGGATTCTGGAGGATTTCCTCTGGGGAGGGAGTGCAGACAAATCTGTGCGTGGAACTCTCTGGCTTTGGTTAGAAGACATTTCTGGAAGTGCATGGAGGAAGGAAGAAGGTGTGTGTGTGTGTGCTGGGCAGCTAGGGTTCGAGTGTGTGCGACACAGTCCCTCTTCTGAGGAGTGCCTCGCCACACCTCCTGCTACCATCCCTCCCTCTGCCCCAGAGTCAGGGCAGGGCAGGAGAGTGAGATGAAAGTCCTCTCCTCTGCCACTTTTCTTCTGGAATTTGCTGAGTACCAGCAGTGTGCTTGGAGCCAGGCTAGCTGCTGGAGTTTAATGAGTTAAGGGTGAAGAAAAAAAAAACTGTTCCTTGCCCCAAGGAGCCCACAGCATAGAGGGAAAGACAGATGTGTAAACAATCTCACACACAATGGTTTCTCAAGATCACTGCTCAGCACAAAGCCGCTGGGGGCCTGAGGAGGGTATGGCTAGCTCTACAGGGTAATGAGGGAAATTTTTACTGAGCTTGATTTTAAGAGAATGAATAGAAACCTGACAAGGAGGGAGAGGGATAGTAGAGAAGGCATTCAAAAGAAGAAGAAAGAGGGCTGCCTATTTGGGGGGCCAGAAAGTTATTTGGCATTGCTGGGCAGAGAGATGGTGGTGAGGAAGGTGGTGGGAAGAAAAAGGTCAGGAAAAAAGTTGGAAAGCTAGGTCAGGTGAGATCGTGGAGGACCTGAATGGGCTAATGCAGTGGTTCTCAAACTTTTTGCTCTCAGAACCCCATTACAATTTTTAAAATTATTGAAGACCTCCAAAGAGCTTTTGTTTATATGAATCTCAGTTATCAGTATTGGCCACATTCAGAAACTGAAAACTCTTTTTTTTTTCTTTTTACGATTTATTTATTTATTTTAGCGAGAGAGAGGGAGAGAGAAACTCACGCAGACTCCACCCGGAATGTAGAGCCTGACCTAGGGCTTGATCGCAGCACCCTGAGATCACAACCTGAGCTGAAACCAAGAGTCAGATGCTTCATCAACCGTACCACCCAGGCACCCCAGAAACTAATAACTCTTAAATATTTATTAATTCATTAAAAATAGCAATAATAAAACCATCCCACCTTAACAGCATATTTTTAATGAAAAAGAACCTTTTCAAAACAAAAAATAATAATAAACCCATCCCATGTCGACAGAAATAACATTTTCTAATGAAAAGTAACTTTTTCAAAAAAAGTTTAATGAAAATTGGCATTAGTTCATATTTTCCAATCTTTTTAACGTCTGGCTTGGGTTAATGGAAGACAGCTGGGTTCTCATACCTCCTGCATTCAGTCTGTTTTATTATGTTGTTTTGGTTAAAACATGTGAAGAAAATCAATTTTCACAGATATGAAGTTGAGAAATGGAGGAACATTTTAATAATAATTCTTTTAGATTATTGTGGATAATTTTTCTTACAATACCAAAACCCAGTAAGTGGTAGTTCCTTAAAGTTTCACTGCATGGTGAAATCCAAAACTATATCAATGAACTTTGCATAGTCTGTGACATTAAAATTGGTATAGCTTATACTTAGATCTTTTACCCAAGCTTGATTTTGTAACATCACACATTGGTCATTTAGAAAATACTTGTTCACTAAGATAGACGGATCTTGCAAATGTTGGCATGTTCATGTATCGCCAACTTCAGCACCGAGAAGCTGCCAAGTACATAGAATTTCCAAAATCCTAATGTTTGCTTGAAAGCTCAAATGTTATCATTGGCAACAAATATAGCCAGTTTTCTATATAATGACAGGCTGATTTGATTCATTTTCAAGAAAAGAGGCTGCCAAATACCCAAACCTGATAACTATAGCTTGTCTGACAGTCCTTCTCTCAAGTAAAAATGGTCTTCCTTGGAAGAGAGGCTAATTCAGCTCACAACTCAAACAATTGCAACATTCCTCAAAGGCAGCCACTCTACTTGGGTATGCAGCCAAAACACTTAGGATCCCCTCCCTATCATCACACAGTATTTCAGAAGACCATACCCAATTGTGGGGATTTCATAAAAGTAATTTTTACTGCTTCTTCAGGGACATTCTCTCTTTTTTTAAAATTTATTTTTTATTTAATTTTGGCATAACAGTATTCATTATTTTTTCACCACATCCAGTGCTCCATGCAATCCGTGCCCTCTATAACACCCACCACCTGGTACCCCAACCTCCCCCCCCTCCACCAATTCAAACCCCTCAGATTGTTTTTTAGAGAAGTGAAGCTGGCTGTTCTCCGAAGGCAGTGAGCGAGGCACAGGGCACAACCGTGTGTCCCTGCCTTGATTCACACTCACATTCCAACAGTTTTCTCCGCATTGCTTTTGTACCCTCAGTGCCAATGTCAACATGGAAAGTAAAGCAAATAGTATCTAGTATCGTTATGAAAATAGTTTGACCTGGCTGACTCCCTGAACGAGTCTGAAGAACTCCCATGCATCTGTGAGCCATGTTTTGAGGACTAATATGCTAAGGGATTAACAGGGTTTGAGTATCAACTTTGGGCCAGGTGGGACCCACTGACGGGCTTGAGGAGAGCGCCTCAATAGGTCACATTCTCCTTGAGTATTCACAGCATCCCGGCTTCTTATAGTACATACCACACTGTTCTGTCGAGCGAGTTAGGTGTCTATCTCCCCAAGAAGACTGAGCACTGGGAGACAGAGCCAAACCACCCTTCTCTGCATCTCCCAGCCCAGAAGCCCTCTGGCTGGCACTCAGTATATGCTGTGGAGGCTCAGGACCAGCATGAGGCTTGAATCATCCTCTTGTCTTGGAGTGTCTAACCCATTAAAACCATGTTCATTCATTCCCACTTTCAAAGCCATCCAAGAGAGAGTTGAGTGTGTCTTCCTTTAACCCCACTCCCCAACCTGTTGCATGCCTCTACCTGCTACTAGCAGGGGTGTGCTATGTACAGACCATAAACTTTGTCTTTCTGGAGAAAAGAGATTTATGTGAATATAGATTTTGCTTTTATTTATCACATCCAAATGAATCAGCCATGCCGAATCCTAATTTTGTCGAATTAGGTCATTGTAACATTAAATACTGTACTGGCAAAGTTGAAAATTCTTAACTATGGATATTTTCACCTTATGTGTTTACTTTTGATGGCTTTTTAGAGATTATATTACTGTGGGTTTTCTTGTCATTGTTGCTAACTATTCACTGAACCATGGAGAATTAGAATGTCATTTTCCACTTCCAGATGGATTATAAAGGTTTGGGTTTTTTCGAAAGATACCGATAACGATTTTGTTAAGTTTGGCATTGCCTCAATAAAGTCTAATGCCTCTGAAAAATCAATTTGAGAAAAGATGCCACATGTTGGCAAATCACATGTGATAAAAGCTTTTATGAATCTCTCTTCCCTGATTATAAACTCATCTTTAATTCAGTTCAATAAAACATTTAATTTTGTCTGTATCTTCAGGGACAGAAATTCGCCGGTCAGCTTGTTCACAGAAAACATTTAATAAATGGAAGTATGTGACCTTTCTAATCATCATTTTAGGTTAATTAAGGTTGTGTAAAAAATCTATTTTATCTTTTCCTTATGAAATCTTTGGGATAATAGAATTAAATGTCTCTCTACATCTTCTGAGAATCTTCTGCATTAAAAAAAAATGGTCTATTCAGAGATAGACCTTTTTTTTAATAAAAAATAGGAAAAAAACTGAGGGTTGCTGGAGGGGAGGGGATAGGAGAGATGGAGTGATGGGATGATGGACATTGGGGAAGATATGTGCTATGGTGAGTGCTGTGAATTGTGTAAGACTGATGATTCACAGACCTGTACCTTTGAAACAAATAGTACATTATATGTGAATAAAAAAAATAAATTAAGTGATATAAATTTGCAGTTAAATAAATTTGTATTAAAATAATAATAAATACTCTAAAAATATAGTCTATTCAGGACACTCAAATTACTGCCTGCATTAAGGATCTCCATTTTATACGCTTATTAAGGTGAGTTTATTTATTTTTTAAACAAAAAATTGCAGGACATTGGCAGCTACAGCGAAAGAGCTCATCTGGATCTGGGTCCGCCTGGCTGTCGGTGGAAATGTCCCACACTCACACTCACCCAGAGCCCTTCATGTGCTCCAGGAGGCTAGGACCAATCCAGGACTGTAAGAAACTGTCCTTTTCTTTAATAGTGGCACTAATCTCCACTTTGTGCCCTGGGATATGGTATTTCGGATTCCTGACCTTGGCCCCTGGGGAGGGAGACATTTCAAATGTCACTCGGAGAATTCCTAACCCACAGTCAGTCCAAGGATCAGCATGGAGATCACTCCAACTGCCAAGTCCGTCAGTTCCAATGACACACTTGACATCAGGGGAGGTGGCCACGGCAGACCCAGTGGGTCCACAATGAGCTGGACTCCATTTATTACCTGGTCTCTGTGAGTGACCACTCACTCTAACTGGGGAGCCCAGTGACACTCTGCCTCTCCAGGTATCAGTGTCAAACCACCTCCTTGTCTAAGGTGCACTGATAGGTCTAGGTCATGCCCCCTCCCCAGGGTCTAGTCACTCAAGTCAATGGCCTCAGGTCATGTGCAGGGAGATCCAGAGCAACAGCCATGGGGGCCCTTGCCGCGTGGAGCAGTGTCCTTTTCTCTGCCCACGCAGCCCCTTCCTCGGTCAGTGGGGACTACATCTGAAATTGCTCAGGTCTGGGAACTGAGCAAGGCATCGTGGCTCTTTACTTTTATTGTGGCCTTTTTTTATTGGGGTATCCTCAGCCTCCTGCTCCTTCAGTCTTTCTCTGCTTATCAAGTTGCATGCTTGCTGGATGTCCATTTACTCCCCTCGCCCCCTGGCCGGGACATTGTGCTTTCTCACCTTCACCATGTGGGGTGAGCCCCTGAGCTGCTGGTTCCCTTGATTGGTCATTATAGCAATCACGGCCTCCTGGCTCTGGCAGGTAAGCGCTGTCACCTGACCTCTATGGTTTCAGAGGTCCCCCTGGTTTTTGTCCCCCTGGTTATCGGCAAGCTCAGCTCTGTGGCACTTCTCTTGCCTGTGCTAGTCCTGGCCTGCCAGCGGAAGCCTCTAGAGCCCTTCCTGGTGATGCCAAGGCCCTTCTCACCAGCCCGTTCCTGATGGTTCCCGATGTCCTTGCTGAAAGCTATGTCTTCCGGCCTCACATAAGAAATCCATCCCCAGGTTCCCCCTTGCTTGAGACTCCCTATTCTCTCTAACCCCTGCCAGGGCAAGCCAAGCATTTCCACTTGGCTCAGCATGCAGCATCACTTTCCCTGGGCTTCTAAAAACCACACCAGCAGCAACTGAGTCTCATCCTAGAGGGTCCCTGCCAGGGAACTAAGTCCTGTTCCTGAGAAAGTGTCCCCAAGTCTGTGTGTTTTTGCTTACTCAGTCTTCCATGCTGCTCTCTTGATCAAGCCCCTCGAAAAGGAAGTCTTCTTGTAGATACAATGATTTAGGCATCAAAATCCAGTTTAGGGCACCATCCTGGTTCCTGGGGCCCATGCTGACCAATAGAGCTCCTGCGGTGTATGAGCCCTCCTCTTCCTCACCTGCCTAGCACCTCCCCAGCCAGGTTATACTGGAATTTAACCCTGGTTATAGGCCTGGTCAACTTGTTGGGGACAGGCCTCGGCAGCACATTCTAGCACAAGAGAAGGGCTCACTCTTCTTACAAGAGTTCTGCAACCCCTGAGAGTTCAGGGCGTCAGCAGAGACAGTATCCTCCCAGAGGCATCCATCCAGATGTTTCTATCCCATATTTTAGAGTCCCAGCTGTTCTCGGCCAAGCCGCATAACCAGTCCTGCCTGGACTGAGCATGTAAGCCTGGAGGAATGTGGCCTCAGCACAATTGCAATGGTGGGCCCAGAGGGATTGTGGCCGAGGCCCTCCCTCAACTATGTTCCCCATGCAGGAGATCTGAAGAGCATCCAAATGGTCATTCTGTCAGTCCAGGTCCTTCGGGCACCAGACGTCAAGTTAGGCATATAAGAGGTTTATGGGGGGAAAGTCTGTGAAAGACTGAAGGAGACAAAGCAAGACCGGGCAGTGAAACTTCTTCAGATCGCAAGGTTTGTTTGACCTCCATGTGAGGAAAGGGAGAAAGAAGCAGGATTTGGCGGAGACCTCCCAGTGTGATGAGGGTATGAGGAAGTCCCATCCAGCTTGACTGGGAGCTCCAGAGAACAATCACTCCATAAGGGAGCCCCATGTTGAAAAGAGATGACTAGACCTTAGTATTGTCACCTGCCCAAGCATGGGCTGGGGGCTTGTCCACCAAGAGCACAGTCTCAGCTCCAACACTCTGCCCCTGCAGCTCAGGGTTGCCACCCAACTGCATGGCTCACAGCTGGATGAAAGATTCTCGAAGGTAGAGCCAAATGGTGTCCCTGCATGGCTCCCACCATCACTGCTAAACAGAGTTCTGCACCATTGATTAAGTACCCATGACTGTATCCATGCAGGGACCACAACAATGAGTAAGACCTAGTAACATTGGTGTCCTGGGGAGCTTGTGGTCTAATTGAGCAGGGAAGAAAACCAGGAGATAATTCTGATACAATGTAGAAAGGTAGAGGTGCTGGTATGCTGTTATTTCAGGGTATGTAATTGGCCCAGCCATTAGGTTAGCAATGACTTTCAAAAGGTAGGATTACTGCTCTGAGACAGTGTACCTAGAATAGGATTTAGAGCCGGAGATCCTGGGTTCAAATCCCTGGTCCTGTGCTTCGTGAACAAGGACTTTGTATGATATTCAACCTCTGGGGGCCTCGTTTTCTGTTTCTGTTACATGGCATAGGATGACTTTTGAATAGTATGAACCTCATTGTGTTTCCCATAAGGATTACATGAGACATTTCATTCAAAGAGTTGAGAAGAATTCCTGGCCTGTAACAAGCACTTTAAATGCCAGGAATATTAGGAGGAAACTCCAGGCCATCTGAGAGTCTACAGCCGGGGAATACTTTGCTGAAAGCTTGAGAAGTGTAGAGAGATGAGGCAATCTTCTATAGCTCAGAAGAGGTGAAGCAGCTGATGCCAGTGAAGTTTCTTACAATAGTATTAACACACAAGGTGCTGATTCAGACACTAGACTTTGGGTGTCATTAAACTTCTGTCTACCAGCAGGGCTCCTGTGTAGAAAGGGCTATATCTAAGATATATCCAAGGGTATATATCCAAGAAAAGCAGGGCCTAGAATGGTTCTTTCATTCATGCAAGACTCCCAGGTTTCTTTCTGGGTTAGAAAATATTTGCTAAAAGAAGCATACAGAACTGCCAAGACTGGGATTCTGGACAGAGGTTATGGGTCTAGAAGGGTGACCTAAAGTGGATGGGAGGGCAACCTGCCCTTGCAGGGAGGGCATGGTTTGTTGGCTTTATCCATGTGCATATAGCACAGCGGAGCATGTTTATTCCAGTCCCAGAGGGGCAGATTCTCACTAGGAAAAACATCGGAGGAAAATTATCCACACGCTGGGGACATGGTGTGCATGAACACTGAGGTCCGGCGAGGAAGCACATAATGGCAAGAGAAGTCTTCTCTGGGGGGTGTAGTAGAGAGAAGGAAGGCTGAGACCGAGAGTGAGAAAAAGTCTTAAAGGGATTGTCATGAAATGAGTTTGAAAAGGAATTTCACTAGGCTTTAAGTGTGTTTGTATATGTATTTTTTTATATAAACAAATTTTACAAAAAATATACTTGGACTACTTTTTTTTCCTTTCATTTCTTTTCAGTGTTCCAGAATTCATTGTTTATGCACCACACCCAGTGCTCCATGCAATATGTGCCTTCTATAATACCCACAACCAGACTCACCCAACCTCCCACCCCCGCCCCTCCAAAACCCTCAGTTTGTTTCTCAGAGTCCACAATCTCTCATGGTTCTTCTCCCCCTCTGATTTCCCCCAATTCACTTTTCCTTTCCTTCTCATATCCTCTGTGTTATTCCTTATGATCCACAAGTAAGTGAAACCACATGATACTTGACTCTCTCTGTTTGACTTATTTCACTCAGCATAATCTCTTCCAGCTCCGTCCATGTTCATACAAAAGTTGGGTATTCATCCTTTCTGATGGAGACATAATACTCCATTGTATATATGGACCATATCTTCTTTATCCATTCGTCTGTTGAAGGGCATCTTGGTTCTTTCCACAGTTTGGCGACTATGGCCATTGCTGCTATGAATATTGGGACGCATATGGTCCTTCTTTTCACTACATCTGTACCTTTAGGGTAAATACCCAATAGCACAATTGCAGGGTCATAGGGTAGCTCTATTTTTAATTTCTTTTTTCTTTTCTTTTTTTATTTTTAATTTCTTAAGGAATCTTCACATTGTTTTCCAAGGCGGCTAAACCAACTTACATTCCCACCAACAGTGTAAGAGGGTTCCCCTTTCTCCACATCCCCTCCAACACACGTTGTATCCTGTCCATTTTGGCCATTCTAACAGGTGTAAGGTGGTATCTCAATGTGGTTTTGATTTGAGTCTCCCTGGTGCCTAATGATGATGAACTTTTTTCATGTGTATGTTAGCCATTTGTATGTCTTCTTTGGAGAAGTGTTTGTTTATGTCTTCTACCCACTTTTTGACGAGATTATCTGTTTTGTGTGTGTTGAGTTTGAGGAGTTCTTTATAGATCTTTGATATTAGACCTTTGTCTGGAGTGTCATTTGCGAATATCTTCTCCCATTCCATGGGTTGCCTGTTTGTTTCGTTGACTGTTTCTTTTGCTGTGCAGAAGCTTTTGATCTTGATGAAGTCCCAAAAGTTCATTTTTGCTTTTGTTTTCTTTGCTTTTGGAGACATGTCTCAAAAGAAGTTGCTGCGGCCGAAGTCGAAGAGGTCACTGCCTATGTTCTTCTCTAGGATTCTGATGGATTCCTGCCTCATGTTGAGGTCTTTTATCCATTTCGGACTACTTTTTTAAAGGTGAATTCACACTGAGGGCTCGATCCTAAAACCTTGAGACTGTGTCCTGAGTGAAAGGCAGATGCTTAATGACTGAGCCAAGCAGGTGTCCCTAAATAAATAAAATCTTTAAAAAATGTGGCATCACCCTGAGACAGGTCCTAGAGGATGCCAAGTTGTATCTGGATTACACAAGTGTGCTGTGAAGGCTGGCATGGTGACAGGGGCAGATGCCTTGGGTTAGAACCTGAGGACGGCTGCTGTTTCCACAGTGCTTGGGGGGCCACAACAGCCTTATCTCTTTGTAGCCATGCTACACAGCTGGGACCACCCTCCTTGGCCCCAGCTCTATGAAGCACAGTGGAGACTGCCTCTCTGACCAGACACATAGCACCTTCCAGAACCACAGGAGTTCAGGGCAATGACCCCAAGTTCAGAGCAAATGACCACAAAACTTTCCCTCAGCTTAAAGCATACAGAGAAGGATGGGGTAGGATGTTTTCCGGTCTTGGGGATACAGTCTGCCCCTTGGGCCCTCTCCACCAAGAACTGCTCTGGGAGAGGGGAACAGATGGAAGAAGCCCTTAACCTCAGGAAGCATCAGGGTTCCAACTCCTTGGGATGACATGCTTATTAGAAAAAGGGCGGGGCTTCTCTTTATTGGGGGTGGGGGCAGGGCCAGGCGGAAACTGAAGGAACTCAAGGAAGTCAACAGGACCCAGTTGCTTCCTGTGGCAGGCTGGCCTTAGAGTCGCATATGTGAGTGAGGAGGGCAGAACATTTAACACTTCAAAGAGACCATTTCATTTCATTTTAGAAAGTCATTCTGTTAAGGTCGTGGATCAGCTCATCTAGCATCGAGAAAAACCCTATATGTGAAAATTCTTAGCTCATTTAAAATGATGAGATGAGTCCTGGGTGTTACGTACAACAGATGAATTACTGAATTGTACATCTGAAAGTAGTGATGTCTCTATGTTGTCTAATTGAATTTAAATTAAAAAAAGAAACAAGAAAAATTATATATTGTGGATTCCCTTTTTAGCAATGAGAATCTGATCAAATGGGAGGGTCTACCTCCTGTTCAATGACTATTTTTGGGGTGGGGTGTCAGGTGTGTACCAATGGCTAGATCTCAAGTCGTAGTTTGAGGCCCAGTGTTGACTAGAGACTTCTCATTGTTAGAAGGAGCCAGGGCATCCTGGTCTGAGTGATATGCAACCTGGGGCTCTGAAGAGAGTGGCTCTTGATTGCCCTGGTTTTCTGACTCTCCTCTTTAGTACATGTCAACACTGTGGTTTTTTGTTTGTTTGTTTTGTTTTTTAAGGTTTTATTTATTTACTTATTTGACAGAGAGATAGAGAGCACAAGTAGGGGAGCAGCAGGCAGAAGGGTAGGGAGAAGCAGTCTCTCTGCTCCAATGCAGGGCTCGATCCCAGGACTCTGAGATCCTGACCCAAGCCGAAGCCTTAACCAACTGGACCACCCAGGACCATGGGTTTTGAATGAAACCAGTTTATGAGGCAGTTCCTGTGTGTGTGCTAATACATTGAAGTCAGTTTCAAATTTTAAAATGCCTACATATTTTGAAAAAAAAAAAAAATAGCTGTGCTTTCCTCAGCATGAGAAGACTTTCTGATTGAAACTTCAGGAGACACCAAAGTCTATTATTACTTCTTTCTTTGGGAAATACATTATGAAATACATTATGAAATGGAACTTGCTATGGGGCAGACATTTGCTGTGGAGAAATCCACAGGACGGCTTCCTTCCTCTGTGGGAAAACAGTGTTCTCTGGGGCCCACGTGGAATGGAGAGCCCCACCAGCTTCACGGGGCAGGGATAACACTGCAGGAAGGTGGCCGTGGTGCCCAGATCTGGTTATGGGAGCCCCCGTACTTGGGAGTGAGCCCAACTAGACAAACCTGGAGCCCTGAACAACTTCTCAGCCTTAGCAGTGAGCCACAAACCTCCACTTCCAGATACACTTCCAGAGATGAGCCCTCCTGGGGGTTTCTGACGCTCACGTTTCTGGGCATCGACCCTTCCCATCCCCCGCCACATAGCCGCAGCCTTCTATGTGACTCTTCCTGTCTTAAGAGGTTCCCACTTTCCTCCAACTGAGATCCTCAAAGACTGTGAGAAGATGACTGCTTAGCTAAATGAATGCGTCCATTGACTCCTTGGCTTAAACACACCTCCAGCAAATTCACTCACCAATCTCTTTTTCTTTTCATTTTTTTGGTGCATCCTCTATGTGTGAGACTTGGTACCAGCATAGGGAGACTGTAGAATCAGCAACCAGTTCTCTCCCAGCTTCCAAAAGGAAAATGCAGGTCAGTAGAACCATTAATTACAGGATTAGACCTGAACACCTGCTAGGTGCGAGGCCATTTGCTAGAGACTGGGAATACAGTGGCAAGCAACATTCCTTTCCTCAAGGAGTCTATGGTTTGGTAGGGAAGGCAGGTGAGGGAAGGGTACTTTGGCTGCGTAATGGCAAACATTGGCGATATCTAGTTGAGTATAGGGGATCAGGGGAGAGCATGTAGGAGGGCACCCAGGCCAGCAGGATTTTGCTGGTTAGGTTGAGATTAATACATCTAATAAGGCACAGTCGAAACCCCTGCACAGGGAGGACTCCACCTGCGGGACGGCAGGAGATGTGGTCCCAGAGTCCTTGTGAGGCCGCCCAGGGAATGTCCAAACAGCCGAATGACACAGGCAGTGGCAATAGCATCAGACGGTCACTGATGGTATGTGGTAGTCAGGTTTGTGTGCAAAAATCGTTGACTGGTTTTGCATGGGTTGCCGCCTTCCAACAGTTTCCCATAGCTGGCCGAAGATCCTGGCCTTGGAAAGCATGTCGCAATCCCAAAAACATCGGTTGAGAATTGCCATTTAGAATTGCTGCATGGTAGCTGAAACCACAGAGAAGCCAAGGGGTCTCCTTTTCTACTTTCAACATCAGGAACAACCACCATCCGGGTCTGAGCCGGGTGCCTGCCTCTTCCTTGCTCTGAGACGGTGACCGCTCACCCCATCAAAGGGTCAAGGCAAACTTGCCCCTTTGCCATACATGACAAAGCAATTTCTCCACGCATTCTCTTGAAAAATTGTTTTCATTATGAGGGTTGGACTTTCCTCCCATATTTCGGAAGAAAGGGCAGAGGAGATCGTAACAGTTTTTTTTTTTTTTTTTTTTTTTTTTGTCACTGCAGGCAACAGATTACCCACAGCACTTGTCAAGGTGGGAGCCCTGCGGGGACACCACCAGGGGCTGTGGCCGTCCTGCAGGTTGGCTTGCCTGAGGAGGGAGCAGGTGACTCCGTGCCAGCAGGGGTGGCCTCTCTGTTCCTACCCTCATTGTCCTCGGCTGCAGGATTTAGCAGTTAGCTCCCACAGGCAGCAGCACCTGAAGACTCCACTCTTCAGGGACCCAGATACTGAATTTGAAAAAGCACCGCTCACCACTAAGCCAGACCAAATGCCCCCCAAAGTGGGCTGCCTCCGCAGACGGTCTAGTCTGAAATGAGGAGCTGCCGGAGTGACTCTTGGGGCGCTGCGAGGCTGGCGAGTGGAATGGATTCTAAGAGCTGGAGAGGCAGTTTAGAGCCATAAAGGGCCTGAGGAAATAGCATTTCCCTCTCCAGATGCTCTTAAAGAACTACTTATGAATCTCTGCCATCGAGTTTAAGTTTATATTAATTCGTTCTCCTCAAGTCAACCCTGCTTAGCAACAGCAACTCTGCCATGCCCTTGCATGAGGTGGTCTCTACAGAGCAAGGGCAGACAGGTTCAAGTTCATGTGTGTCGCTAGGGTTTTGGGGATAGGTTCGCGCATTAATTCTCACAAGTCTCTGGGATCCTTGTTATTTTCCTTGTGGTAGGAGAGTATCGGGAGAGATACCCCTGAGGGTTCCCACCAGGCCATTTAAGGACAGCAGCCATTGACTACAAAGGAAACAAAAGGAGCATTTTTCTTTTTCTTTTTCTTTCTTATTTTTTTTTTTTTTTAGATTTTCTTTATTTTTTTGACACAGAGAGAGAGCACAAACAGGGAAAGCAGCAAGCAGAGGGAGAAGCAGACTCCCCACTGAGCAGGGACTCGATCCCAGGACCCTGAGATCATGACTTGAGCCAAGGGCAGGCACTTCATTGACTGAGCCACCCAGTTGCCCCAAGAGGAGCATTTCTCTCTTG
Organism: Mustela lutreola; assembly: GCF_030435805.1. Lineage (NCBI taxonomy): Eukaryota > Metazoa > Chordata > Mammalia > Carnivora > Mustelidae > Mustela > Mustela lutreola. The sequence continues at coordinate 22,243,725 of NC_081295.1, read as the reverse complement.
GTTTCCACAGGCTAGCGACGGGAAGGAAAGACAGGACTGTTAGAATCACCAAAATGTTCAAGGATTTAAAAAAAAAAAAAAAAAAAAAAAAGAGGCCTCCTCTTTTGCACCCCTCTCCCCACCTACCACACTAGGAAAAGATGATAGAGAAATAAGAATAGATTTTGGAGGGTCCTGGAGGGGCGGTGGCAGGTCACAGGTTCCAAAGATGGTCACAACAGTGCCCTTCACTTGCCATGCTCTCCTTACAACTTGACAGTGGCAGACTTCTCAAAGACAGGTGGAGACTATGCCTCTTTCCTGGAGTCTGGACAGGCTGGAGAGCAATGGTAATTAGCGGTGTGTGGGTTCTGAAAGTTGTCTTAAAAGGCCATGCAGCTCTGCTTGGGAGCTGAGACACTTACCTGTGGAGCCCTGATCAGCCAAGCTCTGAGGAAGCCCAGGTCACACAGAGGGGCCACAGGCAGGTGTCCTGGCCAGCAGCCCCAGCTGAGGTCCCCACTGCCATCCACAACCACACATGTGAGGGAAGAAGCCTCCAGATGATTCCAGCTCCCAGCTGTCAAGTTGTGCCTAGCTGAGGCCTGAGACATCAGAGCAGAGAGAGCTCAGGTGGCCCCATATAGATTCTATGAGCATAATAAAATGGTTGCTTTAAGGCCCTAAGTCCGGGGGTAATTTGTTACACAGAAATAACCAGAACATGGCCCAGCATTCTTTTTCCAGGGTTGAGAAATTTTTTTTAAAATTTTTATTTACTTATTTAACAGAGAGAGAGAGAGAGAGACCACAAGTAGGCAGAGAGACAGGCAGAGAGAGAGGAGGAAGCAGGCTCCCTGCTGAGCGGAGAGCCCGATGCGGGGCTTGATCCCAGGACTCTGAGATCATGACTTGAGCCAAAGGCAGAGGCTTCAATCCACTGAGCCACCCAGTTGCCCCCAGAGTTGAGAAAATCTTAAATCCTACTGGCACATTAGAGGATTCCAGAACTGAGGATCTGTGCTTCTTGGGAGCTCTGGGGTAAGATCTCAGAGATATATGGCTACATGGTGGCAGATAGGGCTTTGGGCAGCCTCTTGGATTCTAGAACTTAGCATGCTCTGGAGTTAACAGGACAATTCCTCTATCCTCAAACATGTCATAGATGGGAAGGGATGGAAAGAAGTGGTCCCCTGTGAGGGCGGATGACTAGGGTCAGACAGGATGGTTCAGACAATGTCCATGTGGCCAGATGGCACTGAAGACCAGATGCCACTCTCTGCTGCAGCCCCACCAAATGCCTGGCAACAGGTGAGCCTCCCAGAACCGAGACACAATTAAGAATCATTGGCTGTGCTGCTTACAGAACACAGAGCCCTTCTGGATTCCCAGGATTAGAGACTAGGGACAAAATCTTGGTTCCAGGGGAGAACCAGTGTGCTGAGAAAAGGGAGAAACATTTGCTATTTCAGTGTCCAGCAGGCAAGTGTCCCACATAGTAGCTCCCAACTGGAGGTGACGCAAGCATGCTTCCTTGGGATGGCTTGTAGGAAAACCAAGTCTCATGATGGGCCATACCCATAAAGAGCCCATAGTTAGTGCCACGGAGGCTGAGGTGCACTCAGGTGGAGTCATCTTGGACACCAGAAGGAACAGAGTAGGAATTCTGAATCTATGGGAGTGTGGGCTCAGCCAGTACTCACTTCCTTCCCTGGAGTAGGCTGCCAGGATCTGGAAGGAAAAGGCTGGTGGGTTCCACACTGAATTTCCTTGATAGAAGCCCTGGAAGGGGAAACGGTCACATGGTCTGCTGAGGCAGATTGGCCTTGAAATTTCCCAGTGAGGTCCCTGAACTCTGAACTCTCTTCTAGCAAGTCTGAAGTCAGAGGGACTTACAACTTGCAAATGGCCAATGGATGTCGATAGCTTGCAGAAAGGAAGGGGAAGGTCTCAGTAGTGACTTATGCCAACCCATGGCTGATCACAGAAGGGGTGACAGATGTTCTAGTAGATTGAGTGCCTAGTAGACCTTCCCAGTACATTGTCCCACATGTTCCTAGTAACATGTGGGCAAGCACATAATTCTGGAAAATATAAATGAGCAGAACCCCGGAAGAGATAAGAACATGTCACCCCCAAATATGCCACTTTGTCATACTCATCATTTTGACCTAGAGACAACGGAAGAACAGATGCAAGAATGACTCTCTGACCTCCCCATTTCTACCTAAAAGTCGGGCATACATTTCCTGAGAAAGGGGACCTCCTGATGTCAGGAAGAGGAGAACATCCTTATTACTGGAAGTGGAGAGTCAAAGCAGAGATGAACCTGCATAAACAACTGGCTAATATAACCTTGGTCTTCCATTAATTTCCCCCATATGTTTCCAAGTCACTTTCCCACTGTCTCCTGACGCAGCCCAACTGCCCTTTTCCTTTGTTCTGTCATCTGCAAAACTCATTTTTGTTTGTTTGTTTGTTTTTTCGTTAAAATGGGGTAGAAGCTCTCAGGCCTACTTACTTCTTTAGGGCTGCATTTCTAGTGAAAGCCTCCATGTATGAATAAAAATGATCACATCAAATAAAATTTGTGTGTTTTTCACCTGTTTTTTGGGGGGTTTTTTGGGGGTTTTTGGTCAGTTTAATTCTTATGTCCAGGCACAGAACCTAAAAGGGTAGAGGAAGTCTTTCTTCCTCTACAACACAAGAGTGTCAGAAAGTAAACCTCCATCAGCTTAAGGGGATAGGGGAACCAAATATAGAAATGGAGTTACGGAGGAGCAAAGAGATCTATTTTAGACACATGTGAGTTTATGGTCCGAGATATTTACCAACTATCACAAGCTGGCTCCCCAAAGACCACCAAGAGACTCTGATAAAAACAAAGTTGAATTTATTCTTTAATGCAGGAGACAACACTCACTCCACCTTGGTGGGGTCTCAGGTGGGAGAAGGGAAAGTTGGAATCAATGCAGAATTAGAATTTTGGCTCAAGGTGGGTCTTACAGTGTAGGACCTGATTAAGACTGGGTAAGAATCATGATGTGACAGCCCAGGATTGGTGGAAACAGCAAGGGGAGGATCTGGAGTGGAGAGCTTCAAAGGATATTTTCTGTTGACGCTTCCACTGAAGAGTTGATGCGTCTTCTAGGAAGTTCCTGTAATGGGCAATCCAACTCTGTCCGGTCCTAGAAAAGGAAAGTCGGGCTAATAAAGACATGCTAAAGACTTGCCAATGAGGACTGAGAACTCATGTTATCAGACAGTAAGTGTGGTTTCAGTTCTGGGTGTGTGGGCTGAGTGTGGGAGTGGATCATTCTGTTCTCACCATTAGAGTACACCCATTTTACAGATAGGAAACCTTAGAGGTTAAATAACTTACCCAAAGTCACAAAGCAAGTAAGGTTTAATAGTACAGAGGTTACCAGCACAGGCTCTGACATGAAACTCTGGGGATCATACACAAGTTTAGAAAGTTATTTAATTTCTCTGTGCCTCAGTTTTATCCTCTGTTAAAAGGAAAGCATGAGTCGTAACAAGCATAATCTTGTGGTGAGGATTCAAGACAGCAATGGCTGGAAAGCCCCTAGCCCAGCGCCTACCACTTTTCCCAGGAAATAATAGCTAGCAGTAGCAATAGTTGCAGAAATAGTAAGAACGGTGGTAGTAATAATAATACATGAAGATTGAGTTCAGACAAGTTCTGATTCCAGAACAGAATCAGCTCCATAATTTGCCCTGTACAAAACAAAACTGCAGAGTATTAAGAATTTCCAGACAAGGACAATAGTACATTAAACCTAGCATGGGACCCTTCAAAGTGCCAGACCTCAGGTGCTTACACAGGTCCCACGCCCATGAAGCAGGCTGAAGAGCTCCTTTGAGGGAAACCTATCCTGCTTTTAACTAGCACTGCATCATACCCACTGGTTTTTCCCACATCACAGCTGCCTTCTGGAAAGTTTGGAAGCCCAGTGCAAGGCTGCCTTCCTGCAAACTCTACAGCTCTTTTACCAATGCACACTCTGCAAAACCTGACTTTCCCATGCCAGATTAAGTTGCAGCGAGAAGCAAGTATCCATGGCCTTTCGAACAGACTCTTCTGTGGAAACAGACTGGGAATATTCTTAGCCCCTACCCCATGCCACCAAAGGACACCAAGCTCAGACTTCAAGTCTAGTTCTCTACATCTTTCATTTAAAAATCATATTATATCTGCCCCTGATTAGAGGAAAAGCCATAATTGGTTTTGAGACCAGCTTGGTAAGATTATCTAGTTCCATTAATTTCTATTCTACTTTCTGTACTTAAGTACAGAAGAGATCCTAAACTTGAACCTGGTCCATCCAAGTCATTATGAAGATACATTTCTCAAATAGAGAATACATTTCTCAGTTCATTAGCAGTTCATTAGCTTGATTTATATCAAGATACAGGCCTTCCTTTGTACTCCTGTGTGGAGGTTCAGTGAGCAATGCTCAGGGGCACCCGGTACCATGTGTGTCAAATACATAACAAACTAGCTTCACATCAAGAGCCTTTCTGCATTTTTACTGGGTATTATGAAGAACACTGTATATAGAGATCATTTCTGGTTGTTGAGTGTTCTAGTCTTCCCTATCTGATTTTTCACCATTTGACTTGGAAATCATTGTACTCTTAGGGTCGGATGAAAAGCCGTCGCCTTATAAGAAATGAGTCTATGACAAAATCCTTTGATATCATTCTGAACAGTCAGGGGAACATTAACAAGCAAGTACTTTCGTCTTTAGTGGGAAGCAATCCTAAATCACCTGCTTCCCAGGGCACAGTTAGTCACTCCTGCTTTGACTCCAAAGGGTGTGTATTTCCCAGCATTTGCCGAAATTTGTTTTGTTCCTGTCTTCTCCATTAGATCCAGAGGTCCTCAAAAGCAAGCTCTGTACCTTCTTCCAGCACCCAGATCTAGATTTCCAGCACCCAGCCCCATGGTAGGCATAGAGCTAAGAAGTATTATGTTGTGCTATAGTAAAAAATAGACATATTTGTTCTTTGACTCTGGTTCTTAGCACGCAGTTCCTAAAACCCTTGGAATTTCCTGAGTGATAAGCATGTCTCACCTGCCAATGACCTGACTCAATGGGGGGCCTAGTTAGCTTCAGGATGGAGGGCTGATGGCCAGAAAGCCAATGATGTGATTCGAGTCAGAACCTTTAGCCCCACCTTTCAACACCTATGGAGGGGAGAGAATCTGGAGATTGAGTTCAATCGCCACAGGTCAATTATGTCATCAGCCAAGTCTAGGTAATGAAGTCTTGGTCAAAACTGAAACAATGAGGAGGAGGAACTTCTGTGTGGGTGAACATGTCAATGTGCTGGCGGGGGTGGAGAGGTGTTATTCCCAGAGAAGGCATGGACGCTCTGTATCTCCCACCGTTGATAACTTGCCCTATGTATGCAACTCTTCCATTTGACTTTTCCTGCATTGTATTCTTTATAATAAGCTAGAAATCATTAGCGAAGTGCTTTTCCAAGGTCTCTGAGTCATTCTAGCTGACTATTAAATCTGAAAAGGAGTAATGGGAACCCCCAAATTTGAAGCCAAGTCGCACGGAAGTATGGGTGGCTTGGGGGCTCTGTGTCACAAGTAGGATCTGGAGCGAGGGGTGGACTTGCGGAACAGAGCCCTTAACTTCGGTCTGGGTTACTCTGGGTACTCTGTGTCAGAACTGAACTGAATTACAGAAGTTAGAGAGACAGAGGTCATGTCCCTTCCCTTCAATAGGGGCAGGTTTGCAACTGCTTCGACCAACAGAGGATGGTAGAAATGACTCCTTTTACCTCCAAAGCTAGATCATAGCAGCTTCCCTCTGGTTCTCACCGAGAATTCTCCCTCTGGGGATGTTCCCTTTTGGAAACTGCCTGCCACACCTTGAGAAGTCGTGGCTACCAAGCAGAGCCGCAGGAAGGTGTCTGGTTGGCTGTCCCAGCTGAGCCCAGCTGTCGAGTGCCTGCCAGGTATGAGTGAAGAGGTCCCCAGATGTTTCTAGGACCCCAGGAACTCGACTGCCCAGCTAGAGTTCCAGAATCCTGGAGCCAATACAGGCTTTTTCTGCTGTATCTTATCCAAATTCCTGACCCTCAAAATCCAGGAGCATAATCAATTGAAGGGCCATTGTTTATGCCGCCATATTTGGGGTAGGTTGTCCCGCAACAGTAACTGGAACACAGTACCGCCATGTAATGCCACCTTCCTAAAACTCCTTTTCTTTATTCTGAGTGAGTCTGTTTATTATAAGGGCTGTGTATATAAAAATTAGGCTATCAGAATTTTGTTACCTGCTAGTTATTTAAAGAATGGGTGATTTTTTAAAATTATGGCTTTTCAGGATGTAGGGAAATGTTTTTGTGGAAGGCAATCCTCCAAAAATGTAAATCTTTCCACACATCTCTGATTATTCTCTCAGATCAATTCCTAGAGATGGACCTGCTGGGTTAAAAGACATGCATATTGTTATTGATCATTTTTTTATTGATCCACATGACCTCATTGTCGAGTCACATCACTGACTCAATGCCCTACCTCTTCTCCAAGGCTTGGGGAGCTGCCTGGGGAGAGGGCTTCTGTCCTTTCTTGCTTTTTCTTCCTCCATGTTTGCTGTTTCTTGGTCCCCTGGAGTAGAGTGCGGGGAGGAGTGGAAGAAATAGAAAAGGGGCAAAGTCTTTGTACCTGGTATGGCTCTGTCTTAAGTTGCCTTTCCCCTGAGTATTGCATATCCAAGTGCTCAGTGCCCTGTAGAGCACAGGATAAGTCATTTGAGAGGTCTGTGGGATGCTTCCTGTCACGTGGGAGGGAGGTGTGCCTGCATTGGACCTCCCCCTCCCCACTAACTTTTAGCCCACACAGGAAAACCCACAGGCTTTTGCTGCTGATCCATTTCCCTGCAGCCAGTTGTCACCTCTCTGCAGGGTACCAGCAACACAGCACCTACAGCTTCCTGCCACGGCATGCACTTGGCCACAGGCAGCTCATGCCTCCTTATCATGACAGATGGTGGGTGGGGTAAGGTGGGCTGCTCCCCCTCTCTGCCATACCATGGATAACCAGTTCCTTTCTCCTGCTCAGTCAGCACGTGATGCAGAGCAGCCATTGTGCTCTAGCAAATGTTTGGAGGGGACCTGCCTGTCTTTCCTTGCAGATGCCCTCAAATCCTATGATCCAACTGGATGGGGGCCAGGGGAACACTCTCCCGTAGGTTACGAACTCCCTACCTGATGCCTCCTCTAATTTCCACATCTTGGGTTTATAGAAACCTGGTTGAGAGTGGCAGGGAGATTAGTGGAGCACTGTGGGGCTGGGTGTGGAAGCCCTCTCTAGGATGGAGAGATAGGGCATCTCTCTGGGGCTTACCCCATTAATCAGACAAGGGGAAAAACTCCATTTGAAATTCTCCTATAGTAATTGGTTAAATAATTGTGGTATATTCTCTACAAAGGAATAAAATTTAGCCATTCAAAATCTGAAGGCTACTTAATGGGAAATATTTATTGATGTGTATTTATTGGTGTCTAATTAATGATATATCATTAAACGAAGAACGTGAACTCCAAAGCCACATAATTCCATATTTGTAAAATACACATCATGTAATTTATTACGTATAGGAAAAAAAAATCATTAGAACATTCACCACACTATTGTTTTCCCAGAGGGATAGAATAATAGATGTTATTCTTTTCTTCTCTATGCTTCTTGGGGGGTTTTCACATTTCTGTGAGCACGTGCTCCTTTGATAAGCACAAAAATTATCACTGAAAAATAAAATTACATGTTCACCTCCCTTTTACCCACACCACCCTCCAAATGTTCTTTTTCCTTATTAACTTTCAAGTTTTCAGCAGGAACGAAGCTGTTCTCCTTCCAAGCAAATGAAGGCACCGTGAGAAAGTCGGCACGTGCTGGTGCTAACTTTTCAGCAGTCAGCAAGACCACACGTACACTGCACCTGCCTCCATGGGGGCCCACAGAGCTCTGTAGCACAGCCTCCCTGTGGCTGTTTCAGGGAAAGTGCCCGGAGCTGAGGTCTGCCTGGTGGAACCCCCCAGGAGGCTCTAAACACAACTGACTCCATGGCAGAACGCCAGAGTAGGACCGGTGGGCAGCCCAGGTAAAGAACCCCTGCCCAAGGCCAGGAGCCTCACACACAAGCTCTCCTTCCTCCTCTTCCAGGCACCTTTTCCCAGAGTCCCCTCTATCTGCTTCTCCTCCATCAGCCATCTGAAAGTATTTGATTATAAATATGGTCTCCAAAGTTACAATTAGAAGCAAGAAGATAAGCATTTTTGGCCATTTTCTGGATTGAATAGTACCCTCAAAAGATTCATGTCTGGGCGCCTGGGTGACTCACTCAGTCAGTTAAGCCCTACCTTTGGCTCAGATCATGATCCCGGGGTCCTGGGGTTGAGTTCCCATTGGGCATCCTATTCAGCTCATCCCCCCACTTGTGCTCTCTCTCTCTCATGCTCTCTCTCCCAAATAAATAAATAAATAAAGTCTTTTAAAAAAAGAGAGATTCACGTCAACCTGGAACCTTAGAATAAGACCTTGTTAGGGTCTTTGCGGATGTCACCAAGGTAAGATGAGGTGATAAGGATTAGGATGGGCCCCGCAGCCCATCTTCTTACAAGGAAGGGAAAGTTGGAGACGCACACAGTGGGAAGAAAGCTACACACAGGCAGAGGTGGAGACAGGTGTGATGTAGCTGCTGAACTGCGGGCCCCCTCCAGAAACTAGGAAGGAGGAATGGTGTGGACTCGCCCTCAGAGCCTCTGGAAGGAGCCAACCTTGCTGATTCCAGACTTCTGGCCTCCCGAACTGTGAGAGAGTAAGCCTGTTATTTTAAGCCCCTTAGCCTGTAGTCATTCGTTCCAGCAGCCCTAGAAAATGCACACCAGTCCTTTCAGAGGTCTCCCCCTGGGAGCAGAAAAATGATGCCCCATCACATCTCTCTAGAAGAGGGAAAGGCTCTCCTCAGCACAGCCCTTTTCTAGACCTCAAAGTTCTCTCCCCTGAGTTCCCAGTTTTCTTTGTGCACATGGGAAAATGCCTCTTAGATAATTTATGTCAATTTCCTTTCAATTACATGTAGCACAGGAGCTATTTGGTTTGAAAGGTGGGAAAAATCCCCGCTATACATTCTGTTCCATTGCTTTTCCTACCTCAGTCAGAAGACTTCTTATTAGATTCACTCACCTGGTAACTAATGAGAACTGCCAGCCTTTAAAAAGCAATTACTTCTAAGTAAAATAAGCACTTCTCCGAACGAGTCAGAAAAAGCTGTGTATACTGTAAACAAGGCAATGCGAGTAACATTTTGCTATTTCTGCTTCAATCCTGAAAAGCGTCCCTCATCAGGACCATCTTTAATAGAGGCTGGGAGAACAAGGAGGCTTTAAGTGGTCATTTACTTCATTCTCCAGCTTTCCCATGGGCGGCACCAACTATGTAAATTAAGTTCCATTTGGTTGAATAAATCATTACCGCACTCCCTCTCTGCGAGGGTTAGGGGAGACAAGGAGACCGCTGCCCTCGGAAAAAGCACAGTCCACGGGGAAAGCAAATAAGCAGCCATGGATTGGAGCCTGGACGTAACGCAGAAACTTCTATGCTAAAGAGGTGGCATGGAATGACCTTCCAACGAGATAGGGTGAATTCAACATACATGGGTACCTCTGCTCACTTCTGAAAATGTAGTAACATGAGAGTAATAGAAAAAAAAAGTATGCACAAACAAAAAAGGGACTAAGAGAATTGGAAAAGAGACCACAGCACATGAGGAAGGTCATCAGTTTTGGTAGGATGGAGAAGAGAGGAAGGAGAGGAACAGAGCCGTCTGACCACCGAGGGCCCACAAAGGGTGCAGAACCCGCGGGGCAGGAATTGTGAGCTGTGGGAGGCTGGGGTGGGTAGGAGATGGAAAAGAAGAGGTCTGCTTGAAATTCTGTTTAAGGAGAGATTAGATCTCAAGGCAGGAGCAGCAAGCAGGGACCGCCCCTCCCCACTCAAGTAGGGGGTTTCCTGTTGGAGAACAGAACTAAGAGGGGCTAAAGTCACAGTGGGGAGTGGGGAGATAGGGGGCAAAATGATGTTCTGAGAGTGAACGTTGACTTCTAAACCAGAGGCTCTCAGCCTTGTGCTTCGTTCCCCACTCCCAAGATACCAGGCATAGAGCCTGCAGGCAGGAGACTCCGTGCATTCTCTATGAAGACAAGGAATGGTCCCAAAGAAAGAGTGTAAGGATAATGACAGCTGGGGTTTCTGGAGGGAGGAAAAAAAGGAAAAAGGGAGAAAGAAACCCAAGTCATCCCTGAGTCACCTTATAGATCCTTGCCCTAAACCCTGTGCACCCATGGACAGGCCCCTCCCCACAGCCCACAGAGTTCAACCTTTCAGAGCTCCATGATGACTCAAGTAGTCTCAAACATCTGAGGGAAGTTTTTCACGTGAAAAATAGAAATAGAAATAAGTAAACAAAAAGCAAACTCAGTAGAAAGAGAAAAGAAAACTACCCCTGGCCCCCAATCCTATAGTTAATAGCTCTGGAGACAGAATGCCTCCCCAACCCAAGAAGAATCTGCCGCTCAAAAGGAGCGTTATCCACAGGAGCCAGGAAATGGAAACAACCTAAATACGTACAGACAGGTAAACAGTGAAGAAACTGTGGTATGACTACACACGATGGAATATCATTCAGCCTCAAAAAAGGAGGAAATCCTGTCACATGCTAAATACAAATGAACCTTGAGGACACTATGCTAAGTAAATAAGCCAGTCACGGAAGGACAAATACTGCATGATAACAGCTACATGAGGTATCCGAAGAAATCGAATTCATGAAAGTGGAAAGCAAAATGGTGGTTTCAGAGGCTGGAGGGAGGAGAAAGGGGAAGAGATGCATTTCATTCAGGCAAGATGAAAAAGTAGATTTGCTGTACAGTAAACATATAGTGGACAAGAGTATACTGTACACTTAAAAATTTATTAAGAGGGAAGTTTCCTATTAGTTGTTTTCTTACCACAATTGAAAAAACAAGAAAGAAAATGAAAGAAAGAAACAGGGTTGGGGGTGTTCCTGGGTGGCTCAGTCAGTTAAGTGTCTGCCTTCAGCTCAGGTCATGATCCCAGGGTCTTGAGATCTAGTTCCGGGTCAGGGCTTAAGGAGGAGTCTGCTTATCCCTCTTCTCTCTGCCCCTCCCTGTCTCACTGGTGTGTGCATGCTCTCTCTCGCAAATAAATAAATAGAATCTTTAAACAAACAAACAAACAAACAAAAAACCCCTCAGCTCTGGTCCATACGGGCTGTGGTTTTTGCCTATCTTACCGAAAGTTCTGCTCTATGTTACTTTGTTCAAACCTCAGACATACTCCTTTTACACCATCATTTGCTTTTCTCAAGGAAAGAAGTTTAAAGGGATGGGTTTAGGTCATTGTATGCCTCCAATTTAACAGACTGAAATAAAACTTGATTTTAATATTTGAAAAAAGAAGTTGTGGTTCTTCCAGTTTCCTCAGATTTTTGTTTTGTTTTATTTTGTTTTGTTTTTAACTCTAGTATAATTCATGTTCGTGTTATATTGCTGTCAGGAGTACAATCTCGTGATGCAATCCTCAGGTATTTATTAAAGTGTCTCCCAAATTTGGTAAGTTCCTAATGAGACATTTGCCTTTAATCATGCGGAAATTTCAATTTATTTTCTAATAGCCCCTGCTGTTTTAAGTATAAATGATGATCAATTAACAAAGAGGAAATTATTATCTTGAGAGGAACTACCAACTATCTATAATTCTATGAACTCAAAAGAGCTTTTTGTCTGAGCTTGGAAATCGAAACAAAGGAAATAGTTAATAGACAAAAACTTGGGTTGAAATATTTTAAAGTTAAAGTGTTTGTTCAACCAGAAAGGAAGTAGTTCAACTCATTGACAGGGCAGATTGCCATAGATAAGTTTTGTGAAGAGCTGTCAGATCAAGGATTTGCGCTAGAAGAACAACATGTTTAAAAAATTTGTCTTTTTTAAAAAAATCATGGTGAAATAGACATGACATACAACATCATTTTAATCATTTTTGTGTATACCATGCAATGGCATCTAATTACATTTACAATGTTGTGCAACCAACGCTGTTATCCATTTCTGGAATTTTGTCACCACTTCAAACTGACACTCTGTACGCATTAAACTGTAACTCCTGATTCCCCCTCCCCCAGTCCCTCGTCATCTCTGTTCCACTCTCTGTGAATGTGTCTGGTCCAGATTCCTCAGATAAATGGAATCAGATAGCACTTGTCCTTTTGTGTCTGGTATATCCCACTCAGCAAAATGTCCTCAAGGTTCATCCATGTTGTGGCATGAGGGGCTACATTGTATGAAAACAAGTCAATGCTCCAAAGACGATGAGGCAGGAAAAGGAAATCCTATCTAATTTAGCTGGTCCGACCCTCCGCCTTCAATGACTAATCATTTTTTAAAAATGTATTTATTTATTTGAGAAAGAGAGAGTGAGTAAACATGAGCAGGGGGAGGGTCAGAGAGACAAGCAGACCCGCAATTCAGTGCTCACTCCCAGGATCCCAAGATTATGACGTGAGCCAAAGTCAGATGCTTAACCAACTGAGCCACATGGGGGGCCTCTTCATTGATGAATCTTACTAAGGTTAGATACACTTGAGAGTTCAGGAGTGCACTTCAATTCTTCTGTGCCCCTTTCAATTCCCAATTCATCAAACAATGTCAAGAGAAGCCCTTTCTCTCATTGTTTATTAAGCCCAAGTATACCCCCATATATGTACTTTGGGGTCAGAGAAAGAGCCCCAGACTTATTGTGACCTTGGGCGACTCAGTTAACTGCTGTGATCTTCAGTTGTCAGTGAGATGAAGATAAAAGTCATGACCTAAGAGAGTTGTTATAAGAATTGAAGGACATGCCGAAGCACTTTGTGAACTATAAAATATTATAAAAATATCCCGGCAAGCTGATCAGACTCGGCTGTGGTGGGGCATGAGAATAAACATGAAGCAGTTCAAACTGGCTCACCATTTAGGCTAAAGCAATGAGGAACCAGGATGGTTGTGGTGAGAGAGTCCTCCTCCTGCCGTCTCTGCCATTACACTGGGGGTAACAACACTGGCGACTCACCGAGTTACTATTGAAAGTAACTAATACCTTAAAAAATTACTGCCTCACTCATTGCTCTGTGAGGCCAGCAAACAGTCCACTCTGGGTGACATGCAGGTGGCAAAGGGACTAGATGGATAACCATGCCCTCAGAGAAGCAGACTCTTATTTTGCCAATAGGGTCAATCTTCCCACCACTCTCTGCCCAGAGTTGCTAATGAGTGGCAAAAATTGACTGCTCTCACCTCTTCTCGCAGCAAGGGCTTGCCTCTAGTAGAAGTGCTAATGAGCCCTGACACAGTCCTCAGCAGGAGGCTGTGGAGGAGAAGCAAGAGTCCTGTATAATCCACTCAGTGTTGCAGAATATTCCAGAACTATCCAAGGAGAACAACCATCTTCTTCCCAGCTTCTCCCACTTGGTCAGATGTCTCCAGAGTCTGCTTTTTGCACCAGGGTCAACACAAGTATCTCATTGTGTCAATCCTCACACCTTCAACAAGCTTAGACGAGAGAGAGACTCAATGGCTCGATTTATTTGACTGTTGTTCCCTTTAGTTGACCACTGGAAGCAGACAGCACTGCTGCGGGGAGCCCATCCCCTGGACTGTGTTTCCTCCACAGTCCATCATTGTGTTTCTCCAGCAGATTGAGTAAGGGCTACTCCAGAAACACCAAGCACAATAGAGATGTTTAGAAAGAAGGAAGGGTTTCCAACTGAGAAGGTGGGAGAGACCCACAGAAGAGGTCAGAACTCAAGCTTTGTGGCACCAGCATAGGAATGCTGAAATGTGTGTGGACACACTTTGAGAAAGGCATGAAAGGATGCACACCAGGCTGGGACACACTTGACTGCAGGGCTATGGAGTGTGGGAGGCAGGTGGAGAGGGTTTGCTCCCTGTCTGATTTGTAATAACAAGCATGGGTAACTTTTGTATTAAAAAATTCAACAAAGTGAAGGAGAACAAACAATCTAGGGGTTTTCTTGTTGAAGAACAGTATTTCATATCCTGTAAAACACTTCATTTTACAGTGGAAATGAATCACTCTCCGTCTCCTCAGAGCCTACACCAGGAGCATGGGTGGATTTGCCCCTTTCTAGGTAAAAAGAAAGAATGAATTTCAAAAGAACATTGGTTATTTCATGACACCCCCAGGTCCCAGGTGTTGGAGATGGGAAAACTGAGCAGCTTAGAGAGTAAAGAACTGCATGGCCTGCAGTTACGGTGGCCAGCTGGCCTGGCCTGCGAAGTCCAAAGGCATTGCCCAGACACTGAGTTCATGGGCACAATAGCCCAGGCAATCATCGATACAGTTAAGTTGCTATGGCCTTCTGCAGATTTACAGCTGGAGGGCACTCTGGGAGCCAGCAATGACTTAAGCTTGGTTCACTCCGAGGCAGCAAAGGGCACATTCTGGAGTTCCTCCTGCACAGGGCTCCCCATCTCTGGAAGTCACAATAGAACTTGCTTTAAATTTCACTATAAACCAAGCAGTGCACACGTATCCTTTGCCCCAGAGCTCATCTTCTCTGGTCTGCTGGAATCTCACCCTCCATCTTAACCATCTTTTCTACATTCTGTGGAATTCTACAGGGAGAACTAATACTCAGCAAAGTCATATTTGTAATGGAGATGTTTATGATTTAGGAAAGGAATTCATGAATATTGTTGGGTGAAGCATCCTTCCCAGCAAAAAATGACAAACACAAATAGAGTAAAACAAAACCTACACCAATTTTGTTGCCTGGCTCCAGAGAGTTCTGGGTCAAACTATGCCTCTCAAAGTGGAACAGCAACATCAGTTTTGTGATATGCCAATCCTGTTTTCCAATAGCAACACCTAGGGAGTCCAGCCACTGATGTTTGCTCAAGAAGATAAAGGATGAGAAAAGAAAAAGTAGGGACTCTGAGAACAGGGCAGGTGCATAAAGTGTGTATTAATTGTAAATAAGAGATTAAGTTAATATAACTGAAGACCCCCTTCTGAGGGCAAGTATCATTAAATACCTTGGGTTGGACCACCAAAATCCATCAGACACCCTCCTTTTCCTGGCAGTTACATACTTCCTTCTTTCTCTATGTCTCTATAGATCACTCCTTGCCTGCAGAGATTAAAGGCACCGGGGCTATAAGGACTCTTCTTGTTTTGTCTGTCCCTAGAATCTTCTCCCTTTCTGGCTTCCCAGTATTTACCGTCCACTTGTTTGTCAGGGATTTGCCTATGACCTCGGTTTCCTGTAGTGCAATGCATGCTCTTTCATGCCCTGAAGACTTCAGAAAAAGGACAGATTCCTCAGGGTTCCAAGAAGGTCCTTCATGATTTCTTTTACCTTCATCACAGGGGTACGTTACCAAGATGTGGTCCATTCAAATTTATCGTTCCTTTTTCAACTTTTCCCCAAAATATATTTTTGCCCCTTGTAACCTGCTTGGCCTGACATCACATGTTGGATGAGTCAGCGCTGTCTCACTTAAATGCAGCTAACGCTAAAATTGTGTTATCGATTTCTGATGCTCTCTTGACTTTTTTCCTTTTTGTTGGTTTGTAAAAAGTTGTCTCGACTAATATTACTCTAAATATGTAATGCTGGCTCTGGCCCTGTCTCGTTCCCAACTTGTCTTGCTTACTGTCATTTATTGGAGTCATTTACGTCAAAATGTATTTTTTTTTAAGATTTCAAATAATGGATTTTTCCATTCTAAAATAGTTCCAAATGTTATCCAGTCTCCTTCTGGTCACAGTAGAGCACATCCGTGCTGATAGGGTGCATTCGTTCTGACATGCATAGAGTAATAGTAGGCCAGTATTGAGAGTATACAATGACCAAGCATCAGAAGATCTGGGAGAAATCCTGGTTCCATTACTTACTACCTGCATGATTTTAGGCAAGTTGTTCCATTTCTTTGAGCCTCAATTTCCTCATTTATAAATTGAACTCTTTGCATTTATCCATAGGGTTTTTGTTAATATTATTGTTAATATAATTGTTTGTTGTAGTTTGTTAATATTATTGCTACTCTCCGATAGCCCCACTCAACTCTTTCTTAAATTGAAAACACAACCAGGTAAGGTCAGAAGGGTCTTGTGTAGACTATGAGAAGAACCAGAGTGAGAGAAGGACTTGCATCTCCTTCTTAGTATCTTGGCTGATGTCATCTCAATCTTTCAAGAGCCAGCCTAAAAAAATCACCCCTTGAGAAGACAGCCTTGAGTGCCCCAGGTCAACGGGGGGTTGCCTTTCTTTGTTCTCCAGTAGTATCCATGGTAAGATTTCTCTCCAACCTTATAACATAGAGTAGACATCAGAAAATCCCTAGGGAATCCAATAGTTAGGAGTTTGACCCCTTATATGAAAATATACATTGGGAAACAGAGGTTTATGTGACTCCATTAAACTGTTTATTATATCCACTAAAATAAAATAATAAAGATGGCATCTTAAAGAGAATATTAATAACATTTACACATCCTGCATCAGTAGTAATGCACACCGTATAATTAACATCCATTTGTGAAGAGAAAAATCTTTAGGTTTTCCCTTCCTCGATGTTTCAGTAGAAATGCTTAAAAATAAAAATTTTACTTTCTTATAGATAAGTATGCCCAATAAAAGTGTTTACCTTTCTGCTTGCTTTGCCACCCAGATGTTCAAAGCTTTTCTGATTTTATGTCTTGGAGTTGTTAGCTCCTGACATCCAGCCCTCACTTATTCAGAATAGCTTGGAGAATTGAGACGCCTCGATGCATAGAAGTGTATCAACTCCTTCCTGTTACACAAGGTCATTCAGCCTTGGGTCTGACCATGATAACTTCACCCACATCCCTTCTGTTAGCCTTTCTAGTAAACATCTCCGCTTCTCTCCCTCCGAGGGAGACTCACAGTTTCCTTGCTCTCTCCTCCAATGTTGCAGTGAAAACGTCTCTCTCAGCCCTGCCATTCACAATATCCCCTTCCTCCCCTCTTGCCCCAAGCTCTGTCTTCTTCCCCAGCCCCAATCTAATTATTTCAAATGAGAATGATTCAATGTATAAATACTAGGACTGGAATTCCTAAGACAGATGCTAGAATTTCATGTAAGCGGAACTGAGGTTCTGGAGAATTATCATTGTCATCACCTCTTTAATGTCTATCTCTCCCATGGACTGTGAGCTTCTGGACCTGGAGGGGTAGGGGGAGCTGCATTTTCCTATGCCTCATTTTATCTTTAGCACCAAGAACAGATTCTGACACATGGGAAGGCTTTGATGCATAATGGTTGAGGGAACACATGCTTGCCAAGAGATCACTTTCATGACCTAGTCCACTTGTCAATTTCAGACAGATGTACTTTTTTAAGATGTCCTCTTCCGGGTTATAATTTCAGCTACTAAATTAGAGAGCTATAGAAAAGAGGTACAGAAGGGCAGGAGCTAAAGAAGAGTTCAACTTATTTCTACCTACTTCTACTTAACTAAAGGGAGTAGGTGTAGGAGACTCAGGCTGGCCAGGGAGTTGTGGGGCGCAGCCTCGGAGGTTGGGAAAGGCTTGGTGCCCTTCAAGGGAAACCTTCAGAAACATGCCACATGTCTCCAGGCATCTCCTCTCACAGTAAGGACTGCCTGCGATATGGATCTGCCTGCAGGCTGACCTACCCATATTTAATGCCAGGGTTGTGTCCGTGTACGTGGTAGGAAGCCCAAGACCAAGACATCTACACAGATTGTACGGCCACATCCCTCTTCAGCCCTTCCCCAAGGTCCAGTCTCACGGCTTTTTGTGAAGCCATTTCTAAGTTTTCAGGACAAACTGGGAAAGTTGATGCCCTTCCATTAGTAGGAGCTGGCTGTGCTGTGGAAGGGATGCAGTACAAGGTCCGGAGGTGGGGAGACTCTTGGCACTGGGGACAACGGGAACCAAACTTTCATAAAGAAACCCCTTCTTCGCTATTTCAGGTCCTGAACATTTCCCATTTAACCCTAGGAAGTGTACATATATTTCCCCAATGGAATTAACACAGAGAATCACTAGTCAAAGATCCTAGAGAACAAATTAACATCCCACCCAGTATTTTTAACTCCAAAACCATGTCAGATGAGATCTACCTTTTGAGATGCCAGCTCAGAAGAACAATGGGCTTGACTCTTTCTTTCTTTTTTTTTTTTTTAAATTTTTTATTTTTTATAAACATGTATTTTTATCCCCAGAGGTACAGGTCTGTGAATCACCAGGTTTACACACTTCACAGCACTCACCAAAGCACATACCCTCCCCAATGTCCATAATCCCACCCCCTTCTCCCAAACCCCCTCCCCCCCAGCAACCCTCAGTTTGTTTTGTGAGATTAAGAGTCACTTATGGTTTGTCTCCCTCCCAATCCCATAATGAGTAGACTTTATTTTTCAAAGCAGCCTTAGGTTTACAGAGAAACTGAGCAGAAAACAGAATCCTCCTTATACCCCATCCTTCATTTCCTCACGTGCATTTTTGCCTACTGTTAACATGTTGCTTTAGTGTGGTGCATTATTAGAGCTGATGAGCCAATATTGATACATTGTTTATGTTGCATATATATAGTTTATTTTACGTTTATGTCAATATTATGTTTATTGTGTATATTGTTTTTAATTTTTATTATCTAATTAAGGTCTGCTTTAAACTTATATAAGTTTCTATACACAGAAGTCTACATTAAAATTCATTTATTGTATTTTACATTCTATGGATTTGACAAATACACCCACTATTACTGTAGCATACAGAATAGTTTCATTTCCGTAAACAGCCCCTGTGCCCTACCGATTCATCCCTCCCTCCTTCCCTACCCCCTGGCCACTACTGATATATATTTTTTAATTACAACTGTTTATTATTTTTCATCATTCTAGGGGTTAGGGACACTCCACTAATGATATCCCACTCCACGTGTCATTTGGTTTCAGCTGTAGTCATCAGAGGCCCCAAAGGGCAGGAAGACCCAAGATGGCTTACTCAGAGATCAGATCTCTGGTCTCTTGGCAGGGGTAGTGGGAACACTTGGACTCATCAGGAACGACTGGGACCAGTGAGCAACTATGGATTTTTTTTTTTTTTTACTGTTTGTTACACTTCTGCTTTTCCCAGAATGTCATATTATTGGAATCATACACTATGGAGACTTTCCAGACTTTTTTTTAACCTAACAATATGCATTTAGGTTTCCTCCATGTCTTCTTGTGGCTTGCTAGCTCATTCCTTTTTTAAAACTACAGGAATTTATTTTTTTAATTATTTAAATCCAATTAATTAACATACAATGCATTATTGGTTTCAGAGGTAGAGGTCAGTGATTTCATCAGTCTTATACAATACCCAGTGCTCATTACATCACGTGCCCATTCCTTTTTTTTTTTGCTGAATAATGTCACATTTTCTAGATGTACCATATTTATCAATTCACCTATTGAAGGACATTTGGGTTGCTTCCAAATTTTGGTGGTTATGCATAAAGCTGCTATAAACACATCTGTGCAGGTTTTTGCGTGGACGTCAATTTTTAACAACATGGGGTAAAAACCAAGGAATGTTATTGCAGGATTCTGTGAGAAGAATATGTTCACCTTTGTAAGAAATCACCGAACTATCTTCCAAAGTGCCTGTGCTATTCTGCATTTAAACAGCGATAAATGAGAATTTCTGTTGCTCCACATCTTTGCCTGCACTGTTGTCAAGAGTTATTAACGGGTTAAATAATTAACAGTGTTATTAACGGGTTATTAGCTGTTATGATAGGTATGTAACGGTATCTCATGATTGTTTTAATTTGCAGTTCTGTAATGACGTACGATGATGAACATCTCATGGTATGCACATGTGCCATCTGCCTGTCTTCTCTGGGGAGGCGTCTATTGGCGAGATTTTTTTTTTTGCCCATTGACTATTAAAAAAAATTGACTGGCATTTTAACTGAATGAGCTAACTGGTAGAGCTGACTAGTTGTTGCCTCCTCTATTGACAGAGATTTTTAAGCAACTGTAACAAACAATTGCTTTAAAATAGGGCACTAAAAACAGACCGAATCTATAGAGATATGTGGTTTTTGTTACGGTTTGTGTTCTTGGTAATTGGAGAACCTCTAAAACTGCTTTTTCTAGAAATAATCAAGAAACACTCCCTCTCCTTTTTTCCTTTCATCATTTTAAAATAGTACTTTCATTTTCTTCCTCATTAATACATTAACACATTTTACAAAAGAAAAGGAAAACCTGAGCCATTTCTTGAGTACAGAGTGGAATTTTTACTTGCAATAGCCAAGCACGTGTCAGGAAGTCCAGCTTTCAGAACAACTGGCTCCGGAACAAAGAGGTAGTTCAAGTTGTGTGGCATCAGCCATCCCGATAGGACACAGCTGGGGCATTCTGATACACACGAGATGTCCCTGACTTTGAGGCTCATTGAGGACGCAGAGATTTGTCCCCTTTTTGTCCTTCAGAAAAACTGTTATTCGGGGCTTGTGCCTGAATGCAAGGCTTTCCTGAACGTAAGCTTTCCCCAGCCACCTGGTGTGCATTTGTGAACACTTTGATAAGGATTTCTACCAATCTTCCAGAAACCCTGGAAGGATATAGGGTAGGGTACCTGCATCCTTACCAACCCTGAATCGTTTAACGGTTTAAATTCTCTGTCAATTTGACACATGAAAAAATGACTTCTTGTTTTAATTTTCTCCTCCTCTTCCTCCTCCTCCTTCCTCCCTCCCCCTCCTCCTTCTTCTTTTCCAAACTTCTTGCATCCGGGGACCCTGGGCCCTCCAGGCCCTCCCCCAGCACCAGGGTCAGCTACCACTCGGTGTTTTCTCAGAGAAGAAACATTTTCTTAAAGACTTATTTATTTATTTTAGAAAGAGAGAGAAAGATTGAGGGGGTGGGTGGTGGGAAGAACAGAGGAAGGAGGAGAGAAACTCAAGCAGACGGTGCCCTGAGTGGGGAGCCCAACATCGGGCTCAGTCTCACAACCCTGACATCCGACCTGCACCGAAACCAAGAGGGGACACTTAACCGACTGCATCCCCCTGATGTTCCATCCTTTTCTTGTTAAGCTCATGGTCTTTTTTTTTTAGAGAACTGCCCATGTAAGACCATATAAGCAGGATCATGTTTTTCATGGTTTCTTATAAGGACAGAGGCAAACATAACAGAAAGGGGCTAGTGGTGCCTCACTGGGGTGGGTTAGAGATGATCTGCCAGAGAGAGTGTGTTTCATCCTGGGGTCCCTTGGAGTAGGAAGGCCCCAGTTAACAAGGCCTGTAAGGTGGACCCACTATTTGAAATGAATGTAATCTGTTCCCCACAAAAGAAAGAACCAGACTATCGATGTTTGTCTTACCTAGAGATCCACCATCAGATAATAAGTGCACATATCAAATAAGGACCCTTTTGTTTCCCATTCTTCCTCTGCCCCCTTGCCTCAACCATGTGCAATATGGTGAGTGAGTGTGAAAAGAGGTAGCCAGTCAGGTGGGGAAATACTAGAGAAACCAACAATGCTGCCTTTTACCACTGTAGGTTTCTTTTTTTTTTTTAAATATAATTTTTTATTTTTTATAAACATATATTTTTATCCCCAGGGGTACAGGTCTGTGAATCGCCAGGTTTACACACTTCACAGCACTCACCAAAACACATACCCTCCCCAATGTCCATAATCCCACCCCCTTCTCCCAAACCCCCTCCCCCTAGCAACCCTCAGTTTGTTTTGTGAGATTAAGAGTCACTTATGGTTTGTCTCCCTCCTAATCCCATCTTCTTTCATTTATTCTTCTCGTACCCACTTAAGCCCCCATGTTGCATCACCACTTCCTCATATCAGGGAGATCATATGATAGTTGTCTTTCTCCGCTTGACTTATTTCGCTAAGCATAATACGCTCTAGTTCCATCCATGTTGTCGCAAATGGCAAGATTTCATTTCTTTTGATGGCTGCATAGTATTCCATTGTGTATATATACCACATCTTCTTGATCCATTCATCTGTTGATGGACATCTAGGTTCTTTCCATAGTTTGGCTATTGTGGACATTGCTGCTATAAACATTCGAGTACACGTGCCCCTTTGGATCACTACGTTTGTATCTTTAGGGTAAATACCCAATAGTGCAATTGCTGGGTCATTTAATGCAATTCCTATCAAAGTACCATCCATCTTATTCAAAGAAATGGAACAAATAATTCTAAAATTTATATGGAACCAGAAAAGACCTCGAATAGCTAAAGGGATATTGAAAAAGAAAGCCAACGTTGGTGGCATCACAATCCCGGACTTCAAGCTCTATTACAAAGCTGTCATCATCAAGACAGCATGGTACTGGCACAAAAACAGACCCATAGATCAATGGAACAGAATAGAGAGCCCAGAAATAGACTCTCAACTCTATGGTCAACTAATCTTCAACAAAGCAGGAAAGAATGTCCAATGGAAAAAAGACAACCACTGTAGGTTTCTAAGCTTGAGTTAAACCTACAATTGGAAAGTGAAGAATTTTTTTTTAAGTTTTATTTATTTATCTGATAGAGAGACACAGCGAGAGAGGGAACACAAGCAGGGGAAGTGGGAGAGGGAGAAGCAGGCTTCCCACCAAGCAGGGAGCCCAAGGCAGGGCTCGATCCCAGGACCTGGGGATCATGACCCACGCCGAAGGCAGATGCCCAATGACTGAGCTACCCAGGCACCCCCATAAAAGAGAAGAATTTTTAAACGGGATGAGGATTGAAATTCTGATTTTAGACAGAAGTGGACTTCTTATATCACAAACTGTGGGATCTGAGACTTCATGCAGGGGTGGGCATGACTAGTCTAACAGTGTGGCTATAGAAAGTCAGTCGACGTAAGGAAATAAAGTCGGTTTGTGCTTCTACCCTACAGAACTCATGTGTTCATTTCCTTCAGCCGCCATGACAGAGGACCTCCAAAATTGTGGGCTTGGCAGGGTCATATGCCCTCTGAAGCCCCTAGAGGAAGAACCTTCCTTGTGTCGTCTGACTTCTGTTCTTTGGCTTATGGCAGTGAAACCCTATTCCGTCTCTATCCTCCTATAGAGTCTTTCCTCTGTGTTTGTATGTCTCCGTGTCTCCACATGGTGTGCTCCCCGTGGGTCCAATTTCCCTCTTCTTAGAAGGACACCAGTCATACCAGATTAAAGCTCACCAGGGGCGCCTGGGTGGCTCAGTGGGTTAAAGCCTCTGCCTTCGGCTCAGGACATGATCCCAGGGTCCTGGGATAGAGCCCCACATCGGGTTCTCTGCTCAGCGGGGAGCCTGCTTCCTCCTCTCTCTCTGCCTGCCTCTCTGCCTACTTGTGATCTCTGTCTGCCAAATAAATAAATTAAAAAAAAAAAAAGCTCACCTTAATCACTTTATCTTAACTTGATCGTATCAGCAAAGACCCTATTTCCTAATAAGGTCACATTCACAGGTGCTGGGGGTTAGGACTTCAGTATATCTTTTTCAGGAGGCGAGGTGGCAGGTGGGGGACACAGTGAATTCACAACAGTCCCCCTTGCTAACATGCTCTCTCCGCCCGTGCTGTGATGTGATGATACTGTATGGCCAGCTCAGAAACGGGCTCAGTACTCCACTCCTCTTGTCCTCAGGCTGTCTGTTGCCTCACGGTTCTCTTGGAGAGAACACAGGGGGGAGACCACTCTGAGCCATTTTCAGTATCAAGTCAATGGCAGTATTTCATGTACAGGGGACCTTACAGAATGCATTTCCTTTATGATCCCGTGTATTTCGTACATACCTCCCTAAAACACATGTCACTGATCAGGTAATTTAGAATGGAAATGTCAGCCTCTTGGGCAGGATGGGACATAATCTTAAATTTCACAATCTACGGTGCTTAATATCAGAATGCCATTCAGCAAATCTTACGTTCTTTGGGATAAATATTTTTTTAAATGCATTAAAAACATTTTTAAAGTAATATTTCCAAAATGCAGAACTATATTTCTGGGAAAAGAAAGGGAAGAGATTACCTCCCCCAAGCAGATCCTCTGACATGGCTCTGTATGGTGGGAAGGGAAATTAAAGATAAGGGGGCATTAATAGTAAAGCCTCAACCCCTCTCTCTTATAAACAGAGGGTACACAGTAAATAGCAGTCTTGGACTGTGCGTGCCAGCAGCTGGGAACCCAACTGAGCTTCTTCCTCCCAAACTGCAAAGATTGGGGAAAATAAATCATTGAGGGCATGACGTGTGTACAAAGATTAAAATCAGCCATTAGGTTGGTTTTGTAATTCTGCCGCTAAAACACATCAAAAACGGTTCCTGATGGAAGAATTTTGGAGATGATGAGTACTGAACCCAGAAACTGGAATGAAAACGGCGTGAAGAAGGAATTGCCTTGCCAAACTTAGAGAAAATGTTTATCTTCAGACGAGTGCAATCTCTCACAGACTTCCCACAAGCCTTCTGCAGCAATTTCCAAATTCAGTTGCGATTTGAAGAACACCTCATCCCTTTCCGGGTCCCATCCATCCATCTTCATGGATCTACTCATGAGATCAATGGCTCTACCTCCGAGTGACCTTAGGCAAGTAAAAGAATCTCCTTGTGCCTCAGTTTCCTCATCAGTAACATAGATCCATACCTCTGTGAATATTAAATTGACATCTATTTGTCCTTTAGCAAGCTCTCAATAATTTTTATAGTTGTAGTTTTCATCACAGACTGGAAGAGCAGGTAAGTATGAATTAGAGATGTGATTCTCCCTGTTGAAAATAAGGAAAGCGATTTCTCTCTCTCTCCCTGGTTGCTTTGTGTCTTTCTCATCCTTTTCAGTGTAAATACTTATAATAATTAAATAAGTTATTTAGTAGGGTTTGTTATGTGAATCCTCTGGTGCCATTTCTGGGTTGGAAGAGTCTCCAGTTGTCTCCGGTGATTAAAGAATTGTCCAGCCCTTCCTGGTAGGTAGGGGAGGGTGGAGAGCTTTTCTTGTGTCTGCTTTTTCTCAGTTGCCTCCAGCTTGAAAAGAATCTTTATGCCAGAGTGGCATATTTCGGGGCGGCATGCTCGGAACCCCTCCAATGCATATCACATTCTGGTTTAATGCTTATTCGACTACCTTTGTGGCATCGATCTCTACTCCTCTTGAGGAGGACCTTTCTGGGTCGGGAGAGATTTTGTTTTCTATTCTCCCAATACCATCCAGTAAAACTATATCAGGTACCAGCCCTGTGCCAGGCCCAGTCTTCCCCATCAGTGTAGCCGGAAGCTGGGAGTACCACAGGAAGTCGCCTCAGCTCCCTCTCAGCCAATCTCTGACAGGACAACACTCTGCTTGCTTCCAGAGAACAACTCTGTGTTCTGTGAGGACTTCCTCTCCCCTCCGTCCACTATCTTTTCATGCTCTCATAATTAAATTATCCCACTGGCTTAAAGATTTCTCTTTAGTAGATCTGGTTACTGTTTACCAAATGCTCACTATGTGCCTGCCCCATGTTATGTAGTTACTTACATTAACTTATTTAATCTGACCCTATAAAGTGGGTACTATAATAATGACCATTTTATAGATGTGGAAGGTAATGGAAGCCGATGAAGTGATTTGTTCGTGGTCACAACAGTGATAGAGCCTCGCGAGATTCACACCCAGGGCCTTCACATCCAGGCCCTCAACGTATGACAGGATGGAGCAGGTGTGAGCCGTGGAGAAGGAATAGAAGCCAGGGAGGTTCCTAGCATGGAGTAATGCCCAGGAATTGGGCCACAAAGTAGAAGAAACTGAAGTAGAGGCTTTCATAGTGAATCTCTATCTCACCTCAGCTCCCCCAGTGCCCTTCTCCAGAGAACCATGATTGGGAGGTCCTCATGTCGTTCCACAGCCAGGGGAGGAGCGTTCAGGTGTCCCTCCTCAAGTATTCCAGTCTTACCCACTAGTCTTGGTTGTACTTGGACACTGTAGGGGTGTGGAGGAGATATATATCTATATCTATATTATATCAATCATATCATATCATATCATATTATATTATATATATGACATGAAATTGATCAGAGATGGAACCAAATCATGGGGGTACAGCCAGGGTTCACCCTGGGGCTCTGAACAGGCACCTAGCTGGGTTGTGGGAGTCCGATTTCCAGGTTGCTGGGCTAAGGAATGACTGTCTTTGTCCCCAACAAGGGGTGTAGGGCAGCTGGCTCCACAGGTCATCGCTGGCTCTCCTGGGGCTCCAGGACCTTGAAGGTGGATCCTGGTGGGGAGCCTTTGCCAAGTCCACACTTTTGGCTCTTTCCACCTGGCAGACCCAAGACAAAGGAAGAAAATACAAGAAAAATGGCCAGTTAACACTTCAAATAATGGTTCAGCCCACAGCAGGCCCATACCCTACCCATTCTTCTATTTTACGCAAAGAGGAACCGCATTAGTTTTCTCCTCCTGACAAATTGTGAGGTATGTGTATTCTTACTTTCATTTTACAGATGAGGAACCCATAGCTGCAAAAGCTTGAGTCATGTGACCCAGCCCCAAAGCCCGTGAGTTCAGGATAGCAGCAGGTGTCTTAGGACGTGGTGCGAGGGGCTCTCCCGGCTCCAGGCTAGGGCTCTGCTACCAGGTGATGCTGCGTAGGGGCTACTCTGCGCTCTCCCTCAGAAGCATTCACTGCTGGGCTCTGGGAAAAAAGTGAACACAATATTGGGCGCCAATCCTCAACCTTCAGCAATGAGAAGGTTAGACATGGTTGACTTTCTTTGGCCCAGGGGGACGTCACTGAGGTAGAAGGCAACTCAAGACAGCCTTCCCAAATACTCCTTTAACCCCCATCACAGTCCTATTCTTGCCAGGGCAACAGAGCCGGTCAGGCACTCCCAGCACCCCTCACCGCCTAGAAACAGAGTACCAGTCCTCACAAATGGCTCAGGAACTGACAGTTTCCAGAAACTCCACAGATCTACCTGGTGGAAAGAACCTCCTTCCCATCCCCCACTGCCACCAAGGTAGGGGAGCGGCGGGGGCAGGGGGCAAACAAGGGTGTGAGGGAGTATCTGGTGCCAGACCACCCCTCCGCTGTGTGCCCCATGGAGGGGTTAATGTGACAGACTGAGGCCAGGCCCTTGAGGGAAACTGCATTCTTGCTTTCTTCCTTCACAGATTTGCTTTCATCTCTTTGGCTTTTCTCTTGGGATCAAGGAAACCATGGGGAGAGGAGGCTTCTGTAGTCCTCCTCCACTGTCTGCCCCACCCCCACCCCATCATTGGCCTGCAGTCCAGCTGCCTTGGGGAAGGGTCCCCAAGCTGTTTTGGGCAAGAAAAAGGCCAAGACATATGGGAGCTTTCAGAATGTACTTGGAGACTGACATCTTATCATTCGGAATGACCTCACCAGGTCAGGAATCAGAATCCCCACTACCAATGTGGGCTCAAGTCCTCAATCAACCCCAGGGAGGCAGACCAGGCTGTGCGGCCTCTCTGGAGGATTTCTGGAAGGGTCTTGAAGAATTCCCATGGAAAAAGCTAACATTTTATATATGACCAAGACTCAAATTTTCATTAGGTAAAAATAAACCATCCTTTCTCTTGAACGGAATCATTTTCGGAAGCCCTACTCAATTCCCAGTAAAATCAGTTCAGGTTTGGATGTTCATTATTCCCCTGACGGTATTTGAAGAAGGACCATGGCAGTCCGGCTCCAGGCCAGTCACTCCTATTATCATCCCTGAGTACAGGCAGCAGAGAACCAGGAGAAATGATGGAAGAGTGGAGAAGATTTGAAATCTTACCACACAGGGAACTCAGTCTGAAGGAATGGCTTTGTCTTGTCATCCTCTGTGAAAACTCATTGATAAGAAATGTTGGTTTGTGTCAAAATTAGAACATAAGTTAAATTGAAATCTGCTGAAATTCCTTCACTTTGAGAATAACCTTGGGACGTATATCCTTTAAAAACTTTTCTCCATTGTATTAGCTTGCTAGGACTTCCATAACAAAGAACCATGGACTGGGGGACTTAGAAAACAAATTTATTCCTCACAATCCTGGAGGCTAGAAGTCCAAGATCAAGGTGTCAATAGGTTTGGTTTCTTCTGAAGCCTCTCTCCTTGCCTTGCAGATGGCCGCCTCTTTGCTGTGTCCTCAAACAGTCATACCTCTGTGTAGGCTCCTGTCTGTTTCTGAATTTTCTCTTCTCATAAGGAGATTAGTCAGATTGGACTAGGAAGCACCCAAATGACCTCATTTTAATTTAATTACTCCTTTAGAGATCTTATTTCCATATACAGTTACATTCTGAGATGTTGGGGGTTAGGACTTCAACATATAAATTTGGGGGTTACAGGATCCAACCTACTAATTTATATGTAAGAATATACCTTTCTCCCCAAAAGGAAATCATAATGTAATGACTGTTTTGTAACCTGCTCTAAAAGTTTTTTTAATATGCATTATTTCTGTGCCAATAGATACAGAATAGGTTCTGGTTCAGATTGACGGACTAAGTAGATGCATTTTCCTCCTACTCCTTCCCAAAACTGAATTAATAACAATAGTGCACATTTACTGGGTGCTTATTATGAGCTAGGCACCATTCTGACTAGTTTGCCTGCATTCAGTTATTCAATTCACACAGCTCTGTGAGATGGGCATTATCTCCTTTTCAGATGCTGAGGTGAAGAGCCAATGGTGCCTCGTGTGAGGGACCAGGAGTTGCTTTCTTGCAGGTAGAGTCATGAATGTGCTTAAAGATACAGAGAAGGGCTGGGGGAGGTGGAGGCTCAGAGGTGGCTCCCCCATGGTCAGGGCCTCCTGTGTCTGGTGTCTACATCCTGGTCCTGTCCCACTGCAGGTAGCTGCATGTCCTGACTCCCACTCAAATCCCTGGGTGCACTGAATTTCCAGGACCCAGTGATACACTATGTGCATAAGAAGCTCATATAAATATTTTTCTAAATAAATACACATTAATATGAGCATCCTGCAAGTGTCTCTGACAGAATCACTCTTATATATTTAAAGGTTTTTAAAGCATTTTTAAATTTCCCAGGGGCAGGGAAGTTCCATCTCCAGCCACAGTGGTTAAGTGGGAGAAAGAAACCAATGAATGGCAGAAAATCCCCCTGTGCTTCTGAAAAACAAGCAACAAGGGACACCTGGATCACTCAGTCATTAAGCATCTGCCTTCGGCTCAGGATATGATCCCAGGGTTCTGGGATGGAGCCCCACATTGGGCTCCCTGCTCTGCGGGAAGCCTGCTTCTTCCGCTTCCACTTCCCCTGTCTGATCTCCTCTCTTGATGTCTCTTTCTCTGTCAGATAAATAAATACAATCCTTTAAAAAAATCTCTCTTAAAAACAACAACAACAACAACAAAAACCCAAAAAACCAAACAAAACATAAAGGGAAAAAACCCTTGGTTAATGGCAACAGCACTGATATTTTCTTGCTTTACCATTTGCAAATGGTTTTCAATTGCCAGAGGTTCTGGGCCTCCAATGAAAGCACTGTTTACCTCGTACGAAGGAGAGTGCTCTCACTGTCCTCCATCACCATCCGACTCCATTTTAGACAACTTGTTTCCCCAAGACTATCATCAGCTTGGATGACACTACGGATGAACATGCTGCCTGAACACAAGCCAGGAAACCCTCCCTTCTTCTTCACACCACCCTCTCCACTAAAACCTAATGGGAAAAGTCACTTCCTCCACAAAGCCCTCCCAGACCTACTATCCTAGCAAGTTCCGCTCAACCCTATCTTTGCTCCCTGAGTCTGCAGGTGCCTGGATCCCTGGATGAAAGAGACAGCCACTAATTCTCCTGCTCCCCTTAGCACAGACACACAGAAGTCCCATACCTACATCATCAGTCCTGATGACTCCATCTTACCAGAAACACAGTGCTCACTGCTCCTGAGGTGGAGGCCCACCAGAACATTTATGTACTGGAAGGATGCCTTGTCATGATGACTGATGAGCATTGTCAAGGATGGCCACTCATTATCCCTGTTCTTGCCTTCTGTTTCACCCAGTTGCTTTCCAAGAGTTCCAAGTCCTGCAAAGGCTCCTTGAAGGAAATATTACAGACATTCACCACCCTCATCTTAGTGCTCAATACATCCTGATGCTTCATGATTTTTCTTAATACATATATTTTACACACACACACACACACACACACACACACATGCAACATTTACAGTTTTATTACAAAAGATACAACTCAGGACCAACCCAATGGAAGAGACAAGAGCCGAATGGAGCAGGGCCAGGTCTGGGCTGGGGGTAAGAAAGTCCTCAGTACAAGAGCTTCTGCCCTGTGGATTTGGATGTGCCTGATGGTTAGTCCATGTTTAAAAGCCATTATGTCACCTTCTTTTATATCTGTCTCCTTACTGCATGGAATAAAAAGAAATCAAGAAGTAGAAGAGACATGAGCAGCTGTGTTTTCCTGCAGCTCCTCCCTCCTATTTTCCTATAGTTACTCAGGCTGGATAAATTGATTTCAGTCACAATTGTGAAAAGATGATCCTGATCACACCACAATTTCCCCTATATCTTAACAAAAAGAAAATTTCCAGATTCTGAGTGATTTGTACACACACACACACAAATTGTTAAGAGAACAAAATGTGCACGGTTCTTATTAGCATGGATTCTCTATGTCCCCTGAAGAGGACATACTGTACAGGCAACACAAAGTAGTACATTTAGGAGAGTATAAACAGGCAATTCTGAAGAAACGATTTTAAACAAATAATTGCTAAAAGAACAGAGCTTGAAAGTCTTTTCAAAAAAAAAAAAAATGAAGAAGAAGAAACCCACAAGACAAATGATTGCCTGTTGTTAGAGTTTGCTTGTCCTTCAAGGAGAAAGCAAGGTTCAAACTTCCCTCTATTGCCAACCAGTGTGCAAAATAGTGGCCATAAACCAATTCTCTCTGCCGTTCAGCCTTCCCCAGCCCCTGCCCCTGCATTACGCAGGCTCTCACCTGGTGAGAACACTCTGGCATCCACAGAATGGCGCAGCCTAGAGGACACTGTGCTGCTGAACAGGCATTTTCCATCTCCACAATAACTGTGTGTCTGAACCAATGTCACCCTGTGTGTGGGAAGCCAGGCAGCTCCCCAAACCTTCAGGGGAAAGATGGTCTCTTGTTCTTACAAAGGCAAGGGTGAAGGGGTATGAAGTGTGGGTTAGGGAGGAAGAGGTGAGCAGTGAGCAAGGGTTGCTTACAAGGAACCACTGAGCCAGAGGTGAGCAGTAGTGTTCACTGGACCCCCATTTCTAGGCATCCTGGCCAACCACCAGCACATGGGAGAGGTGCGTTGGAAAGGGAGCCAGCTGACGGGGCTGGCTGAAAGGGGCCAGAATCTGGCAGGGGCTGTGACTCTCAGCGGTGGTGAAAAAGTTTTCCTCTTCACCCTCAGGAAGTACAGAGTTCAGTGTAGTGACCACGGGGAAGTCACTTCACTACTTGGAGTCTCGGTTTACTAAACTGTGACATATGAGATTCATCCAAGAGATCCTAGAGCTTTCCCCTAAAGATAAAACCAGATGATGTGTATGAAAAACACTTATTAAACTAAACATTGTCTTACCATGTGATTCAGCAATTCTACTCCTTGGTTTTTATCTAAAGCAGTTGAAACATTATGTCTACACAAAAACCTGCACACAAATATTTACAGCTGTTTTATTCATAATTGCCAAAACTTAGGAGCAACCAAAGTATCCTTTAGTAGGTGAATGGTATGTCCACACAATGGACTACTATTTGGCAATAAAAAGAAATGAGCCATCAAGCCAGGGAAAGAAATGGAGAAATCTTAAGTAGTGCTAAGTGAAAAAAGCTAACTTGAGAAAGCTACATTCTGTCTGATTCCAAGTATATGGCACTCTGGAAAAGGCAAAACCATGGAGATGGTAAAAAGAGCAATGTTGGCCAGAGGTTTGGAGAGAGGGAAGGGGAATGGATGGAGTAGGAGATCAGGGCAGCGTAACTGCCCTGATAGAAGTATTAGAAATATAATAGAAATTTTTATAATAGAAATAATAGAAATATTTCACTATACCTTTGTCCAAACCCATAAAATAAATGTACATCAAGAGTGAGCCATAATGTAAACAATGGGCTTTGGATGCTTATGATGTGTGCACATGGGTTCATTAGTAGTAACAAAACTACTACTCTACTGGGGGTGTTGAGAACTCTCTGTATTTTATGCTCAATTCATTGCTATGAGATGGTTAGGTGTATGAGGCGCTGGTAGGATATGTATGTAAATTTGCTTCATGGGAAGAGATTAGGTCTTTCCTAGAAAATGGGTGCGGCAGACAACCCCGCCCAGATAGATATTTTTAAGACCAGCACTGTTATAGCTGGTGCCGGCTTCTCTCAGTAGAGGGCTGCTCCTAGTCATTTGGGTCATATTAAGATGTCCTCATGCTCTTTCTAAGTCTTTTGACAGGCCCCATTGACCTAAAACCCAAGCCTTAACCTGGCCTCACCAATCTACTCTGGCAACTATGGTCCAGTGGCTCCTTGAACCAGCCATCCATCCGCCCAACTATCTCACCCACATGCCTTTCTCCCAATCAGCCAATAACACCACTTGTCACACAACCTGTATCTTTGTTCCTTTAAATCAACATGACATCAGAGGAGGGAGCAGCATTATAGATAGGGAAAGGAGTCACCTTTAGGAGTCTTTGTAGTAGCTCTGGAACCACTCCCTCTGGGTGAGAATCAGAGGCCTGGCAGTGGACGTGGTGGTGAGAACCTAGAGAGGGGAGGTTAATGATGGCCACCACTCTGGGAAGAAAGCTGGGATTGTGAACCTGGTGGAACCTGGGAATAACTGAGGCAGCCACGGGGTCTAGGGAGCTGACTTTCCTTCAATTTCAGGTTGAGGTGAAGACAATGAAATGTTTTATTCTCAGACTGATGTGACCTCAGAATCATAGGTATTTTTTCCCTAATATTTTATTTATTTATTTGCCAGAGAGAGAGAGAGAGAGGCAGGCAGGGGGAGAAGCAGGCTCTCTGTTGAGCAAGGAGCGTGATATGGACCTGATCCCAGGCCTCTGGGATCATGACCTGAGCCAAATGCAGGCTTAACTGACTAAGCCACCCACACATCCCAGAATCATATGTCTTGCTGCTAACTTGTTTGTTTCAGGATGCCGTATTTTACCAATGTCCTCCTGAAGGTCACATTTTCAAGTCCACATTCATTGTTTTCAGCATCAGTAAGCCACAGTGACCACCCACAAAGCAATTCACATGTTACATGTTACATAGAGATGTATACCTTGCAGCCAATGGTCAGGAGAAGAATTTGAAACACATAGAAATATCCTTTCTAGCAGAAGGGCTACAAACTGGCAGACTTCCTAGGGTGCTAGTTAGCCCAAGCTCTTCTCTGAGAACTTCTCGGTGTATTAGCAAAGGCCTCGTGTCTCTATCCCTGATTACCACTGACTGCAACAAGGACCAGACTTCCCTTGGAGCAGCAGGATGAGGCTGAAGGGAGGACCCCATGGGACCATTGATTCCCTCATCATTATGGGTCAAGGCAGTTGTTAACTATGACAGCCAAAGACCCATTAGCGATAATGCCGTCAAAATGGAAACTCAAAATGGCTCAAGTCTAAGACAAGAGCAGAATCTGTGAATTAAGAGATTGAGTCATCCTTTGTAAGCCTAGGAAAAAATCTATCAATTTATAGATTGTCATCTCAGTACCTGAGAGGGAGCTCAGAGAAACAGAAAAAGGAGAAATATGCAGAGGTTGAAGTTGGCTTTTATTCTGCTAGGTCATCAATAATAATAATAATAATAATACTTACATGATAGTACCATGAGCCAGGCCCTTCTCTAAGCAATTTACATAGAGAAACTCATTTCATCAGACCATGATGTAATCACCTCACTGATTAGGACCAATGTGGGGCTGCCCATCCCTTAAAATCTCTCCTTGATTTCTGCCCTTTATAGGTGACCTGGGCTCATGTGATGTAAAAAATAGCTTAGTCATGGGGCACCTGGATGGCACAGCATCCGCGTCTTGGTTTGGCTTAGGTCATGATCTCAGGGTCCTGGGATGGAGCCCCATGTCTCACTGCATGCTCAACATGGAGTATGCTTGAAATTTTCTCTCCCTCTCACTCTGCCCCTTCTGTTCATGCTCTCAATCTCTCTCTCTTTAAAATAAATAAATAAATCCAATAAAAAAAATAGGTTAGTCATTAGCCTATAGTGAATGCTTGAAAATCTATCATGAGCCACCAGATAAAGATGTCATTGGTTAATGCAAATCCATCTGTAATGGGATAACCCTTTATATTAAGAATAAAAAGTTGTGTCAAGTATCATCTATGGGTTAGCACTATTATAAATATTATTTCATTTAATTCTCACAGTTCCTACAAAGCAGGTGGTATTTGGTGGAAACTAAATTTAAGAGAGCACAAGGAGCTCACTCAAATTCTCCAAATTAAAACATAAAAGGACCAGGATCTGAGCCCAAGCATCGAGCTCTAACAACACCCAACATGTTCTTGCTACTATACCTTATGCTTTAGCCCTATGTTAATACTTTTTCCTTTATTACTCCTTCACTATGAATTTTTAATAAATAATGACTCTTTCAACATAACCATAACACAATTTTCATACCCAACAAAATTAACAATAGTTTACAATAAAGCCCTGGTTGCCTCAAATATGTCTTTTTATTTTATTTATTTATTTATTTATTTTTTGAATGCTAAAATTAATGGTGGTACTTTATTTTTTTTGAATGAACTAATATATTTATTTATTTATTTTCATTTATTTATTTTCAGCATAACAGTATCATTATTTTTTTCACCACACCCAGTGCTCCATGCAATCCGTGCCCTCTATAATATCTACCACCTGGTACCCCGACCTCCCACCACTTCAAACCCCTCAGATTGTTTTTCAGAGTCCATAGTCTCTCATGATTCACCTCCCCTTCCAATTTACCCCAAACCCCTTCTCTCTAACTCCGCATGTCCTCCATGATAATTGACTCTCTCTGCTGACTTATTTCACTCAGCATAATCTCTTCCAGTCCCGTCCATGTTGCTACAAAAGTTGGGTATTCATCCTTTCTGATGGAGGCATAATACTCCATAGTGTATATGGACCTCATCTTCCTTATCCATTCATCCGTCAAATATGTCTTTTTAAATTGACTTGTTCAAATCACCATCAAAATATGAGCCACACACCTCTTTTGGATGATTACTCTTTTTCTCCCTTTGATTTAAAAAAAAGAAAACTGAAAAATTTGAAACCTACAGAAAAGTCAAAAGAATAGTATAAATTAACACTCGTGTATCTTTTAATAAATGTCACCGAAGTTGGCATGTGTCTTATATCTCTTTTCATCTCTAACTGTTCCACTTCTTTTTAAGAAATCTCATTTATTTCTGATTAAACTAAGTCATTTGACCTGTAGAATTTCCCATGTACTTAATATTTCTGGCTAAATTACTCATGATGTCACTTGATGTGTTCCTCTATTCCCTCTATTTCCTGAGACCTGGGAGTTAGAGCCAGGATTTGATTACATTCAGATTCTTCATTTGTGGGGAGGGGAAAGAATACTTCACAGGTGATGTTGTATACTTCCTGTTGCATCTCATTAGGATGTACATGATACCTGTTTTATTTAACCTTGATCTTTGGGTTCAGGTGGTGTCAGTCTGATCCATATATTAGAGAATCCCCATTAACCTTTAACCAAATGGCTTTAGCAGCCATTGATGACTGTTACCTCAAACCATTATTTTGTTAGGGTTTGCAAGCCAATATTATCATTCCCACTGCACTTGCTAGTCGTGTGTCTTCTGTAAAGGACTTCTCCACAGCAACTCTTTGGTTGCCATGAGGTATAGTTTAGGAAAGACAGGATAACTACTAGATTATTTTCCTTTATTTGTCAATTTTCAGAATAATGAGTTGGTGTTCTGGCAACTTTAAGGGTAACTAAGGAGGCTTCATCTATTGTGGCAATGGGAAAAGGGGGTAGAGGATATGGTGTATCATCATGAGGCCAGGACTAGTACTAAACATTTCAACTCATTGCAGTATTTACTTTATGTTCAAACTGTCCCATCCTGGGCAAGTGGGAGCCCCTTCATGTTGGCTACAATGTCATTTTGATGTGATCATAGTAATCTTTGACAGCTTCTTTGTTTTCAGGCATGACAAGATGTTCCAGCTCAAGGAGCCCTTGTTCCCTTTCCTGGGGAATGGCATCTAGAAAGTACAATCTGGGAACCAGGGGTGTTTATTGTTATTGAGTTACCATTGCTTCCAAGTCTTCTGAGTGGACATCACTAGGAAATATCAAATTTTTTAAAAAATGAAAAATAAATCATGAGTTTAATAATGATATTTTCAATTTGAAGTAAGAATGACAGGATTTTATTTAAATTTCCTGATTTTATTTGTTTATATGTCTATGTTTTATCTCCTTGCACTGAAAATCTTGGTTTCTTTTTAATAAGATTAGGGCAAACATATTTTGTTTTATCCTATTTTTTGGTTTCAAGATAATATCAATACTACCACCACCAACAAGAGCACTAAATGTAAGGTCTCTGGGTATCTTCGTGGTTCTTCTTTGTCCTTGGGATAGATCCCACAAAGGATGTGTAGTGAAAATACTGTTGCATTATCTTTTGGAATAACCCTCCTACAAGTAGTTATGCTATCAACTAGATATGTAATGTTTTTTGTTTGCTGTCCATTTTTAGGGGACTCTGTACACAATTAAAAATTAGATAAAATATTTACTGGTTCCAAAATCAAACCATAAAACAAGGTACGTTCAGAGAAGTCTAGCTTCTATTCAACTCCCTTCCCTTCTGTCCTCTCTACTCCCCAGTGGAAACTCTTTTAAAATGAGCATTTGTGTGTGTGTGCAGGCACACATTTGTGTGTCAATGTGTGTGTGTGTGGAGATAGCAGTTTGTGGAGATCTTTCTCATTCTCTTTGACAGCAGCATGGTATTCAATTTTAGTATGTTACATAGTTTATTCAACAGACTCCTTGTCTATGGACATTTGGGTTGTTTCCAGTCTTTGGTTATTACACGTTGTGCTTGGAGACTAGTTTCATGTATACATCATCAAGTATTATTCCCAGGGTATCTGTGAGGTAGAATCCTAGAGGTGGAGTGACTTGCTCAAAGGGAAAATTTATTTGTAGTTGAGCTAAATATTGCCAAATGCCCATTGCTAGTAGTGCCATTTTGAACTACTCAGAACTAGTATGTACTGAGTTCCTTTGGTATGCTCAACATTGTGTTTGTGAAGATTAACATCTGGAAGATTCCGCTGCACTAGATCTTTGGAAAACTTGACTGCTTTGTTAATCAGCCAGGTTTTCAGCCAACTTGAGCATCCTGCTTTCATTCTTATCTTCTTTGAAATGGTAAGTCCAGTTTGGTGTTCTAAGCACATGCCAGGAACTGCAGGTATGAGGAGAAACATGTTCCCCGGAGTGAGTTCAAAGACCTTGTGAAACTTTGACTGCTGTTGGAAATAAGATTTATTTATTTATATATTTTTAAAGATTTTATTTATTTATTTAACAGAGAGAGAGTGTGAGAGTGCATAAGCCGAGGGGAATAGCAGGCAGAGGGAAAGTGTAAAAAAGGCTCCCTGCTGAGCAGAGAGCCCAACATGGGGCTTAATCCCAGGACCCTGGGATCATGACCTGAGCCAAAGGCAGATGCTTAACCAACTGAGCTACCCAGGCACCCACAGAGATAGTATTTATATGTATTGAGTCTAGTGGGCAGGTAGTTAACAAGCACAAAATTCATCACACAGGTGGGACTTGCTCATAGCAACCAAGAATGAAAGAAAACCCCAAGTGAGTCATTATTTTTGGGTGCAGATTCTGACAAAGGTTATAGTAGAGATTTGTAGATGAGAGATGAGAGGAGTAAAGGCCTTATGACTTAAGTCCATGGCCATCAGGTCCTACCTGCATTTGCTTTCCAAGTTCTTCTACGATTAAAGACTGCCCAAGGTGGGGGCTCCCATCCTCCATTTTGTAGACCACCCTTCCATACATGAAGTTGTTGGTGGGAGTGTGGATCTTCCCCAGTATATGACTTAACTTATTTAACCCTCACAACAGTACTTCTATGAGGCAGATCTTATTATCTGCACTTTCAAGAAAGAAATATAAAGTTCAGAGAAGGTGACAGGCCCATTTTCCAATATTACTTACATAGTGAAGTCAGCCAGTGCTCTTAACCACTGCACTGAGGTCCAAAGCCTCTGAGGGGGATGAAACTCACAGAGGTTAGCTCTAAGAGCCTGATAATTGTCACAGCCCCTAATTCCCATTTA
Source organism: Mustela lutreola (assembly GCF_030435805.1). NCBI lineage: Eukaryota > Metazoa > Chordata > Mammalia > Carnivora > Mustelidae > Mustela > Mustela lutreola. Next base: position 22,205,236 of record NC_081295.1, on the reverse strand, counting down.
TTTCTTATTTTGAGGAAGGGAACCCTAGCAAGGGTATTGGGCCGAACAAGTAGCCTCTATTGTGGGCTTGTTTTCTCATGGAGGTCTCAGAGGTCATCACTGGGCTTTGTTCGCTCTGATGTCCAGCACACATAGACTCAGGTCTCTCCTGCTGCCAAACCTGGGGGGGACAGGCCAAGCAGGCCAATAGGCAGAGGCCAGAATGTACCTTCATGACCCATCGTAACCATATGGCACTTGTATGAGCACCAAGCTGCACCTTTTCTCCCTTAATTCTTGTCCCCCTCCCCATGTCCCTATTTCTGATCATATTTGTGATCCTCATGTCATTTCCAACCAGAAATGGCCAGTTCCCTCCACTCTCCATGCAGCCCATAGACTGAACCCTGTGCTAATCTGGACAGCCAGCCCTGGGATTGAGATATGCCCACCCACCTATAAGTACAGAAGCTGACCACAAAGTCCAGGTGCTGGATGTCTCTATATATTGGGCCAATTCACAATGAATGCTCATTGCTATTATTATTGGCAGGAGTGTGTAAACATTTAGATTTGGTATGTGATCATTTCAAGAGATAACCAAGACCTACAAACTTAACCATAGGATTCTAAAGACCTGTAAGACTGGTGAGGAGAGTGGGTGATCAAGTAACATTTGGAAAAAATGGTTTTTGATGGTCATTAGATCCAAAGTCACCAGCCAGGAGATTCCCTTCACCATTGTAAAGGGGAGGTTTTTCTGGGCCAAGGATCAGACTTGGCTCACCTTCTCTTGGTCTATGGTGACTTCTGAGCATTTGGAGTCTAACAGGTTGTTATTACTTCTTGTTCCAAGTGGTATGACTTAATCAAAAGCCACCAATGTGTCGTGCAAAGCCTAGGTAGACTCTGATGTCACAGCCCAACCTTCTCAAAGGATACCTCGACCATTTTCGACATCAGTGGGGCAGCAGGGCCATGAAACACTCATTGAGAACGATTCCAATTGTGGGGTTGGACCCAGGCTATGGCGAGAAACAGTGTAGAAGAAGAATCTGGAAGTTACAACCTGTGGACTGAACCTTTTACTGGGTATAACACTAAGCTCATTTGGGTAATTGACAGAGGAGAGAAAAACAATAAATAATCTCTCTCTCTCAAACCCGTCCACTCTTCAGAGTCCTGGTTAATGATGAAATGACCTATATAGTCACTCAAGCCAAAGACCAAAGACTATTCTCAATGCATTCTTGCTTTTCTTTTTCTCCACTTATATAAATAGCCACTAAGTCCTCCAAGTTCTATCATATTAACTTTTTTCTCTATCACTGTCATGGCCTTAGTTCAGGACTTCAGTATTATTCAGCTGCTTCAATCACCCCCTGGCTGATCTCTGTCCTCAGCCACACCCTCCCATCTAGCCACCAAACCTGGTCCTTTCACTCTCAAGTTTAAAACACCTTTCAAATCTCTCCATGGCCCAGAATATCCAAACTCCTTGGCACAGAGAGAAACTGCCCTCAAGTGTCCCACCCAAGATCTATCCCCAGCCAGTCTCTCCAACCTCACTTCTCATCATTCCCCGCATGTACTCTACGAGTCATGATAGGTTGGGACATACTACTTAATAAACAACTCCCCAGATCACTGTGTTTCAACACACCACATCCTCAAAGAAGATAGGAAGTGTAATCTCAAATGTGCTGGGCAAGAAAGTAGAAATAAATATGGTTCAACACTAGTAATGTCAACTTGTTCCCCTTGAGCCCCTGGTATTCCCCAAAACAATGGCCACTGTAGCATCTGCTGCCGTGTGATGCCTCCATGGATTTGCATGTTTTCCCACTCTCTGGGATGCTTCTTTCCTATGTTCCCACCTCTCCTAGCCTTTCTTTCTCTCCCAACACATCATCTGGGAAACTCTCCTTCATGGTTTTCAGAAACAAGACTGACTGTCTGCTCTATGAAGCCTTCCCTGACTGTGTTAGGCCCAACAATGAATGGTTTGCATCTTCCTTAATGCTACAAGGACAAGGACAAGTTATTGAGCTTGGCTTTCCATGTTGACATTGATGTATCTCTTCTTCCAGCTTCCTTATGTCCTAAGATCCTGACATAGACCCTGACAGTAGCAGTTGCCCAGTAGATGTGTATAAAGTTATATTGAATGAATGAATGTGGCACTTTACTGGGGAGGGCTTAGGTCTTTCCCCATGGGCCCCACCCCCAAACAGACTTTCCAGATCCAAGAAGGTTGGACACAGCAGTCCATGTCAGAGTTGGTATCCTCTTGTCTCCCTAAATGCTCCATCTCTATGTCAGATGGTTCTATGTCTCCTTGGGCTTGCAAGGAAGGAGCTCCTACATCAGTTCTCCTTTTCCTCAATTGCCTCCTAACTTCTACCACTAAGGCAAGCTGCTTTAACTTCTTCTAGGGCCCTGCCAACTGGCTCTCAACAAACCCCATTCTGTAAACATGGTCTCAAACCACCTGGCTTCCTTCTTCCTGTCCTTGAAAACTAATTTTCCAACTAATATTCCAGTCCCCTCTAGAGACCTGATCAGTGTTCTTGGTGAGCTGCAAGAGTAATAACTGGTATTTCTTTCTTCCTATCATCTTACCAATAATCTGTGCATCTAGGATATTTTCCCCTCATTTTCATTCTCTGCCGTCAAAGCTCATTTTGTTGTTCTCATTGCACATACTTAAAAGCTCAGAGTGAGTTAGTGTGGCGTCTGTGCTTCCCCCTGACTAGCTGTGCCTCCCAGATTACTATCCACAGTAGATTTAATTAGCACAATATTTACCTCTTCTTCTTGCTCATTAATAAAGATATCACAGCAGAGCAACTCCCATGACAGATCTCCTGAGCCATATCCAGGTGTATGAATGTGAGAAGAAGGCCATTTGATTATTTGTGTGCTAATTGACATAATAATGTGTTCATAACCATTTTCCCAGAGGCTCAGCAGCCTCCTCAGAAGCAATTGTCATACAATTATTAGTTGCCTTCAACTTTTTCTTAAATCAATAAAGCATTTACGAGCTCTTCCAAAAATATTATCTTCACTATTCCACATATTCTTATTTGTCCAGAGTCCCCCAGATGGAAGACTATACAAACAAAGTCAAAGGTACAGAGCTAGAGGAAGAAGAGAGAAATAATGAGCAAGACTCCTGTAGGGTTTCATGGGGCTACCTGTCATGGGTTGGAACCCATGTGGTTTGCTGTGCGTTGAGAGGTGACTGTTGGGGCATTTTTGGTTACCTACTCATTTTCTCATCTAAACCAACTGAAATTCATGTTTGAGGAGGGAAATTTCACAACCGAATTCAGAGACCTCTATCTGCAACACTGATTGTGAACACTTCAGCTATGAATCCCAGAGCTCCAAGGGGTTTTGGACAAGTCAAAAAACTCTTTATGTGAAATATTACAGTAGGGGCATTGAACACGATTGTTGTACATCATCAGTGTATATGGTGACAAAGAACATAAACTGCCCTCCCATAAAGATGTTCATAAGACATCTGTGAAAAGGGTGACAGTGACATAGGGTATACTTGGGAGTAGGACATGTGTTTTGTCTTGGGCCCTTTTGCTCAGTCTGTTCCTCAACATCATCTGAATGTTGGAGAGGCTGACGTCCCAGTCCCTGCATATCCTCTCTCATTTGATGACCTCATCTGGTCCCATACTTTAAATAAATCCTCTATGCTGATGAATTCCTCGTTTCTATGTCCAGCTAGGACCTGCCTCCTGAAATTTGGACCTTTAGATCTAACTGCCTAGATAATATCTCTTCTTGGATATTTTTTTAAAAGACCTATTGCAAACCTACCATGTTTAAAACAAAATAGAATTCTTTTTTTTAAATTTAATTTAATTCTATTTTTTTGTGTGTGTGTTCCAAAATTCATTGTTTATGAACCTCACCCAGTGCTCCATGCAATACGTGCCCTCCTAATACCCACCAACAGGATCACCCAACTCCCCTCCCCTCCAAAACCCTCAGTTTGTTTCTCAGAGTCCACAATCTCTCCTGGTTTGTCTCTCCCTCTGATTTCCTCCAACTCACTTCTCCTCTCCTTCTCCCCATGTCCTCTGTGTTATTGCTTACGCTCCACAAGTAAGTGAAACCACATGATACCTGACTCTCTCTGTTTGACTTATTTCACTCAGCATAATCTCTTCCAGTCCTGTCCATGTTGATAAAAAATTTGGGTATTCATCCTTTCTAATGGAGGCATAATACTCCATTGTATATATAGACCATATCTTCTTTATCCATTTGGCTGTTGAAGGGCGTCTTGCTTCTTTCCACAGTTTGGCGACTGTGGCCATTGCTGCTACGAATATTGAGGTACAGATCGCCATTCTTTTCACTAAATCTGTATCTTTGGAGTAAATACCCAATAGTGCAATTGCAGGGTCATAGGGAAGCTCTATTTTTAATTTCTTAAGGAATCTCCACACTGTTCTCCAAAGTGATTGCACCAACTTGCATTCCCACCAATAGTGTAAAAGGGTTCCCCTTTCTCCACATCCTCTCCAGCACTTGTTGTTTACTGTCTTCTTGATTTTGGCCTTTCTAACTAGTGTAAGGTGGTATTTCAATGTGGTTTTGTTTTGAATCTCCCTGATGGCTAATGATGATGAACATTTTTTCATGTGTCCGTTAGCCATTTGTATGTCTTCTTTGGAGAAGTGTCTGTTCATGTCTTCTGCCCTTTTTTTTTTTTTTTTTTTTTTTTGACATGACTATCTGTTTTGTGTGTGTTGAGTTTGAGGAGTTCTTTATAGATCCTGGATATCAGCCTTTTGTTTGTACTGTCATTTGCAAATATCTTCTCCCATTCCGTGGGTTGCCTCTTTGTTTTGTTGACTGTTTCCTTTGCTGTGCAGAAACTTTTGATCTTGATGAAGTCCCAAAAGTTCATTTTTACTTTTGTTTCCTTTGCCTTTGGAGACATGTTTTGACAAAAGTTGCTGTGGCCGATGTCAAAGAGGTCACTGCCTATGTTCTCCTCTAGGATTTTGATAGATTCCTGCCTCATGTTGAGGTCTTTTATCCATTTCAACTTTATCTTTGTATATGGTGTAAGAGTTTCCTTCTTCTACACATAGATGTCCAATTTTCCCAGTACCATTTATTGAAGAGACTGTCTTTTTTCCACTGTATATTTTTTCCTGCCTTGTCGAAGTTTTGTTGACCATAGAGTGGGTCCATATCTGGGCTCTCTGTTCTACTGGTCTTTGTGCCTGTTCCAGTATCATGCTGTCTTGGTGATCACAGCTTTGTAGTAAAGCTTGAAATCAGGCAATGTGATGCCCCCCGTTTTTTTTTCTTTTTCAACATTTCCTTAGCAATCTGGGGTCTCTTCTGGTTCCATACAAATTTTAGGATTGTTTGTTCAAGCTCTTTGAAAAATACCAGTGAAATTTTGATCAGGATGGCATTGAAAGTATAGATGGCTCTAGGCAATAACAATGTTTATTTTTCTGATCTATGAGCATGGATGCTCTTCCATCTTTTTGTGTCTTCTTCAATTTCTTTCATGAGTGTTCTGTAGTTCCTCAAGTACAGATCATTTACCTCTTTGGTTAGGTTTATTCCCAGGTGTCTTATGGTTCTTGATGCTATAGTAAATGGAATCGATTCTCTAATTTCCCTTTCTATATTTTCATTGTTAGTGTTTAAGAAAGCAACTGATTTCTGTACATTGATTTTATACCCTGCCACATTACTGAATTGCTGTATGAGCTCTAGTAGTTTGGGGGTGGAGTCTTTTGGGTTTTCCATATAAAGTATCATGTCATCTGCAAAGAAGGAGAGTTTGACTTCTTCTTTGCCAATTTGATGAATATGGATGCCAAGATTCTAAAACAAAATAGAATTCTTTTTTTTTTTTTTAGATTTTATTTATTTGCCAGAGATAGAGAGAGAGAGTACACACAAGCAGGCAGAGAGGCAGGCAGAGGCAGCGAGAGAAGCAGGCTCCCCGCTGAGCAAGGAGCCCGATGCGGGACTCAATCCCAGGACCCCAGGATCACGACCTGAGCTGAAGGCAGCGGCTCAACCAACTGAGCCACCCAGGCATCCCCAAAATAGAATTCTTGATCCCTCCAAACCTGTTCCTTTCCTAGTCTTCCCTATTTCACTCAACTAACTGTGCAAGACAAAACTCTAACCTGCCTTCTATTTGTCTTTTCCCCACATAGCTAATCCATCAGCAGAACTCTGTACTATCCATAACACACAGCTCAGAAGAATCCATTTCTCTCCCCCCACCCCTCTTTCTATCTCTCTCTGCTATCATCCTAGAATAGCACATCATCATCTTCAGCCTGGACTCAAGCAATAACTTAATATCTGATTTTCTTATTTCCACTTTCCTTAGAGTGACCAGAGAAAATCTTTTAAAAACAATAATCATATCATGATATACTGCCCCCCCACCTTCTGAAATCATTCTCATGATTTTCTATCTCTCTTAGAATAAAATCTCAATACAGTTCCTGGGTTTTACAAAGGGCTGCAAGACCTGGACCCTGCCTCCCTCTCCTCTTCATGCACCATGCTCTAAGCTTATTACCCTTTTTTGGTTCCTCAACATCCCAAATTAGTTCCTTAACAGTGCTTTTGTACTACAAGCATCTTCCACTAAAGGACTTTCCCCCTCGTCTTTGCATGGCTGGCGTCTTCCTAGCATATTGATTCCAGCTTTAATGTCACTTCTTCAGAAATACCTTCTCTGACACCTTCCTTCACAGATTGTCCAATCCTTCCTTCACAGATTCTGTTTGTTCATTTGCACACCATTTACTCCCTAATTATTCTTTCCCCTTATTTATGTACATTAGAATGAGAGCAGATACCTTATCCCATGCTCACTTGAAATATTCCCAGCCCCAGATAACTATGGAAAGAATAAACCAATTTACTTAACTATATCCAGCTGGCTGTGAAGGAGGCTTGATCATCCTTCTTTACACATGAGAAAAATGTCATCTAGTTGGGCTGCATGACTTCCTCAAGGTCCTACAGCTAGATCAGTGATAGGGCAAGTCTTCTGAGTCTTTTTTTTTTTTTTAAGATTTTTTTATTTATTTGTCAGAGACAGAGGGAGAGAGAGCGAGCGAGCACAGGCAGACAGAGAGGCAGGCAGAGGCAGAGGGAGAAACAGGCTCTCTGCCGAGCAAGGAGCCTGATGTGGGACTCGATCCCAGGACCCTGGGACCATGACCTGAGCCGAAGGCAGCTGCTCAACCAACTGAGCCACCCAGGCGTCCCGGTCTTCTGAGTCTTATTCTAGCTCTCTTTTCACTTACGTTGAGGCTGCCTCCACATGGAGAATTCCACCTTGAGAAAAATGTCCTCATCTTCCTTAAAAAAATTAGATATCCTGAACACCGATGCAAAATAAGAATGGCATGTGGACTGTGGATGTCAATGCAGGGAGGACCAAGTTTGCCTGAATCCTAAGGTCTGTGGATTTCTGTTTACCAAATGTGATGTGATGTCCAGGAAGGGAATATGGCAGAACACAACCACAATCAAATTGGGGCTCTGTGTGTGTGTGTGTGTGTGTGTGTGTGTGTGTGTGTGTAATGAATGAGTATATGTACACTCCACTTCTCATCTGCAGCTCCTTTATGCCTGCACTGAACCAAGGCTCCTAGGATGAGTCATAGCCACCAGGATGCATTCCTTGAACTGAACCAGCAGCATCTCCCTCACCAATCATTGCTCACCTAGGAAACAAGCCCAAGGGAAAGGTTGAGTGGACCACAAGGCAGAGTCTGCAGGCAACTCTATTATTAGAAATGGGATTGCCAATTCATTTTCCAAGTTGGGAAGGAGGTCTTCGGGTTCTGTCACGGGAATGTGATTTAAAGACCCCCTTCCTCCTTGGTAAAGGCTTGTTTTAGCAACCTGATGTCCCCACAGCACCCCCTCTCCCCTTGCTGAAGGCTTGATTGTCCCCATAGCCGGATGGCAACACATACCAGGATGTCTATTGTTTGTGATCACCCGGTCTGTCAAGAGAAAAGACAAATGAGGAATAGAGTGTACCTGGGACTTTCCAGAGTGCTGAGCCAAGGCCCACCAGAACAAACCGTTGTGTCCTGGCCTTAAACCCAGTGCCTGACAATGCTTGATTTAAGTTAACCAATCAGATCCCTGTAACCAAGCATCTGCTTCTGTAAACTCGCTTCCCGCCACCCCAACCTTGCCCTATATAATCTGCTCCCCAACTTAGCCCAGTGCGCTCAGCCCACAAAGGCTGATGCGTCCGCAGGCGCCTGTGTAACCAATAAACCTCTTGCAATTTGCATCCAGTGGAGGCGTGCTGTTTGATTCTTGGGTGTGGCTCCAGGGTCTTTCAGTGATCACCCGGCCATTCTTTTCCAGGTGAACTAGTGGCACTACAGGCATTGACAATGGGTAGCATTTACTCAGGCCTGAGTATTTCAAAAAATGTGTAAAAAATTGTTCCTATGGCAACAAGAAGATGGCAGTTCAAGTCTGCTACTCCTGCTAGATCACAGAATACAGCAGCCAAGTTCTTCCTCCTCAGACTAAAGCTCTCCTTGAAAAAGAAATAATTACATTCCTAAGCATACCTTAACCTCTGCTTAGCTTCCAGATCTACCGGTTTGGAAAACACAGTAAGGGTCCTCCAGGCTGCATTTCCAAAATCTCCTAAGGACATCCAAGGAACAGAAAGGCAAAAGCTGGAAGCCTGCTCACCTCCTACTGGCTTTTTGTAAGCCTCCAAGCTTATTCTGGGCTTTCTAGTAGGTTCTCTTTTGTTGGCCAGCTAAATATAAGTGCTAACACCTGGGCTTGAAACTTCAGCTGCCACCCTCCATTTTCCTTGGTCTCCATGCTTGAGCTATGGAGATTTTCATGGGTATCAGTGAGGATTAGCAAGCCCCTGTTGCTCTGGAGACTCTACCCTGAATGGAAAGATTTGACTGAGGAGCATGGGAAATCAGCTGGGGGCTTTACCAACTGTTATGACAGTGAACAAATCCCTTCATCTCCATGAGTTTTAGCTTCTTTACTTCTAAAATAGGGTGTATGTGTTACAGTATTATCGCAAACATTTAGTATAAAAAATAGAGCATCTAGTAGAGTGCCTGGCCAGTGGTGGCCCTTCATAACAGCCGGTTATCCTCCCCTTGATTCCCTGCTCCTGAGACCACGGCTCCTTCAAGAGGACAGACTTTCTAGACAGAGGCAAAGACGAATGGGAGGAGAGAGCATCCTTGATGGGCAGGGAGGAAAAGAAGAGGGACAGTGGGCACCAAAGGATGCTATTCTTTGGGGTGGGGCCATGCGGTGTGTGTTGGGTGGAATCCAGATAGAAAAGAAACAAGATGTTCGGGAAATCTTCCAGGTGGTATTTTTTAAAGGCTGCTGAATAACACTTTCTTGGTTAATTGACATTTTCCTTGGTCCTTTATTGCTTATGAGTTTCACCAGAGCTGTCCAAATGAGGTTTGAAATCTAGAGGGACAGGAGGCTGTGGAGTAAAGCAGGTGAAGCAGCACAGGGCAACCTTTGCAGGCCTCTTGATGGAAGCCACACACCACCTTTTCATGAGGAGAGAAAAGAGGAGGGAAGGGAGGGTGGGTTATTTAATACTTCACTTCTTAATTCTGCAACCTGCTCGTCTTCAACCATGGAACTGAGAAAGCTTTTTTTTCTTTTCTTTTTTTTACTTTATCAATAACACATTGCCTCCTGTAGGGGCGGAAAACAAAACAAAACAAAAACAAAAACAACGTGGATGGAACTAGAGCGTATCATGCTTAGCAAAATAAGTCAAGCGGAGAAAGACAACTATCATATGATCTGCCTGATATGAGGAAGTGGTGATGCAACATGGGGGGTTAAGGGGGTAAGAGAAGAATCAATGAAACAAGATGGGATTGGAAGGGAGACAAAGCATAAGTGACTCTTAATCTCACAAAACAAACTGAAGGTTGCTGGGGGGAGGGGGGTTGGGAGAAGGGGGGTGGGGTTATGGACGTTGGGGAGGGTATGTGCCATGGTTAGAGCTGTGAAGTGTGTAAACCTAGCAATTCACAGACCTGAACCCCTAGGGATAAAAATATAAAATAAAAAATTAAATAAAAATTAAATAAAAATCTTAAAAAAAACCAACACCTTTTTCCTCACCTTCCTGGGTTATCTAGCTGGGGCCCCAGAAATTAAAGTGATAAAAGATAGATTAACAAGAGAAAAAAGTGTTCAATATGTGTGGAGATGGTTAGAATTTGGGGGCTCCTATTCCATCCCAAAAGGGGCACAGAAGGTGAAGGAAAGGTTAGACAAAGGAAAAGGGATTTGGGGCTTTTTTTTTTTTTTTTTTTTTAAACCAAAAGTAACCTACTTCCATTGTGGCTCAAAACCAAAACCAAAAAGCCTTTTTTCCTAGCTTGATTATGGACACAAGAGGTATTTCACAGATGATAAAAAAGGTGTAGATCTCGTGATACAAGAGGTGTAGATCTTGTGATCCAAAGTCACTCCCAAAGATATCCAAAAAGGAGAATTAGATGAACCCTCTGAGAGCTGGCAACTTCAATAGGAAGTCAGCCACAATGGTGTACAACCCACATTTCTGTCTAGCCATCTACAGATTCATGGGCTCCCAACCTATTGGTTGGCCACCTATAGACACTGGCCTACAACCCATGCCCCTGGCAGGCAGAGAGTCAAACCAAACTCTTAGGACGTGAAGCAAGACAAACAGGAAAATAATAACCATCCCTGGAAGAGAAACAACGAATAAGCAATGACTATGCAAAACCAAATTCACAAGAGTCACAACACAGATCATAAATTCTTATCAATATTTTTCTCTTGTTAATCTAAATTTGGCAAGGCAAAGATAAAGAGACTCTTTTTTTTTTTTTTTTAAAGATTTTATTCATTCACTTGACAGACAGAAATCACAAGTAGGCAGAGAGGCAGGCAGAGAGAGCGAGGAGGAAGCAGGCTCCCCGCTGAGCAGAGAGCCCGACGCGGGGCTCGATCCCAGGACCCTGGGACCATGACCCGAGCTGAAGGCAGAGGCTTTAACCCACTGAGCCACCCAGGCGCCCCGATAAAGAGACTCTTAACTGCCCTCTGTCCATTGCACTTTGTAGGCAGAGATCTGCAAGGTTTACTTGGTAAGAGTTTCTACCCCGTGTCGGACATTCCAAGACTAGCGGGAGCCTTCAGAGTGAGTAAAGTGTCATGGCCGCTGAACTGTGGGAAAACTCTCAGATAACCCATGCCTAAACTAATAAATCTTTCTATAATGAGTTGCCTTAGAATATACATATTTTTGATGTGAAAAATAGGAACAGCAGGGGCACCTGGGTGGCACAATCAGTTGAATGTCTGACTCTTGGTTTTGGCTCAGGTCATGATCCCAGAGTCCTGAGATGGAGTCCCACGGTAGTTTCCCACTCAAAGTGTAGTCTGCTTGAGATTCTCTTTCCCTCTCCCTCTGCCCCTCCCCATTTGCCTGCTCTAAATAAATAAATAAATAAATAAAATGAGAACATCAGCAACATTGGAAGGGGAAGTCACCCACAGGGCAGCAGCTGGCTCTTCTTGGAGGGAGGACCCAAGTGTCCTTGCAGGGGTCCTGCAGAATCTCTGGCTCTGGTCTGTCCATTTGGCTACAGGGAAGATGGACACAGAGACAGGGGATCCAAGTGGAGAAATCTAGAGGGAGGATATCAAGATGGCTTGCTTTGCAACCACCACGGACTCCCGCAAGGACTGCTGTTGAGCAGAGCAAAGATGGAAAGACAGGGAGGACCCTGGGCTTGTTTCTGAGGGAACTCTGGGCACTGAGTTAAGCAAAGTTCTGTGCATCCTACACAGACCCATCTTTAATATGCAATAATAGGTCTTTAATATACAGTGATGGCTCATTAGAGATACATCAGGCACCTCGGCTGAAATGGGGCCATCCTTCACATTTGCTACCTAACAGACCAGCACTGCTTAGTTGGGGAGAAGCTGCCTGCCACTTGAAGGAAACCAGACTGGGCCTCCGTCTGCCCCAAGCTATAGGTTCCTGGGACCCTAGTCCTCCAGCCCTGGCTCTCACTCCCAGGCTGAGGGACAACAATTAGGGGTAAAGTTTATAGCAAATATGGCTGTGACACTGAGGACCCAGGGATCTGCAGCATCCTTGGGGGTCATTCGTCACTGGAACACCCACCACTGGTCTCGGTTCATGGATGCTTCAATCCCAGAACCGCCAGGAACTCTGTGCCCATTGGAAGGTGCAGAGGTGATTTCAGGAGACACACTGTCCTTACACTAATCGATTTGCCCCAGAGAATGCAAGTATTTGGCTCTATTTATTACTGCTGGTTATTACTACTGTTACTGCTCAGATAAAATATTGCCAATCAATCCTTGTCCTAAAAGACTTTCAGCCTAGATAGTATAAAACCAGCCATATGCAATCCCCACTCCTCCTGGCCCCATTCTGTCCCAGCCCCCAGACCTCTGCACATATGAAAAAATCCCATGAATTGGTTAAGTACATAGATTCTAAAGCCAACCTAGATTCATTTCCTAACTCTGCCCCTTACCAGTGTGCGATTTTGAATGAGTTTTATTAAGCCTTTCTGTGCCTCTTCTTGAAATTTGTAAGATAAAGCTAATCAGAGTACCTCTCTCATTTCTTTTTTGGAGGTGGTTAAATGAGATGATGTGTATCACTTATGTGCATGCCAGGCTCACAGTTCTCGTGGTTGTGGCATTGTTACCATTATCATCCTCTGATACCTCTGTGCCTAGTATAATGGAAAGAAAATCAGCTTTGGCCTAAAGTTGGCTTGGGTTCAAATTCTGCCTCTGCTACTTATCCATGGGATAACCTTAGACAAATCATTTAACCTCTGTTAGGTTCCATTTCCTCGGCTAGAATTTCTCTCCCCCCACAATGCAGTCAGACCCAAGGAGTGTCACACAAATTAAACCTCCAGCCTGGAACCAGCTTGGCACCTAGAAGCTGCTCTGAAGCCATTTGTTGAAGTCCTTTCACTTCCTCAAGCCCAACTTATATACTTTGTCCTCCAAGTCTTCCAGACCCCACGGGAGCAATGATTCTCTCCTTTACCATTTATTTTTCTAGCCAAGTCCTGTATTAGTTTTCTAGGGTTTTCTAGGATTGCCATAGCAAAGTACCACAGACTAAGTGGCTTCAACAACAGGAATGTCTTTTCTCATAGTCCTGGGGGTGGGAGGTCCAAGATCAAGGTGTCAGTAGGGGTTGCTTCTCCTGAAGTCCATATCCTTGCCTTGAAGGTGGCCACTGTATCCTCCCGTGGCCTCTCCAGTCCCATGGGGCTAGGACCTCATTTCACGGGTTTAGGTCACATGACCTCATTTAATGTTAATCACCTCTTTAAAGGCCCTATCCCTAAATACAGTCACATTGAGGGTTAGGGCTTCGACCTATGAAAGTTGAAGGGACACAGTTCAGCCCTGACCAAGTACCTGGCACAGGCCACAGCAAAGATGGGGACTCTGGTGTAGACTGAGCACGTGAGTGTCAATGCCAAACCCCCCACTGCTGGGCCAGCAGGTCAGCCGTGGCCTTGTCTTGGTCAGTGTCATGCTGATGAAAGGGGGACAATATACTATGATAAAAGAATGTTATAAAACTTCCTCTTCCAAGGTACGCGGCTGCTGGAAAACACTCATTCATTCATTCATTCATCGAGTGTTATGTGCCGGGCTTTGGGCTGGGGTCTTCATACGATAGACACGTTCTTTTTTTGTGGCTCGCATGGTCCAGTGGAGGGGGAAATCGTTGATAAGAGAATCCTTCAAATATGTGTTGCGAACTCTAGTGGTGTGTGAAGGAAAAAACACAGCATGGGAGAGGCTGTTTGTAATGGTGTCCCTGATTGAGGCTGGAGGAGTCTGGAGCTTACTGGTGGGACAGGACGACAGGCTGGTTTCCTTCTGTAGGAAGCACCCTGAGTCCAAGCCTGCCCACACTGGGACAGCTAAGTTTTAGTGATATTGGTCTGGAGGAGCCTGGGCTAAGGGTCCCGCCCCCACACAGATCCTCAGGGCCTGCTGATAACCCTCCCATCTCCTCAGGGCTGGAGGTTAGTCAATTACCTGTTCATAATCTTAGTAAAATTTTTTAAAGGAGGAGGAAAAAAGATTGAAACAGCAAAAACAAAAGTGATCCTCTGACAGAGCTTTCTGGCAAGTTCGAGCAGGAAGGTGGGCCAGCCGCTGAGCTGCATCTCCGTTAACAGAAGCGCGGGGTGGGCAAGAGGAAGGTCACGGGCCCGGTGCACTGGATGGGACCCCTGCTCCTCTGCTCCAACACAGCAGGGCCAAGGAGCCTCCATTCCAGGGAAGTGCTCGCCAGGGGCATGGGATCACTTGGGTCTTGTGAGAGCTTCCTCCTGAGAGAAAGACAATTCTAAGAAGAAAAAAAAAAACAGGCAAAAGGAGGCAGGCAGAGCTCAAGGAAACAAGTGGGATCTCAGCTTTGTCTAAAAACAAGGAAGAAAAATTCCTTGTTCTTGTGAGAATGCTGGCCTGGGGCTAATAAAGCAAGGCAAGCCACAGGGAAGCTGTGAAACCCAGACATTCTGCTGTCTCCCGCCTCCCCTTTCCTGGTGCCTTCAGACTTTGGAAGTCGCCCTCAGCTTCACTTCCTCTCACAGGAGGGAAGGACACCAGTGCTAGGAGTTCGTACTACGTCTCAAGGAGCATTTGCTGTGCGCCTACTGTGTGCCAGGAATAGTGAGCTGTGGCTCGGACCCAGGAGGGGGCTAACCAGAGACCAGAGATCTGCCAGGCCCTGCCCTGGGGCTCATGGGGGCGCTTACTTGAGCCCCGGAGGAGCCTGGACAGACGTGAGAGAGGAGGCAAGAATGACAGGCTGACAAGTAGGGGAAAGTATTTGCAGCGGAGGAAACTGCACGGGCAGAAGCTCAGAGGCGTGAAATAGAACATGATCTTTTAAAATGACAATTAGGTGTTTATTGCTGGAGGGCAAAGAATGAGGAGAGAATAATGGAAGGAGTAGGAACAGAATAGAATGGTGGTGGCCGGGGTGAGCGTGGGGGTGAGGGAGATTGGAAAGGTTGGGAAAAGGTTACAAATTATCAGGGATAAGACAAAATCTGAGGATCTAATGTATAACTTGGTGATTATAGTTGATAATACTGTGTTGTACAATTGAAATTTGCTAAGAGAAGAGAACTTAAGTGTTCTCCCCAGACACAAAATGTCACTATGTGAGGTGATGGGTTAGTCTATTCCGGGGTTGTGGGCATCCTTTCGCAATGTATATGTATACCACATCATTTATTACCTTATACACTTAAAATATATTATAATCTTATTCATCAATTGTATCTCAGTTAAGCTGGGGGAATAAAGAATGAGGGAGAAAAAGAAAGAAGGGGAAAAGTGCTGGTTAGAAAGGTGGACGCCAGATCCACAGGAGACCTTAGGCGCCATCACAAATGGACTTTAAGCAGGAAAAAAAAAAAAAAAGATTTGGTATGATCAGATTTGCAGTTTAGAAATATCTCTCTGATAAACTATAGAGGCAGGGAAATCTATTGGAAGAGCATGATAAAAATCTAGACCAGGGGTGAGGAGAGACAGAACCAAAGCTGTGGTGGCAGGAAATGAAGAGCAGGGAACGGACGCTGCAGATAGTGTAGCCTACTAGCATGACCCTGGGGAAAATGAAGTAGAAAACTTGTGGTTAAGAATATGGAGGTTGGAGTTAGCTCACGTGAGTTCAAGGCCAGCTCTGCTACTTACCAACTGTGCTGCACTGGGCAAGTTGCTTCATCTCCTAGTATTTCTGTTTCTGGGCCTGTGACTAGAGATAAAAATATGGCTTGCCTCACAGGCTTGCTGGTAAGATAAACCAAACCAACAGAAGTAAACACTCAGAGCTGCTCATCTCACACCGCGTGAACGTGTTAGCACCCTAGCGAGCCTGGCTATTGTCAGGACTATGGGATGCAGGGAAAGAAGGGGCAGCTAGGAGAACATCCAAGTGGAGGAAACGGACATGTCTGTTTCAGTTTTCACTTTGTTTCAGGACAGAGTAGGATCCTTACCCCTGGTAGGATCCTTCTCTGCAGATGTAGACTTTCATTCACAGTTCAATGCTGTGGTCTTGGCAAGCTTGCTCTGTTCAGACTGGACCCAAACCCTTAGTTGTCTTCCCTGCACCATCTTCGAAATTTCTGCTCAGGCCTCAGCCCGCGCATCATGAGCCCGCAACCTGCACCCAGAACTTTCCAGCGCTCTGTGGCCAGGGCCCAAGGGGACTCCCCCATGCGTATCATCACACATATGCCAGCCCTCTTGGCAGCCTCCATTTCTGGTTAAAATTGTAGCTTTCCTCCAGAAAATAGAGAGGATGAAACACATCCCACTTCATTTGATGAAACCTACATAATCTTGATACAAAAATCTAATAAAGACATTATATGAAAAGAAAATCGCAGATCAATAATCTTCATGAACATAAATGTAAACGTGCACGGCAAAAGGTTAGAAAACAGACTGGAGCAATATAGGAAAGTGAGGTTTCTCCCTTTTTGTCCCTTTATTGGTTCATAATCAATGTAAAGTCTGTTGCACATTTGAAAATACATCAGTGTAATCCACTATATTAATAAAATAAAGGAGAAAAACAGATGATTATTGCAGCAAATAAAGAAAATTTAACGCTCATTATAAAAATTCTGGAAACTGAGAAAATAAGGGAACTTCTATTTTGGTAAAGCTAACACCTTACTTAATGGAAAAGTATAGAACATGTTCCCAATAAGGTTGAAAACATAAAGAATGTCCACTTTTATCACAACATTCTAACATGTTACTAGAGGTCCTGGCCCATGCAGGGTCAATAAAAAGAAATTTATAACATAGAAATTGAAAAGGAATAAGCAAAATATTATTCAAAAACAACACAGTTGTGTTTGTAGGTTATCTTAAGGAATCTATACAAAATTCCTAAAACTAAGTGAATTTAGCGAAGTCATGGAATAGTGAGTTCAACCATTTAAAAATTATTCTTTTACATATTCTGGTGAACAAAAATTGGGAAATGAAAAATTTAGATATTTCAAATAATATCAAAAACTGTAAAAAAAAAACTTACAGTTTGGAAACTGCCAAACATTGTTGAGAGAAATTGAAGACTGAAATAAATAGAGAAATATATCATGCTAATGAATTGGAACATTTAATATTGTTAAGATGTCAGTTCTTTCCAAATTGATCAATAAAGTTAATATACTCCCAACCAAAATTCCCACAGGCTTTTATTGTAGAGATTGAAAAGTTGATTTTAAAATGTGTGTAGAAAGGCAAAGGGCCTAAAATAGTCAAAACTACTTTGAAAAGAAGAATAATATTGGAAGACTTACGCTACCTGAAATCAAAACTTACTATAAGGCTACAGAAATCAAGAGAATGTGGTATTGACATAAAGACAGACATACAGGTAAATGGAATGGAATAGGGTTCAAAAACACACAGCCCACCACACACACACATACACACATATATACATACATGGTTTAAAAAAATTTTTTAAACAAAGGTATCAACCTAATTCAATGGGGTAAGAAATTGTTTTTTACAATAAATGGTACTGGAACAATTGGGTATTTATGAGGGGAGAGGGACTAAACTTAACCTCAATCTGTACTTCCTACCACTACAGACGTTAAATCAAAATGAATCAAGACCTAAATGTAGAGTCCATAAAACACCTAGAAGAAAACATAAGAGAAAATCTTTGAGACTTTGAGGGTAGGCAAAGATTTCGTAGGACTCAAAAGAAGTCTACTATAAATGAAAAAAAAAAAATGAATGAAATGGATTTCAAAATCAATATATCTTGTGCTCTTTAAAAGATACATTTAAGAAAATAAAAAGTCAAGTCACAGATAGGGAGAAAATATTCATAAACTATATACCTGAAATAAATTACCTTACCTGGAATATATAAAAAACATACAACTCAATATGAACAAGACAACCTACTTTTAAAATAGGTAAAATATTTGAACAGCTAAAAGAAAATTTAAGAGTGGTTAAATGAGGACATGAAAAAGTGTTCAACATCAGGTCATTAAAGAAATGCAACTTAAAACCACCATGAGATCTCACTTCACACTCACAGAATGACTAATATTAATTAGACTGAAAATTAATAAGACTAAGTGCTAATGAGGATGTAGGAAAACTGAACCTCTCATGAATTGCCTTAATGACTTTTTATAAACTTACTGCATGAGCCAGTCATTCCACTCCTACGTATTTACTAACAAAATGATAACATGTATGCAAAAGGCTCGTACACAAATATTTCTAGCCGCTCTACTCATAATCACCCCAAACAGCAAGAAACCCAAAAATATCTATCAAGAGGTAAATAAAAGAATTCTAATACATTTAGTCAGTTACTCAGGAATAAAAAGGTACAACTTGGATAAACAAAATTTATGATGCTGAGTGAAAGAAGTCAGAAACAACCAACTATGTACTATATGATTCTATTTATATGAAGCTTATGAAGAGGCAATACTAACTTAATGGTAGAAATCAGGGAGTGGTTTTGTGTGAGGGCAGGGATTGCCTATAAAGGAATAAAGAGAACTTACTTGACAGTGGTCGAAATCTTCAAATACCTTGATTGGAATATTGATCACATGAATATATTGATTTGCCAAAAGACAGAGAATCACACACTTGGTATTGGTGCATTTCCCTCTATGTAAAATTTCCTTAGTTTAAAAAAAAAAAAAAAAAAAACAAGAAAAATAAATTACAAAAAAAAAACCCCAAAACCAACTACACAACCAGCAAGCAATTCTCTTCAACTTGAAAATAATCCTTTTGATTTACCCAGGGTAGTTAAAACTTTATGTCCACACAAACCTGCCCACAGATACTTATAGCAACTGTATTCATAAGTGTCCAAACTTGAAAGCACGGACCAAGATGCCCTTCAGGAGGTGAATGGGTAAATACTGTGGCCACCCAGACAATGGAATATTATTTTGTGCTAAAAGGAAATGGGCTATTAAGCCATGAAAAGACATGGAGAACACTTTAAGGCATATTGCCCTGTGAGAGAAGCCAATCTGAAAGGCTGCATTCTGTATGATTCCAAATATATGGCATTCTGGAAAAGGCAAAACTATGGAAACAGTAGAAAGAACAGTGGTTGCCAAGGATTTGGAGAGAGGAGGGTGACAATTGTCACAAATGTGCCTCTCTGGTGGGGGATGTTGACAGTGGGGGAGGCTGTGAGGGGCGGGGGACGGCGGTATATGGGAAAACTGCATCCCTTCCCCTCAATTTTGCTGTGAACCTAAAATTTTTGCTCTAAAAAAATCCAAGTCTTTTAAAAAGCATATTTTTTCAACTCTGCAACACCCCATCAGAAGGTTGGATAGAGCGATTTGAAAGAAAAAGCACAAATGATTTCCACATCACAATATAAGGTAACAATGTCACGTGAAACGTAAAACTCCACTTTCCGTCCATTGTCTTGGGTGCAAAGGATACTAAGGAGCGGGGAGCACTGACTCTGCCCTGGGGAGCATACCGTCTAGGAGAGGAAAAGCAGAATGGAGTATGCGAACAGTGATCGTCAGACCAGCGGGAGCAGGAGAAAGTTCAGGAGGCCAGAAGATTACCAGCGGAGCACCTCGCCTAGGTTGAGGACTATGGAAGGATTCCCGGCACAGGAAAGACTCAACACCGTTGAGTCTCAGACGTGTGACCAACGCAAAGAAGCTGGAGAAGAGGGCTCTGGCCAGAAAGACAGCCACTCCCCAGGAGGGGGGTGGGAAGCAGTGGGAGAGGGGCGGGAGGGAGGGAATGTGGCCAGGCTCACCCTGAGCCTGGGGTGACGCTGACCCCAGGCCCAGCCCTCAGAACCTCGGATTAAAAATGTGTCCTGTTAGCTTTGAAGCTGTGCACTTACTGAAAGGAATAAGCATGGCACGGACATAGTCAGTTTTGTCCTTTTAAAAGATTATTTTGGGTGCAGGGTGAATAGGGGTCTACCTCCGCATTATCTTTTGGAAATATAACTCAAGTCAGGGTGCCAAGGTGGTTCAGTTGGTTAAGCGTGGGATTCTTGGTTTCTGCTCAGGTCATGAAGTCATGGGGTCACGGGTGGGGGAATCGAACCCCAGGTCGGAGTCCACATTCAGCTGGAAGTCTGCTTGAAGATTTTCTCTCCCTCTGCTCCTCTCCCCCACCATAAACAAAAATAAATCTTGAAAAAATATATCACGTAAGGCACAAATCCAAATCACATATGTGTTTTTAAATTTTTCTAGTAGCCACGCTTGTAAAATGTAAAAAAATATTTAAAACTGGATACAATAGATCTGAATGTTTTATGAAACTCAAAAATCCCTAAATATCGTCATTTGGATGTGAATTAATATAAAAAGTTAATGAGATTTTTCTACCTTCTTTTTGTCGTTATTCTAAGGTTTCAACATCCGGTGTGTACCCAGGGCACATCTCACTTCAGGCTGGCCGCATCTCAGGGGCTTGGGAGCGGCAGGTGACGAAGGACGACTGTGCCGCCAAGTGCTGTCCAGTTGGAGGCGGAGCTGGCTGAGGGGCCAGGGAAGACTGAGGATGGTGGCCTGGGACAACCAGAGGGGCAGCAGGCTGGATCTGGGCGGTCATCTGGAGAAAGAACTGCCAGCCTTCAGGACTGATTGTCAACACCTCAGATGAACTCCTCCTCCCAGCAGCCTGGCCTCCGTGCCTGTCACACCTAACGCAGGGCAGCATTTGACGTCGCTGAGCATCTTTTCCCTCTAATAGTCTGTTCCTTGACTTCAAGCACATCACACCCTCGCACTTCTCTTCCTACCTTGGTGGCTCTTCCTTCTCAGGCTCCTTGGCTCTTTTCTTCCACATCTGTCTGTCCTTCAACTTAGGAGAGTTCCAGAGCTCGGGTCTGTACCCATTCTCTCTTCTATCTATGTCCTCCTGCTCCCCTGATGAGCTCACCTGGTTCCTGGCCTTAAACGCCACCTGCAAGCTGGTTTCCCAAACAAAGACCCCCAGCTCGGATTCCCTTTCCTAAACTCCGGATTTGTAAATCCAACTCCTGGTCAGCAAGTGCACGTGGGCGTCTGATAGCATCTTCAACGCCCCATGTCCCACACTAAACTCTTTGTCTTCCCCTGCAACCCTTCCTTCTAGCTGCCTTGAGTCTTCCTTGACACCTGTTTCTCTCTCATAACACATATATCCAGTCCCACTGTCACTTCCTCATACAACTCATTCCCCTGGACCCCTGCTGTCAGCCTAGTCTAGATGCCCATCTTTCGCCTGGATGATTGCAAGAGTCTGCTAACTCGTCTTTCTCCTTCTACTCTTTCCTCCTTGATACAGAAGCCAGAGTAATTCTGTTAATATACAAGTTCACCCCTTTTCTTTCAAAACCTTCCAAAGTCTCCTTACTTCACTAATGGTGAAATCCAAAGTCTTCCTAATGGCTATGAGTCCCAGTGCAGCCTGTCACTTAAACTCTGACCTTTTCCTCTTCTCTTCCTCTATTGTCTAGCCACACAGGCTTCATTGCTTTTCCTCAACATACCAGGAATTCCCTGCCTCAGGGCCTTTGCAATTACTGTTCTCTGAAATTTTCTTCTGTAACATAGCTGCTCCCATTCTCACCTCTTACATTTTTGCTCAGAAATTACTTTCTCAATGAAAAGGAAGCTGAGCACTCTTTTGGCTTCTTCTCTGTTATGGTTTTTTTCATAGAACTTACCATTTTACAGACAATGTAATTACCTATAAATTTTGTGTGTTGTCTATCTTCCCTCACTAGAATATAAGAAATGGAAGGATTTTGCTGTTACTGCTTTTTTAAAAATATATCCCAAGCACTAGAATAGGACCTGACACACAGTGGGCACTCAACATTGGACAGATTAATTAAGCGAGTAAGTAATGAGTTGAAATGAGATAAGATGCAGTAAGATGCAGCAAGATGAAATGAAATGAGGGGAAGAGTTGGTCAAGGTCAACTCCCAGAATTTTAGCCTATAAAACATGGCAAAGTCTCTATAGACTGAGAATATCTTCAAATATATCTCAGAGAGCCATTCAGGGGTCATAGGATGTTACTGGCTCCAACAGTCATACTTGTGTGAACCCTCAGGTCACTGCTACTTCCCACAAACAGAACAATCTTGGCCTTCGGGTGCTCCCAGGAAATATGTCATCCCTAAGTAGCTGAGTTTCTTGTAGTTTAAGCTCTGAAGTTTTTTTTTTTTTTAATTTCTTTTCAGCATAACAAGATTCATTGTTTGTGAAGTATTTTTATATTAACAAATGTAATGGGAAGTTCTAAATCACATACCACATTTTCCAGCCCCCCAAAAAGTGCTTTCATTAACTTTTTTTTCTTTTTTTAAAAAGATTTTTTATTTACTTATTTGACAGAGATCACAAGTAGGCAGAGAGGCAGGCAGAGGGGGGAAAGCAGGCTCCCCACTGAGCAGAGAGCCCGATGTGGGGCTCAATCCCAGGACCCTGGGATCATGACCTGAGCTGAAAGCAGTGGCTTTAACCCACTGAGCCACCCAGGAATCCCTGAATTAACTTTCTCTTGATGCGTTCCAGGTCATCCTCATGAATGCGAGTGCTATGAGAGGAAGCACTCCAGACAGTCTGCAGCTGGAGGGGTATTTGCTCCTGCAGTGAAGTCCCAGCTACGCTACTCACAGAGTTGGTGTCTGGTTATTAACTGTCTTTGTTATCAGGATGCCAGCTGTCCTTTCCGAACATGACCCCAGACCCTTTCTTTGCTCTCTAAAATGCAGCCTCAAAATACAATTGACGCTTATCTTCATTGTGAAGAAATGAAGAGTAGTTTCTGGTAAGAGATTTGGCTATGGTTAATGAGCAAGAACTGTTGTACATAAAATGTGGAACATCAGTTGTCTCGATTCTTGATCAATGAGTTTGCCAGATAGCCAGTGTGTTATTGTACACCTCATAATTGAAATCAACTTTTGAGAAAGTCAGTGTTTGTTTCAGAAATGGGGGCGGGAAGGCAGGGAGGATGAGCCTCAGAATTATAGTATAATGACCCCCAGAGATATCCACATCCCAATTTCTGAACCTGGAAATATGTCACCTCCCATGGCAAAAGGGACTTTGAAGATGTGACTAAGATTACGTACTGAGAGACTGAGAGTATCTTGGATCATCCAGGTGGGCCCAACGTAATCACAAGAATCCTTGAAAGCAGAGAACCTTTCCTGATCATCATCAGTGGAAGATGTAACTACAGAAGAAGGGGCAGAGGATGGGAGACGTGGCTGCTCTTGAAGACGGAAAGAGGGTCCAGGAGTCAAGAAATATAGGAGAGACTCTAGAAGCTGGTAAAGGCAACAACAATCATAGCAACAACAGGTTATCCCCTAGAGCCTCTAGGAAGAAACGCAGGCCTGTTAACTCCTTGACTTTAGCCCAGTGAGATCCATGTGGGACTTATAACTTACAGAACTTTGAGATAATAAATTTGTGAGGTTTTATGTCCCCACCCTGAAAAAAACAACAGGAAACATCATGAAAAATAGAACCCTGTTCTACTCCTATTACCTCAGAACAAAGCCTATGCCGAGATATGAAGGGCCTATGGGACAAGTTGCATGGGCTACCAAGACATGTGGCCTGGTACCTAGAGATGGTCTGGGGTGACAGATGTTCTTAAGTGAAGAAATCTTTGAATGCTGAAGAAACTGGCCCAGTTATCCTTCAGTCCCTCTAACTATTAGAAGACCACTGAACCAGAGAGTGATCTATCAGTGATCCCCTTGGGCTTGGAAAGAGGCGATGTGCTTCCCCAATCTTGCCTCATGGCCATGCATGTCCCCTTGGCAGAGCCAAATGTCCTTAGCAGACTGGTGGGTTTACATATAGTGCATCTCAGCTTTCATCACTTCCTGGACAAAACTTGGTTGCTGAGCCCAAGCATAGCTCCAAGGTCAGGAGACAGAAAGGGAATTGCTTTTGAAAAACAGGAAGCAAAGCTCATGGCAGTAGCCAGGCTTCCCTTATACATAGGAAGGTAGATAACCATGATAACAACCAATCTTTATGGGATACTTACAATGTGCCAAGCACAGGGCCAAGCATTTGCATGCATTCCTTCCTTTAAGACAGTCTTCATGAATAAGACAAAATGGCATTTTCCAAGACCATCCTGTTCTTAGTGTATTTATTTCAAAAAGTGTCCAGATGCAGTGGTAAGCTATGATAAAACCCTTCCCCTTGGTACAGATGCAGTAATAATGATTCAACACACTCCTGCCCTCCCTGTGCAGCTCACACGGGGCTTCTCACTAAAGCCAGGAAGATTTGTCAAGCCTCCCCTGCCACCAGCCCTGGACCATTCCTCATCTGGACTTTAACAGCTTCCTAAAATCTCCCCAGAAGAGAATGTCTGCAGGCTACAGGTTTCCTCCTCATTCACTCCGTGTACATTTACTGAGGCAGTAGCTTGTTTCAGGCCCTGTACTTGGTGCTTGGAATACATTAGGAAGTGATGCATTGATCCCTGCCCTCAAAGAACTTATATTCTAGCGGGGAGGGGGTGCCAATAAACAATAAACAATAAAATAATTTAAAAAATTAAAAAATAAAATAATAAATAAATAAAATTAAAATAATAAATAATAACATAATAATTAAATTATATAGTACGCTAAAAGTTGAAAAAGGACCATGGGGAAAGGGTAGAGCAGGAAAAGGTAAGAAAGGGGAAAGTAAAGGATGGGAATACAAGTTACAATTTTAAATAGAGTAGTCACAGCAGGCTTCATGGAGGAGGTGACTCTGAGCAGACTTGAAGGAAGTGAGGGAGTTAGCCATGGTATCTATCGGAATAACATTCAGGCAAAGGTGTGACCAGCGCAAGGGCTCTGTGTTGGGAGTATGTCTAGTGTGTTGGAGGTGGAACAAGACTAATAAGGCTGAAGTGAGGTTAGTGCAAAGGAAACACAGTAGCTGTGTTCAGAGAGGGAAGAGGGACAGCCAGCCATTTGGGCCCATAGGGCCACTGTTGGGCCTCAAAGATAAGAGTCACTGAGACTTTGGAGTAGAGGAGGGGCAGAATCTAATTTTCATCTTAAAAGCTTTATTCTATCAGGAATAGAATGAACTTGGTCAGCGTTGAGAATAGAATGGTCAGAGTCAGTTAGCCTTGGAGGAGGTGAGACATGGTCAGTTTCTGGTTCTTGGTTCAGAGCCCAAAGGACGTCCCAGTGGATTCTCTTATCACCTGTGAGAGCCGAGAGAGATCTTCTCTACAGGTCCATGTTTCTCTCTACGCTACCAGTCAACACTTTAAATACTTTCCAGAAGGAAAGAGAGTTTTCTTCACTTCATGAGAGTTTTCCTAATAAGATGAACAGCAGCTTCACGCCAAGATGCTGGGCTATTGGCCACATATAGTCATGAGCTGAGCGTCTCAGAACAGGTGTCAAGTCTATGCCTCCATAACACCCCACCTGGCTCCTGTGGGGTCCACGTTGCAAGTGTGCAGGGGGGAGGTGTAGTTAAGAGTAGAGTTCTAAAACCAAACTGCCTGCTTTCAAACCCCAACGTGAACAATTACTACTTAGGGAAACTTGAAGTAGGGACTTTCAACCCCAGGCTAAAATGTGGCTAACACTATTTCTCATAGGGTTACGTGCATAATGGTCCATGATAATGATCCTATGTTTGCAGTCTGGAGACATCCCTATAAGGGGCTCGATCTCACAACCCTGATATCATGACCTGAGTGGAAATCAAGAGTTGGCCACTTAACTGAGTCACCCAGCAGCCTCATGAGATGATGGAACATTTTGGGGGATATAGTGGTAATGTGTGGGAGGCTGAAGAATGTTATTCACACCAAACATGTGAGAATAGCCGAAATATCAACACTATGTTTCAGTGACATCTGCTTTTCTTCATCTGATAGCTCCCTTTTATTTTGTTATATTAAGTATTCCTTATGTTTCAAGATAATTTTCCTTTCACAGTATAAACAAATGCCTGGAAAAAATTAATTTTCAAAAAAAAAATGACTTTAGTCATTTGGAGCAGCAAAAGCAAAAGTACCAGCTGCACTGAAGCCAACTTAAAATGAAATTGCTGATATTTGCCTACAGTTTAGATAAGTAAACATAATGGAAACAGTGTGTTATTATTAGGAATGAATGGGGACACGTCTGATCTAGAAGCATATGGGGGGAAAGGGGTGGGGGTTGGGTTCTTCCATTCTTCCATATCACTGATTCCGGCATGGCTTCCGAATCAACTGTAACCTTCCTTAGGACCCAGGAACACCAGCTACCTCCTCTGTCCCAGTTATATAACACAGCACTGCACACGTGTGTGTGCAAGCATGTGATCACACACAGAAACTGCAAACACACACCTACATAATATGCATGCATGCACACACAACCAACGTGACACAAGTGTGCAGTACACATCCCCATAGGCACACATCCTTGGATAACACAGAGGCTCAAAAAATGCATGCCCACGAAACATGCATACACACATGCAGACACCTCTTAAACATGTCACCTATGTGCCCACAGCACATGAGCCCTACATAACCAGATGTATGACATGTGTAACACACAGCTGCACCAAACACACACACACACACGCACACACACTGACTTCTCTTGGTCCTCATAAGCCCCAGTCTCAATATCTTCATAGAAACAGCTCACTTGGGCAGGAAAAGGGCCATCTAGACCACCTTAACTTTGGTTTTGTCACAACTTTCAGTGTGTTCAGTAATATAAAAGGCTACTACAAATATCCCCAAATTATCACAGTGGAGTCCCATCAATATCTTGTTCCCAGGATGGTTGTGAAGCCTTTTGAATTAAAATTAAGATTCCATGGACAAGGGATGAGACAATGTGTCCTTTCTATAAAAACTGAACACAGTGTTAAGTGCTGACTTGACACGGTTGTTTGAGTGGAGTGTGAGAACAGGTATGAGTGAAACTTGGGACAAATGGTTTTAATAAAAAATTTTGAAGCAAGAGAAATCATTTCACGTACAAGACCTGGACTCGAATTCTCAATATACCCCTATGTATTTCATGATTTAAAAAATAACAAATGTATTATCTGTGTTTTTATCAATCTGTCAAGTGACAGAAAAGTTGAATTATAGTGACTTGAGCAAAACAGAAGAGGAAAAATTGTTCTGTCTCATGTGGGTATAGAGTGTCCAGAGCTAGTATAGTAACTCCATGATAATCAAGGACCCAGGCTTCTTCTCTCTTGTTGCTCTACAGAGCAGAGGAGCTCTGTACCTATCTTCAGGACCCAAGATAGCTGCTCCACCTCCAGCCATCATGCTAAATTCCAGCAAGCAAGAAAGAAGAAGAAGGACAAACCCCTTCCTTTCAGGAACACTTTCTGGATGGTCCATACAACACATGCATTTGCATCTCACTGGTCAGAGCAATTAAATGACCACACCTTGCTAAAAGGGATGCCTAGAAATACGCTTTTTATTCTAACAATCAGCTAGAATGGGAGGTTCCATTACTATAAAATAAAAAGGGAATAGATACTGGGAGACAGCTATTGGTTTCTGCCAATGCACTAATATGACACATTTTTTTAAAAGATAAATGTAGCCTCCACTCAGAGGTGATCACTGTTAACATTTGACGTGTGGTGTATATATACATACACATATTTATAATTTCTTTTACAAAACTGAGTCCACAGTGTATGCCGTTGGGGATTTTTTTGCTGTTGTTGTTGTTGTTGTTATTTTCATTTTAGGAATGTCTCTTTATGATTATATGTAGATATTTATCCTTTTAAAAAAAAAAGTTCAAAAGAAAAATCTAATTAACCCACCTCCACCTAAGAAAATAAGCATGTTATAAGTGTCATTCAAATCAATTATTCCTGCTGGAAGCATCATTCAGTTTGGGGTACAGGGTAGGCATGTAATTCTACATCAAGTAAAAAGACGGTAGGATGTGAGAACCTACAAGAGCGCCGGGTCTCTGGCTGGAGGAACCCCTCGGGCCCCTGACACCCTGAGGACGCAGGCAGAAAGAGGACTCTGGGTGTGGATTGTCCCCTGTGTACACGGAAGGATGGCCAGAGGGAAGGAAAGAGGGCAGAGCCCCGCAGGCTTCCTCCTCTCCCCCCAAACCCTCCAGTGCTGCTGGCTGGATTATTGAACTCATGATATTTTGGGAAAATTATTTTAAGGATTCAGCTGTTTATGATACTTAGGGCTTTATTCCCTTAGCAACCTCTCCCAGGTTTTAGAAACCTTCTCAAAAGATCAGAGGATTGCATTTCAGATAAGCCTCCAGAATGGAGAGTTATCTTAGCTCAATCCAGAAGTATCCGTTCCCACTTGCTCTCCTGGACTGGGCCTGATTTATTTGCTTGGTTTCCACAAGTGTGTCACAGAAAAGCAGGCCCTTTCTGCTCTCCACTCCCCGCTGTCTGCCCGAAGCATCAATTCAAATCATCTCTCCACTCAGAATCTGCCCCGAGTCTCTGTTTCCTCCTGCACGAAATCCAAATTCTTCCACTTGACCTAGGGGACCCTCCAAAATTTGCTCACTGCCCCTAACTGATTCCCTTGTCCCCAGACCACACATTGCATGGACCACACTTCAGCTCCCCCTTCTAGAGCCAAGATGTTCTCTAAGGAAGTGAGACTTTGGGAACCAAATGGGTCCCCCCCTTAGAAGCTGTGTAGCAGTGAATTTTCCCTATCCCCCCGAGCCTCTTTTCTTCGTGTGTTAAGCAGGAGTGATAAACAACAGTCCCACAGGGCCATGGGTGGGCAAAATAATGTGCTTGGCCCATGGTCCATGGCCCATGGCCCATGGAAAGGGTCTAAGTGAATGATTCCTCTCCCCCTCCTCTTCTCCTGTAATTACTTCCCTCTGTTTAGGGCTTCTTTTCTGTTCAGAGTTTCCAGTGGGTTGTGTTCTAACCAGATGCCCACCTTGTCCAAGGCTAGTCTCTACTGTGCTCCCACTGGGTTGGGCTCTTTAATTACCCAGAGCCTACTGGCCTCCCTTGTAGCTGAGGTACTAATTTCTGACCTCCCTGAGGAGCTCTGTGCCATAATTTAAGAGCCATGGTCTCCCAGGCCTGCCCAAAGTCTCTGCTGTCCTCACATGCCTATACCCTCCGTGGGTAGACATACCGACCTTGGCCAAAGAGTTGGGCTTTTGCTACTCCGAGGAGACTGCAGCTTCCGTAGGGTCCAGCCCCTCCTAGGAACTTTTGTCTCCCCAGAAGATCTCTGTCTTCTCTCTTCTCCAATAAATGTCAGAAAATCTCTACTCTGAAGTCATGTTATGCCTTTCTTAGGTTAGACACTGAAATATATGTTATCTTTAAAAAAAAAAACTTTATAAAAATTCAATACTCTTGAACAATCAAAAGTAAAGGGGAAAGAAGGGAAAATTTTCCTCAAGTTTGACATGCAAAAGATTAATATCTACAGTAGACTTGATCAGGTATATAGGACCAGCTTTAAGTCCTAACAGACAGGTTAACAATAGATCATTCAAATAAGAGAAAATTCAAGTTGCTTAGAGAAAGCGAGACAAATGGTCTATCTTAGTGGAAATCATATAAATATAATTTAAATCATTAATGAGATACCATTATACCCTTTGAACTGAAAGAACATTTTAAAATAATAAAACCCAGTGCTATAAAAGCTGCAGAGAAACTTGTATACTCACAGAGCGCTATTGGCATTCTAAATTATTATAGTCATTTTGAAAAGCAATTTGGCCGTGCATTTCAAGAGCCATGAAAATGTATCTGCCCTTTGGCTGACAATTTTCATGTTGAGATAATCAAATCAAATAAAAATAATTATGCTCATGAAAGTAATCTTTGCAGCGTTATCTTCGATAGCAAACATATAAACAATCTAAACGTCTAACTGCAGGAGAATGGTAAATTAAATGCCACTCTGTGTCTTCAATGTAATATTGTGTAGCCATCAAAATGATAACCGTAAAGACCCTTTCCATTTACCATCTATTAGCTGGGGTCCTCCTCCTCAAATTTCACAAAGAATTAGAAGGCGATGTCTTGAGTGTGTGGCTCCCCACTTAAAATTCCTGTGTGTGGCTCCAGCTGGACCCCTCGTCATTCCTGCCCCTCCACCTTTCTTCCAGACCCTCTATTTCTTTGTTCCCCTCCATCTCACCCCCTCAAATAACTACTCTCTCTGAAATCAACTTTGGCCACTCAGCTGTCTCTTTTCTCTTCAAATTTTTAAGGAAAATCTCACTCTTGGACTTACATCTCTAGCTAGCTAGGGCCCTATTACTCTCCTCCCCCTGGAGCCAAACTGCACTCTTCCTTCTCACCTTGCATTTACAGCCCCTTCACTCCAGCTGTGCTGCCCCCCTCCGCACCTTCCTGCACCTTCAGTGAAGTCACCAGTAACATCCTGGAAAGTGTTCAGCTAACACCTTTTTCTTCCCTGACCTCTCAGGATATAATTTGACTCTCTTCCTCCTGAAACTCACTCTTTCTTTGATTTTCACACCCACTCTCTACTCTCTGACCGAGGCTGAGTTTCTATGATACGTCCTGCTTCCCGGATGGCTCTTCTCAACTTGCTCCGTGGTGACCTCTTCATCTCCCCATCAGCAAAGACTGTATTCCCCAAGGGACTGTCTCTAGTCTTCTTTGATTAGGCTTATCAACTCCCTTCAGTTGGAGTCAGAAGACTGGGGTCCAAATTCTGACTCTCACTTTCCAACCATATGGCAAAGTTCCTTCACCCCCAATCCTCAGCATCATCTCTTCTGTATAATGAGAAGTACGATAGGATCCACCCCATAGAGTACCATAGTAAATGGTACAAATTCAATGAATGGTATTATTATTATTATTCTTATTTTAAAGATTTTATTTATTTATTTGACACAGACAGAGATCACAAGTAGGCAGAGAGGCAGACAGAGAGAGGGGGAAGCAGGCTCCCTGCTGAGCAGAGAGCCTGATGTGGGGCTCGATCCCAGGACCCTGAGATCATGACCTGAGCCAAAGACAGAGGCTTAACCCGCTGAGCCACCCAGGTGCCCCTTGTTATTATTATTATATAGTATCTTAACCTATGTTTCCAATCTACACCCCCTGCTGA
Source organism: Mustela lutreola (assembly GCF_030435805.1). NCBI lineage: Eukaryota > Metazoa > Chordata > Mammalia > Carnivora > Mustelidae > Mustela > Mustela lutreola. The sequence continues at coordinate 22,173,981 of NC_081295.1, read as the reverse complement.
GTTTTAGAACCACCCCTCTATTCATCTTTACTGGAGATTTGCAGCTGGTTGTCCCACCTCAAACTCAGTATGTTCCCAGTTGTCACACTGCCTCTCTCCAGGCCCACTTCTGTCCACACCTAAAAACCGGAAGTCATCCTTGATACCTTCTCTCCCTTTATCTGTGTCTGTACCTCCCCACCCACTCCCAGGCATGTCCCATAAAATACTCCAGGTAGAATTCTCCAAGCTCACTTCCTAATTACCGGAATGGGGAAATGCTAAAATGGTGAATGTTGAAAATTTGAAGTCTTAGAGGAGGGTAGAACTAAACATGGAAGGAGCTGGGTTTCTGGACTGATGATGCAAAAGGCTGTCTTCCCATCAAAAAAACTTGTTTTGAATTTCATGTGAGTAAGAAACAACCTTCTAGTATGTTATGTCACCAAGATATGGAGAAGTATCTTTCACAGCATCTAGATTTGCTTTAACTAATATAATACACAAAACATGCAATGGACCCATCAACTCCTCCAATCTCCTCCATCAGTCCCCGCTGATAGGTCCCCAGAATCTCCTATATAGATTCCTGCAGCAGCCTCCCCACAGGTTTGCCTGACTCTACTCTTACCCTTCTCTACTCCATCCATCATAGAGTTGTTGGTAGGTAAGAGGGATCCAATCTGATGATATCAATCACCCTTGCTTAAGAAAATCTGCCACAGGCTCTTCATCACCTTCAGGATAAAATCCAACTCTTGCTATGGCATAGGAGGCCAAGCCCTTCATGAATTGGTTCCAACTATCTGGTGTATCTCTTGCTCTTTTGTCTTACACACCAGCCACAATTAACTACCCACAGGCCAGTGACTTGTGCCAAGTGCCTTTGACCTCATGCCTCTGCACCTACAGCTCCCTCTGCCTGGAACATTTCAACGTCTTCCTAATCTAAATGCTACTCATCCTTCAAAACTCAGCTCGGGCATCATCTCTTCAGAGAGGCCTTTCCTGACTCTCCAGGTGGGGTGAGAGTCTCCTCCTGAGTGTCCCCTTTACTCCACACTGTTTTCATAGGATCTATTTACTTGTTTCTGAGGATAGACACTTATTTTGGTATCTTCGTTTTCTGACACAATGTCTATCATGTAGTAGCTGCTCAATAAATGTTTATTGAGTGAATGAGTAAACAAAAGCAATTATTAAATAACTATAATGTAACATATAAAAATGAAGTGAAAATTTAAATTGTGCTCTATATACGTAGTATATGCATTATATATAAGATATGTATGTATGTGGTAAATTCTGAAAAGTCACTCATTAGATGTTTATTGAGTATCTACTCTGTTTATTGAGTATCTACCAGATAGATTATACTGATGGAAAAATTCATTGGAACTGGTTCAACCCTCAAGAAGTTATGATCTGTGGGGGGAAAAAAAGCAATCCTAGTTCCTGATGGGAATGTGGGTGAAAGTTTATCTTTCAAAATTCCCTTTAATTTTTTTTATAATACATTTAAAAAGGAACTTATAAGGCAGCCAAGGTCATCTATAAACAGCTGTTCATAGTAATACTGAAGTTATAAAATACAACCTCTATCATTTTGAATACATCTATTTCAAGTAAAGCCTCTTAGAGTTTTGGAGTCTACACACCTTTGTGTATATTGAATCGATATTTGTTTGCTTTCTCATAATCTTGCTGATATCTTATACACAGTGTACCTCTGGTGTCCTGTGTGCCCTTGAACAACTCACTTTACTCCTCTGAACTTCAGTTGCCCCAGCTGCAAGGTAAATAACCCCCAAATCCATGTAATTGTTTTAAAGAACGAAATGAGATAAAGAGTATGAACATGCTTTGTGAGGTCCAAAGCACCTTGAAAATGTAGGGCATGGCAGAGAAGATTTCTTCTGTGTTACTTCTCAAAAATACCAGTAGAGCCAACTTTCTCATTCTCATGCTCAAAAAGTCAGTACTAATCTAGTCTAACTGAATCTAACTTATAACATTATGCATATCCCCCATGAAACTCCATGAAAGTTATTTTTGCTCTCTATGAAAAAGGACATAATATCTTTAAATGCTACTATTTTTCCTAATTTGTTTCTGAAGCAAAAAAAAAAAAAAAGTTGCTTACCACTGAATTAAATAAAAAATTTCAACTGCCCTGCCCAATATTCTACATCTTGTAGACATGTAATGATAATAATAGTGGTCTTCTCCTTTTCTAAATTTGGTGGGAACATCAGGTTATGCTGACCTCCCAGAATAACAGTCCTTGGAGTAAAGGCTACTCACCTGGCATGAAGTAGGAATATCCCTAATGTGTTTGGGCATACAGAAGCAGTAGGTAGGTGCCTTGGGCTTCATGACCTATGTCCAGTGTCTGAGGGGGAAAGGAAACCCTGAAGATGGTAAGAGCAGAGAAATGAAGATATTTTGAATATCATTCATCTGCCTCAGCATGTGTCCCCAAAAGATTACACTCCATCCAATATGCTGGACCTGGACAAATGATATCGTCTGTTCAATGGTCCTTTGTGATTGCTGCCTCCTTCAGCAACAGTCTTTCTTAATAACAGCCTCATATGTCTCACTAAACACCTGCTCTCTTCCTGAGCTGTCAGCGTAAGTATCTGTGTACCACCAAATAGACTTAGACTTTCCAGTAGAAAACTAGACTGCTTGCCTCTAAGAACATAGATCGAGTGTGTGTGTGTATGTGTGTGGGTGGGTGGGTGGGTGTCTACAGATGCTCAGAAACATGGGCCAGAATTGCTAGCATGGGTCTTTCCAACCTAGTTTTATAAGGTTTAGACAGCTTGACTGACTGCAGCTCTAATTTTGTAAAACAGAATTGGTTTGCAAAAATCTGGGCCAGGAGAGGGCACACCTGGGAAATGGCTGTGAACTCAGAACTAGGAAGGAGGCAGATGCTGAGGTATCTCGAGAGTATTCTGTACCTCTACAGAAAAATAGAGGGTCCAGGGCAACCATAGTTTAGATATCCCTGATGGGAGCCACTGAGTTCATCAGAGCCCACAGGAAACCAAGTGTCAGCAATCATCTTGGGCCATAATGGAGGTTCTGTGGGTGTGGAAAACTAAAGGTTTGTAGAGGAGATCTAGTTAGTGCCTTAAATCTGAAATTAAACTAAGTGACTAGATTTTACCAAAATTCTTTTGGTGTGATTATTCCAAACTCCACTTCACCACTTCAGTTGCATGCTAAACTGATAAGGAAGGAGACTGTACAATTGCTGAGACAAGCGTTCTCAGCCCTGGCTTTCTATTAGCTTCTTTAGAAAATCTGATGCTCGATCCTCATTCCAGACCAAATGAATCAGACTCTTTGGGCGAGGGATCCAGGAAGGAATAGTTTTTAAAAGCTCTTCAGGTAATTCTAATGTACAACCAGTGTTGGGAACCACTGGCTTAGGCTGAAGTGGGCAAAAGTTACCCAGGGGAGCCAGAGAAAGAGTTGTTATTGAGAGGATATAATCTCTGGGCATAACCTCAGACAAGGAAAGCATTCTCGTGTTAGTGCTTAGATAATGCTAGAATAGAAAGGCACCAGAGGATATGATGGGCATGCACCAGAGTTGGCGATGATGAGTGACTACAAGCCAGAAACCAAATTTTGCTTGCCCCAAAACATAACCAGAAACCAGACAAGCTGATAGATGAATGATACTTTTCATCAAGTATCAATGATCACAGAACAGAAACTCACTCAAGGTAGCTCAAGATTAGGAAGGTTTGTAGTAAAGATACAAATGGCAATTTCAAGGCATCCAGGGACCCAGGCTCCTAGAGTCAGGAATAAGGCACTCAGTGATTACAGTCACCCCCTCCATCTCTCAGTCATTTGATCTTCATCTCTGTTCTTCTATACATCTGCTTTTTTCTTTCATTGCACCTGGCTTCCTCTGATTACTCATTTCACACAAGGCTCAACAGGAGTGCGCCAACACTAACTTTTAATGATCTTTTATATCCAGAGTCAACACTGACTGACCCTTGTCACAAAGTGTCTTAATTCAAATTTTCAAGAAGAATCTGGTCCCCAGCTCAACAGAGAATAGCTGGCTGGTCTTATCTAGCCATGGGTCCAGTGTTGATCTCCTCCAAAAGCTGGGCTGGGAGTGGAAAGTGCTCATAAGCTAAACATTTTAGAAGACCGCTGGAGGGGCAAATACTTATGAGGAGGTGTTGGAAGAGTAGATAATGAAGTACCTATAATATTTGTTTATAACCATAACATACCTTTCTTCTTTCCCATCTTCTGCCTCCCAGGAAGGAGGGGAGATAAGAAGGAGCTTGAAATAAGGTGTTCTGTCTACTTTCAAGGTTCAGCCTAGCAACTGAGAGAAGTAACCACAAACTGGCATGACAAAAAGACAGTCTACAAACCCTCAACCAGCATTTATATACATAATTCTATATATGCTATCTTCCTCTTGAGACCACCAAAAAGTTCACTCTTAGCAATGGTGAAAGCCTCAAGGTGTTCAAGGCGAATCTCACACTTTCGACTGCATTGTGTGTAAAAATGTAACACATATAAACATTAAGAAGGATTCTCCTCCTCTTGGGCCTTTATCTGATTGGAAATTTTGTAATTAACGTGTTATTATAGTGCTTTGGCAGTTCATTTGACAGCTCTGCAACAACATTTTTGGCTTTTACATGAGAATCTTTTACTGAAACTCTTTTCAGAAACTTGGAGCTTCAGTCAGCTTGGGGATTCATGAAAATGGTAGATGGAGAATTTTATAAACCTCCCAAATAGAAAAATTGTGCATAAACTCATTCTATTGTCCAATGTTGGCTATCGCAGCCAAGAATTAAATGGTCCTATAGTTGTCTTTCTTTCCTCTAGTTAAGTTCAGCTGCATTGAGGCAAGGTGTCCAGAAGGAGTCTGGACTTGGGGGTTATGTTTAAAGAGAAAAAACCAGAGTAAAAAATCTACCTCCCACACTAGCCTGTACACAGTCTGAGTTTTGATTTGTTTGTTTTGATTTTTCTTTGGAGAGCCCATGGGGCCAGAGGCGAAGTGAAGCCAGGAAAGGGAAGAAGGAAAAGCAGGGGAAGCACCAATAGCAAATATTGTCTATTTTTTCTTTTTCCCAGAGCATGTGGTCCCTGAAAGTCATGGCTGTGAACTTGGTATTATGCCACCATGCCACTGTGCAATCATTAATTTTAGAGCTTTCGAAGAGGTCAATTATTTCAGCTTTTGCCCAAGTCCAACTATTGGAGATTCTGACTGATTGAATAAAAGAAGAAGTCTACTACTTGTATTTTACTGACAAAACAAAACACCTTTAAACCAAAAGAATGATTTATCTGGGCTGAAAATAAAACTCCTGCCTACTGAAGTCTGGTGCAGCTGAGTTATCACTATTTTCATCCTGTAATTTGTTTTATAGGGTACTAATTAACAGGGCAAAGTCTGTTGCCAGGAAAGTAAATCACATTTTGCTGTTTTCTTCTTTTCTGAAAAGACACAGACCTGATATTTAATTGAAGAGCAGGTTCCAAGGGCACTATCCACACCGAAACTGGGAAACACTGAGCTGGGAAATCATGGTAAAACCTCCTGTGTAGAGTTCCAGAAAGACCTTGGGGAGGGAGAGGAAGGAATGGAGGGAAAGAGAGAGGAATTGCACAGGTAACTTCCAAAAAGACTATTTTCCTCAAATGTCCCATCTTTTCCTTGTTTATTCAACTCTACATTTCTCCTCTGGCTCTACTCGACTGACACCCACCACAAACATCCTCTCAAAAGCTCATTTTCCCCCTGGTTCATTCATTCCTGCCCGCAACAGAGTAATGTATCTTTTTTAAAGGTAGCAACTGTGTGGTCTGACCTCCCTGCCCTAATCTCCTCCTTCTCCGGACGTCAACACCCACCTGAGCCTCTCAGTGACCTTTGACCGTGGGCTGAGCGGTCACACCTGACCCCTCCCCTCCCAGCTCACCCTCCTCAAAGACTTCATCCTCCTCTCCCTCTCCTCGTTCCCTTATCCCACTCCTGGACGTTTTGGACTGGAGGTGGCCGCTACGGCTTCTGCTCCCTCCTTGAACCCTCTGAGACATACTTTGGGGGTGGAGGGATGGCGGTGGGGGGTTAGTGATGGGCGGTGAAACAGAGTGAGTGCCGCCTCGCACCCAGGAGCCGGGAGCCTGACGTCACCTGCCTGTCAGTCTCCAGCGGGCGCGCAGCTCGTAGCCGCCTTTTCTGCCTCTGACTGTGTCTCTCACTCTCGGCGGCGCCAGCACAGCCACAGGAGCCCGGCGCTCTGCTCCGCGCGGGCCCTGTCGCCCCGCAGGCATAGCCGCGCGCGCGGGGAGCGCAGCCTGGCGCCCCGCTGCAGCGCTCATGATCAGCGACTTCCTGAAGCCCTGACTCCCCAGGTGAGCAGCCCGGCTCCCGAGACGAACTTTGAGGGTGTGGAGTAGGGAAGGGGTGAAGGATAGCCAGGGGATGAGTCCTTAAAGCCGGAGAAATGGGGGCACGCTTGGCTCCACATACTCCCGGCACACAGCCTGCCTCCCCAAAACCCCTTTCTCAGGGATCTCTGTGCCTTCAGGGCCCGCTGAACTCCGCGACCTCAGAAACTTCGGTTTCAGCACCGCGGACAGCGACTCCGCCGCCCAGTTTGGGAGAAAGCCTAATCCCCGCCGCCAGAGCCCAGGCGCTACTCGGCCAAGGCTGATACCTCTAGCTCAGGGCAAACTGATGCGTGTGCAATTACAGGCACACTTACGGGACTGATCTTTGTGCAAGCGAGTGCATGCTGTCCGTGCAGATATCTGTACAAAAACTCAGATCTATTTGTGGGGGCATTCGTGTGCATTTCACTCACTCGCTCGCTCGGTCACTCAACAGGTATTTACTAATTTCAGGCTCTCGATACTGCTTCCTCGCTCTGCTCTGGGGTCCTGCGGTGGGATGAGCAATAGGAGTCGGGCACCTGAGCCTGGGAAGTTCCCGGGAGGCTCGAACCACACACCTGACGCTTGTTCTCCCTTTTCCAAGCAGGGTGCAGCGACAGGCCGCAATGAACGCGAGCGCCTCCTCGCTCAACGAGTCCCAGGTGGTGGCAGTGACCGCCGAGGGAGCGGCGGCGGCGGCCACAGCGGCAGGGGCGCGGGACAACGGTGAATGGGGGCCCCCTGCAGCGGCGGCGCTGGGGGACGGCGGCGCGGCTAACGTGTCCCTGGAGCTGTCTTCTCAGCTGCCGGCCGGGCCGCCAGGGCTGCTGCTGTCGGCGGTGAATCCTTGGGACGTGCTCCTGTGCGTGTCGGGGACGGTGATCGCAGGAGAAAATGCTCTGGTAGTGGCTCTAATCGCGTCCACCCCCGCGCTGCGCACGCCTATGTTTGTGCTGGTGGGCAGCCTGGCCACCGCCGACCTGCTGGCGGGCTGCGGTCTCATCCTTCACTTCGTGTTCCAGTACGTGGTGCCCTCAGAAACGGTGAGCCTGCTCACGGTGGGCTTCCTGGTGGCTTCCTTCGCTGCCTCGGTCAGCAGCCTGCTGGCCATCACGGTGGACCGCTACCTGTCTCTCTACAACGCGCTCACCTACTACTCGCGCCGGACCCTGTTGGGCGTGCACATCCTGCTCGCCGCCACCTGGACGGTGTCCCTAGGCCTCGGGCTGCTGCCGGTGCTCGGCTGGAACTGCCTAGCAGAGCGCGCCACCTGCAGCGTGGTGCGCCCGCTGACGCGCAGCCATGTGGCGCTGCTCTCCGCCGCGTTCTTTGCGGTCTTCGGCATTATGCTGCACCTGTACGTGCGCATCTGCCAGGTGGTCTGGCGCCACGCGCACCAGATCGCGCTGCAGCAGCACTGCCTGGCGCCGCCCCACCTGGCAGCCACCAGAAAGGGTGTGGGCACGCTGGCCGTGGTACTGGGTACTTTTGGCGCCAGTTGGCTGCCCTTCGCCATCTATTGCGTGGTAGGCAGCCGCGAGGACCCGGCAGTCTATACCTACGCCACCCTGCTGCCCGCCACCTACAACTCCATGATCAATCCCATCATCTATGCCTTCCGCAACCAGGAGATTCAGCGTGCCCTGTGGCTCCTGTTCTGTGGCTGTTTCCAGTCCAAAGTGCCCTTCCGTTCTAGGTCCCCCAGTGAGGTCTGAAGGCTCCCTCCCTCCGTCCTCCTGCCAACACCACACCCACAACAAGCCACCCTTCAGTGAGCTTCTCGGTGCCTGCTGATGAACTCTGAGATCCCCTACATCAAACTCACAAAAGACAAAGACGCTCTTTGGCACTTTACATATACAGTGTATACATGTGTACATATATATACAAATATTTGTATCTTCTGAAGGGGTTCAGGATGTGGGCTTTCCTGTTCTGTGAAAAAAACTAACAAAAGATGTGGTCGTGTACTCAAATTGTACATCACATTTGTCAAGTGAAGACATTATGATACTGCTTAATTATAGCACTTTATTTTTAGCTGCTGAACTGCCAAAACAGTGTTGCCATTTTTCAGGGGCAGGGGAAGAAGAGTAAAAGGTGTATTTTTGTTGTATGTGATAGTATATTTTGCTGCACATGCATCAGTAAATTATAACATATTTTGTACACAAATAAACACAAAATAAAAATTTGGGGCCTGTGACTACCGGATTACTATTTAAAAGCTGGAATATTGGTACATTTACTTAAAAAGTTTATTATGTATCATCTCCCTCCTATGAAATCTTAATGCCAAAAACCATATGCATCTGCACATTGTTCACAAATTGTCATGGAAATACTTAATACAGATTTGAGTGTTGGGGGGGGACTGACAGGGAGTAAGAGTCACATAACAGTATTCATAGGACACTAAAGGATTATTGGTTATTGGTATTATTAAGCTACAAAGTAATCTACTCCTTGGTTTCTGGGCGCTTGTGAGTTCTGAAAGAACTTTTAGTTATAGCTTTCTCAGTCTGGAAAGAATTTTAAATGTTTAAAATTCATATTAACTGAGTGTATTTTTGCTGGCCCATTCTTGTAGGAAAATGCAAAGAAATCAATTCTTCCAAGACAGGATTCCAAGATACATTGTGTCCATGAGATAAGTGAAGGTATGCCCAGCAGCCCCTTTTGAGGTGATTGTAGCTTCAAAACACAGGGCCTTAAGACTCCTAAGAACCAAGCATTCCCAGTTCACCAGTAAATATGAGTCATAGTTAAATGGTTCCCCTCTTCCCCCTCTTATAGGATGATGTAAGGATAAATAAGTTAACACATGTGGACATGCTCTGAGCATCTGTGAAGAAATACGCACATGAGCACAAGTTGTTATTGGTCTTAGACCTTGGGAAAATACCACAAGCAAATTTTTTTTCTTCCTACAGTCCACAAGTATTTGTTGAGTGCCTATTGTTTACTAGACACAATTCCAGATCTGGAATACAGAAGTGAACAAAATAGACAAAAAGTTTTCTGTGCTCTTAGTGCTAAATTCTAGTGAAGGAACTCAATTACAGCAAAGAAACACACACACATAGAATGAGAGATTTATTATATAAAGAGTTGGCTTGTGCAAGTTTGGAGGTTAAGAAGTTAAGAAGTCAAGATCTGTAGTCAGAAAGCTGGAGACCAAAGAAAGCTATGTATTGGTATTGTTCCGGTATGTCTCCAAAGGACTGAGAACCAGAAGAGCCCATGGGCGCAAAACCCAAGAGGAACTGGTGTTTCATCTTGAGATCAAATGCAAGAGAATGGCCAAAATTAACAAGACAGCAAACAACAAGTGTTGGAGGGGATGTGGAGAAAGGGGAACCCTCTTACACTGTTGGTGGGAATGCAAATTGGTGCAGCCACTTTGGAAAACAGTGTGGAGATTCCTTAAGAAATTAAAAATAGAGTTTCCCTATGACCCTGCAGTTGCACTATTGGGTATTTACCCCAAAGATACAGATGTAGTGAAAAGAAGGGCCATATGCACCTCAATGTTCATAGCAGCAATGACCACAATAGCCAAACTGTGGAAAGAGCCTAGATGCCCTTCAACAGACAAATGGATAAAGAAGAGAGCCAATTATCATACGGTTTCACTTATTTGTGGAGCATAAGGAATAACATGGAGGGCATGGGGAGATGGAGAGGAGAAGGGAGTTGGGGGAAATTGAGGAGGAGACAAACCATGAGAGACTGTGGATTCTGAGAAACAAACTGAGGGTTTTGGTGGGGGGGGGGGGGCAGGGGGTTGGGTGAGCCTGGTGGTGGATATTAAGGAGGGCACATATTGCATGGAGCACTGGGTGTGGTGCATAAACAATGAATCTTGAAACACTGAAAAAATAAAGTTTTTTAAAAATGCATGAAAAGACCAATGTTCCAGCTCAAGACATTCAGGCAACAGAAATTCCCTTTTATTCTTTTCTGGCCTTCAGTTGATTGGATGAGGCCTATCTACACTAGGGAAGACAATCTGTTTATTCATTCTACCATCAAATGTTAATCTCACCCAGAAACAATTCAGGAATAAGTCTTGACCAAATGCCTGTGCATCCTGTGGTTTAGTCAAGTTGACACATACACATTACACCAAAAGAGCACAATCATCCAAAATAAAGAAGGAAAAGTGTTTAAGGATGAAGCAGTCAACTGTGCCAAATGTTGCTGAGAAGATAAGTAAAATGAGGATTAAAGACAATGACTATAGATTTTTTTAATGTCGATATCATTGGTGAACTTGACAAGAGAAACTTGAAGAGTGTAAAGGGGAAAAATAGCTTGATTATAGAAGATCCAAGAGAATGTGCATGAGCAACTTAGTCTCCAACATCATGCAACAGAGGTCTGACCTTTTTAACGCTGTGAAATATATTAAGTTTTATAGACAAATGGTTTTATAGTATCTGTAAATTCAGAGCCAGGAGGATCGGCCTTATTGCTCATTCATCACATTAACATTTTCTGAAGAACTAACCTTCATCGAGTTTTCAGCATCATCAGACACTTTCAGGCCCTATTAGTATCCAGAATGCGTTCAAGCATACTGAAATAACAAGAGCTCAAGCTGTAAACATTTCCAAACATGTGGTGAAGAAAAACAATATAATTCCCGAGATGGAATTATACATTTTATAATTACAGAGAAAAATTCCTTGCAATCAGTGAATAAAGAAAGTTCAACACTAGGATAATAAGACAGGGACCATGGATCTCACTTCAATCCATTTGGTATTCATATTCAACTTCAGCGCTAGTCCTAATCAAAATGTTTGTGAGAGCCAAGAACAAGAAGATACTAAACAATCAGGTTGTTAATATCCTGGCTTACGCAGTTGGCCAGGCTGTGTAACGTCAATAGGCTTTAGATTAACCAATTTGATTATGTGGGGATACAAAAGTGTGACTAGGTCTTGAAATACTTCTATGGAGGAAGGTCACATATTCATCTGACTAATCAAGTATTAACAATCCCCTGTTTCAAGACCCTATGCTAGTTGCTGGAAGCATAGTCTTTAAGAAAGGCAAGATTCATTTAAACATGGAATTACCTACCCACTTTGCTATGTAATGGGCATCCAAAATTTTCTGCATTTAAAATTGGGCCTCTGATCTTTATCCAAGAACCTTCTATTTTCCCCCCTCCTTACTATCTAGGTTAATGACAATGTCATCTTTCCAGGTGTTCAGGCCAGAAACCTTGAAATCACACTTCCCCTTCTCTTTCTCTCATGGCTCCTGTTCAATGTATCAGTGAAGCCCATTGTCTTTACTTTCAAAATATATCTAGAGTCCAGCCTTTCTTACCATCTCCATCACTGTCATCACCTCTCACCTGAAATGCTGTAGAAGCCTTTCTCTGGTCTCCTGGCTTCCGTCCTCATGCCCTACATTCTACTGTCTACACAGTGGCTCACCTCCATGAATAGTTGCTCCCTTGACTACCCTTCAGACCCAGGCATGAGACCACCAACAGTCTGTTTCAAGAGGACAAACTTGGGGAAAGTAATATTTCAGCCTGGAAATAGGCCTTGAGTAAGAATTTCTTGAGGAAAGAACTCTGGGCTGGATACCTGATACCTGGCCTAAACATGGGGACATAGACGTTTTACCCCAAGAGAAGGAGCACAACTGGAAGAGCCCTAGAGCAGGGACCTCTAAGGCCCGAAGGGTCCTGCATGGGCCAGGATGTTAGTTTTCTATTGCTGCTGTAACAGATGAACACAATCGTGGTATCCTTAAAACAATACACATTTACAGGTGCCTGGGTAGCTCAGTCAGTTAAGCATCTGCCTTGAGCTCAGGTCATGATCTCAGGGTCCTGGGATGGAGCCCCCATCAGACTCCCTGCTTGGTTGGAAGTCTGCTTCTCCCTCTGCCCACCAGACCCCACTCTTGCCCTCTCTCTAAATGAATAAAGTCTTTAAAAAAAAAAAATACATGTGTTTTTCTTTCATAGTTACAGAGATCAGAAGTCTGAAATAAATTTCACGGGGCGGGGGGGGGGCAGAATCTGTTTGTTGACGTTTCCTTCTTTTAGAGTAGCATTCCTTAGCCGTGGCCCTTTTCTCCATCTCCAGTGTATTATTTTGTCTAAATGATCACATTGTCATCTTCTGTAGTCAAATCTCACCCTTATAAGGAAATTTAGGATTACATTTGGGACCTGCCCAGGTAATCCAGGATAACCTCCCCATCTCAAAACCCTTAACTTAATCCCATCTGCAAAGTCTCTTTTGCCATCTAAGATAATAATCATTGCTCTGAGAGCAGTATTGATGAAAAAGTACAATGATAAAAATAAATCAGAGTGGTAAGGATCCCATACAAAGGCTAGAGGAATCCTATGGAAGACTTCACTAGGGTGGCAATACTGAATTAAGTCCCGAAGAACAAAAAACTTTGCAAGGCAAAGGACATTGAAGGGCAGCATTTCAGACCAGGGGGACAATGTGAAGCACAAAAGTGTGGCCCATTTAGAAAAATGTATGCTGTTCTGTATGGCTGGATTGTATAAGATTGAGACCTTACAGAGGAAGTAGCAGCAACTGAGTCTGGAGAGAAAGGCAGGAGCCCAGTCACAAAATACAAGTATTGGACATTGATTGTAGGTGGGAAAAACTGAAAGCCAAGAGACTGCTTCAGAGGTAGGTCCAATCCTGGGAGCAATCCCAGTCAAGGTGATGTGAGCCTCAGCTAAGAAGGGCAGAAAGGGTGAGGAAAAGGAGATGGACTCAAGAGATCTCAAAGTAGAGTGTGTCCAACTCAAAGAATGATTGTGGGGATTGAGAAACAGGTTAGGAGCCAGGGGTATTCAGCTGCGTGGATTCTCTGAGATGGGAACATAGGGAGAGAGGCAGATTTGAGGAACAGGGTGGTGAATCAAGTTTCTCCATATTATATTTCAGGATCCGTGGGATAGTCACTCAGAGGAAGCCAGTGACTTTGAAGTTCACAAAGATGGCTGGGACGGAGACATTATTTTGGTAATTATCCATCTTAAATTAAGGTAGAAGTGAAGCCATGGGAAGGAATGGGGAGAGGTCAAGGTCACAGTCTGGGCCAAATAATATATGGAGTACAATGCAGGAAAGCAAAAGAAAACAGGAGACTGATGAGGAGCATCCAGGGGCGACCCTTGGAAAGCCAAAATGAAAAATGTTTTAAGAAGGTAGTGACCAAATTGCATAAAGTCTGCCCAGACATTAAGTAAGAGAGGATTTAGAAAATGTTAGATTTAGGAACATGTTGGTCATAGGAACCTCTGGGAGAGCAACTTCAGTGGAGAGCAGGATCAAAGTTAGATTTCAGTGACCTGGAAAATGGAATTTATCCCACTTTCCCCCCAATAAATTTAACTTTAAATGAAAGAAAAGAGATAGGGTAGTATCTAGAGGACAAGAAGGGGTCACAAGATAGTCTTTGTTTTGTTTCTTAAAGAGAAGCAAAAAATGAATATATTATTAGACTAAGAGGCAAATACCATATAATGAGGAAAGCAGAGAGAAGGAAGATGGCTGTTGGGGTGAGGCTTCAGAGGAGAAGAATGAGGGTCCAGGCAGGGTGTCACAGGGAGAGAGGGACTTAGCCAGGAGGAGGCGGAGACAGAGCTCCTCTGCTCTGACAGGAGGCAGAGCGGGAATGATTGGTACTGATAGAGCTAAGTTTGTAAGTGGTGGGAGGAAGTGCACTGAGTTCCTATCTGACAACCTCAATTTATCTGAAGGAGGAGTGCCAGTTAAGACACTATTGCAAGAAGAATCAAGAACCTGAGTTAACAACATGGGAACAAAACTGTGACCTTGAGAAAGCATAATTATTTAATCAAAATTAAAGGCCAGCCCATACCATATTGATGGTAGGAATGTAAAATGATACAACACTTGGGGAAATAGTTTGGTAGTTTCTTAAAAAGCTAAACCTATGCCTACCATACAATCCAGCCATTCCACTCCGAAGTATGTACCCAAGAGAAATAAAGCATATGTCCATATTAAGACTGGTACATTAATGTTCCCAGCAGTTTTATCTGGAATAACCAAAAACTGGTAAGAGCTCAAATGTCTTTCACAAGATAAGCAAATGAACTAACCATGGTACAGTTACACAATGGCACAACCAGAAGTTAAAAGGAAAGTACTATTATTGCATACAACAATATGGCAGGATCCAAACAAGATGTGTTGAGTAAAAAAAGACAGGCCCAAAGAAAGTACATAGTAAATTCCAGTTATATTAAATTCTTGAAAATAGTGACAGAAAGCAGGTCTGGTTGGGAGTTGGGGGTGTAGGGATGAGAAAGAGAGAGAACCAAGTTTCACAACGGGTCACAAGCATGATTTCTTGGGTGTACACATATGTCAAAGTTCATCAAATTGTGTACTTTAAATACGTACAGTTCACTATATGTCGATTATAGCCTCAATGTCATTGTAATAAATAAAGTTCAGAGAAAGAATCACAATAAAATAGCAACTAATTAAGAATAATACTCTACTTATATAAAATAAAGCAAAAATTTCAATATGACATGGTGTATTAATCAGAATAGACTAAGCTATGCTGTAGCTTAATTTATGATTAATTTGATATTAATTTGTTATTAATTACTAGTTTATGATTTAGCCCAAATCATAGTGACCTAACACAAAAAGAAATTCTCACTTGTACACAGTTAACTACACTACCTGGATGACTTCCCAAGGCAACTATTTCCCAGCCAGCAAGATAGCAATTCACCTTCCGGCTCTATTCCTGCAACATGAAGCCTTCTCTACATTCACCAGGGCAAGGGAAGGGAACTCTGGAAAGTATCATGCCAACAATGCAATGTTGTGGTTCATAAATTACACGTCTACTCACAACCCACTGGGAAGAACTAGTCACAGAGGGCCACCTAACTCAAGGGTGTGAGGAAATGTCATTCCGTTGAGTGCTCAGAAAGAAAGGTGAATCAGAAATGGACATATTCAAGAATATTTCATCATTCACGGCTTCAAGAACTAATCCATGTTCCCTGCCATTCCAAACTAATCATCAAGTTGTAGACAGAGAAGAGATTCTCAAGATTCAAGCCCAGATTTTCAAGTATCATTTCATATGAGATGGAGTTTTGTGGTCCTTTAATAAAACTTATATATGAGGGCTGTTGAGTTCAGTTAGCAGAACACAGTATGAAAACATACTGTGAGGTTGAGCAGAAAGGAAGCATTGTGCCAGAGAGGAGCCTGATGTTCTAACTCAATCAGACTTTGCCCCTGGTCACACAGGAGGAGAGAATTATGAAAGTTTAGCACAAACCCTTCTCTGAAAACAAACAATCAATCCTAAGCCCATGCTGTTGGATTTTTGTGGATATGCAAATTGAGTTTAAGAGAGCATTTAATGACAGTGGTCAGAGGATCCAGAAACACCTGAATTCCACCCACAACGTTATTAAACACCTTAGGGAAATAGTGAGGGAGAATATCAAGTCAAAATTAATAGTTGTTGGAGGAAGTGGGGGAGAAAGTTTGCTGGGACTGTGAGCTGTGGCTTTGGCATATCACCCAAAGGCAGAACATGCTTGGAGGCTGGCTTCTGTCCTTTTTCCTGAAGCCAGGCAGGCCCAGAGAGGCTCCATCAAAAGATTGATTTGCTTTGCCCAGTTTAAGCCCTCAATATTCAACTCCCATGTCTCAGATCTTGGTATTAATGGTTGCAATGCAAAACAAACCAACATCAAATTTGCAGACCTGAGGAGAAGAGAATCAGGAGAGATAGAAACACAGAAATGGCCAGCGTCCACTTAGCCTGGACCTGGTTGCTTGAGAGGATAGACAAAAGGAACTGGCCAAGACTCCAGACGAGGAATACCACTGTCTCTATCGCTCCAGCCAGAAGGAAGAGCGCGTGCAGCCGGCCACTTACTAGACAGACCAGTCAGATTAGCACTCCTGCCATTTAAGGGTGGGAGTGAGAAAGGTAATGGGAAGAGAACTGTATCTTACAGCGTGGTTGTCTTCCGACTTTCTAACTAGTTGTGAGACCTTAAGCAAATGCTCACCTGTACAGTGGGAAATCACAATAATATCTACCTGCTTGGGTTGTTGTAAGGATTAAATGAGTTAATATATAAAGATCAAAAAGTACCTGGTAGGTCGTGGCATCATAAATACCTTTACCGTGACTGTTGGTGGTGTTGTTATTAAGCAGTCTTAATGTAGGCTGAATTTCCAATAGTCTAGATTTTATAGCCTGAAGTTCATTTTGTTTCTCAAGTTGCCCTCTTTCCTATTTTTCGGTTATCTGTTTTCAGTGATCTATATATCTCAAAACTTGTCATTTCAATATCTTGAGCTGCTTCTCTGAAAATAATATGAATATAACATATGATATTCATATAACATTTTTGACACATGATTAAGATTTATCTCCAAAACAGCAATCCAAGTTGATATTATGCACATTTTTTCCAGTGGACTGAAATTAAGTTCTGAATATGAATATTTGTCATAAAATATTGATCTTTAGGGGCCCCTGGGTGGTGCAGTCAGTTGAGCATCCGACTCTTGGTTTCAGCTCAGGTTGTGATCTCAGGGTCATGAGATCGAGTCCCGCCCTCAGCGTGGAGTCTGCTTGGGATTCTCTCTCCTTTCCCTGTCCCTCACACTTGTGCTATTTCTCTCTTTCTCTCTCTCTCTCTCTCTCTCTATCTCTATCTCATATGTCAAAACTTGTCAAATAAATAAATAAATCATTAAAAATACATACATACATACATAAAATATTGATCTTTAATTTTGAAATAGAACCTTGATACTTAGGAATATTTGAAGAGAATAACACTAATGCTGATTATGTCATCTCAGCTTCCCTCAAACCAGATTCTTTGTACAGAAAAACAAACAAAAAACGAACTAGTAAATATACTTAGAGTCTTTCTGTCTCTCTTTGTCTCTATCTCTCTCTAACACAGACACACACATGCACTATGTAATGTGCTTGGGAGTCCCTATGATTCCTAGGGCTCACTCACTAGCAGGATACACTACACACCCAGTAGTAGTTTGGGTTCAAGGATGCTCTGCAGAGCTGGATTATTTTCTAGAGAAGTGCAGCCATAAAAAAGAAATCTGTCGGGATCCTCTCCAGAGGCATACATGACCAGCAGAGTGAACATTCCAGGGCAGAGAGGTGGCCAAATGAACACACTTGAATATAGCCCCGCGAGTGGCAGGAGAGGGGAGAAGGACCTATCATCACTGAGAGGACCCTCTGAGTATAGTTACTTAGTCCAGGAATGTCGTGTTAGGGGAAAGGGTCTATGTTTTACAAGGCACTTGGGTGTGCAGGTGACAGCTGAGTTGTGGAAGCCTCCCAGCGTGTTGAGTTAAGTCGTAGTGCAACCAAATCCAAGAATGAGTACAATGCCTGATAGTGGGGTGACACTGTAATATTCAAATCAGCCTTATATTAAAAGAACCATTGCTGCAGATGTTATGATGACTATTATTAATGGGAACACACAGCAAATAAGCAGGATAAGCAGGAGGCAGCATTCTTTCTTTCGCTGGAAGTGTGTGAAATCTGTTTTGCACATATTTTACACAAAGGTGCCTACAGAAACCATGGCAGAAGGTCAAGACAGCTAAGCAATCATCTGTTCCATAACATCTTGATAAATTACATTTCCACTGCCCTGAATGCACATCTACTTTATTACTGAAATGGTGACAGCTGATAACATTATCTTTTGTTGCTGAGACATTTAATCAGTGATTGGTGTCACTGGACAGGCTGGTACCAAACCGGTAGAACTTTCTCTATCATGCAATGTGCATGTGAAAACCAGCCTGCTCGAGCTCCCCAGAGTCCATGTAACTCCAGGAGGCTGTGGCTCCCTCCCTTCTTCTCCACGCAAGAGCCGCCTTCTCTGTCCAGCATCTGTTGGTGGTTTGAGTGGTAGAATCAGAGAGGATCGGGGCTGGAAGGGACCTCAGAAGACATCTGGTACAGTTGCCTTGGGTTTCAGAGAGTGCAATCGGGCCTCAGAGAAAGCAGGTCACTTCCCCAAGATTGCACAGCTAGTAAATGAGGAAGGCACAACCGGAACTCAGTTTATCCAAGTCTCCCAGTATGTCTCCCGTGTTGCATGAGGAGATCTGTCCACCATATAGACTCAGGTGTGCTCCCATCTGTCTGTACAGCCGCTCTTGGCCCCTCCCTGTGTGCTCAGAGATGTCCCTTCCTTACTTTTAGAAAATCAGCAGGGCCAGGACTCCCCAGCAGCCCAGTGCCTGTACTGAGCTCTGAGCATTGTAGGGCTGGAGACCCAGGCCTGATTTTTGGCAAGGGGTCGCTGATGGAACTGTTAGCAAAGCCTGATGTGCTCTCTTTTGGTCTACAAACCCAAGGGCTCACTGCTTCAGAGTCCTGGTTCTCTGGTGTAATGGGGGAAGGAAGTTTTCACCCCAGACTCTGCTTCTCATTCTCTCCAGCCTCAAAGTTTGACTGCTTTTCATTGTTCCATCAGAGCCCACAAGACCAAATGAAATCACCCAGGAAGGAGAGTTTGGTGGCAGCTTCCAGCTCCATTGTTGGGGATGAAAATCTTTGGCTAAACATCTGATGAGTTGGTAGACAAGCTGAGTCACCAGCCCTACACCGGAGCCAAACTCTTTTGTGCCCTAGAATTCAATCCAAGACTTGTTCTGGGTTTTGTTTGGTGCTTCCACAGCTAAATCATGCAGTTGACCATCTTAAGGACTTTAGGCAAAGCTTTTAGTCTAATGAGTTGAGTTTTCTACCTCCCCCAATTAACTCTAATATAGAAAAATGAGTTAAAAGTTAAATTTTAGGGGCACCTGGGTGGCTCAGTTGGTTAAGCATCTGCCTTTGGCTCAGGTCAAAATCTTGGGGTCCTGGGATCGAGTCCCATGCTTTCTGCTCAGCCAGGAGTCGGCTTCTCCCTCTCCCACTCCCTCTGTGTGCTTGCTCTCTCTCAAATAAATAATATCTTTTTTAAAAGGTTAAATTTTTATTCTATTAAAAAATTAATAGGAAATTCAAGTGAGTGCCTATCTATGTCTAGAGAAGGGAGGACTTTCTGAGTTTAAAAGCAATGAGCAAAATACAAGGTAAGTAAGAAATTAAAGCATGTGTGCTAAAAGAAACCCTGCCATAAGCAAAATTAAAACAAAAGGAACATAGTAGAGAAAATATTTTTAAAATACATATGACAAAAGTGTTACTCTCTTACATCTGAAGAAATTTTACAAACCAAGACAATATTAATGAACGCAACAGGAAAATTGACAAAAACATGAAAGGCATTTCACAAAGAAAAGTAAACAATGGTTCAATTATATTACCCAAAGAATGTGAATTAAAATGAGATGCCAGCTTTCATCTAGCAAGTCAGGTAATTTTAAATGAAATTATCAAATACAAAACAAAACAGGAGCACCGGGGTAGTACAGTTTGTTAAGTATCTGACTCTTGGTCTCAGCTCAGGTGGTGCACCCAAGGTCATGAGATCAGGTCCCACATAAGGCCCCATCCTTGGTGCAGAGTCTGCTTGAGACTCTCTCTCTCTCCCTCTGCCCACCCACCATGAGTACACTCTCTCTCAAATAGATAAATATCTATCTCTCTCTATATATATATATATAGATATATATAAACAAATCAAAACTCACACTGTCTTGTTGGGTTTCAAATATACATAGAGGGGCACCTGGGTGGCTCAGTTAGTTAAGCATCTGCCTTCGGCTCAGCTATGATCCTGGAGTTTGGGGGATGGAGTCCTGGGATCGAGCCCACATTGGGCTCCCTGATCAGCGTGGAGTCAGCTTCTCCTTCTGCCCTTCCCCCTGTTTGTGTTGGCTCTCATGCTCTCTCTTTCTCTCTCTCTCTCTTAAAAATAAATAAATAAATAAAAATTTAAATATACGTAGAACTAACATATAAGACAGCAATAACGCTTTGTTGCGTAAGAGCAGAAACTTATGAATTAGAAAAAAGGTATGGTGGTGAAAACTGTGCATTGTTTGGGAAAGGGAAACAGTGCTGTATTAGTTTCATTTAGCTGCCATAACTAATTACTACAAATTGGGTAGCTTACAGCAATAGAAAGGTATTCTATCAAAGTTCTGGAGGCTGAAAGTCAAATCAAGGTGTAGACAGGGCCATGCTCCCTTTGAAGGAGAGAATGCTTCCTTGCTTATTTCCGCATTTGGTGATCCTGGGTGTTCATTAGCTTGTGGCTACATCCCTCCAATCTCTGTTTCCATCTTCACATGGCCTTCTAGAACCTGCGTGTGTCTACTCCTCTTCTGTCTCTGATAAGGAACCACCCAGGTAATCCGGGATGATCTCATCTCCTGAGATCCTTAAGGATATCTACGAAGATCCCTTTCCTAAGTAAAGCCACATTCAAACGTGTTTTATTCAGCATGTATAGTTATTTTCGGTGGAAGAATTGGTTTCTCACAAGCTAAGCCTCTGTCATAGACAGAGGTCCCTAATATGTTTCTCATGAATGAATTCAATGAGTTACCACGTTGTTTGGATGGACTCCTCCAGAATGTGTGTTTTCTGTGTGCGTATTTTCAATGTACATTGATGGTGTTGTGCTGCGTGAAAATCACCTTGTACTTTCCCATGTTTCTCTTGGCACCGCGCCTTGTAGCTGTCCTTCCGGCTGCTGTGGACTAAAGATGATGCTGCCCACTGCTGCGTCTCCGTGTGGGCCCCCTGCCAGTCTCCCAATAATTGATCACATTGATCCCAACTTTCTACAACCACAAATAGTATCGAAAGGAACATTCCCAGCCTTTCCCCCTTATTCACCAGCCTGAAAATTTCTTTGAATTATATATACCCAGGAGCAAATTACTATATCACTTGACTCAGAATTTTTTTGTATACTTGCTAATATACAAAACAATTGCTAAATTTGTTGAAGTAACTATATTGTTCTCCAAATGACTTTTTTAAATTTAAATTCAATTAGCCAACATATAGTACATCATTAGTCTCAGATGTAGTGTTCAATAATTGATCAATTGCTTATAACACCCAGTGCTCATCACATCATGTGCCCTCCTTAACGCCCATCACCCAGTGACTTCATCCCCCCATCGCCCCTCACCTTCAGCAACCCTTAATTTGTTTCCTAGAGTTAAGAGTCTCTCATGGTTTGTCTCCCTCTCTGATGACCTCCCATTCGGCTTTCCCTCCTTTCCCCTAAGATCCTCTGCCTTGTTTCTTATATTCCATATACGAGTGAAACTGGATGATAATTGTCTTTCTCAGACTGACTTATTCCACTCAGCGAATGGCCTTACCTCTGTATTCATTGTCCAGGATCTCAGAAATATCCAGCAGTTGGGAGTTTTCCCGGCAGCAGGATGGACGCGGCTGGGATGCTTATTATCATGGCCTCACCCCTGCTTCCTGCTCTGGCCTCCTCAGTTTTACCACATGAACTGGCCCCACAGGCCACAGCTGATCGGTCAAAGGTGGACACCGGAGCCACGTTGAGCCAATCGGATACTCTTCTACCAAAAATTTGGGACAAGGACACCGAATGACCCAGTTAAGGATGCAGACTCTTGAAGTGAAAGTTTATATAAAGTCAGAAATGGACTGGTTCCACCCCGTCCAGCACATTTTTGCACTGAGAGCGAAGCAGGGAGAATGGGTACAGAGAGACACTGACAAGGAGCCTGACCTACGGCTCCGCGGGAGAGGAAAGAAGCCCTTTATCTCTGTGACCCTCTGGACCTGGTCCTTGTGAGTCTGGCTGCATGTTTGTTTCCCATTTTGGATGTCTTCAAGATTGGTTCCTTGTTAAATCCTCAAAAAAAAAAAATTTTAAATTTAAAAAAATAATTGTTTTTTTAATTTTACCTATGCTAGCTTAAACAGGCAGAGTTTCTGGTAACTAGTTAGCTCCTAAGAAAATATACAGCTTATTTTCCTGTCTTTGTAGACAGAGCACCTTTTTTTGTAAGTAGTTTTCTTGGCACACAGCTAACTCGTTCATTTATATATGGTCTATAGCTGCTTTTGGACCTGCCAGGGCAGAGTTGTGACTGTACGGCCCACAAGGTCTAAACCATTACCTGGACCCTCGCAGAAAAAGTTTACTGACCCCAGCTGAATCTTTAGATAACCCAGAGGCATCTTTATGAATATTATCCGTTGGTACAGTGCTGCACTCAGGAATTCTCGAGTTGTACAGAGGGCTGTTTGTGCCGCACTCAACATCCCCAGACAGCTGTGATGCTCTGATGACTGGTTTTTGCTCTCCCCCACCCATGGCCCTTGTGCTCTTTGGGTGGGATGGTGGCTCCTTGGTAGCTGTTCCCCTGTCTCTTGCGGCTGATACCTGCTGGGCCCTCCCCTTGCTCCTTCTTCTTCCCTCTCCTTTCCCTGCAGCTTCTCACTTTGCATTTTTGCCTTTGAATGCAGATTTTTAGGGCCAGCCCCAGGCCTCCCGTGCTTTGGTGAGGAACTGTCTAGACACATTGCCTTTCCTTCAGTCTTCTTACCTGAGGTTCTTCTTACCCATCGTTTCTTGTTTTGCTTTGTTTTTTAAGATTTTATTTATTTATCTGACAGAGAGAAAGAGAAAAAGATGGAACACAAGCAGGGGGAGTTAGGAGTGGGAGAAGCAGGCTCCCCACCGAGCGGGGAGCCCGATGTGGGACTCCATCCCAGGACCCCGGAATCATGACCTGAGCCAAGGGCAGATGCTTAAAGACTGAGCCACCCAGGTGCCCCTTTACCCATCCTTTTAATCATAATTTTCTTTTTCTCTGGTGTTCAGACTCTTGATACCTCAACCTTGTGGAAAGTGCTGGAAACAGAGCAGTGGAAAGATACAAAAAGGACTCCAGTAGTTCTCCAGGACACGTTAGGTACTAGGCATCGGAACAAGTGTGGGGTTGGGCCACCCACCCTGTACATCTTCACCTGGACTTCCCCTGGCTTGGCCCCCCTGCCCGCACCTCTGACCCAACTGCTCCCACTTCCACACAGGGAAGGCTGGGCCAGACTTCCAGATAAATCTCTCCGCAGATTGTTTGGGCACACAAAGACCCACCCTAAACTACACCCTGCTCTTTAGAATCATCATTCTGGCCATCTTTGGGGGTGACGAATGTGAGGACAGACCCCAGACACCCAGATCCATCCACAGTCTTCAGGAGGCAATAAGGTCCTTGAAAACCGGATGTATGATTTCCGCTGCCCAGAGGATGGCACCTTGGAAGTCAGACTTGAGCCTCTGCTCTGACCCTTCCCTTGAAGGGCTGTGTGACCTCAGACAAGGCCCTTCACCTCTGTGGACCTCAGTTGTTCACCTGCAAAATGAGGGGTTCTGCTGGAGGCGGCTGCTAAGTTCTCTTTCAGTCCTGCCACTCTGCTCTGACCAGCTCACCAGCCAAGATCCTATCTGTGATGGAGCGTAGAGAGATGCTGTGTTGGCTGAGAATCGACTTATTCATCAGGATCTCAGGGGAGCCCTTGCTTAAATACCTTAAGAGGGGGTTCATCATATCCAATAGATCCTCTGTGCTTTAGGCAGAAATGCTTTGAAAATTGGTGGACTTTTGTGTTCTAGAGTTCACCATAGAGCTCCAATCCCCTTAGAGAAAGGAGTATGGTGAGCAGAAAAGTGAGCTGATCTTGTCAGCTCCTGTGCTGTATTCCAAAGTATTTCTGATATGGCACATTACTGATGGAAATATACATTATAATAAGGTATAAAATGGAGTATTATTTAGTATTAAAGACAATATGGTTTTATGACCTTACAAAAGTTTCAAATGTAGTACTTGGCCTCTTGTTCCAAATTTCTAGTTCAATTTCCTGCTAGTATTCTCCACACACAGTAGCAAGGTCAACTCTTAATCAACTCTTAATCATCATAGTGAGATCTGGGATGGCGTGGGTTTGCAGCAGCAATCATCTCTATAAGAACAGCCACCCTGCAACACATTTCAGGACTAAGGATGAGTCACTCAAAAATACACTTGCTGGTAGAGTTTTACAGAAAGTCATAGCAGCAAATAGTGGAAGCCATGGTACATGGGAGCCTAGTGAGGAGAAAGGCCAGCTCTTATCCATGGAGGCTTTAAGAGGCTTAAGAGGGACATTTTCTTCTTGGAGGTAAATTAATCCTAAATTAAGAATTCATTTGGAAATTAAAAAAAAAGAGAGAGAGAGAGCTGATGTTTACTGTTCTGTTTAAGAATAAACAGGATGAGGAAGGTAAAATCTGAGCTGGTTGTATGACTTTTGTGTTAAGTTAACGCTTTTAAGAAGGAGCTCTTTAGTGCCTTTGAGCTTATTTCTGATGTGTATTAGTCTCCTACTGTGGCTGTAACAAATCATCACAAATTTAGTGGCTTAAAACAACACCCACTTATTCTTCTGCAGTTCTTGAGGTCAGAAGCCTACCATTGATCTCTACTGGGCTCAAGTCAACAGGCCTGGTTGCTTCCAGAGACTTGAGGGAGAGAAAATAGTGCTTGCTTCTTCTATCTTCTTGAGGCTATCCTTCCTTCACTCTCTGCTCCCCAGAATCTCTCCTCATCTCCCCATCTCCATCATTACATGGCCTTCTCTGTCAGACTCTGACCCTCCTGATTACAAGGACCCTTGTGATGGCATTGGACCCATGCATTTAGTCCAGAATAACCTCCCCATCTCAAGATCCTTAACTTAATCTCACCTGCAGAGTCCCTTTTGTCAGGTAAGGTAACATTCACAGGTTTCCAGGGAATATGACATGAACGACTTCAGGGGCCGGGGGCTGGAGAACAGTCCCTGTTCCACCTACCACACTAGGTATATCCAAATTCTCTATTTGGTGAAAATTAACAAAAAACTTCTTGAAAATTAAGAGAGCAAACAGGTTTTTAGTTAACCAAAGTATTTTAATATCTATTGTATGTGATAATGATATTACAATGTGGCAACAAGAAAAGTGTCCAAATTAGAGAGGACTCACATTTTAATAGTCTCCTCCATTTTTCCTGACAAAGATGGAAATTTTATTTTATTTTTTTTAAAGATTTTATTTATTTATTTGACAGAGAGAGAGATCACAAGTAGGCAGAGAGGCAGGCAGAGAGAGAGAGAGGAGGAAGCAGGCTCCCCGCTGAGCACAGAGCCCGATGCGGGGCTCGATCCCAGGACCCTGAGATCATGACCTGAGCCGAAGGCAGCAGCTCAACCCACTGAGCCACCCAGGCGCCCCAAAGATGGAAATTTTAAATAAAAGCAGCATTTCTCTCAGCTATGAAGGCCAAGCATTTTTTTTAGATGATAAAAAAATTCTTATTTTAAAATTAAAATATTGATTAAATGGAGTCTTCTTGATCAGAAATGAACCCATTTTATTCTAAAATCTCAGAGTTTCTAACCATCGTTACATTCTCCGTACGTGCCCTCTCACTCCTGTGATAGATGCAAGATTGTGATCGGCATCGTTTCTGTTAGTCTTAAGAGGAACCACAGGTGGCACAGATGAGAATACTGTTCCAGCTTGGAACAGCCCTTATCTATCTGGAAGCCAGATAACAACTAGGAAGCGAGCAGAAATGAAGAGCGAGCCTCCCAAGCCGGAGGTCTTGAAGACCCCCACTCAGCATCCTGTACTCTGTTCTCAGGATAGCCATCAGGCCCACACACAGAGCCACACTACTTTACATTAATTACCTAACACAAATGTGATCACCTGATTTCCCGAGGAGACTGGAGATGGAAGGAGAAGGCAGTGATTTACTACAGGAGGACACAATGGCTACAGCATCCGTGAGGTCTGGGGCTGAAGACGTGTGTGGGAATTTCGATGAGCACGCAGGCTCCCACACAGACCCTTCCTGAGTCTCCATTCCAGCAGAGAAAGAATAGCCCAGTCTCCTTCAGTGTGCCCTGAACAATGCAAAATAGCTGTTGTTTAAAAAATTAGCTTCATATCACCTAGGAAAGGAAAACGATGTGTGGCTAGCTCTCCTTAAGAAAACAGAGAAGGGGGTGCCCGGATCTCTCCATCAGTTAACTGTCCAACTCTTGATCTCAGCTCAGGTCTTCTTCTCAGGGTCGTGAGTTCAAGCCCTGCATTGAGCTCCACACTAGGCATGGAGCCTACTGAAGAAGAAGGGGGGGGGGTGGAAAGGAAAAGGGAGAAGGGAGGAGGAGGGGGAAGGGGTGGGGGAAGAAGTGTATGGATGATTTTAGAAGTTTCACAAAAATTAAGAAATGCTCCCCTCACACTCTAATTTGCTTGAAAGGATAAAGCCCCAACTACCCAGAAAACTCGGTCCCCTTAAGTGACTTCCTCTCTGGTCTCTAGGTAGCCATGATTTTTTTTTTTTAAGATTTTATTTATTTATTTGACAGAATGAGATCACAAGTAGGCAGAGAGGCAGGCAGAGAGAGAGAGAGGGAGAAGCAGACTCCCTGCTGAGCAGAGAGCCCGATGCGGGACTCGATCCCAGGACCCTGGGATCAGATCTGAGCTAAAGGGAGAGGCTTTAACCCACTGAGCCACCCAGGCGCCCCAGCTATGATTATTTTATAAAGTAAATTTTCATTAATTCACATTCTACTCATTCAGAATTTTTGATAATTCTATTCTGCTTGAAATGATTAAAATTTTGCCTTTGAATAACATACAAAGAAAGGGTATGCCAAACAAACTACTAACATCATGAGACTTTAGAGAGATATATTTAGTCTGCTTATCAAACAATGTAAATAAAATCCCTTGAAATCCTTCTCTACAAATAGAAGCTACTCAGATATGTTATTTTCTGTTCGTTACTCTTAATGGGGGAACATCTCAATATCAGTTTCAGGTTATGTACATAAAAAATAGTCTTTAAAAGATACATTTCTTTAAATATTAAAATTCAGACTCACCACCTCAGTTTGTCCATGTTAATGAGAGGCTGTTCTCCTTCCCCTGTGTATTATGTTACAGTAAAATGAGTGAAAACTAAATGGTTTGAAACCTATGTAAAGTGAAGATTTCTTTAAAGGCATAATCACTATTTATGATAACTCAGGATGTGAATTATAAAGCCTTTCTTTGTTGAGTTGACAAAATCAAACACCCTTTGAATTGAAAAATGCACCCCAGTATATTCAAATTATACACCTCAATATATACAAAAGCTTCATAAATGTTTGCTCATTGTCCTAATTTTTCTCCTGTAGTCTTATTTTAAAACAATGAAAAAACAATTTTTTACATTCTGTAAGTCACAAACCAACAGATGAAACAATGAAACTGCAGATTGGAAAAAGTTGCATGTATCTCATGGGATCACCAAGGCCCTGGAGTTGCTCACACAGATGCAGATAGAAACATATCTGGGATATGTATCTGGAAGGTGAGGATTAGTATTTAACATTTCTAATTTAAAATCAGTTTAGGGGCGCCTGGGTGGCTCAGTTGGTTAAGCATCAGCCTTTGACTCCAGTCATCATCCCAGGGTCATAGGGTCGAGCCCCACATCTGGCTCCCTGCTCAGCAGGGAGTTTTTTTTCCTCTCCCTCACCCCTGCCCCTGTTCCTGCTCTCTCTCAAATACATAAATGAAATCTTAAAAAAAAATAAAATAAAATAAAATTGCTTTACAAACAGTGGTTGTATCTGACTACATAAACTATTTTGGAAAAAGAAGTTAAATTCAGCCCCAACAAGTATTTTATTTCCTCTGGCAACTGAATTTGGTCTCATTCGATGGCTTATAAATGGTCAGTAATGGGTTAATACTTTCGACTTCTAAATGGTTGATTATTTAAATGATGGTTGAGAAAACAAAAGGTTTGACTAAGTGATATATTATACGTGAGATTTGCTTTGCATTAATCCAGGAGTGGAGGTAGATTGTTATGGATGAAAAAGATGGACCAGGAATTGAGGGCTGCCGAGGGTAGGGGATGAGTACATAGAGATTGGTCACACTCCTCCTTCTACTTTTGGTATGTTTGATGTTTTCCATAATAAAAAGGAAAAACTATTTATGTTGAAGACAGTTGAAAGAAATTAAGACTAATTACTAGTTTAGCATCAGAAAAGGGTGAACTGTGGTTAATTAACCTCATTTTCTTAAATGGCCTCTCCAGGGTCTACACTGTGGACATCTACAGATGGTTCATATAGTTCCGTCCAGAACTGAGTCTTCAGGCCTGCTGGACCCAAGTGTGGGTAATTCAGTCCCAGAATGCTGGCAGCTTGGGGTTCCTTTTCCACAGCATCTGGGTGGTCCCTGGGCAATGTCGGCCTACCCACCATCCAGATATGATAAGTTCCAAGGAATTCATGGATGAACATTATGAGATTTTCACACAATAAAGATTCTGTGATTTTTCTAAACCCTCAGGCCCCTCATTGGCTTTGACCATGACTCAATACCTGATTCTCACTGAAAATGGGCAAATATGTACAAGCACACCTACACCTGCACATTTAGAAATGTATAATTACACCCCTACCTTGTTCCCAAAAGGATTTAAGGTATTTGTGCACATGTGAAATAAAACTTAAATTAGTTTTGCCATTTAAAATTTCTCTCCCTAAAATAAAGCCCTATGAATATTTATCTCATATTTGCATAAAAAAGGCAAACATCTTGTCATGAGACCCTTTTGTTCAGTTGGCTCACATCACTCAAGCTCAGGATGAGGAACTTTCCTATTTATATACAGAATGTTAGATTTGCTCTTGACTGAAATGTGCTTAAGATCAGAAAAGTTGCCCCGTTAAGAATTTTATGTTTCCTCAGTGACATCTGCTTCAAATTCTGATTTCATAATTCTTCAGATTGGTTTTGGTCATGGACATGCAGTTCATGCCTTGTAAACGGACACACGTAAATACGAATGTTCAAGTACCTCTTGCGTGGGGGGACACTTTCTGCTGGAGATTACTCTGCATTCCTCTTTGTCATTTCATCACCCATCATCATTAAGTCTCAGATTCCAAAAGTAGAGAGCAATTTTCTTGCTAAACTAGAGCCAAATCTCCAAAGATGACTTTGACCATTCAAAAACTAAAGAATTGAAAGAATGTTCTGCTAGAGCACCATAAGCAGGGATACTACACTATTACGCCCACTTACGATCAGTGCATAGATAGAGCCTCACTTGACCAAAACTCTGGTTCGTTCGCAGGCAATCAAAGCTTGACCTTCTTGGGTAGCAAAGGGACAGGGTGTGCTCTAGGCACGGCCACTCCAGCCAGAGGAACCAAAGATCATGGAAACAATGGGAATTCACTTCAAATCAAGTTAAGTTGGAATAAGGAATTACAATCACATTTTTTCCTTCAACATTATCAAACAGGCACTAACTCTGTGTTGAGAATTCAAGAATGCCTATGTCCTGGTCCCTGCTTCACTGTGTCCCTGAGACCTCAAATTTGTTCTATCTCTAAGATAACTCTCTAGAAGCTTGGGAACATTTAATATATTAGCCAATAGGAGCAATGAAAAGTTAGTAAATGTGGTCACAGATAAACAAAGTTCCCTCAAGAGCCATTTGGGAAAGCCTAGAAAATGAGTTTTAAGCAAGCAGACCAGAGATAATTCTCCAAATTATCTGTGAGGCGTTGACATCAGTCTTCTCCCCAGACCCTTACACATAGGCCTGCTTGATGGTCCACTTAATGGTTCAAGGCTGCACGTGGAGTCTCCTGGAGACCTCTTAAAGCTCCTAATGCCCAGGTCAAACCCCGGACCCATTCTATCAGAGTTTCTAGGGACAGAATCCAGGCATAAGTATTTTTTTTAATTTTATTTGTTTATTTGTGAGAGAGAGAGTATATACATACATGTGAGCTAGAGGAAGGGCAGAAGGAGAGGGAGAGAGAGAATCTCAAGCAGACTCCATGCTGACCATGGAGCCCAAGGCAGGGCTTGATCTCACCACCCTGAGATCATAACCTGAGTTGAAATCAGGAGTTGGACAAGTAATCGACTAAGCCACCCAGGCGCCCCCAAACATAGATATTTTTTTTTTAACTGCCCAGATGATTCCACTATGAACCCAAGTTGAAAAGCCAGCATATTATATTTGTGATCTCATTTCTTTAAAATAACCTCATGAAGTGAGTGTGTCCATTTCCTATCCTATACAGGAAGGAATTGGCTCAGAGAGGTCTTGAAATTTACAGGGAGTTTCTACTCTATGTTTGTCTGATTCCAAAACTAAGGTTAGAACAAAGGCTTTCCTCCCATTATTATCTCCCATCCAAGTACTAACCAGGCCCGACCCTGCTTAGCTTCTGAGATCAGACGAGATCCGGCGCGTTCAGGGTGGTATGGCCGTAGACTCCTCCCATTATTATCTAAGGAAAACAGCTCTTCAGGTATTGGCCCTAATGTATCAGACTTCAATGACACATAAACAGATTAGTTTTCAGCCTCAGAAGCAAAAAGTGAGACTCTTAGTGAATGGAACATAGGAAGGAAATTTTTCCTTAGAGGAAGAGGTTGGGGTGTTCTGGACTTTGGGTTATGATGACACCATGACTCCTTAGCCCCATGGCCTGATGTAGGTCTCTTGACTAAACATTGAGTTGATTGTGTTGCACTGAAATCTGGTTTGGGCCTGACAGATGGATGCTCTTCCCTTGAAGAAGAAATTGCCTGAAGTGACAAACAAGATGTCAGTGGGAGAAAACTCTTTTTCTCTCTTGAGTTAGGTGTTCTAGGAGTCCAGAGCTCTCCAAGCATGGTGATGGAGGGAAACCAGCACATGCCTTAGTGAGGCCATCTGGAGGCCAAGCAGCAAGGTACTTTGTATTCTTAAACCTGACTACACATCCTGGTCCGTGGACAGACCTTTTTTTTTTTTTTTTTTTTTAAGATTTTATTTATTTATTCAACACAGAGACAGCACAAGTAAGCAGAGCAGCAGGCAGAGGGAGAAGGAGAAGCAGGCTCTCCGCTCAACAGGGAGCCCGATGCAGGGCTTGATCCTAGGACCGAGTGAGGCACCCAGGTACCCCCGTGAACAGACCTCTTTAAACATGGAGATTAAATATGGAGATTCCCAGACTCCAGCCCAGTCCTATGGACCAGTTCCTACAGATGGGGTAGAAATATGTTTTTTAAAGTTTTTCTAGGTGGAAATCACTTAGAAAGAGGCACTGTGGACTGAAGAGGAAGGCATTACATTTTATAAGTACAAGTAACTATCTTCCTCTCTGTGTTTCTGTCCCTTTTGTCCTCCCCCAGCCCACAGCATTGCTTGTTCCAAATTCTAGCCTAGTCTGTCGTGTACCATGAGTTGTGTATCCATGCTTGTGGCAAAATATGAGAAAGGAACTGAACACCAACCTCAGGCAAGTATGGTGATAGAATGCCATCTGGGAGAGCTGCCCATCAGCAGTTAAATTCAAACCAGAAAACCAGATTCAAAGTTACGTAAGCCCAGTTACGTAAGCCCGGAGATCAGACTTCCTCTCTCCGAGCACTGGTTTCCTCACCTGTTAAATGAAATAAAGAATGCCTAGAATGCATTTAATACAGTGCCTGTAGGTTCCCAAAGCACAATGTTTTTTTTTTTTTAAATACTGGTTGCCTTTTCTACGTGGGAATAAATAAAATTGTTCTCATTTCTGCCAGCTTTTTGCTGTGAAAGGCAACCATTTCCTCCCATCCCTGGGCAAGGAGAGCTATACCCAGATGGAGGATTTTACCAATCAATTGGGCAGTGAGGTCAGCCCAAGGACACTGGACCCAGATTAGGCATTGGACACGTACAAAAATATTAACTTGTATATGAGTGATGAAGGATTCATTATTCATTATTTACATTTTATAATAGGTATTATTTAAAAAATGACCCAACGTGGGATTTCTTCCATCTACCAGCCCCCTGGTATAGAAAATAGAATTTAGTCTACACAGAGCTTTCTGAGGAAATCGTCTCCTGCGTTAGACAAGCTCTAGTACTTAGGTTTACGAAAGAGAAACTTGCAAATGGAAAACCAAGTGCAAAGATGGGTGATCAGCTGGGGGCTCTATCAGCTCTCATTTTCCAAGTTTTTGGACTATTTCATCCTTCCATGTAGACCCAAACCACCAGAAGTTGCCATGGTATCTGGCAACTATTTTCTATTATATCCACGGTGTTGTGCTAGGGGATGGGGCCAGTTTGGGTGGGAGTGGGGGACCAGACCATGAAGAGAAATAGCGCATACCCCGGAAGAATGAGGCAGCGCTTGAACTAAGAATAGGAGCATCGGCTCTTCTTGATGTTTTGAGACCCCCGCTACCTGCTCTGTCCCCCCCTCACGGCCCTCCCCGGGGTTCACTCTGCTCTGCCTCTTTGGCCTCTTTGCTGTCCCCGTCTCAAGAATTTTCCCCATCGCAGGACCTTTGCCATGTGGTCCCCTCCACTTAGGGTGCCCTCCCCCCACACTGAATTTTCACAGAGCCTCCTTTCTCTGGATCGGTGGGAACCTGGCCCTGTTGCCTCTTCTGAAAGGCCCTTTCTTGTCTCTCCAGTTCAAATGAACATCCCCTTTCCTCTCCCCTCCTGTTCTTCTCGCTCTCAATCCCTCACCGGATTCCTTCATAGTCTGCTGTATCTCATCATCTATCATTGATTTATGTGTCTTTTAACTCCCTCACAAGAACGTAAAGCCCACTCGGATATTCCCAGTGCCTATCCCTGTGCTTGGAACACAGTTAGTGTCCAGTAAATATCTTTAAATACATGAATGAGTCACAGGTCATAGCAAAGCAAGAAAGAAGATTTGAAATCAGAGAAATTACAGATCTGAGTTCAGAGAGGAAAGGGAGAGCCTCGTGGTGCTGAGGGAAGATGGTTATGGTCCCAAGTCATTGCCTCATTAGACCTGTGGGAATGGGTGTTGACCACACTCCTGGTCATCTCATGGTAGATAGCAACAGGGGTGCCACTGGGTGTTTGGGGGTACCTCAGTAAGATGCCAGAAGACAGGACAGGTTACCCTAAACTTGCTTCATCAGTCTGAATTTGCCTCTGAGGAAGCAGGCTGAGTAATCCTGGAAGGCCAGCCTCCGGGCCATGACCAAGATCTCCTACATGACCAAGATCACGACCAAAATGCCTACAGCATTCTTGCTCTCGTGCTGAGCATGAACAGCCCACATTTATTGAGTATCTCCTTATGGGTCAGGCCCGAGCTTTATCATTCAGTGCCATAGCAGCCCTGTGCCAGCAGGTGTTCCTAGGAAACTGCGGCAGAAAGTAGTTCAGTAACTTACCAAGGTCACCCAGACTAGGAAGTGATAACGCTAGGGTTCAGTCCCAAGCATCTCATTCCAGAAACTCTTCTCCAAAACCCTGCCCCTCGCTGCCTCCCAAAGTGGTTCACACACACAATGGATGGATTTCACTCCTAACCACTCCAGCTCAAGTGGAGTTTGCCAAATATTGAAAAGCAGTTTTTGAGTCAGATAACCTATTTTGCGAAATTCTATGAACTTTCCCTTTCGAGAATGTGGGAGTTCAGTTAATTGATCTATGACAGTGGAGGAGGTCTTCGCATAAGGCTGGGATGGTTTTAACAACCTGATTCTTCAGCATCTTCCCAGCACAGGGAAAGAGCCCGTTGTGGTCTCACCCAGCTTTGGGGCCGTGGGGTCAGTCTGCTGGTTTGTTGAAAGTCCCCAGAGGCGTCCTGCCACCCCTCAACGAATCCTCCTTCTCCTCCAGTTCCTCCTCCTCCTCCTTCTCCTCAAGCTGCCTTTTGGATGGCTTCCCCATCTTGGCTGGTATACCATCTCAAATTAAAATGCCAGCTGGAGCACTGGCACACACAGGCACACACAGACAGCTCACGTGGAACGCTAAGCACTGCTATTACTAAGAAGCTGCTGGTAGCACGCAAGGGACCAGGGCCCAAATCCTCAATCTTTTTCACCCAAAATGATACAGAGGCACAAAAAGCACAAGTTCGCTGGAAGTTCAAGGTGGTGTTGGGTTTTTTTGTCCCATGCTGGCATACCGTCCTTGGAACTGTCCATGCTGTTGGGACTGCGTGGGGAAGGGAATACATTGTTTCGGCTTCCCGCACAAAACGGCTGTGGAAACTCATCCGTGCCCAGATCAACATCTGGATCTATTAGGAAAGAGTACGGGGGAGATTAGAATCCCTGGTTGTCTTTTCCCCACACAAGTGACAGCTCTCACGGGAACCAGGTAGGCCCAGATTTCCCCTGCTTTTTATCCCCACACGCTTTGTTCTGCTAGACTGTACATAAAGGATTAAAGAGGCTTAAAAGGGGGCCCAGGGGGTGTCCCACCCAGCATTATAGAAAACCGTGTGGCCAGAAATGTGTGCTTTTTCTACCCTAGGTCTGTTGCGATTCAAAACAAGATTTTTTTTTTTCTCATCAGCCTATAGAAAAATATAAATCTGCTTATGGCCAAATTGTAGAAAACTGCTGAAAGACATTTTTAATCTTAGGTAAAGCCTCAAATTACTCCTTTTTTTTTTTTTTTCTTTTCTGGTTACTTATTGTTACAAAGCCATTCCAACAAGTTCTTCTTGGAGACATTTCTAAAAGGCCTCTGAAGCAGGCAGAGCTGAGTCTTCTTATGAAACTCGAATTTTCATATCCCCCTTGACCAGCAGTCAGCTGGCGGTGGGGCTCTCCAAATGGTCCTGAATTCGGCTGCCTCACTGGGTGAGCAACTGTTAGAGTTATCTGTGAAAAATGGTTTTGTTACTGAAATATTTTAGTATTTAAAATTAAATAATAGGGCGCCTGGGTGGCTCAGTGGGTTAAAGCCTCTGCCTTTGGCTCAGGTCATGATCCCAGGGTCCTGGGATGGAGACCTGCATCAGGCTCTCTGCTCTGCAGGGAGCCTGCTTCTCCTCTCTCTCTCTCTCTCTCTCTCTCTGCCTGCCTCTCTGCCTACTTGTGATCTCTGTCTGTCAAATAAATAAATCTTTGAAAAAAAGATTTAAAAAAAATAAATAATAAATAATAAAATAAAATAAAAAATAAAAAATGTCTTAGCTACTAAAGTTGGACAAATGTACACCCTGCACTTCAGCCATTTTCTTTGTCACAGATTTGGCATTTTCTAAGGTGGGGCCCCAAGCAATATAATCCTATCAAGGGCTTCAGATAGGCAGACTTGTGCAAGCATATTCATAGCAGAGCTCTTCGTAAAAGTCAAAAATCAGAAGCGGCCATAATGTCTCTCAACAGTAGAATGGTTAAATGAGGTCTGGTCACAGAAGAGAATTCTACCCAACAGTGAAAATGAAAAACTATCGCTACACGCAACGACATGAGTAACCTCGTAAACAGTGTTGTGTGTAAGGAGCCAGACAAAAAGGAAGATGTATTGTTTGAATCTACTTGTATAACGGAGTTCAAAAATCTCCAGCAATAATGGCTACCGTGGTGTTTGCTTTGTTAATCATGACACGGGCTATATATCGTGTGTTTGCTGTTCTTTTCCACACGTGAGTTATACTTCACAACAGCAATGAAGTGATATTTTTAAAGAAAATAAATAGGAAGTAACTAAAGTCAGTGCATATGGTCCACATCCTCCAATAATTTAGGGGGGGGGGACTGGCTTCGTCTTCATCTTGGTACAATTCAAAGATGGATCAGTGAGGCTAGAAACCAAAGGCAAGAGTGAGTCTCCCCAGGGACATTTAGTATTGCTCGAAATCAAATCAGCTCCGAAGTTCCAAGTCTCACTTGGGAAAGATACCTAGTGTTGAACTCTGGAGTTTCAAATTCCATGTGACCAGCTTCCTAAAGGCTTTTTATTTGATGAACAAATTGCACTGCCAAGAAAACGTCAAAATTCTATCAAGCTTAATTATGCAATTTCTGTCTGTAAATGACATCCCTCCTGTACCTGGTGAGACCCACCCATGCACTAATAGGATGTGACAGCTACATCACCAACAAAGCTTCCCCCGCCTTCAGTTCTCTTCAGAGGTGAATGTCTCCTGTTTGGGAGGCACTGACAGGCCCTTTAAGAAACATGAATTCAGTGAAGTCTCAGACTGGGACACTGAGACCACCGAGGCTCACCGAAGCACCATCCTTGCCACCAATGGCTGCCCACAGAAATGAGGAGAAGGAATTCATCACATTGCTACCTTTTCAGACCAAAATTCGTTCTTGATGGAAGTTGTGGCATTCTGTTTGCTTGGGTTTTTCTTTGGTCAAGGTCATAGGCAATGTATTCCTGTCCAAAGATCTGGAAACCCAAAGGCATCCATCCATGAGCATCCTGAACTGAGGATTTGTCTAACCTCATACTGTTACCACCTGTAAGGCAAAAGGGAAAATACTTGTTCCAAGGGTTTGCCTTGTTTCTTTGTCCTCTTTGAGTGAATGAGCAAAAGATTGAAAGCTTAGGATTCTGATCCCAACAGAAATAAAAGTTCTTTCCGAGCTGGCTGCAAATATATTCCTTCCCAATGTATTTGGGCCGGGAAAGGAAACATCCAGTGAGCTAGAAAGAAAAAAGGAACAGTCCCCTCTCCAGCTCCCCTGAACCACACACCCAGTCCTTCCCTCAATTCCCCACTTGTTTGGAGTCCAGTGGAAAATGCCAGAATTTAGAGATCAATCAACACTCCCCATGCCCTCCCTCTACCCCTGGCTCTCTTGGAACGTTCTTGGAAATACAGAGGGTGCCACTAGAAGAAGGAACTATAAGGTAAGAGGGCTGGATGCTTGTGAATGTTTCACAGGTAGTATGCAAGCAATCTCCATGTCCAAAATTGCAAACTCTCATGCAGGCGCTGACATTATCCTACTGGTGCTGATCCTACTAAAAAACATTTTGGTAATAGTTCTTTTGAAATCATTTGCGCATGCAGTGAGGCCCTTTTGTAATGTAAGTATTGGGGGAAGTGTGTGTGGATGATTTTATGGAGCTAGTTCAAAGAAAGGGACACGTTCTTGGCTTTCCCTCGTAAATATTTTTAGAGGGGGTAGAGGGAGAAAATGTCAGGAATGACAAACGGAAAACTCAGGGCTGGAAAATTCTCTAAATCCGTGGTTCTCAAACCGTGGCCCTTGACTGGTAACCTCACAATCACCTGGGAATTTTTAGAAATGCATGTTCCCCACACTCTTTCAGACCTACCTAATCCAAATTTCTAAATGTTCCAGGTTTCTTTTTTAAGTCTGATTTCATTTTCACTTTCTTCTCTTTGTGTAAGAATAACTACTAACACCTTTGGATTTCTTTCCAGCCATCATGTGGGGATCCGTGTGTGAATAGATCCTGTCCTCTCCATTCGAAACCGTATGATTTCACGTTAATACAGAATAACCCGGTCCTGCTTTCCGGTGTGATCTGGGTCACTTCCGCAGCTCACCGATCTGGTTTTCCCATAGCTAGTGGGAAAAAAAGAAAAATTACCCAATGCAATTTTCCCCTCAAGAAGCAGCTTGCTTCTCATCTTTAATTAATTCTCTTCCTTGCAGAAACTCTATTCGAGTTAAATCAGGATTCCCTGACCCTCTGTGAGAGAAAAAGAGCAATTTCTCTATCCCAGAATCCCCCAGAACTCCTAGGCATGGGGGATGGGCTTGGTGGAGGAGAGGGAGGCAGAGCGGGCCTGAGGTGTAGGGGAAAGTAGTCTCGAAATCCAGAGAAGCTCCGGGGTGGGGGGGACCATGAGATGCTGCATGGAAGGAAACGGATCTGGAAGCCATTATAAGCGGAGGCTCGTCTGACTCTATCTGAGACATACTTCCTCCTTATAAAACGATTTCGGCACCTTTTTTAAAGTAAATTCAAAAAAATGAAGAAGAATTACATGACAATAGATGCTGCCTCTCCAGCCCTGCTTCTTTCCCTACTCTCTTTCACCACAGCACTGTGAGTCCCCAGACAGATGTTTGTGATTTCAATATGGAGGATGACAGCGTCATGAAAGATCATGTGCACCAAATTCCAACTTCTTTCAACAATTTCTAACGACTGTTGGAAAGGAGCGGAAAACTCAAAACATTTATGACATCAAGAACTGCTTTGGGAAACCCTGAATAAATTTTCAAATCTCTCTAACAGATTTGTTTCCACAGAAGAGAGAAACAAATGGACCAACAAAACAGAGTGTAGCCACTCAATGGAATATCATTCAGCCATCGAAAGAATGAAGTTCTAATAGAGGCTACAGCATGGATGAGGTTTGAAACCCTCATACTCAGTGAAAGAAACGACGCTCAAAAGACGCATATCACACGATTCCATTCTCCCAAACAGGGAAGTCTATAGAGAAAGTGGATTTGTGGTGCTCCGGGCTGGGGAAAAATTAGATGATCACTAAGGGTGTGGAGTCTCTTTAGGAGGTAATGAAAATGCTTTAAAATTGTGATGATGGTAGGGCGCCTGGGTGGCTCAGTGGGTTAGAGCCTCTGCCTTCAGCTCAGGCCCTGATCTCAGGGTCCTGGGATCAAACCCCACATTGGGCTGTCTGCTCAGCAGGGAGCCTGCTTCCCTTCCTCTCTCTCTGCCTACTTGTGACCTCCCTCTCTGTCAAATAAATAAATAAAATCTTTTAAAAATAAATACATAAATAAAATAAAATGTGGTGATGGTTGTACAGTTCTGTGTATACACGAAAAAGCAGTGAATCGTATCCTTTAATTGGGTGAATTGTATGATGCTGTGTGAATTACATCTCCATAAGCTATTTTTCTTTAAACTCTGTTTTCCTAAGTTGTTAAGGTTTTGTCGGGAAACCAACCAGTGGTGCTGGAATGAGACCACCTTTATGAGATGGATGATTATGAGTTCATGTAATGCAAGTTTCCCCCAAGGCTTGACGCTACTTCCATAAAGTAAAATCTGGAGAAAAATTGAACCCCAGGCTTTGGGGCATTGAAAGGAAAGGATACAAACCAAATGAGTGGAGGAGTAGAGAAATGAGGTGAGGAAAATTTACATGAAAAGCAGGTGTTCAGGGATGTCAAACAGTGCCTGAATAAAGACTCCGGGTCCTCAGTGACCTGGAGGGCAGCCACGGCGAGGACTGGGTGACGTAAGAAAGCACTGGCAGGTAACCCGGCAACACGCGTGAGGAGGGGCCCTGGGCACACTGGAGATGGGGGCCAGAAGCAATAACTGAATGGTCCAGCTGTAACCCCCACTCCGCCTACGGGTCCATCTGCTGGCTGAAGGTCAGAGGACCACAACTGGCTCTCGGCAAAATGCCCTCAGCAAAACCCCCAAACTGACCAAGTCAAAAAGCAGCATCCTGACACAGACCCTCGACTAAGGTTCCAATCTGGAACACAGGTGTCTGCACTCTTTGAGAAAGAGTACACAACGTGGGGTCGATGGGCTAAACTATCATAATCCTAGTGGGCGAGGGGGCTGGGTGGTTATGCCGCCGAATGAGCAGGACCTGCCCCAATCTTCACCGAAGGCAGAGCAGACAGCCAGAACCCACTGACCCAATAACACTAGAGGACACACAGTGTCCATGGGATTTTGAGGAAAGCTGTTAGAGGAGGGGCCAGAAGCCAGAAGAGGGCTCGAATCTAGAATCCTTGAAGGGAGGAGGGCTCCCTACACTGTCCAAGCTGACCAGCCCAAGGCAGTGGTTTTCAAAGCGTAGTCTAGAAACTTACTAGAAAAGCACATCCCTGCTGAATCAGAGACTCTGTTTTAACGGGATGCACTGAAGTTGCAGAACCATTGGCTAAGTCACTTCTTCCTCCAGTGACGCTAATATGGAGCACCTGGGAGCTAAGTCCTGCAAACTTTCTGAGGAATATTCAGTCGGATGGTCAGCAGCAACTGTGTCTGAGGAAGAGAAATGCCCAAGTAACATGCACCAAGAACAGAAAACCATTGAGCTCTACCCAAGCCCAGCAACGCATGCTGGGCCTTCCGCTGACTCCCTTTTATAAGCAGAGCCCAAAGGATGAGCCGAGGTCCTGCACAAACACATCTCCCCACCCTACCCTGCCCTCCACTCACTTCCCACAGGGTGGGGATTCCTGAGAGTCCCCACCTTCAAATAGGGCTTTCTGGTTATGAAGTCCACCAGCGGATATGGTGGCCTGGGTTATTCCATACAAGAACCTCGTGAGGTAGGGCCTCCCCAGCAGACATGAGGAAAAGGGAGCTCACTAAAGATCACCTGACTGGGAGAGAGGGGTACCAGGAATACATCTCGTCCTCTCTCTCAGGTCAGAGGGCTGTCCTGTCCCCTGAACAGCTACCTTCCTGGGGAAAGGGCTCCCAAAACCTCACACAACTGACTCAAAGTCTGGTGGTTCTCAAAATGAGAGCGGATATTCCAGGTTTCTTCACCTTCCCCTCACTGGTCCTCAATCCCTTCCAGAATCTACTACCAGCCTAGGTCATGAGGCGCTTCTGTTCATCAGTCACCCTGGTTGGGTGTGTGGATGGTTAAGTCTCTGTTCATGGGCCTGGGAACCCCTACCATGCATGCACTCTTGTTTCAGGAATACTGACCCCAAGAGAGCCCTTGCTCCCAGCCTTGCACCATTTAAATGGTCTGTTTGGGGACTTTGCCTTATTTTCTTTCCCCTCCCCAGTCATTCCACAGTTCTGGATCCCAGCAAACCCACTACCATGTTTGTGTTTGGTAATAGTAGAAGCAGATAGTGTTTCACTTAATAACGAGTTATTGTAGAAGTTGTTCCACACAATTCTAGCATTTCACAGCCTTGTATGTGTATGTGAGAGAGAGAGAGAAAAAGATTATTACATGACTGAGAGGTACCTTTGGGAAACACTGTGTGTTGCACTCCCCTTTACAAAGCACATTAACTTGTTAAGGGCTCTGAAAATTCTGTTATCAGGAAACCTACTGAACTTTATTTGCTCATATCCTCCCAAATATATTTGATTACTGAACTATTTCTCATGGGAGACTTACTTCTCAGGACAGGAGTGTCCCATGGAAGGCATTTAGGGTGATGGGATCCTACCTTTTCCCCCATCCCATACTTCTCTCTGTTGGTTTTGTCTGAAGCAGACTAACTGTCTGCAGCCTTCAGAGAACTATGGCTCTCACTCTTAGATTTTTTCCGCAGCCCAGCCTTCTAGGAGTGGAATCATCCTGTCCCTTGGAGCCTGGCTGCTTCTCATTAGCCCCTCCCCACTTCAATGAAGGACAGAATAGCCTCTAAGTCCACAGCCCACTAAGACTCACCATGGAAATCCTGGTTTTCTATCTAAAGGGTGTTTCTGGTATTTCCTTAATCCTAGGACAGAGAAGACTGTGGTTTTGTAAGCTTGGTGAATGGCTCAGCCTTTCATGGAGCAGGACCCCAACCCCCACCCACTACCACCCCAGCTTTCTTTGGTGAAGGATAGGTCAGGCATAGTCTTCAACCTGTTGGAGATATAGAATCACAGATATACAGCAGAATCCAGAGTCATTAACAGAGACTTGTAAGAAATGACTAAAATGCAGACCTGGGCTTGGGAGGGAGGTCAGGGCTAGAAC
The DNA here is from genome assembly GCF_030435805.1 of Mustela lutreola. Classification (NCBI taxonomy): domain Eukaryota; kingdom Metazoa; phylum Chordata; class Mammalia; order Carnivora; family Mustelidae; genus Mustela; species Mustela lutreola. The sequence goes on along the minus strand of NC_081295.1, from coordinate 22,132,038 downwards.
TAGAGCACAGAGCTCAGGAGGGAGGACGCTGAGGACAGCAGAGCTTCTTCAAGGGCAGAATGTGAGACTTGAAGTCTGAGGACCAAACTCAGAGTCAGAGACTTCACTTGGCATCCTCGACCTGAAAAATCTCTCATTTGTTCTCATTAGACCCATTAAATCAAGTACAACTTAGAAAGGGCTGGCGTTGGCACTATGAACACAGAGAAATTTCACAGCAAAAAAAGAGGATGCAAACACCGAATTACCATTTTCAAATCTTTAGCAGAGGTACAAAGAATTGACAAAACAGAAAATTTCTCAAAGAATAACATGTTACGAAATGTTGTTCTGCATACCTTTGGGAAGCCTCAGAAATGTGAGGTAACTTCAATAGAATAGCTGCAGTAAAAACTCTGGGTATCTTTTACAGCTTCTTATAAATGACAACTCATCTTCAGGCTCAGAATGACTTTCATGTCACCATGTATGGCTTCTACCCAAACTCTGCAAACCATCCCCAATCATCCCTTACACATTCCTCACTTCCAAGCACTGGGATTTAGAGCTCTTTATTTCCAAGGAAATATTTCTCATTCTGGTAGCGATGTCCTAGAGGAGCCAGTCAACAATATTAGAAAGAACAAATGCAATTAGTTATTGAGAAATAATTTGACTATAAAACAAAAATGTATTTCGAAACTGAATTCACACAATACCACCTCAAAATGATCTTACGATGGAGTAGAGGGAAGGAAAGAGAAAAATTCATAATCTTGGTGGCCTTAAAAAAAAATGTGCTATTTAGAACAAAATAGACATCTTTCTCCTGCATTGAACAAGTAGCCCCTAACTGTCTTCTTTGAGGCTTTTGCAAAAGATTACTCCTGAGGCAGGAAACCAAATCTAATGTACTCATTGTCATGAAAGCTAAGATTACATTATATTTCTTCTAAATTGGTCACCTAATGAGATGGACTCCAGGTGAAAATTGAAAGTGTGTTCTCCCGCTATCTTGAACTCTTGTTAAGGGAGGGTCCCTCCGTTGCCTTTCAAAAAGTCAAAAGCCCCTTAGTGGCTTACAGCATTTTATACAGCTTCTCTATGGCACTTTCTCAAATTTAGCACTTGCTTTGGAACATCAGTGAAGATAACAAAGGGTCTGACTGGGTACGTGTGCAGCATGCTCAAACAGGAGCTCACAGTTTTGTCCATGGCCCCTGGAGATTGTTGTGCTTGAGGATGGTTGTCAATCATCATTGGTAAGATTCTTTTATCCATAGATTTGTTAAGACAAAAATCAAAAGGAACTCTTAGCAATGAAACACTGTCTCTCCCCTGTTCTTTTATAGGCACATTGTTTTAAAACGTATCTGGGTTTCATCTTAATCATGGATGGTAAGACACACAGACATGGAAACAAGTATTAAGAAAAAATTTTTACTGGGAGATTTCTAGAAATAGGAGGCATGGCATACCACCACATAGGGCCACTTTGGGAAGCACGAGGGTTGGTCAGGAGGCAGAGGAGTGAAGGAAAAACCTAAGCCAAAGCCTTTATCATGGTTTTCCCAGAAAGGAAAGGATGCAGCAAAGTGATTGAGGGCAGGGGACACAGTGGGTCGGAGTGTGAGAGAGATAAAGGAGGTGATTGAAAATATGGACTTTGGATTGGTTGCTTTGCCTGTGAAAGGCGTGCTCACAGGCAAGTTGTTTACTGTCTCTAGGAATTAGCTAACCCTGGGGAGGGACAGTCTTTCCAGGATTAGCAAGGCCCCAAGATGTCAAAGCACCATAAAATATATAAAGTGGAAAACATCACCTGATGTCCTTCCTGGCAATTCTCATTTCCTCCTAACTCCTCTCCAACAAGGGACCAGGCTAGTCTTGATGGGCTCACTAGGCCCTAGTAGTACAGTACTACTCTTTCCCCATGCAAGAACCCTTCCACAGCATCCTGGCTAAGAAACATTTTATGACACCTGTATGTCAAAATCACTTGGAGTCATTCATTAAAAATACAGTTCCTTGATCAAATTCCAGACTCACAAAATCAAAATTTTCCAAGGCCTTCTGAGATGGTTAATCTAATGTCAAGTTGACCGGGCCCCAGGATACCCAGCTATCTAGTTAAACAATATTCTTTTTCTTAATAGGTGTGCTTTTTAAATTTTATTTATTTATTTATTTGAGAAAGAGAGAGAGAGAGGGCACGAGCCCCAGTGGGGGATGGGCAAAGGGAGTGGGAGAGGAAGAGAATGTCTAGCAACTCTACCCTGAGTGCAGAGCCCAGTCTCACAGTCCTGAGATCATGACCTGAGCTGAAACCAAGCACCAGATGCTTAACCAACTGAGCCCCCAGTCAGCCCCTGATTAAATAATATTCTGAGGGTGTTTCTGGATGAGATTTGAATCAGTAGACTGAGTAGAGCAGACTGCCCTTCCCAATTTGGGCCGGTCTCATCCAATCCATTGAAGGCTTGGATAAGACACAAAAGGCTGAGGAACGAGAGAATTTGCTCTCTCTGTTGGATCCTCTTTTGAGCTGGGGCACCAGCCTATTCCTTCCTTTAAGCTCAGAGAAGGATTAACACCACTAGCTCTCTTGGTTCTCAAGCCTCGGCGCTAAGGCTGGAACTTTACTATCTGCTTTCCTGGGTCTCTAGCTTGCTGAATGCAGGTCTGGGGACTTTTCAGCCTCCATAACTATATATATCTCCTGTTGACTCTGTTTCTCTGGAGAACCCAGACAAATACACCTTGAAATTCCATCAAGTGCCTCAGATCCGCAGATTAAATTTGGGATGTGTACCCTCTGGTCCCCTATCCCTTCTGGCCCAAGACTTCTGTGCCTCAGCACACACAGAGTTCTCCTTCCTCTTTTTTTTTTTTTTTTTTTTAGTTTTTAGTTTTTATTTATTTGACAAGAGAGAGATCAGAAGTAGGCAGAGAGGCAGGCAGAGAGAAAGGGGGAAGCAGGCTCCCCGCTGAGCAGAGACGTCCATGTGGGCCTCGATCCTAGGACCCTGAGACCATGACCTGAGCCGAAGGCAGAGACTTAACTGACTGAGCCACCCAGGCACTCCTCTCCTTCCTTTGCTTGGTACACTAATGCCCAGAACTATCCATGTTTCTCTATATCTATGAGTCCACTGTCCTGACTACTGTAGCTTTATGTTAAGTCACAAAATCATGCAGTATAACTAAAAGCTCCAAATTTGTTCTTTTTACTGAAGGTCAACTTTTTATTCAAAATTGTTTTGGCTATTCTAGGTCCTTAGCATTTTCCTACACATTTCAGAATCAGCTTGAAATTTCCATAAAATTCCTTCTGTGAGTTTGGCTGGAAATGCATTGAATCATAGAGCAATTGGAGGAGATTGGACATCTTAATAGCATTGAGTCTTTCCATCCATAAGCATGGTATATATCTCCATTTATTTAGATTTCCTTTAATTCCTCTAAGCAATGTTTTACATTTTTCACTATATAGGTCTTGCCAATATTTTGCTAAATTTATTCCTAAATATTTCATAATTTTGATGCCATTATAAACAGTATTACTCTTATGCTATTACTAAATTATTCATTGATTATTCACAAAAATTCAATGATTTTTGTATACGGGCCTTGTATCTTGCAACCTTGCTAAATTCATTTATTAGTTCTAGTAGATTTTTTGTAGATTTCTTAGGATTTCTTTATATAGACAATCATATCATCTATAAATAAATGCAGTTTTATTTCTTCATTTCTGATCCATATATCTTTTATTTCTTCTCTAATCTTATTAAACTGGTTAGAATCAGTACAATGTTAAATAGTAGTGATAAGAATAAACATTCTTACTCTATTTTGAATCTTAGGAGGAATGCATTCAGTCTTTTTTTTATTTATGTATGATGATAGCCATAGGATTTTTGTTGATGATATTTATCTAGATGGGAATATTTCCTTCTGATCTTAGTTTACTGAGAGGTCTTTTTAAAAAAAGATGTTTTGAATATTATCTAATGCTTTTTATACTTTTAATCTGTTGAGATGATCATACTATTTTTCATTATTAGTCTGTTTAATGTGATGGATTACATTGACTAAGTTTTGTATGTTAAACCAACCTTGCATTCCTAGGATAAACCTCACTTGGTCATAATGGTCTTCTTTGCTGGATTTAATTAGGCAATATTTTTAAAGAATTTCTTTGTCTTTGTTCAAGAGAGATATTGCTCTTCAGCACTTTTTATGTGCCTAATATCTGCATTATCTTATTTTGAGTCTCAGAAAAATTTTATGAAGATAATATGTCGTGCAACTTAATGTGGATATAGGACTTTAAAATCCCTGTCAATCAGACACTTATGCCAACACTTTTTTCTTTCTATAACGTGTATTGATAATTTTTAGATGAGAAAACTGAGATTAAGTTTAAGATAAGAAAACTAGATTAAGAACTGAGTAACTTGTCCAGGTGTTAGAGCTGGGATTCAAACCCAGGTCTGTCTGGCTCCCACCTTAATTCATGCTGCCTTTAGAGGGAAGTGATTCCTTTTCACCTTGTGTAAGGATTCTGTAGCACTTAGAAATGCACTTGGCTACAAAGAACAGAAAACCTAATGGACAATGACTTGTTTAAATGGACTTTTTTTTTTCATTTTAGAAAGTCCTGATTTATGAGGTTCAGAGTCGGCACACTGGCTTCTCATTGTCACAGGGACCCAGGTTCCTTCTGCCTTTCCATTCAGCACTCCCTAGGGTTTGCCTGCCACCTCATGGGCACAAGCTGGCTGGTCCATCCTCAGCACGGGGACAGGTTTTAAGCAGGAAAGAAAAGACAGGCAGAAAGCAAAAGGAGGTTGCAGTTCAAGTCTGCCCCCCCTTTTAAAGAGTGTCCCAGAAACAACAATTAATTCCTTGGCCAGAACTGGGTCACATGACCACCCATAGCTACAAGAAAAACTGGAACTGCGGTGTTTCCCCCTAAGCACACTGTCTACCCCCTCAGGGAACCTTGTCACCCTTTGCAAAATTAGGTATGATTAACAAATGGATTAGAAAGAGAGTAACCTTCTGCTTGGACTTTTTCCCACAGGCCACCAAATTACAGTGTAATATGTATATGATCTCATATACATGAATTTGACTCAATTATAGTCAGTGGCTCTCCTTAGAAGTGTGGCCTATCTCTCCAGCTCAAGCATTCTGGAAATGAGGATTCTGTGAGACCATCTATAGTCTACGCTGAACTAGAGTTTGCAAAGAGACTTGAGCTGAAGTTCTCAGAGTCGTTATAGCGGGGGTCGGCCTGTTACCAGTTTGTTCAAAAATAAAATTTTATTGAAACATAGCTATATTTAAATATTGTCTAAGGCTATTTTTAGCCAACAGAGTATTAAATGCTTGCGACCGAAGCCTATAGCCCACAAAGCTGAAAATATTACTGTTCGGCTCTTTACAGAAAAAGTCTGTGGACCTCTACTCTAAAGCAGTGCTGCCCAATAGAACTTTCTTTGATGGCAGAAATGTTGTATATCTGTCCAATATACTAGCCTCTAGCCATCTGTGGCAGTTGAGTGCTTGAAATGTGGCTAAGGGGACTGAACAACTCAAATTTAAATTTTATGTAGTTTTAATTAATTTAATGAATTTATTTATTTATTTTTAAAGATTTTCATTTATTTATTTGACAGACAGAAATCACAAGTAGACAGAGAGGCAGACAGAGAGAGATGAAGAAGCAGGCTCCCTGCAGTGCAGAGAGCTCGATGTGAGACTCGATCCCAGGATGCTGAGACCATGACCTGAGCTGCAGGCAGAGGCTTAACCCACTAAGCCACCCAGGCACCCCTAATTTAATTAACAGTTTAATACAACATTGGCTACTGTATTAGACAACGCAGCTTTAAAATGTTAGTGCATCTTAAAGTAGATACAGGCCTTCAAAATTCCTGTCAGTCAGGCACTTACACTGAGTTAAAATTTTTTTCTTGCTATCATTGCTTGAATTAACAAGTTCCTTACATCTTTGCAGCTGAAGAAATGGAGACTCGCCCCAATTAACCAAGTTGCTTAGAGTTACAGTGTTAGCTAAAGACGGATCCCAGAGTCGAACAGTCTCCACATGGCCTGTGTATAATGTGTGCCAGGTGTGTGTGTGAATCCATATTTGGTTCTTTTGGAGTTACGGGGTGATGTGGAGGGCTTTGCTTTTCACTGCTCTCGGTGAAATCTGTGTTAATAACATCTTGTCCATTCTTAGCTCCCTGTTGCTTTTCCTCATATAAGATGATAGAAGGATTTCTGCTATAAAAGATCCTCATTATTTTATCATGAATAGTCTTCTTGGGAAGTTTTCAAAGAGCTGCTTATGCTCCAGACTGTTCATTATGATCCATTCTCTCCCTGGAAAGAGAAAACAAAGGAGACCCAATGACTTGCATTTCTCTGGTAAGGGAGCAGTAGCTGCACTTCACTTGCTCCCAGGAGGAACCAGAATAGGGGGTCCACAAATGCTGCCGACCGAATGACCCTTCCAGCCAAATGTACGCAAAACACCAGCAAGGAATTAGCCCTGTGCAAGTTCAAAATGCAACATTCCCTCCCGTGTTTGGGCATCTGTGGACCCATTCTGGTTTTCCTTGGTTAAAGGGCAGGTGTTAGCAGTCCTTTCTGGATGAGTTACAGAATACCATTCCTCTCTCTCCTTCCCTCCTCTTCTTCCCAACTCCCCATTCACACTGGCCTGGCAACCCGCTTTCCCCATCAAATGAGATAGTGGGGAAGAAACATAATTTATGTTGAAATCCGTGTCATCATGAAAGGAAAGAGTGCCCTGGCTGGGACAGGGCCTGAGTCAGGCCATGTTAGATTTGACTGCTACGTGGGTGAACCTGCAATTTGTGGAAATTAAAACAGATTTTAACATGCTTGCGGTGTCTCTCAAGTGTAATAGTTTGAAAAGACCAAAACTGAAAAAACAGTACATGAGAGAAAACATCTTTATTAAAGATCCAAAGGGTTAATATTTATATTACAGGAATAACTTATAAAGATTTATTAAGAAAAGATTGAATCTCTGACTTATAAATGAGAAATGATACATACAATCCACACAAAAAGAGATATAATTATCCAAATATATAGGGAAAGTGTTCCCACCCCCCATCTCTTAAAATAACCAATAAACCAAAATATTAACCTAAAGAGGAAGAACTAGAGAATATGTATTAAATTGACAAAATGTGGAAAATCTGATAAAACCCAACAACAATGAGACTAATAAAACTTATACATTTGTACCCTGTTAAGTGTTACTGCAATTTGACACAGAACTTGGAAATCTATTTGTCAATATATATTGAAAGCCATAAAAAATCTTCAGATCTTTTGATTGTGAATTGTGTGAGTGGGCCTGCAGCGTTCTGTGTATTATAATGTTTTGATGTTTTAAAAACGCCTCCTGGCTAAGGAGAGATTGCGCTCCTCAGGCTAGCCAGTTCTTAGAGACAACAAAAGCACTCAGCCCGGAGCATGGCTTTGATATGCAAACTAACCAATCCAGTCTACTATCTGGCCCCCGAGTCCCACAAAGCAACATTCCTCTGTCTTAATCCTTTCAGGACCACTGTTCAGCATAAAAGGAGAACTGGAGAACAAAAATAGTGAAAGCAGTTTGATACATTGTGGTGAAAATATTATGAGTGAATTTTTTCCCATTTGATACTAGTAACTATTAATAATGTTGTCCAGGCACTAGAAATATTAAAAGTTTCATAGCTGATAGATGTAAGTAACATCTATTATTGGGGGATATAGGTATCTCAAGAATATAATATGAAAACATCTGTACCCACTTGAATTATTACTTTTTATCCTTTAATTTAATTAAAATGTAAGATAAAAGACATCTTTCCCTAGAATTGATATCTATTTTAATATAATTTTCAAATTGTGAATCTTGTCAAGAATGATGACTGGAGTGGTGAAGGCCAATCTTCCCCCGAGGCCTACTAGAATACCCCCTACCGCCCATGATGCTCTGGAAGAATCCACTGCCCCAGCTCTGGATTCCCACAATCCTTCACTTCACCAGGTGCCAAAGAGGCAATCTTATCTCAGTCACATTTGAGCCCAGAGTGTCTGTTCCTCTCTGGGGTCTGCTTCAAAAGGGTTACATCTCCTCTTGACCTTGCTCTTAGAAATGATTTTTTGAATATGACATCCAAAGTCATATTCAAAAACAAAAGTACGTAATTGGACTACCTCAAACTAAAAGGCTTCTGCACAACTGAAAAAAATAAAAATCAACAAAATGAAGAGGCACCTGTGAAACAAAAGAAAATATTTGTAAACTGAAATCTGATACGGGGTTAATATCCAAACCACATACCTAATAAGGAACACACACAGCTCAGTAGCAAAAAAAGCCAATAATCCAATTTAAAAAATGGGCAAAGGACATGAGTAGACATTTTTCCAAAGAAGATACGCAAATGGCCAACAGGTACATGAAGAGGTACTTAATATCACTAATCATCAGGGAAATGCAAATCAAAACCACAAGGAGATATGACCTCGCTCTTATTAAAATGGCTATTATCAAAAAGACAAGAAACAACAGGTGTTGGTGAGGATGTAGAAGAAAAGGAACATTTACGTTTGGTTGGTGGGACTGTAAATTGGTTCAGTCATGGTGGAAAACAGTATGGAGGGACCTCAGAAAATTAAAACTACTATATGATCAAGCACTCTCACCCCGAGGTACATCTGAAGGAAATTAACTCACAATCTCAAAAAAGAGGTATCTGCACTCCTATTTTCATTGCAGCATTATTTACAAAAACCAAGATACGGAAGCAACCTAAGTGTCCACCAACAGATGAATGCGTAAAGATGTGACATGTATATACAATGGAACATTTTTCAACCATGAGAAAGAAAGAAATCCTACCATTTGCAGTCACATGGATGAAGCTTGAAGGCATCACGCCAAATGAAGGAAGTCAGACAGAGAAAGACAAATAATGAATGATCTCACTTATATGTGGAATCTGAATAAAACCAGATCAGGACACCTGGGTGACTCAGTCATTTAGCATCTGCCTTTGGCTCACGTCACAATCCTGGAGTCCCAGGATTGAGCCCAGCATTAGGCTCCCTGCTCAGCTGGGAGTCTGCTTCTCCCTCTGCCTGCCGCTCCCCCTGCTTGTGCGCTTTCTCTCTCTCTCTCAAATGAATAAATAAGATCTTTAAAATAAAATAAAAGAAGATAAAAAAAAAAAAAAGAATCAAATGATAGAAACAGAGAATAGATTGGTAGGTACCAGGGCCAAGGGGTGGGGGTGGGGAAATGGGTGAAGACGGCCAAGGGGTAAACCTCCAGTTATAAAATAAATAAATTCAGGTACAGCACGGTGACTACAGCTAACAAACTATTGTGTTGTATTTTTTTTAAGATATTATTTATTTGACAGAGAGAAATCAGAAGTAGGCAGAGCAGCAGGCAGAGAGAGAAGGGGAAGCAGGCTCCCCGCTGAGCAGAGAGCCAGATGTGGGGCTCGATCCCAGGACCCCGAGATCATGACCCAAGCAGAAGGCAGAGGCTAACCCACTGAGCCACCCCGGTGCCCCACTAACAAACTATTGTATGTCTGAAGTTGCTAAGAGCAGATTTTAGAAGTTCTCACCATACACACACACAACATCGTGACTATTTGTGAAGTGATTAATGTGTTGACTAACCTTATTGTGGAAATCATTTCTCAAAATAAACATACATAAAATCATCTGTATACCTTAAACTTACACAAAGTTATATGTCGATTATATTTCAATAACACTGGGGGAACGGGATGTATCTGAGGCTGAAACACAGTGAGAATCTAGGTTGGGTCCCAAACCTAATGGCAAGTTTATGATTTTCAATTCAATCAGGAGCTAAAAAGAACCACGTATTGAGTAGTCATGGTATTTCCAACTCACACATAGAATAGGACAGAATTGTTGCAAAACCTAAAACATTAAAGACAATAAAAAGCATTTAGACCTGTACCCCTGGGGCTAATAATATATTATATGTTAATTAATAAAATAAAATAAAAAGCATTTAGATTCCCTGACAAGACCCCACACAAATTTATATCGAAAGTCTCCTTTTTGCTTAACCACTTTTCTCAGAAAGCTGTTATGATAAATGCACCATTTTTAGCAACAGACTTGTTTTCTCTCGTGGCCACTATGATTACACTATGATTATGTTCCCTTTTTTGCTTCGGTTGCTAGGAAGCTCAAAGTCAATTTCGCAGCCCATTTCCGCTGTCCAGGAGTTAATGGTCAGTAACTACCTTCGTGTTTCTACCTCACCTATAACTTTATCTGCTTTTCTTTCCATTATTTTCTCTTTATTTCAGTTTTCCCAACTACTTATCTTTTATCCTGTTGCAGATAATTTTATAAAGTCACTTGAATCCATTTTTGAGAGAAGGAAGCACACAGATTAATCAAATATGGAATTATGCCTATTGTCAGAGTTTCTGACCCTCCTCCTGTAGGCATCTGACAATCTAAAGAAGTACAGCTGGGGGCAGACTGTAAGTTTTGACAAATGCGGACACCTAGAGATCAATTACCCCACCCGAGATGTAGCAATTTTCCCTCACTTTGAAATTTTTCTTGTGCTACTTTCCAGTCTATCCCTCACCCCACATCCACCTGTGCCACCACTTAACTGCTCTCTATCACAAATTAGCTTTCCCTGTAAAGTTTCATACAAATAGTATGTTTTGGGGGATTCATTCATGATGCAGCTCAATTATTTTCATTGATGGGTATATTCCCTCATAGGGATTCTCCACATTTTGCTTATTCATTCATCTGCTAATGGGTTATTTGGGCTGTTTCCAGTTTGGGTCTCATAAAGGTGTTATGAACATTTACATAAAAATTGTTTTGGACATATGCTTTCATTTCTCTTGGGTAAATACCCAGGTTCATATAGTAAGTAAGTGTGTGTTTAACCTCATAGAAAACTGCCAAGCTGCTCTCCAAAGTGAATTTACGCTCCCTCCGGCAACGGAGGAATTCCAGTAGTTTCAAATCCTTGTTAACACTTGTAATTGTCAGTCTTTTAAAATTTAGCTGTTTTAGAGACTGTGTCATGGTGTTTCACTGTGGATTTAATTTGCATTTCTCTAATGACTAATAATTCTGAGCATTTTTCATGTGCATGTTGACCCTTTGTATACCTTCCTTTGTGAAATGCTTATTCAAATCTTTTGCCCATTTTTTCCACTGGATTTTTGTCTTATTGTTGAGATCTTTATATCTCCTAATACAAATCTTTTATGATGACAGACAGGTAGAAATAGCCACAAGATAGTCACAAATATATTTCTTTACATTTAGTAATAGATACATTTTATGTATTTATGAATATAAATACACATATTTCATTTTTATTTTATTTATATATTTTATGTGTTCTATAAATGTATAAAATAAATCTATTATTTACATATATAATTTATTTATAATATAAATACATAAATTTGTGAATATTTTATCCCAGTCTGTGGCTTGCCTTTTCATTTTCTTAACATCTTTGGAAGAGCAGAGCATTTAGTTTTGAACAGATCCAATACCTCAATCTTTTTTTCATGGTGTGTGATTTATGTATCCTAAAACTCCTTGCTTGCCACAGAATCACAAGGATTTTATTCTGTGTTTTCTTCCAGAAGTTTTACAATTTTAGCTTTTATATTTAGGTTTGTGATCCATTTTGAATTAATTTTTGCATATAATTTGATGTAAGATACTAAGCTTGTTTTTTTTCCAAAGGGATACTGGTATCATCTGTTGAAAAGACTATCCTTTTGGGGTGCCTGGCTGGCACAGGTGGTAGAGCAGGCAAGCCTTGACCTCTGGGTTGTAAGATCAAGCCCCACATTGGGTGTAGAGATTACTTAAAGGTAAAATCATTTTTTTTAAATTATTTATTCATCAGAAAGAGAGAGAGAGAAAACTCGTGGGGGGAGGGGCAGGCAGAGGGAGAAGCAAGGAAGCAGGACAGGGCACTTGATCCCAGCACCACAGGATCATGACCTGAGCAGAAGCCAGACATTTAACCACCTGAGCCACCCAGGCATCCCTAAAAATAAACTCTTTTAAAGAAAAAGAAAAGACTATCCTTTCCCCCATTGAGTTACGTTAGCACCCGAAAATTCAATACGTTATTGAAAATCAAATGACTGTATATATGTGGTATTTACTCTGTTTCACTAATGGATATAGCTACCATTATGTCGATACTACACTGCCTTGATGACAGCAGCTGTACAGGAAGCCTTGTAGTCGAGTAGTATAAAATCTCCAGCTCCCACCTTCTTTTGGGGTTCTGTGTAGTTCGTCATCCTGAGGCTTACAGGGACTCCATGTACCCACTTGCCCTTCCCTGAACAGCATCGTCAATAGTAGATCCAACTAATTTCATCACAGATCCCATCAGTAAAACATTTGTGCACCTGTACTTCCAATCTATATACATGTAATTATATATACACTACAGACCCGTACTACTGTACCAGTATTTTGTGTACTTCAGAAAGCACAAGAAATATGGAACGTGTTAGAGAATGAGATAAAGTACTCTTTCTTATTTTTTAATATTTCATATGTTACTTATTATTTATTATATACACAGCATTTAGGTAGGTACCTAATATTCTATATATAGTATGTGATATACACATTAATATTTTCCATTTTAAGAATTCCACGTTGGGACATCTGGGTGGCTCAGTCGGTTAAGCATCCAACTCTTGATTTCGGCTCAGGTCATGATCTCAAGGTCATGAGATCAAGCCCCTTAGAGGGCTCCGTGCTGGATGTGAGCCTGCTTAAGATTCTCTCTCTCTCTCCCTCTTCCCCTTTCTGCCTCTCTCTCATTCTCTCTCTCTAATAATTTAAAAAAAAAAATTACATTAAAAAATGAAGAATTCTACCTTAAAAATGCCTTTCTGTATGCGTGCATTTATACGAGAGAGGGTGTGTGTGTTTCATTTTATCTCATTCTTCAACATTTTTTGTATTCTTGTGCTTTATGAAAGCATAGCATCTACTGGTATAGTAGTACATATCATATATATGTATACACACATTAATATTTTCTATGCCAAGCATTTTCCTGTGGTTCAGTTGAAGTGACCACCTTCCTTAGGAGACCCAAGCCAAGCCCTTCAGGGGCTCTCCTGTCTCTCCATAGACTGACTTAACACCTTCTCCACCCCGTCCACACCTTTCCTCTCTCACACAGTCTCCCCACTCCGCTCCTCCGTCCTTTAGAGTCAGAACAACCTGGGATTAACTCCAGCCGGCAGCTTACCAGCTGTGTGAACATGGACACCATATGTGACTTCCCTGGGCCTCAGTTCTCATTGGTGAAACTGGACCGTAGCACGAACTGTTTTTGGTGAGGAAGAGAGAAGAAACACTTAGAGTGGAGCCTGGCCCAGACAGGGTGGTCAGTGACCGGTGGCCCTCGCCATCAGTTTGCCAGACGGATCACTCCTTCCTCCAGCCCGGTTCATCCTGATCTTCCTACTGTGCTGGGGGCCCTTTACCTTCTAGTTCAAGGGCAACTGGACTCTGAACACTCCAGCCCACGCAATCCCCCCCCCCACCCACTCCCCATGAGCTATTCTCCTGTCTCGACTCCCTGACCTTCCGGACTTAGGCCTAGGCATCCCCTGATTGCTAATGAACTATTTCTGTCTATTCTCACTTCCACGCTCCTGGAGAGGGGGACCACGCAGGTCCTCCTTCTCTGGTGCCCACTGCAGGCGGCGCTCAGGCAAAGCCATTGAAGTGGGCATGTGCCCCTAAGTGCACTCTCCGAAGCCTTCCCGAACCCCCCCACCTCCTGGCATTTTACCACCCTTGGTCCATTTGCTGAAATCATAAGTTTGCCTCCGTTGGCCTGTGAAATCCCACAGGCTCCTGCAGAAGAGGCCACTCCAACCAGACACTCCAGCAGGTTCAGCCGAGCTGGGATCAGCATCCAATCATGTTTCCATCACAACACAGTGAGAAACGTGTGACTGGCCCTTAGCAACGGTCTCTCAAGACAGCTACCCCTATAGAGAGCTCATTAAGTTAGCAGAGCACACGTGAGGCAGAATCTAAAAACAGACCCGAGCTGTCTGAAGTCTCATGCAGCACGTGGCAGAAGCTGGAAAGGGCAAGGAGGGAGCCTTGCTCCCAGGAAGGGCAGGGAAAGAGAGAGAATCTGCAGGGCAGCCAGACCCCGAGGGAGTCCAGGCCCCCAAACAGGAGAGCTCTGGACTCGCTGGGCTAAAAGACCTTGAGGGCCGGCTGGACTAGCCACCCCGCCCCCACAGGCAGACGACTGCTCCTAGGACCGGGAGCTCTCCTCCACTTCCCAGACCCCTAGGTGATTTGGAACCCAGGACATAGCACCGCCAGTATCTGGCTGTGAACAGTATTTGAAATAGTGAGAATCTTACATTTTAAATTCATTTCCATTCGGCAAACCCTAGGCATCTACCTTGCTGCCGATGTGTACCCTAGGTGACACGCCTCACCCTGAAGAGGTCTACGTGGATGTAGGTAGGACATGTAATGAATAGCCCACAACTCAGGGTAACACACAATAAACTAACAGAGGAACAGGGGAGCATTCTGGGATCAGGGAGGAGAAAGGAAGAGTAACACCAGATGGGAAACCAGCTATCATGGAGCGCTGCATGGAAGAGGCAGCGCTTGCCCTGACCCCTGGCACCTGCAAGCTGTCTTCCTCAGTGCTCAGTTGAAATCAGGAAGGACTAGTTAAATGGTTACATAAGGAAGCGTCCAGGAACTTGGTTGTCACTTGTGGCTGGTTGTCGAAGGCAGCCTTGAAGTGCTACAGCTCCGTTTGTCTTTATGGATCCAAAGGGACTCAGACCTCCAAGAGCTGCCACCAAGGACCCTGCAGCTTTGTACTCTCTGCTGGGTGACCCCCTCTCTCCTGGAGCCCATGGAGTAAAATGGGCTTCTGGGCTCACTGTGATGTAAAAATATGATGGTGAACTAGGGCAGCACGTGCTGGTGATTTGCGGCTTTTAAAATGGCTTTGAAATGCAAAACAGTCTCAGCTACCTTGGCTGAATGCTTGCCTTCAAGCAAAAGCCTTAGGAGGGGTTAACACTAATCCCTCTGCCTGAAGTGTGCGAAAAGCAATCTCTCTGCCTCAAGGGGCAGCAAACGTGGAAGGAGAGGCAAGGAGGGGTATGCAGTCCACTCCCGGAAGGTGGTACGTTTACAAAAGAACTCAGAAGAGCAGGTGCGGGAGCAGGCGTCTTTAACCTGAAGGTCTAAGCAGACCATAGGGACAGCAAGAAATCGGGTCAGAAAGATAACAAAGCCCTCACCCACACAAATGCACGTGTGCCTGCTTGCGTGCCCACACCCGGACAGAGAGGGAACTTTCCGGAGTGCGCGGAGTTTAAAACAGGACCACAGACATCTGGACTGCGGGAGCCCGGGCCAGAGATCTGGATCCACGGCAGCTCCTGAGGGTGTAAAGAGAAGAGCGGAGGCCCCCTGCGGGGTGAGAATTCAGCTGTCACCTGCAAAGTCCCTGGGAGGCTCCATCCCCAAGCGGCACACACCTGAAGCAAGAGTGCAGCCCACGCCTGCTTCAGTCAGAGCCACGGTCAAAACCAGAACACCCATGGAGGGTTAGCTCTCAGGTAGAAGTTGGCGACCAAGGGGCTGGAAAGACCTGGAGAGGGTGGCAGGGCTCTTGGGTGAGGAAATGCTTTGTACACACTGTGAACTGTACAAAGGTCAGGTTTTCGCTTTTAAGGAAATTCACTTCAGTTGGAACAGCTGATTCTCAGCCTCTCAGCAGCTAGTGCTGTTGGCTTCACTCCCACCGTCCTCCCTGAGAATTAACTGATTCAAATATTTATTCCTGGGGCACCTGTGTGGCTCAGTGGGTTGGGCCTCTGCCTTTGGCTTGGGTCCTGATCTCGGGGTCCTGGGAACAGGTCCCGCGTTGGGCTCTCTGCTTGGCGGGGAGTCTGCTTCCCTCTCTCTCTGTGTCTGTCTCTCTGCCTACTTGTGATCTCTCTCTCTCAAATAAATAAATAATTTTTAAAAAAATTTATTCCTTTGGTACATGCTTACAGGCCCCTCACACGTGCTAGCTTCAGCAGAATGAATAGGACATGGCTAATGCCCTCAAGAAATCCACAGCCTGGTAAAAATTCTCGAAAGATACTCATTCCACCAAGTGCACGGGATCCGAAAGGAGGCGAGGATGGCTTGCTCTGGAGAGAGGAGAAGGATGGGGGCATTGCTGAATTCTGCACCAGGGAAAGACCAGGCTGTAGCACACCTAAGTGTACCTCTGATCTGTTTAAAAAAAAAAAAAAAAAAATAGCTCCACTGTGAGTGGCCTTTCCACGTGCAACAAAATGAAAATGGTTGTTTTGACTTCGGAATAAGCCGCTATTTCAATTAGAACTTTTCTGAGAACGGACGTGGCCGTCGCTGGCAGCTGCTCCCTGCCGGCTCCTGAGTGAACCCCGCGGGTTGCATGGGCACCAAACAACATTTAATTATTTCCTATTTCACGCGGTCCACTCAGAGGCCAGGCAAGTCCTGCTTCACGTGAGTGGAGCCCATTGGACTCATTCTAGTTCTATTTTCAAGTTCCTGTCGACCCAAATCCCTCTCTGGCCCCAGGAGTTAAGACTCCATGTTCCAGTTACATAAATTTTAGGCCCCAAAATAGTCATGCATGCTGACAGCCATTTGTCCTGTCTCCTGGGCCCCGGGGCCCCGTGTCCTGCTCGGGTGACCATGACGCCTGCCAGCCCTCTCAGGTGAGCAGGGCCGGGAGCCTGCGAAAGGTCTCGGGAGGGGAGGCCCAGACCACCCAGCCCGGCATCCTGACTCACAGTGCCTAGTCCGCATTAGAGGACATGGGGAAGAAACTTCTTAACCATCTTTTGAGAAATTTCAAGCTAGCAGAAGCATCTCCAATCTCAGTATGTTAAATACCACCGACTAGGCGGCTTAAGTCCAAGAGCCTAAAAGCCCAAAATCCACACGCCCCGAGAATTACTTTCCCCCGAGGCCTCCGTGCTGGGTTTGCAGGTGGTTGCGCTCTTGCTGTTTCTTCAGAAGGGCCACACCTCTGTGCACAGGTGCCCCTGGTCACTCTCTGTATCTTAACCCTCTCTTCTTAGAAGGACACCAGCAGATGGCATTGGGGCCACACGAACAGCCTCATTTTAATGTGATCTGCTCTTTAAATACAATTTCCGAATATAGTCACATTCTGGGGTTAGAATGTTAAGGCTTCCATGCATAGATTCGGGGGACACATTTCAGCCCATGAGAGGCTTCTCGAAATGGACTGTTTTGTCGATGCTCACCAGTCTCGTCGGAAACCCTTTCCCTGGGTGTGTGGCATCAGGGTGAGGAGGACCAGATTCTCATTCCTTCTCCTTAGCTTCCCAGTCACCACACACCATTCTCCGGGAGGCCGCGGATGCCAGGCCCAAAGGCCCCTAGGAAGGACAGCCAGGCCATTGTCTGCTGAGATCTGCTGAGAAGCAGACAGGACGAGGAGGAATGGGAGAGAAATGGGAAAGAAGAAGGGGGAAGGGAAGATTGTTTTTTAAAAGGAGAGCAGAAGGACAAAGGGTAAAGCAGGGATGAGCTCAGAAGGGAGAAGCCCACTTGCCTTTGTTTCCAGAATCCCCGGAGAGTCTAACCCTACCCAGTCTAGAAAGCCAGACCCGGGCTTTGGAGCCAGACCCAGGCTACTTGGCCTAAGAGCTGCGTGGTCGTGGGTCAGTCACTCACATTCGCGGTGCCTCTGTTTACTAGTTCACTCATTCTACAGAGTAAGTTCCACCTTTCAGACACTGTCCTAGGTATTAGTTTCTTATTGGTAAAATGGGAATAATAATCTGCATTTGCAGAGCGGTTGGGAGGATCCGAGATAAACACGGAGCGCAGCGTCTAGCATGTCATAAAGTACCCTCTGTGAGTCCCTCCTCATGCAGGTGTAAGCCTGTGACAATCTGTGCTTGTTCACTTCTGAATCCCAGCACCTGAAAAATGGCTGAGACTCAGGGATATTTGAGGAAGGAAGAAAGACGGAGGAGACAGGAAGAGGCAAAGCATGGCACACTGGCCGTGACCATCATGGCTACCACCCGGGATGGCCCAGATCCTGGGGCCTCCTGAGAACAGAGTCATGTCAGCACCAGATCCCAGAGCCACATCCCTTCCTTTCTTCCTCAGCAAGACTTCTGGGAACAGAAGACCGTAGGTTATTGGAAAGATTCTGGGTCCGCTTTAGCCTAGCCCATGAGACAACTGGAATTTGTCACTCCTCTAACTTCACCCCCACTTTAAGTCGCCCCTCATTCCTGATGCCAGGAGCTCTCTTGTCCCTTACGGGGTGCTAGGAAAGAGGGGTGAGAGAGGCCAGAGCTATGAACTCCCCAACACTGTCCTCCCCAACAGGTCTCCTTCCTGATAACCCAGAGATCAAGTGTGGGGAATTAGCCGATGAACAAATTCTCACTAGGGTGTGAATGAATACACACGGCAGCTTGGCCTGACCCATCCCAAGGGTCCTCACCCTATAGCAGAGGCTGTGCATTACCAAAGACAATCATTATGCGCAGCCCACAAAAACATAAAAACTAATCCTGAGCAGAATGTCTCACGAGACTTGTGACCACCTGAACTCCAATTTCCCTATAAGCCAGGCTATCGGTGCTGACTGACATTTTTGGCTTGGCAGAGACAAGCGAAGAAATCCTGTCTTCTGTCTCACTGCCTTCTCAATACCTTCAAACACTGCCAGGTATTGCCTATTATCACTTTTAATTTGACAGGAAATAATTTCCTGACACGTGGACCTCTCCCAAGAAACCACTCACACGAGCTGAGCTGAAAAACTGGAACACCGGGGGAACACCAGTCACACAGACCTTCGACATCAGCCCCCTTCCTCCCACGCCCTCTTCTTTGGAAGAGAAACAGAGTTTGCCTTCCTTCTCCTCGGGGCAGAAATCACTAGATTGGGGAAACAGCTGCTTCCAGTGCTTTCTAGCCAGACATTTGAAGGCCTGGATTTCTTGTATCTTAGCAAAGGATCTGGGGGTTCAAAGCAGGTCCCACCTGCTCCATCCTGGGTCCAAGGCTAAAGTGACAGCAGTCCCAGAGCAGAAGGAAGAGCCACTAGGAGGCCGGTCCCTGCCCCATGTGAATCCCACACAGTAGCTAATCACAGAGCCAAGACAGGAAGACACTCTGCTTCCTTTCCACAAACTGAAATTTGGGTTTCATGGGACATTTTTTGCGGTCTCTGGTTACTTCCACGTGCCGCGAGATTATTGCTGATCACCCTGAGGAATGGCCTCCAGGAAACGGGCCTTCCCCTGGACACTCTCATTTGTCTTCCTGATACAAAGGTGGCCAGGGACTATGCAGCAGGGCGAGCACATTCTGGAAGTCTGGGGCAGAGAAGGAGAGCCAAGATCTGGAATGGAGGAAGCCAGAAACCAGTCTGGAAAAGCCATCCAGTTCTTACAGCTCATATAGAAAAGAAACTTGATAGCAGTTTCCAGAACACTGACAGCAAGCCTAAACATGACATTGCCAATGAAGATTTGTGAAGTTGGGAGAAACTTTACTAAAACATAATCATGAAAAACAAATTTTGATCAGCCAGATTGGATGAAAAATGAAGCGTCTTTCTCTTTTCTCTATAAAAAAAGTTACAAAGTCATTGAGTGTGCAAGCAAAAAAACAGAAACAAAACCAAAAAGGAATAGTGTTATAAGGGCATTTCAAAGAACTAATGAAAATAGTATATTGTTTGAATTTTATAATGTCTGTGTTCTTTGTGATTTCTCATGCTAAATAAATACTCACTATTATACCTAATTTTGTCATGTGTGTTTTTGTTTTTAAGAAGGCCGCCAAAATTAAGTAAGCTTTGGGTCCCAAAAACCCTGGATGGAACCCTGGCAGGGAGTCAGTCACTAGAGAAATCATTGGAACCCATCAGGAAGAAGTCAGCCATGTAACAACAGCAATGATGTTCTCCCTGCTGGAGCCCCAAACAGTGATTCCACATAAGAAAGGCAATCGAGCATGCAGTCGCTTTGGTTCATAAGTAACAGAGAGTTCCATGGTTAAAGGAAACATTCTTACTTGCACAGGCCAACGTGAGTTGATACAATGTGAGTTGTGCCTTGGTAACTGGAACCTCCAGAGGAAGGCAAGATCCAGTATTAAGTGAACTTTGAACTTTGCCCCCTGGTTCTGGCTGGGTGCGGCTGGGGTGTCCCCCATGGGAACGGGGGAGTCTGTCTCCTGCCAGGATGCTTGGAGGCGGGGGAGCTTCCCTAGCGATCTGGGTCACAGGAAAGGAAAACTCCTTTTGAGCCGAATGAATGATTTTAACCTCTGGAGTCTGCTTTGATAGCCCATTTTTCCTTGGCTTTCATTTTCTTCCTCTCTTTTCAAGTTATTTTATGTTTGGGGAAATGAAACAGCAACAAAAAGTCAGATCAACAGTGACCCGCACCTGCAGGTTGGGGGTGGGGGGCGGAGTCCACGCTGGTGCTGGTGGGGACTGAGATTTTAACAGGGCCCCGGCGGGGGGCGGCAGGGGAACAAAGGGCATGCCCTGTCCTCTGCCTATTTTTAGAATGTTTGCCAGTTTCTTTAGTAACTACTTTTTAAAGTATTATACAAGAAAATGAAATAAATGCTTATGATTAAAAAAAAAAATCTCCTGCCTGCTCTTAGCAGAACCAGCAAACGGAGTTGGAGGCCTCAGGCAAGGGGCAACAAGTGAGGCCACAAGGTCACCTTCCCCCAAACCACCTGAACTTCCAAGTTTCCCAGAGGACGTAGGGCCTGAAACTGCTTTTTTTTTTTTTTTTTTTTAAATATTTTTATTTATTTATTTATTTGACAGACAGAGATCACAAGTAGGCAGAGAGGAGGAAGCAGGCCCCCCACCGAGCAGAGAGCCTGATACGGGGCTCGATCCCAGGACCCTGAGATTATGAGATCATGACCTGAGCCGAAGGCAGAGGCTTTAACCAACTGAGCCACCCAGGCACCCCTGACACTGCATTTTTAACAAAGTATCCACGCACCTCTCTTACCCATAATCTTTGAGCTGAGAGCAAGGGCCCTGGACCAGGCCATCCTTCTGTGAGGTACAGTGCCAGGATTTGAGGGCCCTCGTTCCTGGGACCCTGCCCCTCTCAGGAGTCTCTTCTGGCTTGTTTGGAGCACCTCGGTTACAAGAGGCTCATTAGAAGGCCCCAGGGAGAAGGAGGGAGGCAGGCGCCCAGCAGCAGCCACACAGCCAGCCTGGGGGCTGGGGGCTGGGGGTGGGGTCCTGGAAGGACTGTCCCCAGTAGCTGTGGAGATCCAACACCACAGCTGTAGCTCTAGCACCCAAACCCCTGGGACTCCAGCTTTGGTGACTTCCTACTCAAGCTCACTTTGGGCCAGAAGACTTACAGCCTAGGGAATCTGAGATGTATCTAATACATTATTATTATTACTCTGTGTTGGGAAGAGTGGCTGTCTGCTGGCTCTAGAAGAGCCATGACGAGTGGTCTCAGTTTTTGTTTTGTTTTTTTATTGAAGTATGGTTGACACAGAATGTTCTATTAGCTTCCGTGTACAACAGAGCGATGCCACAATTTTTCTATACCTTAGTGCATGCTCGCCATCTATCACCACACAATGTTATTACAATACGATTGACTTTTTATTAATCCCCATAACCCCCAAAGCACTTAACTTCCCTCTGTGTGGCAGAGTTACATGGTTAAAGAAACATTCTTACTTGGGGATGAATAGTGTACATTCATTTATAGGATTTGACCAGCTGGGATCCCAAAAGGAAGTTGAGACAGGATTGGATCTCTGAGCTTTGGGATAAGAGAGGCACCTGAACGTTGGTTACAGATTCAGCGTCCGGGCCCTGCCTCAGAGGTCCTGCTGCAGATCTGAGGAAGACCCTGGAAGTCTGCGCTTCCAGGTGATTCTGGTGAAGGTGGCTGCTGACCTCACTTGGAGGCTTGCATGAGACTTAAAGTAGATTAAATTCACAGAAGTGCTCAGAATGGTACTTCATATATCACAAAATGCCGAATAAAACTTTCTGTCACTCTCCTCCATTCTGGGCTAGATGTGGGGCGGGGGTGGGGGAGATAGCCGTGAACCAGATAAACGTGTTGCCTGCCCTCTAAGACGTTAAGGATAAAGTGATGTGAAGAGCTGTGGGGTCAGGGGTTTTTGCCAAAGCCCAGTTTATAACTGGAGAAGCTTTTCTGGGCCACAACCAGGAGCTCCCTAGCTTTACCTGAGGTGACCATCTTGGCTTTAGAATTTGTACAAAGCAAGATTCTAAACGTCAATCTTGTCAGAAGGTGGGTAGGAGAGGTGTCTTAATTCTTGTTTGCATGGCTCTGCGTGCAAGATTGAAAACGAGATGTCAGTTTCTCATCAAACACTGGCAATGGAAGGAGAGTCTGGTTCCCACATCTCGAGAGGAGGAAACCAGGCAGGAAGTTGCTGATCTACGGGGCATGGCACTGGGTCCTTTCACAGAAACCACATTACGTGGTTTCCTCACGGCAACCTTGTCAAATGGGTTGTATCACTGCATCTTTTTTTTTTCTTCTTCTTTTTTTCAGAGAAAGAGATCACAAGTAGACAGAGAGGCAGGCAGAGAGAGAGAGAGAGAAAGGAGGAAGCAGGCTCCCCGCTTAGCAGAGAGTCCCATGCGGGGCTCGATTCCAGGACCCTGAGATCATGACCTGAGCCGAAGGCAGAGGCTTAACCCACTGAGCCACCCAGGCACCCCTGCATCTTATTATTTTTTTTTTGAAGATTTTATTTATTTATTTGAGAGAGAGCAAGAGAGAGCACAAATTGGGGGGGGGGGCAGGGGGGAGAGGGAGAAACAGACTCCCCACTGAGAAGGGAGCCCTGGCTTGATACCAGGACCCGGGGATCATGACCTGAGCCGAAGGCAGATGCTTAACCAACTGAGGCACGCAGGCACCCCTTACTACATCTTTATATGTGAGAAAGCCAAGTCTCAGAGAGGGGGCCCCAAGCCTAGGTTTCCACAGCTAGAGAAATGGCTGCTGAGCCCAACTCCAAAACTGCCATTCTTCCCGCACAAAATAGTAATCTATTAGTACATCTCAGGAGCCAACTTGGATGCTCTAAGCTCTAAGTCTTCCGGCCCTCAGCTACTCTGGTTACACTGCACCAGGAGGTCTATTGCTTGAGGCTGACACCCCGCATCTATGACTCCCTACAGCACCCCTAGAGGTGGAGGGAGAGCCACGCCACAGGATGTGGAGGAGGATTCCTCCGCAGTCATCCCAGGAGCCAGGAGACGCAACCCAACAGTGTGGGGCGGTTAACTCCACAGGGGATGAACTTGGGCCAGCGAGGGATTGAGGCTCAGGAGGGACCCAGGAGATAAAGGCCCCCTCCATGCCCCCTGCTCCTGTCCAACAGACATCTCATGGGGCCATCTAACAGGTGGGTCTCCTCTGAAGCCTTGGCCGGCACGCTAGCACGCTGCCCCACACTAGCCTCCCCACCCTCCCCGCCTCACCCCGGCTGCCCCAAGGTTGCACTTCCTGACAAAGCATTAACCTTTAGGCTTTTCTTCATGTTCTGCTTTCCAGGGAACCCAGGCTGAGATTCAAAAGGAGCAATGTTCAGATCGAATTCTCTCATTTAATCCCTATGACACCCACATACTGTTATCACAGGGATACAGATACAGAGGCGTGTGTTCAAAGTCCCAAAGCTTTGGGAGCAGTGCCACCCATGCACCTGCCTCCGGATCCCGCACCTGGGACCCTGCACCAGGAGTGTATGTTCCTGACAGCCCCCCTCCCCTACCTGGTCCTGCGTGTGCCTCAACTCTGGTTTGTATTTTCCG
The DNA here is from genome assembly GCF_030435805.1 of Mustela lutreola. Taxonomy (NCBI): domain Eukaryota; kingdom Metazoa; phylum Chordata; class Mammalia; order Carnivora; family Mustelidae; genus Mustela; species Mustela lutreola. The sequence continues at coordinate 22,108,034 of NC_081295.1, read as the reverse complement.
CAGACGGGAATGCTAGAGGAGCACCCTTAGCCATTCTCTCCATCTTATTAAAGAATTAAATTGTAAGCGGTTCCCACTGTAGTCCCAGCCTCCCTTGCAGCTAGGTGCAGCTGTGTGCCTAAGCGCTGGGAGCAGTCCCCGAAGAAGAATTAGCACGAATGGTTTCCAGAAGGTGCCCTCAGAGGGAAGGAGACTTCCTCTTCTCCCAAAGCTGGAATGCAGACATGGTCATTGGACTTAGAGCAGCTCACACCGTAAGAAGGAAGCATGTTGAGAGCGACCGTGCACAGAGATGAAGGGAGCCTCGGGGCCCATCCCCCTGGCCACCATGCTGGACCGGGACTGCCCTGCTCAGCCTGGGATGTAAAAGAAATAAACTTTGAATTAGTCTGTCTGCTCATCTCTCAATCTTTGCCTCCACACCCCCACTTACATCCCAAACTACTTTCCAGTAGGCAGTGTGGCACGGCTGCATGGAAGCAGGCCTCCGGGTTAGATGGATCTGGGTTCAAATCCTGACCCCACCCAGGAGGATGGCTCTGATTCTTGTACTCATCTTCTTTGACAGCCCCTTTGTAGACCCACTTAAGAGACATTCATATATCACATGCTTCAGCATGCCCTGGGCTCAGTGACTGAGCTCAGGGACTCAGACCGTTGGGTCAAACTCCAGATCCGTATGTTCCAACTGTATTACCTCGGACAAGCTGCTCAACTTCTCTGTTCTTCCATTTCTTCATATGTAAACAAGGATGCTAATACTAGAGTTAAAATTAAGGAAGATCATAGTCACCCACTATGAATGCGGAGCAGACCAAGTTTCCTAAGACTTAAAAATCCTTGGCACAGAACTTGCTCTATGTTAAGAATTCAATCAATGTTAGCTGTTGCTGCTGTTGCTGCTGTTGATGATGATTATATTATTATCATCATCATTCCTATGTTGAGCACAAAGCCTGGTGCATAAGAGGCATCAGTAGACATTTTTAAAAGGATTGAATGAATGAAGATCTAAGCCATATTCTGTGGAGTGGAAGAAGCCACAAAAATGAACCAAACAATCGAGGTGAGATGTTTCAGCCCAGGCAAGATCAGTACCTATCAGTGTCCCTTAAAAAATGCAGCTCCTCAGTCTACAGACCTTCACAAGCATCCCTCAAGCTTGAAATATGGGGGTTTGGTGTTGTTTATGCCAAACCAAAGCCTAGGCCATGATTCCATATGGAGCTCCCCAAATAATGGAACTCCCTAACAGCCATGGAAGACTGTTCGTAAAATGCAAACATCCAGGCCACTTCTACTCCAGGTGTTGACTTGTGCTAGTTGGTGAAGCCACAGGAGTCTAAGACTGTTGTCATTTCAAAAATGATGAGTGTAATTCTCACCCAGTAGGCCCCGGTTAGGGCAGCTCCAGCGAAGCACAGAATTCCTCCTCAGGGCTGCCCAGAATGAGCACCCGCCCTCCACTGGGCCGAAGGTGCCCTCCGCTTAGGGGAAGGGACCCAACCAGCCGCGGAGTGTGGAGTCTGACTCCCTGGGTTTGCAGTCCACTTTCCAGCTCCATGAGCAGTTATGTGGTCAAGCTTCTCTCTCTGAAACTCGATTTGCTCATCTGTCAGATATAACAATCCGATCTACCTCACAGGAGAAGTAAATGAAACAGTTCATGTCCAAAGTTTACAACGGCGCCTGGCACAGAGTTAGGCCACAATAAACACTGGCTATGATTTTTGCGCTGTTTATTCTCTGGCTGGGGCCCGCCAGCAGGACGTGGTGGTCTGTGCTGCTGCTTGGAGCTTGGCTCTCCTTCCTGGCCTGCCCTCCCTCCGGCCCAACGACCCCGCAGACTCCTCACCAGACAGGGCCTCCCACCCCACTCCCCGGGCGACCGCTGCCCCTGGGAACATCTTTCCAAGTCTCACCCCTACGTCCAGTGTGCCCCGTGATGTTTTTAAATTAAAAGTGAAGGAAAAGAAATCTTTCCGAGTCTTTTATAAATTAAACTTGAAGTAACAGTACAGCTGAGGCCGGTTGGGTGGGCTTTGCCTTTCCCTTCTCTCAATTCTTTCCCCTCAGAGAGATGAGGGGGGCGTATTTCTGGGGAAGGGGACTTTGCCACTATGAGGGTGCGGGCAGGCAGGTGTGGAGGGCCCCAGGGGCACTGCCAGGCACTAGCTCCTGCACTCTGCTTGGCAACGGTTCTAGAGAAGGTTCTAGACAAGTTGTCGGTGCTCCACTGGGAGGCTCAGGAAGGGTACCCCTCCCTTCAGCAGGCTCACGGGACTGCATAAGGCAGGGAAATACTGCCACCTGTTGATCATTCAGAAACCTTGTTTGAGCACTAACCAATTTCCATGAGCATGCACTTTGTAAAAATTAATTCAGTCTTTTTACTAGTGCCGAATACTTAGAAAATTTGGTATCTTGCATTCTTGCTCCATGTGTCCATTTTTGCACAAATAACTCACGAATAGAGTTAAAAGTCACCTTTCAATCCCAGTTCCCTATTGGAAATTCACCTCTGAAAAAGCAGGTGATCACTGCATATACATTTGTGAAAGTTACATAAGGTCAGAGGAGTAAAGGAGTCTCAAGCTTCAAGTTCAAGAGTTCTGGGCTCTGTTTTTGGATGACTACTGCTAGCTGTGGGGCTGGCCACGTCCCCTTCCCCTGACAGGCCCTCTGGGAAGTGAGGAAAGTGGGGACTTCCAGCTCCAATCCTATAGGTTCTGGGTACCTAGTAACACCTAACGTAATAAGACATTTCAAGTGAATTTTAGGAAAATTATACTGCAGGAGTTCTACTTTAAGAAAATTAGTAGACAGGCTCTCTTTGAGGCCTCTGCAAGGTGTTGTTACGAGACTGCAACAGTTCACTGGGCCTGTAGAAAAGAGGGGTCTCAAATCAAGAGGGTGACTGGGGGAATGACTGTACATTCATTTTCCCCACATTTATTGGAATGGTTCCCTCCCATCTTTTCCAACAGAAGGTGGGGTGTCCTCAAACCACCATTGGTTGCTGCTGCCTCCAGGAGCCCAGATCTGCCCCCACACCACACACACACACACACACACACACACACACAAGTGAAGGAACTGAGGCTTCCCCATGTGAAGAACCCCTGGGGCCAGAGAACCCAGCAAAGTTTGTGAGCAAGCAGCAGCCCACCCTACAGCCCCAGCCCCCTGGGTCTGTGACTCTGGAGCTCTGAAGGTTTGCAGCCTTGCAAACCTAAAAACAGGGCCTTGCAAGTTGCACAGTCAGCCACAGAAATGGAAGAGCAAAGGGGGCTCCAAGGTACGTGTACAGCCCTGATGTGTTACATCTTCAACTAAAAATGTGACTACACATTTGCTAAAATAGGAAAATCAGTTGCAAATTACAGCAATCAAAAAAGAACCTTTTATTGTAAAATTTTTGAGATGCTGCTTATACTCATTAAGCACATGAGTTGTATCTAAAACATGCTCACTTATTTCGTCTCACTCGTTCTCAGACGTCGGGCCTCAGAATCAGGCTTAGTTACTCCATACCTTGGACCTGGGTGGTCAGAAGACCTTGTCAGCCTCGCCTGCCAACAGCAAATCTCTTCTTTCCTCAAAGGCCCCCTCGGCGACTACTTGAGAATCTGAGGCATATTCTCCCCCAAAAAGAGGCCCATTTTATAGTTTCTGATGTGAGAAACAAAGGTAGAAAAAAATTATTAAATTTCCTTACTACCTACAGTCACCTTGAAACAGAGTGACATTCACCCTAAGGATTCAGCTGCCTTAATGTTAATACCTTGCTAAGGCAAAAGGCAATCTTAGCCAGAGTTCCCCGCTCCCCACCCCCCCCCCCCACCATAGGGTAGAACTACCCTATGCTATGGAGCATTGAATAGTATCCATGACATAAAACTTATTATTTTAATTCTCTGCAGAGGTCAACACCAAGTTGTTTTTCCCATACACAGAGCCCTGAGAGTTGGGAGGGTCTCTTCTGGTCGACTAGCTGCACAAACAATAGAAAGGGGAAGCATCGCTTCCTTATGCAAGAGCAGGAGAGTAAGAGAAAAGTCTGGGAAGGAGCACCAGAGAAGCAAGGAAAGATGATCTGGGGACATGAGGCTGTAAAGGGAGCCCGAGGGCAAGGTGCGGGGGTGGATTTGCGGAGACAGGCAGTCCATCTCCAACTGAAATCACCCCCCAGGGCGAGCGTTCTTAGAAAAGCAGGCTGAGGGGTGCCTGGGTGGCTCAGTTGGTTAAGCGACTGCCTTCGGCTCAGGTCATGATCCTGGAGTCCTGGGATCGAGTCCCACATCGGACTCCCTGCTTGGCAGGGAGTCTGCTTCTCCCGCTGACCTCTCTCCTTTCATGCTCTCTCTCTCTCTCTCTCTCTCTCTCAAATAAATAAATAAAATCATTTAAAAAAGAAGAAAGAAAGAATGGAAGAAAGAAAGAAAAGAAAAAATCAGGCTGAGCCCCAGGCGTACGAATGGTCAGCAGTGTCCCTGTGGCGGGGGGAGCCCTCCAGCACCCATCCGACCGCCTGCAGCTAGAGAGAGCTACCGCTCCAGGGGAAGAAGGTGCAGAGAGTCCCAGGGAGTCTGTGAAAAGATAACCATCGCCCCCAATCAGACCAGACCAGGGGGCGGCCGCAGCCAATGGTGCACTTTGCTCTGGTCTTCCGCTTAGAGGGAGACAGCTCTCCTCCTCCAAAAAGATGTGAGGAAGCGAAAGTGTGTTTTCACCGCCCTGCTCAGTTTCCTTCTTCTTCCCTAATCCTCACCCGCCCAGCTGCCAGCCGCCTTCCAGCTAATCCGCACATCCAGGAGGAAAGGCCCATCTGCTTCAACTAAGAATTCCCTACAAAGCAATTTGCATTTTATTAATGGGCCTAGAGAGACAGAGAAGCCTTCAAGAAATCAGCAGTCAGCGCAGGCTTGTGGGGGCAAAGGTCCAGTGGCCTCCTTGGGAGGGAGGGAGGCAGGAAGTCTAGAGAAAGTCAGGCTCTGGTGATGGAGAAACAGAAGCCCAGTACACTGGTGTTGGCCACAGAGAGGGTGGGGACCTTCTTGGAGGACAAAACAGGAGATAGAGTTTCCATTTCAGCACAAAGTATATACTGATACAGAAAAAAGCCGCAGATGACAATCATTTGAAATGATACACCATCCTATCATTGTCTGACTTGGTGACTTTGTTTTCTTTCCCTCTTCGATGCTACATATTTTATAGATTTTTTTTAAATTAAACAGATCAACATAGAATTTCCCTTTTAGAATTACCTTTAAACATCATTATATGAGATATCCTGAGGCATTGTGGGAACAATTTGAAAATGACAGTAGGTTTTTTTGTTTTTTTAATGTTTGCACAAAACAAATTCATCAAAATTGACTTGGTTAAACAGAAACTTTAGCAGCAATGTGTTTATTGAGATGACCTCTACCCAGCTGTTTGTATGAATTCTAGATACTTACGCTTGGCTTATTTGTTCATTCATTTTTTTTAAAGTTTATTTCTTTATCTTCAGTCACGTTCACATGCACAAACAAGGCAGTATTTTTCCTGTACGTATTTTTGTAAATCTGCATTCTTCTAAAATGTATGTTGTTTGCTCACTGTCTTTGTGACTTTTTTTCCCTGGGCATTGTGTTTCTGGGGTCCAGCTAGGCTACTTTCTCAGTAGCCAGGTGGCAAATGGTCCAGGCAGAGCTCCATCTCATTCAGCACTGTCTTCCTTATCAGGAAGTTTCCAACTCTCTGTCCCCACAAACTATTCTGTGAGGAGCAGTCTCCTTAAGGACCGGGGGAGAGTTTCTCTGCCTAACGCTCAGGACACAATTGATGGGTCATTGCAAGATGCATATGCCACATTTTTCTAAGTAGGACCAGAAAAATTACTGCTCTTTCCAGAAGGATTTGAATGAATCATTCCTTCCCTTGAGTGGCACCTAAGGGTTCCTACATCCTTACAAATACCTGGCATTATCTAACTTCATATTTTTGCCAGGCTCATGAGTAGAAATTAACATCTCATTGTTGCTTCAGTTTCCATTGTCCAGTTGCTCATTATCTGAAGGATCTCTTCACCTGCGTTACACAGGGTTGTGCAATTAGCTGCTGAGGTAGATAGAAATGGCAGACCCTATCCTTTGTTCCTTTTTTCTAATAGGGCCTCTGTCATTTTATTCTTTATTTGCAGGAGGTTCTTGTGTGCCTAGGTCCCAGCTCCTTTGTTTGCTTGTTGTTTCTTTGTTTTGTAATGTGATTTGTGCTTTCAAAGTTTTGTTGAATAATTCTTTCCCTGTTTCTGGGTCACTGAAGTAACTCTTGTATTTTCTTGGATTAACTCTGTACTTTTATCTTTTCTATTTTGGGTTTTAGTTCCTCTCCAGCCCCCTGGTGATGTGGTGTCCAGTAGGATCCAGTTGTGTTTTTCTCTACATAGTGAATCAGATTTCCCATTTGTACCAAACAATCTCTCCCTCCCCCACTGACCTGTGGTGTCACCTGTATACTGTTAGTTCACCCACAGCTTGGATTTGTCTCTGAGCTCTCCTGTTGATCCACTTAAAACAAGTAATAATGGCTTGGTAGTGTGTCAGAATCTACGAGGGTTAGCCCCCTCCTTGTCTTTACTCTTCTTTTTTAAGGCAGATTAGTCATGAATCTTTATTCTTTCATATAAATGTTAGAGTAAATTAACCAAGTTCCTTAAAAAAAAAAATCCAACTTGAATATAGATTAAAATCACGTTTGATTTATAGCTTACTTTGAGGAATAATTGACATCTTGATAGTATCTTATCATGCCATCCTAGAGTTGGACTCTCTCATCTTTCACTGACATATTTTAGGGTATTCATAGCAGTTTAAAAGTTTTCTCCTCAAAATGATTATATAGTTTTGATCAAGTGAATTTCTGTATAATTTATAGTTTTTTTGTTTTTATTATAAATTATCTTAATTCTGATTATATAATGTAAAAGATACTATTAATATTTACAGGTCGATCTTAGCCAGCACATTGCTAAATGTATTACTGTTCATAATTTATAATTCCTGTTGTTTTTTCTAGAAAGAACATTTAAAATAAAAAACTACTCTTCCCATTCAATCTTTACACATATTTTTTTCCTTTCTTTCAAATATTATCCAGGACCTCTAAACGCCTGTAAGGTAATATTAAGGGGTATCTGTAATAGCAAGAGTAGAGTTTATTAGTATGCAAAGGGCATTATTGTTCTGATCTCTATCTTAAAGGAACCACAGCTAAACTTTTCCTGTTAGGTATAAGTGTGTATCTGCAAGAAGATGTTGGTACGTAAGCTTTATTGACTTAAGAAATTCCTTTCTATTCCTAACTTGATAAGAGTTTTTATCATAAATAGGTATTAATCCTTTCCGAAAGCTTTTCCTGCAAAGATTAAGATAATTATATAATTCTCCTTTATATGTGTAGAATGTGGGGAATTACATTGATTAATTTTCTGATGCTGAGCCAACCTTTCATATCTGGGATAATCCTCACTTGGTTCTAATGTATTTTTTTTTTTTAAGCTTTTATTGATTTGTCAGAGAGAGAGAGAGAGAGAGAGAGCACAAGCATGGGGAACGGCAGAGGCAGAAGGAGAAGCAGGCTCCCTGCAGAGCAGGGAGCCTAACACGGGGCTCAATCCCAGGACCGTGAGACATGACCTGAGCCAAAGGCAGACAGTTAACGGACTGAGCCACCCAGGTGTCCCTTGATGCATTATTTTTTAAAATAAACTCATGTATTCAGTCAGTATTTTACTCTCTGCTTATATGTCTACATTCATAAATTAAATGAATCGAGAATTTTCTTTATCTTTCTTTGGAATCAAAGTGATACTAGATTCATAAAATGACCTGGGCAGCTTTTGTTCTTCCTCTTTATTGATACAAATGGTACAACTGCACAAGATAAGAGTATCTATTCCTTGAAATCTTGGTGAAATTCACCTGTAAGTCTGTCTGAGCCCAGGATATAGAGAGAGGTAGGTCTTTGACCTCCTTTTCAATTTGCTTCATGCTTATTGCTCTAGTTCAAGTTCTCTCTTTTAGACCAACTTTAACATTTTGAATATTTTTTTATGAATTCTTTTCTTTCATCCTGGCTTTCAAATTTAGTGGCAGATAGTGGTGCACGTGTCTTTCCAGTCCCCTTTCATCTTTCTGTTCTTTTCCTAGTTCTTTCCCTCTTCTGATTCTGTATTTTTAAATTACTTTTACTCTTTTTTTCCTTAATCAATCTTGCCAGGGATCTGTCTTGTTAATTCCTGAAAACATGTTTTGTCATCCTGTCCATTGCAGTTTGTGTTTTAGGACCTCATTGATTTCTGCCCTTATAAATATTTCCTTCTTTCTTGTTTGCTCTGTTGCTCTTCCCCAAATTCTCTTATTGATTTCTTACTTCTTTTGTTATTCCCATTCCTGTTTCCTGATAAATGCATAGAAAGCTGTAAACTGTCCTGAAACCTTCAGCCGGTGCCCACAGTTCTGATGTACGGCGTTCACCGTAGCTCCGCTCTACTTTAAATTCCTTTGTGATTTTCTCTGTATCTCAAAGGTTGCTCAGTAGCAAATTATGTTGTTTCCTAACAAAAGGACTTGTTTGGTTCTGTGTTTCTTATTCATTTCTAAATGTATTCAGTTTCAATTTGTTGCCTAGAACATGCTCTGCTTTTGTAAACATTCCAGTATGGTTGAAAAGAAATCTTTGTTTTGATCTTCATTTTGTTTTATTGTTAGGTCATGGATAGCTCTACTTTTTTCTTTTTTTTTTTTTTTAAGTAGGATTATGTATTTCTCTCTGCCATTCTGTTGGTTGAACTATTTCTGAAGCTTTCAAAATAGTATATAAATGTTTACAATGAGTGTATCTTTTCTTCCTTTATTTTTTATGCACATATGTCAATCATCTGTGTCTTGTGATATTTTTTGCCTTCAGTTCTCATTTTGTAAGATATTAATATTGCTGTCCCAATTTTCTTTTTGTTCACGATTGCCTGGTCTATATTTTTATCTACTTTTAGTGTCAATTTTCTATATTTTTATCATGTGTGTCTTTTACAGACAATATATTATATCATATTTTATTTGTGTTTGAATATACTCCGAGAGCCTCTATCTTTGGTAAGTTTAACCTTTTTGCTGCCACACTAGAATTTAGTTACACTATCTTATTTATTTTTGTTATTTTTATAGTCACCCTGCTATACATCGTATGCCCGGAATTTATTTTTCTTACAACCAAGGTTTGTACTTTTTCACCACTTTCGTCCATTTCGCCACCAACCCCACCCCCCTCCTCTGGCAACCCCCAGTCTGTTCTCTGTATCTATGAGTTCGGTTTTTGCTTTGCTTTGCTTTGCTTTGCTTTGTTTTAAGATCGCACATATAACTGGGATCATACGGTATTTATTTTTTTCCATCTGACTTACTTCACTAAGGGTTGCGCCCTGCAGGTCCATCCAGGTTGTTTCCTTGCTTTCCATTTGTTTTCCATTTGTTCTACTTGCTTTCTCTTTCCTTCTTCGCTCTGTTCCTAAATTCCGCTGACTATTCCAAGTTTTCTTCTGTAAGACGGAGATGATAGGCTCCAGTTTCATCCTTATGGTAGTTTTCCTTAAGCCTCATACTCCTATTTCTCTCTCCTCATAAATGCGTAGCTCTCTCTTACCTCCCCGCTTCCTTTACTAGATCTCACATCCTCTTTCATGCTCCCTCTGACTCTGCCCCCTCCGTAATGTGGATAGAATTTTATTTCCGGGTTATGACGTGAGAAGGTTCTTTCCCTTCTGACACCAAAGACATAGTGTTTTTTCCAACATTACTTTTCAACTCTCTAACACCAACTTCGAGCCTTAAAATTCTGAAACTAACTACCCAGAGTTAGTCAGATTCCACAAGGTTCAAGTGCCTTGCCCTCTAAGACAGCCCTCCCTTCAGATGCCAGTCACAAGTATTGGTTCCTGGGTCACCCACGTTTCCGTCCAACTCGGCTATAGAGTCAAGACTTTTCACAATCCCCCGCCCCCAACCCCAGGTTGGATGAAGAAGACACGCAGGGCAATGTCTTGAGCCCTGTCCATGTGGGAACGTCTCTGTCCATGTGGGGGTGGCGTTGACCACCCTCCCAGCATGCATGCGAATGTGTTCACCAACTTAGAAGTTCCCCAAACCCCATTGATGATGGATTTTTTACAGAAGTTTCATTTTGTGGACATGATTGATTAAACCATTGGCCATTGGTGATTAACTGTCTCTAGCCCCTCTCTCCTCTCAGAGGTTGGAAAGTAAGGTTGAGAGTTCCAAGCTTCTGAGCACGGCTTGCTTTTTCTGGCCATGAAGCCCCTATCCTGAGGCTATCTACAGGTCTGCCAGGAATTGTCTCATTAGCACAAAAGGTGCTCTTATCACCTTAGTACAAGAGTCATAGAAGCTCTGTGCCAGGAATGGGGGACAAAGACCAAATATCTTTCTCACATCACATTACGTAAATACATTTTCTTCCATCCTAGCTTTAAGACAATAGAAAACTTCACCAAGATACACGGTCACTCTTCTTTCCCACAACTCTCCCTCCACGGTCAGGATTTATTTCTCCTATTATTTAAATACTTCTTCTGAAAGTATTATCAATATGGGTCTTTTTGTGGCAAAACCTCTGAAGCTTTATATGCCTGAGAACATTTCTTGTGTGGCCTTACGTCTGAATGATAGAATAGGTTGGATGAATAAAATATTTTAGTATCAGAAAATTTATCTTTACTATTTCTTCAAATATTGCCTCTTCTCATTTTTATTTTCTCCATTTCTAGGACTCTAACTATGTGGTTGTAGACGTTTCTCTATCTTCCATTTCTTTTAGCTTTATTTTTTAATACCTATTTCCTTTCTCATCTTACCATTTTCTGTTGCATTCTGGGAGAATTTCTTAATCTGATCTTCCAACTCACTGATGGTTTTTTAGCTGTATCAATCCTACTAGTTGTGTGCTGTTCTTAATTTTACCTCTTACCTTTTTCACACCTAATATTTTCTACTTGGTTCTTTTTGGTGATTTTTTTTTTTTTTTTTTACTCTCGCTAAAATCTTCCTTTATTACTTTAAGTGTATTTATAGTGCTTGTTTTAAATTCTGGTGTATCTGTTCAAATACTTCTGCCCGGTGGGATACATTGTGCAGTTTATTTATTTATTTAATTAGCCCCTGAATTTTCCAGTCACTTTGGCTCATGAGCTTCTCTTCCTCTCCTCTCCTCTGCTTATTTCACCTGTTAATAACTCCTCTGTTTTGTAATATGTGTTCTCAATGCATAGGGCCAAAGACCCGAGACCGTGTCTGTTCCAGTGAGTTTAAGGGGAAGAAAGGGGTATAGCTGTAGATTAGCGAGTCCCCAGTCTCCCCCCATGGAGAGTCCCCAGCACCATGGGATTACTACTGATTCCTCGGGGCTGTTGGCCTTCCGTCAGGCAACAACTTTGGTTAAGCTTTCATCTTTGAATCTTTAGGGAATGGCAGGGGAGGTAGTCCCCTAGCATGTAATTACCCATCCCTGGGGGTGTAGAGAGGGAGGAGGACAGGGATGACTCTCAGAGGTTAGTTGTTGGGTCCACATCCATTTTTTTTTTTTAGGACTTGATTTATTTATTTGACAGGGATAGAGAAAGAGCATAGGAGGGGAAGGAGAAGATGGGGAGGGAGAAGCAGGCTCCCCACTGAGCAGGGAGCCCAATGCAGGGCTCGATCCCAGGACCCTGAGATCATGAGCCAAAGGCAGAGGCTTACCTAACTGAGCCACAGAGGCACCCCTGGTCCACATCGATTTTCATCCCTTCTTCCCGCTGGTTGGGCTTTTGAGCTGCCATGAATTTGCCCTGCTGACGCCTGTACCAGAGGTTGCAGCGGCAGCCGCAGGAGTCGACCTTGAAGAAGCAGGTGGCAGGTGCCATGAAGCCACTCAGGGGAGACTCGAGGACAGCCCTTAAAGGGCTTTTCTCTCTCTTTTTTTTTTTTTTTTAAAGATTTTATTTATTTATTTGACAGACAGAGATCACAAGTAGGCAGAGAGGCAGGCAGAGAGAGAGAGAGAGGGAAGCAGGCTTCCTGCGGAGCAGGGAGCCCGATGCGGGGCTCGATCCCAGGACCCTGAGATCATGACCCGAGCCGAAGGCAGCAGCCCAAACCACTGAGCCACCCAGGCGCCCCAAAGGGCTTTTCTCCAGCTGGTCTCCTCACTGTGCTGCCTCTGGTTCCCTTCACTTAAGAGCTCAAGACACCCTTCCCAGGGGCTTGTTGGGAGTTTTGTTTGTTTGTTTCTTCTGTTGTTTTAAGGTCTGTTGTGTTGTTGTTGTTGTTTTCCCAAATGCACATTTTCTTCTCACTTCTCTGTTTCTTCAGTATTGACTGGTAAGTGGCCCGATCTAGTCTTCCATCTTGGTAGCAATCTAACATAGTAAGTATTTAATAAGTGTCTGTGGTTGATTAGCAAAGCTATCAGAGAAGCATGTTTTTCTGTCCAGGTTTTTTGTTTTTGTTTGTTTTAGATGGGAAAAGGTTTTCAACTAGCTGTAAGGGTTAAGTATATCCCTGGGGGTAGGAAGGAGAAATAAATGGATTTCTCGTTGTGTGCCCACTAAGGGCTGGGCACTTGCTAGATGCTAAATATATGTGGGGGTATGAAATCTCCTCCACAAAGATGGTTTCATTTCTTTATTTCTCTCAGTCAGATAACCAGCCTGGGCCTCTACCCACCTGGCTAGTGGAAAAAAATCTATCTCAGGGATGAAGGGAGCTTTCCCTCCCTAGAGTCATGCAGAAGTCCCAGGACAATGAGAACTTAGGCAGTTTAGAATGTTCTGGAAAGGGCAACTACTTTTCAATTCCTACTGGCTTCTCTTGGAGGATGCTGGGGAGTCTTTGGACAGAGGCTGTCTGCTGCTTCTCTGTCAGATGTCATCCCAGAGGGTTTCCTCTGAGATTTCCAAAGCAACAGCTGGAAATGTACAACCTCCCTCCTCTCAAATGCACACCCACCTGCTCCTTCAATAGAAGTGGAGAGGACCAACCCTCACAAATCAGGATCCACGTCCTCTGATCTTTTCTCAGCTGTAGGGGATTTCTCTTCCCGTCCCTTTAAAATCAAGACCATTCCCATCTCTTTATCTTCAAACACGCCTCCATCTTCTCTGGACTGGGACCATCCAGCCTGCTCCCCCTCAATGAATTTGAAACACGAAAACTTTTCCTCTCCCCTGCGGGGTGTTGAGTTTAAGGACGACAGTTCAGAACTTTAATAACACAATGCTACTTTTTCCAAGGACAAGGCTGGGAAAAGATGACCTAGGTAAGTTTTGTTTATTTACTTATTTTTAATTCTGACCTTACTATATAGATGTTCTGTCATTTCATTTCCTCCAACACCCTGTATAGTTGCTGCCTTTCTTCGCTACCTAGATCCTCCCCAAGTGCTAGAGTTGGGGGAGGGGTTTTTTATTTGTTGGTTGGTTTGTTTGTTTTTAACGATTTTATTTATTTATTTGACAGACAGAGATCACAGGTAGGCAGAGAGGCAGGCAGAGAGAGAGGAGGAAGCAGGCTCCCCGCTGAGCAGAGACCCCCGAGGCGGGGCTCAATCTCAGGACTCTGGGATCGTGACCTGAGCCGAAGGCAGAGGCTTTAACCCACTGAGCCACCCAGGCGCCCCGGGGGAGGGGTGTTTGAGTCACTTTCCTTACCCAAGATCACACCCTCTCCCCAGTGGCTGCTTGATGAGGGATAATGGGTGCGGCACCCAGGACTAGCCCCTCTTGACTCAAGGTGGCACAGCTCTGAAAGGCCACATTTGGAGCTCCCTGTGAAGCTGGCAGAAGCCTTGTCCCATCTCCTGCTGCCCAGTCCTGCTTCCTTCCCTTCCCCTACCTGTGTTGTCCCCCCAAGGCCCTTCTTCCCGCGCGTGGACCTCTGCCTCAAAGTCTGTCTCCCACGACTAGAACGAGAGATGGATATCATGTCTTCACACTTTACAGATGTGGAAACCAAGGCTCCGGGAACTTAAGTACTTGGTCAAAGGGGAAATTTGAGACTTGACTGTAAAATCTGTCTGACTCTCAGACCTTTGGATACAGTTTTGGTCTGCCCTCACTAGGGCAGGAATGTGGAGTAAAGAACATTTATTAAACTGCTGGCTCCCAGATCCTTCCTACCTGGCACCATGCCCCCAAGATATAATCACATAACTCTCTCTCTCTCACACACACACACACTTCTTTGCACACTTCTTTGCACTACCAACTCTTCCATGTCAAAAATTCCCAAAGAGGTGTGGGAACTGCAGCCTCTAAAGGTTTGCCTCAAATGTCTTTGCAACTTCAGCAGCATAATGCCTGGCCCTGGGCTGGGAAAGGGGACCAGACTGCCTGGCATTCCCATCGGGGCTGATGCGGTGCTCCCCCTGTAGAGTCCTGGGCAGGGAGAACCACTTCCCAGGCTCTGAGAATGGCGGCTGCCCCCATGAGGGTGTCTCCACTTCTCTTCCTCTTGTCCTCCCCCGCTGCCCGAGAGACCAGAGCTAGGGAAATGCTGGTTTTCCTTTTTCCAGACAGAATCAGGAGTTGATGCATTCTTTAAGAACAAATGCCATCTGCTGTCGGAGCCCAGCTAGTGACTCTCCAGGGCCTCGCTCTCACTGACTCACTGACTCACTTACTCTCCCCCGAATGCCCCACATCAGTGTGCTGCGTGCTGAAATCTTTTCTGAGGGTAAACATGTCTGCGTTCTGCCTAGGACCTTTTAAAGAGAGGATCCTGTTGTGTTGGAGCCCCTGAGAGCGCCTAATGTCAGAAAGGCACCCCGAGCTAGGAGGTCACCCCACCCCACCCAGAGGGCCTGCAGCACCCTCACAGCAAAACCCGGCCTCCAGAGCACCTCCAGCTGGATTTCTAACCACTAGGTCATCATGGACACAACCCATGCTGCTCGTTTCACACAGGGGATCCAAAGCTCCTTAGGGACCGTGTGTGGCTTGGCTCTGGCCCCCCCTCTGCTTTCCTGGTGCTGGGAGAGCCGATGAGAGAAGACAGCGGCCTGGGAGGGGATAGGAAAGACCACAGCCGAGATGCTCCGGAGCTCTTAGAGCCACTGGACAGAGGTTCGGGGCCAGGCCCCACACCCAGCCAAGGGCCCACAGCTTTGAGCAGCGGCCTTTTCCATTGAGCGTTGAGAGGACAGCTCCAGGGGTCCTAGTTAGCTCCCCCCCAACAAACATTTTATTAAAATACTGGAAAGAAAGTTGAATATATCACCTGAAATACTTAGAAGAGTTATGCCATTTTGGTAGCAGAAAGGACATTAGCAACATCAGAGGCCCAGCAGCTTGTGGGGGTGGGGCTGGCCTCAGCAGGTGTTGGTCCGCTCCTCCTCTTGGGGGAGCAGCTGTGGTCCCTACACCCCGAGTCTGTGCACTTCTGCGCGGTGAGCTAGTCAGGCTTCCCTACGGCTGAGCTGACCGAAGGACGAACTGACATCCTAGACTGGATGGCCAGTCTAGGCAGAGGGGGACAGCAGTGACAAGAGGGAGGGTGAGTCTGTAAGGACAGAAAGATGACCGTGAGTGGTAGGAGGGGTGTGCTGTGAGCCTGGAGAGGGTCCCGATTGGCCAGAAAAATGCAAAGTCCTTAACACCTGTGAACCAGTGCTGTGAAATAATCAGATTTGCATTTTAAAAATCAGGATTCTAAAGAGGGCACGTGTTGTGATGAGCATTAGGTGTTAGGTGCAACTAATGAATCACTGAATACTACATCAAAAATGAAGGATGTACTATATGTTGGCTAATTGAACATAATAGTAAAAAAAAAAAAAAAATCAGGATTCGCTGCGGCAGAGAACAAAATAGGAAACAATGGTGTAGACCAGTTAGGAGTTACCGCTTAGACCAGAGTGATGACACAGGTGGACCGGAGGGGACAGGTTTTAGAGTCTGATGAAGAAGGGTCAGCGAGACTTGGCAGTAGGCTCCATGAGGAGGAGAGGGAGAAGGAATGTCAAGCAGGACTCATGGGTTTTGGTTTCATAATTGGTTGTGTCATAAGAAGAGGACCATATCTGATGGTGAGAAACAATGAGTGCATTTTGGACTTGAGTTTGATGGTGCTTAGAGACACCCAGTTGTATGGTTCAAGAGGCAGCTGGATACCTGGGGCAGGGGCTCTGGACGAGGCATCTTACATCTGAGACAGGTGTGGTTTCCAAAGTCCCAGGCAAGGACATGCTCTCCCAGGGGAGCATTTACAGAACAGAGAGAGCAAGAGGGTTGTGGATGGTGGAGGGACTCTAACAGTATAGACCCTGCAGAGCTAAGGAGAGCTTCTAGAGAAGCAGAAGACAAAGCCAGAGAACGTCAGGTCACGCGGAATCCCATCGAGAAGAACATGTCTCCTGAAGAGGAGGACTCTTTTTCTGGCCCCAGTGGAGTAACAGGGACCGAACTTACCCTCCTGCGTGTGTCGTCTAGAGACAAGGCACACGCAACACTGGTTTTCAGACTTTGAAAAACAGAAAGCACAAGAAAGCCACCCAGTCCACTGCCTGGAGAGAGTTTCCAGGCGGCTGGGCAGCAGGAGAAACCTAGGCAGAGCCTGATGGCTTTCCTGTTCTGGGAGACAGAAGTGAGAGTCTGGGGAGACCTCCTGAGTCATTCCTTTCTTTTTTTCCAGAGATCCTCAAGTGGCTTTGAAATCTGGGTTTCATGGTGTGTGTGTGTGTGTGTGTGTGTGTGTGTGTGGCAGGAGAGGGGGCAGACTGTTTGGAACCAGCTGTAAGGAGCCTCGTGAGCAGATAAAAATAAAGCATGCAGCCTGGCTGGGAGAGTGATGGAGAGGCCCCGTTCTTCTCGAAAAGTCCAGGTGCAGGGGGAAAGAGGTGCAACCTTTGCAGGGGTGAGGGGCTGGCTGAGAAGGGCGGACACAGCCTGTGGGGGTTCCGGGGCCCTAGTCAGAACCAGTGTCTCTCCTCCACGCTAGGATTGCCCTTCCTTGGCCTTGTTTTCGGAAAACCTCTCTGGAAATTCAACATCACCCCTGTGTTTGCCAACTTTCCAGTAAGAAACAGCCCCCAGCAGCCCACCCCCCTGGAAGAGACACAGCTATCATGTTTTTCCTCCGAAGCACTTTGCCTGTTCTAGTTTGTGTTCTAGTTCGTGCATGTTCTTTGCATGTTCTAGTTCCTGCAGTCCCCAGGCTGACGTTCCCTGCGGGCGGCCCATCCCGTATGGCAGGGACAGGGAGAGGCTTCCTGTGGGTTTTCAGGACCAATAGCTTCACATAGAGGAAGTGATCCCCAAATCAGTCTGCCAGAGGGCCTGCTCCCTGGGCCTCATAGAGCCAGGGGCTGCCATGCCACACCAAGAATCTCTAGCCAGAGAGCCAGCTCCGAGAGCGGGCCAGGGGCCCGTCCACTCTCAGCAGCCCTTGCAGCCAGGCCAGGCAGACTGGGAAGGATGAGAAGGCAGGACTAGAAGCCAGAGTCCTGCAGAGCCCTGTCGCCAGGCCCTCACCGTGACCTTGAACTAACCCCAGCTCTGGGTTGTGGTCTGCACACCCACTTTCCTTGAGCTCTGGGTGAAGCAAGGTCGACACACTGTTCAATCCCCACGACATTCGTTTCCTGAATTTCTACTTAGAACATCGGTGTCTGTCAGATAAGAGAGGAGCTCCATTAGTCTCCAAGCATCACAGTTTCTAGTAATTACCATCAGGCACAAACAATGGAAAAAACCTCAACAATGGGTGTGATTTGAATCATTAACTTTTCAGAACTGCTCACAAATGAATCATTTCATCCACAATCAACTTCTATTTTATGTTATTTTTCTCCTCGAGATAGAAAATAGATAATTACGGAGAGAAGAATTGGGAAAACTTTCCACGTGCAATAATTTGTGTTCGGAAACATGGAAACAAACATTTCTCCAAATGTACGAAATGACTCCACACAAAAATCTGTTATCGTTGTAGGAAACCTTCCAGCGTGGATTTAGTGCAAGTGAGCGTAGCTGAGAAACACGTCTGTGATGTAAAGCACATCGAATGTGAAATATGCATGTATGGGTGTGTGGGTGTACGTGTGTGCTCCTTATAATACAGCCCCTGTGCTCCTCGCTCAGTGCAACCCATGCATAAGTGGGCATGAAATGCTTAATAACCACCCCCCGAGTGGCTCTACCCAAAGAGAATGTCTGATAGAGCGACACGAAGAAAGGAGCAGAGTCAGTGACTGCTACGCAGCGGGAAAGGACTTGGTAACTATGGCAACTTGCTTTAGAAGTTGGCCTTTCCCAGCCAAAAATCAGGTGCGCCCAGTCAGCCCTCCCACTGTCACACCAGAGGGAAGGAGAAGCCATTCAGCAAGGGCGGCAGCCAGCCACACAGAGGGCATGCCAAGGAAA
Organism: Mustela lutreola; assembly: GCF_030435805.1. Lineage (NCBI taxonomy): Eukaryota > Metazoa > Chordata > Mammalia > Carnivora > Mustelidae > Mustela > Mustela lutreola. The sequence continues at coordinate 22,089,574 of NC_081295.1, read as the reverse complement.
GTGAACCCCTTTTAAGCACCGCCCCACAGGGCTCTTGAAGCCGCAGACTAGGAACAAGCAGGAGGAGCACAGGGGTGCCTGGGTGGCTCAGTCCTTAAGCGTCTGCCTTTGACTCAGGTCACGATCCTGGCTTCCCGGAGCTCTTGGCTCACGTCACGGTCCCGGGGTCCTGGGATGGAGCCCCACTTCGGGGTCCAAGCATGGCAGGATGCCTGCTTCTCCTTCTCCCATTCCCCTGGCTTGTGTCTCTCTCTGCCAATAAATAAAATCTTAAAAAAAAAAAAAAAAAGAAGAAGAAGAAGAATAAGGAGGTCTCAACAGAAAGACTGAGATTTGAACTGCAAACAGAATGCAAAGTCTTCCTAAATGAATACATCAGCCCTGTGGTGGCCATTCTCATGCAAACTAGGTGGGGACCCAGAGAAAGATAAGCACATCATCAAGAAGAGAGAAGTGAGGGGGCCCAGAAGGGGGCAGGGAGCACAATCTTTCTTCCCGGATATGGTTCCACCCATTCAAGAGGAAGGAGGGACTGGAGTTCACCCCAGGATCCCACCATTCATTAGATAGATTTTGTAGCTGTGGCAAAATTGTATGTTTGACTCTTAGTCAACTGCAGAGAGCTCATGTCGTCTCATTATATGCGTGAGAGCTGCCATGACAAAATCTGGAGTGGAAAGAGCTCCTCAAAGAGAGTGAGACCACGTCCAGTGACCGTTAGCGACCTGTCTCCGAGAGGGGGAACATCCCCCGCATTGGAAAGGGCCCGGTGAGCGGCATCTCAGTGAGGACTCAGGCTCAGTTTATGCATCTCCTTGCAGCACTGGGCACAGCGGGTCGCGGGCTCTGTCCCTTCACATCTCCTCAGCCTGACCTCCAGAGAGCCCCTCTCCTGCTTCCCTCTGAGCCAGCTGAGGGCCCTTGCTCACTCCCCTTTGCGGGATCTTCCTTTTCCCCCTAACATTAGCTGACCTGGGGCTTGGAAGTCCTCCCGTCTCCTCTGCCTTCACCTTGTGTGATCTCGCAGGCCACCCGCAGGCTCACTACACCCACACACTGATGACACCTACACGGACTGCAGCTCTGAGAGTCGAGGCTGATGTAGCCCAGCTCACCGGGTGCCCCGTGGAGGGCCAGCGGGTATCTCACACACACACACACACACACACAGCAGGGCCACAACCGTCCTCCTGAAATAGACAGTGGCTCCCCATCCAAGTACAGCCCTGCTCTGAGCCCTTCTCACCCCTGCCCAGGCCCCCACCCCGGCTGGCCCCGTCATCTCGCATCTGGATTGTACTAAATCTGCCCTGAGTTCTTAGGTTTTGCCTTTTTCTCTTTCCTACAGTCTGTGCCCCACTCGGCACCTAGAATCTCTGAAAACCACAAATCAGCTCCCACGGCCCACCTTGCTCCGATGTCTTCCGGTTCCAGTAAGAACCCGGCCTGGAGATCTTACCAGGGCCTTTGGGGCCCATGGTGCCGCGGTGTGCCCGCCTCTCCAGCCTCCTCTCTGACCACCCTCCCCTCTGCCCACTCCGCTCCCGACACGCTGGCTTTCTTTGCTACTCCAGACGTGACGTCAGAGCCTCACGCTGGCTAGAACCTCTGCCCGGAACACCTGGCTTAGCTCATCCCCCCCTCTCCCGGCTTGTGTTCTCTCCTCAGACTCCCCCACCCTTCCTTACACTTTCAGCCCCACATTTCCTTCTGTCCCTTCATCCCTCTGTCCTTCTCTCTGCCCCACTGATGCCTGTATCATCAGAAGGGCTTCTGTCCCTCCATAGACTGTGAGGTTCATAAAAACAGGGGCTACTTGTTGTTGCTCGCTGCCCCCCCCCTCTCCAGGCCTCAGAACAGTGCCCGGCTCTCTACGTTGGCTGGGACATGTCACGGTCTAGCGGTTTTTAAGCTCCTTTTGATTTTGTTGCTAAATGATCTGGTTCTGCTAACAAATGAGGTGGTAAGAGAAATCGTTCTGCTGGAGAATTAAAAACATCTGGGGTCAAGACATGGTGCTAGCCCGTGTCTCTGGCAGAAAAGAGGCTTCGGAAATTTAGCCAACAGAGGAGTGTGCAGAGAAGTAGAATAAGATTTGGAGCTGGAAGAGACCTGTCCCCTCAAGGGAGACATTGTTCCTCCCACCCTGTGTCCTATGGGCTCACAGGCCCCATGCTCGATCACCAAGCCAGCCTCCCAGTACAGGTGCCTCCCCAAGAAGAATGCTCCTTCTAGTTGCTAAAAAGAGAAAAAAGAAAAAGAAAGAAAGAAAGAAAAAAGATTCTCTCCATATCATTACAGAACTACAGACTACTTAATAATAGCACCATGCATTCAGCATGAACATACTTGCCATTCACTTGTTGGATCCTCGAAGCAACCCTGTGAGGTGGCACAGTCAGTAGTCCCATTTCACAGATGACACCACCTAAGTACAGACCAGCTAAGTGACTCGTCCAAGGTTAGGGTGCGAGTTAAGACAAGGAGCCAGGGCGCAGCTCGAGGCTGGATTTCAGTATCCAGGCCCTTTGTCACCTGCATAATCTCTCTGTTCTTAGCTGGAAGGGTTTCTCATTTTAAAGATGAAAAAGCTGGGGCGCCTGGGTGGCTCAGTGGGTTCAGCCGCTGCCTTCGGCTCAGGTCATGATCTCAGGGTCCTGGGATCGAGTCCCGCATCGGGCTCTCTGCTCAGCAGGGAGCCTGCTTCCCTCTCTCTCTCTCTCTCTCTCTCTCTGCCTGCCTCTCCATCTACTTGTGATTTCTCTCTGTCAAATAAATAAATAAAATTAAAAAAAAAATAAAAATAAAGATGAAAAAGCTAAGGCAGGGTGTGTCAGTCGGTAAAGTGTCTGCCTTTAGCTCAGGTCGTGATCAGGTCATGATCCAGGGGTCCTGGGATAGAGCCCCGCATCGGGCTCCCTGGTCAGGGGGAGTCTGCTTCTCCTTCTGTTGCTTGTTCTCTCTCTCTCTCTGTCCAATAAATAAATATAATATGTCTTAAAAAGAAAGAAAAAGCTAAGGCAATGACAAGCGAGGTGACTTGGCCAAGGTCACACAGCAGGCAATGGACAAATGGGGGTACATCCAGGTCTACATTTCCTGTTCTCTCTGGTCGGCTTGAAAGATCTCAGGGAGCTATTTCGGCTCCTGGGGAGAGAGCAGCAGGGAGGTTTTATGGTGGAACCAGTCCTAACTACTGTTGAACGGTAAAACCAATAGAAGAAATTGCCTCGAGCATTTTATAAACAAGGGTAGGAGTAATTAAAGCAAGCATTCAGAACTTAATCTTAGTTTAAGGGGAAAGGAGCCTTTTGTATTTGGAATTTTTTCCTTTTTACTTCTTTCACTACAAGGTGCTGTGTGATGTCTGCTTAAAAAGTACTTTTAATTGAGTTTTGCTCTGCTGTCCCCCAATAATGTTTACTTACTTTAAACCTGGGGTGGATGGCATCCTCTGTGTTCCTTAATTGTATCACTTTCAAAGACTCAGCACTGTGTGTGGCCCTGATGAAGTCCTGGTGGCCGAATAGCATTGCCCGGACTTGCCCTGGTCCTTGTGCCTAAACATACAAGGTGAAAGACATGACCTTGAGCAAGACAGGCCCTTTGGGCCAGTTTCCCCATCTAACACAAGCGGGCAGGCCTACATGGTTTCTTGTTCTCTGTGGGGCCTTCTGATTCTACCCACAGAATAATTAACAACAGTAGGCATTTGCCTATTAGCAGGCTCTGTGCTAGGGTTTTGTGTGCATTTCTCATTAAATCCTCTCAGCGTCACTATGACATAGATACAATCATTATCCTCATTGTACAGATGAAGAAACTAAAGCCTAGGCAGGTTAAGAAACTTGCCCAAGGTCACAGGAGAGCTGCGGGGGAGGGGCAGAGGGAGAGGGCGAGAGAATCCTCAAGCAGACTCCCTCCCTGCTGAGCGTGGAACCCCACACGGAATTTGATCCCACGACCTGGAGATAAGGACCTGAGCTGCAACCAAGAGTTGGAAGCTTAACTGACTGCAAATGGTAACCTTCTCAGCACTGATCAATAACTTGCTTTCCTCCTCCCTTTCTCTTTTATCTCCAAAATTAAGCAGAGAGGCCCTTTTTCTTTTAGGTTTTTTTTTTTTTTTTTTTTTTTAAGGGAATGTGGGGCACCTGGATAGCTCAGTTGTTAAGTGTCTGCTTTCAGCTCAGGTCATGATCCCAGGGTCTTGGGGATCGAGCCCCACATCGGGCTCCCTGCTCAATGGGGAATCTGCTTCTCCCTCCCCCACCGCTCCTGCTTGTGTTCCCGCTCTTGCTCTGTCAAATAAATGAATAAAATCTTTAAAATAAATAAATAAATAAGGAATAAGGAAGGCCCATCCAGAGGATCCAGAACCTTAAAAGTTGTCATAGTCCGATTTCTAGATTCCGTGCCCCCTAGTACCTGGAGCTTGTGGCTCTCTTCCTTTCTCTTCTACACCTGAGGGTGCAGTTCTCCAAATCTCAGCATCCCCCCCAACCCCGCCTCCGGAATCCCTGACACGGCTCAGTGCTTTGTTCTGTCCTTCTTCGTCAAAGTGCCTCTCACTAGGGAGCGGTCCCGAGCTGACAGCCCTGGGGGAAACAATGCTTCGGATCAGCAGGGTGCTCAGGGGTCCCCTGCCCTCATTCAGGAATCGTCCATCTCAGAGAAATTTGCCATCCACGGTCACCCCGGGCAAGCTGGCGCTTAGTAACTTCAGCAAGTGACAAGAGTCTGAGCTAGGATGTTAAAAATAGGATTGCAAGGGGAGGGTTAAGTAGAAGAAATAATGCAAAGAGAAATGCAACTCGATAACCGACTAGTTCAGAGATGGAAAGAAAGGAGTGAACTGCTGTCTAAGCCTTAGGATCCAGGACTTGAAGCTCAAGCAACCAGAAGAATGGTGGGGTCAGAGTTAAACAAGACATCCTTTGTAAAGGGCTTTCAAAACTTCGTTTTTTTCTAGGTTGAATACTCTACTTATCAAATTTCCGAGGCGGACCGGGCATGGGGACATCTGTGGGTAATGGATTTTCTCCGGCCCTTCTCTGCACGTTTTCTGCCGGATTCCATGGGCTGCTCTGCCCCTCGGCTGCCTGTCCTCTAACCCCTGCTAAAGTGATGAGCTGTATCAGGTGTGGGCTGATAAAGGCAGAAGCTGTCCCCTCTCCCAGGGGAAGCTACATTTTAAAAGGAGTCTCAGGAAGAAATAAAGTGTTAAGACAAAAACAGAAGGCACCTGTAAGAGTGGAATTAATGGGTCCTAGGGTTCATTTTTTCAGATGAGCTGGTCGTGCTAAAATCCCATGACTGGTTAATCACAAGGTTAATTCTGTTCTATTGGGATCGCTTAATTTCAAAGCTTTTCTTGCCTGACAGACTACTGCTTATCACTGGAGCTTTAGTCTTGTTCTTGTGGGAGGTACAAAATTACTTTTTCTTTCTTTCTTTTTTTTTTTTTTTTTAAACAAAATTACTTTCTAACCATTCTTTTTTTATTTTAAAAGATAACAGTAGGGGAGCCTGGGTGGCTCAGTGGGTTAAGCCTCTGCCTTAGGCTCACCTGCTTCCTCCTCTCTCTCTGCCTGCCTCTCTGCCTACCTGTGATCTCTGTCTGTCAAATAAAATCTTAAAAAAATAAAAAAAAAATAAAAGATAACAGTAGAGTTAGAATAATTCTTCCACATTTCCTGACGGTCTGTTCTGGTGGGTTTTTCCATGGTCCATTAAGAGGTCCTCTATTACTGGGAAAATGTCATGTTTAATGTCTCATTAAAGGAGGATGAAAACTCCATCCCTACATCCAGACCTTTAGGAGAGACACATGGCTCTTCTAAAAGAGACAATTCCCCGCCTGCCCTGTTAAGCGGAATGCAATAGAACGAGCTGATCTGTTTCCACGAGCAAGTGCTCTCGGACCAGAGCCAGGAACTCAACAATGCATGCAGCCGGCAGTCGCCATTTCCAACTCAGCTGGTCTACCAGAGGTCCAGCTCGAGGAGACACCTCCAGGCATTGGACACCGAAAATGTTCACGCTGCATCAGTAGAGGGTAGAGTGGTGCAGAGCACGGGCGCTGGAGCCAGGCTATTTGGGTTCAAAGACTTGCTCTGCCAAACACTACTTGGGTGACCTCAAGATATTTATTTCACCTGCTGTGTCTTGGATTCTAGAAAATGGGCACCCTATTCACACCTACCCTACAGGGTGGTTGTTAACACAAAAGGACATCATGTATGGAAAGCTGTTAGTGTTAGCTTTTAATGACTTCAGTGACTGAAACATTTCTTATCATTTCAGATTTTGCAGGTATTCAATTTTGCAAGGGAATTTAGTTAAAATGAGACAAAAGAAAGCGGTATCTAGCCTCTTTAATCATTTCCAGTTTCCCTTGGATGTCTTATGGTCTAGTAGTGATGTGCACACGTGACAGGCCACACACTCAATGGCAGGGATCTCTGCGGACACTTTAGAGCCACCCTTCAATTCTCATTGCCCATCAGGGCCACAGAAGCCCTTTCTATATCACTTCAACATCACACCGTCGTCCCTGACAGAGTATCCAATTTCGACTGAACTCAGCCAACAACTTCTCACTTCTGCTTCAAGTGAGCACCCCGACCATAGAGACAAGACCGTTCAAAGACACCGCATAGAGATATACTCCACACCCATGTCCTGAAGACACGCTGAATGGATGGGTCCTTTTCATCATGATGTTTTATTAATTCAGTGCTGTGGAGCTATACAAATATTTATTGAATACTTATGCTTGGTGTTTTCCCTCTATGTGAAATGCCTCTTACCTAAGTGTTAATTCATGTTTGTTGATCTGTTGAAAAGTTAGGATAATCTGAAGCGTTTAAATTGGTGGTTGAAAATTATTTAGAAATATTGTCATTTAGATACGCTTTCCTCTGTGTTCTGGCATCTAACCAGAGTAGCTTTTTCTAAAATACCATAGCAGAAAAAAAAACTCGACTCCATATATTTTTAACAGTTCCTATTTTTGTGGAGTTCAGCAGGGTTCCAAGAAAGAAACATAGTGAGTTTAGTATTTTACCTTTTAGTTTAGCTAACGATTACCAAATTAAAGCCACATATAATTTAAGACAGTTCATACTGCTATTAATAAAAAATTTACTTTGATAGCATTATTTTTAGATATGAAAATGGAACATGTTTGAATGAACTCCAGAGATTACATATTTTCTTTGAGAAGACAAATCATTTCCTGCTGAAAATAAAAGGCTGAATCAAATACTGATGTTAGAGATCTGATAAATCTTATTGAAGAATTACAGAAGTACATAAATATACCTAAAAGGTAGCTCATTCAAGGAGAATATATTATATAAGTTTACATGTATGGTATATATTTTCTTCCTTCAATCTATTTTCCTAGAAACTGAATGAAGTATTTTAAGTTTGAACCAACCCCAAAATGGCTCTGTTTCATATTCTATATTACCCAATTTCTTATACTTTTATTTCTAGAAAGACTAGATCTCATCCTGGATAATGGGATATCTAGCACAATTTAATTTTTTAAAAGATTTTATTTATTTATTTATTTATTTATTTAAGATTTTATTTATTTATTTGACACAGAGAGATCACAAGTAGGCAGAGAGGCAGGCAGAGAGAGAGGGGGAAAGCAGGCTGCCCACTGAGCAGAGAAGCCGATGTGCTCAATCCCAGGACCCCGGGATCATGACCAGAGCTGAAGGCAGAGGCTTAACCCACTGAGCCACCCAGGCTCCCCTGGAACAATTTATCTAAAGATCTCAAAAGGCTACATCTAGAATAACAGGAGTTTTACCAAAGAAAAATAGGGTTCTTCAGGGTTGTGAAATGTACAAGGGTAGGGTTGGATGAGCTCAGCTGACACAGCTGGATTCAGCGGGATGTTCCTTCCTCTACAGCTGTGTTTGTTGGACATTACTCTCACAATATTAAAATCACAAGAGAACCCAAGACACCTCAAGTCTCGGGCGTTAGTTGAAAGGCACCCAGGGACTCTTGGCCCAACACTTTCCTGAAATGCAAAAATCGCCTTGTTAAATTATCATTCTTTTGGTTTAAGCTTTTCCAGTCTTCAGTATCTCCTGTTAAAGACGTTATAGGTACTAAACTCTTAGCAACAAATCTTACGGGTGATTAGCTTATTGACTTGCTATTAGTGTACAAGCCCACTTGAGACACAGAAGAGGACTAGTATGTTTTATTGGTGAGATGGGGGTGAAGCATTGTGGGGGGTGTGCCCAGTGGGGTTAGGGGGCCTCAGAGTCGCTGCACAGTGGACAGAGGAAGCCCTGAGGTGGTTGGAAAGGGGTATGTGTGGTGGGATGAGATGGAGAGGTCCTTATGACTGAGGTGGGAAATTTATTCCTGGAGAGAATGGAAAGTATAAGAAGTAAACACTTTGTCTCTGTATATACATGTATGTATACATACGTGTGTGTGTGTGTGTCTGTGTCTATCTTTCCTTCCCTCCTACCTCAGGCTGGCCTTGGCTGGTGATTCTAACCCACCATCAGTATGGTTTTCTGCAGATTTTTTAAAGCTCCCAAGTATGATTTTTTTTTTTTTAAAGATTTTATTTATTCATTTGACACAGAGAGAGAGATCACAAGTAGGCAGAGAGGCAGGCAGAGAGGGAGAGGGGAAGCAGGCTTCCCGCTGAGCAGAGAGCCTGATGCGGGGCTCGATCCCAGGACCCTGAGACCATGACCTGAGCCGAAGGCAGAGGCCTTAACCCACTGAGCCACCCAGGCGCCCCCAAGTATGATTTTTTTAAATAAATCTTATTTTGAAATATAATTTTGATGTGGAAAATGCCTATTATCTGTAGAAAAAAGGGGCAATCTTATGATCTAGAGATATAGCTGATATATAGTTCATTCAAGAGTTCAATGTTTTATTATTTTTGCATAGTTGGATTATGTCGATAAGATTTTTAAGAATCTGGATATATGTTTGTTTTTAAGGATTTATTTATTTATTTGACAGAGAGAGAGCATGGGGGGTGGTGACAGGCAGAGAGAGAGGGAGAGAGAGTCTCAAGCAGACTCGGTGTCGAGCAGGGAGTCAGTCTTGGGGCTCCCTCACACGACCCCGAGATCATGATCTGAGCCAAAATCAAGGGTCAGACACTTAACTGACTGCACCACCCAAGCGCTCCTGTTTCCTCAATGATTAAAACAAAACAAAACAAAACAAGTAAACAGCAAAAACCATTAAATGTTCCCTTCCTAAGGAAAGGAATTATGATTATAATGATTATCTTATTATTTTTTAAACAATCCTGTTTTTTCCCTAGAGATAAAACCTAAGTTCCATGGCATATCCTCTCCTTCCTCCAAACTCTTGCCCTTTTGTCATGGTGTAACCATTAGCTTTGGTTTGCTTCCAGCTGCTATTCCGAAGTCTCCCCCTCACCCCAGCCCTGCCCCATGAGACAAGGTTAACCTCACCTGAACAGTCAGCTCTCTTGTGCTCATGATTTTACTTCACTCTCTTCAATCCCTATCATTCCCTTGTGCTGTAACATAGCAGGACTGTTGTTGGTTCTGATCTTTACTATAGTACAAAGCAAATCTTAAGTACTCAAACGGTTGACAGATTAAACTGTCCTGTTCAGACCTTGCTGTGAGTGCCTTCCCTAGCTTTCAGCCCTGGGGACAGAAATGGGGCAAGATGGACTCTGTTTGCCAGCCTGAAGGCTTATTAAACCCCTGTTAAATTGAGTTCTTTTGGACAGGCTGTCCTTGTTTTTGGAAGAGCGTGATTATTTCCCTGTCTGGACCCAAGTATACCCTTCCGACATCAAAATTGCTTTCCACGCTTTGGGCTCTGCTAAGAAATCACCAATATGCCTTCTCTCCTGGCCCTGGTCCCCTGGCTCTTTCCCCAATCTGCTAATCAGAGCCGACCATCTCCACTAGCGGATTCCAACCTTCCAGTTTATTCTTCCTGTCCTTGCCATTTGAATTCTTAATGCAGTGAGCTGAGTGTCTCCAACCTCTCATTCAGAATTACCTCACTCTGATTCCTAGGAGTGTATGTCTACACCCACATCTTCTCTGAAAAGCCGCCTATTGCTGTATACCCTTGTCTCTGTTGTCCCTGGAATATCTAAGTCATATCAGGGAACGTATTCCTTCATGAACCACATCGTTCATATATACATTCGCATGTTAGAAAGTTTCCTGGGAAAACAGAAATTTCATGGGCTTTGGAGCATACATTTCATAAATTTTATGTATTGCAAAAATGTAAAAAGAAAATGCCTTCCAGCTTTTGCTACAAGCTAGTTCAGATATTTTATTAAAGTGAGCTGAAATTTTCATGGACTCATTTATTATCTGCCTTCCCAAAATGTAAAATTCTGGTAAGAAGATGCTGATTTTATTTTCTTAGGAAGATAGCTTCCGTGTCATTTTAAGTTAATGTGACACTCTCCAAGTACAAGTCACTTCAATCCTAATTAAAACCAGCTCCTTTCTTTCTTAAAACCAACCATGTTATTAATGTGGATCTGGCACTAAGTTTTTAAACTGATACAAGCAAACTTGCTCTGATTTCTGCTCATTCTTATTCAGGTTTCAGTGTCACAAATCGCCACTGGCCAATACTAAAATCATGTTTTAATGAAATAAAGCCACCATTAGTATTTCTGAATTTACGAATTTTCATTAAAATATTCAGAGACTATCTTTTGCCATGTTTACCGGGCAGCAGACTGGCGCCAAGACCCTGCCCACAGAATCCCTTATAATCAAATAATCTGTTATCAACTGCTTTGCTTGTCCCTTTCCTTTAAGCTACTTTTCTTTCTTCTACATGCCAGACTGGTACCTTGTGCAGTCGCTTGCTGCAAGCCGCGAGAAATATCTGTGTGGCGCTGGCATGTGCAAAGAAAGGATTTTCAACCTGCAGTAATCAGTCAGAATTCCTTTGCTGTGGTTTTCTAATACAAATCATTTGTCACTAACATCTATGAAATCGGAGAAAGTTAAGTAAATATTTTAAAATCATACATTCCAAATAACAGTAGACAGCATGATTTTTAAATCAGATCTCACCCTAAGGAAGAACTGAAATTAAAAAAAAAAAAGTGATGATACTTCTAGAAATCATGCTTTGAAGATTAATAACAAATTACACATGTGGAACTATGATATAAAATATCAAAATATTCCTGTGAGGTGAAAATAGCTTTATTGGAGAAATACTCGGTGCCCAAACTCTCAAACCACAAAGTTCCTTATTAAAATTTCAAGATGGCAACACCGTTCCGAGCACATAGTAACTTCAGGCTAACGTTTCTCACAATAGGATGGAATTAAGTGTAAGCTGATACATAAAAGGTATCTGATGTTCTTTGTATTATTTCTTATTCTTGTGCGTTCTGTAAGTTGAAATTATTTCCAAATAAAACACATTTTAAAAGTCAGTTAGCCAGTTTGTGGGTTTAAGGGAGAGGGAGGGTAGGAAGAAGGAAGGTGAAGAGAAGCGGTAGATGTAAAGTTTCCAGCCAAGCACACAGGAGTCGGCTGAGACCTAGACCTAGAAGTTCTGGTTCTGATACTGGCTATCACCTTTCGTTAATTACAGGAAGAAAGACTTTTTATAGCAAATTTTCTGACCTCCCCCCCCCCCAAAAAAGTGTTCTTTTTTGGCCTTGGTTCAGAGTCCCAAACCCCAATTTTAAAAGGCCCTCCTCTAAGATATGCCCAATTTTCAGAATGTTCCTGAAAGGCTATAGACAGGTTGGTCACAAGAGGAGAAAATTCACTCGTTTTTTGATGGTTCCAGTTGCAGGCAAGTCTCAGACAACCTCACCCACTGCGTGGTTACAATGTAGTCTGTCAAGAGCTGTGAAAGGTCTGAGATTTCATCCTGTTTGCAAGCTATTTTCCTGGATGCTGACAGAGGACATGAGACAGCTGAGTAAAAAGTGAACTATATTACTACTCGCGGCAAAAGCAGTAGCCAGAGTGTCAGATGTTCTCAGTGGTTCCCCAAGCTCCTAGTCCCACGGAGATTGGGGGTGTGAATGGGCCTACACGTAGATGGACCTGCATACCCAGTGGGTTATATTCTGGGAGAATAATACTGAGCTTGGATATCCATGTTTTAGAGCAGGAAGCAAGCAAGTTTCCTCTTCGTTTGTGAGAGAGATATTACCTAATTCCTTAAGGTTGCTCACTGCAAAAACAAAGCTGAGACATGGCCCAGGTAAAGAGTGGTCTGGGCCTTGCTGGAGTGCAAGAGGATAGAAGAGTGCCTGTCTCCCAGTAGAGTCCCTTCTCAGTCAGAGATCGCTGATGAGTGGTCCGGTGCAGGTTATCAGTCATAACCCAAACATTTTCAGAATGGAGCTGATGGAGTGGGTTGTGTAGAAAACAATGGGTGGAAGTGGAGAGGCAGGCAAGTACAGCTCATCCAAGGTTTTCTCTTCGATGAAGAAATAGGAAGTGTAGAAGAAGAGCGCAGGAGCTTATGAATTAGGGGCTAAAACCTCCCAACGACAATAGGCAAGGTCTCTTTTACTTGTACTACTTTCACTTGAAGCAGCAGCTGCTTCTTCCTCCCTGAGCCTCTACCTTTTGTCCTCTCTGGGATGGCACTTGGGCGGCTGGCCCTTCTTTGCACTGCTTTCCTCTGAGATGTTTTTCAGTCCTCGACACTAGCTGAAGTCATTTGCTTCTTGTCCCTCCTTTGTATCTTAGACTTTACTGAAGGTTCTAGTTTCACGCTGAAAGGAACAGAATTTAATTTCTCAAATACCCAAAAACTTCTTTCGCAGTCCCAAGATCTCAAAGGTACAGAGATACTCAATGTTTTTATTTTTTTTAATCAAGAATTAACAACTAAAAAAAAAAAATTAAAAATCACATACAGCCTCCATACATTCCACAAAACATGTACTGATCACTTTCTTCCACCTAGTATTGTGCTAATGCTAGAGATACCACATTTATCAAGACAGGTACTTATTCCCAAAGATTCTACCATCTCTGCCTTATAAACTAAGGTTGTAAGGCATATGTAAACAGGATGCTAACTGGAACTTCTGTGCTTTATCATCCCAGAACTGTTAAGACTGAAAGTGAGGTCAAGAGTAATCAAGGACACACCCTGTGGGAACACTACCATGAACCAACCACATCTGGGACCAGATTCTTCCCTTTAGGGCATACAGGATTACCACCATCCACTTCTACTCCACACCACGTATTAGGTAGAGCATTTACAAGGCCAAAGAAGGAGTGGTCAGCAAGAACCTTAAGAAGAGTGTGGTAATTCATGGTTGGCTGAGTGGGTGTCAGGAGGGCAGTTGGTTCAAGAGAGACTAATTGACTGGGGATGCCTAACAATGAGTTCTCTATTTGGTTGCTAACTGAGCTGCAAAATCTGCAGGGCACCCAGATTGTCAACTAAGTATGGAAGGGGAGTTCTTGGGAGTGGCTTGACAGGTGCTCCCTGGACAATGGGGTCATGTTATATATATACAATCTATGCACAGATACTAATCTATGCAATTTCAATCAAAATCTCAAAAAAAGTATTCATGGCATTTGCTAAGTTGGTCCTAAAGCTCATTTGAAAGAGTAGAGGGCCAGAAATAACCAATATTCTTCTTAGGAAAAGTCAAATTTGGCCTTAATCAATACTTAGAAGAAATCAATACTTAGAAGTCTATAAGAATCAGGAAAATGTATTGCTGTAGAGAAACACTGAATACCACCATTCTCATTCATACACTGGAATGTGATATGTGAGAGTGGGTGGCATTACAATTCAGTGGATAAGAAGGCCTGTATAATTGTTTATTATTCATAAAGAAAAATGATTCTTTATTGTATACCCCAAATAAAAATAAATTCCAGATAGTTAAAGACCTACCATAAAAAAGCTAACTTCTAAAGTTTTCAGAAGAAATTATATGACAATATCTTTACAACCTCGGGGTAAAAAAAGCTATCTTATTCAGCAATGAAAAATACAACCATAAAGAAAATTAGTAACAAGTTCACACATTAAAACTGAAAACTTCTGTATGATAAAACTCTTCATACTCAAAGTTAAAGGCCAGGTACAGATTGGGAGAAGATATTTACAGTTCATATTATTGTATAATATAAATCACTACGAGAAAGACAAATATTCTATTAGAAAAATGGGCAGAGGATACAAACAGATGCAGATGAAGAAACTTAAATGGCTAATAAAGATATGAAAGAAAATAACTACAGAGATAACGTTTCAACCATTCACCAGAACTACAAAGATCATCAGTACCTATCCTTGCTGGAATATGAGACAAGGAATTTTAAAACAACAATGATTACTATGTTAAAGTCTCTGACAGAAAAAGTAGACAACACACAGAAGCAGAAGGAGAATTGAAGCAGAGAGATGGAAATGATAAGAAAGATGGAATGGAAATGCTAGAAAGGAAAAGCCCAGTAAGGAGCTGTAATGCATCTGACATGAGTAACCTGACACAGCCAAGGAGGAAATCTGGGAACCTCACAGATAAGGCAATAGGAATTACCCAATCTGAAACACAAAAGAAAAAAAAGGAGTGTGTGGGAGGGTGGGTAAGAAAGCAGAACAGAGAATCCAGGGGCTGTGGGATAATATCAAATAATCAAGCACATGTAATTAAAATCCCAGAGGAAGACAAGAAAGAAAACATGGCAGGAAAGAAATTTGCTGAGATAATGGCTGAGAGGTTTCTAAAAGTTCCGTAGATGAACCTGATGATCAGCTCAGTTTAAAAACCACTGGGTAAAGGGTAGATAACTCCTCCTCACTCCATGAACTAATAGCGCAAGTGAACTGGAAGTGTTGATAGAAGCTTTACGAGAGGTATTTGTATTCGCTGCATTAATGAGGCATGAATCGCGCTGACAAGTCAACATAATAGGTCAGCAGAGGATTTGGTTTAGAGCCAGACGATTCTCTATGTTAAGTATGTTTCCATCTATCATTTCTAATTATTTTTTTTCTGGAAAAAAAAAACAAACCATCTTACCTTTCCTAAAAGAGGTGCTGCTATACGGGCTTCACACCTTTATAAGAAGATGACTGTAAGCTACTTTAGATCTGGGTCTTTCTTTTCCTTACAAGCACATAATAATTTTATGCATCTGACGCATAGCAACAATTTGTAAATATTTGTTGAATGATCAAAAGAAATGAGCAAAAATGAAAAATGACACCTGGGACTTTTCTCCAAAGAGAAAAATTCAAGTACAAGGATGGACACATTACCCTTTTAGCTTGATGCACCACAAACTAACCTTAGATCTGCTTTTTAGCACCTCCCAATAACTAATACTGGTGATAGTGACATTAACTCATTCTTTCATTATTTTAACATTCACTAAAGACCTCCAGAGTCTCCTATGAGGCTAGGGCTTACACTGAGGGCTAAAGATACAAAAATGAACAAGTTGGACTTCTCAAGATGCTCACAGTCTAATATAAGAAAATAGTGATATAAACAAATAATTACAATACATTCTTTTAAGTGTCATATTAGTTTCACTTTTTAAAATGGAAATGATGTCCACAATATCCTTTCTTAAAAGGCAGAAAATTCATGGTACCTTTCAGCAATCATAGTAACTAAGGACATGGGTTTTAGAGTGAGACAGACCTGGATTCAAATTCAGGCTCTATTCTTTATAAGCTGTGAGGCATGGGTCACAACTTCTCTGAAACTCAGCTCCTTCTTCTGCAAAATGGTGGTAATACTAGTTCCTACCTCATTCTGTTGTTAGGAGGATTAAATGAGATACAGAGTGTAAACTGCACCAACACAATGAAAAGGCAGCCTACTGAATGGGAAAAGGTATATACAAATGATATATCCAATCAGAGGTTAATATCCAAAATATATAAAGAATTTATATAACTTAATACCAAAAACCTCCACAAATAATCCAATTAAAATGGGCAGAGGACCAGAATAGACATTTTTCCAAAGTCATACAGATGACTAACAACCACATGAAAAGATGCTCAACATCACTAATCATCAGGGGAATGCAAATCACAACCCAGATGAGATACCACCTCATACCTGTCAGAAAAAACAGAAACACAAACAAAAACCCACAAGAAACAAGTGTTGGTGAGGATGCGTAAAAAAGGAACCCTCATACAGTGTTAGGAATGTAAATTGGTGCAGACACTGTAGAAAACAGTATGGAGGTTCCTCAAAGAATTAAAAATAGAAATGCCACATCATCTAGTAATTCCACTACTGGGTATTTACCCAAAGAAAATGAAAACACTAATTCAAGAAGCTATATGTAACACTGTGTTTACTATAGCACTATTTACAATAGCTAAGATATGAAAGCAATCCAAGGGTCCACGGATAGATGAATGGATAAAGATGTGGTACACACACACACACACACACACACACACAGAGGAATATTACTCAGCCATAAAAAAGAAGGATTTACCACTTTTAACACAATGGATAGGCCTAGATAGTTTATGCCAAATGAAGTAAGTCAGACCAAGAAAGGCAAATACCATATGATTCCATTTATATACAGAATCTTAAAAGCAAAACAAATGAACAAGCAAACAATAAAACAGAAACAGACTCATAAATACAGAGAACTGGTGGTTGCCAGATGGGCAGGTGTGGGGGAATGGGTGAAACAGGTGAAGGGGATTATGAGGTACAAACTTCTGGTTATGAAATAAATAAGTCACAGCGATGAAAAGTACAGCACCAGCAATGTAGCGAATAATATAATAACACTGTATGGTGACAGATGGTAACTAAACTTACCATGGTGAGCACTGAGTAATGTCATGTGTAGAACTGTCAAATCATTGTTATACACCTGAAACTAATATAACCTTGAACAATAATAGTAATATATTCAATAATAAAAATTAAAAATATAAATAAATAAAGGTACACTTCACCAGAGGGAGAAAAAGGGTCAACGACTTAGGACAGTGCCTGAACAGATGGTTGGTAGGGGAAGGGAGTGGTAATGGTCATAACAGTAATATATTTCCTTTATAATACGTAAAATTTTAATCCTTGATTATAAGGAAGGGAGATTTACCCAGAATGATTTCGTTTTCATGAATTCTAGACAGCTAATATTTTAACAAACATATATTATACCAACAACCGGAAGTAGAAAGATGTATCCTCCAGGAGAGGTATTATCAGTGATACCTCCTAGGGGACCATTTATAATCCACAAAGACTCTACAGTCACCAAAAGTTAAAACAGACTTAGCAAGTACAAATAAATGCTTCAAATACACACCTCCTTCCCTCAAGCAAGACTGCTTCAAAGAAAAGTGCCACTGGGGAATTTTAATTTATGATGAAGTTTTCACAATATGTGTAACTTCAAATAACATCCTATGAGTCCCCAAGCAATAAATTGGGAGCCATTTGATGGATCTGTCACTCCTGTTTTCTCATTCTTTAGAAAACTCCAGGGATGCACTGTCTCCACTTACATAACCTTCTGTATCTATGCTTTTGAACACTTCCCTTTGTTAGTTAAAAATAACCTGGATTGTTCACAGTTCTCTTTTTTTTGTTCTGATGTGCCTTTAAATACAGCTGCATGCAGTTTCAGAGCAAACAGCTTAATTGTGAGCCTAAAAAACTCAGTTAAAATCTGGAAATTGTGCATTTTATGTAACTCATGCTTAAGATGGAAAAATGTTTGGTTATTAATTTTAACTTTTCATAAGTACCAAAAATGGACTTGTCATTAATTTTCTTTTTGTTGATCAAGGAACAAAAAAATAGATTTGGGCTGACCAATCTCTTCTGGTAATGGGGGGTGGGTAATTTGGATCTACCTTTTTGCTGAGGGCAATTAGAAAGCTGGACAAAATATTAAATACATGTGCTTGAAACTACCTGAGAGATAAGAAAATAGCAAAGAATTGGCAGGCCAAGGTCTGGGGGTATTTGATGGCTCAGGCACTCCCTCCGATGAACTGACCGATTCTGGATGGGGCTATTGAGAAAATAAGCAGTACGTCTAGCACCTTTATAGTGCTGGTATATATGGCAACTGGAGTCTGGAACTTGCCCCGGGGGAGGGCAGGTGAACCTCCTTACTTTAGGTTGGGACCTTAAAGGGCTGCACCCCAGGAGTAAGGTCAAATCAGAAGCAGATAGGCTTTGCAAGGACTGCAACTTACTTTGAAATACCTACATTCCTAAAACTGGATTGAAGTGATGTACTGATTGCCTGGAAATAACAAAAGTAATTCCTCTTTGGTAGATGATTAAAAAGAAAAAGACTTTGAGCTATTTCTATAATCACAAATAACTAGGCACATAAGGAGGGAAGACAATATAAAGACCCCCAACAGAATTAACAGACATTAGAAATCAGGGATATATGACTTATCCAGATTCATTCCAGACCCTGGAATTATCGGATACAAAACTATCCTTACTATTTTCAAGGAGATGAAAGACAAATTAAAAGTTCTGACAGGGAACTGGAAACTTTTAAAACATTGGAAGTTTTAGAAGTGGTAAATACCTCATTCAGTGGGTATAAAAGCAGATTAAACACAGACTTAAGTAAATTATAAAAGAGGTCATAAGAAAATACCCAAACCTAACACAGAGAAACAAAAAATGGAAAATAGGGAACAATTGCTCTCTCTCTGGCAAATGAATAAATAAAATCTTTAAAAAAAAAAAACCCGGGACGCCTGGGTGGCTCAGTTGGTTAAGCGGCTGCCTTCAGCTCAGGTCATGATCCCAGCGTCCTGGGATCGAGTCCCACATCGGGCTCCTTGCTTGGTGGGGAGCCTGCTTCTCCCTCTGCCTCTGCCTGCCACTCTGTCTGCCTGTGCTTTCTCTCGCTTCTCTCTCTATGACAAATAAATAAATAAAATCTTTAAAAAAAAAAAAATAAAAAAAAAAATAAAAAAATAAAAAAAAAAACCCCACCAAAAACCAAAAAAACTTCCTATCACCACAGATCTTAAAGACCTTAAAAAGATAATAAAAACATTATAAATAACTCTATGCCCATAAATTCAATAATTTAGATGAAATGGACCTAGTTGAAAATCTGAATAATCCAACATCAATTAAAGAAGTTAAATCTCTTATAATAAACCACCCTACAAAAAAACTCTAAGCCCAGATGGTTTCATTAGTAAATTTTATCAAACACTTGAAAACAGAATGTTCATCTTACACAAACTGTTTCAGAAAACAGAGAAGGGTATACTTTTATAAAGTTAGCATAACTCTTAAGTGAAAATCTGACAAAGACATTCCAAAAAAAGAAAACTATTACACTTCCTGAACAGTGATAAAACTAATCTCTAATAAAACATTAGCAAATCAAATCTAATATATACAAAGGATCATGATCAAGCAAAGGCTTATTCTAGCAAGGTTGATTTAATGTTTGAAAATCAATATAATCCATCCCAGTAATAGAAGAAAGGAGAAAAACCGTATCATCAGTTCAACAGATACAGAAAAAGCATCTGACAAAATGCACCTCAAATTTGGAATGGAAGAGTGCATCCTAAATCTGGTAGAAGGCATTTACAAAAACCTGCAGCTAACATCATTCTTAATGGTAACATCATACTTAATGAATGCTTTCTCACTGAAGATGGGATCAAAGCAAGGCTGCCTCTCTTACCACTCCTATTCAATATTGCACTAGAAGTCCTAACCAGAGTAAAAAAACAAAATTTCAATAAATAAAAAGCATACAGTTCAGAAAAGGACATTGTTTTTATTCACAGATATGACTGTTTACATAAAAATTTCTACGGATTCTATAAAACTAGTAGAATAGATGAGTTTAGCAAGTTGAAAGGACATAACTTCTAATACACGAAATTAATTGTATTTCTCTATATTATAAACAAACTGAAAAGTAAAATTTAAAAAAATTAACTACTGTCAAAAACACAAAATTCTTTAGGAGTAAACTTAACAGAAAACATGCAAGCCCTCTACACTGAAAACTACAAAATACTGCTAAGAATTCAAGGGTACTTAAATAGACCAGGTTCACTGATGGGAAAACTCAATATTGTTGTCAATTCTTCTCCGAATTGAGCTATAGTTTCAATGCAACCCTAGTCAAAACTGCCAGAAGAATATTTTTGTACAAATTGACAAGCTTATTCTAAAATTGATATGGGAATATAAAGGTCTTAGAATACCTAAAGCAATCTTAAAACGAAGTAATTGAAGGGTTTTTAGTACCTGACTCCAAGACTTATAAAGGTACCAGTAATCAAAACTGTGGGGGTAGTGGCACAGGGTAAAAGAGAGCCTTGAAATAAAGCCATACTCATATATTCATTTGAATTTGGCAAAGGCACTAAAGTAATCTGTGGTGGCCATAAAAATGTGCTGAGATCTCCTGCTGGGGGAAGCATAGTGAACTGAGGCCCCAGCTGCTACCCTTCTGGATTGACTATTATGTTCGTGCCAAGGCCAAGCTTACCTCATATTGCTCCTAGCCAATCATTAAGCACAGCAGGTTAGTAATAGCGGCCCATCCCTCTAACAGGCAACTTCGGAATGAAGACTCCCCATTGACCTAGTCAAAACTTTGAGAATAGCTCTGTAGTCTGAGACATTTTTCATCCAGGCTTCCCTTTTCCCTCCTCTCCGCTCCCCATGCAAAGACTCTCCACAGGACTTCTTTGGTCCCCTCCTTTTCCCTCCCTCAATAAATATCCTGCACATCTAGTCCTGCCTTTCATATGCATCTCGGAGGACATAAACTAACACAGGCAGAGGCAGGATTAGGGGCACCATTGTCTAAGAACACAAGTGGTAGGATGGAATTTTGGATTGGCTTATTCATCACCTGGCAGGCCAAGAGGAATGTTATTACCCTGAGTGGTCTGCGGGGCATGGACAGGGAGTCTCTGGCACAGGGGAGTAGCCAAACTGCTACAGATTTCACCCAAGGTGATGTGGGAAAACATCCTGGAGAGGTGATTGCCCTTGCATGCATAATAATTCAAACATTTGAACAAAATGAGAAAAATGCCTAACAGTGCAGTAGGGTTGTCTGGTTGCTGCCAAGTTGCTATGATGTTCTGCAGAGGAATAGTGAGAATGTGAGGACTGTTAACAAGCAGGTCAAGCCTAAGGGTGAGAGCTTAGTTGGGTTACTTACAAAAAGGCCCTTATTTCTGGCTATGGAAGAGCAGGTATAACTGAGCAGCTGACTGGAGATTTGTTCATTTGAGTCACAGAATTTCAGAGACATTGAATTGCTCAGTTGATGGATGTCTACAATGGGAAGGCCAGGAAAATTTACATGAAGGCATATGAACAGAGAGGCCACTGTGGCAAAAATGAAGACCACATAGTGGGCTCCCACTTACTAAGTAAATCTAGCTATAGCTGCATCTAAATGTCCTGTCAACAGCCAATTTGATTCTAGAATGTATAAAGACGTATAAAGGGCCAAGAATAGTAAAGGTAATTTTAAAGAAAAACAACAAGGTGAACAGGCTTGCTTTCTTGGATATCAACATTTTCTATATGGCTGTAAACCATTTAGAAAACTGTGATACTGGTGGAAGGATAGACTGGTAGAACAGAATAAGGTCTGCGAATAGACTCATTTGTGCATATCTGTACTGTCATCATTCTACAGTCAGATTACACAATCGTATCAGCATAAACACATATGAACTTTTTATAAATTTGCCCTGCAGAACAGAGAGGAAAGAGCAGTCTTTTCAACAAATGATGTTAACTTGATTTGCTATCCATAGGAAAAGAAAATGAAACTTATCTCTGACCTCACATGGCACACAAAAATCAATTCCAGATGGATTACAGATCCAGCTGTGAACGGTAACACAACGAAGTCTCTGGACTTTTTAGACTGTATAGAACAATCACATAAACTTGGCATAGGGAAGTATTTTTTAGGGCACAAAATGCACTAACCATGAAAAAAATGGATAAAATGGACTACCTGAAAGTTAATGACTTATTTTCAAAGAGCACCAATAAAGTGAGAAGAGAAGCTACAGAGGGGGAAAAGATAAAGCTAATAAACATAAGGAAAGGTATTCAACCTCATTAGTAATCCAGGAAAAGAAAACAAACCACGACCAGACATTGTCATAAGCCCACCAGAATAGCTAAAACTAAACATTGTAATACCAAAAGCTGTGACAAGGATGCGGAGGAATAGAAATTCTCAGGTTGCTGGTGGGAGTATGAATTGGTACAACTTCTTTGGAAAACTCTTTGGCATTAGCTACTAAAGCAGAAGATTCTCAAGTCCTGTGAGTTTGTGATACCACTTCTAGGTATCTACTTAACAGAAATGCCCACACAAGAACCATATGCAAAAATGTTCACACCAGTACTTCTTGTACAAGCCCCAAACTACAAACTTGAATCCATCAACAGTAGAATGGATACAGTGTGACATATTTATAGCATGGACTACTTACTATAAAACAATGGAAATGAACAAAGTAGTTTACATATAACATGGTTGAAACTCACAAACAAAATTTTAAGTCAGGCACAAAAAAAGCACACTAAAAGATGACCACTGATGTAAAGTTCAAAATATAGGCAAAATTAAACTATTATAGTTGAAACACATGCTTAGGTGGTCAGTGAAAGTCTAAGATAGAAACAAGGAAGTGAATATAATATATTACTCTTGGGGTTGGTGATGAAGATGGTTACTCTTGGGGTTGGAGATGAGGAAAGGGCCAGTAGTCAGGAGGGGGCACGCACCTTCTACAGTGTAATAGTCTATTTTTTGACCTGCACTGGCACTCACAATGTGGTAATTACAGTCAAAAATTTTATGCACTTTTCTGTTATGCATGTTTTACAATAAAAAAGATTAAACAACCAAGCAAAAGAAATAAGCTGGTCTTTGATATCAAAATGAAGGCTTAGTGCTTGGTTAATAGGCCCCATTTTTTAATTTTTTGGATAATGGTAATCACATTGAATTATCTAGATTGTTTCACTGAGACCCTATGCCAGACATTTCTGAGATGGTTGGCTATTAACCAATCCAAGAATCAAATGTAAAAGTTTGACCTCATCTTATATGCTCCAAAAAACAAAATCAATAGAATCAAGCATAGAATTTATTTTTTTGAGCTGAGGGAAGTATCTTCAAAGGAAGGTGGATTCCCGCCGACCAAGTAAATGAGGCAGATGAGACAGCTTGGACTTGAAAGGGATAGATAAAAAGTCAAATCCCTTGCTACTTCTTTGTTTTCAATTACATAATCTTTGTGGCAGAATTATCTTTGACAGAATCCTGAGATGATTTCTAGATCTGAAAGTTAACAGAATAAAGGGGAGCTGAGCACGTTAAAATGGGAATAGAGCAGGAATTCTGGAGATGTGACAGGATAGAAAGGAGGAGCCTCATAATAAAAGAAAACCACAATGATGTCGCACATAGGGAAGGTGGAATATAAAGTCTCAAAACAAGAGAAGACTCAGCTGCATGATTTGACAATCTAGAAGAGCCTATGGAGGTACTTAATGAGAAAAGGAGATCAAATTAGCATTATGGCAAAATAGAGCAGAACTCCAACATGGGAGCCTAATCATGGGGTTCAGATAGCAAGGAGATCAGTCAGTCTTTCCTAGAGTTGGTCCTTCCATCTCACAGTACAATCAAAACCCGAAGCTGGAAGAATCCAATGGTTTCCTTCTGGCAACTTCCTTTTATAGCCTGGAGCCTCTATAAATTCATGCACCAATCTCAACAATGTTTTCAATATGGTCTGACAATTTCCTATTTCCCTGGAAAGCTCTCCCATTTATCAGAATGACTATTTCATTAAAAGTCATTTTAAAGGACTTTTCTTAAAAATGTTGACATTCTTCACATCTCCCCAATGACCTTCAGCAGCACTGCCATCTACTTCAAACAGGAAACATCCCATTAGAAGGAAACTTTCTCAACTTTTTGGGACCAGACCTTTAAATCTAATGGCTTACCCATCTATCCTTTCCTTCCTGAAAAGAGCTTTCCCTTTACAAATCCAAGACTAATTCTTCCCTCCAACCATGTAGGTGGATCCTTTCCCTACCTTATGTCCCAAACTGCTCATCTCTAATGGCCTATAAACCAGGACTCCGAAGTTATCAACTCCTCTCTAATTACCAAATCCAGTGTATTCCACATCCTGAATTTCTCTTGAATCTATCTCATCATATATCTCCTCTCTCACCACTATCCCTAAATATTGTCTGTCATCTCTTACAAAGCCTGACTGAACTCTTGACCTCCAAGCTTACTAGTCTCTAATTTATTTACTACATTGCAGCTGCCAATGATCTTCCCAATATGCTCTTCTGATAGGTCACTTCTTCAATTTTACTGTCCACGAAATAAATGCGAACTCCTTAACATGGCTCCTAACCCTCTCATGATTTGCCCTGGCTTACCTTTCTCATTTATTTCTAGTTTTACTACTCCATCCATGCATGCTTTGCATTAAGCATTCCCAGACATTCATATACCTATTTCTTTTGCCTGGTAGACTGTTCACCCTCACCTTATTTATTTATAATATATTTATTATATATTTCTAATATTTATCTGCCTAGGTCTACCTCATTATTTAAATGTCATTTCCTTTGGGAGGCCTTTCTGGACTTCCTAGACTAGGTTTGGTCTCTGTGCTATGTGCTCCCCTAACATAACACTCATTGTTCTTTGTTAATTTATCTGTATGCTCAGAAAGTAGGGCTCTGTCTATTCACTGCTGTGGCGCCAATACCCAGCAAAGTAACTCTAGGCATCAAAAATGTCTATTAAACAAGTGAAAAGAAATATCATAAATATAAAATTTAAAAAAATAAAAATAAAGCATTAATGATAGGAGATGTGCTCCTTCATTTGGAATGGTCTAGATACAGTTCCTATAGATTTCCTTTAAAGTTTGAAGTGCAACACTTCATGGATTTCAAAGGTAAGAATAAAACAGATACTTTTAAGTTATAGTGGAAGCTATTACAATAGAAGATAGATTGTGATTTGCTGGTTCTTATGTCTTTTATGTTGTTTCCAGGCCAAAAAGATGGATGGGAAATTTTATTACCCCTGGAGACATCACTGTCCTATATCAAAAGAGTAGCACTGAAAAGGCTAGCCTAAAGGCAGGATGGATAAATAAGAAATTTATTAAGAAGTCTTTGAGTATAACACACACATAAACATAAGGAACATATTTATACAGATACTATAAAATATTCAAAATCATTACCACTAAGCAAATTTACCTATAGTAAGAAAAAGGAGAAACTATAAATATCCTGAGAAAGAGGACTTCAATACGTGGTCAGTGGTTTAAATTTTTTGTCTAAAGGAAAAAAAAGTCAGAGCAGCTGGCCTTACAATAATGAGAAAAAGGTATTGATAACTTGTCTGCTAAAAAAAAAAAAAAAAAAAGTGCCTGAAATGTTCATTCAGGGCTGGTATTCATCTTTATTCAGAGCCTGGCTGTCAGGCTTGAAAGGCAAGAGATTACTGATGCATTCTACAGCCAAGTCATGGAGAATGATAAATAAATTTGTTCTTCATACAGCAATGAATAAAGGGAGGAAAAAGACTTATTCTTTGTATTATAAGGGTCTCCTATGCATTGTTTGGCTTTAGTAAGATGATTAGCTTATTAAAGTTAAAAGATACAACTTAGAAATATCATACTTTGATATTTCATTTTCATTATTTCAATGGAGCAAAGCCATCTTCAAATTCTGCTACTGCATGATTAATATCCTGCATTGGTTAATTTACATTTTTTTACTATGTAGGCACTACATAGATCATGAATTCCAAAAAGGAATTTCTTAAGCTATTTAGGAGCTTTAAGTAATTTATTTTATACCTACTTCAGTATTTTCTGGGAGGTAGTTTTTAAAATAGCTGGGGTTGGGTGATGGAAATTGGGGAGGGTATGCGCTACAGTGAGTGCTGTGAATTGTGTAAGACTGATGATGATTCACAGACCTGTACCCCTGAAATAAATAATACATTATATGTTAATAAAAAAAAAAAAAGCTGGGGTCAAGGTAAATGCAGTAGAGTGAAAATGAAAAAATAAAGAGCAGTAGTATGTTTACTAAGGGCAAAGTTAGAGCTTTTGAAAGTAATTCATGGTATTCCCATTAAATAAAAAACACTACCAATTTTGGTCTCTGCCTTAAGAAAAGACTTCACTAATATTAGTAACTTTTAACTTTTGGCCAGAAGAGTCAATCTTATGCTTTCTATTTCTTAAATTACACACACTCATGGTTTTGATGAAGTTAGGACTGGTTTAGGCTCAACTGTGTTACTGAGATTAGTGGAGGAAATTTTTCCACATAAGAGCAGTGCCTAGGAAGATATGATTTTAAGAGCTCTAGTGGACAGAAGAAACAAAGGTATTTCTGAATCTGTTTACAAGAGATAATTATGAGTTGCCTATTTAAGATGAGGCCCCTGCTCTCTTGTGAGTAACCTATTTGCAAGCTCAAATAGGTAATAACTGTAATGCAAAATGGCATTTAAGTATACTTGAAGAAAGCTTATAATAAAAGAACTAGAGAAATTTAAAAGGAATACATATTAAACTCCAGTTGGTGATCTGAAGACTTCATGAGAATATGGGATGTGAGACGGATGTTGAAGGAAGGGTAGGGCTTTCTGAAAGTGGAAATAAAAGTATTTCATAATTTACAGAACACAATCCAAATGAACATTTTCCTTAATTGTCTTTTAATAAGTATTTATAACACGAAAATGCTTCAGAAGTCATCTCATCTGCCTAAATAAATGGAAAGCAGTGGTTCTAGCTTAAGATTAGTTAAAAATACGGAGCTTACAAATATTCCTTAGGAAAAGTTAGACACACTCTCCCTCTGTAATGACTGAATATCATCCTAAACTCCACTGTATCTAAATATTCCCCTCCTCTTTCATCTTACCATGATTGTGAAGTTCCCCTTCAGCATCACACACAAAAAAGCCAGAGACAGCTTCAAGGAACAGTGGAATGAAAATGAAAAATATACACAGAATATATTCTGTATATATTTTTTAAAGACTAAAAGTCACAGACTAATGGTCAAATAACTTAAGGACTAAAAAGTATTTGTTGAATTTGGCAATATGGAGGTAAATGGGTAAGAATTTTGACCAAAAAAGTGAAGCTAATTATTCCTCCATGATAGACAATTCATTTTTTCTGCCTCTAGGCTCCACAAAGAGCGAGCTAATTCATAAGAAGACAATAATCGTCCAGTAACTTTTATTCTTCTTAGGTATTAAAATTAACCACTGAATGAGACTGTTCTAAAATTCTCTCACCAAATTAAGCTGAATTATCTAGACTGAAAGGTTATTTTGCTTTCTACTGGCACTTTCTTATCTTTCAGAAATGTTCTGAAAAACAAAATCATCTCAAGAGCTATTTAGGATATGTACTGCCAGGCTTTAAAACAGATCCACTTCTATTATTAAGAAATTTCCACTATTTCCTTTATTATTACCTTTAACTACTCCAATGCCAGTACCATTGCATTTTGGTTACTGGCCACAACTGAGCTTTATAAAAACTACATACTGCCATTGCCTTCTACACACTTAGGAAGATAAACTTTTAAATTGTGTCATATTTTCTTGAGTTGAATTCGACATACTTTTGTAAAGTTGAAAGAAACCTCAAATCAATATCTAAGCTTTTTTTCTTTCTTTTTTTTTTTTTAGAGAGAGAGAGAGAGAGAGAGCGAGAGAGAGCGTGCACATATGTGCATGTGAGCAGGTGGGTGGAGGGGCAGAGCGAGAATCTTAAGCAGGCTCCACGCTCAGCACAGAGCCTGAACCGGAGATCATGACCTGAGCCGAAACTAAGAGTCAGACACTTACCTGAATGAGCCACACAGGTGCCCTCACTATCTAATCTCCTGTTCTAGGCAAAGTTACCCAAAAGAACAAAGCACATCCTTTGTTAATCAGAGCTATAAGGAAATTTTTTTTATGTCCAAACTATTGCCATGATAGTTTGCCACTTAGTTCCTCATTGTTACTCCACAGAGTACGGGTCATTAGTTATTTACCTAAATAATCCCCAAATTATCAAGTAACCAATGACCTCATCTATCAGCTCTCTATTATTGTGGACTAATGCTGTGTGAAATAATCCATCTCAAGACTCAGGTGTAAGACAATAGGCATTAATTTTTGCTCATAAATGTATAGGTCAGTTGAACAATTCTTCTGAGCTGGCCTAATCGTAGCTAGCCTTGCTCATCAGTTTATAGCAGGCCAGCGGGTGAGCTTGTGCTGGGCTGGTGTAAGATGGTCTCACCTGGCACAGCCCTCTGTATGAGGTTTCTGATCTTCTAGCAGGGTATCCTGAGCTTAACCTGAGACAATGCTATTGGCCAGAACAGGTCTCAGCAACAATCAGATCCAAGGTGGGTGGGAAAAGAACCCATATGTCTTGATGAGAGGAGCTAGAGATTGTACTGTAAAAGGATGAGGACTGCAGATACTTTCACAGTCCAACTGGAGAACTTCACATTAAACAATTTAATATTAACACTGCTTTCCCTCCAGCCTTAAATCTGGATTGGGTAAACATTAACAAGACTATCACTGCAAAATATAATTTCAAGAATGTTGTTAGGGTGTCAAGTCATAGTGTGTTGAAATTAGACAGCAAATTGAGATTTTAACTTAAGAGCCTAAGGAGTTGAAAAATACTGATTTTGAAAAAAATGATATAAAAGCTACCTTACATACTAGACAACATGAATCTGTATAATTTAGAAGAAATTATACAGTTTAAGTGATTTTAAAGTTTTTTGCTTACTGTGTATGTATTAAAATCCTACTTTATATATATTTGATAAATTATCAGAAATAGTTTTATTCAAAGAGCAACACCCATGAACCTTTAAAATGAACCATTTATTAAATCAGACTGTTATTCTTAACAGTTAATGTAAGTTACATGTATGTTTATGTCAGAGTATTTCACATGGAAATTTTTTAAACTCTTATAGGCAAGCAAAATCGTACCACACAATATATAAGTGGGAAGGGGGTACTGCTAAACATTCAAATAAGGCAAGTATTTAAAAACAGTAAAACAATAATTAAAAAAAATTCAAGCATTCCTTTAAGAGAATTCAATACTACTAGCTAAACATACTTTCTGAGTGTATTCATATAATCAAGGCAGTGTTTCTTCTTTTAAAACATCAGGAAATGGAATAAGGCTCATTAATAGATACAGCTGCCCTCAAGATTTCAATCTCAGTTGCTTTCTTTAAATTAAAATTCACAAAGTGCACAATTAAGATATATCAAAAAACTGAATCTGCTACTCTAACAACAGCTGTCCATGCTTAATACTTAGTGGTTTATTTGACCAAATTATCTTTTCAGGGAAAAAAAAAAAAGATAAGCCACTGTAAAACATTTAGTTTGAAATGTATGCTAATATTTTTCTTAGAAATCAAAAATTATGGAGGAAAAGTTATTTATCATAAGGAAAAGAAAGCAAAACACTGGAATGACCAAACATTTTCAGAGAACAAGCACCACAAAGGACATTTGCATTCAGTTTTGTAATATTTATCAATGAATTTTTCTTACTCCAACCAATCTACTTCATCAAATTCTGAATCATCTTCTGAATCACTATATTCCACAGCAATACGGCGAGACAGGATGGTGGCAACGTCATTTTCAATGCGTTCATGTTTAGCTTCCTGTTCACGCTGCTCTTCTACTTTGCGTAGCTGAATACCTGATACAGAAAAACCAAAGCATTCATTGTAAACCAAAATACCATATACTACATTACTACATATTATTAATCTTTCTGGAGTTAAATCAAATACAT
This sequence comes from Mustela lutreola, assembly GCF_030435805.1. NCBI lineage: Eukaryota > Metazoa > Chordata > Mammalia > Carnivora > Mustelidae > Mustela > Mustela lutreola. The sequence goes on along the minus strand of NC_081295.1, from coordinate 22,059,631 downwards.
GTGAGTAATACTAACTGGAAAATGGAAAGCAAGATCTATTAAAAAGAATTTGAAGGGATCATATTTAGAATCGTATTAATTTGGTCAATTAATTCTTTCATTATCTGTAAAACTAACTGGTCAAACTTAGCAGCTATCCCAGTGAATATCTACGGCTTATTCAGCCATGATGGTCTACTGTGCCTCCCTACTCAGCACCTCCCCCCAAAAAGTCAACTGGTGGTCAAGTAAATGTTGTTGAGTGTATCTTCTGGACTTTATTCTCTCCAGTGCTTGAGGGAAAGGCAGTATTATTTATTCTCTGCTGCTGGTGCCTGGCTTATAGTAGGTGCCTAGGAAAAGCAGTTTGAATAAATGAATGAGTATGAGAGGCCTTTCCTTTGTTACTAAGGGAGGAAATTTAATCCTATAAAGGCATCTGGTAGAGCAAGTGTCACTGATCCACCAAATGGACAGCCTTAATACTGAAGAAAACATCGTTTTTAAAGGAGTTAATATACACATTAAACATAATATAAAGGGTTTTAACTAAATTTTCTATAACTTGTAAGTCTGACACTTTCAACTTCTCATTATTTAATGAACATTTTAAGAATCCCTACTAAAGTATGAAAATAAAATAATTAAATGTGATTTGTTCTCTGGAAAATGATTTAAAATACACGTTGAACACAGCTTTCCTTTCTAAGAACCATGAGTGCAAAGATACTTAAAAATTTTTTAAGTGAGGAAAACATTATTCTGTCAAATATTTAGGAAGATTCTAATGATACCATAGCAATGCTTTTAAAGGCCACAAGGAAATTACCTTTTCGTATTGCTTCCAGAAGTACACTCCTGGCGTCACTGATGACAGGTAGAGTTGATGGATGACGCTTTGGCTCAGAAGCAGGTATAACTTGTGATGGAGGAGATGGAGGCATTAATGGAACATGGGGACCTGGGGCAGTAGATGGAGCTGGATGTAGCCCAGAGGGAGGATGAGTAAGAGCTGCGACTGTGACAGGTGATGATGGTCGAATGCCAGGTGGAGGCAGAGGAGGCGGTGGTGGGGGTGGAGGCAGTCCCTGGACTTCACCTTGCGGGAGTGGATGAACTGGTACAGTCTCGCATACTGGGGCAGCTCTAGCTACTGGTGGAGAGGGCTGTACTAGAGGAGGTGCGATTGGAGGAGGAGCTGGGTGGAGGACTCCAGGGGCAATCTGGAGAGGAGCTGGAGGTGGAGGTACTGCTGGAGCTTGCAAAGCAGTGGCTGGAGGTGGTGGTGGGGGAGGTACTGGCGGGGGAGGAGTTGAAGTCATTGAAGCTCTTAATGAAGAAGTTGACAAGGCAGATGGAAGAGGTGGTGGAGGAGGTGGGGGGGTGGGGCTCACAAACACAGGTGTCCTGCCTGTAGCTGGTGACTGAGGGCGATTTTCTATCAAACCTGTAGCAGAACTGAAATGAAAAAGAAATCCTAGCAAGTTATTAAAAGAGAAAGAACTAACCACAGGAAAGATAGGACGACCAGTAATTTTATCAGGGCAGATGCATTGACATGTTCCTAAAGAAATTAAAAATTCTTCAGTATTTAGGATGAAGGGAAAACACCAACAAGAAAATTAAGAGGTGGTGCTTTCATTTGTAATATTCTAAACGGTCTCATCCTTCATGCACCTGTCATATGCACTCAAGCATTTTATGCTTACTTTGATAAATAAAATATTCAATTTTATGCTGTGATAGGAGTCTTTATAATGACTCAACATTTATCATAGGACATTATTTGCAGCAATACTTGTGGCCATTACAATGCTGCATTGATACTGAAGCTATTAAGACCCATCATATGCCATTTCAGTTAAATCAATAACAACTAATTATAAGCCACAAAAGGAAATTTATGGCTCTCTTCCTTCCTGAGGATGGAACATCAAATAAATGACTCAGTGATAGAAGACTGATTTTTTTAAACTGAAAATTATAAAGCTGGTCTCTATTTACCTATTAAAAATTTTATAAGCTGGATAACAATGGATAAATTAAACTTCAAAACCACTTTACTGCAAGACTATTTATTGCCTCTTTTCTCTCAAATTCTCAGAGTATTCCCCATAATATCAAATTAACACTTAGAATCACATTCTTTGGTTCCCATTTCTTAGTCCCTTACCACATTCCAAAAATTTTTCATTTTTATTAATATACTGCACATTATGGGCTTGATAATAAAGCTATAATAAAATAAAACACACTTTAAGCTTTAAAGTAAATTCTCATTCACTAAATTTTCCCCGAGAACACATAAGCTTTTATCAAAGTTTGACGTTCCACAGTTCCACAGTCAAACCTGAACTGCTGTTTTTACAAGTAAGGTTTCATTGAAACACAAACAAGCATTTATTTATGTGTAGTCACCAACGGCAGAGCTGAGTAGCTGTGACAGAGAACTTATGCCCACAAAGCCTAAAATACTAACTGATCCTTTCAAGAAAAAAGGTTACCAGCCCCTGAGAACAAGTATCACTTGCCCACCCCAGCGTACCTGATACAGGTGGGGATGGGTTTGGCATCCCCTGCTCCATGCATCGGTGGAGGTGGAGGAGGTTCGTGTGGTCTGACTAAGACCCTTTCCTCAGCTCTAGTCAGAAGCTCACTCATCTGACTAAATGGCAAGGCAGAAAGTGAGTAAGACCCATCCATATGGTCCACATATGTTTGAGGTCTAAAAAAAAAAAAAATACAGTATCAGTGTGTTTTTCTTGAATTACAGGTGAAGTACAGTGTTCTACAGGAGATATTTAACATGTATCCTTTGATTGCTAATATTTAACCACTACTAAGAAACTTCAGAAATTTATTATTGCTTTTAAAACAAAGAATGCTGCTCACAATGTAACCTTTCCTTGCAGTTATTTTACTATATTATAATACTAATTCAATTCACAAGGATAGAAAGTATTACATATAGAATCTTATAAGCAAGAAAGTAATTAGCTTTTGGCAAATTGTGTTCAAAGCTATCTGCCTCTATTTCATTTTTTTCCTTCAAAATATGATGTCAATGACAAAAAGCCAGAATATGAAAACTGGAATTTTCCACCATCAGGATATCTTGTTGCTCTCTCAAGCTTAAATGACTTCTAAATGTCTGTATTAGTGAGAAAGGCCTCCATGATACCACAGAGATGGCAAACTATATTGTTTTGTCTTTTTGGTGTTTTCAAAGGTGGCAGGGTACTCAGAAAATAACTGAGTAACAAAGCAACACAGGACTTAAGATCAGATTTAAGCAGAACTTTAGACTTATAAATATTTACTGATTGTGGGCGCCTGGGTGGCTCAGTGGGTTAAGCCGCTGCCTTCGGCTCGGGTCATGATCTCGGGGTCCTGGGATCGAGTCCCATGTCGGGCTCTCTGCTCAGCAGGGAGCCTGCTTCTCTCTCTCTCTGCCTGCCTCTCTGTCTACTTGTGATCTCTCTGTCAAATAAATAAATAAATAAATCTTAAAAAAAAAATTTACTGATTGTAGTGCATGCTGGGGATGAATGTACACAAAGTGAGTTAGAAAATACAAGTGGCTATATGAACACAGGTTTGAACTGAGCATACCCACTTAAATGAGGGGTTGTTTTTTTTATAGTACAGCACTGTTGATGTATTTTCTTTATGATTTTCTTTCTTTTTTTTTAAGATTTTATTTATTTATTTGACAGAGAAAGACACAGCAAGAGAGGGAAAACAAGCAGGGGGAGTGGGAAAGGGAGAAGCAGGCTTCTTGCAGAGCAGGGAGCCCAGTGTGGGGCTTGATCCCAGCTCCCTGGGATCACGACCCAAGCTGAAGGCAGACACTTAAGAACTGGGCCACCCAGGCACCTCTCTTTATAATTTTAACATTTTTTTCTGTGGCTTACTGTATTATAAAAGTACAGTACATAATACACATAACATACAAAATACGTGTTAAATGACTATTTATGTTCTCAGTAAGGCTCCTGGTCAACAGGAGGCTATCAGTACTGAAACTTTTGGGGGAGTCAAAAGTCACATGTGGATTTCTGACTGCACAAGGAATTGGTGTCCCTAACTCTCTTGTTGTTCAAGGATTAACTGTACTGAACTTAACACTACTGGGTAAGGTAATACCATAATTACTTAATAGTAGAAGAAAAAGTGTTTATCTATAGATTGCTTTTTCAAATAAATCTCAATTCTTTAGGCCTTTTTCTTTCAATGCGTATATTAATAGTATCTTACATGTACGTTACTTCTAAACTTGGCAAAGATATTAGCCTAATAATTTACACGTATTATTCCTAAGAAAACTTGAAACTCTTTTCCATTCAAAAATACCTACAATATATATATAATAATGGCTATACTCATTCAACTAAAGTTAACAAATTCCTTTACAGAGATATGCTAGTATAATGTTTAGTTAGGGTAGCATGTTACTTAGATGGGGCCACGGTGACTGAGAAAGGAAAAAGACCTATTCTATAGTTCCACAAAAGGGGATGAGTAATTCTGTTTTAAAGTCCTGATGTGACTGAGGTGGGAGATGTGGCACAGAAAGGGAGTCAGAGGAGAAAGAAAAGGAACAAAATATTACCCTTTCTTAGCTCCTATTTTATATGTAGTGAAACAGTAATATTTCAAAAAAATTCCAGACCCCATTCCTCTATTATGAAATTCTAGCAGACTCTGCCTGAAAAATTGAGAGAGAGACTGAGACTTCATATGAAAGCTTAGACAACCTTAAAGATCATCTATTCCAACCACCTCTTTCTACAGATGATAAAACTAAAATCCAGGTATGAAAATGACCTGCCCAAGACCAGACTTTAGTAGGTTCACAAAAGTCAGGGTTTCAAAATTATTTCTATAGCTGAAGAAGGTCTGCTGGTTCAACAATTCGGGACCTAAGACTTAGAGGCATAGATATCAGAAACAAAGCCAGTATTTTATCATTAATTTTGTTAAAAAACAAACAAAAGAAAAGAAACCTTGTTTCAAAATGAGAGGCTGGGCCATTAGCAACTTCAATATGCTTATGTAAGAGATTAGCATCATCTTCAGCCAGCTCTGGACCTTGGGCCAGTTTCTGCCATTCTCTCCGCCTGTCATGAGGTGCTCTTGGCACTTTTTCTGGTTCATGAGGACGATCTAGATTTTTCTGCTATAACAGATGTATTGAAACAAAGCCAAATGCTGAAGTACTAAGTTTTTAAAAAGATGTTATTAACAATCAAAATAAAATTCTAACATTAATACTGAAAAAGACAATGCCATCATAATATAGTTAAAGTAACACAGAGACAGTTCATTTGTACATTCAGAATTAAATCTTAGCTAGCTTGCTTGCAATCCTAGTTTCTGGTCACGTTTCTTTAACCTCTAATTTTAACTGATGTACCAGATAAAAACAGTATACCTAAAAAGATGGGATCAGGAGGGAGACAAACCATAAGAGACTCTTAATCTCACAAAACAAACTGAGGGTTGCTGGAGGGAGGGGGGTTATGGAGAGGGTAGTTGGGTTGTGGACATTGGGAAGGGTATGTGCTATGGTGAGTGCTGTGAAGCGTGTAAGCCTGACGATTCAGACCTGTACCCCTGTACCCCTGAGGCAAATGATACATTATATGTTAATAAAATAATTAATTAAAAAAATAGTATGCCTAAATAATAAAATTTGAGGTCACAAAGTCCTTTCAGATGAAAAAAGATTCACCAACTCTCCTCCCAAATCTATTAGTTTTTGCTATAATGAGTGAAATTTCTACCAGTAATGGCACTAACTCTAACCAAAATCTTAAATTTATTAAGGCTATGTAATCTGGAAAGTGACCAATTAGCTAGCCAGTAAAATTATTCAATTAACCCATAACAATGTGTCACTCAACAGAAACAGGGTATTCAAAAAATGAAACACAGAATGATTCAAATTGTGGGAGAATGCAGAGAGAGGTCAAGAGTTGGTGTAACAAAGTCAAATGCCCAAAGGGGCGAAGCAGATCACATACATGAATGAAGAAAATCAGGTGTAAGATGGGGATTGCAATGAAAAAATAGGCATGTCCATTCAAGGCTTTCCACTTCAAGAATTTTAAAACCACTGTGTTTGTCAAACAAAACACTGACTGCAGGCATAATCTGAGCTGCCAGTCACCAGTCTGTAAACTCTGGCTAGAATGCTGGGATACTGTCTAGTACAGAAAATAGTAACATGAAGGCATTATGGAGAAAAGGGAGGAGAGGAGAGATAGCTACAGGAGAAAACGGATGAAAAGAAACAGATTTTGCCTCCTTCATAATTCTGTCTAAATCCCAATTTTGCTTCCTTCTTTATTCCAGTTATTATCAACATATAATAAAGCAGATCCAAGAACATTTTATTACAAAGCAGAAAATAGCAACATACGAGACAGATAATAGGAATTTAGTGAGAATATAATCTTTCCAAAACATTTAGGATATGATCTGTGGTAAGAAAATATAGCTTAATCTACTTTGCCAACATCTGCACAATATTCCTTTGTCCCTTCTTACCAGAATGCCCTTCTCTTCCCTGGTCCGCTTAATTCCTATTTGTTCTACAGTATTATAAGCTTTGTTGGAAGTGTTTACCAACCCTGTCCTTTGGCTAAAACAGATGCCATTTTGTGCTACCTAAACCCTCCATGCATACCTCTGGTATGGCAGTTATACCACATTATACTACTGATTGTTCATCTGTTCCCCCATTAGACTGTGATCTTCCTGTGTGGTTATAAAGACTACAGTATAAAACTGTCAACATAGAAGCCTAATCAAGTTCCCTGCATGCAACAAAACACAAACACGAAAACTAACTTTAATTTTTTGAATCTCTTGTAATACCTTCTGTTTCCTCTTTTCCTTCCTCTTATCCTCTGTATCTTGCAACATCTTTTCTTTCCATAGATCAAAGAAATACGAAGGGTTGGTATAAAACTTCAAACCTTCTTTACCATCATCTCTGAAATGTAAAAATATCAATTAAAACATATACCAGTAAGACTTACAGAGGCAATCAGAATAATTTTACTAAAATGCTTTTCTTACATTAATGAAATAAAGCGTGCGTAAAAATACTGACAAAATAAATTAGAATGCTGCATCAATAAAATATTTCTTATGAATCAGACAAAAAACTTCAGGAAAATGGAAAACCAGGTGTTTTTCAGAGTTGGTGTTACTAATCTGAAGAACAGCTGGACGATTTTCATCCCTAACTTGTGCTGAATACCAACTTTTCTAAAAGTCCTTTGGGAAATTCCAATAGTTACAAAAGGTTCTGCCAAAGATAAAAGCCTGAAAAGACAATAATATCATTAGAATAGAGAAATTACACAGGTTTCTGCCAATTACTCTAATTTGCTTATTATCTCACCAAACCCCAAAAATATCCTTTACAACTTATTCTAGTAGCAACAGTTATTTTTAGCCAATGACTTGATACTGACAAAACAGTTTCAGATAAATATCTGAATACCATTTTATGCAGGAAATGTGTTATGTATATTACCAATTGAACAAATTATGTGAAAGTACCCCCTAAGAAAGCCTGATGAATTCCAGATTTTATTTTAAATGGCACAAAAGATCTTTAAAAGATACTACACATGCATTTTGTAAAAACTTAATGCATATAGATCAAGAGTAGGCATAAGCAAGCAAAAATGATATTTCTACATTTTGTTAGTGTGGTGGAATTTTGAGCTCTTCATTTTTTATTTTTCACCTGACCAGCTATTACATTAAAAAGATAGTAACTCTTTGCCCCTTCGTATTAATAAATTTGCCACTGGCTTTGATTAATAATACTTTTCAAAACAACTTCCTTGAGTAAGTTTTGTCTTTTGTATGCCAGAACCTTGGGAACCCACCTAGTGTATAAAGCAAAAGTTTTCTAAAGGTGGTAGATGAGGAGGGTTCTATGTGTTGGTGAAACGCTCAGTGACATAAAAAAATGTTCGGGGATTCAGCGTTTAAGGGTGGAGTGCTACTGATCTGGATGGAAAGTCTGCGCTAAATAGCCAGCCTTCACATTTATTACCCCACTGACCTGTAAGGAGTGAGTATATTGAGAGGTGGAGGCTGTTCGCAAACATCATACGTCTCCTGTAACGGAATAGGCAAAGTCTTGCGGTCAAAGAGCTGCTGATCTTGAATTGTGGAACTTCGGAAAGCTTTCCTCATTGTTATATCTTGCAAAGATACTAAAAGAAAAATCAAAAATCTATTTTATTTCTTTTTCTAAGTGGATTTAACATAGTACAGAAATTCACATACCGTATTTAAGAGTTAGCACAGCTCAGGAAGTTGTGACTGTAGAGGCTTATGAATCAGGAAGCACATTTTAAATGCTCTACCATTATATCACAGCATTGCTCCAACCAGGTAAGTTTGAAGGCACCTGTGATTTCTAAGGCTCAAAAGGCTCTAATGATAGCCTGAAGCATCATCTACATTTCTCATCAAACATCTTTTTCCTACTTGCCATCCCTAGCCCCGACTAACCCACATTTTTCTTCTTTCTTTTTTAAAATAATATTTTTTCCCATTTCCCCTTCTTACTTTTATTTAGCGTACACCAACAACACTGAATTACTTAGTCCTCAGTGGCACTCTTGGCTAAACATACTGTTGACGTCTATGCTATCTAGACTATAAATATTATACATACGCTTTAAACTTAAAACAAAATTTACCATAAAGAAAATATTTTCAAGTGCCAGGCAATCTATATCATTATCTATTTCACTTATTACTTATCTTACACTCTAAGGATCTCTATATAGCTATAAGCTCTTGAAGACTGACCCTGTCTCCTACATCAGTATCTCCAGTAACTAGCAGAGCTCCATCACATACATGATAATCTAAAATAACTTCATTTACTCATTTTTTTTTTTGGACTATGCAGCATGTTAAAATAAATGAACCAGATTTGTACATTCTTAATTCTTAGAATGATTTTCTGATGTTAAGAAAGTAGGTGATTTCTTAAATATTTAATATGGGTTTAAGTATGTAGGTAAATACCATAGCAAGGCCAGTACTACACAATTCTTAAATTAATTCTTCTCCCTAAAACAGTATCTCTATCATCTTCACAAGTAAAATTCACTCAGCGTGAGCTGGGTCTGGATCTATGGACTGGCTGGAGCAACGTGGTTCTGGATGGCTACACCACAACTGTCATTCCAGCAACTCCACTGCTACATGATTTGTAACACACTCAAAAACACCAAAATAAAATTCAGAGAAGGAAAAAAATTTTTTTCTCACTATCGCTAAAGAGTGATACAAGAGGTACTTAATGAGAACAGACTATATGTGTTTGATGTTCTCACTAATGTTTATTTCACTTAATTTTTGCAACAATTCAACGAGAAGAGAAATTATTACTCCATTTAAACATAAGAAAACCAAGGCTAGGAAACATGATAAAACTGGCCCAATGCAAAATGGTTAATAAGCAATGGAGCCAGAAGAGAAAACCCCAATCTGTCTGCCACCGAGGCTGATCCTTTTAGCCCTAACACCACACACTGTTCTCTGGCTCCTGTCAGATATGGCCCCTTTTCTATAATCAAAATGGATCAATTCTTGCCACTCCCCCACCCCACTTATTTACTGTAAGTATATAACCAGGATGGAAACTAGTGTTTAATCTCCCCAACCTTTCTTAGTCAAGGATATAAAGAATGTATAAAGTAATAAGCAGTTTAAAAAAAAAAAAAAGGATTGATTGATTGATTTGAGTGAGAGAGAGCAGGGGGAGGGGCAGAGGGAGGAAGAGAGAGAAACTCTAAGCAGACTCTGCACGAAGCATGGAGCTCAACACTAGACTCGATCACAGGACCCTGAGACAATGACCTGAGCTGAAACCAAGAGTCAGATGCTTAACCAACTGTGCCACCCAGGTGCCCCATTAATAAGCACTTTTACATCTTCAACTGCTCTCATTTACCATTTGTCTTATTAACATGCCGCTGTGCTAAAAGCCCTTCCAGCTGCCAACATGACATCTAATATTTAAACAGTTTTATGTAACACAGTAAGTCAACACAGTATTTGTAAATGTAATTAAATATAATTATATAGGTCTTTGTTTAAAAGATAATTTTTTATACAGTTTCTAAATTATATTCATAGTTCTCACCATTACTTAAATTATTTAATAGTAATTTAGAAAACAAAAATACTGGTACTACACTCTGTAATTTTGTATCATATTCATACTGTTATTTCATGTGAACTCTGAGTTTAAAAATCTAGGTTATAGTTATATAAGTAACTTTGGAAATGTCTTCTTTCCAACATCCCCAAAATGGTAACAAATTAAGCAGTTCAGCTTTTAGATTCTGAGTCCTTCTCTAATGTACCCCATAATTTATTGCAACATATATACATCAAAGGCCATGGGTAAAAAAGACCGTAATAAACTCGTGTTTAATACTGTTCTTAAATTAAATGCTCATCTCACCAAACCTAGGGTACATGAGAAAGAAAATATAATATGAATAAACTTACATTCTTCCTCTTTAGGGTCAAGCTGTGTAACACTAACAGATAAACGGTCCACACGTTCTTGTAATGAGTTAACTCTGAAGGAAAAACTATGTGCTTCATTGAACAATTCTCCAAAAATATCTTCAGCGTATTTACCTAGACAAAAATGAAACATATGCCATAAAATGTAATGTGACCAGAGATAAATACCAAACAATTTGGCATTTTAAAAGTGCTGTCCTGAAATTTGGCATTTATTTGGAACTAGTTTATACTTTAAACCCTACAGTGACCAATTGAGACAGGAGTGGGAACACAACATAAACCCTGGGATATCTGATTTTAAATAGATATCTGCCACTTCGTAGGTGTCTTGTGCCTAAAATGGAAATCATCTGCTTTATCCATACCTGCCCTGTTGTTGAGGTTAGAGAACATTATGATGTTAAAGTATATACAAATAATACCTCTTTTAAATCAGCATTCATAAATAAACTCTATAATAGAACTGATTTTCAGGCCAAATGGCAGAATCTAAGAGTCTTCATAAACCCAACTGAAGACCAGTCTCAGATAGACCCAAAACATAGATTCTGAAAATTTATGAGATAAAATATCTTCTTGTTCTATTTTCTCAAAAAAGCATCATAAATCTAAAATCACTGTATTTTCTCTAGTCATATACATTTCTCTTACTGAAAAGAATAAGCAAAAATAATCCCATTATAAAAGGAGAAAAAAAAGAGAAATTTCTATCTAGTAAATAAGCCAGGGAGAAGTTTAGGCAACCTATCATGATATAAAGGTGAGTCATTATTATGTGCACCTTTGAATAAAAAAAATTGATAGTCTTCCTAAATTAAGACATTTTAGACCCAAGGATACTGTGTAGGTTAAATCTAGTTCAACAGTAAGTTCTATTGAGACAGTTCCTGAGACAGAGATAATAAATATTTATTAAATGAATTCATTAATCTCACTAGTTTATATTTGAGTAATATTGCACTTTTCCAAGGTATGCCAATACACTACCTGTTAAATCAACAAGCATTTAATGAGGGCTCGCCCTGTGCCAGGCAGATGTATGACCTTCTGAAGGCACCAAAAAGTAAAACACAAAATTCCTGTCCTAGAAGATTCTATAATGTTTAAGAAAAAAAATCAAAACTTTAAAGTCTCAATAATAAACTAAGAACTTTAATGTCTACAATAATATAATAAAAAAGAATTGTTTTGTATATATTCATTTACTCACATATATCTTTAAACCAAATTGACTGAAAGGGTTTTATATGTACCAGACATTGTACCAGACCCTGGGTATATAAAAATGATTGAACAAGGTCTCTGCCATTGATGAGTTTTGAACAGAGGGAGAAAGAGACATCTAAACAAATATGAAAAGCAATTTAATAAGTAAGTCCAAATTTTTATTCCATTCACTTTGAGGCCTTGGTATCAATTTCCTCACCTCTAAAATAGGGATAAAAATATCTGCTTCAAAAAGAATTTATAAGAAAAGGAGACAGTGAGCAAAGAACCTCGCAGAATTCCACATACAGGGTAGCAAGGGGCATCCCTTACTATAATATAAGGTAAAAGCCACAGAACATAGAGGAAAAAAGCCCCTAACTTTTGAGTGTGGGGTGGTGTCAGAGACACTTCCAGAGACACAGCTCCTTCAGCAGATAAGGAAAGCACCCCAAGTCCCAAGGTAAAAAAAGGCAGGTATAAGATCATTCATTTATTCATCTAATGTTAAGGATACAAATGTTAGGAACACGGAGATAGAAGAGACAATTCTGTCCTTTAAAGAGCTTTGTTTAACACAGGGTTCCTTAATTTACAAGCTGTAAACCAACGGAAAATTATACACAGGTTTTTAAATGTATTTGCATTTTTCTGGAGAGAGTTTCTCGAAAAATTTTTTAAAAGAGTCTACGTTCCCCCTCACTAGAGGTTTAACTACTAAAGTACTTCAGTGGATAAAATAAACATCCCATCTGTTCTCTTTTCATATCCCTTCTTCCTTTCCAAATCTATTTCCTCTTTCTCTTTGAGGTAAAAGGAATAAAGTTTGTAATGTAAAACAGATTGGGCATGTATCTGAATTTGAATTATTAGAAATACTGTACTTATTTATTACCCTTCAAAAACCTACTTGGTCTCCTTACTGTCTTACCATCTATGATGTTAAAAATCTAAATCAAAATCCTCTCAGCTAACATTCTATGTTTTCCAAAATCAGGGTCTGCCATATTTATCCAATACCATCTGTCCCTTTAATCCCCACTATGTATTTATTTTTGACTCTACTCATTTGACTATTCTTCTTGCAAGATAAAAATGCCTTCCTTCCTATTTCCTCTCCATTTTCTAAATTTCTTTTGTTTCTTAAAGGTCCAATTCAATTTAGATTTCGTTCAGCAAGCCTCTTGTAATGGCTTCACCTTGTTTTTCATCTTTTCTCAGTTCCTGTAATCTAAAACTCATGATTTTAATTATATACATGCTCACACTATTCAGAATGATTTCAGTATTAATCATACTTGACTCTTCAATTCAAATGGGGTATATACTCTTTTCAGACAAGAACCACATAGCTTTATCACACAGCAAAGTGTTCAGTGTTGTCTATTGTCTATGTTTCTAATTAGTGTTATCAGGCCAATCTATTTATCCTCCCTCCTACCTTGCTATCTATCTGTCAAATTTAGGCTCTATCAGCTCATCTTGGCAGCATGAACTGACTGTATTCAACAGAAGGGTGGCCTTGGGAAGAGAGAATGGTTAAGGATCCCTCAGGTATGGGCGCCTGGGTGGCTCAGTGGGTTAGGCCGCTGCCTTCAGCTCAGGTCATGATCTCAGGGTCCTGAGATCGAGTCCCGCATCGGGCTCTCTGCTCAGCAGGGAGCCTGCTTCCTCCTCTCTCTCTGCCTGCCTCTCTGCCTACTTGTGATCTCTCTCTGTCAAATAAATAAATAAAATCTTTAAAAAAAAAGAAAAAGAAAAAAAAGATCCCTCAGGTAGTTGGAGTCTCAATGATCATTAAATAAGACAATAATAAAATGGGAAAGAATTTTGGTAGAACAGAATAAATTTATAGAAAGTGAATTCTATGTTTTCAGTTTTTACCTAGTAGAAAACAGAACTGTGTTCTACTAGGAAAAATATTTTTGTGAGGAAGACGACAGGAGGATGTCCCTTGCAATTGACCTTTATTTTGGTGCTCTCTTAACACTTTTGGTGCTAATGATAGCACCAAAGTCAACATTTCAATTACCTAGAACTATTTTGGATAGCCAAGTTCACTAAGTAATTCAGAGATTATTTAATGCATTACTTATTTTAACTACTTTGGATAAATACTGATGTAAAATCTATTTTAAGCTTCCCTGACTTAAGTAGAAATACAAAATTAAACACAATTTAACCTTTTCTTGAGGACTCAATAATGAGTTGATTATGAAATCAAAATGTTCTCAGTGAGAAAGCAGCCTTGAAATGCATAAGATTATCTGCTTTTACATGAAATGGCCTCTTTCCGGTTTTTATATTGCTTTTTCCCTATGTCACTTCTTCCTTTGCTGTAAACTACTACTTTTGACTGGCTTAGGTAATACCTGCTTCTATTTTTATCTCCTCAATGCCTCCCTCTTTTAATGTTCTGAAGCATAAATGTTTGGAAATCAGATCATCAAACCTGTATGAAATATCAAAGTAAACAGACTCTGAGAGAAGGATCAGTTGAGTATTTTATGTACATAGTTTTTAGTGCATGGGCTTGTTTATTTTGGCTAGCTAGGGGCTTTTTAGGTTTGATTCCGGATTCCCAACTATGTCAGTGGGAAAGCTGCCAGAGAGTTTAATTCCAGTGCAGTAAATTATTGTTACACCTTGCTACAGTATTAATGGGGTTTCTTTTGTTTTTGAATCTCTACAAACCGCTTAGAAAATGTTTACAATAGTCTCGGATTCCAAATCTGAAGCACCAGCTATATTTTACAAGGTATTTCTATTTTCAGAGTTTGGCTACAACCTGACCATGTCCCTGCTGTTAGATGTCACTTACATGCATTATACCAGATCTGAACATTCCTTAAGTTTCCATCTTTAGGTCATATAAAATATGGGTTAGTACAGCAAATTAACACTCTTAATCATTATATTAGCTCTAAATTTGACATTGGGAATACACCTAGATCCAAAATTCACTTTAAGAAATATGCTAAGATTTATTGTCATTTCTATGCTATTAATATGTATTTTAATATTAACCTATATACTCATGTACATGTAGTAATACAAATTTTATATGAAGTTATGTTAGATTCAATTAGTGCTATGTCACAAAAAAGGTCAGCAAATATCTGTAAAAATATGGTTAATCATATATCAGTATGATACTTAGGACTCTTCTTTTGATTTGTCTCTAAAGTACATTCCATATTGACTTCCCCAAGGAAAAAAACAGGTAAATAATATAGTATGTTAGTGACTCACTGCCAATAACTAACTTGAAAAAATAACCACCGAAAGAGGCAAGGAATATACTTAAATTCAAATAAATATCCTTTTATTTTTAAAACTATTTCACAGGCAATGTAGAAATTTATTGCTCTCACCAAGAGCATTCAAAACTAATTTTTATGTTGCTCTAGCTATGTATGTGTATGTCCAACTGTTCTCACTTGAAACACATTAACAACCTCTCTTTAGCTTGTGCTAGGTACTCAAAAGAAAGAACAAAAAAGGAAAAGAAAAGAGTCAATCTTGCCTGTAAGGACAATGCATGTGAGGCTAAGATATATCTAGGACCACTTAGAGAATATACTTAAGGCCAAGAACATCTTGTTCTTTCTTTAAAATGAAATATAAATGTCTCATTAAAAATCTAAGCCATCACTTCAAAAGACAGATTGGATTTACTTTTTAAAATTTTCTAGATTTTAAATTTCGAATGATTTACTTAATTCCTTAACTCAGCAATTCTCTCCTGTGGTCTTATCATGGGAGCACACTGCCTGTCTCCTCCAATACCTATCTCTCCCATTGGCCTTTACTCTCGGGCCAACCTTCCTGCCTTTCATCTGCAAGAGGCCAAGCTCACTTGCTATCTTCACAGCGTTCTGCACGTCACACTACTAATGTCCTTTAGACAACTCACCCGACTAACTGATTCTCTTAGTGACTACCTCACACCTCTTAATTTTAGATATTTGATAATATAAAAATATTTCCTTAGGCTAATAAAATATATGTAAAGAAAGAGACACTAGTGAATAGTTGAAGCCTCTAAAAAAGCAACAATGATAATAAGCAAGCAAAAGTACAACCCTGACATTATCTTTCATAGATCAAATCATATTTTAAATATAATTTCAGTAATTCTTGTCCATCATGTGATCCTGTTCCTAAAACTGTCCTTATTTCTCTTTACCAGAGGAAACACGCAGAAAAAAAAAATGATTCTAAAACTCATTAATTTAAATGGGTACATTTTTCAAGACAACATTGTATTCTTCTCACAAAACATCTCCCCAAATTAATCATAAGAACATCTTCTTAGTATTTATACTCTTAAGTGTAACATTGTGGTTTGCAAGAAATGTGTTTCACTGATATAAAAATACTTACTTAGGCTACTTAATTGTCTAATTATATTTGCCAAGGAAATATTGGTTACACATTCTAGTTCATTCTTAATGCCTCTAGGCAGTGCTGTGTGGCACAAGTGCCTAGGATCGATGTTTCTTTTCACTAATGGCATCTTGAGATCAACGTCTGTGCCAGGTCACCTGTAGGAAATCAAACAATAAATTAACATTATTCAATTCAACCCAAAACAGAGTAAGACCTCATCTTTCACATTTAATAATACAATATTTGCTAGTAGGAAGACAATGAAAATGGAGTTACTGGCTAAATGAATCAAAACTTATTTATTAACCACCTTTTCATCTTCAATTATTAGAATTTTAACATTCTATAAAAAAATGAAAAAAAAAAAAAAAACAACTTTCAATGTCAGTTGCTTCATAATGAACTCATAAATCACTATCACTATTACTCTCCTAAAACCACAGTTTTTACTTACTACAACTAGGGGGGTATTTTTTGGTTTTGTTTTTTTGTTTATTGTTTTTTGTTTTTTTAGAAATGGTGTGAAAGGTCCTCTCTAAGGAAGCGCTTAAAGAGAATTAAAGAGGCTGGAAGAATGGATCAAATTTACACTTTCACATAAAATGTATCAGGCTGAAGTTCAATGGCTCAGAGGTCCAACAGTCCTATATCTCCAATCTTATCAACACCGACCATAGCTTTAATTGATCAAATAGTTTAACTTTATTACAATTATGGGAAGCCCTTATTTCCCAGGTCTCACATCTGCACAAATTACAGCTACCATTGGTTTAGTTCAAGAATACCAGTTTCTAACAACATGGTTCCAATTTCACTTACCACATTATATTAAGTACAACTGCACAAATACAAATTTCCTTGTTAGCACTTTAGTCTACAAAGCACTATGTTAATAAGACATGTATATCATGATCAGTGACTGATCATTTCCTTCCAAAGTTTGTTGGTGACTGGTCATCCAATTCACCTGTCTAAAGACAGCAAAGCATGTAGCTCTGGGTTACCTTCTTGCCTCCTACACCCATCTGAAATTTTACAAAACGGGTAACTAAGAGAAGGAATTGGCCAACAAAGATAAAAGTACAGCAAAGAAATGAAAAAAATGATAAAGCTGGAAGTGAAACTGAATTTAAATCTAAATGGAGTAATAGAAGAAACAGCTAATTGTGGGAATGTTGCCATTATGAGACTCTAGATCTGCAGTCAGAAGAATGTAGCAAAGGTAACTTATTGACATAAATAAGGAAAATGGCTGAGACAAAAAAGATGATGTCCCTTGGGAAGTGAAGCAAGCAAAAAACTTTGCATTAAAGAAACTCTTGGAGATATTTCCCAACATTAAAAATGCAAAAGTAAAATGTTGGGAGCTGATCCAAACGGACAATTTGCCAAGGCACAGAAAAGATGCTCACTCTGGCTAGATCTACTATTCTAATTCTTACAAGGAGATGGCAAAGTACTGTTCAAGCTACTCTTGATAAGTTTTTTACAAAGAAATAAAACACTTTAATTCTAATTGTTTTTAATGTTTTATAGAACACTATTAAATTAATATAGTTTTACTTTTTCATTTCCCTATATACATTTATAATATAAGAGTTTTAACATCTTGACAAAATTTTTTAATTTTTTTTAATTTTAATTTTTTTTTTAAAGATTCTATTTATCTGACAGAGAGAGAGAGATCAAAAGTAGGCAGAGAGGCAGAGGGAAGGAGGCTCCCTGCTGAGCAGAGAACCTGATGTGGGTCTCCATCCCAGGACTCTGAGATCATGACCTGAACCCAAGGCAGAGGCCTAACCCACTGAGCCACCCAGGCACCCCGACAAAATTTTTTTAAAGATCATAGAACGATGGTAATATTTTCCACTGATTAAGATCCTTATGTGCAGTTTTATTTTGTATGGTCACTTTTTTAGTCCCACACTACCATGCAAAATGAGGACTGCCTATACTCACCCACTGATAAATAATGTTTATGAAGAAAGTTGTTTCAAAATATTACCCTAATCCAAAAAAGGTTGGACAGCTTTTGTTGTGATTAGAATAGTGCCTTTAGGTAAACTTCAAAATCATTTTGTTGAGAAAAACTCTCTTCCTCATCTCATTTTGTTGAGAAAAATTCTCTCCCTCATCTTTTACTTCAGTTTCAGTTATTATATTCTTTTCATATTTTTCTGTCTTACTCCTTGGTGATTTTAATGGTAACTTATTATCTAACTCACTTATCTAACTCAAATATCAAAATCTTGGTGGCAAAAGTAAAATAAAGCCTAAGAACTTAATATCCTAAATTCTGAGGAAACTGCCTAATTTCTGTTTTAGAGAATTTATAACAGTATCTTTAATGTAGGATCTTTTGTCATACTGGGAAAGGGTGAAAAAAATCCTAAATGTTAGAAGGTTTAATTTAATTAGCAAGCAAAACTAAAATCAAATTCATTTCAGTATTTTTACTGCAAATCAAAGACACTGCAGACAAAGGACTAATATCCAATATCTATAAAGAACTCCTCAAACTCAACACTCAAAAAAGAGATAATCACATAGAAAAATGGGCAGAAGACATGAACAGACATTTCTTCAAAGATGACATACAAATGGCCAACAGACACATGAAAAGATGTTCATCATCATTAGTCATCAGGGAGATTCAAATCAAAACCACATTGAAATACCACCTTACACCAGTGAGAATAGCCAAAATTAACAAGACAGTAAACAAGTGTTGGGGAGGATGTGGAAAAAGGAGAACCCTCTTACACTGTTGGTAGGAATGCAAGTTGGTGCAGCCACTTTGGAAAACAGTGTGGAGGTTCCTTAAGAAATTAAAAATAGGGCTCCTGGGTGGCTCAGTGGGTTAAAGCCTCTGTCTTCAGCTCAGGTCATGATCCCCAGGGTACTGGGATCGAATCCTTCATCGGGCTCTCTGCTCAGCATGGAGCTGCTTCTCCATCTCTCTCTGCCTGTGCTCTCTGCCTACTTATGATCTCTGTCAAATAAATAAATAAAATCTTAAAAAAAAAAAAAATAGAGCTTTCCTATGACCCTGCATTTGCACTACTAGGTCTTTACCCCAAAGATACAGATGTAGTGAAAAGAAGGGCCATATGTACGTCAATGTTCATAGCAGCAATGGCCACAGTCGCCACACTGTGTAAAGAGCCAAGTTGCCCTTCAACAGACGAATGAGTAAAGAAGTTATGGTCCATATATACTATTGAGTATTATGCCTCCATCAGAAAGGATGAATACCCAACTTTTCTATCAACATGGACAGGACTGGAGGAGATTATGCTGAGTGAAATAAATCAAGCAGAGAGAGTCAATTATCATATGGCTTCACTTGCTTGTGGAGCGTAAGCAAGAACATGGAGGGCACTGGGAGGAAAGGAGAAGTGAGTTGGGGGGAATCTGAGGGGAGATGAACCATGAGAGACTGTGGACTCTGAGAAACAAACTAAGGGTTCTGGAGGGGTGGGGGGTTCGGTAAGCCTTGTGGTGGGTATTAAGGAGGGCACGTACTGCATGGAACACTGGGTGTGGTGAATAAACAATCTTGGAACACTGAAAAAATAAAATCAAGTTAAAATAATAAAACACTGCAAATGATCTATTTCCTCTTTAAAAACAATAAAAAATACTGCACAGGATGACCAATAACATATATTTTAACATCTTTTGATCCACCATTGACTAACTTGCCTATTTAAGGGTAAAAATCTTTCATTTAATAATAAAAAAAAAAAGCTAAAGTGTATTGTGCTAAGACATAAAATAACTAACTCTAAAAATTGTTAATCTATTTTCTTAGGCCATGACTAAATACAACAAACAAAAATTTCCCAACTATTATATAACCCATGTGGTTCTAAAAGTAATTGTTTGCTAAAAAATTCCTAGGCTTCCTCATCTATTTTCCTGGGTTCTTAGCAATTAAACTTCCAATTATTGAAGCAAACATCAAGAGATTGAGAGAATGCAAACTGAAGTCTACATCCCCTAAGGATTTTTAAATTATTTATTAAAATAAAATAATTCATTTTAATAAATCTGTTTCTTAATTCAAAGAACATTTCTTATGGGTTTAATTTTAAATCCTGATATAAACAGTAAAATTAAAAATAAAATTAGCTACAATACTGCTAAAGGCATCATGTTTATTTATTTTCTAAAAGATTCCACTCCTCTATTTGAGAGAGAGAGAAAGGATGTGAGCAGGGGGAGGAGGAGAGGGCGCGGAAGAAGCAGACTCTGCACTGAGCACAGAGCCTGATGCAAGGCTCAATCTTACAACCCAGAGACCATGACCTGAGCCAAAATCCAGACCTTGCTGTTCAACCTCCTGAGCCACCCAGGCGCCCCTAAACACAAACTAGATTTAAAATTAAATACAAAAATACAAATCTAATACAATTCAAAATAATATTATTTAATATGACAAAATCACTTTAACTCAATCATTGCTTGCCATATGAATCTTGTACTGACTGCTCCAAAAATCTGCTTTATTTTGTTCATGCCTATTCTGCTATGTAACAGCCTTTCCTTTATTTGAACTACTGTGAAATTTTATTTATTTGTTACCTCACTGACAATATTGGGCTTTATTATGTTCAAATACAACAGTTAGGCTCAAGTGTTTCCCTGCAGTATCACCATTTAGACTGAACCATTTAAAGTAGTACTAGTTGCACTAAAGTTATGATAAACACAATCATAAACAGAGATACTAAAATTACTTCCCAGGATTCATGTAAAGTAGACAACGAAACGATTCAGAATACGCTTTCAGTAAGTCCTTTCAAAGTAAAGAGTTTTTTAAAATTTTTTAATTTTTAAATTTTTTTTTTTTTTTTTAATTTGACAGACGGAGATAACAAGTAGGCAGAGAGGCAGGCAGAGAGAGAGAGGAGGAGGAAGTAGGCTCCCTGCTGAGCAGAGGGCCCAATGTGGGGGCTCAATCCCAGGACCCTGGGATCATGACCTGAGCCAAAGGCAGAGGCTTTAACCCACTGGCCACCCAGGCACCCCTCAAAGTAAAGAATTTTTATAACAAAACAAATGAATAAACAAACAAAAAGCAGAATCAGACATACAAATACAGAGAACTAAAGATTGCCTAAGGGAAGGGGGGTAAAATGAGTAAAGGACAGTAGGAGATACAAGCTTCTGGTTATAGAATGAATAAATCATGGGAATAAAAGGTACAGCATAGAGAATATAGTCAATGATATTGTAATAGCATTGTATAGTGGCAGATAGTAACTCTACATGTGGTGAGGTTAGCATAATGTATTGAGATACTGAATGCTGTACACCTGAAATTAATGTAGCACTGTCAACTATATTCAAAAAAGTTTAAATAAAGAATTCTTAAAATTTTAAAATTCACACAGAAAACTCATAAACATCCAAAAATAGGTCCAGGCTGAGAAATATTCTAGGTCAAACCAAAGACATCATTTAAGGAGGTGCAATGAGTTGTTCAAGAAGCAGGGTTAGGAACAGAATCTATTTGTGTACATGCAAGTTTAATCAAACTCTACTGTTTCTTCATAGTAAGATGTATTTATACAACTTGTACTTTAAAAAACCATTCTAACAATTCACTATTCATGGACTGAACAAAATTTCACATAAGAGGAGAAACAAAATGATTCTTTCACAAACCAAAACAGATGAACACTGTTTTTTCCTATTTTTAAAGAGTAGGAAACACATCAGTTATGTATCATGGATGATAACAAGCCCACCAACAGACTCCTTCTGTACTTGATTTAACCCAAAATATGGAACATTTTACCCCTTTCCCACTATCTTTCCTTCATGTTTTCTTTGTTTATCACCACACACATAATTCCAAATACTGACTATCTCTTTCTGGATATCCCCATGAATAAAACCTTAAAATAACAAGGCCCAAACTAAAGTCATTATTTTTCCCCAGCAGAAACCTAGCTCTTTATTTCTTATATTAATTAACAGTGCCATCAAAGTATAGCTTAGTTAGATAGAATCTTCTTTGACTTCTTTCAATCTTAACAAATCTAATCTGTACAAGAACATCTATTCAATTCCTAGGAGATCATCTATTGGTATCTAACTACTGGTATTTTCCTCAAAATTTTTGAAAAACTTCCAAAATTTTTGTATAAATTTGTATTTCCATATCCTCACAAACATGTGGGCTTTCTAATACCCATGTTACACTCTGTAAAATACGCCATAATTTATCTGACATTCTCCTAATTCTGGACATTTTGGTTACTTCTAAATTTTTATTATAATAAATAATACTTAATAAACTTACATTATATAAGTCTTTATACAAGTTCCTGGTTATTTTCTTGAAGTATGAAAAATTCAAGACTCTTAAATATTTATTTCCAAATTGCTTCCAATAAAATTATTCCATTTTCGGGGCACCTGAGTGGCTCAGTCAGTTAAGCCACTGCCTTTGGCTCAGGTCATGATCCCAGGGTCCTGGGATCGAGCCCCACATCGGGCTCCTTGCTGAGCCAGGAGCCTGCTTCTCCCCTGCCTGTGCTTGTTCTCTTCCTCTCTCCCTTCTCTCTCTGTCAAATAAATAAAAATCTTTAAAAAAATTTTTTTAAAAATGATTCCATTTTCATTTTTACCACACATGAGACTATTTTAATACTTTTTCAACTCCATTATTTATTGTCTATGAGACCTCTTATATTTCAGTTTCCTTCCCTTAAGTAGGGAGAATAAGACCACCTAACTCAAGGGTATTTTATGGAAGTTAAAATGGTTGTTACATGAAGAGTTTTCAGAAAAGTCCTTGGCACTCCTGGACAACCAACAGGTTAAAAAAGAAATCAAAAGGAAAATCAGAAAATATCTGGAGACAAAAATGGGATGTAGCAAAAGCAGTCCTTATGGGATGTAGCAAAAGCAGTTCTAAGAGGGAATCTGATAGTGGTAAATGCCTACATTAAGGGAAAAAAAAAAAAGATTTCAAATAAATAACCTTAATTTATACTTCAAGAAATTAAAGAATATGCTAAGCTCAAAGTCAGGAGAAGGAAGAAAATAATAAAGCTTAGAGCAGAAATAAATGAAATAGGGAAAGACAACAGAAAAAAAAAGCAATGAAATTATGAGTTGGTTTTTGAAAAGATAAAAACTGAGAAAACTTTAGCTAGACTAACCAAGAAAAAAGAGTAGACTCAAATACACAAAATCATAACTGAAAAGGAAGACATCACAATTGATACCAGAAATACAAATTTCATATTCAGCTACTAAGAACAATTATACACCAACAAATTAGATAACCTAGAAAAAAATGGGTAAATGCCTAGAAATATACAACCTATGACATTATTAGGAAAAAAGAGAAAATAAACCAGTAAGGAGATCAAATCAGTAATCGAAAACTTCCCAAAAAAGAAAAGCCCAGGACCAGATGGTTTCACTGGTGATTTCTACCAAACATTTATTTTTAAAAACTTTTAAAAAAGGTTTTATCTATGTATTTGAGAGAGAGAACATGAGCGGGGAGAGGATCAGAGAGAGAAGCAGACTCCCCACGAGCAGGGAGCCTGATGCAGGACTTGGTCCCAGGGCTCTAGGATCATGACCTGAGTGGAAGGCAGTCAGTCAATCAGTCAGTCAATCAAATGAGCCACATAGGTGCCCCTCTACCAAACATTTAAAGAAGAATTAAAGCCAATCCTTCTTAAACTCTTCCCAAATATTGAAGAGTAAATAATACTCCCAAACGATGAAGCTAGCATAATCCTTATCAAAACCAGATAGACTACAAGAAAACTATAGGCTGGGGTACCTGGGTGGCTTAGTCAGTTAATCGTCTGCCTTTGGCTCAGGTCATGATCCCAGAGTCCTGGGATTGAGTCCAGCACCAGCTCCCTACTCAGTGGGGATTCTGCTTCTTCCTCCCCCTTTCATGCTCTCTCAAATAAATAAAATCTTAAAAAAAAAAAACCTAATAAATTCAATAAAGTTGCAGAATCAAATTAATATACCAAAAATCAGTTGTATTTCTTTACAGAAACAACAAACCATCTGAGAAAGAAATAAAGGAAACAACCCTATATATGATAGCATCAAAAACCATAAAATTCTTAGGAATAAATTTAACCAAGGAGGTAAAAGAACTGTATGATGAAAATCATAAGACACTGATGAGAGAAACTAAAGACACAAATAAATGGGAAACTACAGATTCAATGCAATCCCCATCAAAATTCTAATGGCATTTTTCACAAGAATAGAAAAAGCAACCTAACATTTTTATGAAGCCACAAAAGACCCCAAGAACCAAAGCAATACCGAAGAAGAACAAAGATGGAAGCATCACATTTACTGGTTTTAAACAACACTGGGAAGCTATAATAATTAAAATAGTATTGTACTGGCATGAAAATAAACACACAGGTCAATGGAACAGAAGTGAGAGACAAGAAATAAACAATGCATACGTGGTCAGTTAATACCTGACAAGGAAGCCAAGAATTCTCAATGGGGAAAAGATAGTCCTTTCAATAAACAGTGCTGGGAAAACTGGATATTCACATGCAAGAAAATGAAACTGGACCCCTATCTTACACCACTCACAAAAATTAACTCAAAATGGGGATGCCTTGGTGGCTCAGTTGGTTAAGCAGCTGCCTTCGGCTCAGATCATGATCCCAGCGTCCTGGGATCGAGTCCCACATCGGGCTCCTTGCTCCGCAGGGAGCCTGCTTCTCCCTCTGACTCTGCCTGCCACTCTCTCTGCCTGTGCTTGCGCGCGCTCTCTCTCTCTGACAAATAAATAAAATCTTTAAAAAAAATTAACTCAAAATGTATTAAAGTTAAGTTTAAGTGTAAGAACAAAACGCATAAAACTCTTAGAAGAAAACACAGGGAAAAATCTCCTTAACATAGCTCTTGGCAATGAGTTTATGAATGAGATATGGTGAACACAAGGAACAAAAGCAAAAATAAACAAGTGTGACTATAGCAAACTAATACGCTTCTGCACAGATAAAGAAAAAAATAATAACAAAATCAAGAGGCAACCTACAGAATGGAAAAAAATACTTGCAAACCATTTAAATGATAAGGGGTTACTATCCAAAACACCTAAGGAGCTTATACAACTCAACAGCAAAAACCACTAACAATCCAATTAAAAAACAGGAAGAGGAATGAATAGACAAACATTTTTCTAAGACAATGTACAAATGGCCAATGGGTACATGAAGATGCTCAACATCACTAATCTCAGGGAAATGCAGATCGAAATCATAATGAGGTATGACCTCACCTATGTTTGAATGGCTATTACTAAAATACAAGAGATAACAAGTGCTGGTGAGGATAAGAAGAAAAAGGAAACCTTGTACATTGCTGGTGGGTTTATAAAATGGCACAGCCACTGAGAACCAGTATGGAAGTTGCTCAAAAAAAAAAAAAAAATCAAAAATACAATTACAATATGATGCAGCAATCTCACTTCTGGGTATATATTCTCCAAAATGCAATCATTAGATTGAAGATATATCTGCATCCCTATGTTCACGGCAGCATTATTCACAATAGTCAAGACATGGAAACAACCAAAGTGGCCACTGGGGAATGAATGGATAAAAAAGTTGTGGTAAATACATACAATGAAATTTTATTCAGCCATAAAAAACGACATCCTGTCACTTACAACAACATGGCTGAACCCTGAGGGCATTATGCTAAGTAAAATAAGTCAGAGAATGAAAAATACAGTATGATCTCACTTATATGTGAAATCTAAAAAAGCTGAACAAAATAAAAAATATGTGAAATCTAAAAAAGCTGAACAAAATAAAAATAAAAAAGCTGAACTCATAGAAAACAGAGCAGAATGGTGCTTGTTAGGGGCTGGGGGTTGGGAGAAATGAGGAAATGTTAGTCAAAGGGTACAAACAAACTTACAGCATAAGACAAGTAAGTTCTGGGAATGTAATTACAGGAAGACTATAGTTAACAATATTGTATTATATACTTAAAAACTGCTAAAAGAGATCTTAAATGTGCTCACAACAATAAATGGTAATTATGTGACATGAAGGGTGTGCTATTGTAAACATTTCACAATATATGTATTTCAAATTATCACATTGTTAGATATTACTTACATCTCAAGAAAGCTTAGAGGGGAGTCTCTCTTACATGATCAGTGCACAGTAAATATTACTACTATTGTAGTTTCTCACCAACATTAATCACTAAGAGATAGAATTGACAGTACTCTATGATTAATTTTTTCAAAGATTTATTTAAAGATAATGTGTGTGAGTGAGAGAGAGTAGGGTGGAGAGAGAGAGAATATCTCAAGCAGACTGCTCTGAGCACGGAGCCCCACCTGGAATTCAATCTCACGACCGTGAGATCCTGACCTGAGTGGAAGCCAAAACTTGGTGCTCAACCAACTGAGCCACACAGTCACCCCTCTTTGACTCATTTTAAAGAGAAGAAAATGATACAGAAGCAACATCAGAGAGCAAAGAAAATACTGACCCACATCTTTTCCAAGTTTAATATATGTGGGATTTATGAATATAGGTAGCACTCTCACACAAGAGGGTACGGATGAAACTAATTTTAGGGACTAGCTAGTTATCAGTTAAGGCAAGGAGAATGAAGGTTTAAGTTTGGAAAAGAGGGACAAAAATAACTATACACAGGGAAGTTTGCAAGTCACAGAAGCAGAAGCTCTCTGGAGCACAGTGGAAGGATTTGGGAAAGATGGAGAAATGGGTCAAATGAGGAACTGTTCAAAGCAGTGTAAGATGTGAGTTCAGAGGATAACAGAAAACAAAGGCAGCTTGTACTTCTGCCAGCTGACTCAGAAAAACAGTCAGATGAAACATAATGGAATTATTTCTAGGTCTTTTGAAAAGAATATGGGCATTCTCTTTGGTTTATGCTATGGTCCTAAAGGTGTCAAGAGACAATGCTACGGCATGCAAAAGTAAGTATGTTTTCAAAGTTTACCACATACTGTCCTACAGATAATTACTGGCATTGGAGGGATAATCCTCTCACTCAGACTTCCAGTTCAGTTGCTTCCTTCATTATAACACGCTGTCATTTTCTCCTAAATTTCATTCCTGAATTTGCAACTAATTACTTGGGAAAAATAATCATATATAGTTTTATTTTTCTTTAGTTGCATTTACTATTTGCTACAAGAAAGGTGATTTGCTATTTTCCTGCCCACTCGTTAGTCTCATGAGATCTTCACGTAACTTTTTATCTTGGCTTTTCACTACAGAGAGGAGTGTTCTGGCTTTTCAAACCTGAGCATTTCAACATGTACTTCTCTTCCTGAACATTTTTAAAAATACAAAATAAAACTAGTACCAACATTAATTCCCACTCTTAATAGTTTTCAATTCAGAAAACCCAGCTATTTTTAAGACTCATAAGCTGGAACATATATTGGAAGCCAACTAATTCATCCTTCATTTTTGTAGATGAACAAATTTACCTGAAACAGTTAAGAAACTTGCCTGAGTTATTAACAAAATTGGCAGCAGAGCTATGATTATATTTTAGGTTTCCAGGTTTTTACCCACTCTTCTTCTCTTAATCTGTTTAAAAATGCATTTTAAAATCCATTTTTATTTATTTTAAAGATTTTATTTATTTATTTGACAGAGAGAGATCACAAGTAGGCAGAGAGGCAGGCAGAGAGAGACGGAGGAGGAAGCAGGCACTGAGCAGAGAGCCCGACGCGGGACTCAATCCCAGGACCCTGAGATCATGACCTGAGCCGAAGGCAGAGGCTTTAACCCACTGAGCCACCTAGGGGCCCCTATTTATTTTTTTAATTTTATTTTTTCAGTGTTCCAAGATTCATTGTTTATGGACCACACCCAGTGCTCCCTGCAATATGTGAGCTCCTTAATACCCACCACTAGGCTCATGCATCCCCCACATCCTCCCTTCCAAAACCCTGTTTATTTCTCAGAATCCACAGTCTCTCATGCTTCGTCTTCCCCTCCAATTTCCCCCAATTCATTTTTTCTTTCCTTCTCCTATAAAATCCATTTTTAAAATGCATTTTAAAAATTCATTTTATAGGGGCACCTGGATGGCTCAGTGGGTTAAAGCCTCTGCCTTCGGCTCCGGTCATGATCCTAGGGTCCTGGGATTGAGCCCCACAACTGGCTCTCTGCTCAGCAGGGAGCCTGCTTCCTCTTCTCTCTCTCTCTGCCTGCCTCTCTGCCTACTTGTGATCTGTATCTGTCAAATAAATAAATAAAATCTTAAAAATTTTTTTTAAATCCATTTTATATTCTTGAGAAAACAGTCTCCCAAATTTCACAATACCTTAAAAATTTTCCAGTGGTTATTTTGAAGTTCCCCAATTCTCAGATGACTACCTCCTTAAATATTACTTCCACATTATGCATGATGATCAAAATTTGGTGGCAAAAGAGACACAAAAGAAGTAAAATGCCTTACCACCCAAAAGCTTACAAGATAATGAGGAAGCAAAGATATATTCCAAAAACTCAAAAGTATTAAAATTGAACATATGGATGACTAAGGTTTAAAAGTAGGATAAAACACATTATTGGGTGATCAAAGAGAATGAAATCAAAACAAGCTAAAAAGGTTAAGGCAACATGATAGTGATAATAGACCTGTGTGCTATATTTCACTGCTAACCCCATGTAGCTAATTTAAAAACAAATAAATTATTTAAAAATCAGTTCTTCAATCCACTAGCCACATATGACAACACAGCTACAGAACATTACACCATTATTGCAGAAAGGTCTGTTGGATAGCACTGAAGCCCAAAATGGATAAAATAGTAAGAAGATAGGTTAAGTCAGGCATAAGGAAAGATATATAAGGAAACTTGCCTGAAATGTACATGGAGATGGAAACACAAGATAAAAAATGTCATCAAATTGTAGATTTTGAACTTTTTGATATTTAAGGAAGAACACATGATTCTTCTTAAGGAGTAAAAGATCACAAACATTCGATTTTAGAGAATTTTAAAGAGATTTTACTGTTTCTTCTGGACTAAATGTGAAAGGATGAGGCAGTAAACCAGTGCATCATATAAGTGGTATATATACACATATGTATGTATAGCTTTAGCAAGTATCGTTAAATGGTTTCCCAAAGTGTTTGATCCAATTTATACCCCCACCAGCAATTTATCATAATTCCACCAATTTGACATCCCTGCTAACACTTGGTATTATACACTAATAACTTTTTAAAGATTTACTTATTTTAGAGAGAGAGAAAGTGAGTGGAGGGCAAGTTGGGGGAGAAAATCTTCAAGCAGATTCCCTGCTGAGTGGAGCCTGATACTAGCCTCCACCCTGCAACCCAAGATACCATGATCTGAGCCAAAACCAAGAGTTGGATGCTCAACTGAGACACCCAGGTGCCCGTAAACTTTAATAATTTGATGACCCAAGCAAGACGAATCACATTTTATTCTGAACTTTCATCTAATCTATCAAAGAGTTTAATATCTAAAGTCTTTTGCCATTATTATAATAAAATATTAAATGTATTATTCTTGATTAAATCTTTCCTGTGAAGTAAACAATCAGTACATAAAACCTCTCCCATGCTATAGAAACACTATTCCCTACATTCTGTAAGATTTCTGTATACTCAAGAATTTTATGACTGGCCTAACTAATAACAAGATCAACAAAATGCACAAAGCTACACTAAGTCATCTATTATATGAATTTAATTAAAAGTTGAGGTTTTAAAATATTGAATTTATATTTATAGACACACATTGAGTCACAATATTAATCACAATTTTGAGTCAAGAACTTGTGAAACTTACAAAATCACTTCTATCATATTCAATTCTTAGTTACATCCTCACTTTTGTAGTGTTTTCTCTCTTGACAGGTGAAAGAGAATACAAATATTATTAACCTTTTAGTTATCCCAACTTGGACATAGAAATGCTATGCTGAATCAAATCAATGAGAATAATCAATCTGCATTCTATTTGAATCTCACAATCATCCATTTGCAAGTATTTATTATTACTATCATTACTATTACTTTTGGTCTTTTGTCCTATTTTTAGGAAAAAAACATATAAACTTTAATGAGGTATAACTGAGGCTTGATATACTACATGTAGTAGACAGAACTCTACGATGGCCTCCAAATCTGCCCCTAGTGCTACTTCTATGATTGCTATATTGCATGTTAAGAGAGATTTTTGAAGATGAAATTATAGCCATTCATTAGCTAACTTAGTAGAGGGAGATTAAATGTGTGGGCTTACTCTAATCGCATGAGCCATTTAAAAGCAGAGTTTTTTCCAACTGATAGCAGAAGAGGAAGTCAGATTCAAAGCATGAAGGAGATTCACTGTGCCACGGCTAGCCTGAAGAGGGAGGGGACCACTTGAAAGGACCTGAGTGTGGCTTCCAGGAGCTAAGAGCAACCTGACAGGCAGGAATAAAACAGGAACTTGAACTCGGTAACAGCAGGAAATGGATTCTGACAACCTCAATGAGCTTAAATTAAGCTGATGTTTCCCCAAAGTCTCCAGAAAGGAACATAACTCAGTTTACACCCTGATTTTGGCCTTGTGAGACACTCTAAGCAGAAAAACAGACATGCCCAGCCAGATTTCTGACCTATGAAACTGTTAGATAATAGTGGTTATTTTAATCTGCTAAATTTCTGGTAATTCATTAAGCAGCAACAGAAAACTAATACACTGCACACAAAGTGTACAGTTTGATCAGTTTTTTTTTTTTTTTTAAAGATTTTACTTATTTACTTGACAGAGAGAAATCACAAGTAGGCAGAGAGGCAGGCAGAGAGAGAGAGAGGAGGAAGCAGGCTCCCTGCTGAGCAGAGAGCCCGATGCGGGACTCGATCCCAGGACCCTGAGATCATGACCTGAGCTGAAGGCAGCGGCTTAACCACTGAGCCATCCAGGCGCCCAGTTTGATCAGTTTTAAAACAGTTTTAACACCATTTAACACTGTGAAATCACCAGTCACCCCTTTAATTTTGTGTCCCTTTGTAATACCTCACTCCACCCATAACCACAAGCAATCACTGACTTCCCTTCTGTCACTACAGATTTATTTGCTTGTTGTAGAAGTTTATAAAAATGGAACTATAAAGGTTTTTCTTTTTTCCTGCCTTCTTTTCATTCAGCCTAGTTATTTTGATATTCATCAGTGTTGTCCCATGTATCAATCATTCATTCATTTTATTGAACAGTATTTCACTGTATGGATAAATAGTTTGTTCATCTGTTGATGGACATTAGGATTATTTTCAGTTTAAAGTTACTGCAAAAAAGGTTACTATGAGCATTTTGTACAAGGTTGTATGTGGCCATGTATTTTTGTTTTTCATGGGTAATACACGTCAGTTCGTTTTAAGGACCTGGGGGGAGAGAGGTGGGAGAAGAATTAAGGGTCTTTCTGAAGTGAAAAATGAGAGGGATTCTTTTGACTTCCAAAAGTAAATTTCAGGAGAAGTTATGACCTCTCCTGTATCTGAAGAAATGTTCAAGAAGTCTACAAACTGGCCGAATAATAGCAAAGAAAATGAGTTGACAGGCAAAGACACAAGTCCCTTCTTTCTAAATTCTACTTTTTCCCTCCAACATATTTTTCAATGTTTTGATTCTGTTGCTTATATGCCTGATAAAATACAGTATCATATAGATTACATTTAATGCATTTCAATGCACTATTACAAAGATGTCTGCATTCCAGATTTCTCATTTACTATGATGAACAATATTACTTATCTTCTATGAACAGGCTATATTACAGCAAGAACCATGGCACTGCCTTAACATAACCACAATGGAAGGACGCATTTTAGCAAGAACCTAGCCCATATGGGAAGACCTAAGTTAATTTTTTTTACACATAAAAGCAAATAAAGAAAAGGGATCCAAAACAAAACATGCAATGAAGGGACCTGTTTACCACCACCTGAACTTAATAAATCCAGAGTTTATTGTTAGGCAATTCTGAAAGAATAAAAGTAAGTGGTGAAATTCAGAATTCTGTCTCACAGACATATCTGAAGTGATTACAGGGAACTTATGTGAGTGTATTTCAGAAAACTAATTCAAAATGTTTTTGAAGAATAAAAGTGATGTCAACACATCAAGAATGATTAGATATGTATGAAAATTTTTTTTCTTTTTTAGGGACTTTACTTCCCCTATTTTTTCCATGATGACTCTTCTGTGAGAGTCCACTCTGACCTAATCACTTTTTTGCTTTTTCATTGTACAGTATTCTCATGACAAGCAAGATATAAACTAAGATACTGCCAGGAAGACAGCATATTTCTTTTTCAAAAGCCATAAAATAAAGACAGAAGTACAGGGACTACTCCCTAACTTTATGAAGCCAGTGTTACACTAAAACAAAAGCAGAAAATAACATTTCAAGAAAACTACACACCAGTATCTCTCATAAACACCGATGCAAAAATCCTTAATAGAATTAGCAAAGTGAATTCAACAATGTATAAAAAATTATACACCACAACCAAGTGGGATTCATTCCAGTTACAAAAGGCTAATTCAATATTCAAAATTCAATTAATGACTTTTACATGAATGGTCACAGCAGCTGTATTTGTAGCCAAAACCTTAAAACAACCCAAATGTCCATCAACAGATGAATGAATAGCAAACTGATATCCACTGAAATAGTGTTTATACAATAAAATAGCATTCAGTAATAAAATGAACTAATTATGGGGGCGCCTGGGTGGCTCAGATTAAGCCTCTGCCTTCGGCTCAAGTCATCGTCTCAGGGTCCTGTGATGGAGCCTCACATCGGGCTCTCTACTTAGCAGGGAGCCTGCTTCCTCCTCTCTCTCTGCCTACTTGTGATTTCTGTCAAATAAATAAAATCTTAAAAAAAATAAATTACTAAAAAAAAACCCAAAAAAACAATTACTGTAATCCGTCACATCTACATCCATCACATCTACAGTCTAAATAAAAATCACATGATTACATCAGTAGATACAGAAAAAAGCTTTGACAAAATCCAGTACCCATTCATGATAAACTCAGCAAACTAGCAACAGAAGGTAACTTGCTCAACTTGACAAAGAACATCTACATAAAACCTATAGCTCACATCACACTTAATGGTAAGAAACTAGAAGCCTTCCTGCCAAGATCAGGACAAAGGAAAAAATGTCCTCTCTCATTACCTTATACTGAAAGTGTTAGCTAATGCAATTAAGACAAAAACAGAAAAAATTATACGATTGAGAAGGAAGAAACAGAACTGTCTTTATTCATAGATGACACAACTGTTTATAAAGAAAATACAAAAGAATAAACAAAAAACCCTCCTGGATAATAAGCTATTACAGCAAGGTTCCAGGATATAAGGTTAATACACAAAACTCAAATTGTTTTTCTATATATCAACAGTAAGCAATTAAAATGTAAAATTAAAAGCACACTGATATTAGCACCCCAAACCCCAAAATACTTAACTATAAATCTAATAAAATACACGTAAGATCTGTAGGAGGAACCTCAAAATTCTGATTTTGAAAAAATCAAATAACTAAGTAAATGGAGAAAAATTTCAATGTTCATCAATAGGAAAACTCAATGCTGTCAAACATCACTTCTTGCCAGCTTGATCTTTAGATTCAATGCAAATCCTAATAAAAACTTAGCATATCATTTAATGACTACTGACTATAAATATAAAGCACATTACTTTATGTAGCTATTAATATAATCAATGGCTACTGATTATAAAGTTTACACAGAAAAGCAAGAGAACCAGAAAAACCAACGCAATATCGAAGAACAAAGTTAGAGAACTGATATATCTGACTTCAAAATTTACTATAAAGCTACAGTAATCAAGACAGTGTGGTACTGATGTCAGAACAGACAAACAGATCAGTGGAACAAACAAAGAACCCAGAAATAGATTCACATAAATATATGATCTTGACAAAGGAGTAGAAGCAATACAATAGAGCAATGATAGTCTTTTCACTAAATGATGCTGGAACAATTGAACATCCTCATGCATTAAAAAAAAAAAAAAGTAAACACAACCTTTTTTAAAAAAAGATTTTATTTATTTATTTGAGAGAGAGACAGCAAGAGAGCACAAGCCAGGAGGAGAGAGAGAAGCAGGCTCTGCCTTGAGCAGGGAGCCTAACATGGTGCTTGATCCCAGAACCCTGAGATTATGACCCAAGCCAAAGGCAAATGTTTGACCAACTGAGCCACCGGGGCAGCCCTATACCTTTCACAAAAATTAACTCCAAATGGATTGCAGACCTATATGTAAAATGTAAAACCATAAAACTCCTAGAAGATAACACAGAAGAAAATCTAGATACCCATGAGTTTGGCAATAACTTTTTAGGTATAACCCCAGATCCATAAAAAATAATAAACTGGACTTTACAAAATTAAAAACTTCTGCTCTGTGAAAGCCACTGCCAAGAAAATGAGAAGACAAGCCATAGACTGGGAGAAGATATTCACAAAACACTGAAAAAGGACTGTTATCCAAACTATACAGGTAACTTTTAAAACTCAACAGTAAGAAAGCAACCTAGTTAAAACTGGGCAAAAGACCTAAACAGTTCCAAAAAAAGATACACACATATGCAAAGATGCAAAACATCGTAAGTCAACAGAGAAGTGCAAATTAAAATGAGATACTACTACATACCTATTAGAACAGCCCAAGCCTGAAACAATGACAAAATCCAAATGCTGATAAGAATGTGGAAGAACAGGAAATCTCTTTGTTGGAGAGGATACACACTGATATAGCCATTCTGGGTGACAGTTTGGCAGTTTCTTACAAAACTAAACAAACCCTGACCATATAACCTAGCAATCACATCCAATGAGTTGAAACCTTAAGTCCACATAAAAACCTGCACATAGATGTTTATAGCAGCTTTATTCGTAATTGCAAAACTTGGAAGGAACCAAACTGTCCTTCAACAGGTGAGTGGATAAACAGACATGGTATATCCAAATAGAATATTAATGCTAAAAAGAAATGAGCTAACAAGGCATGAAAAGATATGGAGGAAACCTAAATGTGTATTACTAAGAGAAAGAAGCCAATCTGAAAAGGCTGAAGGAAAATCTATGGAGACAGTAAAAAGAAAAAAAAAATCAGTGGTTGTCAAGGGTTAGGGAGAAAAGCAGAGGTGAACAGGCAGAACACAGAGGATTTTTAGAGCATTCTGTATCATACTAAAATGGTGGATACAAGTTATCATACATTTGTCAAATCTACAGAATATATAACACCAAGAGTGAACCTTGAAGTAAATTATGGACTCCAAGTCATAGCAATATGTCAGTGTAGGTTCACTGACTGTAACAAATGTGCCACTGTGGTGCAGGATGTAAAGAAGTTAGATAGCCCGGGAGGAGGTACACATGTGACCTGAAGGCGAATGTGGGAAGTCTCTGTACTTTGTGCTCAATTTTGCTGTAATCCTAAAACTGCTCTAAAAAAATAAAATTTAAGTCATAAAAAAATGTGAATGTATGTAATGCCATGCAACTGTACACTTTCAAAATGGTTAAAATGAAAAATTTTGTTACATATACTTTACCACCATTTTCAAAAAGTCGTAAGAGGGTTCTAGCCACATTAGGAACCAAGAAGATATTTTATTTAGATGTCTGTTTCCTTTCCATCTCTTCTTACTCAAACTACTTAGTCCATTTGAGCTTCTGTAAAAAAAATAACACATACTGGTCGGCTTATAAACAACAGAAATTTATTTCTCAGAGTTCTGGAGACTCAGAAGTCTAATATCAACGCAGATCACGGCTGTCCAAGACCAAGATGTTTGATCAGAGCCCTCCTTCCTAATCTATAGATGGTTGTATTCTTACTGTGTCTTCACATGATGGAAAAAGAAAGGGAGCTTTTACTTTAAAAAAATTATCATTTAATGGGGTGCCTGGGTGGCTCTGCCTATGGCTCAAGTCATGATCCCGGGGTCCTGGGAGGGAGGCCCACATCCGGCTCTCTGCTCAGCAGGGAGCCTGCTTCCTCCTCGCTCTCTGCCTGCCTCTCTGCCTACTTGTGATCTCTGTCAAATAAATAAATAAATAAAATCTTTTAAAAAAATCATCATTTAAGTCTCCTTTAAGGCAATTTTTTTTTTTTAAACAACTTCCTTCTGATTTAGACCTTCTATAGCATTGCTCATTCAAAGTATGGTCCTAAAACTAGCAGCAGTAACATTAACATCACCCAGGAACGTGTAAGAACTACAGAATTTTAGTCCCACTGTGGAGCTTCTGATCAAGATCCCCAGGTAATCAGGATGCATGGTAAAGTTTGAGTACAGTATTCTAGAAGACTTAGCACCCCTCTATTTCATCTTGTAGGTTCCTCTCAAGGGGCATGAATTCTAGAAATAAAGAAATAAAGGGAGCAAGGTACAAAAGACAAATGCATAGGCCAAGGTTTTATCAAAGGAAAAGGAATAGGGATACAGTAATGCAAAATTAGATATATGGAGTATAGTTGGAAAAAAAGAAACATTCATGAGAAAAATAGGTGATATACCAAGCCAAGCTGCTCATTTGGTCATTTTTGGGATCTACCACAGACCTACATACTGGGTATTATGCTAAGGTCTTTTAGAGAAATGAAACTCTTACTTTGTGTCAGGTACTTTGCTAAATGCTATATACATGTAGATGTACAGGTTTTTATGTATTTAACCATCATATTAAGTCATTACAAAGTCCTTAGGGGAGAGAGAGGCTATTCCTACTTTACATGAAGGGAAATTGAAGTTTAGGAAGCTAGTAACTAGCCCAAAATACTTACTTATATACAGCTGAATCAAAGTTAAAAATCAGGTTCAATGCCCCCCCCCTACTGTATCCCTATTTGTCTGGAAATTGATTACAAGATCCTAGTGGTCGTATAAAACACTGTCTCCTGGCACACAACTCTTTGCCACTGTAGGACCTTTGTATGCAGTTTCCCCTTAGCATTGCTGGCTCCTTTTCCTCTCAAGGCTCAGAAAGCCTTTTCTAATTCCTCTTAAATAGATCCCCTTGTTATCCTATTATAGTGTCCTATTTATTTCCTTCATAGCATGTTTTCAATTTATAAATGTGTATTTACTTGTTTAATGTTATATCTTTCCTACTAGGCTATAAAGTCCTCCTTTAAAGTAGAAACTATGTTTCATTCATTACTGTCCCAATACTTAGCATAATGCTTGTTACAAAGTAAGTATTCAATAAGTATTTTAAAAATAAACAATGTTTACTTTCTGTATGGCACCATATTGGTTTATTCTCCAAGAGCAGATAGTGAAAGAAGGGACAAAACTAAATTCACTACAGGGAATTAAAATGAGAAAGTCTCCAGGGTCAACACCCAACCTGAAAATAAAATTTGTTACCTAAAAATGTATACCTGTTACCAACACCTAAATTATTAATTGACAAATAAAACCTAGTTCCAATGTGCCTGGAGTATCTAGGATAAGCATCTTGCTACTTAGAAACACAGGGATAATCATATCACTGCTAGTGTGACTTTGTGACTTAACAATAGGCTTTCCACTTCTCCTATTTCACTATAAGAGCATTTACCAGGTTAAATACCAGGTTGTTGAAACATACAGAAATGAAATTTATATAGTAATTCCCAAACACAGCTTAGTGCAATTCTAGTAAAAAAGCAGTAACTGTGTTGAAACAGACTTTTAAATAATGGTTGTTTTCAGGCTGTTGAGAAGAGAAAATTTCTTTTTTTTTTTTTTTTAAAGATTTTATTTATTTATTTGACAGAGAGAAATCACAAGTAGGCAGAGAGGCAAGCAGAGAGAGAGAGGAGGAAGCAGGCTCCCTGCTGAGCAGAGAGCCTGATGCGGAACTCGATCCCAGGACCCTGAGATCATGACCCGAGCCGAAGGCAGCGGCTTAACCCACTGAGCCACCCAGGCGCCCGAGAAGAGAGAATTTCTAAGGTCAGTTATTTTAAAGGGGAAAAACATGTCTGTATGGCATGTAAATCAGTATAATGAGCTAAATTTAAGTAGGTCACTAATTTAAAAAATTTTTATCAAATAGTAGTTAGCATCAAACAAAGTGTTCCAAATATATTCAGAAACAAACCTATCTTTTAATTTTGTGAAAGAACATTTACTTCTGCTTTTAATATAATCAATATGTTTCTTGAAGGAAATTTGGGAAATATTCACATAAATAAAAATAAAAATCATTCATTAGTAGAGAACAGTTAACATCTTACTCAACAAATAACCATAGTTCAGACTTACTACAGTATTAAGTAGACACACTCTGAAAGAGAATCTAATTCTATATATTCTGTGCCTATTCATTTACAGATTTTTGTTCATGCAATTCCTTCCTCAATGAACGAGCCCAAGTTAATCTACTCACCTTTAAGACAGAGCTATTTAACAACTCTGAGCATCTGTTTTACAAGATTTTTGTGGGATTTACAGGCTTCCAGTTATAAGTGAATAAATCATAGAATTAGGGAATATAGTCAATGTTATACAATGTAGGTCATATTGTAATAACATTGGATGGTAACAGATGGTAGCTACACTTGTGGTAAGCATAACCTACAGAGTTGCTGAATTGCTGTTGTTCACCTGAAACTAATGTAACATGGTGTGTCAACTCTACTTCAATTAAAATAATAATAATGTACACATTAGGAGCTTAGTACTGTAGGTGCTATACAAATGATAGTCACTGTTACGGCTAAATGTCCCCTCTTTGGTCGGACTTCCACAGACCATTTCAGTCCTTTACTATTTGTATGTCACTTACATTATGGTTCCTCATCATGGGCCAATATAGGTCTTATCTCCCTTACTAGGATCTGAGATGATCTGCACAGTTCCCAGGTTTCCCACATTTTTAGTATATATAGAATTATGGCCAATTCAATAATTTTTTCAAACTTTACCTGTAAATCATTAAACAGAGACAGAGATGAGCAATAAGTCTCAATTTCTGCCCTCGCATAGTTTATAATCTTGTAGTTGAAAAAGATGTCATTTAGTGTAAATGACTCTAGATCCACAAATTCTTTTTCTGAAACCCTTGGGGACTAATGTGTTTCAGAATTTAGAATTTCTCAAATTTTAGAAAGGCAATACTATATATATACTTCTAACTTTATTGTTTATATAATAAAATGTATGAACATTTATATTAACTGGTATAAATGAAGACTACAAATAGCTTCACATCAGTTCAGGTAAGGTTTTATCACTGTATGTTTCTAACTGCTGCTGTAACAAATTACCACAAATTTAGTGGCTTCGACAATACAAATTTACTATCTTATAGTTTTGGAAGTCAGACATCTCCCTGAGCTAAAGCCAAGATGTCTGCAGGGCTAGGTCCTTTCTAGAAAATCTATGAGAGAATCTGTTCTTTACCCCTTCCAGTCTCTACAGGCTGTCAGTGCTCCTTGGCTCCTGGCCTTCTTTCATCTTCAGAGCAGTTATCTCATCACACTGACCCCGGCTTCTGCTATCACATCTCATTCTCTGACTCTCTTGCTTCTTTCTTTCCATGATTATATTGAGCCTGTCTCAATAATCCAGGCTAATCTCCCCATTCTAAGATTCTTAATTAAATCACCTCTGCAAAGTCCCTTTTGTCAAGTAAGGCACCACAGTCACAGGCTCCAGGGATTAGGACGCAGACATCTTTGAGGGTACGTTACCCTGTACACCACAGCCACCAAGTAAGTTAAAAAAAAAAAAAAATACTCCCAGCCTTCAGAGTCTTTCAGACTTCAGAAATACAGATAAGGAATTTGGGGCCTGTACAAGGGAGTGTAAGGGCAGTGATATAAGAAAAGCATAGGATAATTGTAAAAACATAATGAATGGAGAGACCACAACCATTAAAAGCTTCATGAAATAGCATTTGATGAGAGCCTTCAAAGATGCAAAGGACTGTGACAAATGAACACAGGAAAACCTTACAAAAGGTGATTTTCAGACATAATTGCTCCCCAAAACAGCAAATTCAGAGAAAACTACCCTTGAAAAATGCAGAGGTTAGAGGTGCTAAGCCCCTGTACTGTCGAAAATCCACCTGTAATGTTTAACTACCCCAAACTTAACCACTAATATTATATTGTTGACCAGATGCCTTACCAAAATATAGTCAATTAACACATACATTGTATGTTATTATGTATCATATACTGTATTCTTAGTGTAAGCTAGAGAGAAAATATTTACAGTATACTGTAAGAAAAATACATATGTAAGTGAACCTATGCAGTTCAAACCCATGTTGTTCAAGAATCACCCATACAGTACACACTGAAGGAAGAAAGAGAATTGCAGTTTAACTAAACTATATCAAGTTAAATTAAAAGAGTAGTTAAAGAAAGTTGAAGTACAGATACAATAGGTTATGTTGCTTGTCAGGATGAAGAGTTTGTCCTTAATCCTGGAGAGAGTGAGTAGTTAGCTAGAAATATTTTGAACAGAGAAATGACATGATATGATTGGTATTACCCTGGAGAAAGATTAATTTGGCAGGATTGATTCAAAATGGAGAAAGGAGAAGAGTAGCAGACCAGTGACTCATTTAAAGAAGTCCTAAGTATCGTAAGTAGGGTGGTTGAGAAGCAAGATAAGATAACTAAAATTCCCAAGACAGTTTCATCAACATGATTTTTAGTAAAAGTAGCTACCAATTCTAGAGCTGCATGTCAGGTACTATTCTAAATGCTTCCTATCTCACAAAAGAGTATGAAAGAATTTAACACTTTATAGATGAGAAGATTAAGACACAGAAAGTATAAGTGGTCCTACAATGAGTAAGTAGCATGGCTAGGATTTGAATCAGGTAGATATGACTTCAAAATTTAAAGGAATATGAATGCAAAATGACATAACATTAATCTGAAAACTGGATAAATTAATTTGTGAAAAACTCACCATTCCACTTGACAATAAACAGTAAGTTAGAAATGTATACTATAAACTATAAAACAAAGATTAAAATATCACAGGAGTTTATAACTATTAAGCCAACAAAGGAGACAAAATGGAATCATTAAGGAAGCAGGTAAAAAAAAAAAAAAACAACCCAAAACCATTCAATCTAAGAAAAGACAAACAAGGAGATATATAGGATTGATGAAGAGTCAAGAGAGCAAGAAAACAAATAACAAAATGATAGATTTAAACTCGTTATATCAATAATCACATTACCCATAGATTATCTGAACATGCCAATAAAAAGGTAGAGACTGTGAGACTGGATTAAAAGAGTAAGTAAGGCCCATCCATATACTGTCTACAAGAAATCTGCTTTAAATATGAAGGTACAGATAGGTTAAAAGTCAAAGAATGGAAGATGACATTTCATGCTAATGCTAATGAATAAAAAGCTGGAGCAACTATATTAACATCAGACAAAAAGTCAAATAATATTACTAGAAATAAAGAGGATCATTTGTAATAATAAAAGTCAATTCATCAAAAGACACACAAATCTACAATGTTTATGCAACTTTGGAGGCACCTGGTGGCTCAGTCGGTTGCGCATCCAACTTGGTTTTGGCATCCCTCATGGTCCCGGGATGGGACTGGGCCCCACATTCATTTCTGCACTTGGTGTGGAGTCTGCCTGTCTCTCTCCTGCTCCTCCTCCTGCTCTCTCTCTCTCAAATAAATAAAATCTTTAAAAATTAATAAAAATAGCCTTAAAGTACAGCAAAAATAGAACTTCAAGGAGAAATAAAGTGCACAGCTGTAGTCAGAAATTTCAACATCTCTTTCAATAACTGATAAAACAAGTAGACAGAAAATAAGAATATAGAGGTTGAAGAACACCATTAACCAACAAGACCTAATTGAATTTTTTATAGTATTTATTTTAGAGAGAGAGCGTGTGAGAGAAAGAGCACAAGCAGGTGGGAGGGGCAGAAATAAAGGGAGACTGAGGGGGGCTCCATCCCAGGACCCCAGGATACAGGTGCTTAACCAACTGAGCCATCCAGGTACCCCAACCTACTTGAATTTTATAGAATGTCCTATTTCAAAACAGCAGATACATGTTCCTTCAAGAGTACAAGTAATATTTACCAAGAGAGACCATATTCTGTAATGTAAAACATGTAAGAATAATTTTTAAGGATTCAAGTCCTACAAAATGTGTTTTCTGACCAGTCTGATTAGAAATCAGTAACAGAAAGATACCTGGAAAATACAAAAATATTTGGAAACTAGAAAACATATTTCTACATAATCCCAAATCAAAGAAGAAATGAAATGAAAAAAAGTTATTTTGAACTAACTGAAAATGGAAACCACATATTAAAATTTGAAGGAAGGAGCTAAAATAGTGCACAGAGGGGGAATTTAGCACTAAAGTGTCTGTATTAGCAAAGAAGTCTCAAATGAATGGCCTCAACTACATTCATCTCAAGAAACAGAAAAAATAGAGCAAATTAACCTCAAAATAAACAAAAGAGAGGAAATAACAAAGATGAGAGCAGAAATCAATGGAACAGAAACAGAAAAACAATGGAAGAAAAAAAAATGAAACCACAAGCTGATTCTTTGAGAACATCAGTAAAACTGACAATTAGCCAGACTGATCAAGGAAGAAAAAAAAAAAGATACAAATTGCCAATACCTGGAATGAACAGTGTGATAACTATATCATATATAACTAGAGATTCTATAGATATTAAATACTTAGGGAGGGGCGTCTGACCGGCTCAGTCCCAAGAACATGCAACTCTTTATCTCATCAGGGTCATGAGCTCAAGCCCCAACCACTCAAGTGTAAATTGAGATTAAATAAATATTTTTTAAAAAAGAATAGTTAGGGAATGTTATAAACAACCTATCCTAATAAATTCAACATCTTCAGTGAAATGAACAAATTCCTTGAAACAACTACTAAAACTCACTCAAGAAGAAATAATTAACTTACATAGCCCACTGAAAAAAGAAAATACTAGCAAAGGATTTATACTACTGGACTTCATACTTATTATAAAAATAGCACCATATGTATGTATGTGTGTGTGTATATATATATATATATTCAATTAATTTTTCACATCAAAAAAACCTTTTATCTTTTTTTTTCAAGATTTTTTTTTAAAAGATTTTATTTATTTGACAGACCGAGATCACAAGTAGGCAGAGAGGCAGGCAGATAGAGAGTGAGAGAAGGAAGCAGGTTCCCCGCTGAGCAGAGAGCCTGATGCGGGACTCGATCCCAGGACCCTGAGATCATGACCTGAGCCGAAGGCAGCGGCTTAACCCACTGAGCCACCCAGGCGCCCAAAAAAACCTTTTATCTTTACCTCACACCATGTACAAATGGGTTGCAGACCTAAATGTAGAATATAGAATGATAAAACTTAGAAAAAACCCCAAATCTTTGTGACCTTAGGTTAGGTAAAGATTTCCTACATATAACACCAAAAGTACAATCTATAAAATGAATCACTAGTAAACTAGAATCCATCAAAATTAAGAACTTCTGCTCTTTGAAAGATATTGTTAAGAGAATGGAAAAACAATGCACAGATTAAGAGAAAATATTTGCAAGTCACTGATCTGATGAAGTACATGCATTCAGAATAAAAAACTCTGCAAATTCAATTAGAAAACAACCCAATAAATAAATAACCAAAGATTTGAACACATAATTTATAAAAGAAAACATACAGATGACACATGAAAAATGGATCAAGATCATTAGTCATTAGGGAAATGCAAATTTAAGCCACAATGAGATACTACTACAGACCTATTAAGATGGCTAAAAGCAGAATGGTAAGGATGTAGAGCAACTGAACTCGTAAGTTGCTTGTAGAAAAATGGCACAGTTGGGGACGTGGGAGGTTTGGCTGATTAAGCCTCTGACTTTGGTTCAGATCATGATCT
This sequence comes from Mustela lutreola, assembly GCF_030435805.1. Lineage (NCBI taxonomy): Eukaryota > Metazoa > Chordata > Mammalia > Carnivora > Mustelidae > Mustela > Mustela lutreola. The sequence goes on along the minus strand of NC_081295.1, from coordinate 22,015,483 downwards.
CAGGGGCCTGGGATCAGCCTGCACGGGGCTCTGCACTCAGCAGGGTGTCTGCTTCTCCCTCTGCCTCTGCTCCTGCCCTCTCCCTGACTTGTGCTTGCTCTCTCTCTTTCAAATCTAAAATCTAAAAAAATACATAAATATAAAACGGCACAATCACTTGGAAAAACACTCTGGGACTTTCTTATAAGATAAAGAAATGCCTACTATATGACCCAGCCATTCCACTTCTATGTATTTACTCAGGAGAAATGAAAGCACATGTCCAAATAATGACTTCTACATGAATGGTCATAGCAGCTGTATTTGTAGCCAAAACCTGAAAACAACCCAAATGTCCATCAACAGATGAATGAATAGCAAACTCTTATCCACTGAAATAGTGTTTATACAATAAAAGAGCATTCAATAATAAAATGAACTAATTATGGGGGCACCTGGGTACTCAGATTAAGCCTCTGCCTTCAGCCCAGGTCATGGTCTCAGGGTCCTGGGATCAAGCCCCACATTGGGCTCTCTGCTCAGCAGGGAGCCTGCTTCCCCCTCTCTCTGCCTGCCTCTCTGACTACTTGTAATCTCTCTGTCAAATAAATAAAATCTTAAAAAAAAAAAAAAAAGAACTAATTATGGATGAAACAACTTGTGTGAATTTAAAAATCATTATGTTGAGCAAAAGGAGCCAAAGAAAAGACTATATACTACATTATTCCATTCATGTAAAGTTCAAGAAAAATGCAAGCTAACCTATAGTGACAAAAAGTAGATTAGCGGTTGCCAAGGGTGAGGGTTAGGTTTGGTGGGGTTGGTGAGGTTGGTGGAAGGTGCAGGGAGAGGTAGGATGCAGAAAATATAAAGGAAGACTAGGAAATCTGGGAGGATTCATTATCTTATGATAGTTTCAATAAAGTATTCGTAAGTCAAAACTTATCCAATTGTGTAATTATATGTCAATAATATTTAAATAAAGCTATCAAAAATCCATTTAATCAAATAGCATTTATTAATTACTTATTCCAATATAGTCAATACTCATATCACACTATACAATGCTTATTTTCTACTACCTATAAACAAAAAAATAGATGATGTAAACTTAAAATAGTAATATTGGAGATCAACTTCAATGTACAAGAGGATATGGTTTTTCATAAAAATTTTTCTGGAAATATGCTAGCAAAAAATCTTAAGGACTAAAAAATCTTAAGGACTAACAAAATCGGACAGGCTCAGGTAGATCAGTAAGCTTTGCTATCCTCTGTCCACATATGAAAATAAATACAGAAATCACCATGGAAAACTGGTAAGCGTACAACTTTAACAATTCCCACCCCATCACTTAAAATAATCCACACAACTATAAAATAGATGATGAGTTGGATTACTAGAAATTTACAATTTGTCTATGTCAAAGTCAAATATTTTTCTACAGAAACCATTTCATATGGTGATAAAGTTCCAGACCAGTTCCCAAATCTTACTTAAGCAGTAGGGATTAATTAGCCTCTCCTTCTTCTGCATCACTGTTTTCCCCTCTACTGGATCACTGCCATCAACATAGAGACATGCTATAATTTCACTGTTCTGTAAAAAAGATCAAAAACAAAAACAGACCTCTCTTGGTCTCACTTCTCCCTCTAGCAACTTTAACCCCTCTCCCATTTCTCTGTGCTCCTTTATGGCAATATTCCTTGAGTTCTCGGATTCTCTCCACCAATTCTTACTTAAATCTGTCCCATGCAGGCTTTCATTTCCAGCAGCGTACCAAACCACTCACCATGATCAGTGATCTGCTCTAATTCTCAGGCCTCTTCTCACTCAACCTATTAACCACATCTGACACAGGTGTTCACTCCTTGAAAATGCTTTTTAAATTGGGCTTTCTAGAAACCTCAACTCCTGTCTTGCTTCCTACCACCTTCTCCTCTTCTGTACGTCTAAATCTTACTTACTAATACACATACTAAGTAAATCAGGCAGGCAGGACTTAGTCCCTAGACCTATTTTCTTATTTTTATTTACACTCACTTCATTAGTGATTTCATATTAAATTTTCTTAAAGTGAGATATATCTATATTTAACTTGAAGAATTTGTACACTTTACTGTCATCCCCAAATAAACTATAGATATAGCTACCATTATTTGCTGATGCAGCTATCTATAAAAACAGATTCAAATAGAAACAAAATCTTAAGTAGAGTAAGTGACTTAATTTTCAATATGTCACCACCATCTTTCTTTAGTTTTACTTATAACTGATAGGGAGTTACTTTAAAATTAAAAATAAAGTTAAATTAATGAGTACCAAAACAAATAATTTAGTAGTCTAGTCATTTATTAAATTAGAAACACTTAAATATTACACTAAATATTTCATTAAAAACGTCAATCATGGCCTTATCTACAGTCCTAGTCCTGTGGGCCTATAATGTTAACAGTAACATCCTATATTAATATAGACTTGTTTCAAAAGCCCTTTTACAACAATCATCTCATTTTACCCTACAAAAGACTCCACAAGGATATTATAGTAAATACTGTTCTAACCAGCAGTTTCTGCTCCTAACATGACCTCTCACATAACAGTAAGACTTTAAATGAGTGAATTTAATGAATTTAAAATTAGTTGGAGAATCATAAATCCATCCCCACTACAAGGAATATATATTAAAATTCATGCTCAACGGATGGCAGGTCATTAATGTCATCCTTCTGTATTTAGTATAACATTACAAAAAGGAAATTTACATTTTCTTTTTAATGCTAATGAATGAAACTAAGTCCTTTATAGAAAAATCCGTAGAAACATGCTTTATTTCATTTACTTCCATGACTAGACTGACAATGAAAATATGATTTTTATGATATTAGCACTAAGATATAAGGTACATGAATGTTGGTTAGCTGCCTCTATTCCAATGAAAAAGATTTGCTTTAGCAAGCAAGAAGTATAATGCATTTGTAATTGAGCACTCACTAGTAGCCCATGACTCCTTTCCTCCCTCCAAGATTTCCACCTCAGATGACATGGCACGTACTGCTTGCCAACTCCAAATCAAGTGTTAGAAGCATGTAGACTAAAGCCAGGCTTTCCAAAGCATACCACTCTTCTCTCGAGGGCTCCATTCCAGACCTGAGGATTGAGGAGTCAGCACCTTCCCTTCTACAAACTATATGAAATGTCTGTGTACACATTCTTACACAGTTCTACCTCCAAAACCTCCATTTCTGAAATGTTCCTTTCTGATTTAAACAGTCTATCCTACCTCTTCAATTCCTCATTATAAATTTTTAACCTTAGACGGTCCTTGTAATCCTTTCACAATCCTCTATTTTCAAAACCGTCAACTTTTTGGCTTTGCTTCCCCTCCCACCTCACTAGCATTTCAGATGCCTCCTCAAAGGAAAAGGGCCCCAGACCACAAGACCTTACCTTCTGGTCCCAAAAAACCGCCGTATCAGAATGTAACATATTATATACCTTCTGAGCACACCTTCAGCATTTCTCTTCTGGTTCTCCTTTTAATTCTTACCTTGTCAATACTAAGTCAGGAGTTTTGTTACACCCTATTCCTTCTACACTCTCTTCTTCATAAATCCATCTGTTTTCAAATCTTGAATTATCACCTCAAAATCACTTATACAAACAACATCCCTATAAATATTTAATCCTGTGCTATCAGTCTACCAGACAATACCACAAAATGTCTCATTAATCCAAATTCAACACATCCAAATTCAAAGTCATTTTCCATGACTCTTCAAAAAAGAAAGAAAATGTACTCATCCTTTGGACTTCTCTATTTCCGGTTAACAGCACCAAATCACTTAGAATATGAGATCACCTCTAAGATAAAGCCAAGTACTAGATTCCTTACTAATCAATTTGCTAATCCTTTGATTGTGTATGAATTATTGGCAAAAATAACTGCAAGCTCAAAGGAATATGATATAGTCATTTTCATTTAATTCCTTTGATGGTACACTAATTTGGAACAGGATTTTTACGTTGTGCATGGCTTAAACTCTGGAACCAATCTCCAACACATACCTCCATTTTTACAACCTAACAAGTAAATCAAAATAATTCCATTTTTCCCTTACATCTAGAGAAAGCTTGAGTCAGGCATAAGCATTACGAGAATGGGCAATTAAATTTTGGCTACTGCTGAAAGATTCTGCAGCTTAAAGCTTAGTCTGTACCTCATAAAAATTAGAACTACACCTTTTCACAGGGTTGTTGTCAGCCTGTATTATCACATATGCCTAGCACTGTGCCTAGCATATAATAAGGGCTCAAAAAAATGGTACTACTGTTATTACTGATGTTACTATGAGGTCAGAAGCAATACAGCCAAATGGGAAGGCATTCTGTTCCTCCAGGCCACTGCTTACAGCACACATTTGTTACAGTGTTATTTTGAATCAATCTATGTCCTACATTTTCTAAGGCAACTCTAATTTAGATGACTGTATTACAATGGTTCTTTTAAACCTTTCAAAGTTCCTAAAGTTTCAACATTTTGTCATCTAAACTTCATCTTTCAGCCTGCCTTTCATCCCAGAAGTTAGCATAAAAATTTTTAGATGGTGTGATGCATACTTTTAGTTTGATTTAGTAACAAAATCAAAACTGTAGAAATACTTAAAATGTATACCTTAAATAAACACCTAAGGACTCCAGGCAGAGGAAGCCCCCGTCTATGCACTGATTTTTGTACTTTTCTTTTAAAAACTATTACATCTCATTTTAGTTCATTCAGGTCTGCTCCCCTCTCTCTCCCTAACAACCCTATTTAAAGTAGTGGCTCCTCCTATTACTTTCTGTATCTTTGCCCAGCTGTACTTTACTTCATAGCACTCACTGCCACTGATCATACCATATTGGTATTTGTTTATTGCCTACTTCACTCACTAGAATGCAAGCCCCATTTGAGCAAGGATTTTGGTTTTTTTTCTCCACTGAATACCTAGCACTCAGCAGAATCTGGCACCTAACACCTGTTCAATAAATATAATATTAATTAACAGAGAGGACAAGGCCCTCCTTTGATGTATAATTTCATTTGGTTTCCTAGAATGCAGTAGATCAGATGTGACAATTTAGAGGGGGAAGCTACTAGAAGCAGGCATATAACATTGACAGTGAAATATTAAGAAAGTTCAAGGGCACTTAGGTGCCTCAGTCAGTTAAGCATCTGACTTGGCCTCAGGTCATGATCTCAGGGTCCTGGACTGAGCTCCAGGTAAAGTCCTTGTGGAGCTCTGCATAGAGCTCGCGTGCTCAAGGGGAAGTCTGCTCCTCCCTTTCCCTCTGCCTCTTGCTCCATTCATGCTCTTCCTCTCTCCCAAATAAATAAATCTTTTTTTTTTTTTTAAAGGAAGTTCAAAGTATCAAACATAACAATGTACACCAGCATATCATAAGTGAAACAATATTCCCTATCAACATATCATTTCATCAAGTTTTTAAGGTGTACTTGTTACTTAGCTATCTCCCTCAGAACCAACTATGCCTCCTTTCTCAGAATTATCATTAAATCATAATATCTTCTTTCAAAACATTGTCCTAGGCAGCCTGGTCTCAAGCTAGTTAATTACCAAGGTGCTTGATTATAATTGAGCCTCATAGTTTATATCACAATTCAATATACCTAAGTTACCTAACTTTTACATAGTGCTTTATAGTTCACAAACACCTTCTAAGGTATTTTTAATCCTTACAATAGCTCTTCCATGTGGTGGTTATCATACACATTTTACAAATTTTACAAATGATCAGAAGTAAAATGATCCAAGATAAAGGACTAAGAGAAAGGACTAAGAATTAAACCCAGTCTTCTGGTTTAGGTACGCCAATTCCTGATTAATCTCTGGGTAATTAAAGGAGGAGATATAGATAACTGAATTTAATATCCATTAAACTAAAAATTGCAGTTTATCCAAGGAGAATTACTAGAGCATGGCTTGCCATATAAAAGAAAGGAAGCAACCTAAGCATCTAACGGGGGGGACAAATGAAATAAATTTTGGTATATTCATACAGTGGAATATTACACATTTTTTTTCCTATTTGGTTACTTCCAGGTTCCCCTCTGACATGTAAAACACTTGGAAGTCATTACTCTTCACTCACAACAAAATAAAAGTTGAACAACTTGAAAAATAATGGACTTTTCCTAGATCTTGAGATACTGAGACCAGAGGACACTCACCCAAGAAACTAGAAAGAATGATACAGAGAATACAGATTAGCCAACAGAAGCAGAAGGTACAGAAGTCAGGAACTGAAATGAACATTTAAATGGTAACTTGAAGAAGTTGCTGGAAGCTGATTGTGGACTAGTTTGAGACTTTAAAACTCCTGGAGGTCTAGTGGGGCGGGCGGGGTGGTGGGGCGCTGATAACACTTTCCAAGGTTTTATGCCCCACAAGTTTCTCTAGTTAAAGTCAAAGAAAAATCCCCTTCTGCTTCACTGGGGGAAAGGAAAAAATAACATTTCGAAACAAGTCCATAGAATTCTCCACACTAGCAAAGAAAAAAGACTTCATCAGAGCCTTATCCAACTTGGAGAAACGAAAACTACCCAATTCCTGCCCACCTTTGCCTTACTGACATACCTATAGTGTGGGGAAGAAAAGCTGAGAAGCACTGGTGGAGGTAATAATGCCTGAGAATTTTCCAAAACTAATGACAGAAGCCAAACTATAAATCCACAAAGCTCAGAAAATATCAAGCAAAGAGAAACACCAAAATGTCTATACCTAAGTATATAACATTCAAACTGAAGAAAACCAAAGAGAAAAACATTGAAAGAAATCAGGAAAAAAAAATGCTTTATCTATAGAGGAACAATGATAGGAATTATGTTGGACTTCTCATCCATAACCATGCAAACAAGAGTGGAGTAAAATATTTCAATAAAAAACCACCAACCTAGAATTTGTCATTGAGAAATTATCTCAAAAATGAAAAGAAATACTTTCTCAGCCAAATAAAAAATAAATTTGTCACCAATAGACCTGCTTTGCAAGAAAAATGTTCTCTAGAGAAAAGGAAAATGATATAGGTTAGCAACTCCAATCTGTATAAAGAGCTACACAGAAGAATAAATGAAGGACAGATTTAAAAAATATTTTATTCCTGAATCTAACAGATAATTGTTGGTTCAAAGTGATAGTAGTCACAAAATTCCAGTTGATTATAGCATATGGATAAGCAAAATAAATGGCAGCACTGTTACGACAGATGGGAAAGAGAAATTGGGAATTCTCCATTATAAGAAATCTGCAATACCTGTGAAGTGGCAGGCAACCTCTAGGACAATAACTAAAAATATTCCAAAAAGAAGTATAATTGGTACTCTAAGAGAGGAGAGAACAAGGAACCATATAAAAAGCACAAATAAAACCAGAGAAGGCTGAAAAAGAGAAAAAGAAACTGTAATGAAAAGTTACAAAAATGATTGATATTAATCTGACTATATCAAAACCACTTTAGATATGAATGGTTCAAATACACCAATTAAAAGACAATTCCAGAGTGGATGAAGAAAACCCAACTATGTGTTGCCTACAAGATACCACTTTAAATATAAAGATACAGATAGATGAAAAATAAATGGATAGAGACATGCTAAGACTAATCAAAAGAAAGCAGGAGTAGCTATATTAATTTCAGAGAAAGCAGACTTCTGAGCAGGAGGATTTTTCAGGGATAAAGAAGGGCATAACATAATCTAAACGGGTAAATTCATGAAGCAGAGGACATAACATTCCTTAATGTGTAAACACTTAACAACAGAGAACCAAAATATGTGAGGCAAAATCTGACAGAACTGCAAGGAGAAATAGATGAATTCATGATTATAGAGACTTCAACACCCCTCTATAAATAACTGACAGATCCAACAGGCAGAAAATTAGTAAGGATAGGGTTGAACTGAACAACACCATCAATCAACTGGATCTAATTGACATTTATACAGTATTTCACCCAACACCAGCAGAAACCACATTCTTCTCAAGTTCATATAGACCATTCACCCAAACCACATTCTGGGCCATAAAACACACCTTCCAAAATTTAAAAGAATACATATATCATATAATGTATGATCTCAGACTATAAACAATTAAAATAGAATGCATCAGCAGAAAGATAGCCAGAAAATCCCAAAATATTTGGAGATTAAACACCACACTTCTAAATAACACATGGGTCAAAGAAGACTTGAGAGATTTAAAAATATTTTGAAATAAGTGAAAATGAAAAATACCACTTATCAAAATGTGTGGAATCCATCAAAAGTAGTGCTTAGAGGGAAATTAATAGCCCTGAATGCATACAGTAGGAAAGAAGATCTAAAATCAATAATCTCGGGTTCCATCTTAACAAACTACAGAAACAGCAAGCATTGGCAAAGAAATCAACAAAATTAAAAACAGGAAATCAACAGAGAAAACAAATGAAACCAAATGATTTTTTTAAATATCAACAAAATTGATAAATTTCTAGCCGGACATTATGATGTATCACACAAAGCTTTAATTTGGTTTTTAGAATAAATAAGTACTAGTCTTCATCCTCAACTAAAATATAAAATGCTTCTCCTGTTCCTTTTTTCCTTAACCTTTCCACAATTTTCTAACATCATTTCTAGCACATGTATGTTACAAAATTTATCACAGCCCCCCCAAAAATATGACACATGTGAGACAATAGAGTCTTATTAAAAAGTGGAAAACAAAGACTTACTTTTGTAGCATAATCTGAAAAAATGAGAAAGTTCATATTTTTGGTAGAGAAATCAAATAAGTTAATCTACTGACATGCAAGCTTTTCTTTTTCCTTTTCAAATGAGTTAGTCAGTATAGAAACATTTACTTTAATTAGAGCAGACCTGAATAACGGTTACTCAAGGGGAAAGAATGGCAGAAAGCTCTAGCATTGTCAAACATACCCCAAATAAAGCACTGCTGCCAACATCACCTAATAGATGTTAACCACACCCAACCTCCACCTCCTTAGAATTCCATTAGAACCAGTAGTTTAAGAAGTGGTACTTTACCAGCACGGGGCAGTTAGAGAAAAAATGGGATTTTAAAATCTGTGTTCAATTTTACTTTTATCATTTTTATGAATACAAATTAATCTATGATAGGACTTGGCTGGTTGGCTGCTAAGTACCAGAAATACAATTCCAACTAGTTTATTTAAAAAAAAAAAAAAAAAGAAAACTTATTACAAAAATATAGCAGTAGTAGTGGTATTACACTTGGGTGTCTCTTGGAACCCAATCTCAGGACCATGGACAGGTGACTATGGATAGCCAGGACTGTATCTGCTCTTGTTCTTTCTTCCAGATGCCCATTTACCTAGTTCACATGACAAGAAATACCACCACTAACAGTTTCTGGGTTTTGTATCTTCCAGTTTCACTAGAGCAAAACCCTCTGGGCACTTAGAATTCAGGAAAAGCTCTGAGTGTCCTCCTGGCTTAGTGTAGGTGTATAGAACTGCACCTATAAACTACAGAAATGGGCAGAACTGTGACTCATCTCCCAGAGTGATCTTTTTAAAAGATGGATCTGGTCCAGTTGTTAACCTGATTAAAAACCCTTCCTGGCTTTCCCCAATACACTTACAATAAAATCCACAACCCTAACTGAAGTAACTTATGTGGGCCTTACATGGTTGACCCCTGTTTACCTTTAACAACCTTATTACATTACGCCACAATCCCTCTTGCTCACTATATCGTTGAGTTTTATCTACTTTGGCCTTTTCTTAGCTCTTAGTGGAATCTAACAAGCTCTTTCCCACTTCAAAACTGTTGAATATGTATTGTTTGCATTCTCTTCCTTTTTCACATAGCTAACTTCCACTAATTTTTCCTCAAAGCACCTTCCCTGACTCCCAAGGTAAATTTAGTTCCCTGTTCTTTTTCTTTATAGCATTCACCACAATTTCTAATTACAGACTCATGTATTTGTTCAGTATCTGTCTCTCTTACTATACTGTTAACTCCAAGAGAACTGAGACCTCTATTTTGCTCTCCATTATATACTTCTAGCACCCAGCTGGCCTTCAATAATTATGTGCTGAATGAATAATTGGTTTAGCCTAGGACAAGTGGTAACCACCACTAGACTGACCAATTACAGATGAGGGGAAGGGTAGCAGGCAGCAGAATTACTGTTATCAAGTTATTAAAATGGTTGCTCCACATTAACTTACTGAGGAAAGGAAAGAGAAAGTGGTTTCCAGACAACCTGTGCTTCTGTTGAGCCAATAAACAACATGTTTATTTCAGTTAACCCTCTTCTTCCATTAAATTCTAATAGGATTATGATACCAATGAAATAAAGTAACAAATACAATGGTAGGTATACAGTGACTTATATATATAGCAAGCATGCAATGTTATTTTTTATCTACTTAGGAAAACATTTTTTGTTTTTTGTAATATTATTAACCTCCAAATAAGAAGTTAATTAAAAATCTGCAAAATACTCCAATGTGTATGACTAACATAGCTATGTTTCATAACCCCTTTTCTCACAGCATCCTGATCTTTCCACCTAAGGGAATTACTTACCTACTATTCTGTAGTAATTTAAGTACCCACTCAAATATCTATTTAACCTACAGAACAGTTCTAGAAACACAAAAATGAAGCAAAACAAAACAAAACCACCAACTAAGACAAAAACAAACCTGTCTCTATTCTCAATGGATCCATGAACATACTTTCTCACTCTGCCTCCAACCCCACCACACTCATCCTCCGGCCATGCCCAAAGCTCCACAGCACCCAATGCAAGACGGTCAGATTTAACAAATAAAAATGCAGGATATCCCATACAGTATGTGGCAACTCTATTCTCAGGCCATATTTCATCACTTTACCTTCATAAACCCATTCCAAAACCCTAGTTCCAATATTTTTCCTTATAAAAAAAATTTCTCTGAAGATTCACTGGGTATGATCTTCCTCCAAAGTATAAATAAAATCTACCTTGACTTTATTTAACAGCTATCAGTAAAAAACTCAAAAGAATAGAACAAATCAAATAATCTTTGTTTCTTGGTGGAACCAGGAGTTAAAAAATAAAAAAGAATAAAAATAAAAGCAGACAAAACAACCAACATTATAAAAAACTCCTTTAAAAACCCTAAAAAGTCTTGCTTCCAAGAACAGGCATGTGAGAAAAAGATTAAGACTATAATCTTTTCAGGGGTAGATCCAGAGAGAAGAAATTCCCCGAGAGGACGAAGTACAGAGGCAGTAAGAGTAAAAAGGAAAAATCAGCTCTCATAAACAAGTGGTTACACTGAGCATTGAAATGCCTCTGAATTTTATTTGTAACTAAAAGGAACCTCAGAGATTATCTACTTCAACTTTTTCATTTTATAATCCAGAAAACCAAAGACCCTGAAAAGTCTTTAGCTCTTAGTGGAATCTTATGACTTATCAAACATCACACAGAAGACCCTAGCTCCTTCCAATTTCTCTCATTCTCTCACCTCTTGCCCCATATAATGGAAGGCTCACTGAACTGAGGAAGATCCTCCTCTTCACATCCACTGGGTATTAGAGAACAAGTTCCTAATAATGTTGTCATGTCTAACACAATAGAAATGTATTCTTAGAATTTCAAAGAAAATTCTGAATGGATTTTCTGAAAGAAAAAGTGTTGTACACAACTGTAGTTATTTTCAATATATTTATCCTAATTATTAGTAATATAATTCTCTAATATTATAAATCTTATAATTTAGGTATATTATGGGTTAAATTTGGTGGGCTGCCTGCGAATCTAACCACCAAGAATATTGTTTTTGAGGAAGTTCCCAATTCCAAACTATTTACAAATTTTAAAATAAAGATCTAAATTAAAATAAAGATCTAAAAATGCTAAATTAGGAAACAGCAATACACAAAGACTCAAAATTATAAACTGAATGTGATAAATTAAAAATTCAAAGATTCTTCACTTCATAAAAAGCTCTACCTCAGGGTCACTTATTTTTAAAACTTGGTATTCAGGCACATTTCTCACAGGAGATAATTAACATACATCATTTTAATAATATTTCACTGGAAAACTGAAGTAAGCAAAAAAGAACCAAAACATTTCTATACTTATCTAATTTAGGAAAAACAACAAAAAACCTTTAATGCATATTTTCATGAAGTGACCTAGAAGAGGTAAGAAAATTAATCATTTTATGAATGAAAGGTTGACAATCCCTCACATTATTGTATACAGATATTTAGTACTCTTCCAAAAAATAAGAGTAAAGGAATTCTAATTGAGCAGGTAAATAAAGTTCAAAGAAACTCCAAAGCATTTTTCTCTTTTCTCCTGAAATAAAGCTGTATTTCATGATTTAAAATTTATTGATAAATGTGTTTTTAAAAATTTCTATTCAATCCATTAAATAAATGGATATTCTTCACTCATTCTATTTGTCTCATAACAACAAAAATGAGGCCCTACTATTGGCTAAACACTATGCTAGCCATTTTAGATTTTTGACAGTAAGATTCAGGGTAGTTTCTGTCCTCAAGAATCTTAGAAAAACCTTTAATTAACTGTATTTACCCAAGTGAAAATTACAGCTGAATTTTAAGTTGATCATTTGAGAAAACATTAAAAATTTAATCAAATTCATTCTCAAAAAAAGAAACTACACATTAGTAATTTTAAAGACGTTTGAATAAACTCATCATCTATATGAAGCTTCCCCACAAAGTAACCAAAAATACAGCTTTGGTAAAAGTTCTAATAATATATTTTAATAGTAACTTTTGCTATGAAAATTAACTGAGTTAATAATATTCCAATAAGGAGATCAAAAGTTACTATAATATATCTCTGTGATAATGAAAACCAAACACTTGGAAATGGATACCTTAAACTATTCTGAAAATGAAAAAAAAAAGTGTAATATAGTATTATACAACATTAATACACTGCATCTGAATATGGAATTATTTATAAACCTAAGCAAAACTCCATACCACACCTTACAAATATAAGGTGTAAATGTATTTCGGATCATGTCATCTGTAAATTTTTCAATGAAAAAAGCCTTAATGTTTTTTAGGAAAAAAATTTTATTTTTACAAACTGAATTCAAGGTTCTACTTATTTATTATCAAGTCATATAACTTTTTTCATGAATATGAACTATATCCATAGTTATATCTACATATAGGTATTAACTACAATACCTATTAAATTTGCAATCATTAAAAACTCTTTATGGATGAGAAACATTTTTCAATTTATAGCCCTGTATCTCCAAGGCAAAATTCAATATAAATCAGCCATTCTAACACGCCAGGTGATATTCTAATGACGTTTTTATCTTGTATTTTACCCTGAAATATTTTCATTATCCATCAGTTAAAATATCTAAAAATTTAAAAGCATTACGAAAACATCTTTATTGAATTTATGCATACTACTCAATGACATAAATGGGTACTGTCTCCACTTACATATAAGGAAACCAAGGCACAGAGGTGTCCATTTTGTAAATTGCAAGGTCATTTCCTAACCAAGCACTGATTCTACACCATCAAGTTATAAGTGCGCCACTTCCAAACGCCGTAAAACAATTACTGTACCTTAAAACAACTGCCTCTGCAATGCCTATGTGCAATTCTGTTTTATCAAGAGGGTTATGGCAACAAGCTTAAAGGAGAAAAGCCAAAGGGGAGGTTCACAAGAAAAAAAAAAAAAAAAAAAAGGAAACACTTATTTTTGGCAGTGAATCATTTATTTTTAGGTAAGGAGAGGTAAACAGTTTTTAACACAAAAATCAAGTAACCAACAGTTGTTTGTTCCGTTTTCAAAAAAATATTCCATCTTTCAGGTAGTTCGTGCAAAACTGGAGCCTGTCCATCCTTGGAGAGAGAAGTTAGAAAAAAAAAATAAGAAAAAAATCCACAACAAGTAATTAAATACATGGTATTGCAAAGAACTGAACGAAAAATAAAATTTAGAGAAATTTGCGAATGCTCATTATGGCAGTTGAAACCCCACCTTAAATGCTTTATTAAATGCTGCCTTTCATTCAACTGAAAGCTATGAATAGCAATAAAATATTACCGAAAGATAACAAAATGCAAAACTTTTTTTTTTATCCAAAACTTGAGAAATTTTCTATCAAGTACTTTATTCAAATATTCGCCATAAATAAAAATACTTCGCTAACAGAAACTTAGAACATATGGGAAAAGCTGTGCCGGAGAGTTCAAAGACAGACTGCATTTATAATGACGAGATAGCACTATCAACAATTAGATGAAAGTTACCTATCACACATATTGCATTTAAGACCATTAGATGGGTTGAATAACCAATAAACCAATTACCGCACAAGAAATAAGACTTCATACGTGAATCTTAACACCAAAGAAAAAAATTAAATTTTCATCCAAAGCGCACCGTACACAGAAAGGGTCAGGATTAGACTGAGTCACATTAAAGTATCTAGTCTAGCTAGAGATTAGTTAATTAATCGGCTGTAAAACAGGTTGTGAATGTTCAGGTCAGAGGTGCTTTCTTTTCATCATTATTCCAGTTCAGCACCCAAGCGCATGCAAGAGAAGGCGTCAGAGTACCGAAGCTAGGGGGCATGCTGTAGCAAGGGGAAGAGAAAAATGGGAAAGGTGCAATGGATGCTGCATAGTTGAATAATTATCTGGGTGGCACAATGGGCGAGTCCTGCCGACATCGGAGCTGAGTAAGCGGCTCCCTAACTCTGCTCGAGGCACTCCTCCATGACCACGCATCGGAGGCGAGCGACCTCCCCGCCTCGCCCCCTCTTCGGGGGGAAGAAAGGGATCCCCGCACTCGCTTTACCTTTATGTCTGTAATATAAAGACGCGCGGCGCAAACACGCAAACGCACCAGCCGGCTTTACGGAGCCTCCCGCACGTAGCGCCAGCGGGGGCTTCTCTACCACCCGGTGCTGCAGCCGCCCCCAGAGCGAGCAGGCAAGGGGGTGCCCGGCCAGGGCAGGGGCGCTCAGACGGTGGCACCTCCAGGTGAGCCCCGCAGTGTCCCCCACCTCGAGCAGCCTCGGGCGGTCCCTGCAACCGAGACCCAGGCGCGCCGGCCGGCCGGCTGCCGTCTCCCCTCGGCAGCCCAGCCCGGCTGGCGGGTGGGCGGCCGGAGCTCCGGAAACCCGCGAATGGGGGTGGGGGCCGTCGCGGGGGAGGCGCGCCCATCCCCGTCACCTTTGCCGGGCAAGAGCGCCACACACACCTCTCTCGGTTCTGGCCGGTGAGAAAGAGTTCCTCTCCCAGCACCCTCTCCGCACCAAATACCAATTCCTGAGAGATTCGCGCTCACCGTGAAATCATGGGGGTCTTGCCTTACCCCGTCTTCATGCTTCGGTGGCGGCCGCCAGTCCCCCCTCAGCTCCCGGGACTCCACCTAGAGCCTCCAGGAGCGACAGGCTCCGGCGTGGAATCGTCTCTGGGCAGCGGCCGAGGCACCGGACTACTGGGAACGCCGCCTGCGGCGCCCGCCGGTCGCCGGACCCACCGTGTGCTCGACGCGCGAGCGAACAACACCGAGAGCCGCCGCCGCCGCCGCCCCCCGCCCGCCCCCTCCCCGCGCGCGACGCTCCACAACCGGGCGCCGGGATCCGCGCCTGAAGGAGGGGGGACCGCTGACCCTCGCCACCTAATCTCCCATTCTTCCCAACAGGAGCTATTCTCCACAACTCAGGGTCTTCCAGCTTAAGATTCTGGCTTTCCTCTTCAGGTCCCAGTGCCCAGGTGCAGCCGTGGTGGAAAACTCAGCCTCCGCCCACCCACCCAACAGAGGGAATGAATACGGCTTCCCCCCCATTTCCTGAGGCTGTTTGGTATTGCCCAATCCTCAATTTGGGGGAAGGGGACGGAGAGAACAGTGCTTGGCCGGGGAGTGAGGGAAGATGATAGCCAATTGAATGAACCATCCATTCAGGGGAGGGGTCAAAGAGAGGCCTGCCCACTCCGCCCCGCCCCTCGCTCCAAACTACATTTCCCATTGTACCTCTCCAACTTCCCGCCGCGCTGCACGCCGGGAGTGTGGGACTTTACGGCCTCAAAGTATTTCGGAACTCGTAGTCTTTAATCAGTCCACAAAGGTCCTGAAAGTTAAAAAGGTATTATAATTCTCTTTCCCTAGATCAATGCTTTCATATTCTCGGTTCTCTTCTACGTATTCAAGTGCTAATTAGTGTACACTTTAAAATTCCGTAAGTGAATTCTTACCAAGGAAGTAAATACTGTGTGTTATGGTCATCTGTCAGGACCTGGAAGCCGCTCCTTCCGCCCGGGCCTGGTCTCCGCAGAGGATCTGGTGCCGTCATGTCGGCTGCGATTGCAGCTCTGGCTGCGTCCTATGGTTCGGGTTCAGGGTCGGAATCGGACTCGGACAGTGAGGGTGGTCAGTGTTCGCTGCCAGCCGCCGACTCCCTCATGCACTTGACGAAATCAGCTTCGACCAAACCCTCTCTGGCAGTGGCGGTGGACTCCGCTCCGGAGGTGGCAGTTAAGGTAAGCTCTTTGGTCACTGATGCAGTGCGGGACTTGTCTGCTTCTACTCCAAAATCCGGCAGTCTCTCATTAGCCCCCGGGTTCCCTCTTCCTCGGTGAGGGGACTTAAGTTGCTGACGCTCGGATCTCTTCTTCCTACATGCGTCTTCCTCGGGAGAAGCCGGGACTTGGAAGTTCGGGACAGCTCTCCCCGGCTCCCCGCTCTCGCCTTCCGCCAGCAAGCAAGTGGGGAAGGGGAGTCGGGTTGTGAAATTTGAATTTATTGTGATTGGGATGTGCCCGGGTAGAGCAGGTTTCAATTAGAACTTCCCAAACTAGAGTGTGTATCCTCACTTGAAGTGAGTAATGGCCCGGCTTTGTTCTGTTTCTGAAGTCAGAACTCAATTCTGATGCTCGACCACCTCTGTGAACTTAACAACCTTCTCTGTTTCATCGCCTGTACAGTGGAGATCATTTTAGAAGTACTATCTATACGAGAGGGTTATGTAAAACTTAAGTGAACTGATACAGATGTAGGTTATAGTACAGAACCTAGTATCTAATGAAAGTACAGTAAATGCTAGTTAGTTTAACCCTCGTGATTGTATGTGTCAAAGAGTGACAAAAGCCCTTAGGTTTAAGAAACAGTGTGCTTGATCCCAGTTGAGGAAAGTGATAGAAGGAGACATTGGTTGTATGGATCATTTAACAAATATTTACCGAAGACATGTTATTTGCCAGGAACTATCCTAGGGGCTGAAGATGCAGAGGTCCACAAGCCAGACATCTTTGCATACATGCTAGTGGAAGAGGCAGCCCATAAAATGTGAGCAAATAAAGTGGTTACAGATTGAATTAAATAGTATGAAGGAAAAAATAAGAGTTCTGTGATAGGGAAGAAGATAGGATTATGACTTCCATAGATTGGTCAGGGAAGTCCTTTCTGAAAGAGTAGCTTTGAAGGAGGAGGAGAAACCAGCCATGTGCAAGACAAGGCAAGAGTTTCCAAAGAAGATAGCAAGCTTGGAGATGACAAAGAGCCTAGTGGGTTTGAAGATCTGAGGAAAGGCTGGTGTGTCTAGAGCCAGAGGAAAGCATCTACCAATTGGTAGTGTACGCCCAGTAGAGCCTAATGGGGGTGATCAGAAGTTCAAGATAGGGTGATGGGAGGCAGTATGCAAAAATTACTTTGTACTTAAGATGTTTCCTATAGAATTGTCAAATCAGTATGTTGTATACCTGAAACTAATAGAACATTATATGCGAATACAATAAATTTTTTTTCAATAAAAGAAAAATCAGACAAAAAGAAATGTTCCCAAGGCAAGTCTTCCACAAGTTTTTATGAATTTTACTTGTTATTAATAGAATGGTATGAAAGAATGCTTAGGATCCTCCTATCTTTATGACAAAATAAACTCTCCAAACTTGTTTCACCCACTCCAGCAGCCTCCCGAGTTGTCATTCTTTGCACAGCTTAGCTTTTTAGAGCTCTCAGTTCATCTCATTTTCTCAACCAAGTGCAATCTAGCCTCTTAGGAAACTACTTACTCTCCCTGAGAAATGTTGAGAACTTGTCAGGTTCTGCCATCTGACTTGAATATCTGTATCAAGTGACACTATTAAATAGGTCTTGTTTCTTGAAACTTTCTCTCCCGTGGCTTCCGTAGAGCCATGCTCAGTTTTCCGAAACCCTGCTCTTCTGTGCTCCCTTGTATGTTTCCTTTGACTCTGCCCTTAGTCCCCCTTTCACTCCTCATATTCTCTCATGCCTTCAACTTCAGTCTGTGAAGTCTGTTAACCAACCATTTTTATTTTTTTTTAAGATTTTATTTATTTATTTGACAGAGAGAGATCACAAGTAGGCAGAGAGGCAGGCAGAGAGAGAGAGAGAGGAGGAAGCAGGCTCCCCACTGAGCAGAGAGCCCGATGCAGGGCTCAATCCCAGGACCCTGAGGTCATGACCTGAGCTGAAGGCAGAGGCTTAACTCACTGAGCCACCCAGGTGCCCCATGGTGTGAACATTTTTAATATTATAGCTTGATCTTTTGGTAGGACTTTTTCCCTCACCCCTTATTGTTGTTGTTAGTCAAGAATGTTGCAGCTATTCTTATCCCCTGTAATTCTATATACAGTTCAGAATTGACTTGTGGAGTTTTACTAACATCCAGGTGGGATTTTGTTTGATTATAGTGAACCACAGATCAATTCGGAGACAATATTGTATCTATTCATTTCTTTAGGTTTTCTTTAGATTTTTAATTTCTTCCGAAGTGTTTAATTTTCTCCATCAATATCTTGCAGTTTTGCTGCCAGTATTTCTAAGTGTGTCTTATTTTTATGCTAATATATTAATAAATAGCATTATTTTTTCTACTTATTAATTTAACTGGTCTCACTACTTACATAGTTATATCTGCTGCAAGTATGACAATATCTTTCTTTGACTCTATTTCTTTCATTTTTTTTTCTTGCCATGCTTGCTAAGTTTTCCAGAATGATCAAAAGTAAGAAGGTGGAAAAAGAATATATCCAGCAAGTACTGAACAACAACAACAAAAATAAGTGCCATTGGTTGTATTAAGATCAATAAAGTAGACTTCATAATGATACAGGTTCATTTCACAAAGAGGTATATGGCAGTTTTAAATTCATGTGCATCTAATAATGTAACCTGAAAATATTCAAGTAAATATTGATAGAACTACAACAAAAAACCGACAAATCTACCATCACAGCAGAGATTTTACTATTCCTTTCGATAATTGATAGAACAAGCAAAAAAGAAAAATTATTAAATGGTGAATTTGAACAACAAAATTAACAAACTATGTAAAGGGTATGAAGAACTTGCACTCAAAGCAGAATATTTTTCTCAAGCACTAATAAAGCGTTTTTTAAAAGCTGACTATACACTAGGCCAGGCACTGGTGAACTTCAGTAAAAGGCCAAATAAGATTTGAGGCCGTGCTGGCCATATACAGTCTTTGTGTCATACCTTCTATTTGTCTTTTTTGAACAAGCCTTTAAAATAAATGCCATATTTAGCTTGTTGGTACAAAAACAGACTGTAGGCTAGATTTTCCCCATAAACTAGTTTGGCAACCCCTCTAAATCATAAAATAAGTCTCAATAATTTTTTTTAAAGATCTCATTTATTCATTTGACAGAGAGGAAAGTGCAAACACAAGCAGGGAGAGCAGCAGAGGGAGAGGGAGAAGCAGGGTCTCTGCTGAGCAGAGAGGCCCCATTCAGGGCTTGATCACCAGGACCCCATGATCACGACCTGAGCTGAAGGCAGAAGCTTAACCGACTGAGCCACCCAGGTGCCCCAAGCCTCAATAAATTTTAAATCATGTTATCGCATTCTCTGACCATGATGCTTCTAAGCTAACCAGTTAACTGTAAAATTCCCGTATTTGAAAATTATGAAATTGTACTTCTCAATAACCCAGGGGCCAAAATAAAAAAATAATGATAAGGGAAAATACTTTGAACAGAGCAATAAGGAAAATCATACTAATCAGAACTTGTGAGGTGCAGCCATAGCAATATTTTTTTTTAAGTATAGTCTTAAATACAGGTAATGGGAAAGAAGACAGACTTCACAGGAAGTTAGTATGCTAGGCATCCATGCTTGGATTGATTTTTTTTTTTTTATCATTCCATCCTTTTCCAGTGCTGATTTGTAAATTATGCCCTCAGTTTCTGCTCTTCCGGTGGTTACCTGTAGACATTAAAACCTGAATTAATCAGTACTTTGTCTCTTACTGAACAGTACAAAAGCCTTAGAATATTTCAGTTTTATTAAAATTGCCCTACCCCTGCTTTAGCTATTAGCATCCTGTATTTTTCACATATATTTAAACTTCAGAAGATGACCATAAGCCAAGCTGATTCTTGCATCTTGTATGCAAGAGATTGCTTTTTTCTCCTTACAGTGCATACATACTTCATGTCCTCTTGTGAGGGCTAACTGGTGGCAAATGCTTGTAGTTTTAGTTTGTCTTTTTTTGTTGTTGTTGTTAAGAGTTATAATTTATTAGAGAGAGAGTGATTGAGCGAGGCAGGGTGGGCGGAGGGTAGAGTGAAAGAATCCCAAGCAGACTCCCCACTGAGCATAGAGCCCCACAGGAGCTGGATCCCATGACCCCGACCTGAGCTGAAATCTAGATTTGGCCTCTCAGCTGACTGAGCCATCAACTACATGCTCCCTCAGTTTGTTTTAAAATGATTTTATTTAACCCTCTTTGACGATCTTTTCACCAGGTTTAGTTTACTTAACGGGCAGTTTTTTCTCTCAGCATATTTAAAATATTTTTCTTTTTTCTTCAGACTGCTTTTAAGACGCTTAGCCTCTGCCCCCTTTGTGGGGGGTGTGGTTTCAGTCTTCACGTTCATTACGGGATACCCTGATGTGGATTTCTTTTTGTTTGTCCTGCTCAGAATCTGTGGGGTTTCTTTAATTGGGAATTGATGGCTTTGGAGTGTGTGGATCTTCAGTGTTTCTGGAAAGTTCTCAGTTCTTATCTCTTCATGTATAATTTTAGTCCTGTTCTCACTTCTTTTCTGCTAGGACTCCAATCAAACATATTTGTTTACTCCAGTGTATGAGAACAGTTATTTTCTGGTTAAAAATGTATTTTAATGCAACACTGTCAGATTTGGCACTTTGGAATCATGTAATGAACCCTATTGGGTTGCAAGAGTTGCTTGTTGATTGACTTTAAAGTTAAAAAAGTAAAAGCAGGCCTGGCTGTCTCTCATTGTAGTCCATGAATGTTACTTTTCCCACATGCATTCCCTGCTTTAACATAGCCAACTTGAGTAAAATGAGAATTCGGCCTCTAATTTCTTTATGGGTGATCTTTCTTATACTTATGAACTTCAACTAGATCACTTTTTTCCTCTGCATTTATTAAGGGCCAAACCCAAAGGATATCTTTATGTGAATTTCTCTTCTTTTATCTCATCCATGTAAATGTCCATTGTAGGAAGTTTATTCATTTCTACTTTCTTGGGGGGGGGACTATAAATTAATACCTCATAATGATTAATATTTTTTTCTGCTTTTAGTTTACAGAGTGCTTTTCCATCTATCATGTACATGAGTAAAACATGGGAAAAGGTCTCAAAAGTAAATATTATCTCATTATCCGCAAATTAGTTTGATTCAACAGAAGATAACCCGTTCAAACTTATTTGACCCATAGGGTACCCTTCACTCACTGCACTTTAATTTTTTGGATAATTAAAACTGAATGGAAGTCCTCTGTAATTCTGTGGTAATTTCAATTGCATGCTTAATTATTATTAAACTCCTCTTGGGTATTAAAACAAGGTTGTGATATTGTCCAAGTTTTTCTAATTAAATGTATAATTAATTAAAAACTCTTCATTTTCTGGAGGGTTGTTCAATTTGTTCTACAATTTTAGCAGGAACCAGAGACTGGGACCTATATATATTTTTTATTAGTTGCCACTGATGTGTATATAAGAGTAATTCTTTTTAAATTATACTTTGCCCTTAAAATTTGGTATCTCATGGCTCTCTGTTCAAAATAATTCAAATTCAAAATACTCCTAATCGGAAAGATCTGATAAACCACATTTTAAAGTGGTTCTAGCAAACATATTCTGTGAAATCTACTGGGGAGGTCTGAATGTGGCTAAGCCTTGTTAGTTTAAGCAGTTTACTCTAGAATTGAATATTGAGAAATGCATTTAATTTAATTTTTATGCAGTTGAAGCCATTTGTATATGACATTTTAATTTTATGATCCTAGAATTTTTCTACTCAACATTCCGCAGATACTGTCTCTAATCGTTGGAGATTCTAGTGTGCATTCTAGGGTAGTAAACAGTTCACCCTCGAACAATGAGAGGTTAGAGACAGCAACCCTCTCCCTTCCCCCCCTCCTCCCCGAGTATCACTTTTGACTACTCAAAAACCTAACTACAAATTGCCTACTGGTGACAGAAGCCTTACTGATAACATGAATAGTCAATTAAAACATACTTTGTCATGTGTATTATATACTGTATTCTTACCTAAAGGAAGCTAGAGAAAAGAAAATGTTACTAAGAAAACCATAAAAGAAAATACATTTATAGTACCGTACCGTATTTATTGAAAAAAATCTGCCTACAAATTCAAACCCATGTTGTGCAGGGGTTAACTGTACACGGATCATATTTTAGATGGTCTCGCATCTGAATCCCCTTCCTAAGAGTCTTAATGTGAGGAACAGCCCTTGCTGCCCCCAGCCTTCAGTGGTGAAAAGCCCAGATTCTCATTCCCCCAGCTCCCTTTCAGCTAAGGCTCAGGACAGTAACTTAGGCTGAGCAGATAAAGGCACGCACCTAAATTCTAATCTAAAACCAATCCACAAAGAAGCAAGAAAAGAGAATATGTTGAGTGGCAGTGGTGGCCAACGTCTAGTTTCCCAATTAGGCCAGTAGTCTCAACAGCATCCAGTGACAGCCACAGTGGTTTAGTGATGATGTTCAGGAATGGTGAACTCTCGTCCTCAGCAGACTGCTTCTGTGACGTGCTTGATTTTTGGTTGGGATTCCTTCTGTATACCCACCCTATTTTCCCAAACTGAGTCTCTACCCTTCTTGGCAATTCCAAGAGAAAAGATGAGATACGCAAAAGGATTCCGTGCTATTTAATTGGTCTGTAAGGGTTTTTCGCCTGTTTGCAGTGAAGAACTCTGACTCAGAGTCTGTCAGTGATTTTTTGGTTTGTTGTTAATTGGGGTGTCTTTAACATCGTTCTTTGTGGTTACTTGAAATTTTTTCCCCTTCTCATTTATTCTGTTAGCTTCTTGGGGTCAGTGACTTAATGTTGCTAGTGCTTATTTCATAGAAGTGCTATAGGAATTATATGAGACAATATGAGATGACAGTAAAGTCGTTAAGCACTATTTTTCATAGTGCGTACCCTCTTCTAGCAAACTATATAATTCACTTGGTATATTGTTTATTGTATGTCTCCCCCACAAGAATATAAGCTCCACAAGGACGGGGAGTGATATCTGTTTCTGTGGGCCTAGAACAATGCCTGACACACAGTAGGCACCCAGTCGATATTTGTTAAATGTATAAATGAATTTGAAGTTGCAACACTTGTTTTGTGAAGAGGCCTGTGCCCCCAACTACACAAAGAAAATAACATCAGTAATGAGTTCTAACATCTCCCACCAACTCCGAACATCTATCCTTGTCTTTGTCCTCTGTGTTTCATCTCAGAGAGGACTCGCCTCTTCTCAGAGGATAACCTTCCAACTGTGCTGGCTTTTTTCCTGGGTTTCTCCCTACTTTCTCTTATCCTGTAGCTTATAATTGACTAAATCTTGGCTTAGTCTTTCCTTAAGGAGGGAAAAAACAAACTTAATTTTACCTCAAAAATTCTTCAATCTGGCACCCCATATCTTCTTTTCTTTATTGCCAAATGTCTTGAGAGAGTAGAAATGATTACTGTCTTGTTTTTCTAAATCCTTAGTTATAGTTCTGTCTCTTACGACTGCTTTTCCATTTTCTACCCAATTACCAGAATCGCTCTGGCAAAGGTTTCATGTGATGTAATTGCCAAATTCAATGATCTTTAGTCAACCTTCATCCTCTTTCTCAATGGATTTGACTCTTTCTTTTTTTTTTCAATTTAACAAATACTTATTGAACAGGCACTGATTACGCTGCATTTTACTAGGCAGGGAGGATTAAAATGTTAGTAAAAACCATGTGCAACAAGTGATACAATATCACAGTTGCTATAAAGAATTATGTAAAATGATTGTAGAAGAGCAGTTTTCCTGAGTCAAGAGAAGGGAAGGTAAAAGAGAAAATAAGAAGATGACGTATTATCAGACAATAAAGGGAAATGCATAAGAAACAAAGACATTAATATCGCCAATAGCACAGCTAGGGTGGAAGTGCTTGATATTTTTAAAAATCAGAGATTTATCTAATAAGGCAAAGGTGGGAGTGTACTACCAGATAAGGAGGTATTATAATGGATGAGACAAGATATGATGCAGTCTTTACTCGGATAATGGGGACAAGGATGAGAAGGCCAGTAGAAGTAGGGTTGCTGGAGAACTATTTCAGAGATAGAATCAGTAAGACTCAGTGCCTTATTTGTTATTGAGTAAAGGTGGAGTCATGGAATGAGACATAGCAAAGTGTTTGATGTGGTAGAACATCCATATCTCATGTAGTTCAATGGGCAGTTAGATAATATGGATCCAGAGGCCAGGATTGTGGTCAAGGTTGCAGATAAAAATTTGAGGAGGAGATTGAAGTCCTGAGACAGAAAAGATAAGGTAAAAATATGGACAGTTCTAAAACTAGAGAGGATGGAAGTCCAAGGGAGTCATACCTGAGGAACCCTATCTTTGAGAAGTAGAGAAATTAAGTTGCCTGCTTTGGGTGATGGATGGTTTACAAATGGTAAAATTTTGGAATACTCACTGTGTGCCTCTAGTACTATTTTCTGTTGTTGTTTTCTAGTCTTTGGTCATTCGTTGTTCTGAGTCTACCAGGTCTTCACTGGTCAGTGACATTGCTTCTTCTCCACCATCACTATCAACTTCATGATATCTCACCTTTTAAAAAAATTATTTGATATTGCTTTGAATTGTGTTTTGTATTATGTAGACAGATGTATGTTACATTAGCAAAAGGCCAACAGAATAAAGAAGGTGATATGGTAGGGTTGATTCTAGGGGTCGAGGATACATGTGTGCATTTGAAATCCAATCTTTAGTAAGGGATGTAGACAGTGAGTACATCTGTGGTGGATGATGATAAATATAATGGACAAAAATAAAACAAGGTAAGAGGAAAGTAGAAAAACTGAGACCTGATAAAGGACAGAAAGCAATCATGTGGCTATGTAGGGAAAGAACATTCCAGGAAAAGGAAATAGTATATGCAGAGACCTTGAGGCAGGATCAACCTTTGGTGAATTCTAGGAATAGCAAGTGAGCCAGTGAGGCCTGAGTTAATGAGCACTGACTGGCACAGCACTTCGTGAAGATGGAAGTTTGTGGGGGCAAGTTTCACAGGGGGCGATCATTCTGAAATCTCAGAAGAGGAGGCTAATTCTCAACCAGATAGATTCAAACATCCTCATTTTGTAATAGCAGTTCTGTAATTCTACTTGACCGTAATGTAATTCAGAGATGATATGTAACTTCCTTAAAATTTTCAAAATATAACTTGACTTCCCTAATTAAAGGAAAAATATATATAGCCTGCTTCATATGTGAATTAAACATGTACGAATAACATGTTTTTAATATGTAAATACTCAGGCAGGACAATAAAGGAAGATAAAATCCCCTATAGCACTCCCCAGGGAGCCATACTTACTCTCTGAGAACAACTGATAATGAGCCTTTGGCCTTCATTAGGCTTTTACTCTGAGTGGAGAAGTTTACTCGAGGGTTTAGAACAGGATATTATTAGGATATTTTTTATTAATTATTTTTATTACCATATAATGTATTATTTGCCCCAGGGGTACAGGTCTGTGAATCGTCAGGCTTACACACTTCTCAGCACTCACCATATCACATATCCTCCCCAATGTTCATAACCCAGACATAATACAATATTTTAAAGTCACACAGCTTCCTGCGTGAAGTGAAGCTGTGGGTGGACAAGAGTAAAGCAGGGATCCTGGTAATCAGGTGTGAGATGGTAAATTAGACTGTGAGATGACCATGAAAGAGGACTTGAGAAGTGGTTGAACTTTGGATGTATGTAGAAGGTAGAGGCTTTGCTGATGGATTGGAGATACAACAGGAAAGATAGAGGCAGCGAGGATAGCTCTGGGAGTTTCTGCGTAAGCAAATGTAAGGCTGGATGAAGGCACTGGAGAAGGGGGGAACGGGAAGTGAGATATAGCAAATTTGAGATGTCTGTTAGGCATCCTGGGAGAAAAGATGTCAAGCTAAAAGTTAAATACACAAGTCTTTAGAATTCAGAGCAGAGGCCCAGGCTAGAGATACCAATTTGGAATTTATTATATTTATAGCAGGTGGTGTAGTTACACAAAATAGAGATCACCAGTGATTCTGTAGTGGACAGGAGATTTTTATGTTCATTAAACTGGGGGGTGAATTTCAGAAGGTTGAAACATTGGCATAGAATGTAAGATATAGATTTAGAATATTAGGGCCCTGACAACTTCTGTAGCCCAGAACCTGTGCCATTCAGGTTTGCTGAATAAGGAAGTAGTTGTCCTGAATTTGGAACCAGAGGTTAGGTCTTTTGAATTCATAAAAAAGAGGACTTGGGCTCTCTTAATTTAAAGCTTTGAGTAGCTTATTAGCCTATTTAGAAATTTTTAATTTGTTCAGGTGGGATAAAATCAGCATTTTTTTTTTAAAGATTTTATTTATTTATTTGACAGAGATCACAAGTAGGCAGAGAGGCAGGCAGAGAGAGAGAGAGGAGGAAGCAGGCTCCCTGCTGAGCAGAGAGCCCAATGCGGGACTCGATCCCAGGACCCTGAGATCATGACCCAAGCCGAAGGCAGCGGCTTAACCCACTGAGCCACCCAGGTGCCCCAAATCAGCATTTTGGAAGGAAAAAAATATTGTTATGCATTCTAACCTTTAAACGTACATACATTAATTTTATTAGTCTTTGAGTATTAGAGTTATTAATCATATGGTGTTAGTACAATAATCATAAAATTGGTATTAAAATAGCTAGTGTGACCTTAATATAGTTTCCAGAATAAAATGATTACTTGTCAGATCTTTAATGTTCGTTTGGTTTTCTTTTAGGAAGATTTGGAGACTGGAGTTCACCTTGACCCTGCTGTCAAAGAAGTTCAGTATAATCCTACCTATGAGACCATGTTTGCTCCTGAAGTAAGAAGACATTCTATTCAAGATTCGGCCTTTTGCTAAAGCATTTGAATTATACATAAGTAGATAAACAGTTGGTGAATTTTTCAGAGTTTTCTCAAGAGAGTATGCTATTTAAATTTTGAAAAAATATGTCCTATTATATGCCAGTTATATCTCAGTTTTTAAATAAAAGGAAAAGAAAAATGTACTTTAAAAAAAAAAGATTTTATTTATTTATTTGACAGAGAGAGAGATCACAAGTAAGCAGAGAGGCAGGCAGAGAGAGAGGGGGAAGCAGGCTCCCTGCTGAGCAGAGAGCCCGATTCGGGGCTTGATCCCAGGACCCTGAGATCATGACCCAAGTGGAAGGCAGCGGCTTAACCCACTGAGCCACCCAGGCGCCCCAAGAAAATGTACTTTTAAAAATCCACTACTGTTCATCTACCAACATACAACATCTGACAGAATGGAACAGTGCCTTTCGAAAAAAGAAATTTTAAAATATCTGATTCTTAGACAAGAATGTAGTTAACATCTTCCTCAGTTTTGTTTAGGGAGTATTACAAATTGCCCATAAGGGAAAAAGAATTTATTATTAGCATCATCAGTGCGTAGTGTGTTGTGAAACATCTGGTTACAAATGGTCCTGTGCTAAATGCTGGGAAGAAATGCCATGCTAACGTGTTTGCTGCTCGGTAGTGGTCACAGTGTGTATTGCCTGCTCTGGGTAAGATATCTTATGATGGTGATGATAATGATGGTGGTGATGATGAAGATGATGGTGATGGTGAAAATGATGGTGATAAATGGTGATGGAAGCATAAAGAAAATGAGGAAGGAAGAAAGGCCAAAAAACAGTGAAAATTGTCCATTTAGGAAAGTCTTAGTGTAAAAAAATAAATTCCTAGCTATTTCATTTTTATAAAGGAAAGAAGGCCTGATTGAGAAATAGAGATGCCAAAAAATGGTCATTATAAAACAAAATAGGCCTTCAGTAGTAGGGTCTTTAAGAAATACTTTAAAAATGGGGTATGGGGTCATATGTTATTGCAATTGGATAAAGAGGTACTTTTTAATTTTTTGGTTTTCTGGCTTGTAGTCACTTGTCCTTTTTTTTTTTTTTTTTTTGATAAAGCAGAGTCATAAAGCTGTTCTGTATAATTTGCCTGCTCAGGTTTCTGTAGTTACTTAGAATATGGCCAACGATGTCAGTGGTAGTATTTAGACAGGGCTCCGGCAGTTCCCAGGGTGTCTAGTAAGCAGAGATCTCTTTCTCGTACTGCAGCACATTTTAAATCTTATTTTATTTTTCTTAAATCCTTCTAGCCTGCTGAACCTATGGACTGTTTCATAACCCTTGGTACCATTTTAGCTGGCACAGTGACGAAAGGTTGTATATTACATATATGCTTCGTGATTTTTCAAATGAAAAGTGCCTACATAAAATAGGGCCACTAAATGCAGAAAAAGAAAATTTGGAAGTAGTGTGGTGTGTGACATTCTCATGTCAGTGCATTTTATATGAAGTCTCTTTCTCTTCCATTTTTAGACTTTTGCATAACCAATATATTGCTGTGTGACTAGAGTTTTTGAAATTTAGGAGATTTAAGATTTTTTTGGTGATACTGGTGTGGCATTAGGCCTATCATCCTCTTTGTGAGATTACCAATCCTTTTAGTATTCTGAGTTTTTTTTCTCATGTTAGGGAGCCTCGCATTCAAAATATAAATTAATTTATGTTAGAACACTAATGCTTGTCATCAGTTTAAGAAAAGAAAGATGAGGTGGTCAAATGAGAAAAACATTACTATTTTTCCTGGTTGCTAAATGAGCTTACTACCTTTGAATTTTATGACTAGGATCTGTATAATTTGACAAAGTGTGGAAAGGTGTTAGCAGGAACTTTGCTTGATGAAATTCACGTTCCCATATGTTGAGAATCCATTGTTGGAAAAAAGATACAGTCCTTCTCCTCAAGCTACTGTTTACCAGAGATGATACGTTCAGTGTTGTTTTTAAAAAAAGATAGAGACCAGACTGTTTTGTATATGCCTGAAGTGGTATTCAAGTTAAGGGAGAGATTGTATCTGATTGTGAAGATAAGAAAAAGTTGCACAGAGGAAGAACTATTTAAAATAAGGAATATTGGGGCACCTGGGTAGTTCAGTGGGTTAAAGCCTCTGCCTTAGGCTCTGGTCATGATCCCAGGGTCCCCACATCTGGCTCTGCTCAGCAGGGAGCCTGCTTCCCCCTCTCCCTCGGCCTGCCTCTCTGCCTACTTGTGATCACACTCTCTGTCAAATAAATAAATAAAATCTTTTAAAAAAAATAGGTGATAAATAGATTTTTAAAATTCTTATTAAAGAGTGGCATAATCAGAGCTGAATTTGTAGGAAGGCTAATTTGATTAAGGGTTTGCATGATGGAAAAGAACAGGAACAGAAACTAATAAAATGAAACTGTCATTTATTACTGTATACCAGGTAGCATACGGAGGAATTTATGTATTTGTGTACCTTATCTCTTTTAGTCTTCACAATAATCCTGTGCAATAAGTATTCTAATACCTGTTTTGTTTTGAGGAAACCATGTCTCAGTAACATATTTGAGAATGTGAGTTCATGTCACTCCTAACGATTGCTCTGTGTCTGGAAGAGCAGTTTGCAGACTGTTACGGGGTTTACATGTCACACCGCTATGCACGTACTTTGACTTTGCCAGTTCAGTAAATTAACTGAATTGACTATTTCATTTTATAAAATATGTTTTTCCCTCCCAACCAAGGACTTTTCCAAAATGGTCTAACTTAGTATCCAGATAAGCTTTCTCAAATTACAGACAGAACTTGAAGGATACTAGCCATTGTTTTAGTCCACTGCTTTTCTTCCTTTCACTCCATCCTTTTTGGATTTACTTAGAGAAATGTGTATTTGCCAGCTTTTGTAGACTCATATAAAACCCATAAGCCTCAGGGAGATTTTCAGATTTAAAATAATAGTACTTTTAGGAATGGAAAAAAATACCAAAATTGAAAGAAAAAAATCTTATTTTTTGTTAAAAATCTGGCCAGAGATTTTTTTTTTTTTTTTTGGCCAGAGGGCTGTTGTAAATACTAATGTTAGAGTGAACTTTAGAAATCAGATAGTTCAGTTCTTTTATTTTGTAGATGAGGAAACTGAGGCCCAAGGTCATAAAACCCACACTAATAAAATATTCTTATATTAATAATATTTAAACTGTGCTCTTATGTCTTAAAAGATCAAGGTGTTCTGCCAATAAAATTGAATGGTGGTGATCGTTTCCAAATTTGTGGAAAATAATTAAGTTATCAAAAGGCCCTTCTTATTTAAAGTCTGTTTATAAGTATTTAAACACTGATGACTACAATAAATATTAATGAAAAACTTACCAGCAATCTAAGTATTATATGACTATTAGTTTAGTAACTTGGGGGAGGCATTCTATATGTAAACTTATTATTATGATTTCATACAGTCAGTTTTTACCAGTGTAAGTTTTCTTAATTCCTCTAATGTTTTACTACTAAGACACTGACCCTCAAGCATTCTACCTTCTGAAGACTTTTGAGAGCCACAGCTTTACAATACACAGGTTTCTTAGATTTATCTACCAGTGTCTTAACAAATTAAAAATGCTTTCCTCAGGGTCCCTGGGTGGCTCAGTCGGTTGAGCCTTGGACTCTTGGTTTCAGCATGGGTCGTGATGTCAGCGGCCGTGGGATCTGTGTGGGGCTCCACGAACCGTGGGGGATCTGCTTGGGATTCTCTCCCTTTGCCCTTCTCCCCACACACGCATGCCCTCACTCTCTCTCAAATACACAAATAAGTGAGTTTTTTTAAAAAATGCTTTTCTCTGGACGCTTAAATCACTTAAGCATCTGCCTTTGGCTCAGGTCATGATCCTAGGGTGCTAGGATTGAGCACAGGCTCCACAGGAAGCCTGCTTCTCCCTCTCCCACTCCCCCTGCTTTTGTTCCCTCTCTCACTGTCTCTCTCCTTCTGTCAAATAAATAAAATGCTTTCCTCCTACTTTATAAATAAATCACTACTTCACTCAGGTGAAAGATGTAAACATACTCATTCAGACTCAGGAATATCCTGAGTCTGAATTATGAAACTTAAATACGTATATTTTATATGGGAGATTAAGATTATAATTGACTGTGGTGTATTGCAGTATGGTCTTAACTAAAAACTGTTAAATACTCATAGCTAATTAACTTAAATATGTATTTTTAAAATCCCTTGAATGCAAATTTACTTTAAACTTAGTTAATTACCAGCAGTTTAAAAAAACTGAAAGTCAGCTTTGTGTGTTTTTTATAGGCTTTGTTTTTATTTTTTTTAAATATTTATTTTTATGTAATCTCTGCACCCAAAATGGGGCTCAGACTTACAACCCTAAGATCAAATGTCGCATGATTTACTGAGTCAGCTAGGCACTCCTATGCTTTGTTTTGTTTTTTAATGGTTAACCCAGAATTTTAAAAAGTGCATATTCACAGAGACCAGGAACATCTGGGACACATAATTTTTAAGTAATTCGGAAGAGCTGAGTTCTGCTGAGTAACATTCTCTCCCTTTCTTTGTTGGCGTTTATTTAATGTCTCTGAGATCAGTTCCAATAGCTGCTGGTAACCAGGCAGTTAAGGTGAGCCAAAAGTACGGAGATCCTCCCCCAACCCAGCTTCCCCTTAGAAGATCTTTTTGTTGTCACAGCTTAAATATCTGTAAAATGTAATAAATTTGTAATAAATTTCATGACTGAAGAAGTGACTGTAATTGCCAGCATTCAGCAGTCTAAGTGTTTTTCTCCCCTACATTTCCGCCCAGCAGCAAGGAGGGACTAATGTGGGCTATGAAGTCTTAGCACTGTCCTTTATTATAATTCAGAATAAATAGTAGTGAAAGTTTATAATTCAGAATAAATAGTAATGAAAGTTAATGAAAATTGGATATTTTTAAATTGAATCATTTTAAATATAGAAGTCGAAGCTGTCAATATAAAAGTATTATAGTAATTTATTTTCTTCTGAAGCAAAAAACCATAAGGCACATGTAACAATTAATTTCAGATTTTTGTGCATAATATAATGTTGGTATCTGGAGAAGGCAGCATTCTGCTTAAGAGAGGATCAATAAGTTATATTTATGGCTCTTTGAAATGAATCATAGGAAAGGTGGTTTCTAATGGTAGTGACTAAAGATGTTCTAACTTCGAAATACTTCATCATGACAATATACCTACAGAGCTCAAATAAAAATACCTTGTCTAATTCCACAATTTCCAAAGTGGGAAGTTCACTTTATTCTTCATTTAAAAAGAAAATACAGGGATGCCTGGGTGGCTTAGTCTGTTAAGCATCTGCCTGTGGCTTGGGTTATGATCTCAGGGTCCTGGGATTGAGTCCCATGTCAGGCTCTCCGCTCAGCTGGGAGTCTGCTTCTCCCTCTCACTCTCCCTTTGCACTTTTCCCTCTCTCTCCCTCTCTCTCAAATAAATAAATAAAATCTTAAAAAAAAATACAAAGTTGGATTTTTCCATTACCATTAAATAAATATTTTTAAATTAATAGTGCTTGATATAATCTGGTACTTTTTTACCCAATTTTTTAAAAAGCTACTATGATTGACATTTAAAGAATGTTACAATGCAGTGGAATCCTAGACTAGGGTTTCTTCTAACCTGGTTCTACCAATTAAGACTAAAACTCCTGACATGAGGACAGATAAAATATACCTACAGAGCTCAAATAAAAATACCTTGTCTAATTCCACAATTTCCAAAGTGGGAAGTTTTTTTCCTTCATTTCTAACATGAAAAGGAGAATACTGCTTTAACTTTCCAGGATTTTTTAAAAAACTGGAAGTCAGTTTTGTGTGTTTTTTATAGGCTTTTTATAGATCTTTTATAGATCAAAGTAAGTAACATTTAGAAACCGTTGTGGAAGCATTTATAAACCAAACAGAGAATAATGTACTAATTTGTATAAGACTTGTTAGTGTGGCTTTTCACAGTAGAGAAATTTTATTTTCATTTATAATGTCTTTTCTGGGGACTTTTTCAAGCATTTTACTTTTATTTTCTATTTCCTATACTCTGCCCCCAGTGGGATTCTGAGTAATCTTTACTTCATTAGTGCTTTCTATATGCCAGGCATTATGGTAAATATTGAAGATTTTAAGTCTCTACTTTTGAGGAACTCATAATCTAGTGGAGAAGAAACATGTATCTTTTAAAATTACATCATGGTGCCATTATTGAAATAAAGTCACCAAAAATCATCTTTACAAATTAAAAAAAAAAAAAAAAGTCACCACAAAAAAATCCCAAATCAGGATTTAGACAAAAATAGTTACTTTCAATTATCAAGAGCAGCACTGTCAAATAGAACTTCCTGCAATGGTGGAAATGTATTAGCCAATAACCACATGTGACTCTTGAAGTCTTAGTTTGGCTAGTGTGACTGAGGAACTGAATTTGTACTTAATTTAATTTACTTAATTTAAATTTAAATAGCCCCCACCCCCACCCCCATAGACTTAGGAGAGCTGGATTCCTCTCTTTCTGACCTAGGGGCTGACAGACAGTGCTAATCACTCATTGCCCCGCTGCACCGAACCATGTGTGGGGAACATGTTCCTCAATAGGAACCCAGTATATCCCCCAATAGCCCCTAATGATTTAGAGTTGATAATATATTGTAGAATAATTCTAGTAATTTTAGCTTTATATATCAGAACTTAAGTTTATTTTTTTTCTTATAA
Organism: Mustela lutreola; assembly: GCF_030435805.1. NCBI lineage: Eukaryota > Metazoa > Chordata > Mammalia > Carnivora > Mustelidae > Mustela > Mustela lutreola. Next base: position 21,981,281 of record NC_081295.1, on the reverse strand, counting down.
CATTGCAGTTTGGACCAGAAAATCCCTTTAGGACACAGCAAATGGCTGCCCCTAGGAATATGCTTTCTGGATATGCTGAACCAGCTCATATCAATGACTTTATGTTTGAACAGCAAAGAAGAACGTTTGCCACATACGGTAAGGTGATTAAGATTTACAGTTTCCAGTTTGACACACTTTTGTGTGAATAATCTGTTTTATCTTCTTTTTAAATTTACTAATCCAGTTTCCTTTTAAGGTAGTGTATTTCCTTAAATGCATCTATATTTATACAAATGGGAAGATGAACTCATGTTTTTAGCTATCATTCTATATATGCTGTTATTTCTGAGTACTAGAAATATTCTATGGCCTTAAAAACAGAATATTCTCTGTTGTACTTGATAATGAACACTTGTTATTGAATGCCCATCATATGCAGATTGCTGTTGAAGTTGGTAAATGACCAGATAGTGTTAAGAGGTTACTTTTATTTTTAATTCCAGTATAGTGAACATGCAACGTTATATTAATTTGCAGTATAGTATATACAGTATAGTGATTCAACAGTTCTGTACATTACTCAGTGCTCATCATGATAAGTGTACTCTTAATGTCCTTCACCTATCTCTCCCATTCCCCCACCTCCCTCCCTCCTGGTAACCACCAGTTTGTTTCCTCTAGTTGAGAGTCTGTTTTTTGCTTTGTCTCTTCTTTGGTCATTTATTTCTTAAATTCTGCATATGAGTGAAATCATATGGTATTTGTCTTTCTCTGACTGGCCTATTTCACTTGACTTTATACCCCCTAGATCCATCCACGTTGCTGCATATAGGAAGATTTCATTGTCTTTTATGGCTGAGTAATAGTCCAGTGCATATGTATTACATCTTCTTTATCCATTATCCGCCAATGGACCTTGGCCAGCTTCCGTAACTTGCCTATTGTAAATAATGCTGCAATAAACATAGGGTTACATATATCTTTTTGAATTACTGTTTTCATATTCTTTGGGTAAATAGTAGTAGAATTACTGGATCCTATGGTAATTCTATTTTTAACTTTTTGAGGAACCTCCCTACTGTTTTCCATAGGCGCTGCACCAGTTTATATTCCCACCAGTGGTGCATAATGGTTCCTTTTTTTCTGGATCCTTGCCAACCCCAGTTGTTTCTTGTGTTTTTGATTTTAGCCATTCTGACAGGTGTGACGTGATACTCATTGTGGTTTTGATTTGCATTTCCCTGTTGATTAGTGATGTCAGGCATGTCTCCATGTGTCTGTTGGCCATCTGGATGTCGTCTTTGGAGAAACGTCTGTTCATGTCTTCTGCCCATTTTTCATCAGATTATTTGTTTTTTTGGCACACTCTTTTTATCGTGTTATTTAGTGATGGACTTTATTTATTCTCAGATCTTATCTCTGAAATGTTTTCTTTTGTTCACTAAAGGACATCAGGAAATAGAATGGCTACAGATTCATTGTGTAGAATAATCATATCCTATCAGTGGTAAAATTTAAGAAAGTTAACATGCACACAAGATTGGGAATCTCCTTTAAAAGAAGATGGTCTTTATAACGCATTGTGATGCGTACAATGCAGGATAACCATTTTTTGGACTGGAAGTGTCCAACCCTTCTAGGTGATTTCAGAGGTACATAGTCTTAGCTTTTGGCACACTGTCAATTATAACTTTGTCATGGTGAAATATGATCAATGAAATATGACAATCTTTACAACCAATTTCCAAGACTATATTGTGATAAATCACTAAGACTATCTGTACTAAAACTTTAAACTACTTTACAGTGAATCAGTTTACATTATTCTCTAAAAATTAGAAAAAAAGTAACTTTCCAACATAAGAATAATTATGTAAATTATGGTACAGTCACGACATAGTGCTTAAAAATGACGAACTGAGATTACATATTAACACTAGAAAATGCTTATAATAGAACACCAATAAAAAGGTAAGACAAATTTTTCAGTATAGAATGATTATAGTACAGAGTAACTTAGAGAGGGATCACATGTAAATATCAAGTATATATGAGGCACACAAAAATCAACTTTATTGAATCATGAGTTTGTTATATTAGTCTATAATGAAACAGACTTTTAAAGACTTTGCTTGTAAAGGACTTAAGCAATAATTTAGAGAGCTATGACTACTTTAAAACAAAACAGAAAAGAAAAGGCTTAAGTTTATCTGATATCTATTTTCTTTCTTAAATTATCCTATAGTAAGAATAAGCATTTAAAACTACTCAGTTTGGGGCTCCTGGGTGGCTTAGTTGGTTAAGGGATTGCCTTGGGCTCAGGTCATGATCCCAGGGTCCTGGTATAGAGCCTGGCATTAGGCTCCTTGCTCAGCAGGAAGCCTGCTTCTCCCTCTCCTGTCTGCTACCCCACCTGCATATGCTCACTCACTCTGTGGGTCAAATAAATATAAAAGAAAAAAAGAAAAAACTACTCAGTTGGCTTTAGACCTGGTTTCAAAAATAGGCCTGTTTTGTTTTTTGTTTTTTGTTTTAAATAGCCAGTGGTTTTTGCCTCTCCCATTAGGGAGTGGTGGGCTAAAACACAGATTGAACTATTTAGTGAGTTAAAGACTTAAAAAATGAAAGCTAAAACTATCCAACAGATTGTGCCTTAGTGTTAGCACAGGTTAGACTGGTCACTGCCTTGGTGGGTGGCCTCAGTGTTTTGGGGGTTCAAATTTTACGCAGTAATACAATTTCTTAGTATTTTCAGATAAGAGTTCTTGGTTTGTACCAATCACAGGGGGGCCAGAGGGCACCAGACCGGTCTGTTCATTTTTCAGAAATGCTGTCGTAGGCCTGATAGATGTACTGAGAGACTTCAGGAGCTCTACACTTAGTGACAGCATATAATTTGGGCTTCCTGGCTGTCTGTATAGCTCAGCCAAAATCCAAATGCCATTAGTGAGCTTCAGGGATTGGTACAGCATGTCCTGCCCTTCCACATTCCTCTTGGCAATAGTTATAAACACTGTTGTTTTGCAATTTGTTGAGAAGCAGTGTCAGCATTTAAATGACATTTCTTAATCTGAAACTGAAGCTCATTTTCTTCGGGAATATCCTTCCACGTTGCAAGGAAGACCTGGTGCTGCATTTTGCCATCTTCTACAGAAAGTACATTGAGTGGGATGAGAAGACATCAGTATTACTTTTCACAGCTATCTGCAGTTTATTCATAGGTTCCATATTCATGGCTGGGCCCAAGGTGTTGAGAATCAGGGAGACATCAATGCTGTGGTTTGGCATCACTGATGCATGGAGGGTCAAAGGAGTGCTTGGGGTGACCCCAAAGCTATTCTTGTTAAACTGGACTGCAGAGTCTGTCATGTGCTAGAGAGCTTTGTTGGTGAAGTTCATTTCCATATAGATGTGCCATTTGCAGTGACTTAATGTTCCAGAGATCTCCAGGCCTTTAGCTTTTACTACAGGCAGCCAGACATTCACCAGGTGCCATGCCTATCCCCATAGAGAGTTCAGGCAGGTCATTCAGACCACTGCTGACCACAGTAGGAGTAGGTAAAGGAGCAAAGTTTGCAGGCACTGATGAAGGGACAAAGGATTGTCTCACCAGACCATCTAGTCCTCCTCCCAAGAGACCCACTGCTCCCATCTGAATGGAGGACGCCAGTAGCACATTGACTGGGGGCCAAGGTCATGGTTTAAAAGGTCTCCTAGAAGGTCACCTTGGGAGCGGCTAACCTGAGCCTGTTTTAGGTTGGTGGCAGTGGTGGTGTGGGAAGGGCTGTCACCTGTATCAGTGCTCCCATGTTGTACTGGTGAGTGTTTGTGTTGGATTGCATGACTCCCTTCTATAAAAGTATTGGGTGGCTATGGTACATGGAGGCCAAAGAACCCATGTGGCAGATTAGTCCCTCCAGCAGAGTTGATCTTACTAAGATCTGCCTCCTCAGACACCAGTGGCTTCTCAAACAAGATTGCTTCTCTGGCTGTGACAGGGTCTGTTGAGAAAAGGAACCAATAAATCCAGCCCCAGCCTCGAAAGTCAGAATTAGCAGAATCCTGTGTTGCCAAACTCAAGACTCACTATGGCAGCTCCTGTGTTTCTCATGGTTTCTTGAGAAACAGTTTCACGAAGGCAGTAAGAAGAATGAGCTACACCTGGGCTTTCGTCGGGAAAACCCTCCAGAAAGCTCTCCAGTGACTTGAAGCACTGTCCGTTCTCTCCGCATGTTCTCCCCCAGTCCAGATCATAGCTGCTCGAGCGTCTGGTGCATCCAGCGAGTCTAAGTTCTCAGACCGAGTGACATGGTGCTTTCCTACTTGATGCATATTTGTGAAAGCTCTCCCTGATAACAACAGTTACCTCTTGGATCACATAATTTCCTCTGGTCTGGAGGAGCTCAAACAGCGTGCACACACAGCACCCTGCAGATAGCTCACTTTGATGGCTCACCGGCCAGTAGCCTGCACAGCTTCACAAGCAAAGCCAGCATCCACCTCTGTGGTGTATTCCTCTAATTCTGCCAGAACCTGAGCGGTGTTGGCTCGGAACACCAAACGAATCACAATGTCCAACTGCTCTAGTTTAGAATAGATGGGATCACTGTAGTTCACAAAGAAGACTTCGATTTTCTGCTTCAAGATTTGGGGCCTTTCTGGAAAATTACACTGATACTCTTCAGGGTAACATACTATACCTCCGGCTCCCTGGGCAGCACAGTGACAAGCACAGGGGCAGTTCCTTCAGCAGCATATTGCAGTATTCCCAGTCCTTGAATAACAACTCTAGAAACTTCACTAGGACTCTTACTGCTGAAAGCTCCGCGGTTCAGTTGGCAAGAAACCGCTAGTGAGTTACAGGCTCACAGGTGCTCTGAGCCTGGCGCTCATCTTTAGGGTTGTAATGAGACAGAAGGTCCAAGATGAAAATCTGAGCCCATCCAGCCCACTCATTCAGGGCTGTCAGCAGCTGATTAATGTTCTTTGGTTCAGATTAAGTAGGTTGCTGTTTGGGCAAGATTCGCTGATTTTAGAGCATGCTCCTACAGCATTAGCCAGTTGGGTTTGAATCTGCTCTGAGATCCCACAGAGAATCTCGAAATGATCTTCCGCCATTTGGGCATTGATATCATGGAGCTTTGCCACACAGAGTGCTGCTGTTTTCCACACACAGGGATAGCTTCCTCCTCCACCAAGCATTTGCAGAGGGGTTCACAGAGATCATCCGTTACCTTGTCCACCCAGATGCACTCCCACAGTCCTGATGGCCAAGGCCCAAATGAGAGGACTGGGATCTTCACGGTCCTTCACAAAGCCGTTGATAGCCATGATGGCCATGTCTGGCTGACTCGTGGCATAGTTCATCAAACAGAGATACCCAAGCTTCTTTAATTCCAGTTGTCAGTTTCCATCTGGAAAGAGAGAGCTGACATCCTTCCCCACAGCCACGGTAGCAGTCACTTTCTTCACAGCCCCCTTCCTCTTTTCATTGTTGAGTTCAGCCTTCAAATTCAAAGATTTCTCCATGTTTATCAATTGTGAAATACTTGGAGTCGGTCATGGTTCTGGATCTTTCTTGTGCACCAGAGGCAAGGGTTGGAATGGTGGCAGGAGCCAGCAAACATGGTCCAAGTGGTGGTGTTACGGTTTCCTGCATGTTAACTGAATATAAATGTTTTTGAAGGTTTTGTTACATCTTGTCAAAAGAATTCTCCCACCTTACATGGCCACCACCATGTGCAAGTCCTGTGCAAGCCCTCTTTCTCTTTACCCAAGATCTGGTTGATCGTTTTTCCTTTATTTGTATGATAACAAAAATATGTAATATTTAATCTCTTTAATTTGTTTCATTTGGACCACTAGTGAGGTTGAAGGTTTTTCCCTGTATTTGTGACCATTCTTTGCGGATTGTTTTTCTCAGATCTAATAATAAAAGTGGTATTATTGGACACTCTTAACTTGAGGAAACAAACTGAGAGTTGCTGGGATGGGGAGGTGGGTGGGGGATGGGGTAACTGGGGGATGGGCATTAAGGAGGGCACACGATGGAATGAGCGCTGGGCGGTAGATGCAACTGATGAATCACCTGAATTCTACCTCTGAAACTAATAATACACTCTGTTGGCGTACTTTGAATTGAATTGAATTTAAATAAAATTGAATTGAATTGAAATAAAAAATTTTAAGAAATAGAGCCATTTCAAATAAGACTACAAAGGAAGAAAGTAGGTATTAACTATATTAAAAATATAGTAAGGAAAATAAACTTCAGCAAGATAGATGAGACTACCTCAGAACTAAAATGCAGACATAGTCACTTTCTTGAAACATAGGATATTAGAAAACTAATTGGACTAAAATTCTGTAGTGTTAGAATTGTGTCTTCTTCTGTGTCTAGCTGACTTCTAGTAGGGCATATAGCTAAATATTTAACTTCTCTCATTTGTGAAGGGAAAATATTGTTGTCCCTTAACTACCTGAGGTGGGAGGCAGTAGCAGTAGTCATGGTGATACTGGCAGTAAAGATTTATTTTACTGTAGATGATGGGGAGAAGGAAGAGAGCATGAATTCCTGTGCTCAGAAACAAGGCTGTGGCCAGATGAGCTGGGGATTGGTGCTTCTGTAGGTATCACAGGAAGTGCCAGGGATCTCCCTTTCCTCTCTGTCTCCCAATCCATCCCTCCAAACAAAAATAACACAGTGTCATCTGTATAGACATAAATCTCTCCCAAGATAGAATTACATTGTAGATCAATTCTTATGACTGAGATGGGGATTTTTAACATCAGATATGTTGGTCTAAATTTTGTATGAGCCTTATAAAAGCTCATTTAAAAAAGCCTTTACAGAAGACTGCTCTGTACCTCAAAGAGACAAAAGATAAAGTAACTCATGGGATTTGGATCTGTGATTTCAAAGAGTTTACTCCAAAGCTGCTTTTCTGCCATCAAGCACTCTCCACTGGCCAAGAACATATTTTAATACTAAAAAAACTACATGCAGTTGAGTTCATAGCCAGGTGGTTGGTTCTAGTCTAGTCTATCATGAGGGTGCGTTGAATACCTACCTATATCCTTAGCTTATTTGGAAAGTGTGTTCGATGACAAATCTTTTTCTGTTTCCCAAAGGAAGTTCTCTTTAATCTTTAGCTGGAATATTAAAGTGTCAACTTTATCCATTAGGATGTACCCCTTAAAAAAGTGGCCAGTACTTTAATGTATTTTGTGATCATTCACATGAGTCATAGACCATAAACTGATTAGTGACTGGGTCTCTTTTGTAAATATGCTGATTACTAGAAGTAATTTTACCAAACATATATCATGTTATAGCACCCCCACTTAAGAAAAATTGATTTGAGTTAATACAGACTTTCTTTCCTTAATTAAGTCCCCAGACACCATGGCAGACTACTTTTATATCGATAGTAGCGACATACTTTCATCACTTATTGAAGGAGTTATTCACATGCCAGTTGATATTCATACTTACTTTTCTTACCAAGGAAACATACATGATGATTTATGAAGTAGAAATGTATTATTTTAAAACCGAGAGGAACGGGTGTCTTTACAGAGAATAGCATTTGCAAAATAATAGCTAGATTTTATATAATTCTTCTTACTCTGTTCTTTTTAAAAGTATTTAATAGTTTATATAATTTGATAAGCTACAGCCCTGTATTATCTAGTATCAAAACCAAAAAGGAATGGTTTCTAAACTTCCAAATGTGTGATGTACATATATTTGTAAGATCTTAGAAATTAGACTAACGTTGGCTTGGCCAGAGAGACTGTTAATAATGTATGGTCAGCATGCTAGATTTATTCTAGAAGATACTTCTTACTCAGCTGAAGTCCTTCATGGTCCATCCTGAGATGCTGAGAGACCATTTCAGCATCTGGGAAGGAAAACGTGAGATGAGTGTATCTGTATGTAAGGAAATGAATTTTAAATGGCAATGATGGGATCAGTAATATGGACTTTTTCCTTACAGGTTATGCATTAGACCCTTCATTAGATAACCATCAAGTGTCTACTAAATATATTGGTTCAGTAGAAGAAGCTGAAAAAAATCAAGGTAATTTATTCAAATTTATTTGAAATATTTCATATCAAATATATGTATATATACACACACACATACAACTGCTGACTTGCAGATTGACCTGAGACAGTAGGAAAAACTAGTATTTTATTAGATTGATTTCATTTTTAAGTTGAGACAAGTAATATAGAGCAATATAGTTTAGAACTATTATAGTTTAAAGCTTGTTTTTGCCACTTATGAGGAATGCAACCTTGTAGGGAAGGTGTTGGTACCTATCATTTGTGTAGTTATGAGTACTGGGCACAGTGCCAACCATGTAGAAATCATTCAATAAATTATAATTAATGTGTAGCAAATGTTTGCAGTTTATTTCTCAGCACAGATGTCAAGCTACATTTTTACAGAGCGAACAAGTTTTATTATATATTGTCTATGGAGATTGTCTTAGGGTTGCTTTGAAGGCTAAGTTCAAATATGTTTTAGAATATGTGTCTGTGCTCATATTCATTTTGTACTTACAAGACAAAGTATCATACTCTAAATGCTGACTTGTCACAAAGCTCATCACTGGAATCTTATCCATAAAATATGCTCATAAGTAAAAGAATATGCTGGGCAGCTGGGGGGTGCTCATTGGGTTCAGCCTCTGCCTTCGGCTCAGGTCATGATCTCAGGGTCCTGGGATCAAGCCCTGTATCAGGCTCCCCTCCCCTCCCCTCCCCTCTGCCTGCCTCTCTGCCTACTTGTGATCTCTGTCTGTCAAATAAATAAAATCTTAAAAAAGAATATGCTGCTTGTACGAGGATACTTCTACTTAGAAGACCCTGTATCATCCAGCAACCTTCAGTGTATGAGCTATATTATTGTTAAAACAGAATTTGACAAGCTTTTGTTGTAGCACACAACCTAAAGGAAACTCATTTGAATTAATATAGACAAGCTTTTTTGTATAAGTTAGACGTCTACAAGCCATGTCTTTATGTAGTTAAATTTTCTGTTAACAGTTAAATTGTGATTATGACTCCCATAAACCTTTCTTTTCTAATTTAATGACTACACGCAACTTGCGGCCTCCTAGTGATCAAATCAGAATCTCAACCAGAAACATCCTCTTTCCTGTTTTCTTTTTAATCTAAGATTTATGGTATGAGAAGTCCAATTTAGATTTCGATCACTTAGAAGAATACCAGATTCTTGTGAAACCTTGCTTAATATATATATTGTTAATTTTTAAGTTACTAATTCCTTACTATAATTCAGTTTTTAAATGATAAATTTTAATTTATTCTTGCTTTCAAAAGTAGCCTTATCTGGGCACCTGGGTGGTTCAGTCGGTTGAGCACCCCACTCTTGATTTCAGCCCAGGTCATGATCTCAGGGTCGTGAGATCAAGCCCTATGTTGGGTTGCACGCTGAGCATGGAGCCTGTTAAAGATTCTCTCTCACCCTCTCCCTCTGTCCGTGTATATACACTCTCTCTTGAAACAACAACAACAAAAAAGTAGTTTTATCATTATTTAGTGATACTAAGTTGCTGGATTCCTTTCAGAAAGTGGTAAAATCCACTGATCTAGGTCCTTGATTCATTAAAAAGGATTGTGTACCTTGTAGGATTATATAATCAGGTCTTTTCTTTAAGTATATTAGGACTCTCAAAACATTGCAGTAGTAGAAAGCTTCTCTTCCCAGAAGGTTGAGTTTCTCTTTGTATGGCATGAGTTAGTATACCTGGCAGATTCATACAGACTTTATTTTTTGTTCTTTAAGGAATCTTTGGTCACTTGAACAATCACTTTTCTTTAACCACATAAAGTAAAAATTATATATATGCTACTGTTTCTTTAGAAAATATCCATTTTTTTTTAATGTAGGTTTAACCGTTTTTGAAACTGGTCAGAAAAAGATAGAGAAGAGGAAAAAGTTCAAAGAAAATGATGCATCTAATATTGATGGTTTCTTGGGACCATGGGCAAAATATGTGGATGAAAAAGATGTAGCCAAACCCTCAGAAGTAAGTTCTGATGTTTTTCATTGCCAGTTCAGGTAGATGCTGTGAAAGAGAACTGTATTAATAAACTTGAGATTTCTTTAGAGAACCAAATGAGGACTCATCAATATTTCTCTGCTGTGGTTGAAAAAATAGAGTCAGATTTTCTTATTTTTCTTGGGAATATTTTTAATTTATCCTTTTCTGATTTATTTTCTTCTATATTTTTAATTAAAATACAACATTGAACAATTTTTAATAATTTAAATTTAGTAAAAATTGATAATGCTATTAAGCTACCTTGGTAGCTGCTCTTGATACTACGTACTCCAATAGTAACCACAGAATCAGCCTTTCTATTGTTTTAGAATTGGTGGTGAGTTTTATTTGTTAGCTGCTATGAAAATTTTAACAAACAAATAAAACCCACCACCAATTCTAAAATTATAGAAAAGCTGATGTCAAAAAATGGGCAGAAGACATGAACAGATACTTCTCCAAAGAAGACATACAAGTGGCTAACAAACACATGAAAAAATGTTCATTATCATTAGCCATCAGGGAGATTCAAATCAAAACCACATTGAGATACCACCTTACACCAGTTAGAACAGCCAAAACTTACAAAACAGTAAACAGCAAGTGTTGGAGAGGATGTGGAGAAAGGGGAACCCTTTCACACTGTTGGTGGGAATGCAAGTTGATGCAGCTACTCTGGAAAACAGTGTGGAGATTCCTCAAAAAATTAAAAATAGAGCTTCTATATGACTCTGCAATTGCACTACTGGGTATTTACCCCAAAGATACAGATGTAGTGAAAAAAAGGGGCCATCTGTACCCCATTGTTCATAGCAGCAATGTTCACAATTGCCAAACTGGAAAGAGCAAAGATGCCCTTCAACAGATGAATGGATAAAGAAGATGTGGTCCATATATACAATGGAGTATTACACAGCCATCAGAAAGGATGAATACCCAACTTTTGTATCCATATGGACGGGACTGGAGATTATGCTGAGTGAAATAAGTCAAGCAGAGAAAGTCGATTAGCATATGGTTTCACTTACCTGTAGAGCATAAGGAATAACATAGAGGACATTAGGAGAAGGAGAAGGAAAAGTGAATTGGGATAAATTGGAGGGGGAGATGAAGCATGAGAGACTATGGACTCTGAGAAATAGACTGGGGGTTTTGGAAAGGAAAGGAGTGGAGGAATACGTGAGCCTGGTGGTGGGTATTAAGGAGGGCATGTATTGCATGGAGCACTGGGTGCGGTGCATAAGCAATGAATCTTGGAACACTGAAAAAATTTCAAAAAAAATTTTAACAAAGAATAATCTATATATGAAAAAATAATAATACTATGAAGTTTTATAAGGTAAAACCATAGAACTCTACCTGTCCTTCTCCATCTCCTAATCCTACTGTCTCTATGAGCCAGTGACTGTCCTAGGTCTTAGGGATATAGCAGTGGACAAGATCAAGAAAATCCTGTCCTCGTGAAGCTTGTATTCTAGCTGTATCTTTTATCCATGTATCTCAGTCATATACATGTGCTGCTTTTTATTTACATTAGACCATCTGTTTTGCACTGCTCCTCCCATAAAAGCTGTGTCACAAATCTGTGGTGGTTGCTTAGATCCTTATGACTTAGTAAAAGCTGTTTACTGGAGAACAGCATTGTGTACAAAAATTGAGTTTCCTTTCCAATACCAGATTTTCTAGCTACTTTGTTTTTTCTTTTTTTTTGCTTACATAATTAGCATACTACAATAAATTTGTTTCTAGGTGTTCCAGAAAGGTGGGTTTTGTATAAAATGAGTTTAAAAGTATTAACTGGTACCCATTATGTGTTTCATGTCATTTGTAATCAGTCAGAGAGTTGAGACTATTATCACTGGAGACATACGTAACAGTTATTGTTTCATGCAAAATTGGAGCTCAGTATAAAGTATTTATAAGCAGCTTTGGGCACAGTGGGGTTCCAGAACATCCATTTCAAAGTTCACTCCTTAATTTCCTTAGGAAGAACAAAAAGAATTGGATGAAATTACAGCAAAGAGGCAGAAAAAAGGCAAACAGGAAGAAGAGAAACCTGGGGAGGAGAAGACAATCCTACATGGTAATGTATTTTTTATGCCTCTTCATTTTCTTTTTTTTTTTTTTTTAAAGATTTTATTTATTTACTTGAGAGAGAGACAGTGAGAGAGAGCATGAACGAGGAGGTCAGAGAGAGAAGCAGACTCCCCATGGAGCTGGGAGCCTGATGCGGGACTCGATCCCGGGACTCCAGGATCATGACCTGAGCCGAAGGCAGTCGTCCAACCAACTGAGCCACCCAGGCATCCCATGCCTCTTCATTTTCTTGATAAACTTTCATATATTCGGTCTGTTATCTGTTCATATGTATCAACTGCCCTTACTAATCAGCTGCTGTACTTCACTATATTAAGAATAATATATTTGACAATTTGCTTCTCAAAGAAATTACAGCAGAGTCTTCATATTCTAATAAAGGAGAGAAAATAACATGATTAATGATCACCACGGATGATTCTTTGAAGTGCTAGTGAATTTTTTAAAATAGTAAAGAAGAAATCTGAATTGTCCATAATCTGTTCTTTCCTAAGAACAGACTCTTCCCTCAGTCACTTTACCCTTTTGTTTTTAATTTTTTAACTCTTATCTCCAGATATATATATCATTCATAACTAAGTTATACTTTAAAAGAAAAACTTTGTTTTTCATGTGAATAGACTGGAGATTCAGATTCTCAGACTAATTTTGATGTGTGGAAGAAAATGCATATTCAGGAAATGGTACTCCAAAAGGATTTATAAATATTCTAGAATGTTCCTGGTTCATTCATAACCAGTTATATTTGGAAAATTATGTAGTGATTATCAAACTGTAAAGAATAATTTAGTGCCATTGTATTGATTATTCTAAAGTTAGATCACAAATATCAAATATTTAGGTTTGATGAGTCCATATTTGGTTTCTCAAATTCCAGTTTTCTCTCCAAGGACGCAATTTAATACTAGGGTGCTTGCAGCCGTAATCAAATTAACAGCCAACAGCTACTCAGGACTTACTGTGTGGCAGGCAGGTTACTAAATGCTTTATGCACACTATGCAATTTAAGTCCCACTAGTGACTTCACTGCAAACTTTGTGTTCAAAGTGGAAAAGAGAATGGAAAAGGAACCTGGAAGGGCACAAAAGAGCAAGTCCGGGGAAAAGGATGGTTGATATTTTTGTTTTAACTTCTTTTCTATACTGTTTTGCTTCTGGGCCTTTACCAGTGACTCACAAGGCCCAAGCATTTTCTCTTCTTCCCTTGATATAATTATGCTGCAGTGAAATCTTCTTTAAATATCATTAAAATGTGTAACTAAGTAAAAGAACTATACATCTTATTTAAAGGACTGATATTCTCTGGGTATTTAGAAATTCCAAAATACTACTTCTAATTGTAAATAATAGCAGGGATTTCAAACAGCTCAATTTTAGCTGACTCTTAGACTTAACTTCAGAGTGTTGTTACCTAAGCCTTAATAAGGAACAATAGCCCTGTGAGTAAATTGTTATCATTTAAGGATACAGGTGTTATCTGTATCCCTAAGGATACAGATAGGTGTTATCTGTATCCTTAAGGATACAGGTTTATCTGGTTTAGCTTGTATTTGTTCACTGCTTTCCTTTGTCTTGTTTCAGTTAAAGAAATGTATGACTACCAAGGTAGATCCTATCTTCACATACCTCAGGATGTTGGTGTTAATCTTCGGTCGACTGTGCCACCTGAGAAGTGTTACCTTCCCAAAAAGCAAATTCATGTGTGGTCTGGACATACTAAGGTAAGCAGGTTTGTCATAGGGATTGGCCATGACATACCATTCAGAATTCAGTGTTCTGGTAGCCCAAACCTTTCCCTAGAAATTCCTGCCACATTCTGCTTTTTCTAGGGTGCAATGTCAGTGAATAATGGGTTGGTAGTAGCATCAAACATCAGTAATTTTACCTTAGCTCTTGGGATTACCATGCTTAAGAGAAGATTAGATGGTTTCTGGTTTATAAACTATGATCATATTGAGACTAAGGCAGAGGCAGGAGACTTGAAACTTCTGATGTTGATATTCCTTGTCATCTGCACTATTCCAACTGATAATTCCCAGCTTTTAGCAAAGAGCAAAGGAACTGAGTAAAAGAAGGGAGAGAGAGCATTAGCAACTTGATTGACTTAAGAATTCCCTTGGGTGAGAAAGTTGGTATTAAAGGTTAAAGAACATATCTTCAAAAGTTTAGTGTCAAAAAGGCTGTTCTTGGAATACTAACAAAGCTTATTCTGGGGCATGATTTTTGGAATGAAGAAAAAAGTAAATTAGATGGCCTAAAAATATACTGTCCTTTCCTTATGTTTCATTTCAGTTGATTGATTACTGTAATACCTTTTTATAGGGCGTCAGTGCCGTCAGATTATTCCCTCTCTCTGGCCATTTATTGCTGTCTTGTTCCATGGACTGTAAAATTAAGGTGAGTTTTCAGTAACAGAGTAGGAATGCTGCAGAGCTAGTGCTTTGGTGAAGTCTGTTTGGTTAATTATAAAGAAATTTGTGTTTGATAGGCAATTAGAGCCTAATTATTTTCTCTTAGGCTCCGTGAATACAGCCATTTATGAATTCCTTCCAAACATGTGTGGCTCTGTGGTCCAGTTGGCTAGGCTCTTTTGTAAGCCTAGATAACTGATTAGAATGTAATCAATCACTTTGGTTTTAGATACACAAATATTTAACCACTAGTAATGCATTTTTTAAGAGGTTTTGGATATGTAACTGAGTTCATTTTTTCCTCAGAACCATATGAGCTAGAGAGAACACGCATTAGAAATCCCATTTTAGAAAGTAGATAATGTAATTCACACTTTTTCTTATAAATGCAAGTAGATACCAAGTAGCAGAAACGCTCCTAGCTTCTTCTTTCAGTTTCTTTCGTCTCAGGAGGCTCCACCTTAAGTTAGATTTCTGCTATAGAGTATGTAGGGAAAAATTTACTTGCCACAGCATGTCAGCTTGAACATGGGGAAAGCTTTTTTAAAAAATTGTAAATCTGAAAGAATAGTTATCTTTTTGTGTGTCTTCTGTGTCTAGTTTGTTATGATGGTCAAGAAATATCAACTCTGTAATACTCTTGAGGCTTGGAAAGTTGAATCATTAAAATTTTGCTCTTTGTAAACAATTCATGGATATTAACAATATATGAAGGTAGCTTTTCTTGATGAGAGCAATCATTTAGGCATTTGTCTCTACTCAGTAGCTTAAAAATCAAAGGCCAAACTGTTTAGAGTGAAAACCTTTATTCCTTTCTTTTTTTTTTTTTTAAGATTTTATTTATTTATTTGACAGACAGAAATCACAAGTAGGTAGAGAGGCAGAAGAGAGAAGAGAGGAGTAGGGAGCCTGTTGCTGGGCTCCATCCCAGGACCCTGGGATCATGACCTGAGCTGAAGACAGAGGCTTTAGCCCACTGAGCCACCCAGGCACCCCCCCCCCCCCGCCATGTTTCCTTTAACTTTGACTTAATACAAGCTATGTTAGTTGAGATGAAGGTCTTAAAAAAGCCTAGTGTTCAATTTTGTTCACATGTATAAACATTTACTAGGTATCCATTACATGCAAGGGGCTGAGACTGAAAACTTATCAAGGCCCTGTCCCTGCCCTCAGGGTGATCATTTCATTATGATGTAAGTGATAGTTATAGAGTCAGGTGGAAAGCTCTGGTTTCTAAGAGGAAACGTCCTTCAGCAGAAAGGTAACTAAATAAAAAGTGGTGGGGGTGAGGGGAGCGTAGGTAATAGTAGTAGATAGACATGGCCTGAACACTATGAGTTTGTGGCTGCTGAGTCTTCAATCTGAGAGATACAGAATGGTGACAGGCATCAGCGAAGGATCAGGTGCTAGAGGTCCTTGCCTGCTATGCTGTGGGGACTGAGACTTTATCCTACTGGCACGGGTGGCCAGAGTGCTGTTTCTTTTAGAACACTTGTAACATTATTGAGGATTAGATTTGAGGCACGCAAGAATAAAGGTAGTTTTAGGAGTGCCTGGTTAGCTCAGCTGGCTAAGCGTCTGCCTTCAGCTCAGGTCACGGTCACAGGGTCCTAGGATGGAGTCTTGCATGGGATGGAGTCCTTGCTCAGCGAGGAGCCTGCTTCTTCCTCTGCCTGCCACTCCCCCTGCTTGTGCTCTTTCTCCCTGACAAATAAATAAATAAAATCTTTAAAAAAAGAAGAAAGAAGAAAGGGAGTTTTGAAGCTATTGTATGTATTAATTCACTTTAGGTGTGATGAGTATTATTAGCCTATTATACTTTAGATCATCATTTTCATATAGCTTCTATAATATTTTGTTACTTTAGAAAGTTCAAAAAAAATCTTCAGTACCAAAATGTTATAAACATGGTAGTTTTAATAACATTTAGTTCTTCTGGAAGTAGCTCGTATTACATAAATAGAAACTTTTCATCATGGAAAATATGTCAAATATAGAAAAGAATAAGAAGAAAGGGAAGATCACTTGTATCAGCTCCACCTAAGTGCTCTTGATATTTTGCTGTATCTTTGTCAGATCTCAGGAGTGTGTGTGTGTGTGTGTGTGTGTTTAATGTATGATGCCTTTGGTTAAATCCCCAGTACCCGCAGACATGATTGTTGCTCTTGATTGAAACTTGTCATTCTATGGAAGTCTTGTATTCAATTTAATATTTCTGTGTGTTTTTTTCCCCAGCTCTGGGAGGTTTATGGAGACAGACGCTGTCTGCGAACATTTATTGGTAATACTCCTTTCCTTTCTGTCTATAATCTGTTTGGAAAAACTTTTTAAACTCCATCATTGACCATAATGTTACTACACTGCTAATGAAGGGAAGTCTTCAAGGACTCGAACGGAGTCTTGAAGAGGATGTCCTTCCTTCCACATCGACGCATAGACAAAACAAGAGAGCAGAGCAGAAACGAAAGTGGTCTGAGAAAGCATGCTCTTTGGGACAGCCAGGTATAATGCAGAATTGCCAGGGGGGACATGGTGAGAGGTGCCAAGAGGGAACAGCAGTATAACCAGAAGCAGAGCATGACGGACCTTGGGTGCCATCAGTGAGGAGTGGAGAATCTATGCAGATGGCCTTGGAAAGCCTGCCATTAAACTGCTCTTGAGGAAATTGACTCGGTCCAATCTGAAGTTTACAGAGGTCACAGTGGCAGTACAACGATGTTCTGGGAGGGCAAGCCTGCAGGCAGGGAAACAAATGTCAGGGTTATGTCATTGGCCTGGATTAGAGACCATGAGAGCCTGGCCTAAAGCAGCTGATGGAGAGGAAAAGAACCGTGAAGAGTTAAAATCAGCAGGACTTAGTCACTGGATATGAGTAATAAGAGTGAAACAGAAATCTAGGGTGACTCCCAGCTGGTTGACTAAACGGGGTGCCATTGGCCATGAGAGGGGACATAAGACAATGACGACGTGTCACTTGTTAAACCTGAACTGCCTTTGGAGTATGGAGTTGCACATGTCCAGTGAGCAGTTAGCCAGGTGTTAAGCTTCGAAAAGAGGTTAGGAATCAGCAGCTAAAGCACACAAAAGAATAAGACTGAGTGAACTCCTTGAAGGAGAAAACAAGGCCAAAAAGAGAACAGCTTTGTGGCCAACTAGCCTTTTGGATAGAGGATAGTTTACTGTTTTTGTGAGATTTCTTGTGAAGGTCAGTTACGTTTCCAAATTTAACTGTACATTACTGAATTTTTGTGTGATTTGTAGTGGCTCTGTTTTTAGATTTAAGTGGGAGTCCATTCTGCATGCCTTGTTAGAATTTTGGGGCCTTGCTGAACAAATGAATACTGCCCAAGGTGCCAGAGCATTCTACAGGGAGACTCTAAGCAGCAGATGGGAACAAAATGCCTCTTGTATATATAGTGGACTTGGTCTCCATCTTGTACATATGGTGGATTTGGTCTCCATCTTGTACATGTGGTGGACTTGGTCTCCATCTTGTACGTATAGTGAACTTGGTCTCCATCTTGTACGCATAATGGACTTGGTCTCCATAGCGGACAGATGGAGAAACTATCTAACCAGCAGATAGTTTTTCAGTGGAAAACAAAATGACCAGTTTTGGAAGAGGGGACTCTTGCTGTAGAAAAGAATGCCTAATTACTGTCACACGTAGCCCGATTAGAATTCACTGGTGATGGCGGTCCAGGGCTGCTGTGTGTGGCTGACGATTTGTGCAACCCATATTCCGTCAGTCTTGGTCATGAGGGGTGGTAAAAAACAGAAGTTTCTGCTTTGATTTAGCCACATTTTATTCGTCCCTGTAACTTTCAAGAGTGGCTTGGTCTGGCAGACTGGTTTTCAAGCAAAGCACCTTTAAGTTAATTTATTGTCGAGATGGTATCTTAAAACAAGATAGACATTAATGTTAGATTCCAAAAGGTTTAGTCTCTTGAGGTTCTGAAGTCACTTCTCTGAAACCTGGTAACTTGATCACAGAAATCCGCAGGTATTGGAGAAGAACTTTGATTCCATGTACTTTAGGATTGGGTCGCTTAGTTTCACTTAGTGAATAATCTAGAGAACAAACCTCCCAAATGTCACTAGGCCTTCCTCTTTCGTTAGCAATAATTGGTCTGTTATGTTTCCTTAAATTCTTGGCTGCTTAGTCATCAATTATGTATACTGCATATTAAAAGATTTCTCTGACAAAGATCTAAATGTTAGATCTTTTCTCTTGGCTCTTACCTAAATGTTAGGCATCAGAAACACCTAGGGAGCTTTCTGAAGGAGAAATAAAAAACCACTTACGTTCCCAAGCCCACACCTACCATATTCTGCGTCAGTAAGTCAGGATAGGATTCCAGGGATTCAGACTCACAGGGTGGCTTGCAAATGCTATTTCTCTCATGGTGTTTCTGTTTTAAGAGAGAATCTTTCCCCTCACCTCCATTTCTGTTGTCCCTGCCTTAGGCCACAGCAAAGCCGTTAGGGACATCTGCTTTAATACTGCAGGGACGCAGTTCCTCAGCGCAGCTTACGACAGGTACCTTAAGCTCTGGGACACAGAGACAGGTAAGAACTCACTTATACTAATGCCAGTATGCATTTATCTTACAAATTAGCATGTATAAATCATAGAACATCGAGCATTCTTCTGTGGCAAAACGGTGCTTCTATAGCGGCTCATTCGCGTATCATCGACTGTCAGCTAATACCATGAAATGTTCATAGAGTTCAAACACAGCTACATAAGTAGCTCTTTCACTCTGAACCTTTGTTTCCATCAAATGCAACTTATAAAGCGAACATCCTGATAGGCAAGCAAATTTGAAATCTTCCGTAGATGAGTTAATTATCTTCTTGTTCCCCTCCACCACCCAGGACTCTACATTGCACATAGTAGAAGCACAATAAATGTCTGACAAACAGAATTAATTTAATTGCCCCTGTTAATTACAAAGTAAGTCTGTCTACAGACCCACGGGTCAGGTGGTTTAATGTATTCACAGACGTTAATTATTTTAGTACATTGTGGCTACTATAATTTTGCATAATTAGAGGACCATCTTTCATCTTACCAAGTTCTAAGGGTAAAGATAATAGCTAATATTTATCGAACACTTACTGTTTACCAGGCATTGTACTAGGTAGGCACTTGTATCCAGCATCACATCCAATTCTTAAAATAGCCCTATAATTACTATTATTATTACAGATGAAGAAATTGAGGCTTAAAGGGGGAGCTTTTCCAGAGCCACACAGCTCATAAGTGGCTGAACTGATTTAAACCAACGTCTCTCTGATGCCAGAGCCCCTACGCTTACCCCACAGTAGTTCTCAACTCCGGCTCCACATCATAATCACTTTCTCTCTTCTGCAGTCGATGATCCAGATTTATTTTTGAAAAAAATATTTTTAATCATAAGAAATCTGTGAAAAGAGTTTATAGTAAGGAACAAGCAGTCTGCCTTCTCCAAAATGTATTAAGTAAATGATCTCTAGATTTTAATCCCCAGGCTGTCTTTGAAGTGGTCAAATTTCTCTTCCCTACTTTAACTTGAGTCTTTGGTTTTAGGACAGTGTATATCAAGATTTACAAACCGAAAAGTGCCCTATTGTGTCAAATTTAATCCCGATGAAGATAAGCAAAATCTTTTTGTAGCTGGTATGTCTGATAAAAAGATTGTGCAGGTAAATCTTTTTTACAATATTTTTTATTAAGATTCCTATAGTTTATGTTGTATTAAGGGGATGGAATAAGGAGTGTTCACTTGTTTAGTGCTTGCTGCTAATGGTCTATTTTTAGTAGAAAACAGTCATTATGTTAGAGATCTTTTTCTTCACTTTCCATAGTTCTGATCTTTATTTTCACATCTGCTCGACTTCTGTCTTTACCTTTTCTCTTGTTTGATCTACAGTGGGACATTCGAAGTGGGGAAATTGTCCAGGAGTATGACCGGCACTTGGGGGCCGTCAACACCATTGTTTTTGTTGACGAGAACAGGAGATTTGTGAGCACATCCGATGATAAGAGCCTAAGAGTTTGGGAATGGTGAGTTTTTGTCAGTAGAATATCTGATTTATATAATTATATCAAGCAATTTAAAAATCTGTAGCCAAAGAAAAGCCTGCTAATAGGCAACCATGTGAATATTTCCACAACTATGATATCTGGCTTGCCAACCAAACTATTTTAAACATTTAAGTACCCAGAATATGGAAATAAAACTTTAGACATGCTATATTTCATAGTCTTCAAGCAGGTTATATATTTTGAGCCATTTTTCTTGCATTGGTGAAAAGTTTATATTGTGTTGCCTTTCGTTGTTTATTAGGTACTTTGTCTTTGCAAAATGACTGATGAGATGTAGGACCCACAAATGTATAGACCCTGTTATTCACCATTGGAATTAAACATTAAACCCTGACCTCAGAGTCAACCCCAAAAAAGAAAGAATACTTAAAAATCTCTTAAGTTTTTAAATGTCTACATTATGATTATTCAGTACCGAAAATGGCCCCAGGCCATCACCCATTGTGTCCTGCCATTCGTAACACATAATGGTAAAAATCAAATGTTTTATTTGTAGAATATGTTGGTTAGTTTTGCTTTCCTTGAGAGAGAAAGGAAAACTTTCCTAAAGAAATACTAAAACTGGTTTCACTAAGTATCATAGATAGTGTTTTTTCATTTATTTATGAAGAAATATGTAAGAGTCTTTTTGTTCAAAGGAATGTTTGGATGGCGCCCAGCTCGTTTTTATAGTCCGTTACGAAACACAGCTCAGCCGTGGTTACAGCCTTGCAGGGCCTAAAAAGTGTGACTTCCCACCCCGGAAGATGCTCTGCTCTAAGAAGTAGGAAGCCAGGAGTTTGCTTCTGAAACTGAGTCTCTCTGGGAAACTAAGCAGGTCCCTAACCCTCGTCAGGAAAATTTGGGTAATTGAAGGTTTCGTGTGATTGAACCGCAGTTTGTCCCCTGCTCACCACCAGTAAACCTCCTCAGACTGCCCCCACTCGTGGACAGCCAGCTGTGTACTCTATCCACAGTTTTTTTTTTTTTTTTTTTTTTTTTTTTTTTTTAAAGATTTTATTTATTTATTTGACAGAGAGATCACAGTAGGAGAGAGGAAGGGAAGAGATCACAGAGAGAGAGGAAGGGAAGCAGGCCCCCCGCTGAGCAGAGAGCCCGATGCGGGACTCGATCCCAGGACCCCGAGATCACGACCTGGGCCGAAGGCAGCGGCTTAACCCACTGAGCCACCCAGGCGCCCTCTATCCACAGTTTTAATGTCATCCTTAAAGTCCAAGATTTGAAACTTTCTCATAACTAAGATCTTTTTTACTTCAGAAATGATGTTACATGCCAAGAATCCCATACGGACCTCAAGTTTTATATGAGCCGCCTTACATTACTTGCACCATAGTCTGAAGCATAAACATATCCGTGTACTTGTTTTGTTTATAGACAGTTTGATTATACTTAAACTTTCAGATGTTTCTATCTTCAGATGATATTTCAGCTCCATTTTAAAACGTGGACTGGTTTAAACAAAATTGGTAAATATTTAAATGAAGCAGCAGTTACAGGGCTCTAAGAACACCTGCGTGTGCTTTCGAAATTAGAACATTGGTCAGCGAAATATGACCAGCAAAAAAAAAAGTACAGATCTTTCACCTTGGTTAAATTTATTCCCAAGTATTTTCTTGTTTTTTTGAGGCTATTACAAATGGGATTGTTTTCTTAATTTCTCTTTCCAAGAGTTCATTGTTAGTGTCTAGAAATGCAACTGATTTTTTAATACTGAGTTTGTATTCTGCAACTTCACTGAATCATTTATTGGCTCTAACAGTGTGTGTGTGTGTGTGTGTGCGCGCGCGTGTAAAATCATTAGGGTTTTCTATATATAATACTATGTCATTCGCAAACAGAGACAGTTTTACTTCTTTGTTATTTGGATGCCTTTTTCTTCTGGCCTGATTGCTCTGGCTAGGACACTCAGTACTACATTGACTAAAAATGGTTAGAGCAGACATCCTTCCTGATCCAGAGTAAAAGCTTTCAGCCGTTCACATTTAAGTATGATGTTAGCTGTGGGCTTGTCACATGTGGCTACGTTCCCCCTGTACCCAGTTTATTGAGACTTTTTATCATGAAAAGATATTGAATGTTGTCCATTTTTTGAGATTATTGTATGATGTTTTTTATCATTCCCATCTGTATTTCATTGATTTGTATATATTGAACCATCCTTGCATCCCAGGGATAAATCCCACTTGATCTTGGTATGTGATTCCTCTAATGTACTGTGGAATTCAGTTTCCTAAAATTATACTGAGTACTTTTTTTTTTAAGATTTTATTTATTTGACAGATCACAGGTAGGCAGAGAGAGAAGGGGAAGCAGGCTCCCCGCTGAACGGAGAGCCCGATGCGGGTATCAATCCCAAGAGCCCAAGATCATGACCTGAGCTGAAGGCAGAGGCCTAACCCACTGAGCCACCCAGGCGCCCCTGTACTGAGTATTTTTGCACCTATATTCATTAGGGATGTTGGCCTATAGTTTTCTTGTAGTGTCTTTGTCTGGCTTTGGCATCAGGGTAATACTGGCCTTGTAAAATGAGTTTGGAAGTATTCCCTCCTCTTCTGTTTTTTTGGGGGGAAGAGTTTGAGAAGGATTACTGTTAATTCTTCTTTAAATGTTTATTGTACTTCACCAGTGAAGCCATCTGGTCCTGGGCATTTTTTGTGGTTTTTGATTACTGTTTCAATCTCCTTAGTTATCATTGGTCTGTTCAGATTTTCTATATCTTTATGAGTCTGTCTTGGTAAGTTGCATGTTTCTAGGAATTTATTCATTTCTTCTAGGTTTTCTAATTTGTTGGTATATAATTGTTCATAGTAGTTTCTTGTGACCATTAGTGCTTCACTGTTATCAGTCATAATGTCTCTTTCATTTCTGTTTTTGAGTTTTTCTCTTTTTTTCTTAGTTTAGCTAAATGTTTATTTTCTTTTTTTCAGAAAACCAGCTCTTAGTTTCATTGATCTTTTCTATTATCTCTAGTCCCTATTTCATGTGTTTTCTCCCTGACATTTGTATTTTTTTTCTTTCTGCTAACTTGGGTCTTAGATTGTTCTTCTTTTCCTGGCTCTTGGAAGTGTAAAGTTAAGTTGTTTATTTGAAATTCTTCTTCTTTAATGTAAGTATTTATCAGTATAAACTTCCACTGGCTTTTGCTGCACCCGTAAGTTTTGGTATGTTGTGTTTCTGTTTCATTTGTGTCAAGATAGGTTTTGATTTCCCTTTTGTTTTCATCTTTGACCCATGTTTTGTTTAGTAGTGTGTTGTTAATCTCCACATACTTGTACATTTTCCAGTTGTCTTGTAATTGATGTCCAGTTTTCTACCTTTGTGGTCAGAAAAGATGCTTGATATGATTTCAATCTTAACTATATTAAAGATAGTCTTGTGGCATCATATATGATCTATCCTGGAGAATATTTCATACGCACTTGAGAAGAATGTCTATTCTTCTCTGTTTGGTGGAATATTCTATATACATCAGTTAGGACCACCTGGTTTAATGTGTCATTTAAGTGCAATGTTTCCTTATTGATTTTCTGTCTGGATGCCCTGTCTGTTGTTGACAATGGAATATGGATGTCCCCTGGTATTATTGTATTGCTGGCTATCTATTTCTCCGTTCAGATCTGTTAACATTTGCTTTATGTGTTTAGGTGGTCTGATGTTGGGTGTATAAATACGTGTATTTGTTATATCTTCTTCATGAATTGATGGCCTTCTTTGTCTCTTATTGTAGTTTTTGGCTTAAAGTCTATTTTGTTTGATACAAGCATAGCAACTACCCTGGCTTTTAGTTTCCATTTTCATGGGATATGGTTTTTATCCTTTCACTATCAGTCCTTCAAACTGAAGTGAGTCTCTTATACACAGTATATAGTTGGGTCTTTTTATTTTCCATTCACCTAACTTGAGTCTTTTGTAAATTTAGTCCATTTACATTTGAGGTAATTACTGAGAGGTCTGGACTTCTACTAGTGCCATTTTGTTCATTGTTTTCTGCTTGTTTGTAGTTCCTTTGTTCCTTTCTTTCTTCCTCTCTTCCTTTGTGATTTGATGATTTTTCTATAGTAGTATGCTTTGATTTTCTTCTGTTTCTCTTTTGTGTATCAGTAGGTTTTTGCTTCATGCATACCATGAGGCTTACATAAAATATGCAGGTCTTGCATTCTTAATCATATGGCTGGTTAGTTAGATGATGAAGGGTCTGGTGGGGAGAGAAGGTAACTTGCATCCAGTTTAGTGAGTCAGAAGGAAACGTGAGCATCAGTCTTGCTACAGAGCCAAATAGGAAGCAAAATCACCTCGGGATCCCTAGAGCTGACCACATACATCCGTCCGTGAAGGTGATTCCTAGTGTTACTGGCAGCTTGCAGAAAGGGAGGCCCTGACCACCTCAAAGTGAAAATTGACCCCAACAGTAGGAAAATTCTTATTACTAGGACCCTCAGATGGATGATGTTTGCCAAACTTTCACACCCTATGCCTGCTAAGAGTAGCACAATGATACAAGAAAACAAACTAAGGGAAACCTGGTTTTCATAAACAATGCTATATTATTAAGATTATTAGACGATTTTAAAGGAGAATAAGAGATTATCATTAGATATTGAACAGTCTGGTATGCTAATTGGCTGGATTCATGAGATATCATAGACATGTTTTTTCCCAAAGGTATTTATTATATTAAAATATTTTTAGAAGAAATTTTGACAGATGTTGATCCTACTGTTTATCTTGTATCTTTAAAGTTTCATAGATTTTTTTTTAAAGATCTTATTTATTTATTTGACAGAGAGATCACAAGTAGGCAGAGAGGCAGGCAGAGAGAGGGTGGGGGAAGCAGGCTCCTCACTGAGCTTGAAGCGGGCCTCGATCCCAGGACCCCGAAATCATGATCTGAGCCGAACCCAGAGGCTTTAACCCATTGATCCACCCCGGTGCCCTAAAATTTCACAGATTTTTATTAAGGTTTTTTTTCAAAGTGTTCATTTCCAGATTGAAGATTATATGTAAGATATAAATTACTAGCTTATCATACTGAATTAGTTTCTAATGAGAAAATAGTGTTGTGTTTATTAAATGTAACTATGCCCAGCAGACATTTTCACTAGCAGTTAACAATGTTCACAGTGTTCAGACCCATTTCTTGTTCTAGACCTCACTGTATTGAGTCCTTGAAATAAGGGATCTGTGTATAGTCTTTTGTTTGTTTGTTTACTTTTAGGAAAACATTGATTGATCTGAACGTAGACTCTGGTTAATTTAGAAATGCTCTTCTGTTTTAATCTATGTTATTGATTATTATTGGAAAATAATTTTATATGAGGAAAAAACAGTTGAACCTTTTTCATACTGAGGTTCTTTTCAGTACATGTGGGTTATTTTGAATGTCACTTCTCTTTGGTATTTTAGAGAGGAATAAAGGGTTGGAAATTTGATAAATGATACTGTTCCCCAGGTTACACCTAAAAATACTTTGTTCTAACCAACAGCCTCATAGAAGTTTTTTCTAATCATTTGCTTCTTCTGGATGGGTAGATAGATGGATAGAAAATATCCTTATGTAAAGGCAAATTATTATTATAATTATTGTTATTCTAACTAATCAAAGCTTTGGAACTTGAACCATAGTTAGAAAGTGATAGTGCTGCTTGATATTCTGTTATTGAGCAGATTTCCACATGTTACTCTGTGAAAAAACATTTCTGGTCACTCACGAAAAGCAACAAGACCAAGATCCTTCAGAATTACTAAAGAGATTTTTTTTTTTTTTTAAATCATGGAGAATATTAAAAACAAAAAGGCATTTGGAACTTTTCACGGTTCTAGGTGACTAGTTTTGGATTTTTGTTGTCTTTGTTTTATTCTTTGTGTCACTCATATAAGAATTTCTTTAATGCACTTTTCTCCTGCACCATATACATGTAGAATAATAGAAGATGCCCCAGTGCCTGGGTACCAGGTACCCAGGGAAGGAAATCTCCCTTACCCATTCAGAAATCTCATTACTTCCAGATGGGCTCTGCCTGCCTGCAGATCCCTGTACAGCTTTGCCCACTATCCCCTTGCACTGCCAAAGCCTCTTTAACCCTCTCACCTGCTTGCGGAGTTAACAAGTTAAGGCTGACTGGCAGGTAAACTAAGAACACCTCCCTCCCTGTAGGCTTGCCTCAGACATCTTGCTGCTGCCTACCACGGTACATTCTTGGATGAGTTCATTGTCAGAGAACTTCAATCACAGACATTTTTTTTTTTTAACATAAAGACCAAAGTTTAAGTCAAATAGAGTTGGAAAACTAAGTCACTAACACTGTTATAATTATCATGGAAAGGCACTTGTGAAGTACAAGACTAGTAATAGGCAACAGGAGGCCATTTTGTGATTTTTTTTTTTCCTTCCTCACAGGAAGTCTCATGAAAGGTTAATTAAATATATAATCTCAAGAATATCTCTTTAGTTTAAGAGAGAACTCTTCCAAAGGTACTTTTTTAGAAATTACTTAATTCTGAGAAGCTGTTTTTTAAATTTTAGGGACATCCCTGTGGATTTCAAGTATATAGCAGAGCCCAGTATGCACTCGATGCCTGCGGTGACTTTGTCTCCAAACGGTGAGTGAGTAGGAAGAATGTGGTTTTAAAAGAGCCTCTAAGACAAAGTGTGATTTCTGTATTCAAAAGAACTTTGGCCGTTTCCTCCTAGGGGAAGTCTGTCACAGGGCCATACTTGTATAAGGAAACCTTTTCGATATTAAAAATAGTCACTGGTTTTCATCTGTGAGTCACCTCACCCATTCTCTTGTTTTTAAAAATAATAATAAAGAGAAGGAGGAGGAGGAGGAGAAACAGTGAACTGCAGCTAACGCTGACGGAACATTCCATCTGAGACTCAGGGTTTTTTTTGTTGTTGTTGTTGTTGTTGTTTTTAAATAATTCTCCTTCCAGCAGAATCATGTTCAATCATTTAGTGATTTTATTGTGAGCTCTTTTTCTTTCAGAGGATAGACAATTTTGATCTTGTTCCCCATAATAAGAATACTTTAGCAATTTACTGTAAAAGATGTTCTCAGGCACAATAAAAAAGATAAATCCAGCTACGACTGTTTTCTGTTCAATAGAGCATCGCCTTCTAAGTACGAAGTAATTTATACTGCAGATATCCTGACCGTGTACTGACTCAGCCCTGTCCATGAGGGTGTTGGAGGAGACGGTCTGATGTCTGGGCAGCACTGTCCCCGAGGCCCCTGTTAACTCCCATAGCTCCTGTGAGTGTAGAGCAAGGAAGAGGCGGCAAGAAATCCTTTGCTCTTCCATCCAGGCGTCTGCCACCGGCAGATCAGTGATCATTTTTGTCAAGCACCCTATGATTTTTATGAGAAGAGCCACCTAACTGGGTCTGATTTTGATAACCACCACGTTGTATACCATCACATTTGTCTCTCTCTACACCTTATGTAGTAATTTTTACACTCCCTGTTACAAATATTGTGCCCATCTTGAACAAGATCATCTTCCCTCTCAGACTGAATATTGTTAAGAGCATTCCCTTCCTTAATAAGTGTGCAAGTATGTCGGATGCAAGAAGATAACTGCAGTTTGGGCTCTAGAGACTTTGGTGAATCTTGGGTAGATAAAAGCAGTTTGGCCTTTCAGGAACAGTTCCGATACCTCTTTTTTGTATGGTTTTATTTAATAATCCTAGGTTTTCTTACCTAGCATTAATCTTTCCTTTTCCCATAATTAACACAGATAAGTCTCTTTTCCCCCGTGGTTCTCTTGTCTGTGCTTACTCCTAAAATTAATTTCATTTCATAAAATTTTCTTTAGTGTTGTTCATGCTAAACTCAGAATTTCTGCATATCCTTATTCAAACAAAAAAGGCTTTTATATGAAGAGTGCTCAATGATATGGGATTATTTGAGCGAAATCCATTACTTCTTTATATATAAATCCCTCTTGTCAGTGACAAATTTGTAACACTTTATAGCTGGTATGGTAAATTCATTTTCCTATTATTATAAAGCAATTGGGAACAAAAGAATATTAACATCTGAACAGACTGAAAATAAAAAGTCTTTTCAGAATTTTCAGTCTTGGTCTAACATGTCTCATTTATTGAATTCACAGGGAAATGGTTAGCCTGCCAATCGATGGACAACCAAATCTTAATTTTTGGAGCACAGAACAGATTTAGATTGAATAAGAAAAAAATTTTTAAGGGCCATATGGTAGCAGGTTATGCTTGTCAGGTGGACTTTTCACCAGACATGAGGTAAGTTTAAATTTTCTTTTATATTCTCGCATTCAAATGTGATGACATAAACCAATGTCGTACAAATAGTAACAGTTTAAAAATCACTGTCCCATACGTAATCGCATGATTACTATGCAGATTGTCACAACGTCTGATGGAAGGACAAGAACAAGTTATGAAAACTACATTTAGCTTTTTTAAGTTCTTCAGTGGGTCTCTTTATCTTGCTTAGTCTTGTGCCCTTTAACCACAGCATAAGTTGCTGTCCATACAGTCTATGCCATATTTTCTCTCTGCTTTTCTGTAATTACTAGATGGCTGTGATCAAACGCTGGCAGAATTAATTCTGTACTGCAGTGTTGTCATTAAAAACTTCCTGCAGGGGCGCCTGGGTGGCTCAGTGGATTAAGCCGCTGCCTTCGGCTCAGGTCATGATCTCAGTGTCCTGGGATCGAGCCCCGCATCGGGCTCTTTGCTCGGCGGGAGCCTGCTTCCTCCTCTCTCTCTGCCTGACTCTCCGCCTACTTGTGATCTTTCTCTCTGTCAAATAAATTAATAAAATCTTTAAAAAAAAAAAAAAATCTTTAAAAAAAAAATAAAATAAAAAAATAAAAACTTCCTGCAGCTTTTCTATGGTGAGACCTCAAATCCAGCTCTTGAGTCTTTCTAGGCTGCACTGTTTGTGAAACCCAGAGAAAGTCTCTCTATGAGTAAAACTCTGCATTCATTCTCTCATTCTTAACTAAAATATATAAGGAGAAGTAATCCAGAAGTCTGTGTAACCTTGTATATTTAGGATAGGAATTGTGCCGTAGACTCCTGCCTCCGAGTTAGTCTTAAACATTTTCAGAAGTGTTGAAGCCAAAAAGTAATTATGAAGGTGGTTGAGTCCAATTACAGTAGGATAGGTGTCCCCTGCGTGATGTGAGGCCGGTTGCCCTGCACTGTTTCTCTCTAAAGAGTGATTGGATACTGCTTCTCTTGTGGCCCTGGGTTTCCCAACCTTCCAGGTTAATCCATTTTTTACTCACAGATTGGTAGCTCGATGGGGAGAGTGTTTGGGTAGAAGTTTAAATCATAGACTGCTTTAAGCTCTACTCTGTTATTCTCACTGAGCATTGTGTGTTCACACTGACTTATATTACCATGAAAAAGATAAACTCCCTGTTTCTTATCCATTTTGTCAGTTTAAGGTGAATTTAACAATTTAATCAAGGTGAATTTAACAATTTGAATTTATTTCTCTTCCCATTCTAGCTATGTGATTTCAGGAGATGGCAATGGAAAATTGAACATCTGGGACTGGAAGACCACAAAACTCTACAGTCGATTTAAAGCTCATGATAAAGTGTGTATAGGGGCAGTGTGGCATCCTCATGAAACCTCTAAAGTCATAACGTGTGGTTGGGATGGTCTCATTAAGTTGTGGGATTAATGAGACTAATCCTTATCTAGGGTCATTTTTGATCCAATATCATATTTAACTATATTTAATTATTAAATGTGTTGGATGACAACTTGATTTACAAATTAGGATTTCCTTACATGGCCTTATGAAATTGACCCATTGTTTAAAAATTTTTTTTGGTAAATTTGGCTCACACAATTTCATTGGCAACTTCATTTTGTTCTTTATAGATGTTATTTATACAGAAATGACCATTGGCTTTCATTGTGGTGAGTAGTAGTTGTTGGCAGGCAGTCTGGGTTTAACCACCCCCCCCTTGACATACCGAAAGGATCTCTTTGGGGTTGAGGAAGAATCCCTGGTGGATTGGGGGTAATATAATTAATGACAGATAATTCTGAAAGAAGGTAAAACCATGCACAATTACTGTTTCCATTATTTTTGGTGGGTCAAGTTCAGATCTTTGGATTCAAGAGTTCTATTTTTTATGACATATATCGTATGTTTACTTGTAAGGCAGCAATCTTCTCTGACTGCAGTGTTTCTTTAACTATTAAACAATGGAAAATAAACAGTCCAGAGTTTTTTTCCTTGGCTTTCTTCCCAGTCAGTATAGACAGGACTATATGTTATAAGAGAATTATGTTATTTTTGAAAGTGAAACTCAAGAGAATTGAGTCAAGACTTTGAGTTTTATTTGTATTTACTATCTGTAAGGACCTGGCTACACTTCCAGAAATCAGGGTCTCCTAGGTCATCGATTCATAGATGTTACTACTGAAATACTCCTCATAGGAGATGGGGTATGAGGGCGTCGTCTAAAATGTCAACTTGTAATTTCTTTGAAGTAGTGTGTTTGATCTTTAAAATTATTCTGATTTTGCTTATGAATATATGCAACAGAACTTTTTAGGAGTAGAAAAATTTTTAACTTCTCTCCGAATCTTTGAATAAAATTGACACTCCAGGAAAATGGCTGTCATTCCCCAGTTTGAGAAGCAATAACTAGTTGGTTTAAAAAAAAAAATGTTTAAGAACTTGGATTGTGAAATCAGAATAGCCTCTTGAATAGAGTAGCTAACAGCACTTTGGTTGACAAGCCATTTCTCCTGTTTTGTTACAAATCTCTGTAAGATATGTGAATATTTGAATGTGCTTTGAAATATTTCAGTACCATGCTTAAAAACATTGGTTCATAGCTGCTCAGAGTGCTGACTTAGAGACCAAAATCATGTTGAATGTTGATATCCTAAGGGCACTGGGCTCTCGAGAACGATTCGTGCTCCTTGTGCTTAAGGACTTCCATTTTCAAAAAATTAACTTTTAAAAAGGCCCGGTATAGATGACCTGGCACTATGGCCACATATAAATAAATTTCAAAGAAGATAGAAAAAGAGAATAAAAAATGGTAAGACATGTTATTTTGGGGCACACAGACACTCAAAGAAATACGAACACACTGCCCGGCCTCTGCCTTTGTGTATCTGCCAGTAAGAGTGGCTGCCCTTCCCAAAGAGGAAGGAATTCACACAAAACCTTTTCTTTAGTCCCAAACCACTGGTTTTAACAAATGTGAATGATTGAATTGTGATGGGACAGAAAGAATTAATCATACATTTAAGCAATCTTGTTCAGCATCAGTATTGTATATGTTACAAATCATAATTTCTAAATCTGGGTTTATTTTATTGTGTTTTTGACTGTTTCTAAACTAAGTAACTGTATATAAAAGTTGTCTCTTTTTAAAAAAAAATCGTATTTTTAAATAAAGCATTTTTTTCTAGAAAGTGTTATCAAAATTTTCATTCTTAGTCTTAACTGTTGAGACAACAGCTTAAACCATCTGCAGATTTTAAATGGTCATTTTTATTTTATGGGGAGAAATGCTTTTAGAAGTGGGGATGATATATGAATATGGTATATGAGTGGATTTATTCTAGTTAATATCAGAAATACGGGGCGGCGCGCTGACAGCACACAGATTAAGTCTAACACATTCCGTATTTGTTCACTCAGTGGTGGCACTGAGTTATGACTGCACCCATTTCAGAGTATACAAATAAGTGAGGTTCTTTTCCAGCTTAAAAAAGTCTCAAGATTGTGTTATTGGAATTAAGTGGTTACCTTCTGGCCCTTTTTCCTCACTGCAGCTTTTTGATCACACCCAGATTTCCCTCCTAAAGGTTAGCATAAAAGTGATGCTTTACTGAAAGTGTTAATCAAATAAATATTTAAATATTGAAGCAGAAGCTGGGAATATTTTGTCCTTATGAGGAGACAGTTTTAAGATAAGGAACAGGAAACAGTATCAAACAGGCACTTCTCTAAGTAAATAAGTATAGAGTGATTTTTGACGAAGCATTGTGAGGCTGGTTGATGCCCTTATTGGCATATTTATAAATTACCAGAAGGAAATTGACAGTGAAATATTAAACTCTTGAATGACAGCCGTAAGGCCTGCAGCACCACCAATGATTATAGAAAGCTTTCCTTGAAGTCTCAGTGTAGACTGAGAACCCTCTACATGAGAATCACCTAGAGATGATGGTGTTGCTCGCTGAGATACAGAAGAGGAGAAGAGAGAGTAGTTGGAAGAGCCATCATGAAATGAGGTATGAGGAAGGCACATGCGAAGTGCCATCCAGTCAGTGTGGGTTTCAGGGTGAGACCTAGGGAACGCCGATGCTGTGTGCCATCAAAGATGCATGTTTTCCACATACTGACATCTCTGAAATAGGGCTGTGTCTTAAAATCAGTGCTGTGTCATGGTTTAATTGGCAGCGTTCTCTCTTAGTGGATCATACAGTAACTGATGAAATACAGTAGAAACAAGGCAGGTGCGAGGGGACCTATGAAGAAGAGATGATCCAGTAGAAAGACGTTTCTATCACAGCATGTGACTCCAAATTCGTGAGAGCCCATAGATTTGCAGAGAACACCCATGTTCTCAAATGTTCTCGCTTTGATCAATGGGTAAATAAAACAAATGAACCAACAAAAGAACGCCATTGGGAAATATAAAGATATTTATATTAATATATATTTGAATGTATATTAATGTGAATATACCGAAAAAGCTGTATGTTCATTCACTGGGTCAAACTCAGCACTTTAGCAAGGTCCCCAGTTGACCTTCACACTAAGGAGGAGAACCAGTGCAGCAGAGTCTGAGTTTGTCTTAAGTATTTCAGAAATGGCACTGTTTGGTACATGTAAGAGAAATTTTGTTAGCCAGACATAAATACATGCGTAGTGTGCGTGTACATTTAGGTATGTGTATATATATGCATGTAAAGATATGTATACACATTTTCTGTATTTATATGTTCGTAATCATTTTAATAATTGTGGAAACAGCTTTCTCAACCTAAACACTGTCATTTTATCTGGAACTTAAAGGAAAAAAAGTTGCAGCTTAGAACCAGAGTCCTTAGAGGGGCTTTAGTTTTAGTGACAAAGAAAGAGCAAACTCCTCTGCCTGTACAGCTTCCTGTAACTGCAATCACAATCTTTAGGGGAATTTTCTAGCTCCCCACATCCTATTCTTCACTCTTCAGCATTTGCGATCTGAGGGACTGACTCAAATCTCAAACATTTTTTAAGTACACATTCCAGGATAGTGCTAATAGAAAATGTGAGCCATTTGTGTAATTTTTTTTCATGTGTACAATTTTTAACTTTCTAATGGCCACATTAAAAAAATGGGATATTAATTTTAATAATACATTTCATCTAATATAATATATCCAAAGTATTAGTTCAACATTCAGTTATCTTTTTAAAAGATCGATTTAGGGATGCCTGGGTGGCTCAAGTCAGTGAACATCTGCCTTCAGCTCAGGTCATGATCTCAGGGTCCTGGGATCAAGTCCTGCATCAGGGACTCCACTTCTCTTGCTCAGCAGGGCCCCTGCTTCTCCCTCTGGCTGCTACTCCCCCTGTTTGTACTCTTGCCTTATTTCCCTCTCTCTCTCTCTGGAAATAAAATCTTTTTTTAAAAAATATTTATTTATTTTATTTTAGCGCAAGCTGGGAGGGAGGGCCAGAGGAAGAGGGGGAAGGAGAATCTCAAGCGGACTTCCCACCGAGCATGGAGCCTAATGTGGGACTCGATACCAAGATTCTGAGATCATGACCTGAGCTGAAATCAAGAGTCAGAAGCTTAACCGAGACACCCAGGTGCCCCTCAATTATTTTTTAAATAAATATTTTACTTTCCTCATACTAAAGTCTTTGAAACCTGGTATGTATTTCACACATTAACAGCATGTCTCAATTAGACACTAAATATTCATCAGATAATTTTGCCTGTTTCACACTAAGTCGATGTACCAAGCCCAAGCTGTTGCAAATATATCAGAGCTTTCTAGTAACTGAATCAGGTAGATGTTTCTAAATTAAGTTAATTAAAAGTAAACAATTTAAAATTCAGTTCCTCTGTCACATTAGCCACATTCTAAGTGCTCAGTAGCGACCTGCGGCTAATGGCTACCATATTACATGAAATGGGTCTAGCACCGCTTTATATACCCATGGCTCAAATATTCAACTAAACTGCTTTATCTTCGGAAAGGAATCAAAGGTTCAGACTACTCAAAATACATTAAGAATATAAATTTTTCTCTGCTTCATTTTGGGTAGTTTCCTCAGGTTTATCTTCCAGTTTGCTTTGCAATCTCTTCAGCTGTGTCTAATCTGCCGCTTAATCCATTAAATGTATTCCAGTGACTTTCCCTTTCTGGAAGTAGTTTTATAGATTTTTATATCTACCCGTTCTTCATATATCATTTTCTTAAGGTTTCTATATAGTCTTTCATGCCTTTAATCATTTTAAACAATTGGTATTATACTTTAAGACTTGTTACATCAAGTGCTTGAGCTGAAAACCCTAGCATTTACCTCATGGTGGGCCACTACCTTGTCAGTTGTAATTTTCTATCAGGCGTTCATCTTAAGCAGTTCTTGCTTTTTCTTTTTTGAAGAAATCTTTGTAGCCTAAGTTGAAGAGTACCTTCACAGTGGTTTTACATTCATTTCTGCCATACACCCTTATGTTTCACTCCCTCGGTTTTTTATCTTCATTTCTCAGCTTACGGTTTTCCTCCCCATGAGATTAATATAAATTCAACTCCTCAAGCAGACCAGAGGTTTCAAATTCTCATGGGAAACTTGTAGTTCCTCCCAGAGCTGCAGCAAGGATAGGCTTTCTTGTGTTGGGGTTTGGGGATGAGGGCGGTAGGTTTTTTTTAGGGCTCTTGCATTGAGGTCGTGTAGCCCTCCCAGGGCCCACTGCGCAGGTGTCTCTATGCCAGTCCTTTCCACCTTATCTCTGGTGCTGTAGGCCTCTAGCTCGGCTGGTCCACTAACCCCTTAGGACTCCTGCTGAGTAGGTTCCTGCTCTACCTGTCTGGGTCTAGGCTCCCTCTGAGCTTTGTATGTATGAAGATTTTTCCCTCTTGGGCATTCTGCCATACATGTGAATGTATATGTACATATGTGTGTGTTGTGTACACACATGCATGTTCACACATGCACATACAGAAGGATCACCACATATATACACACTTAATCTAGTATCTTCAGATAGTGCCACTTCATTAGGATATTCTGTAAACAGTTGTATAAACCAGTATAGTCTGAAACACTCCATTTTTAGAACCCTGTGAGTTTAAGCATATTATCCGAAGAGGTACTTGGCCTGAGGGCACTTCATTTGACTGTAGAGCCATCATCACGAATTCATTCCTCTGTTATCCAGGCCTTTTCTTCTGAATAAGCACATCATTTGGATTCTTCTAAATTTATCCCAAGGCTTCTCTTCATAGCACACAAATCAAGAAATTACCTTGCCACTGTCTGAGCCTTCTCCAATCACAAAAATCTTAGAATAATGAGATTTTCAAGATGGAAGAAACCTCAAAAATCAAATATTCCAACCTCAGATAAGCAAATAGGCCAATAAAGGTGATAGTTTGCTCGATGCCACACAGCTAGTCAGTGACAGCAGCACAGTCTTTCTCCTTTCATCCTACTGTTCTGCCTCCTCCCCATAATCGACTTAGTTGTGGATTTTTTAAACTGTCATCTTTGTGGCATAGCCTTTGTGGCTTCCAGCTTGCTGTCTCCGAGTGAGGTAGTTCAAAAGAAACACTCCGCTGTTGAGACTGTGTTTCATCCTTTAGTAAAACAGAACCTAGTGAATGGCATTTTCTTCGTCTCTCCCATTAGAGTTGGGCCCCATCAGTGTGCCCACGGGAATGTTGCTTGTTTTAAGAAGAATTAATTATTGTTTTTCCCCCAAAGATTGATTTATTTATTTGAGAGAGCGTGCGTGCGTGCATGTGCACACACACACACACACATGCACAGTGGGGTGGAGAAGAGGGAGAGAGGATCACAAGCAGACTCCGTGCTGAGTGGGGAGTCTGCCACGGGGTTTAATCCTACAACCCTAAGATCACAACCCTAGCTGAAACCAAGAGTCAGATGCTCAACTGACTGTACCACTCAGATGCCCCACAAAGCATTAATTTTAATGAAACTAGCATTTTTCCATATAGTGTTAAAATGTGACATTAAACTCACTTGATTTATTTTCCTTAAGGACAGAAACATAAAGAATTTCAGTATCTTCTAAATTTAGGCAGTTTAAGAATACATTGGATAGGGGCGCATGGGTGGCTCAGTGAGTTAAGCCTCTGCCTTTGGCTCAGGTCATGATCTCGGGGTCCTGGGATCTAGCCCTGCATCAGGTTCTCTGCTCAGTGGGGAGCCTGTCCCTTCCTCTTTCTCTGCCTGCCTCTCTGCCTACTTGGGATCTCTTTCTGTCAAATGGATAAATAAAATCTTTAAAAAAAAAAATACATTGAATCTTTGGGTTATGATTTCATGTGGTAAGTCAAGTTCAAATACCTCTTTCAATAAGAAAAAGACATTTTTACATAAAGTTAAATGTGTTTTTGAACTCACAAAGAAGCGGCAGTTGGCTAATACGAAAAGAATTATGTTATTGCTTCAAAGGCAAACATAAACTTATCTCCAGCTGAAAAGAACAATTATATTAATGGAGCCTGGAGGTATTGTTGTGTTGTCAAGAATAATAATGTTTTAATGAGGGTTTCACTTTTAATCTGACAAAATGCAATGATAAGACGAGCTCCCTGGTATTAACCAAAGCTTTGCAAAACCCAAACATGTAATACTTGGGAGATACAGATCTTATACTGTATTTACTGTATCTAAGATCATATAGCCAAGGCAGAGAGGGCATACGTGAATAATTCACTTGGACTAAACACTGTAAACTCATGGATTTACTTTTGTTCTACCCTGATACAGATGGGTGAATTTTAACATATTTGCTTACTTCTCCCTAACTTTCTTCATTTTAACACATCAAATAGTTGCAAATATTTATGCGATAACCTGTTCAAGCTGCCATCAGATACAATCGCTCAAAGAGAAGGCAAAAGGGAAATTCCTTTCCTTTGAATTTAATCTTGAATTGTGACAGAGTTTGCACCAAAAGGTGATTTCTGAATCTCTGACATAGCTCTTTTATGTCTTTCACCTAAATAAGGTTTTTTTAAAATCATTTGAAGAACATTATTAAATTCATATTTTCAGATTCACTTACAGGCATTGGTCTGCTAAGATGAGGCTCGTGAACCTGCAGGTCAAAACTGGCTTGAAAACACAGGAAACACAGTGCATTTCCAAGTGACTGGGCCCTTTCTAAAACCCAAGAGGAAAGTGCCACATAGTGGGACAAGCCAGGGCCAAGAGCTGCTTCCAGGCCTCGCAAGAGCTTTTCTGGCAACCTGAAATATTGACAAAGAAGTCACTGGGCCCCCCATCCTTTCAGGAAGTTTCCATTTGGCAGGCATATTTTAATTAAGTAGATTGCTTAAACGAAGCTTGCATGCTACCAAAACGTCCCAAACTCTAACAGATCGGCAGGTCTGATGTTAGTGTGTTAGTGTATTTGTAGCTTCCCTCCCCTCTCCCAATTTACTAGTAAGGAAGTAAAAAGTCCTTTGGGCCTGGTATCTCAATGTCTGTTAGAGACTGTGGTGGCCGCACAGCGGAGGGAAGGGGACCTACCCAGCCTCTGGATCTGAAATCTAGAGAGCGAATCCCTACTGTACCATCTACTAGTGGCAGCATCTGCATAAGCTACTAACCCTCTCAGAGTTTCCTCACCTGTGTAATGGGGCAAATTACACCTTTGTGCAGGGTTGCTGGGAGAACTGGGAACCCTCTGTGCACAGTGCCGGGCACACAGGATGCTCTCCATAGTAGCTCTTGACTCTGCCCCTTCTCTGGGTTCTGTTTGTGCTGCTCTTGTGGGGGTCACAGTGGTACTGGCTCTTGTTTTGCCTTCACAAGTGGGATCTTCCCAAACAGCCGTGCTGTGCTACCCCAGACCCTTGCTCATGGCCTATACCGGTAGCTCTCCACAGGGGGATGATCTGCAGCCGTCTCTGGTTGTTGCAACTGAGAGGGGAGGTGGGGAGGTGCTCCTGGCAGCTAGTGGGGAGGGCCAGGGATGCTGCCGAACATTGTACAAGGCACGGAACAGCCCTCTCTCTCCCAACAAGGAATAATCCAGCCCAAAATGGCAATCTGTACTGAGGTTAAGAAACCCCAGCCTATACACAATAAGCATAATAAATTTCAGAGGTAGGGGAAACCATAGCAACAGTCAGGATAGTCATCATAAATTTCAAACTATCCTTGAAGGGAATGAAGGACAGTCTTGGAAATAAGCACAAAATAAGTACAAAAAACTACTGAACAAGCTGCCTTGTAGGTGGGTGTGGGTGGGTGTGTTTGCAATTTATTTTGAGTTTGTGTTTTTTTTTTCCTTAACAGTACAGCCATTCTTGCTTCAGATTATATATATATATATATATATAATGTGATGAAGTCTATGTTTGTACCACCAGTCTGCAATAAATGGGGACTTGCCCTGTACAAAGGGGGCTTTTCAGTGAGTCCATCAATCTTCAATCCCCTGAATTAAAAATCTTAATATGGGCGTGTATGTACCTAAAATCTGATCAGACTGGACACATCAGATTAGCACACTTCATACTCTGGTGTAGAAGAAGGCTCACGGGGTTTAATGTATAAAAAGGTTTATTGTATAGACTTCACTGTATAAAATTTTAATTAAAAAAATAAAAGAGAGGATCTGTGATACAATCCAAGCAGGAAGTGGACTAAAGGTAACTTTGTTTTAGAGGCTGTGACACCAGGCATTTCAGAGATTTTCATGAACTCTTTGTGCTTTTGAGATGCCCATGGACGTAGAGAGCAACTTAGCTGCTATTTTAAGCTCCCATCTCAATGACTTTTACTAATGTACTGTGCATTTTAAAAATAAAAAGCTTATTATTCAGAAAGTCTTGTTCCCTTTTGAACTGAAGTCAGTAAGATCATCTAACTCTACTATATTTTGGTTTCTCACTTGAGGGCATGGTATTTTCAAACCACTGCAAGAAATAAAAAGCCAACCCAGGGCACAGCTGGGGTAGAAGGCGGTAAAAAGGTGGGAGAAGGAATAAAGTCTAGTCGCAACCAGCATTCTGCTCTCTCCCCAAGTTTCTTGGACAATGAGTCTATAGTTTTCTTGCTCTCTTGTGATGTTAAAAAAAAAAAATCCAGAAAATATACTTAATTTATAATAAGGTAATAATTTGGTTTATTTTTATGCTAACTACTTGACTTGTTTGAAGTAGACTTTTTGAAAATCATTCATGGGGGTAAATGTCTAATCCCATAAATAAAAATGATGGAGATCACTTTATCTACTGAAAATCTACATTTCCTGTTTAATTTTTAAAAATATAGAAAGGACTGGGGTTACTGAAACCCAATGTAAGCATCTCAGGAAAGAGACAGACTTAGGCTCTCAGGCCACAGTCTTCTAACAAATGCCCACAGGCAGTAGAGAAAAACTCACTTAATCTTTGACATAATGTGTTAAAAAAAAAAAAAAAAGATTTGACAGCATAAGCAAGGCGGTGGTTGAGAAATCAGGTTTGAAGTCAGTGGAGACAATAGCACAGACACCCAAATTCTGCTTTGTGCTTAGTTCGTAGGAGCAGAAGGGGATTTAAGGCTGAGTATGAAAAGATCCTGAGTTCAAGTTCTTGACAGTCTAGTCTTTTAAACTCAGTGACAGACTTTGGTGTGTCTGAGTCCCCAGAAACCAGCATCAGGGGTGCTTCTAAAGCCACAGCACGGCCTCCGCAAAGGCTGAAGATGAATGGCTGAAATCTACAAGGTCCTAAAGAATGTCGTGGACCAGCTGAACAAAAACAACCTTGAAAGAGGGGGAGTGAAAGCCAAGGGAAAGGCCCTATGTTACCCAGTTAGCTACAAACTTAAGAATCTCATCAACCCAGGAAAAAAGGAAAATTTTATGTAATTTCTTTTTCATGTTGGTGAATTCATGGATTTTAGATATATAGTGGATTTTAGGGAAAACAGATGAGTGGGGGTTATCCTCTCAGTTACAATGAAAAACGACAAGCATTCCCGCTCTGCCAGAGGCAAACAGGTGAAAGGCCTGGGCTTTGGACGATGGAGATGGACCCCGGTGGCACTCCTGTGTCCATCCCAACCACAGGTGTTGAGTGTGTCCCTGCCACAGGCAATCACACAACCCCCGCCCAGAGCAGCTGACAGGCTAGTGGGAGGAGGCGGGACAGGACACCAATCGTTAGCACGCCGAACATGCCTCATTCTGCAGCTGTGTCCCCGAGCTCTTGATGAGGTCTGGCACCCTAGGTCCACCTTGTATTCACCCAACTCAGAGTATAACAGCTACTTGCATTGAAAATGTCCTTCTTCAGGAACAGCTGGGGTTTAGACAAATCTTTGTAACTATGAAAAAGCCTGAAGCCCTTTAGTTCTACCTCCTTGAGGAGGCTGTACCAGAATCGCACGACACTGCTGTCACCGCCACTGACCTCAAAACCGGGCCAGTGGAGGTGAATCGCAAAGGTGAGCTGTCCAATTTGTTCCAGGACATCTTCCAGAATAAGGTTTTCTAAAACTTTCCATTCTGCACTCTCCAGATCTGCTTTGAGAACATCAATCTGTAACAAAATGATGAAACGAGATTAGCAGATTCAATAAACGTTAAAAATACCACCTTGACATCAGGAACATCGCTGTATAACTAAGGACCTCCTACAAGAGCAGAATGTTTCAAGTTTTAGAGTTAGAAGTCTTTTTCTGGGGCCACGAATGACATGAGTTCCTAACCGCACACCACACCAGATGTTAATGTACAAATAATGAAATGCCAGTCAGAAATCATAATGGACCTCCCTACTTTCTGCCCAGTGGGAATGGCTGCCTAAGAAGGAGATGCTGGAGATTTCACAGAGCTCCATGTCCGCAGACTCTCCCCAACAACCTAGACTCCGCTCTCAGGAACCCAACCATGTCAGGACAGCATGGTGGCCCACAGGGGAGGGATGGACAGATGGCCACTGCCTGCCGGGACCACGTCACAAACCCCACCCCCCTCCAAATTCTCAGGACTGGAAGCCAGGGAGAGTTCTTGGGTATCTGAATATTAGACTTCTAAAAAAAAAAAAATGATGATTATCCCATAATTTCTTTTAAAGGTACACACCAGCACAGAATCTTAAAGAGGCAGGGAGGAAAAAAGGCAACACTATTCTCTATTTGTTTAATGAACCTAAATTCACATCCCAGGTAAGATGAAATATACGGAGAAGAATAGGCTAGGGGAGATTTTGTAATTAATTAAGTTAGGAGAATCAGCTTATTTTTGCTGGCTCTGCTATTAGAATAACAGAACCCCAAATGCC
This sequence comes from Mustela lutreola, assembly GCF_030435805.1. Taxonomy (NCBI): domain Eukaryota; kingdom Metazoa; phylum Chordata; class Mammalia; order Carnivora; family Mustelidae; genus Mustela; species Mustela lutreola. Next base: position 21,939,119 of record NC_081295.1, on the reverse strand, counting down.
TTCAGGAAGCAAGAAAAGCTAATTCCTTACTGAGCGCCTGTGTGCGCCCCGCACCATGCAAAGTGCTTCGCTTGCAATATCCATTCACTCCCCTCAACGATTCTGCGAGCCTGACTCTGTTGCTATCCCTGTTTGAAGTTGAGGAAACCAGACTCAGAGAGGAACCCATCCCAAGTCATGCAGCTGGAGAGACTATGGGGACATGGGGATGAGTCTGTCCACATGGCCCCTGTTCTTACCCATTCCATGAACCCACAAGAGGTTTATGAGGCAACTCGGATTCCCTAAAAGGCTTTTTGGCTTAGAAAATAAGGTGCCATTAGAGAGTGAATAAGAGCCCGTGAGTAGAAGCCTTGTTATCAATATCCCCAGCTTACATCTGCAGAGCACTTTACAGCTTAAAGAATTACTCTCTACATACATAATCTCAGTGAAACAGCCCTATATGCAGACGAGGCTTTCGTAAAAATGATTCTGGGCTCCCAAAATCGCCTGTGAGATCTGAAGAGCTGGGTGGAGGAGAAGATGGACAGGATTTAGACATAACTGCTCCAAGAAAACACTTTTCCAGTGTCCTGACATCCCAAAAGATATGCTTGTTTTCACTATCTTGCCTTGGACGGTAGCTCCCCGTGGTCCACCAGGGAAAGAGTGATGGTAACACGCCAAGAATACCAAGAGGCCTCAGAATCATCTAGATATCTGTAAACCACCCTGTCCAAACTCAAAGAGAAAAAGTAAATGAAAAACAAAGCAAAAAACTCCTTTCTTTTCTGAGAGGAACTGAACAAAGGCAGATTCCATGCAAACATGCCTGAGGCTAAGATAATTCTTGCGGATTGGACACAAAAGAATTAACTCACTCTTTTTTTCTTCATCTCTGCTGCCCTGCCACTTTCTTGACTTTGTTTAATCACTGAAATTTTAAGCTAAATGTTCTTGAATTGGGGTGATTAAACTGCCAGAAGAAGTATGTAACTAAAACTTTACAAAATTGTCTAATTAGTACAGAAAATATCCAAAACTCAAAATCAACATTTTGTGTCAATTCGTATAGTTAAGAATTTTTAAAAAATCTTTAGAGATTTATTTCTACCATGGTTTTCTGTGAGTTCACATATGCTGAACGTGATCAATATATCAAACTATTAAAGGGACAGGGCAAAGCTAATCAGACTGCAACTGACCTAAAAACTACATTGGGGAGTTAGAATATATATATGTTTCATATTTTTTCCAAACTTATTTTTATTTTTATTATTTTTTTAAAGATTTCTTTATTTATTTGACAAAGACAGACATCGCGAGAGAAGGAACACAAGCAGGGGGAGTGGGAGAGGGAGAAGCAGGCCGAGCAGGGAGCCCCATGCAGGGCTTGATTCTAGGACCCTGGGATCATGACCTGAACCTCCTAGGTGGTCCCCCAAACCTATTTTTAAAATGAGCCACCTAGGCACCTCCCAAACCTATTTTTAAAATAAGCTATCAATCAGAAGTTATGAGCAACAGAAAAAAATAAATAAATAAAGTAGGATAAATCATAGCAGATATATGCTTACTGTGAAAATCCAATTTTCACTTACAAAATACTATCTCCTATCAAAAGAGTGGAAAGTATTTCCAAATACGACAACTCTGCACACCCTGTTTGATTCCAATGACTGGAAATTTCCCTTTCAATCAGAATTGAGCAGGTTGATCTAAATCACACAGCCCAGGAGCGCGCAGGACCAAGGAGCTCATCAACTTCTTCCCTGACTTCCAGCCCGCAAGCAGAGCAAGCCAAATGCTGTGAATAAAACATGGGTTTCTTCCCCCGTGCGCTTTTTCCACTTTTTGTATTTCAGAATGTTCTACCACCACAACTATTCTGCAAATGTAATTTCCATTATTACTGCATTATGCATGCAATGTCATTGTTTATATAAGGCACCAAACATTTCTGCATCACGTACACTACTGTTCAGATTCTAACATCAGCTCTCAACAATCACGGCCCTAAAAATCATGCAAATGATTACATCGGAATAACCTCGTAATAACCAAGTGCCAATCTGAATCCAGTTAGGTTAAATCAGGTTTCCCGAGGAAAAGCAACGAGGTGTTAACGCTCTGTAAACTCTGTTATAATGAAAGACATGTTCTTGGTTGGAAGGGTCTAGGAGGAGGTAGGTCAAGCAACCTGTCTGCTACAATTTCAGGGGCATTAAAGAGGTCCTACCACCAAAAAAACCTCCTTTCCCTTGTGCCTAAAACACCCAACAAATCTCCTTTCGCAGGACTTTTTCAGGAAATGAGAATTTTAATTTTAACTGGATTAGGGTGTAAGGCCATTTGGCAGCCCCCCTCATCATGGGCATTAGCTTATGTCTGGGTTCATCTGCCCGGAACAGCAGAGATGAGAAAAGGTGGGCAAAGGGGCAGTGGCCTTTGTATTAAATTGCTAGGGCTTCCATTAAAAAAAAAAAAAAAGTACCACAGACTGGGGAGCTTCTGGAGGCTATACGCCTGACGTGGAGGTGTCCGACGGCGCTGTTCCCTCTGAGGGCTAGGCCCCTCTCCTAGCTCCTGCTGGTTTGCTGGAAGTCTCCATCATTCCTTGGCTTCTGCGTTACCCTGATCTATTTCTTCATCTTCACATTGGGTTATTCCTTCATCTACCCATTGCCTGCATCCAAATTTTCCCCCCTTTATAAGGACACCATTCATACCTGGTTAGGGGCCCAGCCTACACCCGTATGACTTCATTTAAGCTAATTACCTTGGCAGTGACCCTATTTCCAATGAAGATCATATTCTGAGGTACTAGGGGTTAGGACTCCCACAAGCGAGTCTGGGGACACACAACTCAAACCACACAGTGCGTGAGGTAACTGTCACTGCCAGAGCTTTGGTGAAGCGGTACATGTCCTAGAGCCCATTCACCAGTCAGTGCCTGGTGAAAGTGTCCTGTACCAGAGACCCAAGGGCCAGTGACTCTCTGAGGGAACTGTGTCCTGCCAGTCCCTCAGCAGCCAGCTCTGACCACTCCAACTTTGCAACATCCAGGGCAGGTCAACAGGGCTCCAAGGCCAATTAAAACCACCATCATCAAAGTCCTGTGCCTCATTCCCGGGTTCCTTCCGGGCCACACAAGCAGGCCCAATAGATGAACTTTGTCTTCTGGCTCCCCCAATTCCCTAGCCGCTTCCTTTTCCCTCCTGGGACTCTTCAGGCACCCGTTACCCTCATGCCTGCAGCTCCCCATCTGAGCCTTTTCCCTTTCAAGGGGCAGGACGGGCACTCCGCCCCTTGAAAGGACTGGGTCTAGGGCTCTCCGGCATCACTTCCACTTCCGTGTCCTATTGGGCAACGCAAATCACAATGCCAGCCCAGGTTCAAGGTGAGGGGAAAGTTGACAAAGACCCTGGGAGAGAGAATGGATTAAGCACGACTAATAAAGACAATACTGCAAAGGACAAGTAAAATAAATACATATAAGTCTCAGATATCCTATTAGTGTACCAGGGCTGCTATAACAAAATGCCACAGACTGGAGGAGGGGGGGTGGCGCGGCACTTAAACAACAGACATTTATATTTTCTCCCAGGTCTAGAGGCTGGGATGTCCAAGATCAAAGTGTGGGCGATCATGTTTTCTCCTGAGGCTTCTCCTTGGCTCACTGACAGCTGTTTCTACACTGTATCCTCTTATAGACTTTTCTCTGGGCTCATGCTCTCCTGGTATCTCTCCTTCTTAGAGTGATGCTAGTCTTATAGGACTAGGGCCCTACTCTCATGACTTCATTTAACTTTAATTACCTCCGTAAGGAGCCTATCACCAAATACAGTCCCACTGAGGGTAAGTGCTTCAACCCATTCATTTGGTGGGGTTGGCAGGGGGTGGGGTGGGGTAATAAAACCAGCATTTTTGTTAGAGTCTATTTAGAGGCAACCAGTATTTCTCCACAGAAAGTTTTAAAATACATCCCTGTCACTGTTATGGCAGCCTGACTGTAGGAGAGCCGGTAGTCCTTCCTTTGTGGTTAATGGCTAACTCCAGCTCTGGGGAGTAAAAATGTGAGCCACCTCCTTAACTGAAGATGAGTCATAGAGACTGTGACAGATTTTCTTTTTCAAAGATGTGTCCCCATTAACTCCCATCTCCTGCTTTTCTTCAACGTGGCCTTGACCCTCCTCTCATCAAGAGATGGAATTGATGTTCCCTCCCCAGGGAGGATTTCATGGGATGCAACCTACGCAGCTGCACCAGACCCCCCAGGTTGAAGGGCTCCATACTTGGCTTAATGCTCTGTTGTTGCTGACTTGAAGTTCTTAATAAGTTTTGAACAAGGGACCCTGAATTTTCATTTTGCACTGAGCCCCACAAATTAGGTCTCCGGTCCTGTGATGTTTCCCTGGAATCTTGATGGGCTTGTTGCCATTGACTAAGAGTATGGTAGAAGTGGTTCTAGATGACATCCAAGCCTGGACCATAAAAGCTTCTACTTTGTTCACTCACTCTCTAAAACTTTAGCCCCCAGGCCAGGTGTCTGACTGTCCACAGTGCTGTGAGAAAGTCCAAGATAGCCCTTGCAGAGAGCCCACATGAAGAGGCTCTTGGTCAATATGAAGAAAGAGATGCCAACCAACCCTGGTTTCTCTAGCCATCGTCTGACTGTAACCCCAGGAGAAACCCTGAGCCAAAACTAGCCAAAACTAGCCAGCAGAGTCCTTCCCAAACACTGACTCCAGAAACTGTGATCAATAATGTCATCATCACGCATCTTAGTTTTGGGGATAACTTGTTATGTAGCAGTAGATAACTAGAACAGAGACCAAGTACTATTTATGCAAAAGTTACAGGTTACTTGTACAGTATCAAGTACTATATATTCCAAAGCTGTGATTCCTAGAGATTCATTCATACATATATAACCAAAAAATACTCTCTTATTAAAAAATCAATACATGGTCATTATTTAAAAATAAAAACTACAGAAAAGAAAAAAGAAAAGGAGTTAAGACACCCATAGTCCGGATTTAAGAGTTAACTCTTGAATACCTGGTGTATTTCTTGCTAAACATTTTTCTTTGCCATAAACACACACACACACACACACACACACACAAAACACACAGATCATAGCATACACAGGCGTAATTCAAACATACCTGTTGTTTATAAAATTAGAATCATACTGTGTTTTCAAATATTCTTTTTAATGTAACAATGTAACAAACCATGGCTATCTTTCCAGGCCAATACATTTCCATCAGTGTTCTCTGTGTCCCCCCGGGGATGTCACAAGCACGTGACTGAGGTGGCTGGGGCACCTGAAGGCCTGAGGGAGATGTGGAGGAGGCTCTGGTTCCTCTACCTCGACCCAAGAGGACCAACTCCCTTTTTCTTTCTTTTATATATTTGGACTCCCTTGTAAATTTTAACTTGAAGAAGAGCTTTCCTGCCAAGAGAAATAGTTTGCCTCTCTCTATAATGTGTTTCGTAATGACTTTTATATTGGTTTAATTTGCTTAACCAATCCCCCTTCTGATGGACATCGAGGTTCCTATCATTAATTGGCTATGGTCCACCGATGCGATCAATGAACCAGGAGCTAAATATGTTCTCTGATTTCCTTAGAAGACACTCCCAGGAGTGGAACAGCATGTGTTCAACAGGCACAGCTTACAATTTTCAGTAATTTTCCTAACCTGTGGACCCTTCCTGTACCTGCTCTTGGGAAACTGAGGACAAACCAAGAGATACTAAGGCTGGGCACCTTGTACAGACGCACTGCCAAAGCCTCCCCACTGTATCAGCTGGGTCAACGACCCCTTGTTTTCTTATGCCAAAGCCATGTGACACTCTGGAGTGTTCCTAAACATACCTGTGTCTCTGGGTCTAAGTGAGTCATCAGATTAGATTAAAACCTGCATACCATTTAAAGAAAGGAAAAATAGGACAAACCAACTATAACTAAGTACATGTTAAATTATTTCTATATATCTTTTTATTTAAAACCTCTTAATAAGAGATGATTTATTAGTCTCTATTAAATCTTTCAAAGGATATAGTTTCTTTCTCATACCCAGAAAATGTATATTAAAGCTTAAAACAGGGGTGCCTGGGTGGCTCAGTGGGTTAAAGCCTCTGCCTTTGGCTCAGGTCATGATCACAGGGTCCTGGGATGGAGCCCAGCATCGGGCTCTCTGCTCGGCGGGGAGCCTGCTTCCTCCTCTCTCTCTCTCTGCCTGCCTCTCTGCCTACTTGTGATCTCTGTTTGTCAAATAAATAAATAAAATCTTAAAAAAAAAAAAAAGCTTAAAATAGGCTCTTACCCTCTTCATGATTAATTTGCTTTAAAATTAATCATTATATTCATCAAAATCCTTGGCTAAGAGCCAAAACTCTAAGTAATACCAATGAAACTGCAGCATCAGCCATCCAGCTTATCAATTGACTAATGCAGAACAAGGAACTTCTTATTCAGGCTGTAATTGACCTGCAACATAGCTGCTTGCCTCAGTACAAGCTGTCTGGTTTGGGGCTAGAATCATACACTTTATGGCATTTACAGGTATATCTCATTTTTTTTTTTTTTTAAAAAAAGATTCCTGAAAAGAAGTGTGCAAATTGAGTTTTGTAATTGGGCTCATGTTATGAAAATGATTTTTAACCTCATCTAGTTATTTATGAATATTTTAAAAATTTAAATTATCATTACCTGCTACCCCAACAGATCAAGCTACATTCATTCCCCCATATTCACTGTAGTTGGGGTCACTATTCAATCATAATTTTAAAGATTTTATCTATTTATTTGACACTCAGAGATCACAAGTAGGCAGAGAGGCAGGCAGAGAGAGAGGAGGAAGCAGGTTCCCTGCTGAGCAAAGAGCGCAATGCTGAGCTTGATCCCAGGACCCTGGGATCATGACCTGAGCCGAAGGCAGAGGCTTTAACCCACTGAGCCACTCAGGCACCCCTCAATCATAATTTTAAAATAATTGTATCCATACAACTTCTTCCTGCTTTTTAGCTAAATTACAAAAAGTTGTTACTTAATGAATAAAGCAAAGTAAATCCAGGCTTTTATCTATCGACTTTACTTAAAGCAAGGTATGTCCACACCAACAAAATTAAAAGCTGAACACCATTAAAGAATCTTCGTTTTGTAGAAAAAGAGAGAAAAATGGAAGGAATTAATTTATCTTAAAAGAACAAGAGGATTAAACGTCTCTTTAAGATCCTTAGACTTTAAACACACTAAATCAGACTTAATTATCAGTCTTGGCTGGCAGCAATGTAATATTACAAGATTTCCGCTACCATCGGGGAAAGAGAGATAAGGCTTGCCCTGAATATCACAAGAAAGAGGTCACTCGAAGCTAATGTAAGATCAATTCTGAACTAACGATAAAAGAAAATAATTTTTTTAAAAAAGAAAATAATTTTAGGTAGTGATCAGATCACAAAAATGGCCCCAGCAAGAAGCAACACTCTGCAAAAGAGATTCAAGGAAATAACGGAAACATTTACAAAGACTCATTTGTCAGATCTCCAGCCTACTCCGAAGAATCCAATCTCAGACAGCTGGGTGACAATTTGCTGGGCTGGATGTGGTACTATAACCTGGTCCCAGCTCCAAAAACCTGACAGGAACTGGTGAGCTGCTCAGAAATCAATAAGTCAGTAGCCACTACTGTGTATTTACCCCAATAATACAAATGGAGTGATCCAAAGCGGTACGTGCACCCCAATGTTTACAGCAGCAATGTTCACAATAGCCAAAGTATGGAAAGAGCCCAGATGTCCATCGACAGATGAATGGATAAAGAAGTGGTGTATATATCCACAATGGAATACTATGCAGCCACCAAAAATATGAAATTTTTGCCATTTTCAAAGACATGGATGCAACTAGAGGGTATTCTGCTAAGTGAAATAAGTCAATCAGAGAAAGACAATTATCATATGATCTCACTGATATAAGGAATTTGAGAAATAAGGCAGAAGGTCATAGGAGAAGGGAGGGAAAAGGGAAACAAGACAAAACCAGTGAGGGAGACAAAGCATAAGAGACACTCAATCTCAGGAAACATATTGAAGGTTGTTGGAGTGGAGGGGGTGGGGGGGGGGAGGCATGGACACTGGGGAGGGTATGTGCTATGGTAAGTGCTGTGAATTGTGTGAGACTGATGAATCACGGACCTGTACCCCTGAAATGAATAATACACTACATGTTAGTAATAATAATAATAATAATAAAGAAGTCAGCAGGCTACAAGTTGATGTGGGAAACAAAGGCATAAGAAAAATTATCACATTGCCTTACTACTTACAACCCATCCACAAGTCCTTAAAACTAGCAGAGTGACATTCCTCTAGAAACTCTGCTGCCTTGATATTAATACTTTGCTACAGGAAAAAAGTGATCTTAACCCAACCCCCCCAGGACACCGTAAGTCTTCTTTAACATATAAAATTCCTTTGGAAACTTCATTTCTACCCCCATCCCCCAAGATACATGCTGGCAATCATCCCCCAAGCACATGACCCATCAATATACATCTGAAGGGTCTCATGACTCAGGTTTTATTAGACAGTAGTAAGTGACCTTTTCCTAATAAGAGCTAGCCCCCTAGAGGTCCTAGAAACCTCGCTTACAAATTCCTTGGAGAGTTTCACTATCCCTAACCTCCTCCCCACTTGAAAGTATATAATCAGTCACCCATCACCCCCTCCCCTTGTAGCTCTTTCTACCCACAGGTCTGTCCTGTGCTCGAATAATTTTGCACTGATGACATCTTGAGAATTCCTTCTTGGCTGTCAGCTTTGAACCCTAACATCTTCCCTAAATCCCTGGAGACTTTTGACAGAAAAGAGCCAAGCAGTGCAAATTCCACAGGTCAGAGATGGCAGCAAGGCACCTGGCCCAGGCAGTCAGGATGGGCGGGGCCAGGACGGTGACAGGCAAGGGTTTAAATTACTTATTTCTACCCACTTACCCCAGGCAGCTGAAAACAAATCACGCATCTGTCTCTGACCTTAGGTCAGAACCCTGTGGTTTAAAGCCACATCACCTCATTCATTTATTTTTCGGGTCTAATCCTATTTACAAAGGCATTCTCTAGTATTTCCAGAAAGAGACGGGACATTTCAAAATATATATATAAACTACTCCTAAATGAACAGATGTATAGAAGATCGATAATCAAGCAAATACCCAAATAAAATGTCTCTCAGCCAGACATTTACTCTTAGATGTGGGGCTGAGTCAATCTCAGAGCACGGTAGGGCCAGCCGTGTGACAGAAGCTACCTCAAGACGTGGCCCAACGACAAAACACAAGCACTTGGAGAAACGGGAAGCAAACCCTTTGGGTTATTTACTGTCTAAAATACACTGCACTACACGCTGAGGAAAAATACCACTGGGGGTGATTAGTAGAAAAGGCTCTGCAGGGGCAGAAATGAGAGATGGGGGAAGAGCAAGAGGCTCAAGTTATCTGCTGTAGGTCAGCATCACCTCGATGGCCTCCATCTCTGGGCCCTGAGCTGACTCCAAGAGAAGGTTCTAGCATGACTTTCACTCATTTGTTGACACCTCTGATTCCTTACCTGGACTGTCCACCCATTCCTTCAGGGCAGGACCCAACTCTTCTTTGAGTATCAAGTTTCTACGGAAGCTCCTGACACGCGATAGGTAGGGTATCCCAGGCGATACCAGTACCGTCCATTCGGCCCTTGTAACACCTTACACCTAGCCCCTCTTGTCTGTCCCTCCACCTCTAGCACTGTGATCACCCTGACTGAAACAGAGGAGAGAGTGTCAAAGGGTGAAAGTTAGGAATGAGGGCAGCTGCAGATCCCGTCGTCGCACTCCGCACGGTGGTGTCACAGTCTTTACTTCCAATGCTCTATGAACCTTACACTTTAGCCAAATGGCAGACTTTGCTAGTCCTCAGAATGACGTGACATTTCCTGCCCTTGCTCCTTTATTTGGATGACTTCCTTTTGTGCACAATGCCACAAATTTCTGCTGGGGACCCTGTCTCCCCTCTACCAACATACAGAACATCACGACTGTCCCTCAAGTACAAGATGAATTTCCTTCTCTTTAAGGAACTTGAGTTGCTTCCAGTTGATAATGTTGAGTTGAAAATATTCAAAAGTTCTTGCTTGATACAGAGCTTGAGTTGAGAAGATTAAAAAATTCTTGCCCTCAACGTCTGAAAGCGGAGGCAATTATCCAAGAAGGCACTACTTACCATAAGTTCTGACAAAACTTGGAAATATGTACAGATTGTTTATCTCTTATGGAAGATTTCTCTGGCATTAAATGGCAAGGTCCCCATCCCAAACATTTTCTAATTCAATGACAAGACTGAAATAAGGAAATAGATACTATCAATACATAATTCTATATGCGTCATTCCATATTTTTGTCGTGTTGGATTGTGTCTTATGCAGTGAACTGTTCAGATATAAAGGCATAGGAAGGAATGCTTAGGGGGCCAAGTGGTGCTGTCACCATACGTGGCCATTTAAACTTTAAATAAAATTCAATACAATTAAAATTTCAGTTCTGCCACATTTCAAATGCTCACAGCCACCTGTGCTAACAGCTCCTAGGCTGGATAGTGCAGCCACAGGACATTTGCATCACTACACAAAAGTTTTGTTGCACGGTGCTACTCAGAGTACCACAGGCATCAGCATCAGCAGAAGGGTGTGTGAACATGCCCAATTCAGTAGATTTAGATCAGAGCTGAGTATCTGCATTTCTACCAGGAGCTCAGCTTCTGGTGAGGCTGCTGATCCAAGGACCACACTTTGAGAACCAATGGACTTGGCTGATGACACTATGTGAGATTAAAACAAACAAAAAAAGATTTATTTATGTGCGATAGAATGAGAGCACAAGGTGGGGGAGCGGGGGAGGGAGAGGGTGAAGCGGATTCCTCACTGAGCAGAGAACCTGATGCAGGGCTCGGTCCCAGGACACTGGAATCATAACGTGAGCCAAGGGTGGATGCTTAACCGACTGAGCCACCCTGGTGCCCCTGCAACATGAGTTTTTTACCGGAACTCTCACCCCTATACAGGCTGGGTTCCCCCCAAACTCTCATGATCAGACACAGAAGTGTCCACACACTGGTAATCTCTGATCTGGGAAGGTAGAGAGTGGGTTTTCCAACATCAGCTGCTTTCTTTATTAGGACACAGTTAGGTCAGAGTTCCCTGAACACATCACCAAGGTGAGGCGCGTCCTCCCCGAACTGTGTGCAGAAAGTGTGTCTGTGCTCACAAGCTCTCTTCTGAGAACACTGTGGTCACTGGGACTTTGGCTGTGAGGACGACTGCTTCTCATGTGGGTCCAGGGCAGGTTGTTTAGGCTCTCAGTGACTCGGGAAAATAGGGCTCCTCCTACCTGTCCTGAGGCTAAAGGAGAAATGCCATATAGCACCATGCACAGCTCCCAATAAAGTGAGGGCTCCATCGGAGCTAGCTGTTACTATTCTTACCAATTCTCAGGGCAGTCCATTACCACCCCCTGCCAAATTAAAGTCATCTTGTGTAAGCTAATATCAAAATGGGCCTTCTCCGGGCCCCAGCTGCTATGTTTTGGGAAATGACTCAAAGGAAGAATTAAAATTCAGTACAGGGAAGATACGGAGATATCCCACATGTGAGAGCAAGGAGCCATCTCTACTGCACACACTGGCAGGTAAAGCTGAAAACAGAGTTTCTTCAACTGCATTTACATCTCACAAGAGGCAAAAGCATCATAATCTCTGTGCCCTAGAATGGACTGTAAGCTCCAACAAGGCTAACAAGTTACTTGCTTAAACCCCCAGCTTCCAGCCACAGTGCCAGGCACTATCAAAAGTATTTGGTAGGTAGATGGGTCAGTGGATGGACAGATGGACAGAAGGATGTGTAGATGGGAAGATGGCTAGATTGACCTCCCGGTTTCCAGATTATGGCAGACTGGAGCCAGGAGGGTTGGGAAGGTCTGGTCCAACTTCCTCATTTTATAGACAGGGAAAACTAAGCCTGAGAAGGCTAAATGATCTGCCCAAGATAATAAATTAATTATAGTGGCAGATATGCCACATCTCAATCACCAGTCCTCTGCTCTGAGTCTCTACCTCCCTCTCTCTCTCTCTCTCTTTTTCACACACACACACACACACACACACACACACACACACTAACATTCATCACACACTAGTGTTGCTTTGGGACAACGACCAACTCTAAGTTTCATCCTGCCTGAGACTTAAGGATTGATGAAGAGCTCCGAACAAGGACTGCTACAATATCTGAGAAAGAAGTGTGATCTCTCCTTTTTCCCAATATCCCTCTCTGCCAAAAATCTCTCTGCACTAGGAGTGCCCAGAAAAAGCACAATCTGGCATTTTCTAAATTTACTTCTGATCAATACCAGCTCCCACTAAGCACATTAATACAAGTTCAGATCCTATATAATGCTCAGTTCTTAATAGAGAAAAATAGACATATGTACTGCCAGTTAGTTTAAAGGCGAAGGTGGCACACCAGAGGTATTGCTTAACCACGTAGCCATTCTTCCTTCTTCTTTCAATATGAACACCCTGATTTCTAGCTGATCACACTGCTGCCCACACTTCCCAGTCGCTGTTTTGACTGTGTGACCATGGGACTAAAATATGACCAATAAGATATAAGTAAAATGTCATGTAGGAGTTCCAGAAAGTTTCTTAAAAGGAGGAGGAGGAGAAGGAGAAGGAGGAGAAGAGGAGGGCGGTACTTAGTGCTTCCTCCAACCCTTTGCTGGGAGCAAGGCTGTGATGGCTGAAGCTGCAGCAGCAATCCTGGGCCCTGAGGAGAATTATACCCTTGGGATGGAAGAGAGGGGAGCCGCATGGATCCTAGGTCTCTGATGACTACCGAGTCTCTCTGCAAGATCTGAACTATCTACCCCAAGACCACTCTTATGTGAGAGGAAGAAACATTTTCTATAGTTTAAGCCACTATAATTTTTCTTCATGTGGAACCCTCTGTAATTTCAAAGACTCCTAACATATTCTAACATATTCTTATTTTTTTAAAGATTTTTATTTATTTATTTGACAGACAGAGATCATAAGTAGGCAAAGAGAGGGGGGTGGGGAAGCAGGCTCCCAAGACCCTGGGATCATGACCTGAGCCGAAGGCAGAGGCTTTAACCCACTGAGCCACCCAGGCACCCAAACATATTCTTACTTATAAAGGGTGGTGTCTATTTTAGAAGTTATCCAGAGCTTAAGCCTTCCGTAAAGTCATTAGTGAATCCACGCAGCAGTCCCCACCTAGCGGAAGATCACTGTTTCCCCGGAATTGGTAAGCAACTTTCTAATTCTGGGATCGCAACTCTTCTTGCCGCCTCCTCTTCGCTTCAGAACCATGTTTCTTGTTCTCCTGCCCAAATGCCCATGGCCACAACCCCGCACTCTCCCTTCCTCCCCGAGCCCCCCAATTCATCATGAGCTAAGGAAATGGATCTATGAAATCACGTGGTCAGTCCTCTTGCCTGAGAGACCCAGGCTTAAGGCATTATGTAATTGAAGGATCGTTCTCGTCTTGATCTGTTCTATTCGTTTGAAATTGTAATATATACCTAAGAAGCCAGACACTGACTTCTTACTTTGAAAATCTACTGAATTCTACACGTCTGTATATTTCTGTTGAAAGCATAGATACTTTTTCTTGAAGAAGGAAAGCAAAATTCAGCCAGGACTCAAGGCAAACAAGAAAATACAGATATCTTCAGTCTCATAATGTTCCCATAACATTCACTTTAGATGATTTTAAGCTGAAGATGTCGTCTTTCACCTGGAAAACAAATGTAATTTCTAACTGGAGAAGATTGAGGTTTTGTGGAGCTTGGAGCTCCTTAAAATTTAAGGGCCCTCTTTATGAGAAATAATATAGAATCAGAATACAGGATTAGGTAAAATCACTTCTGCTTATAATCAAGACATAAACACAAGTCCCAACCCAAGAGAAAAGACAAAATTAAATGAAAAAACTATAAACAGATATATCGCTAAAAGCCAGAAAATAAGAAAAAAAATAAAAGAATTTTTAAAAAACTGCAAGAAAAAATACAAGTGTACCAGTTTTGAACCTTTTATTAAATTTATGTAGCAATTACAGTGAGAGGAGGAAAACAACTTTATATACAAAAAATCAGTACCCAACTACCACATACAGATATCACCCATAAGGTACTCGAAGAAACGTGCTAAATATTCAGATATTTAGATTATATCTAAAAACTTCATCTTAGGGGCATCTGGGTAGCTCCGTCAGTTAAGTGTCTGCCTTTACCTCAGGTCATGATCTTAGAGTCCTGGGATCGAGTCCCAGGTCAGGCTCCCAGCTCAGCAGAGAATCTGCTTGTCCCTTTCCCTCTGCCCCTCCCCCCTACTTGTTCTTTCTCTCTCTCTCCTCTCAAATAAAATCTTAAAAGTAAATAAGTAAATAAAAACTTCATCCTAGGGGAAATGTTAAAAAACAATGGCTTATAGAAATAACCATTGATTCGCTCCTCCTGGGTACAAAGCCCTAATATTTGTGTTAGATGGGCCACCCCTCAGAACACAGTATCTTTTTACCTTGTATCCACTGTAACAGATACAGCCATCTTTAATTAAGCACTTGCTGTATGCCAAGCCAGGCAGCACGCTAAGTACTTTCCATGCAACGCCCCCCATTCAATCCCCCAACCAACAAATGAAGTGTTTTATTATCCTCATGTTACAGACGGGGAAACTGAGGCTTAGTGGGTCACACAGCTCATAAGCCAAAACCAAATCCAAGCAGTTTCCATAGAAGCCTGGGATTCAGAGAAGTTAACTAACCAGCCCAGGTCGCACAGCAGTAGTAGCATCAGGATTCTAATTGGGTCTGACTCAAAAACAGGCTCTTCTTAATACCGTGTTCTTTATACCCTCACCAGTGTTCAGGGATGCAGACACAAAATAGGACATTGTCAATGGTTTCTGGGTTTATGGCTCCTGTTGCAAAAGTGTCAGGAGAAAAGCAGATGTTTGCGAAGTCTTTCTTGAGTTCCTGACTTGTGCGTGGCCCACAGGCTGCCATTCTTGGGGAAGAAAGGCAGCAGTCAGGCCTGCCTTCAGACAAGACACACACACACGTCACACAGGAACTAGTGCCCTCTCCACTTTGTTCCATCTATTTCTTTTTCTAGAATAATAACGTTGTCATGTATATTCATTTCATAGCTTCTGTATGACCAAAAGGCATAATTTGGGGCTGGGACAATTTTTTTTTTTTTTTTTTTTTTTGCCACCTCATGTTTTGTAAAGTTCCAGACAAATTAATATGCATACACAATTAGGAGAAAACCACCATTTGCGTCTGTGGGCTGGAATAACTGCCATGAGCCCCCGCTCCTGCTAAAGATGGGTTTCCTCCCCCAGATTCATCCCCTCTACACCCAAAATGGACTACGTATCCCCTTCAGTTCCTAATTTCAGGTTCATGTCCCATGGTAAGAGGCCAGGCCGACAGCCAACACCAAACAAGTTAAATTGTCAAAATGAAAACATTGTTTGAGACCTAACCTACCTAGCAACAAACACACGACATCCCGCCCCTACCCTAGGCTTCTCCCTTCCTTAGTAGAGGATAACAATTTGGGATGCTATTGTTTGTTTCTTTCTATTTATAAAAATAAGACACAGAGTTGTTAAAAATTGACCAAGTGCAGAAAGATATGGAGAAGAAAAAGCATTACCAAAATCCCTGTCCCAAGAGGAAATGACCATTAACATTCGGGTTATCGTTCTTGTAATATTTTATCTATATCTATTGGAGCAGATAATTGAGATCGAATAGTATATATAATTCTGAAATCTGTCGCTAGTGGGTTTTTTGTTTTTTGTTTGTTTGTTTACTTTAAAGGTTTTTGTTTTTGTTTTTTAAAGTAGGCTCCACACCCAGAGCAGAACCCAGTGTGGGATTGGAAACCACAACCCTGAGATCAAGACCTGAGCTGAGATAAAAAGTTCAACCACTGGGCACCTGGGTGGCTCAGTGGGTTAAAGCCTCTGCCTTCAGCTCAGGTCATGATCCCAGGGTCCTGGGATCGAGGCCCACATTGGGCTCTCTGCTCAGCAGGGAGCCTATTTCCTCCTCTCTCTCTGACTGCCTCTCTGCCTACTTGTGATCGCTCTCTCTGTCAAATAAATAAATATATATATATATTTTTTTAAAGTTCAACCATTAACCGACTGAGCCACCGAGGTGCTCCTAAGGCACCTACTCTTAATGTTCCTGTACAGCTCCCTTATTTTCCAGGCAAAGATCAAATCAACATCTTGAGTATTCTAGAGATGTCTGCAAATAGCCCAAGCTTCTGCTATCGTGGGATATTTTTTTTGATCCCAAAGTAGTGGAAGTGTGCCCACTCACCTTACCCTCTGTGGAACTACATGACAAAATGAGAGCTGATCTTCCTGGAAAATATGAATTGTCACTGTATTTTCACGCTAATATGAATTTAGTGAGAAGTCTATTTTTTTCACGTTTTACAACATCTATGATTTACACCTGGCAACCTCTGAATTGCACAAGCAGGAAAGATTGCCTATTCAAAAGAAAGGATGGGATACAGCAGATATAGGAGAGTGGAGGAGTCATGAGACACAAGATCAAAATATGTCTGAGCCTCGTTTGTTTGATAAGGAAGAGGTCAAAGAAAGGGATGTGAAATAGAGGAGGACAAGGCTTGCCGAGGATTTCTCGTTAGATTTCTCCTCTCCCACTGCCCTAAAATCTTTTGTATGCATCAGCTCCACAGCAAGAACAGTAGAAGGGCCACCCAGCAGTTAAAGTGAAAAGATACATTTGATGCTTTGTTTGCTACTAATTGACATTGTGGGAGATTTGGCAGCTGCCTGTCTTTGAAAATCATCCAAATCTATACACTTCTAACTGAATCAAAGAGATCGATACGTATAATGGACTTTGTTGTAAGTCTGTTTGTTGGCCCAGAAGAAAGAGAATGAAGGCAATCAGGAAAGCTTTACAAGTTGTCAACCAGGAAATTCATCCTCTTGCTTGATTTCAATGGTGGCTCTTTTGATCATCTTGAAAGTGAGGCTCCCAGGATTTTCGAGCCTCTGATTCATCTTCTTTCTTTAAAAGAATCACTGACGCCTGGGAACTTTAGCCATGAACTTTAGCCAACCTTTAGCATTTTCCTGGAGCTGGAAGAATTTTCCAGATGACATTTTTTTCAGTAGAAACCAAGGGTAGGATGCGGTTTTCTACATACACACCCACTGCTCATGGAACTTGACACACAGTCCGTGTTAACCTGTCACCATGAAGACCTCCCCTGAAACGGATGCTCCGTATTTCAGGGAATGGGTGGCTTCGGGCAGACATCATTTAGGCACCAAGGATAGCTTTGAAGTATGTAAAAATAGTTATTATGTTATTCTTCCCCAAATAATGTAATAACACTTGAACTTCCTGTAAAGGAAATCTCTTCTAAGACGTTATACTAGCAAGTTGAAGATCTTTCAGTTACTAATGACCCTCATACCAGGGTTTTCCATAAATTCCTAAATACGGAGACTGACGTGTTCTAATTATTGTTTCTTGTGAAAGAAGCAAAAGCAGCACCATCTTGGTTCTGAAGTGAGTTGCCAAATTTGGGTGAGTTCCTTGGTAACTGGATGTTTAACTAATGAATTCATACTGAAAATAGCTTCCTAATATGTTTAGTTAAGAGCACACATTTTCAGTTTGCTGTTTCCCAAAAAATAAGTGTGGTAAGCTAGACTTTCAGCTGTGAGTTTCTTGATCGATATGCTGGAAACTATCAATGAGACCCACATCGGAACTTTAAAAAATGGTTCAAAAGGAAGTTATCTTTTTAAAAGTCACTTCTCAGTTATCTAGGGGGTAATTTCCATACCCACGTTCAAAAGCAGTTATAAGGACACGGTTCGTGGCTACGCATCAAATCAAATATTTATTCCAAGATATAAACAGTTTGGATTAACTAGATCCCTGGAGGGAAATCATAAATCGCTGACAGAGCAAAAAACCACTTTCATTGTTTGTGGGGAATGTGACATAGTTCTGTTTTCTTCATGGGCAAACACCCAGTTCAAATTTGTTTATAGCAAGCCCTAGAGGAATTTTTTAATGTTTGAGAAATGAATATTTCTTTGTAAAATGAATTATTAAATAGTCTTAAAATGTTTTATTCTATAGCTCTAATTTTATTGCACTGGGATTTGACTTTTTCCCCCCAAAACAAATTTGTTTTATTAAAAAGTTGGTTGTAAAAATGCAACTGGGAAAGAAAGACATAAATTGTACAGTAGAAGTCTCTTATTCCCGCCTACACTTTAAATTTTGCCCGGGATTGACAGACATGATTGCTATTCCTAAAATGCCAAGGCTGACTAATGTCGCTTTCCCCGCACTGGCTCTTATCAATCCCTTAATGCTTGCTCACCCAATATTTCCAATGAATTCTACTCTCAAGAGAGCTCAGCCTTGAACTGTCCACCCTTCACAGTGTTTCCAGAATTATCTACCTAATTTCAAAGCTAATTATTTAAGTCCCTTTTTTCAGGACTTTCTGCAGGCTTCCTACAGCTTCAAAATGAAATCCAAACTCCTGTGCCGGGCTCACCAGGACCCTCATGGCCTGGCCCCAGCCTCATGTCCTTGCTCTCTCCACAAATCACCTTCCGTGCCAGCTATGCTGCATTCTTCGCTTTTCTGGAATTTACCATGCTCTTGACCACATCGGTGCCTTTGCACTGACTATTCCCGCCCACCTTCAATTTTTTAAAAAGATTTTATTTATTTATTTGACACAGAGAGAGAGAGCATGCCAGCAGGGGGAGCAAAAAAAGGAAGAGAAGCAGGCTCTCCACTGAGCAGGTAGCCTCACACGGGGCTCGATCCCAGGACTCTAGGATCATGACCCGAGCAGAAGGCAGAGGCTCAAGCAACTGAGCCACCCAGGCACCCCCCACCTTCAATTGTTAACCAACTCCGTTTCAGTTTGAAAAAGCCAGCTGCAGTAACAGCTCTGCTGAGCCACCTCCCTGACCACTCCCCACCCCAAGAAGAGCGAGCTCCTGTCTTCTGCTTCTCTTGCAGTGGTATCCGGCATCTTACTATACCATTTCTGTACCACTCATGGCTCTGTAGATGATTGTGATGTCTTTGAGGTCAAGGACACCATCATGGCTCCTCTGTCACCGGATGAGTTCCTGAAAAAGGGTTCGCTGAGTACCTAAAGAGTGTGCACTAGCATCCAGCAAAAGTAAACAGTAACACTCTCTCTTCTTCTCTAGCATGGAACAGGAAATAGTTGCGAGTATTAGTCCATAACAAGCACTAACGACCCACGGCTGACCTTCGCAAGCAAAGCAAGCCCGAAAGCTCTGCAGATGGGCACCGCCACAACCTCAGCCCAAATGGCAAAGAAGGCAAAGTATACCCAAGTGTTTCTTCCTTCTGCCTTCCTCTGCCTTCCTCCTTCACCTCCTGTGACTTCACACCCACTGCCTTTGCTCTTGTGTGCCCACC
Source organism: Mustela lutreola (assembly GCF_030435805.1). Taxonomy (NCBI): domain Eukaryota; kingdom Metazoa; phylum Chordata; class Mammalia; order Carnivora; family Mustelidae; genus Mustela; species Mustela lutreola. The sequence continues at coordinate 21,919,521 of NC_081295.1, read as the reverse complement.
GGCGGGGCAAAGCTTCTTAGAGAACCACAAGCCAGACCCAAATACTGCCCCTCTTCCATCTCAACCATCTTCCACTCTCTCGGCCGAACAGCCCGAGTCTCCTATTTGAGAAACAAGTAAGATTCTACAACATACATCACTGATGTTTGGACAAGAGTAGGCGCAATCTTCCAAGGCAACATATCTTTTTAAAAGAGTGGCTAATTCACTTGAATCTACCCGGCAAAATATACTAAAGAGGTATTTTTATTAGAAGGCCTTCCAGAAGTTCCTTACGGCTTCTGGGCCCCTACATATGACCAGCTCCCAGATGGAAGAGACGGTATCAGCAACTGGACCCCCCCCCCCCCCCAAATCTCTGAAAGGTTGCCCACACCCTGCACGTCTGCAGGGATTTCCCAAGGCACCTCACTTTGATGGCCAGTGCTCCAAAAATCACAGCTGCTCAGTGTATACACTTGTGAAAACACATAAAGAAGTAAGGCGAGGGGGATGAGGAGGGGAAATGCTGAGAAGAGACTGACAGGTGAGAAAGCACATCAGTATCTAGGGAAGCACCCGGAAGGTAAAAATGCCCAAACAGATGGCACTGGGCACTCCCACCAGGCGCTTACTGAGAAAGTCAGAGACGTATCCATCCCATCACCTTTTTCTATTTAAAACATTTTGCCCCTAAAGAATCTGAGTGTCCTATGACATATTAGCTGCCCCGCACCCCGCAAAAATAAATGGAAAAAAAAAAAAAAAAAAAAGACTGAGTGGGTCAGAAAGCTCCAGAGAACTTTTCTTCCTGAAATTATGAAAGCCCGGAGTGGCTAGAAACGGCTCTGCTCTACCCTCACTTTTCAGGGTACCAGTTTCTATCCCAAATTTGATCTTATTTTCAGCATGGCCATTCCTTTTATAGCCTCGCGTGCTGAGATCAAAGGGTGGAGAGTCCTGACGCAAAGAAGACTAAATGTTAGAAGAGTTGGAAAGGGCTCAAACTTCATTACATAAAAAAGTCATTTCAAGGGATAAAAACCACTTCCAGAAGAAGCCAGGACCGAAAATAGTAGCAACTTTAAACTTCCTTTTAGGAGCCTGGGGATGTTGTACCCCTCCATGCAGTTGCCTAGGGAACAGGATTCATTTAAGCTTTGCTATCCAATAATGTCTTGGAAATTGCTACCCTATATTATATCTCTGACTGTTAAATTCACTCTAAATGGAAAAGCCTCTCAAAAGTACAGCTGAAGGTAGAGTATAGGAATCTTTGTCAGGAAACTGTTACAGAAAGCGAAAGCTCCTTGAATATCTCTTGCTGTCACCATCTATGAGCATTCTTCTACTTGAATGGGAGATTTTCTCATCCATAATAACCTAGCCTTCATTTTTATTGCATTTGATGTGAAATCTTCTCATAAGTAAGTGAGTTTGCTTGATGAAACACACTTTTCTTAGCATGTCTAAAAAACATAAGTAGGAATATTCCAGTCTGAACTAACCCATGCAAAATTATTCTGACTTCCCCTGAAGCATTAATGAAAGAATATCCTTGGTAACAGAATATATATAAGAAGCATAAAGAATGATACTGGGTTTTCTGTACACGATCAATTTTCTTCAGCTCTTGCTTGTTATAGCCCCGCCATGAGGGAACAGACTCTGGGTAACTGTCATGGGAGGCTTATTGAAAGTGCCATCAGTGTTAGCACAAGTTTGTTTATACAAAAATACCGTTGGCTGAATCCCTATCCTTTTTTTGTGTTATTATTATTTTTTAATTTTGTTTCATTTTTTTTCAGTGTTCCAAGGTTCTCTGTTAGGCACCACACCCAGTGCTCTGCGCAGTGCATGTCCACCAGGGTGGGTGCTACCCTTCTTGCTTCCTTATCCCTAACCTTCTTGCTTCCAGGAACCCTATCAGGCCAAAGCAGTTACTTCACTGAAGGCCCTGACTTTTTCATTTCTGCATTTCTTCCCCCTCCCCTTGTGTTGTTGAATGAATAAAAGGCATTTTGAGAGCTGACTTTACGGTGAGGAGAATATACCTTTTGTTTATGTTTCTTTGCTAATGCTTTTGGCTTCCTGCATAGTACCACTTTTTACAAGGAAGGCAGCTGGACAAGGCTGTGCTGTAACTCTTTACTTTCTTCTCTGAACCCACCTGGGTTCAAATCTAGATCAGCGGAAGAAACTGAGACCAATGGCTAAGGAAACAGTAATAGGCGATTTGGTGAATTCAACATTCTATGACATTTTAAGATTTTGGCTGTCCTATGCCTGAGACCAGAGACTGTGTCCTTCAGACTGATATCCTGAGGCAGAACCAGCTCTGCATTGATAGGCATTAGCTGATCAGCAAGAGCTCAAGGAGCCAGAATTTAACGACAGGAGAAAAATTCCTACTTGTCATAAATCATTGTCTTGGGCACTATGGGGCTTATAAACTTGCCAAAATAACTTTCTGCAGATCCAGTTTGAGGTACTTGAATGCTAAGAGGACAGATTCATATAAGAAATATTGTGGGCTTTTAAAATTTTTTTTTAAGATTTACCTATTTTAGAGAGAGAGTGAGGGGAGAGGGGCAGAGGCGGGGAGAGAGAGAGAGAGAGAAAATCCCAAGCAGACTCCCTGCTGCGCACAAAGCCAGACTCAGGGCTTGATCTCATGACTCTGAGATCATGATCTGAGCCAAAACCAAGAGTTGGATGCTCAACCAACGCTCAACCACCCAGGCACCCCATAAATAATTAAAACTGTAAAAAAAAAGTAAAAATAAAGAATGAAAACAATTTTCACAGAAGGTCCTAAGATAAGTGCACACCCAGCTCTATCTTCTACAACAAATTACTCTACTGTAAGAGTGAAGTTCAGAATGACTTTACAGTATTGTCAAATACCTCACTTTGCTTGCTGTTTTACGAACAAGGCCCTATTAATTTAGGCTCCTGTGGAACACTGGAGAGGGGTGGTTGAGCATTCAAGGTCTGAAGTAGATTAATGGTGAAAATAAAGTTAATCAACACGCTCTTATCAATGTTAAGTTTCAAACAAGTAACATTCATTTGTTGCTGTATTTGAGAATAGTCCATTCTGCTGTAGAAAACGAGAGATCAAATGGGAGAGGTGACACTTACAAGATGTGTTAGGTATAGGGAAGTAAGCCAGGAAACATTAAGCATAAGTAAAATACGTAGAGACATGAGCTGAACATATACAGAGATAGAAATGCTGAGTAAACATTAAAATTGTTACTAAACCTTAAATATACATGAGGCATATGAGTCACCCAATATTTATGGATTATACTCATTCTGGCCCCACAGGTATTCTGCCAAATAAAACTCAAAGCTGCTCATAGACCAATTAGTGAGTTTGTAGTTGTCACCTGACACACTTGTCTCTGTGTCTCTCCAGTTGAGCTCCCCCCTGCTCTAAACCCCAACTCTGTTCCTCATTATGACACCATTGGCAGGGAAGGCTGATGAGAGAAGAAGAAGGGGAGGGGGAGAGGGAGGAAGATGATGGGAGGGGGTGGGGGCGATGAGGAAGGAGAGCAGGTCTGTGACTGACCAGCAAACTAGAACTCATGCAGTGCAGTCTTTCTACCTCACTTGTTCCCAATGCCAAAACACGGACCTACTCCATTTCTTCCCCTTATTTCTCATGGTGCGTATTTAATGGATTCCATAAACCATGTGATTCAAGCATCTTAATCTGTGACCTGTAACGTGTGGAACAGCTTACCTGGTAGTATATTGGGGGACTACACTGCAACCAGGTAATTGTCCACATGACAAAACTCATCAGTGTTCCTTAAGCCTTCATACGGTCTGCTAATTGTCGGCCACCAAGGGCCAAGAGAAGAGAAAGAAATGGAAGGTGGCAACCAATTATTAATGGGGAAACCTGAAGTAGCCGATCTTGTCTAATCCTACAGCTTGGTGACTTGTGGTCCTTGTTGGGACTTTATAGTATGAATATATATAGTCGTGGTTTCTCCTGGTAAAATGATCACTTGGTCAGATGGTTCCATGAGAGGTATTGGCATTTGGCGATGGTCCTCAAAGAGGACAGTGGTCGATAAAGAAGGCTATGATCTCAGGACCCTCAGCCAGCCCAGCGATTTCACTACCACCATTTTAGAAAGCTGCTCATTAACAGTGTGAAACTAACTCAATTCCCTGCACCTGTATTTTCTTACTACACCCTGCGCATGGGCCAGGCACTATGCTCTGTGCTGCAGTGGAGAAAAAACGAGTATGACAGCTCCCCATCTCGGAAATTCCATAGTGTACCATAGGGGGACACAAAGTGTATCACAAAGCTACACTAAGTACCCAGATAATTATGATACAAAAAACCCAGCTACACTGCATAAAAGGTATGCAAACAAAACTTTATAGAAATTCAAAAAAGCAAGCAATCACATTGACTGGAAGAATCCCAGTAAAATGAAATGGTACAAACTCTCTTAAGGATAATTTAGCCATGTATATGAACTGCCTATTGACTGCACAGTTTATGGTAATTAAAAACAGAAAATAATCCATGTACATGTCTAAAATATTTGACTGGTTAAAATAAACTCTGATAGGGGCACCTGGGTGGCTCAGTGGGTTAAAGCCTCTGCCTTCAGCTCAGGTCATGATCCCAGGGTCCTGGGATCGAGCCCCACGTCAGGCTCTCTGCTCAGCGGGGAGCCTGCTTCCTCCTCTTCTCTCTCTGCCTGCCTCTCTGACTACTTGTGATCTTGGTCTGTCAAATAAATAAATAAAAATCTTTTAAAAAATTAAAAAATAAAATAAAATAAACTCTGATTATTCATTAGAATATACACAACTCTTAAAAATTACACTGCAGGTAGGCATTTCATAAAGTGTTATGGGAAAAGTATAAAATACACATGATAAAAAAAATGTTCCAATTCTTCAAAAGGACAGGCAGTGAAATGTCTTCCTCCTATCCCAGAATCTCTGATTTATCTTGGAGATCTTTCCCTATCAATAAAATACAGATCTGTAGCATGTTCTTTATCAGTCACAGAGTGCAACTGTATGGGTTTTATAGAGATTTGACTTATTTGGTCCCCGATTAAAAGACAACTACACTATTTCCAGAATTTTGCTATTACAAAAAACGCTGCAATATATCTAGATGAGGTGTCTAATAATATGTGAAAATGTTCAAGATATTCTGCTAAGTAAAAAACAAAAGCAGATGAACGTCTGGTTTCCAACTCCTCATGTAGGAAGCTGGAAGTTGCTACTCCATCCTAGCAACAAGTCAAAAGCTGAACAGACTGAAAAATCAACACCTCTTGGATCTGTGAGAGGAGGACGCAGGGCAAACCACAGCCCCCGAGATTAGAGAACAAGAAGTACAGAGAGAACCCCGGGAGGCTTGGCTTCCCTGAGCACAGTCTCAGGAGACAGAGCCAAGGCTGGAAAACCCAAACTGTAATTGACAAATTGCTCGAGGCTCAGTGTGGACAAGTCTGAGGAGACCCAGTCATGGAGGGTCCCCCAAGTACTGTGAGATTTACTCTCAGGAGTTTAAGCTTATTCCCACAGGAAACATCAGAGAAAAATCCCCTCAGGTTTCTGGGAGGGCATGAGAGGGGGGATCATTTTTAAATATGCTGCAGCCCTTCTGTTTTTCCTAACAAGGCTGCCCTCAGGGGACGCTGGCTAACCTGAGCGTCACATGCAGGGGCATTCTTAGAGGCTAACTAGCCAGAGGAAGGGAAATACCCAACTCCAGCCCACTCGAGCCATCCTGTCCCACCTAAAGTAAAAGAAAAAGACTGAGAAAATCTTGAGAAGTTCACAGTTCAGAGGCAGATGTTTACTTGAAGACTGAGACCTAATCATAGGGCTGTAGGACGCCTCCCCTTTCCCTATACCTTACCATCACATTTCCTAAAGGCCTATTTATAGCAGTTCCTTTTATGCAATACATTAGGTCTGGCTATCAAGAAAAATTGCAAGGCATTGTAAGAGGCAAAAGACACAATCTGAAGAGAAAGACCAGAAACAGACATGGCAAAGATGCTGGAATTATCAGATTATGAATTTAAAACAACTATGATTAATATGCTAAGGGCTTTCATGAATAAAATAGCATGCAAGAACAGATGGGTGATGTAAGCAGAGATGGAAATCCTAAGGAAGCATCAAAAAGAAATGCTTGTGATCAAAAACACTGAAACTCTAGCCCTAACCCTTGATGGCCTTACAAGTAGACTGGATTCAACCTAGAAAAGAATCTCTAAGCTTAAGGATGTATTAATTGGGGCAGCTGGGTGGCTCAGTCAGTTAAGCATTTGCCTTTAGCTCAGGTCATGGTCCCAGGGTCCCGCGATCGAGCCCCAAGTTGGGCTCAGCAGGGAGCCTACTTCTCCCTCTCTCTGCCTGCCACTCCTCCTGCTTATGTTCTCTCTCTGTCAAATAAATAAATAAAATCTTTTTAAAAAGGATGTATCAATAGAAACTTCCAAAACTGAAAAGCAAAGCAAACAAAGACTGAAAAAAAAATTCAACAGAACAGAACATCCAAGAACTGTGGGACAACCACTTAAAGTATAACATACACAGAAGAAGAAAGAGAGGAAGGAACAGAAGAAATATTTGAAGTAATAGTGACTGAGAATTTTCCCAAATTAAAGTGAGACATCAAACCACAGATCCAGGAAGCTCAGAGAATACCAAGCAAAATAAATACCAAAAACCTACACCTAGACATACCATTTTCAAATTACAGTGAATTAAAGATACAGAAAAAATCCTGAGCAAAGTCAAAGGAAAAAGAAAAACCTTACCTATAGAGGAAGAAAGATCAGAATTACATCCTAGTTCTTGTCAGAAAATATGCAAGCAAGAACAGAGTGGAGGATACTGAGTGTTTATCCAAAGAAAACGAAAATATTCATTTGAAAAGATACATGCACCCCTACATTTATTGCAGCATTATTTACAATAGCCAAATTATGGAAGAAAACTAAGTGTCCATCCATAGATGAATGCATTAAAAAAAAAAAGTGAGACACACACACAGACACACACACAGAGGAATATTACTCAGTCATTAAAACGGATGAGATCTTGCCATTTGCAACAACCTGGATGGACCTAGAAGGTATTATGCTAAGTGAAATAAGTCAGACCAAGAAAGATAAATGCCATAGGATCAATAAAACAAAGTCTAAGTTTTAAAAATCTAACATAAAAAATCTCCATCTAAAAATACCAAATGAATAAACAATCAAAAAACAAAAATAGACCCAAAAATATAGAAAATAAACTGATGGTTGCCAGAGGGGACAGGGGTAGAAAAACTGGGACAAACTAGTGAAGGAGGATAAGAGACACAGACTTCCTGTTATGGAATGAATAACTCACAGGGATGGAAGGTACAGCACAGGGAATTTAGTCAATGATATTGTAAGAGTGTTGTATGGTAACAGATGGCAGCTACACTTGTGGCGAGCATCGCATAACAAATAGAGATACTGAGTCACTATACTGTACATCTGAAACTAATGTCACATTGTATGCCAACTATATTCAAAAATTTTTTTAATTAAAAAAAAATGAGAGTGGAGTAAAATATTTAAAGCACTGAGAGAACCACTGACCTGAATTCTGTACTCTGCAAAATTATCCTTCAGTAATGAAGGAGAAATAAAACTTCTTGGACCAACAAAAATTGAAGGATTTTGTCACCAGTAGATCTGCCTTGCAAGAAATGTTAAAAGAAATTCTTCAGAGAGAAGAAAAATTATATAGGTCAGAAACTGGGATCTATATAAAATAATAAAGAGCTTTGTAGAAGAAATAAGAGAAGGTAAAATAAAACCGTATTTTTCTTATTCTTAATTGACCTAACAGATAACAGTTTGTTCAAAATAGCAATACACCAAGGTATTTTATTGTGTGTGCACATGTATACACTGTATGTTTATATGTAAGTAGAATGAGTGACAGTGATGATATAAAGGACTTGAGGGAGAAATTAAGATTATTTGTTATTATAAGGTACTCACACTACAGGAAGTGATACTATTACTGGAAAGTCAACTTGGATTAGCTATAAATGTGTAATGCAAACTCTAGGGCAACCACTCACATACATACACAAAAAAAGTTTAAAAAGAAGTATAAAATGACACACTAAAAAATAAAAAAGTGGAATCATATAATATGTTCAATTAAAACCACAAAAATCAGGAAAAATGGAAGACAAAAACAACAAAGACAAGAAATAGAAAACGGTAATGAATATGGTATTATTAATCCAACTATATCATAATCACGTTGAATGTCAATGCTCTAAATGTATCAACTAGAAGACAGAGACTGTCAGCATGGATCAAAATACACCCAAACTACATACTATCTGCAAGAAACCTACTTTAAATACAAAGACACATATAAATTAAAAGTAAATGGACAGAGAAAAATTTACTATGTTAATACTAATCAAAGGAAAGTGAGAATAGCTATATTAATTTCAGACAGAGCAGACTTCAAAGCAAGGAAGATATCGGAGATAAGGAAGGACATTATGTAATGAAAAGGGGGTCTATTCTCCCAGAAGACATAACAATCTTAACATGCATGTGCCTAACAACAGAGTGTCAAACTATGTGGCCCCAAAATTAATAGACTTACAAAGAGAAATAGGTGAATCCACTATCATGGTTAGAGATTTTAATACCTCTCTATCAGAAATGGCAGATCCAGCAGGCAGAGAATCAGTAAGGGCATAGTTGAATTCAACAACACCACCAATCAACTGTATATGATTGATATCTAAGATTACTTCATCCAACAATAGATTATGCATTCTTCTCAAGCTCACATTGAGCATTTACCAAGAGAGACCACATTCTAGACCAAAAAACATACCTTCACAAATTTAAAAGACTAGAAATCACACAATGCCTCCTCTCAGATCACAGTGGAATTAAACTAGAAATCAATAACAGAATGATAGTTGGAAAATCCCCAGATGCTTGGAAATTAATAAGCAAACTTCCAATAATACAGGGATCAAAAAAGAAATCTCAAGAGAAATTTTTAAATATTTTGAAATAAATGAAAATGAAAACAACTTATCAAAATCTGTGGAATGCAGAAAAAGAAGAAAAAAGAAAAAAGTTGTGAAATGCAGTGAAGGTAGTGCTTAAAGTGAAATTTGTATCACTGAATCCCTATGTTAAAGGAGAAAGATCTAATATCAATAATCTAAGTTTGCATAGCAAGAAACTAGAAAGAGAGCTAATTAAATCCAAAGTAAGCAGAATAAAAGAAATAATAAGAATTAGAACAGAGATCATAAAAATACATTATATGTTTATAAAAAATAAAAATAAATTTTAAAAAAAGAAGAATTAGAACAGAGATCAACAAAATTGGAAATGGGAAATCAATAGAGAAAATGAGTGAAACCAAAAGCTGGTTCTTGAAAAGATTATAAAATCAGTAAGCCTCTAATCAAGGTAACTAAGCAAAAAAGAAAGAGCACACCAATTACTAATATCAGAAATAAAAGAGGGGACATCACTACAAATCCTATGGACATTGAAAGGATAATAAAAGAATTCTATGAACAACTATGTGCCCCCAAATTTGAAAAGTTAGATGATATGGACCAGTTTTTTGAAAGACACAATCTGCCAAAATTCACACAAGCAGAAATAGACTATCTGAATAGACCTGTATCTACTAAAGAAATTAAATCGATAATCAGTAAACTTTCAGAACAGAAAGGATCAGGCCCAGATGAGTTCACCAATTAATTTTGCAATCAATTAAGGAGGAAATTATACCAGTTCTTGACAATCACTTTCAGGAGACAGAAGCAAAAGAAATACTTAAGTATAAGTTTAACAAAATATGTACAAGATCTGCATGAGGAAAAGCATAAAACTCTGTTGACAAAATAAAATAAAAACTAAATAAAAGGAAAGATATTCCATGCTTGTGATTAGGGGAACTCAAAACTGTCAAGATAGCAGTTTTTCCTAATTTGATATAGATTCAACACAGTCCCAATCTAAGTTCCATCAACTTATTTTGTGGCTATCAACAAACTAATTCTGAAGTTTATATGGAAAGACAAAGACCCAGACTAGCCAGTGCAATATTGAAAGAGAGGAACACAGCTGGAGGACTGACAGTATCCATCCTCAAGATTTACTATAAAGCTACGGTCATCAAGACAGATTGGTATTGACAAAAGTATAGACAAACAAATCAATGGAACAAAATAGCCTAGAAACAGATTCTCAAATAAATAGAGTCAACTGATTTTTGGCAAAGGAGCAAACGACAGCATTGGAGGAAAATATGGTCTTTCAACAAATGGTGTTGAAACAACTAGATCTCCATATGCAAAAAAAAAAAAAAAAAAAAAGAGATGGGCGCCTGGGTGGCTCAGTGGGTTAAGCCGCTGCTTTCGGCTCAGGTCATGATCTCAGGGTCCTGGGATCGAGTCCCGCATCAGGCTCTCTGCTCAGCGGAGAGCCTGCTTCCCTCTCTCTCTCTCTGCCTGCCTCTCTGTCTACTGTGATCTCTCTCTGTCAAATAAATAAATAAAATCTTTAAAAAAAAAAAAAAAAGAGAGAGAAAATCTAAAAATAGACCTTACACCTTCACAAGAATTAATTCAAAATGGATGACAGACCTAAATGTGAAACACAAAACTATATAAAATTCCAAGAAGATAGCAGAGAAAAAAATCTAGATGACCTTGGGTTTAACAATCCAGGAGGGACTGTGGACTCTGAGAAACAAACTGAGGTATTTTTGGAGGGGAGGGGGTGGGAGGTTGGGTGGGCCTGGTGGTAGGTATTAAGGAGGGCATGTATTGCATGGAGCACTGGGTGTGGTGTGTAAACAATGAATTTTGGAACACTGAAAAATAAAATAAAATTTAATTTAAAAAAAAAAGAACTACTTAGTCACATGTAATTCGGAAGCACAATCCATGAAAGAAAGAATTGATAATCTGGACTTCACTGAAATTTAAAAATTTCTATTCTGTGAAAGCAAATGTCAAGAGAATGAAAAGATAAGCCACAGACTAGGAAAAAAAACCCAAACATTTACAAAGGACACATCTGGTAAAGAATTATTATCCAAAATATACAAGGAACTCTTGAAATTCAACAATTAAAAAAAAAACAATGAACCAAACACCTCAACAACTTGCCAAAGAAGATCTACAGACGATAAATAAGCAAGTGAAAAGATGCTCCACATCACATGTCATCAGAGAAATGTATGTTAAAACAACTATGAGAGAGCACAAAGCCCTATTAGAATGACCAAAATCTGGAACACTGCCAACAGCAAATGTTGGGAAGGATGAATAGGAATTCTCATCCACTGCTGATAGAAATGCATAACGGTATGGTACAGCCACTTTGGAAGACAGTTTGGTAGTTTCTTACGAAACTAAACAGACTCTTGCCATACGATCCAAAGGAATTGAAAACATGTTCACGTGAAAACCTGCCTGTGAATATTTATAGCAGGTATATTCATAATTGTCAAAACTGGGAAGCAACCAAGATGTCCTTCAGTGGGTGAATACACAAATAAACTGTGGCACATCCAGATACGGAATATTGGTCAAGGCTAAAAAGAAATGAGCTATCAAGCCATGAAAAGACACAGAGGAAACAAATGCATTTTATGAAGTGAAAGAAGTGAATCTGAAAAGACCACATACTTGATCATCTAAACTGTATGACAATCTAGAAAGGGAAAAACTAAGCAGATGGTAAAAAGATCAATGGTTGCCAGTAGTTTAGGGAAGTGGGAGGAGGAGGTGAATAGGCAGAGACAGAGGATATTTAGGGCAGAGAAACTACTCAGCATGAGACCATGATAATGGATACATGTCCTGATACATTTGTCCAAACCCACAGAAGGTACAACACCAAGAGTGAACTGTAGCATCAACTACAGACTTTCGACTACAATGTGTCAGCGTAGGTTCATCAGTTATAACAACTGTACTGCTCTAGTCCGGGGTGGGGAAGTGTGTGTGGAGGGGGCAGGGGTGGTGGTGTTGATAACAGGAGAGGCTGTGCTTATGGGGGGCAGGGGCGTTTGGGAAATCTCCATACGTTCCCCTCTATTTTGCTGTGAACCTAAAATGCTCTAAAAAAATAAAGTCCATAACAGAAAGGAAATAATTAGATAGCATACACAGTACGATCTTACTTAAATTCTGTGAAAATATATTTACCATAGTAAGAAAAAGTCTAAAAGAAAAGAAATATACGTATTAGTAGTTGTTATTTTTATGGTAGAATTACATGTGACTTTAATTGTCCCCCTTTTACTTTCTGTGTTCTCTATGATCTAAATTTTCTACAGTGGAGAAATACCACTTATGTAATTTAAAAATCTTAAATGGTTTTAAGAACAGCTTTGTGGATGAGAGAGCATTCGGACTAGCACTTGAAAGACAGGTGAGACTTTGATTTGCTCAGAAACTGAGAGAATATTAGTGATAAAAAGAATTACGACTGAAGCTCCATGGGGTGAGAAACTTCAGGCAACTTCGAACTCAAACTGCCTCATGAGGCTAGAGCATAGAATACTTGTAGGTAGGTAAGGAAGAAGCTGGAAAACTGCATTGAGACCTCGCTCAATAGCTGAGTCCCATCATAGTTACCAGAGTAGGGAGCACAGGAGAGGAACAATAAAGACAGAGATGAGCAACAGCACCTTTTTCATTTAGTAAGAAAATTTAGTTATCTGGAATATTCCTGAGCACTTAGTTCGGCCAACTGTTGGTATCATAATGGGTATGTCTCCAAAAAGGAGGCAAAATGATTTAACAGGGGAGTTCAGAGACAGAGAGGTCAACCTAGAGAAAATACAACATCATAAGGCAAATGTAATTGAAGTCTTAAAGAATCATTGCTACATAAATACTTCCAAAGACATCAGTGCTCACCAGCCAAGTGATTTCCCAACAATACACTTAATAAGCCTGTGGGACTTTAAGTACTATGCCCCAGAGATGGACATGGGGAAGAAAACTGAACTACTAGATTTCTACCAATATCACGAAGCAGGTGGACTATCTGAAATGCACATCAACTACATTTTTGACTATCACTGCAGGAAGATCGATCCTACAGACAATTGCAGTGGGGTCTGAACATCCGATTCATACCACTGTGTTCTAAGCACTTCCAAAATCCATTCCAGAACACGAAGAAGTCTCTTTAACATTTTCTGAAGTAAACGCTGACCTATTAGACATTCCCCACTATTATTAAGAAAGCAGAGAACAATAAAATATACCAAATGTCCCAAACCATAATACTCCGTTCCAGGTACCTAAATACTACCTAAAACCATTCCGATCAGTCCAACTTAGTAACTATTTAAAAAACAGCTCCCATCTGGGGAGCAACTGACCAGGCATCGTGTTAGGTTCTTTACAGACTTTTTGTCTTTAACCCCTACTGTCTTGCGCAGACAGTATTATCATCCCAATTTCACAAAAAAAGAAAACATGGCTCAGAAGGCTTAACTCACTTGTGCTGTACACACAACGAACAGGAGATAGAGCTGGTGGCAGGGTCTTTTTGGCTTAGAGCCACCGACCCTACCGCTGGACAACACGGCCCAATACCAGCCACTTGCCCCCAAAACAGCATTCTGTTAATGCCACCAATATTATTTTCCTGTGCTAATAACATGAGTGGGGCAACTGTGGGAACCCCTCAGGACTTATTTCAGACAGATAATTGGATCTCTGCACTTTATCATCATAATACTGCCATGGCAAACAGCAAAACCAATATAAATTTCAAAGGAAAGAGCTGTGCCAAATATTTCTGTGGCCCCATTTTTGTCTCAATTGCTTACAAAACGAAAAACTGGGTAGAATAATAACTATGTATTTCATTGGCTTGGGGGGTCAGAGAAACAAATTCCTTTTATAAAATCAGAGGCAAGAAGTTAAGAATCTCCAAATATAATGCCTATACATTTTGAAGATCTCAAATTCCCTTTAAAAATATCAAGAATTAAATTGCAATTTAAGATATCTATAAATAGCACGGAATTGAGCAAAATGCTACTGATTTAAGCTAAATGAGAAAATGAGCAAGAGGCCCTTTTGCTATCATTACAGAACAAAATTCTTTAGGGACTAGAAGCAGTGTTCTAAGAATAGAAAGAACATTTTCTCCCTGAATACCCCACCACTCCCTCACTCCACTCCACTTTGATCTTACATCTGAGGCAGCTTTCTCTTTTCTCCCCCAAAGAAAAGGCAGGGATGGATCTGGTGGAAATATCTCAACATCTTTGAGTATTAGATGAGATAAAGAGTAAGAAAAAGATCACTACTACAAAATACTTTCCATACTTTTGCCAGAGATCAACAGAGGCAACCAAGGCAAAGGTTCAGTTCTTTCCTAGCCCTCCAGTGCCATTCCTGCAGAACAGAGGACAGCTGGATATCAGGAAAGAAACAAAGGAAAGGGTCTAAGCACCAAGGGATATCCACCTTATCAAGTCCCCGCTATGGCTAGTCATCAGGAATACAAAAGTAAATAGCATCTGGGATTGGATTTCTCTATTAAATACTCCCGCAGCACATCACACTTCTTCGTAGCACTCATTACAGGATCACATGTCTGGTTTTTTAGCTACATGTTAAATCTTAAGAGACTTGGTTATGGAAATGTAAAATGGTACACCCACTCTGAAAAACTGTAAGGCAGTTTCTCAAAAAAACTAAAAATAGATTCCCATAGGATGCAGCAATTCCATTTCTGGGTATGTATCCAAAAGAACTGAAAGCTGGGTCTTAAAAAGATACGTGTACACACATACTCATAGCAGCATTACTCACAATAGGCAAGAGGCAGAAGCAAACCCCATGGTCCACGGACAGATAAACAAAATGTGGCCTATACATGCAAGGGAATATTATTCAGCCTTAAAAAAACAAGGAAAACCTATCACATGCTACAACATGGATAAACCCTGAGGACATTGTGCTGAGTGCAATAAACGAGTGACGAAAGACAAACATCCCATGCTTTCACTTATGTGAGGTACCTAGAATAATCAAAATAATTGAAAGAGAAAATAGAAAGATGGTAGCCAAGGGCTAGAGGGTGGGGGTGGAATTAATGTTTAATGGGAAGAGACTTTCAGTTTTGCAAGATGAAAGTGTTCTAGAGATTGGGTGCACATTGATGTGGGTATACAGATGGCTCCCAACTGACAATGGTTCAACTTAATGATTTTTCAATTTTACAATGGTGCACAAGCAATATGCATTTGGTGGAAACCATCTTCTATTCTAATTTTGATCTTTTCCCAGGCTAGTGGTCTGGAGTGGGATCCTCCATCCAGCTCCCAATCAGCCACATGATTACAAGGATCAACAACCCATATACTTATAACCATTGTGTACCCATTCAACGACTCTGTTTCTCATTTACAGAACAGTATTCAATAAATTACATGTCATAGCCAACCTTTTATTATAAAATAAGTTTTGCGTTAGATGATTTTCCCCAACTGTAGATTAGTTAAGTGTTCTGAGCACCTTTAGATTCGGCTAGGCTAAACTATGACGTCCTGTGGGTGAGGTGTGTTAAATGTACATTCAACTTACGTTGACTTTACAATGAGTTTATCAGTACATAACCCCACCTTAAGCTTGAGGGAGATCAATACTTAGCATTACTATACCCTCAAAGACAGTTAAGCTGGGCAGGGGAGCTAGCTGCCCTGGAATGGCGCTGCCAGAGACCGAGCAGTTCAGGACACAGCTGACCAGACTCTTGAAGAAATGCCAGTTGTCAGGCAGTGTGTTCATCACCCAGAAGAAGTATGATGGTCGCACTAAATCCATTCCAAGGAAAGGCTCTGTAGAAGGCTTTGAGCCCTTGGACAAGTGTCTGTTCAGAGCTCCTGATGGGAAGGAGAAGATCAGCACCATGGCGAGCTCCAAAGAAGGGAACCCGAGTTTCAGATGGCTGGCTTACTCAGACCTACCAGGAGTTAACAGGGATGGGCTGAAGGAGGGGGACAGAAAGAATGACAGCAGGAAGAGCAAAGCAGCACAGGGAAGGGTTCCAGATACCCTGCTTTCACCAGCTAACCACCGAATTACTTATTTTTCCCATGGTTTTTACTGTTGGCCTCAAAGCTAGGTTTCTGGCTCCCCTACAATAAATTTTCAGGTGGGTTGAGGGTCATTTTGGATGGAAGAAGGGCTGAGTGGTTACAGGACAGTTGTAAAAAGCCAAGTTTATTTTAGAATTGGCTGATGGGTCTGTGTTGCATGGTTGTATATCCTGGGATTATAAAATCTCTGCATCCAGGTGAAGAGCCGTGGATCATTAAACTTGTATTTACCCACAAAAAATTTTTTTGAAAAATAGTTAAGATAGTAAATTTTATGTTACATATATTTTACTGCATTTTTAAAATTTTCCTAATCAAAAAGAGACTTGGAGCACCTGGGTGGCTCAGTCAGCTAAACAGATGACTCTTGGAGCACCTGGGTGGCTCAGTGGGTTAAAGCCTCTGCCTTAGGCTCAGGTCATGATCTCAGGGTCCTGGGATAGAGCCCCGCATCAGGCTCTCTGCTCAGCAGGGAGCCTGTTTCCCTTCCTCTCTCTGCCTACCTGTGACCTCTGTCTGTCAAATAAATAAATAAAATCTTTAAAAAAAAAAAAAACGGCTCTTGGCTTTGGCTCAGGTCGTGATCTCACGGCCATGGGATCCAGTCCCGCACAGGGACCCACGCTCAGCACAGAGTCTGCTTGGGATTCTCTCCTTGTTTCCCTTTCCTTCTCCCTCCCCATCGGCCCCTCCCCCTGGCCCAAGCGCATGTGTGTGCTGGAACACATGAGCTTTCTCTCTTTCTCTCTCTCTCAAATAAATAAATAAAATCTTTGAAAAAAAGAGAGACACTTTTTTCCCTGTAGTTTCATTATTTAAGCACAGGTACTTGCATATGGAAGATATTTAACAAATATGTATTGAATGGATAGATGAACGGAGGAGGGGATGGACGGATGAAAGGACTGGACAGAGAGATGGGAATACGAACAGAAGACCGACATATACACCAATAATTACTATGGCATGTCAACATAGTGAAGTGGACCCTGTGACTATGAAGAAGGGAAGAGTCCCTACTATGGCTGATTCTGATATAGTATTTACCCTACAGAACTACTTTGTCTTATCCACCAACACCACACACACACAGAAATTTTAAGATTTTATTTATGTATTTGACAGAGAGAGAGAGACAGAGAGAGCAAGAGATCACAAGTAGGCAGAGAGGCAGGCAGAGAGAGAGGGGGAAGCAGGCTTCCTGCTAAGCAGAGAGTCCGATGCAGGGGCTCGATCCCAGGACCCTGACATCACGATCTGAGCCAAAGGCAGAGGCTTAACCCACTGAGCCAGCCAGGTGCCCCCACACAAAAAAATATAATAGAGATTTCATTCTTTCGGGTTGAGTAATTTTTATTTTTTCTCTTATTTCTCTTTATCACCATATAATCTGTCTTTCGACCTAGATGAAATTAAAAGAGAAAAATCCATTTTTGTCACCTTTGCTCTTTCCAGAACCTCTCTTAATCCAAAAGGGTAATGTGAAATAAGGCTTACAATCAACACTGCAGAAGACGAAAGCAGGTGATAAGTAGCTTGCCCGTAAGTTATTAATCAGCTATCCTCCAGGGCGTAGTGTTACGAAGCTGTGTCATGTAATAAACAGCAGGCGAAATGAATTATCTCCATTTTCTGACTCTGAAGTGCAGGCATGTGCTATAAAACTAAATTGACATCTGTTAGCAGGCTTGTCACATGGATGGTTTTTTCCTGCAGAATCTGGAATAAATTAAATCTTAAAATAAAACTTGGAACAGAGAGGCTGCTTTACATAATTCCTTCTAATGGCGTGCTGATTTTAAAGAGAGGCTCTCACAAGAAATGTTTCATTATCATTTTAATTGCAAAACTGTTGAATGCCACTCCATGCTAGGAAATCAGTGTTTTTATAATGTCCTTATGTTTTTAACTAAAAAGTGGCAAGTGACACCTTCCTCGCTGGCTGGAAGATAAATCAGCTTTTACCTCCAAATAAAACCATGGCCACTTTTCCCCCAAGTCCCTGGAGCTTGTTTCATGGGTGGCTGGTTATGCAGGGCACCTCTGAGCACTGGCACGGCTGAGTTCCCGGGTCAGAAATGGCTGGCCGGGGTGTGACCTCACAGGGTTTGCTCAGGAATACAATCCCTCAGAGGATTCACCAATAGATTAGCAAGTTCTGGGGCCACTTACTGTCAAAAGGCATTAAGCACTTTCTAACACAAGAGAGAGGAACTGGCGGAGTTGCATGACCCGGTGAAACTGGGCTGTGTAACACTGAACAAAACATTCTGTGCAAAAGAAAGTCACATAGACGGAAACCTTCACCGGTCCCAAAGCTTACAGCCCCTCTGCTCCCTCAGGACTCCTTTGGCTCCCCTTCCCAAAACTTTGCCAAAATGACAAAATCCTCAGACAACTACACCCTCCCCTGGTACACAGCAGAGAAGAAAACCAAATACCAGATCCCCAGAGGCTCGTTTCCTGCAGGAGTGGAACCCTCCCCTTTTGTAATAATGGCAGGTGCCTTTGAAAATCTCAAAAATGCAACACTCAGTCAAAATGTTTTGTTTTACATAACATCATAATTCTGCTCTCCTTAAAATTCTTCGTTCATTTCTCTCACCGATATAGCGTATTGGCCTGCACGACCTTCTCAAAGAGTCACGGCTCATATCCCACACCTTCTCATAGGGAACAGCGAGGCACAGAGGACATAGGAACTCAGTGAAGAGACAGAGAAGGAGGCTGCAGAAGTGGACAGACTCTCAACCCCCTTCTTATTTAAAGGGTTTCCCACACAGGAGGGGAGGGGAGATTTGCAAAGGGAAGGCTGAGTCCCTACAGCCCTCTCTACATGCTGAGGCCCCTCCCAGGGTGATCTTCCTATTACCTGGGTTAGAGTTGGGGTGGGTCAGTTGAAAAGGCAGCTTCCCGGGCTCTATGACAGACCAACAAAGTGAGAATCTCTAAGGTTGGTTCTGGGTTCGAAGTTTTTATTGTTGTTGTTGTTGTTGTTTTAACTTATTTGACAGACAGAGATCACAAGTAGGCAGAGAAGCAGGCAGAGAAATTTGGCTCCCCACCAAGCAGAGGGCCCCATGCGGGGCTCGATCCCAGGACCCTGGGATCATGATCTGAGCCGAAGGCAGAAGCTCTAACCCACTGAGCCACCCAGGTGCTTTTGGGGTTTTTTTAAAAAGATTTATTTATTTATTATTTGACAGACAGAGATCACAAGTAGGCAGAGAGGCAGGCAGAGAGAGAGGAGGAAGCAGGCTCCCTGCTGAGCAGAGAGCCCAATGTGGGGCTGGATCCCAGGACCCTGGGATCATGACCTGAACTCAAGGCAGAGGCTTTAACCCACTGAGCCACCCAGGTGCCCCTGGGTTCGAAGTTTTAATCAAGGTCCCTAGCTGATGGGATCCTTTGCTTATGCTGTTAATTTTGGTTTGTCTTCCAGTGTTACCAATGCTTACAGTGCAACCTGAGAGCCACTCGGTTGTAGAGATGGGAGTGGGTGTCCAGACGGGAGCACTGCTCACGCACGACTTCACCAGTCATGGCTTCTGTCCAAGGAAAACACATACCACTGCTAAAGATCCAGAGGCACCTAGCTCGTTCTTCAAACAGGCTTTATAACCTGCATGCTAGCTAAAAACTGAATGGTCTGAAAAATCACTACGAGTCCAGAAATTTGCTTCACAGCAAATCTTACCATTATAGATAAGTGAAAAAGGGTAAAAAGCCGAAACTCATTTCCTACGTGTTGAGTGCCGAAGTTCTAGACCCCCGTTCCCAAGCTGGTTTGTCCTTTAGGTATACTACAGATTGATGGGGACAGAAAAATGTCTCTACATCTCAAATTGCAATTCAGGAGCGTAGCTGACTCATTATTCCTAAATTGCTACTGGCTTATTTCACAGAAACGCCGGCTTGTCATGATTAAATAGCATTTCTGCAAGACGAAGCTGCCTTCAAAGACACAGAAGATACACACCTCTCTCTGGAAAAGTAATATAAACAAGTCTATACGGAAGACTGCCCTGGGCCCTAAAAGAGTCACCTGGATTTCTACCTTTACCATAGCATATCTTGTTGCCATGGTGTTTTCCATCCAAGTATCCTGAACGTCAGTGGCTAAGGCTTCGGGATGGTCTAGCTGCCGCTTCGGAATTCTGCGGTGGGCTGTGTGAAAAGATCAAGCATCCAAACTTCATTACCTGCACGTTTTATTTAGGAAGATGCTGGGTAGAAAGTGAGGTCATGTACCTTATATATTTCCTGAGCACTTCCCTAGGTAGTTGGGATGAGAGCCTAATGATGGAGTCCTGCTCTTAAGCCATATGCTCCTTCGTTAGGAACATACCTCTGACAGGCAGGGATCTAACTGGAGAGTAAACCACAGTCACCTAGGACTGGGGCATGTCTGGGCCTTGAACTGGTATGGGAGACCACTGGGAGACTTTTTTTTTTTTTTTAAGATTTTATCTATTTACTCAACAGACAGAGATCACAAGTAGGCAGAGAACCAGGCAGAGAGAGAGGGAGGAAGCAGGTTTCCCACTGAGCAGAGAGCCTGATTTGGGGCCTGATACCAGGACCCTGAGATCATGACTCGAGCCAAAAGCAGAGGCCCCAACCCACTGAGCCACCCAGGTGCCCGGGAGACATTTTTATAAAGGAATGTCCCTCCCGAGGAAAAAACTTTGTTCCAAGAAACAAGCAAGTTTGAAAACGAAATCTGGTAGAGGCTGACACAGAAATGGAAAAATGATCTGAAGCATAGGACATCATCGGTGCCTCATACCACCCTTGGCAGGGACTCAGGCTGAGGGTGGCGGACGTCGGAACACAAGGTGGTCCAGGGGTGTCCAGGTGGCCCCGTCAGTTGAGTGGCAGACTCTTGGTTTTGGCCGGGGTCTCATCACCATGTCCTGGGATGGAGCCCAGGGCCTGGCTCCCGGCTCCACGGGGGGTCTGCTTGGGTTTCTCACACTCATTCTTCCTCTGACCCTCCCCCCCTGTGCTCACTCTCTCTCACTGAAATAAATAATAAAATAAAATATAAAATAAAATGAAATAAACTAAAATAAAGTGGTCCAGTGCCAGGCCTCTTGGAAGACACCCATTACTAGTAAACACCCTCTGCTCCTGTGTTACTCAGACTACCGTACAGGTCTTGCTATTCAAGGTATAGTTCCCCAAGCAGCAGTCTCACCAGAGCCTGAGAGCATGCCACGAATGCCGCATCTCAGGACACACCCCAGAACTTCAGAATCAACGTCTGCATTTTAATTAGATTCCTGGTGATTCACCTATACATTAAATATGAGCCAAAATGACATGAAATATGATTTAGGCACTACAAATAAGCATTTCAAAATCTTCTGTTCGTTAGGTATTTTTAACATGTATTAGAAAACATAAGTAAGCCACAGTTTACTCTTGAGTCCATGGGTACTACTTCTCCAGATAATTCTAAGAAAGGTAAGTCAGTTTAAAGTTGACTTAAAGGAAAGTTTAAGGGAAAATGTACCCCCATGCCAAATACAAACCGAAAAGTGAGATTTGTAAGAGAAGGAGATTACAAAGGACGTGAACTAAAGCTATATTGGAAGGGGAGGTGAACGATGAGAGACTAGGGACTCTGAAAAACAATCTGAGGGTTTTGAAGGGGCGGGGGGTGGGAGGTTGGGGTACCAGGTGGTGGGTATTATGGAGGGCACGGATTGCATGGAGCACTGGGTGTGGTGCAAAAATAATGAATACTGTTATGCTGAAAATTAAAAAAAAAAAAAAAAAGAAAGAAAATAGAGGAATCTAGAATGATATTTCATATAAATATTTAACAGAACAAAACAAAACAAACAAACAAAACTGGTACAGCAGAACTAACAGCAAACAAAGGAGAATTTAAGGCAAAGGAAATTTCCAGGAATGAAGAGTGACATAATATACCCATGCAGAGAAATTTTCTTCCTGAGTCTACCATTTTTCATTTCCACCAGCAAAGCCGGAGTATTCTTCCCAAGAAGCCTTTCACTCTAGGGCGCTATCAACATCTTGTTTATAATTTGCTCAAGTAATAAGCAAAAGGAAAGGGAACGTTTTTGTGGCTCAATTTCAAAGCGCCCCTTCTCTGCAGCACAGCACCTGCCTACCTACCACAGGACAGACCTGAGGTCTGGTGAAGGGTGTGGAGCTCCCGGCCCAGGGACTCAGGCCCCGCCCCTCCAGCGAGGGTAGTGGGGAACAGCCCGCCCCCACGCAGGGGTGGAGGAGTCGGGGACCCGCCCCCACGCAGCCATCCCACCCGCGGCCCCAGGCCCCGCGCTCTGCTTCTGCTTCTGCTCCGTATTAATTCTCAGCAGTTTATTTAATTTCTCTACAGCACAGTGTTTACTTTCTACACGATCGCCAGCAAAGCTGTTCCGGGCCCCGGGGCAGCAAACAGTCCCAATTGTCTACGACCCCCTCTGAAGAACCAATTGCCCTTCAGTTTCCGCACAAAGCTTTCATTAAAAACTCTTGAGTTGAATTAGGTGCGGTTATCAATTTCCTGGGGAATCTGATATATTTTCCGAGAAAACAAAGAGAAAGAAAAAAAGAAAGGCTTTCTATAAAATTTTGTGAAGACTTACTGAAACTGTTCATTAAAACTCTTTGAGTTTAAAATCATTTCTTAAAAGATTTTATCTATTTATTTGACAGAGATCACAAGTAGGTAGGGCGAGGGTGTGGGCGGGAAGCAGGCTCCCTGCCAAGCAGAGCGCCTGATTGGAGGCTGATCCCAGGACCCTGAGATCATGACCTGAGCCAAAGGCAGAAGCTTTAACCCATTGCGCCACCCAGGCGCCCCCGAGTTTACAATTATTTTTAAGTCACACTGCGCTCTCTGATCGAATTCTCAAAAACAATCCATTTGGGAAGGATCGTGGTCCCTATTACACTGGCAATGAAATGGAGCACCAGAGCAATTAAATGACTCAAACGGTGCCAAATGCTAATGAAAATAATAATAATAATAATAATAAACTAACTAACGTGAGAATGGGTGCTTCAAATGTTAATCACCGAGCTTCCAGAGGTAACCTCTAAGGCAGTACTGTTACTCATTCGATCAATGGCATGGTTAAGACTGAAAGTAGTAATTTCTCAATCAGCCTGGATCATTTAGGGTACTCTGTGTAATAAAGGCTTTAGGGGGAAAAAGCACACATCATGATTAATATGAGTGGAAATTTCAGACTCAATACACCCAGTCCTGTTCTGGAAAAATTCTTAAGCATCATTACAGCAACAAGCACATCAGCAAGGAGAAGCCAGCTGATCATTAATAATACTCGACCCAGGGAATAGGATTCCCTGCCAGACTTGGCTTTCTGGTTCTCCCACTTTTGCTGATGCTGCTGCTCTCACCTGATGCTTTAGAAATGTTTTTGATTTACAGCTGGCAACTAAAATTACCCAAGAGTTTTCAAAGCAGAACAAAAGCCCTATGCGTCTTTCTGTCACCCTCTCAGAGTCTGGCTTTTCCTTTTGGCCTGAGTAGCTGGAATCTACGGATGAATAAAAAGAAGAAAAATCACAGCTTCCCCTAGAAAACACCTCCTAACTGTATGAAACAGTTTTACATCATGAGGTGAAAATAACACAACAAAAACCCTTCTGGTTTCTAAAGTCGGTAGCAGAAGAAATGAGTGAAGAAGGTAAGACTCAAGGACAGACATGTGTGTGAGAGTTTTCTACTTGCTTTCCCCGCCAGGGCTACCTCCTCTTTACCACTGTCTGTACACATGCAGGAAAATGAAAACAGACCTTGCTTGTTGCAGGCCAGAAATACAGTTTCCTTTTATCTGGCACCACATAGCTTCTAGAGGCCTGTTCCTAATGGAAGCAATCACTCACTGATGGGTTTCATTTTCGCTTTTTGTTTTAAAGCATTTGCCAAAACAAACAAACAAACAAA
The DNA here is from genome assembly GCF_030435805.1 of Mustela lutreola. NCBI lineage: Eukaryota > Metazoa > Chordata > Mammalia > Carnivora > Mustelidae > Mustela > Mustela lutreola. The sequence goes on along the minus strand of NC_081295.1, from coordinate 21,895,400 downwards.
CCAAAAAAACACCTAGGAAAGAATATCAGAATCTTTCAAAATCCTCCATATCGAATTTTTTTAAAAGATTTATTTATTTATTTTTTTGACAGACATCACAAGTAGGCAGAGAGGCAGGCAGAGAGAGAGAGGAAAAAGCAGGGTCCCTGCTGAGCAGAGAGCCAGACTCGGGGCTTGATCCCATGAACCTGGGATCATTTTTAAAGCAGCAAATATATACTTGGCAATTCTGGCCCAGATCGCTTTCGTGTTCTTTTTTTTTTTTTTGTGGTAAAATATACATAACATAAAATTTACCATCTCAACCATTTTTAGGTGTCATTACTAATGTTTTTAATAAAAATAAGTAGCCTTAGGAATATTAAAAACATCCTTTAAAACATTTATCCTTTTTAGGTACTACTGTAAATATTTCTGCTGTCCCAGGAGCAGAATAAAAGATCTCATTAAAAGATCTCGTGCTTCATCCTCAGCATAAAACTTTGCCCACTGTGGCTCCTGCGGAGTTAAACAAACACAATTCCGGTGCATACCTGATTATTTGAAAACACATTTTCATAGGAAATGTGGCTTGGATGTATTTTATCCACGGGTCATTCTTCAAAGCCTTATTTTATCCTCACATTTACCAAATCTTTTGCTGAAATATTCTCCAAAAAAGCAGTCTCGACAAAGTCTATTCTTTGAAGGGTGAGGGCAGATAGGGCCAGGGAATAAAGAGCCTTAAGGAGGAGCAACAGGAGTCCCAACTGAACACAAAGAATCTGTAGCTAGCTGTCTGAATCACCAAGAGTTGACATATTAGAGAATCAAGCCTGTAATGTTCAGCTGTAAGGAAAAAAATTTTTTAAAAAACAAAACAAAACAAACAAACAAACAAAAAAAACACAAAGAAACCCCCACAGGTCTCTGAAGGCAATAAGTGGCAAAAATAAAATAAAGTTCTGAAAAATGCTCCCACTTCAGTTTCTGTTTGAAGATCTTACCCCCCAAATCCTGTGTATGTTGCATTGAGTCTCCTAATCATTAAATGCTAGTTACTGTCAATGGCAGAACAAAATACAAATCAGTCGTTTATCACATGTTAGAAGAGCAGCAAAATTCTTTGAAGTGGTTCTTGAAGGAGCTCCTGCTGTCCAATTAAAGGGAGTTAAAAAAAAAAAAATGGACGAGGAGCAAGAGGAGGAGGAGGAGTAAAAAACCACAATGAGGAAAAGCCCTTGTATTAAAGATCAGGCAGGCAACTCAAGTTTAAAATTGAATTCCATGTATGCTGTTTTTCAGAAACACCCATTCTGGCATGTTCTAAATCACATGTCATCTTTGGCTGAGAACAGGAAGGTAAAATAGGCCAAGCCCGGGAAGGGTTGGCAAACCAACACAGGCCAACTACACTCAGGAGAACTACCTAGTATTTGCCTACAGAGTGCAATTGCCTCAGGTCTACACCAAAAATTTTGCTTTCAAGGAACACGGTTCAAAGACTGAGTTTCTTTTTGCTATCCATTCACAAGAAGACACTTGCAGAGATCTGACATCTTTCGACATAATTTTATCCGTTGCAACACACAGAATGTCCATTTCATTTTACAAAGTTCATTTTAATCAGACATAACGTATGTTCTGGCCTTCCAGAGCCTGGAGACTCAAGACAGTTGCTACAGCAGTGAGAAACACAATATGTGGGCGATCTCTTATCAAACAAAAACCTGGCCCCGATTTCTTTGTATTTGGGATCGGCATAAGTAGTTTGCTCCATCTGAACATTTTAAGTCGATTGCCAAATGAAAATGGGACTTTTGAGCCCCTGCCAGTAGTAGGCTTTTCACTTCCTTGCCCAGTCTTAGCCAAAACCCTAGCACTACCCAACAGCAACTGCGATCTACAAATCAACTTAAAGACCTCAATCTTTGCCAAAACTTTATGTCTACCGAGCTGACTCTATAAATAATGACAGGCGATCATCACGAAGTTTGAAACTGGATTCTCGACTGTCCAATACTGGGTTTGCATTTTTTTTTTCAAGTTCATGAGTCTGTTCACTTAATTTCATTATGCAATCAAATGAAAACTCTCACCTTGTGATGCCCAAATTCATTCAAAATGGTGCCCAGCTTTCTGGTGTTGCTATACGGGTTTTGGGCCGCCACAGCTGGGTGTGGGTCCCGCCAGTCAATGGACAAGCGGTGATACCAGAGGCTCCGACTCTTCAGAAGATGAGCCGACTTCACGCTAGGATCGAAACGATGAACTTCGCATCCACTGTTGGCCAAGCTAACCTCAAACTGTGTATCGTCACTCCCCAGCCTAGAAAGAAAGAGAATGGAAATCAGTAAGAACAAAGCAATACGAAGCAAAAGTGTTGGATTGACAAGACGATTCTCAGGCCAATTTTCTTACTCTTACCAAGCTTTCTCCTGTTTTAACACATGGCTAACTGCACACAGTCAATAAACCTTCTTCTATCACAAAAAGCATTAGCGCTAAGAGCTTCTGGGTATCAAGCAAGCAGAGACATCATCTGCTAAATGCAGACCAGCAAAGCACATGTTCAAACATGCAGAGGCATGCCAAATTAATTTTTTACAAAGATGTGAATCATAGCAGCAACGAAACAAGACGATCCAGTGATCTTAAGAGGCTTTCTCAGAAGACGTCAAAAATATGAGCGCTGGGATCCGTTCCCTTAGGGAGAGGTGCAGTTTGCTAATGAGGTACTTTGTCTCCATTCTAATGGCCACGATGCATGAGGCCTGACTTAAAGACAATAGCTGTTTCCTTAGAAATGGAATGTGTTTTAAAATAGTACAGCTTCCGGGGCGCCTGGGTGGCTCAGTTGGTTAAGTGACCACCTTTGGCTCAGGTCATGATCCTGGAGTCCTGGGATCGAGTCCCACATCAGACTCCCTGTCTGCTTTTCCCACTGACCCCTCTCCTCTCATGCTCTCTCTCTCTCTCTCTCAAATAAATAAATAAAATCATTAAAAAAAAAATAGTACAGCTTCCTGGTGGTGGGTATCGTGGAGGGCACATATCACACGGAGCACTGGGTGTGGTGCATAAACAATGAATTTTGGAACACTGGGAAAAAAATTAAATAAAAAAAATAAAAATGAAAGCAGCAATTAGAACAATAATAGAGGAAATCAGCCCTGCCTTATGAGGACATTTAACATGTCAGATGTCCTACAGGCAACTACCTATGGGTTTACCTTAACTGACCTCATACATCAAAGAGCTGAATAAATAAGGTGTGTTTGATGATAATAATGCTAAACAAAAAATAAAATAAAATAGTACAGCTAAAGAAAAGGCAACTCTATGCAGTTCTACTCAAGAAATAGAAGAGATACCTCACTTAAAGTCACATCAACAGGAGGAAGAAATTATGAATTAGCTGTACCTACGAACGCAGTATGTAACATATCATGCAGAACACTCATATAATTAACACATTTTTAATTTACTCGGTCATATTACTCAGACGTATTTGGTGGAGTTATATTCATCACTTTGATTAAAGCATCAGTTTGGATGAAAAAACATGAAATTAAATGAAAGAAGATTATTTTTTTAAATGGTGATTACAGCTTCTTTGCCCGAAATACTATATTTAGATGTGATTTAAGATACCAAAATCTCCCAGAGTATCTATAATACATCGACCAAACTTGAACCCCATGCAGAAATGCTTCGTTCTCTCAGACTTTACTGTCTCAGATTGTTTTATAATATGGAAACATACAAGCTCACTGGCTAACAATTATTTACCTGATTTTAGTTGACTAAAATAAGTCTTCGGCACAGAGGTCCTCCCCCTAGACATTCTGATTATACTTTTTCTTGCCTTGTTTTCTCTTCACTTCTACTCCACTGCTTTTCCCCTCACTGGATCCATGGCACGTTAACCTTCTGCTGTCCCTTACCTGTAATTCTCTCTACCCTTTTGGCTAGAAGATTTAGCACTCTTCTCACAAACACTACCATTCCCTTTACCTGAAAGATACTGTTTCCTAATTTTTATCTCTTATCGCACTCACCCAGATCAGCCCATTGTCATCTCTATCCTAGTGTCCCCCCAATTTTTCCATCATCTAATCCAGTGTGGCAGACTGACTTGCTGGCTCTAATTCTTCACCCTTCATCCATACCACTGCCATGCTCTGCTCATCATGGGCAGGGTGTCCCTTCCTGCCCCTTTTTTGGCAGGATTTTTTGGCTTGACCACATGATTTCCTTTTTGGAAGGAACTGACAGTATACCAGTCCTGAGCTCAGGCTCTAAGTACTTCTGTCCACTCTCTCATATCATGCTCATGATGAAAACTTGCTGTCTCAGGAAAACACAAGACATGAAACGTAGAGGTACCCCAGCCTCTGTGACACCACCAGCCTTCTGTGAAAAACAGAACTGCCCTTGGCCTACCACACCTTGATGGAAAGTCTCCCAGCTAAGCCCAACCTCAATCAACAGAAGCCCAGCTGATTTGGAAACATATAAGCTGTAATAAATAATGGTTTTAAGCTACTGAAATTTAGAGTGATTTGTTATACAGCAATAGCTAACTTATAAACCTGCCATGCACTGTATGTCCAAGAATTGAATAAGAATGACAATACATTATTTAGTAGACAGATTTCTTTCTGTATAGATCAGAATATTGCCAAATTCACCTGGCCCAAGGAATTTTTCACTTAATTGTATATGTTGAAACTTAGATGAGCAAACTAGTGTTTTATGGGTCATCTCATGAAAAATGGCAGTTTTGTAACTTTACTAAGAAAACACTGTATCAAGAAAGTCCTCACTAAATATAATTTGTATGTAAACTTTCTAGAGTAGAGAAATATGAATAATTTCTTTCTCTGAATTTTCGAAATAGTTTTCAAGGAAACATTCTCCACTCTAAACCATGTGTTTTAATCAAGACTTCAAAAAAATTTAAGAATTAAATTAAGCACATACACTTCTGTAACTAACATTTTTAGTAAGGCACTTTATTGTATATTGGTATGTTTTCAATTTAAACTAATTTTTATAATGAAAAAATAGCAATACTCATAGAAAGCATTCAAAGAAATAGAATGAAAAGCTGAAGTGTTCTAGCCCTAGAAATTTTGACCACTAATTTCTAGAGATAATCACACTTAGCAATTTTTTGTGTATCCTTCCAGAAATTCTCTGCACATGTACAAATGTTCTCTACCAGAGACACCATAAGCACACACATACATATTTAAGTTCATCATCATATAGTGAGGAACTATTTTGTACAATACCCTAAATAACATGAAAATATTGAAATTTGTCGTTTTGGGGTTAATTTATGTTACTTTTACTAAATAAAATTCATTTAAGATGTAAGTGTACTAAATTGGAAAATAATAAACAGCGCTCACTGAATCAGGGTCTGTAATTCTTACTTTCATTTATTCAAATGGTACTTCTTCAAGTTTTTATTTAAATTCAACTTAGCTAACATGCAATGTAATATTCTGCTTATTTCTGAATCCCATGTGCTGTGCAATGAGATGATGGCTGACCGACAGATCTATAAAATGCTGCTCGAAGTGAGAGAAAACTAGAAAGGTAGGGTCTGGAATTCCCAGAATACATAGTACAGTATCCAACACAGCATAGGGCAGGCTATGTTTCACTGTCCTATTTGTGTATATAAATAAATATATATAAATAAATATATAATATAAATATATAAATATATATTATATAAATAATATATAATATATATAATATAATATAATATATATAATATATTATATATAATATAAATATATATATATAAATAAATATATAAAGCACTTTAAGGGGCACTTGGGTGGCTCAGTCAGTCAAGCGTCTGCTTTTGGCTCAGGTCATGATCCCAGGGTCCTGGGATCGAGCCCCATGTCAAGCCCCCTGCTCATCAGGGAGTCTGCTTCTCCCTCTCCTTCTATCCCTTCTCCAGCTTGTGCTCTCTCTCTTGCTCACTCACTCTCTCCCTCTCTCAAATAAATACTTTTCAAAAAGCACTTTAATATGTTTAAGGCATTATACTAGACACCAGAGACAAATAGATAAATAAAATATAACCCTTGAACTGAAGGTCACAAGTCTTAATGAAAAAAGATTTCTGAACAAATAACTATAGGAAAATAATGAAATAACCAAAACAAAACTATTAGTTACAGCAAAAATGTACTTGGTCTGTAAGAAAATCATTTTCTGCTCTTATTTAACTTGAAAGAGAATTCACTGTACAAAATTCTACTTTATAGGAATGTTCTACTTTACGTTTATTCCATGAAGCAAGAAATGTATCTCATAAGGCTCCTATCTCATGATCAAAGAGAGTTGTTCCACTCCCTGCCACCACATCTGCATTCCAGGCAGCAGGGAAAAGTAGGAGGAGAATGAAGGTCACATCCTTTCCTCTTAGGGCATGGCTTAGACGTTGCACACAGCACATTCACTCGTATCTCACTGTTCAAAGCTAATCATATGGCCACTTGGAGCTTCAAGGAAGGCTAGGGAATGCAGTCTTTGGCAAGGTGCCACAAAACTCACTAGCTCTGTTACCAAAGGAAAAAGGAAAAATACATCCAAGAGAAGTAAAAACATATGTCCACACAAAAACATGTACATGAATGTTCACTGCAACATTATCACAAGAGCCCATAAGTGGAAACAACCCAAATAGCCATCAACTGATGAGTGAATAAATAAAATGTGGTATATCCATATAATGGAATATTATTCAGCCATTAAAAGGAATGAAGTAATGATACCTGTTACAAAATCGAACCTTGATGCTAAGTGAAAAAAGCCAGTCACAAAAGGCCACATGTTTTATGCTTCCATTTATATGAAATGTCCAGAAAAGGCCAATCTACAGACAGAAAGTAGATTAGTGGTTGCCTAGGACAAGGGGTGAAAAGTGGGAAAGGGGTTGGAGAGAAATTGGGAATGACTGCTACTGGGTTTGTGGCTTCCTCTTTGGGGTGACGAAAATGTTCTATATTTGACTGTAGTGACCGGAAACCATTGAAATGTATGTCTCAAATGAGCGAACTATATGGTATGGTATGTGAATTATAACTCAACAAAGTTGATACAGGACAGGTTTCTAACCAGATACAGGAAAGGTTTCTAACTATGACCACTGAGGCATAAGGATGCGAAGAAGTGACACAATTGGACAACGGTGTCCCCAAGACTTTCAGTAACCCATTCTTCAACCCTGCAGGACCCAGAGAATCTGGCCAAATGGTGATCTATTATGAGCTCTAATAGATAATTAGGTTATCTGTTATCTAATTATTGAGGTGATTATGAATAGATCTGTAAACTGGCAGCTACTAGAGGGGGGTGAATAGGTTTTTTGGAGCATAAATAACACAATAGTAGATAAAAAGATGTTATAATTATTAGTTTTGTTAAATAACATTTCATAAAATGCCACGATTTCATCTAAAACATGTATTCTCAGCAGGGATGATATCACCCCTAAGGGGGCAAAAACCCATTCTTGGGAGCCAAGAAAACCTCCCCTTTTTACATGGAAGGCACAGATACACACATTACACAAACAGATATACAAATTATCTATGCCATTCAAATTTCATGGGGCGGGAGGTGGTGATTAGGGAAGAAATTATCTAAAAGGACCCTTGGGTCCATGATTTTCTGATTCCTCATTCATCTACAGCAGAGCGCTGGCTGTGTTAATTGAACTCCTACAAGTTGAAAAGGTTTGGCTCTGGATCTCGGTCATTCCTCGTGAAATGCTCATGGCGCCAGGAAGTCCCCGCTTTCCCACCCAAGATACCGGTTGTTGCCTAACCACGTGTCATCTACCGAACATTCTTCTGTCTCGTGCGGAGAATTTATGCCTTGAAACCAAATGGTGCCACCTACCAGAGAACAAAAGAAGAGATTAAAAACATGGACTGGGGCGCCTGGGTGGCTTAGTGGGTTAAAGCCTCTGCTTTTCTCATGATCTCAGGGTCCTGGGAACGAGCCCCGCATCGGGCTCTCTGCCTCAGCAGGGAGCCTGCTTCCCCTCCCCGCCCCCACCCCGCCTGCCTCTCTGCCTACTTGTGATCTCTGTCAAATAAATAAATAAAATCTTTAAAAAATAAAAAATTAAAAAAAAAAAAAAAAGACGGACTTAGGCACGATCCCTTCTCAAGTTCCCTCTTCCACTCTCACGTCTACCCCTGAAATAAGAGTCTTTGACAGGCAGGATAAAATAGGTGATTTTCCCCCACTGGCCTTAGCTATCACCCCCTCGCACCCCACCCGCACCCTCCCCCTCACACAGAAGAGGCTCAGGGCAGCCCCCAGCTGAAGAGGTCAGGCAGAAGACATGAGCACCGAAACCCACAGCCCCTCCTTCCTCTGCTCCTCCCCCTTCCGGGGACATAACCTGCCTGTACAGCACCTTCCCCTATCTTAACTGGTCTCTTCTACACCCATTTCAAAGTTAAAAAGGATCCGATTTTAATTCTCAGCTGAGCTTCACCCAGAGTACACACACTCTCCCAGAGAAATGCTTTTACATTAGCTGCAGAAAAAAAAAAAAAAAAAGTCTGACTCCTCGTAAAGATGTTCCAGACTCCGAGACAAGGTGAACTTGATTCCTCCTCTAGTTCTTGGGATGGAGGAAAGGCATGTAGTCCTTGTCTTCTGGTCCTCTGTACTCAGATCCCTTTCCCCGTGTCTAGGAAGGCGACCCCTAGCGGTGGCTTTATCTGCCATCCTCGGTGTGCCAGGATGACATGGTCTTGCTCCTGCCACAGCCCAGGAGCCCAGAGCACAAACTGGCCTGGTGTGGGGACCCCGTGACCCACCTGCCCCCTGCCCTCCCTGCCATCTCACAACTGCCCCCCATCCTCCCAAACCTGAGAACCCAGGGCCCACATTCCCTGTTCTTGAGCCTCATTTCAGGACCACCACTTCTGGTCTGGGTCTCTGTCTTCCCTCAGCATCAACTGAAATGTCAGCGGGCCATTTACCTGCCTCCAGGCGAGCAATCCACCTGCGAAGGGGGCAGGCTTATCAAGACCCTGTCCTGAGTCACAGGGCAACCTCCTTGTTCATCCACAACCCAAAGCATCCTTCCTTTACCCATCGGAAATATTTTCTTTAATTTCCAGTCTTCAATTAAGCATTTTTCGGTTTTGAGTCAAAGTTGGCCCTTATCATCTAGTCACGTCTGTTCTCTGAAGAATTCAACTATCCCTATCTGCTCTTTAGAAAGCTGAGTTTGAACAGTGAGCATTTCAATGGAAGTAAGAAACTACCTTTTTACATGAAGTCATCTGAAATCTTAGAGCAGGATTCTCTTATCAAATGGCTCTGAAGTATTAGAAAGCAAAAAAGGAATTTTAAAGCTCTCTCCCCTCAACAGCTTTCCCAGTTCTCATTTTACTCAGGGATATGCTTTAAATGAGATTATTCCAGGGTGTAAAATAATATGTAAAATATAAAGGCAGTTCAGAGCAAGAAAACAGGACCAAGCTGAGCTCTCCAATTTGCATGTGGTACTATGAAATTATTTTTATGACCTACTTTTATACATTTTTAACATGATAGAAAATAAAGTCTACTGTCAAAACTCCCATTCTTTCTACAAGCTAGAAGCAAAGCTGGTAGGCTCCCTTCTGTTCTAATGGCTAAGGAACTAATTTCCTAAACCTTTGCCTCCTGGTTTAAATCACAGCATAACCAGCGTCTCTCCCTAGTCTCCTTATCTGGTGCAATCATTTATGTTGCAAACATGTATTGAGTGCCTACTGTGTGTACAAAGCCCCCCTGATACAGACTTCATTGAAGCCATAGAAAAACATTTCCACTATCCTGAAACTCTTACCTGAAACTTTCATTTTTACAAAAAGTCCACAATGACTGCAACTAACAATTCTTGTTTGGTAGAGTTTGACATCGATGGTGATCCTCTGGGCACATACACAAATGTAGGCCCAACCCCCGCCCAACCCCATCATCTAGGATTCACACTGACAGTTGTCATTCACGTGCCTGAATGTGAATCACAGAAGTGATGAAATCTATCAGTGAAAAGACACCTGTTAAGGTCCCCAGCACTTCTGTAATGGACGTCAGCGGTCCTGCCTAAGAACCTCATCACACAGCTTCCACAGAGAGTCTGTGGAATAGGGTGTCCCCAATAAAAATAACTCTTTTCTGCCTTTTTTGTTTTCTGAGACACATATTTGTAAGTTCAGGTCTGGATGTGAGTACTGCTGTAATTGGTGAAATAGTCTCATTACTTTCTATTTGTCCTTTTATAGAAAACTCTCCAAATCCATTTGTGTATTTAGGTCACTTTCGGCCTGAATACAGGAATATTAATATTTCCCACAGTTCTGACAAAATCACACTGTTTTCACAAGAATTCCCTTTTCTTTCTTTTTTTTTTTTCTTTCTTTTTTTTAATGTAAAGTACACATGGATTTACCATGGGCACAAAACATAAAAATCCAACAGTGGAATCATTCATCTTGGGTCACTCATCCTAAGTATGTATAGAATTTCCAATATGCCTGCTGTTCCTTCTCTTCTTAATTCTTAATATTTTCTTTGTAATAAGGACGTTGTAATTCTAGCTGGAAATCATTGGCTTCACCAAGAGGACCATCCTCATCATGCTGAAAATTGAAGTTGCCCACTTACCAACTAAGTGTAGGTCATGGGAGAGAAAATGGCCCCAGCCACTTCTGGTGACCCGCAAGGGCAGTGCTCACAGTTACATGACAGCCAACGGGGTCTGAAACGCTGGCAGGAGGCAAAGCCCAGCACCTGTTGACCATGCGTAACTTTATGTTGCCGAAAAAGCCTTCGCCACTCGCAGGAGTGTTTTGTGTTCTTCTGCTATAAAAGGCACTTACCCTAAAGAGTAGAGGCGGCATTGCTTGTTGCGGATTTGATGCACTAAGCCAAACCTGTCATCAAGACAGACTGACCAGGGCTTCTTTGCAGGGCTGGCGTCAGTAGCTAGGCTGTCTGTGCTCATGTGATTGCATGCAATCTGTAAGGATTGGAAATCAATATGAATAACTGAAAGCGATGGATGATAAATGGTAGGTAGGGAGTTATGCTCCCCCAGTCCCTGAAAGCTGTAACAGGAGAGTTATGTCCTTCTCCACTGCTAACTACTCCTCTCCTTGGGGAAACACAAGACTGCACCAGATATTCAGAGGAACTCCAAATATTGGATTAGAAGAAGCCTTGTGGAGACTATAGGTAGGTTCAAAGGGAAGTTAAGGACTACTGTAGCTATATAGCACAGAGTACACAAGACAGACCAAGTCAGGAGCAAAGGTGGCAGAGAGGAAGGGTCTGGGAAGGCTTTGCAGAGGTGTGTTAGCCTTGGAGGATGAACAGAAGTTGACCAAGAAGCTGAGATCAAGAAAAGCATTCCAGACAAGGAGAACGGTGCTGGCAAAACACAGAGGTCTGTAACCCACAGTGTTCTCACAGGAAGTTGTGAGATACGATTGTGGGCACAGGTCTCAGAAGGATATAGATTATCAATTCCTTGTCTCAGGCAGATAAGCTGGGACCACCGTGGTCCAGAAAGATAGCATGCACTATCCCAGGTAAACAGCTGATCAAGGGTCAAGTGAGATCCATTTGTCGTCCCTGCTCCCCAAACCGTATTCTTCATGAAACACTATACTAATGAGTTTCCTCCTAGGGGAGAAGAGCAAGAGCCCCACGCAGGAAGGAAGCTCTGCCTGAGCTCACCAAAGCACTTCTTTTAGCTCATCTATCAAAATTAGATAAGGAAATCAAAGGGAACATGTATCTAAATCAAGCAGAAGCAAGTCTCTGATTTCAAATGCATATAAAACAAATATACTGTATAATAAGGAATTCTGTGTTTAAGGCTGGCACAGTGTGCATGATGGAGTTTGCTGGAACCAAAGGAAGCAGGTTCTGTGGCCAAGATATTCTTCTGGGGCCCATATGACGTTACAAGCATCAGTTTTCCCCTGAACCCCTCCGAACGCCCATCATCACCATCGCGCTCCATGAATCGGGCAGCAGCTCTGGCTGTCACATCATGGACAACAGAGCACTGCATGAGCCAAGGATGTTCTTGGGCTCCTCGCTCTGATTCACTGGAAAACAGAACAGCAACTTATTTTCTTCTGAAGAAGATACTCTAAGTTTGCCCAATTCTTTTATTTAATGGAGCTTCCAAAATTCTAATCTGAAAAGCTTATATATACATAGCCTATTCAATGCACACGGTATCTCCCTGATCTTGCCGTCACCTAGGGCTGCTGACCTGACAAAATCATCCGGCACTATTTATCAGAGATAAAGGAGAGAGTCCATTGCTAGGAATTGGACATTTTAGAGGGAAGCTTGAAATGTGAAACCCTGTAGATGTATTCTTTTCTCTCAACTGAGGTCTTATCACTCTTTAAAGGGAAAAAATAGTAACAGTGGAATCAAATCTTCTCTCAAGTAACTATTACAGAATACGTTGATTAAGTGGGTGCATCAACATGTTAATGTGTACAATTCATTTCCTTCTGTTCTCCCACAGATAAGTGGAAATTATGCCTCCGCCTGCCCACTGCCTAGGCCCCACTCACCCAGCAAGGGAGGAAGAACTGCTAATCTAATTAATCAACGTTCAATGTGTTCACTGGGCCCCTCTTACTAGTGGGCGGGTTACAGTGCCTTAAACATCGGCACTGTCCCTCTGCCACATGCTCTGCCCCCCATACACAGCCAGTTGGGCAGCTCTATATGCCCCCAGAGCACAGCCAGACCTCCTAAGCCTGTCCCATTTGTTCTAGGGCAGCCTCCTAGAGTACTTTCATCAAAGCGGCTTGATGATTCCCGTTTCTTTGTGTGTACTCTTCCCTAAGAACCTTCTTAATCAGAACAGGGTATGGACACTCACAGGTTCTTGTTCCCAACTGCCTCCTAACCCCACTGACACTGGTAGTGTCAGTGAAGGTGAAGTCTCACCTTTCCCGCTGTGTTTCCCAAGGTGTGGTCCTCCTACATCCTGCTGGACCCAGGAGGTACTTGAAAATCCAGAGTTCTGAGTCCCACTACGGATCGGTAAAGTCCGAATCCTTGAGTAGAGGCCTGGGAACATGCATTTTAATACACTCCTCCAAGCCATGCTTCTGCTGGTGGTCCTGGGAGTTTATAGACGCCCTTGTGTAAAGCCCCACTGAAATGGTCCAGCCCAGCCTCACCTGTGCCTTAGCCAACTCAGGGAGGAGGCTACACTTGGGCCAGTGCTTTTAAAAAGAAAACAGCAACCCCTCCAAACCTACTCCCAGCAAGCCAGCAAGGCGGGCAATGACACTTAAGGCAAGTCCTCCAGGAACCAGATAAATAATAAGGGTCAAGGTTCGGGGCTTTGAGGTTCAGCAGCCCTTCCTTTCAATGTTGGGGAGGAGAGTTTCATTCTATTAAAGGTGACACTTCAAGCGTTTCTTCTTCCACGGATTTCATCTTGCACAGATATATCCCTGTTGGAAAGACATTCTTCTCCGTTCAGTCTCTCTGCTAATGTTGACCTTTCCTCTCCGAGCTCAAAAATGTAACACAGGAGTGTTTTCCATTTTGGCCATTTATTAACCATCTCACCTGAAGACATTGGCTTTTGAAAACAACCAGGAGGAATCGGTAAAATTCAGCTCCTAAAAATTAATTAAATATTGATTTTTCAAACGTTCTCGTTAAGATTTATGGCCAGGGCTTCAATAAACTCTTGCAAGCAAAATCATCGAGGCCAGTAACTCCTAGCTAAGCTCCAACTCCAGTAACTTATGTTCTTTCCTTCTAATTCCCCTTGTAATTTTAGCAAATTAGGCCTGCACAAAGGATAAGAGACTCCAGGAAAAAATAGTTTCTGAAATGCATTTTAGTTATTTAACTTAAAGGGATTCATTTATTTTTTTAAGATTATTTATTTCCTTAGTTGGATTTTTTTTTTTAAATCTCTCCATTCAATGTGGGGTTCGAACTCACAACCTCAAGATCGAGAGTCACATGTTCCACCAACTGAGCCAGCCAGGCACCCCTTAAAGGGACTAGTTTACTCTCCTTTCAACTGGTATCCCAAAAGATAGAACAGACTATCTGGCAATGCCCAAGTAGAATCTGGCAAAGGTAGCCCTTCAAATTTGGGAACTTCTGGCGGAATCACTTCAGTGATCAACTGTATGTATATGCAATACCATTATTTTGAAAAGCAAAATTTAAGGAAAGAGTGGTATTTTTGTTGCTTTTATCCCAGGGTGTACGTGTGTAGCAGTAAATATAATAGATATGATTGTTATAAAGTTGTAAAGTTTGCATCTCCAGGACTTGGATTTTTATGTTATTCTCACAAATAGACAGATGGGTAGATGGTTAGATGGATGGATGGATGGATGGACGGACAGATGATAGCTAGACAAATAGATAATGTTTTAAAATCTATTTTTTCTTTTTAAAAACAGCAACTGTTGCTTAATTTTGTGCTGCAAGGCCTGCTTCCTAGAGGCATATGGTTTGGGGGTGGCCAACAAAAGCTGGATCTGGAGCCTTCCCTTAGAACAGAGTACTGTGTTTATGATTTAACCATTTCTTGTTAGCAGCAGCATCTCCTCGACTCCAGAACTCAGAGATGTCCTTCTGGTCTTTGACATTAGAAAATGATACCTAATTAAACTGGGGTCGATGTTGTGCACATGGCACCAAACATCTCGTCCTCTGGTGTTTCCTTGAAACTTCAGGTCCCCAGGTGTCTTGTGCCACCAGGGCCACCGCAATGTGCAAGTCCACGGGGTGCCATCACATTGCAGTCTGATGTCACGCTGTCCCCCGCCCTGTGCTTCTATTTCCAAGCTCCCCTGCCCGGGGAAGCTCCCCCAGCCTTCCCCTCAGCCCATCAGAGAACACACAACCCTCGTGCACCCTAGCTGGTCGGCCAGTAAGTGGGGGTATGCGATTCGGCTTGCCCACCCTAGTCACTACTGGCCACCGAACAGGGGTTTACAAATACCTGCTGACTTCAGGAATGAATGCATCAGTGACAAACACAGCAAATGCTGGGCCTTGCTGTGCAAGCTTGAACACAGATTTGAGGGAGATTTTTTTTTTTCTTTAATTTTAAAAAGCAGCATAAGAGGATGGGGGTGGAATTTGCTTTAAGACCTTCAGAGGGTTTTTTCCTCCCTGGCCCGTTATGACTCACGACTGCTAACTGTGGAAATTTGGGGGAACAGTGACTCTAATATTCTTCCAGTTTTGTAGGCTTTCGTTGTCAAGAGGAGTCTTAACAAAGCCTAAGCCCCAAAACAGCCCAAAAAACCCCAAAACAAAACAAACAAACAAACAAAAAACAACCCTCTGCATTATGTAGAGAGGGGGAGGGAACGCTGTTTAGCAAAATATCCTGATAAAGAATGAGCTCCTGTCATCTCTGATGAGCTCCCACCTGCTGGCTTCCCAGGGACCTAGAAGTCCAGAAAAACATAGGACCCCACCTGGGCAAAACAACCCCTAATTGCAAAACCACTGTGAGATCTAGAACTTTATCTCAGTTTCTCTGGAGGATGAAAATCCTTCTAGTGCGCTCCAACACCCAGATCTTTCTTGTTATGCTCATCAAGCTGAATAATGCATCCATTTAACTCTCTTCCCAACTAGTTCTCAGCTGCTTGAGGTCAGAGACTGTATTCCCAGGGCCTGGCACGAAGTAGGTGCTCAAAAACACTTAGTCAATAACGATCTTTTGCTACTGCTACTCTTGGCAGACTATAAGCTCAGAGAACTGGGAGAAACCTAAGAAATAATTTAATAACTCTCCTCCTTTTCAAGATCAGAACAGTGAGAACCAGAGAAGCAAAATAAATTGCCCAGGGTCACATCAGGCTACCTTGTAGGATATTTTTCTTTTCCCTTCAAAATTTTTCTCCTCTCGACGTGGAACTCATGGGAAAAATCCAAGAGGGGCTTGAAATAACCCTTTCATGCCTTTTATAAGTTATAGAACATTAACCTGAAATACATATAAAATGGGATTTGGAGACTTTTACTTGGTCACTTCATTTGGGGGGTGGCAGGTCCACAGTTCTCAAATCCAACTCATAAAGTTAACACCTTGCATTTTTCTCTGGTGCCTTAAGGGCTTCTTAAAGTCAAAGACTTCATGTCCTTCCTGTAGAAACCAAACCATAAAATTAAAATTTCAACATTTTAATTAAGCCTATGAAAGTCCACCAAATGAATTTGCAGCAGCAAAATAAGATGAAATTATGTAAAGCATGGGGATCAAATTTATCATCCTACATAACTGATGATTAATTCAACAAGCTTTTACTTCCATGTCTAGGTGACAGATATTATGATCCAATTGTCTGACTGCATTACATGAAAAATGGGACTTTCTTTTACTCGTAAAGTAGCCTTCTAAAGATGTAGAAACATGTTCTTTCCACAGATGAAAAATGGGCTCTGCTGCCAGGAAGGTGTTGGGGAACCAGTGGGATGCCCAGAACCAGTGGGCCGAAGGGACATCAACAGAGCCCAGGACCTCCAGGGCCACACCAGGCCCCCAGGGCACCTTCCCATGGGACCGAGGCCCGTTCCAGGCAGTGCGAGTTCCTAATTTCCTAACACCTCTCAGCTCAGCTCAGCTCAGCTCAGGGCGAAGTATCCCCTGGGCCTTGATCTTCTCTAGTGTGTCTCTGTCCCCAGGATCAGGCTACTTGAGGACTGAATAGCCTGCTTTGCTTGTCAAGAGCCTTAGACTCTGCTGAGTGGACAGTCCCTTTCCTTGCTGGGGGCACGGACTCAGCCCTGGCTGGCGCTGCCACAGGGTGTTAAATGACCACGGTAAAGGCCGATGCTCCCTCAGGATTTTCCATCCCCTGAGAACTGAGAGCGTTTGAACAGGAGAGCTTCTCAGCCTGCCTCATCTCCTGGGCTCTCTGGCCTAGCAGGGCTCGGTCTGCCAAGCACCTGTGGGAGCAAAGCGAAAAGGCAGATTCCTCCAAATACAAAATGGAACATGAGCCTCCGGATGATGGGTTTGTTTTGTGACACACTTGACTGCCTACTCACGGGCATGAATCTTTTGCTTCGAATACCTTTGCAGAGCAGTTGCCAGAAGTGGATCTTTAAAACACATCGGAATGAATCATTAAAGCATTTCAAGACGAGGACACCCCTGGAAGGCAGAAGATGCTGAGGCGAATGGAAGGCATCTTATCTGCCTCTGAGTAAGTGGTAAGTTTAAGTGGCAAAGCCTCAAAGACTCTGTCCCTACCGAGTCCCGCCCAGGGGTCCCCGGGAGATTCCCCAGCCCCTCGCTGATCCAACTCCTTTTTAAAGGGGGCTGCTCGGTATCTTTCCATGTTTCCCAACCCGTCTGCACCCGGAATACAACCTGAGGGGTGCTGATGTAGCTCAGGAACCTCAAGACCTCTTCTTCCAGGGACTGAGCAGGGCCCGCCCACGGCTGCAGATCTATGTGCCACCGGGGACCCTGCGAAAGACAGAAAACAGGCCCATGTGTGAAGGGTGGCGGCGCTCGGGGTGGGGGTGACAAGGACACAGGATATCAGTGCAGCTGTGCGGTCGCTTCTGCCAAATGATCACGTCTGAGCACAGGCGGAGGGCACCCGTGTTGGAGCTGCTGTCATTAAGGTCATGTCACACAAGGAAGCAAACAGGGCCCGAGAAAGCCCAGCTACTGGGTTGAGCAAAAGACTGCAAAAGCCTGGGGACATCTGACTTCTGATTCAGAGCAAACTCCGCTTGACCCCATCAGGCTCTCCCCACTGGGGCTTTTGTACGTCACAGAGCCACTCCCCATCTCTAGGAAAACCCCCCTTGTGGTAGCTGAGCACCCTGCCGTTCCCTAGACTTAAGGAATCCTCACTGATCTCCTATAGGCTGCCGCTTTCTCGGCGGTGGGCCTCCTGGTCTTGCGACCTGTGCCATCTTCGAGGGGCTGCCGCCGGGCTCAGTGCTCTGCAGACACTGTCTGGAAATTCTTTAATAATTTCGAACAAGGAGCATCACATTTTCATTTTGCACTGAACCCCACAAATGATATAGCCAGTGTGCCCTGAGGGGCACCTTTTCTGGGTACACAGCCTTTTCTTATAGACATTGTTTTGTTCTGTGAAGGTTGAACGGCAGAGACTCTAATCACAGAAAGCCTGAGAACATTAATATATCTTCCCAGTTAACACCGTCCCCCACCCCCCGCCCTACTTTTTTTCCTTCTCTGAAGTAGATGCTGGTCACCATTTGATCAAACAATACAGAGTCACTCTGTCCCAAACAGTGGTCGCACAGATACAAACAAGACCTGGGCTGTCCCACGAAGGGCGGTCTGGTAACTTGGACAGGGAAATGCTGAGACACTAGGGAAAGCAATTCTTTTCAGGAAATTATCTAATTATGAAATCAGACCTTATAAGCACATTTAAATACAAATACCTCCCAGTTTGGTCTGGTCACCTTCTTCTCACATCACATGGGGGAGCCCCTTGCCCAGTGGCCACAAGACTGTGTTTTGGGCAAATGTGTCTAGGCCTGGGGTTTAAAACTCCCCATGTTCTCATCCTGTAGCCACTCCTAAGTGTCCCCCAGCATCTGGCCCTCAAAGTCAGGGAGCAGTAAACTCTTTCTCTAAGCAAAGGGAAACAGCAAGCACTTTAGGCTTTTGCAGGCCATACAGTTTCTGTTGCAATTCCTCGCCTCCTGCTGTCGCTCAGAGCAGCTCCAGACAGTGAGTAAACCAACGGTCATGGCTGTGTTCCAGTAAATCTCCATTTACAGAAAAAGGTTGCAGGCAGGATCTGGCCTGCACGGCTGTAGTTTGCTGACCCCTGCTATATTTGATTCTAATTTAGAGGCAGGCTGGACTAGAAGAGAGTGTTTACTTGAAATAATGCAAGAGAGACAGAGGAGGCTAGCTAGTGAGCCAGCTTTGTCATCTGGGTGACTTAGGCAAATACCAGTCCGAGTTCTTGCATGATACAGTGGGCTCCTTCCTGCTGGCTGATTTGAGAAGAATTTAATAGAAAAACTATTTATAAAGGCGTGGGCAGGGTTTAAGGAAACCAGTAAGGAACAATGGAACACCCATGGCTGGTAGCCCCAAGGAGCCCTCACAAACCCTCAGACTGAAGGAACAAGGAGGAAGAGGAATGTGTGGAACCCAGAGGGGGACACTGTATGGAGAAGGCATTCAAGAAAGGAATAAAGCTAACCCTGGCACATCGAGTCCTTTCATATACCCACACTAACTGTCAAAGGCAAGAGAAGGCAGAGAAGAGGGAGGCTATGGTCGGTCAGCCTCTGGGGGTGCAGAAGAGGAGAAGAAGGGTGGAGAGGATCTGGAGAGGCAAAGAGAAGGTCTCCAGCATCGCTTCCTTTGGAAAGAGGCCAAGAGACTTGAGCAGGGGTCATTCATTCATTCAGTGGACACTCATGCCTCGTGCCAGGTTCCGGGTTACAATTTAACACAGGATAATTTAATTTAATTGCTTTAACCCAATAAATGCAATGCAGTTCTGGAGGGGCTCTGACAGATATCTCTAGAGGGTAAAAGGGGTCACTAAGACATGAAGGACCCAAGTATAACCCCAACACAAATGCCCAAATGCAGACTGTAGCAAGCAGTCTCCACCGCAAGAAGCCCAAAGGCTTCATTAAAGAGACACCTGGGTGCCTGGGTGGCTCAGTTGGTTAAGTGACTGCCTTCAGCCCAGGTCATGATCCTGAAGTCTCAGGATCAAGTCCTGCATCGGGCTTCTCCCTCTGACCCTCCCCCCCATCATGCTCTCTCTCTGTCTCTCTCTCTCAAATAAATAAAATCTTTAAGAAAAAACAAAGAGACACCCCAAACACTACAGGAGCTGCTTAATGAGAGCTAACACACAAAAATAACTTCGCAAATCGGTAACAGTGAACCCACACGGTGAATGAATATGGTAAAACTACAGAATTATCTTCAGGATCCGCAAACAGGATCCTGATTGCAATCTGGAATTTCTTATTTCCAACCAAGTGTTGACCATGATGAGGCTCAACATGGCAGCTGAGAAGCCTCAGGTGGAGGGATAATAGAAACACACAGCGAAGAGACGCCCTAGAAGTAATCTGGCTTAATGCTTTGGTTGAGCTGTTTAAAAAACATTTCACATAAAGTAATGTTCTCATTGGAGTCAGTCTGACAGCAGTTCGTGATTATTTCCCCAAGGAAACCACTAGCTTTTATCATCTCTTTCAATTATCATTTGTCTTAATTCTCTAGCGCGCACATCAATATTTGTCCTTCCAAACATTCCGCCGACGGGATTCTCAGAGCACCTTAAAACACCAATGGCTGGTGTTTAATAGAACAAGGCAAAACCAAAACCAAACAAAAAAACTTTTTCTTTAAAAAAAAATGATTTTATCCTCAAACAATTCCCTCAACGACAGCATATGCTGTTACCCATAGGCTCCAAATAGCATGGGGCCAGAACGATGCTACCCCCCTCACTCCCAGGAGGTGGAAACCTGGATTCCCTGGCCTGTCTGCTACCCCAGCTCCCTCTCAGGATGGGTAAAGGAACAGTTTCAGCAGAAGGGAGTGCTTGTACTGTCACTCGGCACTGATCTGTCTTGTACCTGGGCTAAAATGTCAAACGTGGCACACACAATGAGCTGCCCCAGAGAAGGAGCCATCTTCTTGAGCCGCTGCAGGGACAAGGGCCTCTAGACTCCTTTGTAGTGCATGCTCCTGCCCCCTGAACCATCAGGCCACTCATACGAAGGAGCCCCTCCCCCAGCACAGACAGGTGACTCAGGGAAGACAGGGTTCCTAACTGCTGAGGGAAAGAAGCAGCCCCCACTTTGTTTGTGAAGGCTTTTTCTGGCACTTTCTCCAGGCAATGTGCACTGAAGAATGAGCTGGCTTCCTCTGGTATGTTTTGAGTGCAGAGAAAAAAATTGCCCCAAAATTAAGATTAAAGACAGCAGAAGATATATACTGCTAACTCATGTTGTTCTGGGGCTATTTTGCAGACATCTGAGATTCTGCATCCCACAGGGTTAAAAAAAAAAAAGTGATCACCGAGTCAGTCCAAGCCAGTGCACACAGATAATGGATCTGGCTCAAAGAGACCACAACAAGCAGAGCCATGAGGCTTTCAGATATTTTTATAATTTATTATTTCAGCATTAAATTTGTTTCTTGAAAAAAAAAAAGATTTTTCAAGCCAAAGAAACTGAATTCTGAGATTTTACTATGAAAAAATAATGCGAAAAACAAAGCAATGTTTTAAAATGCTCTTACCTACCAGCCTACACTTATGTGCGTAATAGGAATGTCTTAATTCAAGACCACAAGCCCCAAGCAAAACTGGCTGCATTTACAAAATATATATACAAAAATTTTATCTCTATATATAAAAAGAAAAGCAGACCCACCCATGACACATAAAGAGAGCCATCGATTCCGCCTGGTGCAAAACCTTTCCTTGGTTGAAATCTGGAATAACAGCTTCCTTCTTCACAGTTTTCCCCCACATTCATGAATAACCTCATCGAACTCCAGAGAAATTGTCCAACAAGGACCATACCACCATTTTGTAATGGTCCATTCCTCTGTATTTCAATGCTACAGTTCTTTAGGGATGAATTTATAGGATGAGTGATTTAAATGGTCAGTTTATTGTGCTGGGTATTTGGTACAGTGTCTGGGATCTTTTTGTGAAGTTTCGGGACCCCCAGAATGCACATTCCCCACAGCCAGTAAATTCCTGACGGGTTTTAGAGCCAGCAATTTTCTGTTGGGAGAGATGGCGAACAACTGATTCTTGACCTTATGGTGGTGCCTATATGGTCACGCCCATGGATAAGAACATGGCTGTGAGTCCTTGAGTCACACTGAACGACCCACTGAGCATGTCAGGGGAAGTCTAAGCTTTCTCTGAGAAAGACCCAAAACAAGCAAAACATATTTATTATGCAATTGTGTGCTAATGAGGAGCATCTGTTAGTGGGCAGGAAACAATGATTGGAGGAAATTGTTTCTTCCTTTTTAGGAGGAGAAGGGGGTTGTGGGAGCCGTAGGGTTGGGGGAGTGGGGAGGCACAAAACAGTGCCCAGGCAGAAACCCCAGGAGCCTTGGACACCACCTTTCTGTCATGCCCATAGATGATCACGGCTCTGTGCATCCCCGGGGTGACAGCTGCCACACCTTCCCCTCGGCATGCTTGTGGGCCTTTTTCTCACACTTAGTCCTGTTTCAGAAAGAGCAGAGGTCAGGTACACATGTTGTGGTGACATTGAAAATTCAGGTACTCCGTGCAAAAAAAAAGTCATTTAAAAAATGAATCTCAAGAATAAATAAATAGAGAGATAGATAAATAAATAAAAATTCAAAAAGAATCTCAGTTTCAGTGCAGGGTAAAGACGGGTAAACACACCTCCACCCTGTGTCTTATCCCAAACACAGCAATGAAACGTGGCCAGAACGCCCGGAGCAGTGATTTGAGGAATCTGGAAAGTAAATACTGGCAGGCAGCTTGGAAGGGAAGATCAGAACTGAAAGTACCACAGAAGCTGCAGGAGGCCACCACTGCTTTTTCTTCTGGGGTTATCTCTCCTGGCCCCTACTCAAGGTGGCCACATACTAGAAGTGGGCACTGGCACAGACCCAGAGCATCAGGAGAAGCCCTTCTCATTCAGGCTCCGGCAGGGAAGGGGTCTCCTAATGCTCAGGGAGAGGGGGGAAAATCCCCCATGTCTTCCTGTCTTTTTTCTTCCTTTTTGCCATTCTAGCATCCCAACTCCTGGGCAATCCCACAGCAGTGCTGGAAGCCAAGCAGAGGGCCCCAGGCACCTAAAACTCTGAGGGAAAAGAAGCTTATTATTGGATCTGTGGCTGTGACCCCAAGAGGATGGGGTGAGCCCCCCATGTTTTCTCTCTTTCTCTCACATCTGGGCCTTAGACTCAGGCATAGTTACCAGAAGTATACAGCAGAACACAGGCAGAGCAGAGGTAACTAAAGCCCAACCTTTCCAACCAGAGGTTCGGAAAACCACAGGAAACTGGGTAATACTGAGGAAATCGTGGAAAAGGAAAGCAACCCCACAAAGCAGGTCATCAAGTCCTGGGCTCACTCCTGAGCTGTAGGAGCATGGATCGGACCCTAGTTAGCATATCAAAGGCTTTGGGAACCAAAGTGACAGACTGGACAGGCTTTTACAGGCTCCCAGACTAGACACCGGGTGGCATGCATGTGGGATAGATCTGGGGGCAAAAAAAATCACAAAGCCTTTGAAAATAGGACTGATATTGAAATCACAATCCCCAGAAGGCTGGCTGAAATTTAAGCTTGAATTCAACCAGACAGTCTGTGAAAACAAATATATCGACCTTACCTATAGTATTTAAACACGTCTCACTGTCTCATAATATAATACACAAAATGTCCAGGATATAACCCAAAATAGTTCAGCACAGGAAGAATCAGGAACATCCCAGTTGGCGTGGGGAAAAGACAATCAACAGATGCCAATGAAAGCATAACACAGGTGTTGGAATTATTTGACAAAAACTTAAGAGCGACTATTATAGAAATACTCCAAGACATAAGAGTGTGCATCTTGAGATCAGCAGAAAAATAGAAAGTCTCAGCAAAGAAACAGGAGACAGAAAGAGCTTAACGGACATTTTAGAACCGAAAAATGAATCTCGGTGGACAGACTTAGCAGCAGAATGAATAGGACACAACAAATAGTCAGTGAACTTAAAGACAGATCTACAGAGAGTATCCAATCTGAACAACAGAGAGGAAATAACGATTTGGGGGGGTGGGGGGCACGGAGTGGAAAAAAAAAAAAAAAGAACCTTGGGGACCTGTGAGGCAATATCAAGAGGTCTAACTTTCAGTCATTGGAATGCCACAGAAGTAAGAGAAAGAATGCTCAGTGCAAATAAATAAATAAATAAATAAATAAAATTTTAAAAAGATATTTTCATAATTTATAATTATAATATAATCTATATATGATATTATATCAATAATATATATATTATATATATAATATATATATTTCTCCACTACTCCTATATATATAGGAGTAGTGGAGTTAGCAAAGGTTGGGTATTGGGTTTATAACAACAGTTATAAACCTAAAGATTTAAGAATCTCATAAGCCCCCAAAGACTCAAGGAACCCAATGCCCAGACACATCAAACTCAAACTATGCCAAAGTAAACACAACAACAGCTGAGTCTACTAATCTTGGGATGGCCTCAGTGGTGGGCCAGGGTCTGAACAGCGAGGTGAGAAAAGCTGAGCCCATCCCACAGGGGCCTCTTACCAGGAAGTCCCCTCCCTGTGAAGGCCCAGGCCCACCTCCCCAAGTCCATCTGCTAAATGCCTCTGGCAGCAGACAGCGCACAGGCGGGAGCCCAAACCAGAGCAGCATCGTGAATCCTTCGCCCATCAATCTGCCGCCTCCGCCTCATAGCGCTGAGTGTGGGCTGGGAGGCAAGGGGACCAGAAATCAAATCAACTCTGACAGGAAAAAATGCACCACAATTCAAGCAGGCCTGGGTAACTTTGAGGAAGGAATTAAGGACAAGAAAGAATAGATACTCAGCTCTAGATTTAATCTCTAAGTTATCCCGGTAAGTTGGAAAGAAATGCCGAACAAAATTTAAGCTGGGTTTTGTTCTTCGACTGACGTCTTTAAATTCCCCACGTTTTCTGTGTGTGTCAAAATAGTTCAAGCCTGCATGAGATTGGAATGCACCAGGGAATGGCTAAAAGAATAAACCATGATGTATTTTAGGTTTTTATCATAGACAGTAGAAAGAGAAGCCAAATTCCTGGAGAGATCCGGTGCAAATGCAAAGGTTCTCGTTTGTTTTCATGATGTCAAAACTGTACAGCGTCTGCATACATAGTAGGAACTCCAATGTCAAATCGTGTTTCTCACTGCGGCGGCACGTCAACCAGGAGAGGAGGAAGGAGTTTCATTTGTCTTACGAAAGTAAGATTATACAAGAAAGTTTGCCTAAGAAAACAAATAGGAACTTAGAAACAACATGAATCACATTTTTAAGGATTCTCTCTTTCACTCCCAAGCGCGCTCTCTCTATCACACACACACACACACACACACACAGAGGCATGCACACTTCTACATACACGCACACTCTATTCAAAACATAGAGGGGACCCGAACTTTCTGGAATTCAAAATCCTAGAATCTTAACATCATCTGAATCAACATCAATCTGCTAAGAATTCATGGATTTACTCCAGATAGAAAACTTCAGACAGTAAACATCTCCTCCAAACATTTACCAGTTCCTGAATCATCAGCCTCAGGGCAGAAGGTCTGCAGCACCCCTATAAACCCATTTCAAGGACCCTTGGATACTGAGGAGGTGCCAAAGCCAAAGGAGTAGTGGAGTTAGCAAAGGTTGGGTATTGGGGGAGAGAGAGGAAAGCCACTGGGATGAGGGAAAGGAATTGAGAAGGGAAGAGGGGAATAGGGGGGTATGAGAAGAAAGAGGGGGTGCCCCCCCAATCCTGGCACAGCCAACTCCACCCTCCCCACAAGGTCACCTTGGAATCTGAGATGTCCATAAAGAGTGCCCGAGGCCTCTTTGGTGGCTCTCAGCTCACATCAGTCTTCAAACCTCAGGCCAAACCTCAGGTCTCTCCATGGGCTCCCTCACTGCCATCCCGAAACTGCCAGACACAGCCACACAGATGCCCCTTTAGCCTCTGAGGCACAATGTGGAGCAGAAAGTCCATCAATGGTAAAGCTCAGTGCTGCTCAACAATTTTATAGGAAAAGTGTTTTAGTTCTGAAGTCTATACAAGATGTGATTTTCATTACCGGAGGAAATTGAAATGTGTCACCCAAAGTCGCCAAGCGCAGGGGAACAGGGATCATGGCAGAAAGGATGCATCCCAGAGGCCACACCCCGAGCAGCTGAATCCCAGAGTCACAGCACCCTGCAGCCACCTGAAAGGCCACCACGTGGAGCAGCAGCCACATGTGGCACAGCACATCGGTGGGGAGCAAGACCTTCCCCGGAAGTCAATGGTAGACGCTGGATGGTGCTTGCAGAGTCTCCTTTGAGAAAGGGCATAAACAAGCCAGACATAAGGTGCTCCTGCCATGAGTAGGGCGGCCCAGGGCGGGCAGAAGGAAAAGAGCCCAGCGGAGCCCAGGACTCCAGCCAAACCAACCACTTCCACACGGTTCAAGGGCATCACCAGTTTCCTGACGAGGCTCTCACACCCCGTTGAATATAAGCCATCAGTTGCACAGGATTACATAAGTATACATGCGTGTGCATATGTATGTCTCAGCTGCCAGTATATTTTCATTCATTATTAACTCTTTCGTCACTTTCATATTGTCCATATTGCCGCTCTGTGGCCCTTTGGATTGTGACACACTAGGACGCAGCCTGACTGAATCCTCCTGACAATTAGAGAGAAGACTGCGGTTCTGAGACATTCCTCTCGTGACTCTGTATTTATAGAACATTTTTCCCTCTGAATGCTCTGTAAGTTATAGTGCCTGACAAGTAGAAGCGTCCCAATAAATGTTTCTTTGTCATCTGCGGGAAGCTGCCAGCAGTGTAACACAGGGGAGAGCCAGCTCGCCGGACAACTCTGGAGCCCAAAGCACTTAAGCTTCAAACTGAAATGGAAGGAAGGATTTACGATCTTTATCACTAAGTGGCCCTTTTCAGGAACATGAAGAATCGCTGAGAGAGGCAGACCTTTTCAGAGGTCAATTATTACTGGGTTTGCTGCCGTGGAACTCTCTAGACTCTGAGCTCTCTGGTGAATGGAGTGCGAATCCCCGAGGTTAGAAGTGAAACCATGGAAGAGGCCACCAAGCTTGGCCCAGTTCCCCTTTCCCCACTTCAGACTGGAAATGACAAGAGTAAAGGGGATAAACTGTGCAAATAAATATAGCAGATGTCAGCTGATGAAAATTTTGACCATATTTCCTAATGGTATGAGGAAAAAAAAGGCTAGTGGTGCTTATATTAAAGAAAAACAGGCATGCTGAAAGAACTTACAAACACTTTACAGAATCCGGAAGACAGAAACTCTTACTAGCTTTACATTTTACTTGTTTCATCCTTGTAGAGGGGTCACTGCATTCAAAGAGGAACTTAAAGATGAGCCAGAGCAACTCCTTTATAACTGGAGAACATCAAGCTGTGAGAGAGAAAATGGCACAGGACTGTCCCGGACGTGGGAGGCGGTGGACTGACTCCAGGCCAGGCCTCAGAGTTTTCTCTCCCCCCATACCTAGGTTTCCTGTTACTATAAACCTTATATGTTATTTCAATCCACTGAAATGTTGAGGACATGTGTCACTGCAGCATAACCTATTCTGTCCTGACACAGGAAGCTAAAAGATGTTGGGCAAAAGATGGTTATCCTTGTTATGTACTCCTCCCAGCGGAACCCTCCCAGTGCTACAACATCAGAGATGGAACAGTGGGCTGGAGCACACCGTGCGTCTTATGGACACTCTCAAGGTAGTAAACAAAGAAAAGAAGTGGAATCAAAGACAATTCACTGCCAAGACTCCAGGCAGTTAGGGTTGCTCAGATAAAGACCATAAGGACCTTCTTAGGCTCTTATAGGTCCTTCTAGGATTATAAAACAAGTCCTACTCTCTAGTCTGTTCCTTAAATGCCTCCTGTCCTGAACATACCTTTTTTTCTCCTACCCACAGCTCTTTCCTTTACTCACCAGTCAGTTCAAATTCCACAACGTCCCCTAAGTTTCCTAACCACTCAAGGCTTTACTACGTGCCAAACAAACTAGGCAAAACAGGCTCTTCAACAATCGTCGCTTGTACTTCTCATTTTATACTTGATCAAATGTTTGGTGTGATCTGTTTCAAGTATGTTGGTCTTGTTTCTCTAACCGGACTACAAACCTGTGAGAACACCATGTGTTTTGCTTCTGTTACAGTCCCCCACAGAAATGGTTCCAAGGGATATTTTTACATTGATTTAAATGCCAAGAAGGGAAGAACGTGATATAATCTTTGAGGACAACTATTTTATTACTTTAGATGAAAGTAGGGAAAGTCACTAGCTGGGCTTTATAGTAATCCTTTAATCCAGCTAACTATAAATACTATTTATTTATTTAGATGGAAATAAGTCATTATCATCCTTAAACGGGCTTTTTTAAAAGATTTTATTTATTTATTAGAGAATGCATGAGCGGGATGGAGGGGCAGAGGGAGAGGGAGAAGCAGACTCCCTGTTAAGCAGGAAGCCTGGGAGCATCTGGGTGGCTCAGTGGGTTAAAGCCTCTGCTTTCGGTTCAGGTCATGATCCCAGGGTCCTGGGATGGAGCCCAGCATTGGGCTCTCTGCTCACCGGGGAGCCTGCTTCCCCCTCTCTCTCTGCCTGCCTCTCTGACTACTTGTGATCTCTCTCTGTCAAATAAATAAATAAAATCTTTTTAAAAAAAAGCAGGAAGCCTGAAGTGGGGCTCGATCCCAGGACCTGTGATCATGATCTGAGCTGAAGGCAGACGCTTAGCCAACGGAGCCACCCATGCATACCAGCCTTAAATGTCTGATAGATAAAAAGCGTAAGGCCAGTTAAAAATTTAAGTTAAAGCCATACATATTCTATACCTTGAAGTCATCAAGTTAGGCTGTATCCAAACCTATTTGTTAAGAAGAGCACAGAGCTCTTCTACTATATTGAAAGTTTGGTTTCATAATTCCAAAGACCATTGACATGTAACCTTGAACTATAAATACTTACTACTGTAAATTTGATTTGTTAAATGCAGAACAATTAACTGTTTGCACAGAGGTAAAAACTCTGTCTGTCGTGAGAGCCTGATCCCACAAAGCCTTGCAGGGATACACCTTCTGGTCATAAGGGCCCTGATCTGGTTCCCAACATTCTACCTGCACAACTATGCTGGGGAGATTCCCTTAAAGGAAAATAAATACATTCCTCCTTGTCAGAATTTGCCTTACAAATAAAATAACTCCAACATACTCTAAAACATGGCACAAAAATTGTATGGCCTTCAACATATATTAGAACAGAAGCACTCTTCACCTCTCTACCAAACCAACCTGTTAGATCAGCTGACCCTCCGCACCTTCTATTCCCATGCTCTCTTCTGCTACTAGTTTAGTTATATTTTCACCAGGAGTCATTTGGTTTGTTCCCACACCAGTTTCTAGCAGTGGTGCAGAACTACTGAAATTCTATAATTTAATTAGAATTGAGGTAAACTGATGAAATCTCTGCACAGAAAAAAAAAACCAAGTCAGTAAAAGTTAGGCATTATTGGGCACTTGGGTGGCTCAGTTGGCTAAGCAACTGCCTTTTGGCTCAGGTCATGATCCCAGAGTCCTGGGACCGAGGCCCGCATCGGGCTCCCAGCTCCATGGGGAGTCTGCTTCTCCCTCTGACTTTCCCCCCTCTCATGCTCTCTCTCACCTCAAATAAATAAATAAAATCTTAAGGGAAAAAAGGTGCTATTTTTAAATGCTGCTGCTTGAGTCTGAGGGAAGTAACTGTGAGATCGAAGAACAAAATTACTGAATTCTAAAGGTGTTCTCCATATAGGTTGCTTCACAAGTATTAAGTTCTTGCTCTACTTTGAAGAAATCAAAATTGAACATGAGTAATGCAGTTGAGAAGGGTTTTTTGGCAAGAAAGACCAGAACTCCAGTTAGGGGCCATCTATACTCACAGCAAAAGACTGGCAAACAAACATACGTGTAGGTTTTGAGTTAAAAACAGACAATGTGTACAGTTTTTGTTAATCACTGCTTTAACAACCTTCTACCTAACCAACCAATGACTGCCAAGTGCTGAGTTTCCATTGAAGTTTCTCATCTTGCCAATCGAATGGTCGTAGAGATTCCACAAGCACACAGACAGTGCTCTGTTATTAATCAACTTAGAAAGATGCTAGACTAAGGTCAGTGTGCGGCTGGAAAAATACAAACATGGAGTAGGACTGTGGAGAAGGCAGAAGGCTGGAAGAGGTGACGATAACTTCCATTATGTTTGCTTCTCAAGAAGCTATGAAGTTGTCTGCCTTTAAAAACATTTTTTTTTTAACCTTCAACATTTTTATGACATAAAACCAACACTTATTTACAAGTCAAGTAACATAAAAATCAATAGCAGGGAGGAACCACTGGCTACTATTGTGGAAAAAACCAAAACAATACATGGCTCTTCTCCAAGGTACAGCTTAAGGAGACCAGGGAGGGCCAAACTGGCCATCAGTAGGACTGCACACCTCGGTACCACATTACCCACCAGGCCAGGCCTCATGTGGTCCTGACTCTGACTCTGTGGTCCTGACTCTGGGCTGCATCTCCCAAGGGCTCAGCCCTGCCAGCAATGAGGCGCCTGGGGGAGGCAGCTCTCAGGTAACAGTGAATACTAGTTACCAAAGCTTCTACACCACGTTGAGGAATCAGCGATCCCAATCACGTCTTTCCCCAGAACTCACTCCTCCCTGAGGGAGGGAGGGGCTCCTTCAGGGGAGGCCTGGGGTAGGTGAGGCAGAAGTATCTGGATTCGGCAGATGCCTTTGACTTTGATTCTGATCCACTCCCAGCTGCAGAATTTAGGGCTTCCTGAGGCCTGCGCTGTCCGTGAAAATCATCCGCAAGTGTGTATGCACACAGATATTCGTTGTTCTAGAATGTCTGTCCGTAGCTTCCATCGAATTGTTTTCATCAAATTTTGAAACTCCTGTCTACACAGTCCACAGGAAATTTGGGAAGAAGCTGATCATAAGAATTCCCTGCAGAGAGCCTCCCTGTTATACTTCTCTCCTTCTCTATTTTTTTTTTTCCAACAAACTCCAATCTGTTCCTATTTCTCCACTTCTATTTTTAAATTGAAAAATTTTGGTTTCAAAATAACTATAATCTAAAAAACGCCTTGAATAAAATACCCACCTCTCCCATTCCTATATGGTTTTGTTCTTTAAAAAAACAAATTTTTAATAAAAACCTCAAGAGCACTTTTGATCTGTTTTTCCTATTAACTTAATGACTTGACCAAACCTATGTGCCTTTATTTTGATTATTCGCATCTTCCCTTGCCTATGTTTTTTTGAATAACAAAATTATAAATAGAGATAGTACTCTTTTGTTCCTGTTCCTTGTCTCAGTGTATCACGGTAACGAAGAAGGATACAACGTTGTGTGTGTTAAACAGACTTCCATCTATGCTAGTGGTTCGGTTTTATAAATAAGAACATTCCCTACCCAGGAAAAAGGCCCAGGCATTCAAATTTTCCAAAACAATTCTCGGTATCCAGGGTACCCTAAGTCAAACACTTAGGTTTCAAATGTGGGATAGCCGTCCGCTCCTGATTGAGGTTAATGTCCTCTTAGTGCACATTAGGTAAATAAGCCTTTTTTTTTTTTTTACTACTTCTGTACAAAATGAATATTCACTATTCAAAGGAACATTCCCTATCATAATTATACAATCAGTTCAAATTTGTTCTTAAGCAGTGTAAGGCATGCTTGAAATCCCAACCTGACAAAATAGCTAAAATTAAGCTTTAAAATATATTTGTTGACTTGGAAAAGATCTAAAAAGCCTTAATATCAAATCTAAAATCTATAGCAATCAACATATTTTCCTAAGATCCAGATTTCAACATGGATGCTGGCGTAGTACAGAGTAGAAACAATATTAAATTTGACCTCAGCCAGCTGGATTATAATCTCTATTTACCTTGAACCAACTATTTTTTAAAATTTTTTCATTTTTTAATTAACATATAATGTATTATTAGCCCCAGAAGTACAGGTCTGTGAATCGCCAGGTTTACACACTTCACAGCACTCACCATAGCACATACCCTCCCCAATGTCCATAACCCCACCACCCTCTCCCTCCCCACCTCCCCCTGGCAACCCTCAGTTTGTTTTGTGAGATTTAGAGTCTCCTATGGTTTGTCTCCCTCCTGATCCCATCTTGTTTCATTTATTCTTTTCCCACCCCCCAAACCCTCCATGTTGCATCTCTACTTCCTCATATCAGGGAGATCACATGATAGCTATCTTTCTCCAACTGACTTCTTTCGCTCAGCATAATACCCTCTATTGAACCAACTATTTAACAGAGTCCCTCTTGGTGGAATGGAAAAAACAACCATCTCACTCATACAACTGTTATGAGGACCATTTAGGATAATGACACAGCAAGCTTCTGTAAGCTTGGGAAGAGTTGTTTAAAAGTAAGGTATTGGGGGGGGGGGGCCTGGTTGGCTCAGTCAGTAGAGCACATGACTCCTGGTCTCAGGATCATGAGTTCAAGCCCCACACTGGGAGTGGAGCCTACTTAAAATAAATTGTTAAAAAGTAAGGTATGGGTGGGGTGCCTGGGTGGCTCAGTGGGTTAAGCCACTGCCTTCGGCCCGGGTCATGCTCTCAGAGTCCTGGGATTGAGTCCCGCATCGGGCTGTCTGATCAGCAGGGAGCCTGTTTCCCTTCCTCTCTCTCTGCCTGCCTCTCTGCCTACCTGTGATCTCTGTCTGTCAGATAAATAAATAAGATCTTTAAAAAAAAAAAAAAAAAAGTAAGGTATGGGTGTAAGTGCTGTTCCCTTTAATGCAAATGTCCTGGGGCAGCAAACACATGGATTCCAAATTTCTGTTAAACCCCACCCAATCCCATTAAAGAGCACCATCAGGCGGGGGTTCCAGGAGTCTCCCATGGTTAATATATCTTTATCTGAACAGAGAAAAGCATGTAGTTTCACACTGGTCATAAATTCCATGGATTTCTGGGCATTATTTTAAACTGAGATATAATTCACATACTATAAAAGTTGCCATTTTAAACAAGTAAGTGGTTTTTTATATATACACACAGACTGTGCAACGATCATCATGATTTAATTCCAAAATATTTTCATCCCATCCAAAAGAAACCGCATTCCCAGAAGCAGTCATTCTCCATCCCCTCCTCACCCCAGGCTCAGCCAACCACTAATCCACTTCCTGTCACTATAAATTTGCCCACTGGTTATTCCATTAAAATGGAGTGATGTAGTATGTCACATTTGGTGACTGTTTTCTTTCACTTAGCATAATGTTTTCGAAGCTCATCCACGTTGTAGCATGTATCAGAACTTCTTTCCTTTTTATATTATACAATAATATAAATACGACTTCATCATACAGATATTTATGTATCCATTCATCAGCTGATGGACATTTGGGTTGCTTCCCACCTCTGGCTCTTCTGAATAATGCTGCTATAAATATTTGTGTACACATATTTTTTTAAGATTTTTATTTATTTATTTGACAGAGAGACAGAGATCACAAGTAGGCAGAGAGGCAGGCAGAGAGAGGAGGAAGCAAACTCCCTGCTGAGCAGAGAGCCTGATGCGGGGCTCGATCCCAGGACCCTGGGATCATGACCCTAGCCAAAGGCAGAGGCTTTAACCCACTGAGCCACCCAGGCGCCCCTTGTGTACACGTTTTATGTGAACCTCTGTTTTCAGTTCTCTTGGGTGTACACCAAAGAATGCAACTGCTGTTCTTCCCAGGAATTCTTGAACCCTACTGTTCATGGCAGCAGCCTCTGGGTGAACTCATTTCCATGGGAGACGGAAGGCAGAAGAGTTCCCCAGGGATCCCAAAAGTCACAGGAGGAAATTAAGACATGCATGAAGGAAAGAGGGGGTTCTGCATGAAGCAATTCCTTGCTGCTCCCCAAATACCCCAATAATGTGTTTCCCCATGCCATAAAAAAAGGAGTAGCCATCATTAGGCTGAGGGGACCAATGCTGGACCAAAGCTGGCACGATTCTCCTAATAAGAACCACCAATATGTAATGAGTGCTTACTGTATCCGAGGCACTGTGCTGAGCACATAATACGGATTGCGTAACAGTCGAGAGGATGGAGAAACATGATTTTTTAAAAACAAACACTGATTGCAGCTGATTGTGCCTTCCTAGCAGAACAGCATAATTCATCTCTAGGCCAGGCCTGGAAGGAGAGAGGAAAACAGAAGAAGATAAATTGCCTGCGTAAGAAAATGACATGTATCTGGAGTTCGTTTGCTGGGAGCTCAAGAGAAGAGAGTGGGCAGCAGGGGCGGGACGCCTTGAAAATGGAAGAAAGGAACAGAAGAATAGACAAGAGAAAGCAGGCTCAATGTTGCATGAGTTGAAGAAAACACAGCCAGTAGGAAATCCTCAAAGGCCAAGAACACTTTAAGTCATCAATTTTAAATGGACTTCTGTTTTGAACTGCACTGGTGTCTCCCACTATGACTCTGAGACTTTCAGCAAGGCTTTTGTTGGGGTTGTGCTGGGGGACTAAAGAAATGGGCTGGGCAGGGCAGACAGGAGAAAGCTGTGGCCTGGGTGGAGTACTGCACGGGAATTCAGAAAAAGTGACCAGCAAACATGAGCCTCAGACGTTACCAGAACATTAGAGGGCAGGGAAAGTATTGGACCTCACATAGCACGTGGTTCAAGCCATCTTAAATATGGAGCACCAGGACCTCAGAAACTGGAAAAGATGGGGTCAGCTGACTGTCGTAATACAGCCTGCCCCGAAAATAGACTTGTGTGACAAAAGGTGTGTCACTGGCAGTAGTAAACAAAGCACCAAGACTTAACTCCTTTTAACGTTCACTGAATGGCAATGACCTTAAAACCAAGACCTTTAAGACTTTATGGGGCGCCTGGGTGGCTCAGTGGATTAAGCCGCTGCCTTCGGCTCGGGTCATGATCTCGGGGTCCTGGGATCGAGCCCCACATCGGGCTCTCTGCTTGGCAGGGAGCCTGCTTCCCTCTCTCTCTCTGCCTGCCTCTCCATCTACTTGTGATTTCTCTCTGTCAAATAAATAAATAAAATCTTTAAAAAAAAAAAAAAAAAAGACTTTATGATGACATTCCTATGAATGGTCAGCGAGGACCAAAGCTTTTTTCTCAGTTTCCCTGTTGGATGGCAAGACCATTCTTCTCATGAAGGCCATTAGTCGCCCCCACAGGGAGGTCATAGTTAAGCGGTGCTGAGCCCACTCCCATAGTAGGGGTCAGCAAAGGTTTTCTGCAACAAGCCAGATAGTAAATACTTTAGATGGTGAGCCAAGAAGCAAAATCAAGGATATTAAGTATGTGCCTACATAACAAAAGAAAAGACAAATTTCCGCAACATCTGTATTGATGAAACTCAAAATATAACAACTGTGTACAATTTTTTATCATACAGATCTACCAATGAGAAGAAAGGAATTTTTTTTTAATAGCTTTTTGGCTTCACTGGGGTTTAAACCCTAACATCAAGTCAGGTGCAAATGTTCATTTATAAAAGCTGCTCTTAGCTCTTGGGCCATACAAAAACAGGTACAGGCTGGATATGGCTTGTGACCTCCGTTCTGTCCTCACCAGTGTCTGAAGCAAAGTCAGTGCCGGGTGCTCTGTTCCAAGTCTGTAGTGGAATAACCTGATTCAGAAATCAGACACCTGGAAGGGACTCTGGAGTGGCTTCTGAAAGATTCAGATGTTCCTCAAATACTCGGACCTACCACCGCAATGATTAAAATAGCCATTCTTTCAACCGGTATTTACTGAGCACCTACTACGTGCGGGTACTATCAGAGTCATGGCAGACACAGTGGTAAGCCAGACAGACAGCTCACAGTGGTGAGCCACCTTCACAGGGAATGAGACTGCAAACAGGAATAAAAGAAAGAAGGGCACCTGCTGGTTCAGTCCGTGGAGCCTGCAACTCTTGACCTCAGGGTTCGCGAGCCCCACATAGGGGTAGAGATGACTTAAAATTTTTTTTTTAAATCTTAAAAGAAAGAATAAAAGAAAAAATTGTCAAGGAGTGGGAGTGCCATGGGAAAAGTAAGTGAAGATCTTACAAAAGAAACTGTGAATGAGGAGCTGCTGGGGAGAAAGCCATTTAGTAAGGAGTTCTTTTGCTCAACATTCTCATCAATCCTTGTTTTATCAGCTGTTTTGCATTTTTTTCTGATATGCTGGGGGTGAAGCAGAATTTCGCTGTGTTTTGATCTGCTTTCCCTGTCTGTTGGTAGGAATGATCTTTCTGCTCTCTCTCCCCCATGTATATATATATATATGCTTATAGACTTTCAGGTTTCCTTTTCAGATAATTCTCTATTAATTCCCTGTTCAGTTGGTTTTTGTTTGTTTGTTTGTTTTGTTTGGTTTTTTAACTGTGCCTGTGTGTGGTAGAGGGGTTGTTTTGGGTTTGGGCAGTGGTGTTTTAAAAATGTGGATATTAACCCTTTATTCGTAACATGCATTCAGTATCTCCCCCAGTCTACGACTTGTCTCTTTACTGTAGGATAGTTTTTTGGTTTGTTCATAAGAAGATTTTAAATTTTATCTGGTAAAGAATCTACCTGATGTGAGAATTAGTTGTGAGCTACCTATCTCAGTGGGCACACTGAAAATGTCATGGGTTTCGAGTTCAAACCTTCATTTCCCTGCTTAGAGCTGTGCCTTATGCAAATTCATGTGTCTCTGAGCCTTGGTTTCCTCATCCACAAAGTAAGGACAATTCCCACCTCCTCGGTTTGTTGTGAGAATTAAACGAAAGAATATATGCCACTCTCTGAGCACGGGGCCCCTCCCACACCACTTTTAAATTGTAACCTTCTTGAGGGCCTTATATTTCCCCTACTGCCAAGGTCAATGCTTAGATTTTGCTTACTGTGTTGGTTAAATTGAGTTTATCTTTTAAACGCATATAAGGCACCAAGCATAATAGCATGCACTTAATTGACTAAAACGCAGAGGATGGGACCAGAAAAATCATTCAGCAATTAACTCTTTAACCTCTGATTACACCACTGGCCTCCTCTGAACTAAAGAAATCACAGTCACAGTAAGAGGTATAGTTAATAGGAGATTTGTAAACATCCTTTTGAGTCAAAATTATATTTCAAAACCTTGGAAACATTTATACAGTTACATTAACACAGACCACAATTATTTAACAGCATGTTTTAAAAGATATCTGTGATCAGCTTTGAGGGGAAAAAAAAATCACAAACTAATGTGAACAGGTCAGCCTTTACAACTTCATAATAAATAAGCTATATAGGGAATACATCTATAATAAAAATTCTAACAAAAACTTATCTGTTACTGCAAGCTTTTTAGATCTTAAAATATATATAATATATATAAAATAATACATATAAAATACATATATGTGTGTATGTATATATATGCATATCAGTGTATATATACATATTATATATGTACATAATATATAAACATATATAATATGTTCAGCATATTATATATATATTTTTTTAATATATGCTCAGCATATTATATATGTTTTAAATTTCAAGAACATTGCTATAAACTTCTCTCTTAGAACTGCTTTTGCTGCATCCTAAAGATTTTGGACCACTGTGTTTTCATTTTCATTTGTTTCCACATAATTTTTTATTCTTCTTGATTTCCTGGTTGACCCATTTGCTGTTAAGCAGCATGTTGTTTAACCTCCATGTATTTGTGATCTTGCCAGATTTTTTTCTTATGGTTGATTTCCAGTTTCATAGTGTTGAGAACAGAAAATATACATGGTATGACTTCAATCTTTTTGAATTTGTTCCGACTTGTTTTGTGGCCTAATGTGTGATCTATTTTGGAGAATGTTGCATGTTCACTTGAAAAGAATGTGTATTCTGCTGGTCTTAGGAGGGAATGTTCTGAATATATCCCTTAAATCCATCTGGTCCAGTGTGTCATTTACATCCGGTTTCTTTGTTGATTTTCTGTTCGGATCATCTGCCCATTGATATAAGTGCAGTGCTAAAGTTCCCTACTACTATTGTATTACTGTTGATTAGGTCTTTTGTTTATTAACTGTTGTTTTATGTATTTCCGTGCTCCCATGTTGGTTATGTATTTGCAATTGTTATATCTTCTTATTGGCTTATCCCCCTTATTATTATATAGTATCCTTCTTCGTCTCTTATAACAGTCTTTGTTTCAAAGTCTGTTTTGTCCAATATAAGTAAGTATTGCTACCATGGCTTTCTTTTGACATCATTTGCATGATAAATGTTTCTCCATCCCCTCACTTTCAACCTGCAGAAAAATCTCAGAAAATCAACCTAACCTTACACCTTCAAAGGAGCTAGAAAAAGAACAAACAAAACCAGCAGAAGGAAAGAAATAATAAAGATTAGGGCAGAAATAAATGGTCTAGAATCTAAAAACAAACAAACAAAAACCAGTAAAACAGATCAATAAAACCAGGAGCTGGTTCTTTGAAAAGATCAACAAAACTGAGAAACCCCTAGCCTTTTTTTTTTTTTTTTTAAGGAAAAAAAGAGAAGACTCAAATAAAATCACTAATGAGGGAGGAGAAAGAGCAACAAACATCACAGAAATACAAACAATTGTAAGAGAATACTATGAAAAATCATATACCAACAAATTGTACAACCTAGAAGAAATGTATTAATACCTAGAAACATAGACCCAAACTCAAGCAGGAAGAAACAGAAAATTTAAGCGGACCAATTACCAGCAATGGAAGTGAATCAGTAATCAAAAACTCCTAATAAACAGAAGTCTAGGACCAGATGGCTTCACAGGTGAAGTCTACCAAATATGTAAAGAAAAGTTAATACCTATTCTTCTCAAATGATTCCAGAAAATATAAAAGGAAGGAAAATTTCCAAATCCATTCTATGAGACCAGCGTTACCCTGATACCAAAAACAGATAGAGACACCACAAAAAAAGAGAACTACAGGCCAGTACCTCCGATGAACACACATGCAAAAATCCTCGACAAAATACTAGCAAACCAAATCCAACAAATACATTGAAAAAAATAATTCACCACCATCAAGTGGGATTTATTCCTGGGATGCAAGTGTGGTTCAATGTTTGCAAATCAATCAGTGTGATACATTACATCAGTAAGAGAAAGGATATTTAAAAATATGATCATTTCTATAGATGCAGAAAAAGCATTTGACAAAGTACAACATCCATTCATGATAAAAACCCTCAACAAAATAGAATTACAGGGAACATACCTCAATATAATGAAGGTCTTATGTGAAAAATCCACAGCAAACATCATACTCAATGGGGAAAAACTGAGAACTTCCCCCTAAGGTCAGAAATAAGACAAAGATGTCTACTCTCACTTTTATTCAACATAGCACTGGAAGTCCTAGCCACAGAAATCAGATAACAAAAAGAAGTAAAAGGCATCCAAATTGGTAACAAAGAAGTAAAACTTTCACCATTTGCAGAAGACATACTATGTATAGAAAATCCAAGACTCTACCAAAAAACTACTTGAAATGATAAATGAATTCAGGAAAGTTGCAGGATTCAAAATCAATGCACAGGAATCTGGTGCATTTCTCTACATTACTAATGAAGCAGCAAAAAAGAAATTAAGAAAACAATCCCATTTATATCTGGGTCAAAAATAATAAGATACCTAGGAATAAACCCAACCAAAGATAGGAAAGACACATACTCTGAAAACTATAAAACACTGATGAAAGAAATTAAAGATGAGGGGTGCCTGGGTAGCTCTGTTGGTTGTCTGCCTTCAGTTCAGGTCATGATCCTGGGGTCCAAGGATCAAGTCCCACACTGGGCTCCTTGCTCAGCAGGGAGTCTGCCTCTCCCTCTCCTTCTACCTCTTTCCCAGCTCATGCTCTCTCTAGCTGTCTCTCTCGCTCTCAAATAAAAAATAAAATCTAAAAAAAAAAAGAAGAAGAAGAAGAAGAAAAGAAAGAAAGAAATTAAAGACAACACAAAGAAATGGAAAACCTTCCACACTCATGGGTTGGAAGAGCAAATATTGTTAAAATGTCTATACTATCCAAAGTAATCTACACATTTAATGTAATCTCTACCAAAATACCAATAGCATTTCTCACAGAACTAGAACAATCCTAAAATTTGAATGGAACCACAAAAGATCCCAAATAGCAAAAGCAACCTTGAAAAAAGAAAAACAAAATAAAAAGTATCACGACTGTAGACTTGAAGTTATATTACAAAGCTGTAGTAATCAAATATAGTATGGTACATAAACACACGCACACACACACACACACACACCTACACACACCAAATGATGTTAGGAAAACTGAACAGCTACATGCAAAAGAATAAAACTGAACCATTTCCTTACACCAACACAAAAATAAATTCAAACTGGATCAAGGACCTAAACGTGAGACCTGAAACCATAAAAATCCTAGAAGAGAACACAGGCAGCAATTTCTCTGACATTGCCATAGCAACATTTTTCTAGATATGTCTCCAGAGGCAAGGGAAACAAAAGCAAAAATAAACTATTAGGACTACATCAACATAAAAAAAACTTCTGTACAGCAAAGGAAATAATCAACAAAACAAAAGGGCAACCTACTGAATGGGAGAAGATATTTGCAAATGACAATTCCAATAAAAGGTTAGTATATAAAATATAAAGAACTGATATGGGGCACCTAGGTGGCTCAGTCAATTGGGTGTCTGCCTTCAGCTGAGGTCATGATCTCAGGGTCCTGGGGTAGAGCTCACATCAGGCTCCTTGCTCGGCAGGGAGTCTGCTTCTCCTTTTCCCTCTGTCCCTCTGCTCATGCTCTCTTTCTCAAATGAATAAAATCTTAAAAAAAAAAAAAGTACTGATATAATTCAGTGCCCAAATAAACAATCAATTTAAAAATGGGCGGAAGACATGAACAGACATTTCTCCAAAGAAGACATCCAGATGGTCAGCAGACACACGAAAAGATGGTCAACATCACTCATCATCCAGGAACTGCAAATCAAAACCACAATGAGATACCACCTCATACCTGTAGGAATGGCTAAAACCAAAAATGCAAGAAACAAGCAGCACTGGCAATGATATGGAGGAAAAGAAACACTCCTGCACCGTTGGGAATGCAAGCTGGTGCAGCCACTGTGGAAAACAGTATGGAGTTTCCTCAAAAAGTTAAAAATAGAGTTCCTCTATGATCCAATAATCACACTATTGGGTATTTACCAAAAAATACAAAAATACTAACTCAAAAGAATACATGCACCCTGATGTTTATAGCAGCATTATCTACAACAGCCAAATTATGGAAACAGCCCAAGTGTCCACCAACCGATGAATGGATAAAGAAGATCTGGCATATATACACAATGGAGTATCATTCAGCCATTAAAAAGAATGAAATCTTGACGTTTGCCACAACATGGGATGAAACTATAGTGTATTATGCTAAGTAAAATAGGCTGGTCCGAGAAAGACAAACACCATAGGGTTTCAATCATATGTGGAATTTAAGAAACAAAAGAAAAGAGCAAAGAAAATAAAGAGAGACAAACTCTTAACTATAGAGAACACACTGATGGTGACCAGAGGGAAGGAAGGGGGAGAGGACGGGTGAAGCATGGTTGGTGGGGATTAAACAGAACACTTCTCCTGATGAGCACTGAGTACTATATGGAATTGCTGAATCACTGTATTCCATACCTGCAACTAATACAATATTGTATGTTCATAATACTGGAATTAAAATAAAGATGTAATAAAAATAAAATAAAATAAATTTTATTAATAATAATTAATAATATAACAAATATAAAATTAATTAAAATAAACAATAATAAATATTTTATATTTTATTTATATTATATTTAAATATTATATTTAATTTTTATATTATTTATATTATTTTATTATTATAAAAAATAAAAATAAAATGTCAAGAGTAAAAGAAATATTAAATATCCCAATGAATATTGGGCTAAATTTATACCCCACAGAAATACATGCCTATAGCTTTCTGATGTCCAGGGGCCTGCTTCCCAGCCAGCAACATAAGGCTGAACAGAGACCTTCTCCATTGAAGGAACTAGTCCCACAGGCTAGGGGTTTCCACCTACATGTTCTAGTTTACTCTGCACAACTACCTTGTGGGGTAAGCACCACTGCTCTTCACAGAGGAGAAACCTGAAGTTCAGACCAGGTATGCCACATCCAGTAAGCAGCTGAGCAGAATTTAAACTTCCAACGTCAAGTATAAAAAGATGAGCCCATCTCACAGGGGAGGATTGATCATAACAAAGTATTTTCATGACATCAGCAAATCCGCATAAATAGGCCTCCGGGATCTCATGCGTTACCTTCACTGGTTTCCCCATATTCTACCCCCAAATCTGCTGGGCGATGAGACCTCCTTCCACATGTGATCTAATCCCTGGGCTCAAGGAGCATCTCATTAATCAGTACTTTTGAGTGATTTGTTGTGCTCTACTCAAAGTAGATGAAAAATAAAAACACTTGCTGTCATATTGTGCCCAACAGCCAACACTACACAACATGAGAATGGCCTCTGATTTGGGGCCAGTCCCAAGAACAAGCCTTTCAACTTGCTCCAACTAAAAGTAAGCGGTCTCCATGAAGATGGCTTGAAACATGGAGTCTGAGTCATCTCCCCAGAGGCTCATCTAGATGCATGGCTTCATTTAGTCAAAATTTGCTTTTCTTTTCCCCAGGAAAAAAAAACCCAAAAAACAAAAAAACCCTGTCGACCGTGATCCCATCACTACCCTGTGCGAGGAATCTAACATAAACAATGTCAATGAGAACCATTATATTTAACAAACTCCAGGACGTGCCCCAGCACTGTTTATAAGATCTAAATTGAGTCTTGCTTTAGTTCCCTGTTCTGCTAAATTCAGATGTCTGCTTCATTTTAGATCCAAGGCCCCTTGAAGAGAGCTTCCCAGGCTTTATTCAACATTGTCAAATGTGCATATTCAGAGAGGCGTTCAGAACAGCGAACGAGAAACATGACCTCGACCATGCCCATTCAGGTATAGACGACTGAAGGGCTCCCATACTGCGGTGGCGGAAGGGCTGCTACCCGGCTCCTCCAGCTCGCTGACTTCTGAGCCCATGGCAGGCCTCTGTCCTCCCCTACTGGGTCTCTGGCCCCTGGAGCATAAGCAGGAATGCTGGACAGGGCTTCCAGCTGGGACATTTACTAATGCCAGGCAAAATCCTCCAGAGTACTCAGCCCTCTGCCAAGGGGACGGGCAAGGTTCCAGATGGGGACTGTGCGGCCAGCCTGGGGTCCAAAGGGAGGATGACAATGGCATCGGGCGTCACCCCAACCCCACCTACCAGCAATGGACACGCAGCACAAGCAAGAAACACACTTGTGTTAGTTGGAGCCCTAAGATCTGAAAGTTGTTTGTGATCCCAGTATAAACTCACCCCGCCTGCCCGATACCCCAGACAAACGGTGCCGTGAACAAGGGCTTGATGTCTCTCGTGATAAGTTAGCGGATCTGTGTAATTTAGTATCTGAAGCTAAATGTAATTATCTTGTCAGGGAAAGATCCCTCGGCCCATAGTTCACTTGAACCCCAATCATCGTGTTCTAAAATCTGAATTAAACAGACCAAGCAAAACTGGAGAGAGAAAATTACAGTTGTAACCTTCCAAACCGCCAGTTCTAATTTATCGATCTGTCAAGGTTCTTAGTTATAAACAACAGAAACCACTACAGCTAGTTTAAGTAGAAAAGGAATTGATTAAAGATTTATTAGCCTGTAGAACCTCAAGGACAGGAGTATCACCCTCCTGCCAGTGTAGACTGCACTGGCCCACTCCTGGGCACGGACACCGTGGCTCCTTTCACCACCCTGGGCCCCGGATACCCCCACTGGAACCTCGGCCACCACGCCCCTCTGCCATCCTCCAGGCCGCTTGCTTCTTCCTATCTCTAAGGTACTAGCTAAACTCTCATGCAGGTATATCACGA
Organism: Mustela lutreola; assembly: GCF_030435805.1. Classification (NCBI taxonomy): domain Eukaryota; kingdom Metazoa; phylum Chordata; class Mammalia; order Carnivora; family Mustelidae; genus Mustela; species Mustela lutreola. The sequence goes on along the minus strand of NC_081295.1, from coordinate 21,851,508 downwards.
ACGCCGTCCAGGTGCCCAAGGAGTGAGAAAATCATCATCTGGCTTTTCTTCTTGGAAAGGTGGAGAATTCCTCAAACACAGGAGGGAAATTCAAAGGTGTGGTCAAAAGGAATGACCAATACCTAGTCCCTATGAGGTCACGAGTCATAGGAAAAAGGAAGGTCTTCAAGCTCATTTCAGCCCATAATCAGGTACCCATAATCAGGTTACCTGCCCCTTTCTGGGCTCTGCAGCTCTTCCTCAGAACCACTCAGGACTTCCTCCAGTGAATCACCATTTTCACCAGTCTCAGTGGACTTCTGTCACTTGCAACCCAGAGACTCTGAATACAGAAGTAATTCCATGTTAAAAAATCTCAAGCTAGCCAGTTGCAAACAGGGCTGTAAATATTCAGATGCACTGAAGAATTTTTCAGATTTTTTTTTTTTTTTTTTTTTTTTTTTTTTGCAAAGTAACTTCACATGGACAGGGAACAAAATGAAAGAACCTAAGACTTTGGTTTGAGAACCCTAGTTGGGATAATGGGCTGCATAATGATTACATTTACTTTGTCTACTAAAAGTCCTCACAAATAACTTTTTACTTAAAAAAAAAAAAAAGAAAAATATTGCATCTACAGAGATCTTGTGTGCATGTACCCAACTGAATAAAAAAATGACAAATATGCAGATGTCAACTTATTGCCAAATGCTACATGAAAATAAGGTTATCTATAAGAATATATCTAGCGAGATCTAGCTAACCAATAAATGAATAGCTAACCAATAAAGAAACATACACACAAAAGCACAGATGCTAGGCGTATTCACACAAACAAAAAACCTACACTCTGTTCCTAGGGGCTCAGGTTCAAGATCACTGAACTGGACTAGTTAGAATAATAGAATAAAATACGAGAAAAACAAAACCCTAATGGCGAAACTTGTACGATCCTTACACTAAGTCGTTAAGCAATGTCAAGGACTTGGCTTCTTAGAGTGACTTACAGAAGGTTTCCTTTTCTCTACGAATGGCTTCTGGGACAGGAAGGGGACTTTGGGGTCCTTGTTTCTGGCTTATGGCTAGAGCTGGCTGACGCAAGGTGAGTATCTGAAGACATCAAGCTGGAGTCTTGTTACCGTAGCCCTCTATCTAGGGAGAAGGTCAAGGGGAGCTGGGATTTCCCGAGCAGCCCTGCTCCTTCTCTGCCCAGAGCAGTCACTTAACGCTTCCTCTAATTCAGTGAGAAATTCTAAGTTTTCCCAATATATTTCTTCAATTTTTTGTCTGTTTTGGCTTTTTTTGCTTAAGCTAGGTCACAGTCCATTCTTTCTTGTTTACAACCAAAAGAACATTCCATTGACTAAGTATACTCCTCTACCATCTTACTCTCCCCATTAACCAACTCCAGCCTTAGGCAACTCATCTTCTTTACTAGGAATGACGAAAAAGGACCTTTAGCTTCTGTTCCTCTAATTTTTGTATGCCCTGTGGCCATTGCACTTAGCAGCATTGACCTCACTTGTCACTTTTTAATTAAAACAATTGTGAATTTTGACTCTGGCTAAGAGGTTGCAACTTCAAATGCCTTCTGAGATCAGACAGGTAAAGTAGATGGAGAGAGTGCGGAGCTGGATTCCGCTGGACACTATGCGTCCCATCTAACCCTTACATTCAAATACTTCAAACACTGTACTGTACAGTTCAAAATGAAATTCCTCATGGGCCAAATCTACCTCCTGAGCCATCCACTAACAGCCCAGCTGGCTATTAGTTTAAGTTACAGATGGTCCTACTCTGTAAGACTCCTACAACTCAATTTTGTTTCAGTCATTGGAATAGGATAAAAATGCTTCTTGCACAGCAAATTTTCCCACCCTCTCTTAGAGAAAACTCCACAGGCAGGGCGCCTGGGTGGCTCAGTCATTAAGTGTCTACCTTCGGCTCAGGTCATGATCCCAGGGTTCTGGGATTGAGCCCCGCATCGGGCTCCCTGCTCAGTGGGAAATCTGCTTCTCTCCCTCCCACTCCCCCTGCTTGTGTTCCCGCTCTTTTTATATCTCTCTATCAAATAAACAAATAAAATCTTAGGAAGGAAGGCAGGCAGGCTCCACAGGTCAGTGAGGGGACCCATGTGAGGTCTCCAGAGAACTCGAGGGCTTCTTTTGAAAGAAGTTTATCAATGCTGGTAGATTCCTGCTTTTGTGGGTCTCATGGCAAGTGAAGCAGGCTCTTGTTACTTTCTATGAATCACAGAATAAAGAGCCAAACTCCTTGGAAGCACAAGGACTCCAAAGGTGTCATAGCACAGATGGAAAAAACCCGGATGCCGACCAGTCTTGACAGTCTCCAGTTTAACTACACAGCTCTGATTCTCTTCACAGACTAAAAGGGAAATCCAATTTGAGAAAATGGATAGGGTTTTCTTTTCCTTGGAAAATGGACTGGACAAATGGCACACAAGAACCTAAAATTGTTGGAAAACAATGGCGCTTCCGTCAGCAGTTCCTTCGCCCACAGAATGCTCTCGGAGGAGCTGTGGGGTTTGGAAGTAGTGCAGAGGCCTACTCCCCAGGCTCAGGCACATCAAAGTTTTAATCAAAACCTGCTTTTCTTTCTGAAACCAAGCAACTGCTATTTCACACCCACATATTGCTGGGGCTCATTCAATTACCCTCAACGACTTTGTTTAAAATGAAAATGCTTTCCCTCCTGAGGACAGTGTGAGAGCACTGATTAATGCTGTTCCCTGAGGGACAGAAATGTAAGTACACAGCAAAAATCCAGGTAGCTGGAAACTACTGCTGGGTCTCTTTTACAAGCCCTTCAAACCTACCTGCCAAGTATTTGGTAAGAATAAGGACTTACAGGGCAGTTGGCTCTATCAAGGGGGTATACTGTGTATCTTCCTCTTCCCCCTTGATGAAAATCACAGAATTATAAAACTAAGATGTCGTGAAGTGAGGAAGAAAGACCGAATTTTTCCATATGGTTTTACAGAAGAGGAAACAGCTTTTTTTTTTTTTTTTTCCTGACACACTGTTCCACAGGATCTGTAACTAACAAACCAAACAGCACATCGCTGGGTTCTGTGGCTCTGTGACTCAGACGTCACTTTTCTCCCCGACACATTAAATGTCAAGTAAAATACCTCCAATAAGAGAGAAGAAATTTCTTTGGGAAGCCTGGCTCCCTGTGTTGAGTGCCTCTCCTGCATAAAGGAGCCCTAGGTTGTGCTGCTGTCTTTTACATGGTTTGCTAACCTCTAAGACAAACATCTACCCAGGACTGCATAAAGAAGCATAATCCGGGGGTGCCAGGTGGCTCAGTGGGTTAAGCGTCTGACTCTTGATTTCGGCTCAGGTCAGGATCTCTTGGCCTGAGCCCCGCCTCAGGATCCACACTTAGCAGGCAGTCTGCTTGAGATTCTCTTGTTCCCTCTCCCTCTGCCCCTCCCCCCTCACTCTAAATAAATAAATAAATAAATAAAATCTTTAAAAAAACAAAAAAAGAAGAAAGCATAAGTCATGGAGACCTATCTTAGTGCTCAACAAATACCCCCCACAAAACACTGCACCCATGTGATCACGGCCCATGTCTAAAACAGAGAAACCAGAAAGAAACAGGGAGGAGAAAAAAAAGAATTACTGGAAAATGTTTATGCATGTGTGGTATGCAGATCTGGGAGCCTAAGAGCTCTGAGGGAAGGCTTCTGTATGTACAAAAGTGCGCAGGTTGCAGGGCAGTCCTAACCCAAAAAGGCAGTATTTGTGTGTCATCTGCTTCCATTTCACAATGCCCTAAGTTTACAACCTCTGCTGTGAAAGAAGATGTAATATTCAGAGCCAGGTCTTGCATGGCTGGTGAAACAGAGATGGAGGAAAGAGGGGGAGAATTATATGAGGACTACACTTCTCTTTTTTATAACAGATTATTTTCTGGAAGAGAAGCATAAACTGTGATTAAAGTGACAATATAATTGCAGAATTTTTGTGCCTCCAACACCTGCAAAGGAAGCACGTGGACAAGAAACCCTCGGCAGCCCAATTATTTCACGCAGGTTTTCAACCACCCCGAAACCAAAAGGCGTCCTCAAAATAGAATGGAACTTTCTCTCCTTCGCCAATCTGGTAGGTGCCTTCCACAAAGTAACCAAGAACCTAAATCACATTGTTTACCATTATTCTCAACAAACAAAATTTAAATAAAGTGAGATCTAAGGTTTTTAAGCACAGAACTTTCAAACCTTCATTATACCAATTATTTAATGCCATATGGAGCTTACATTTCACATCTTGATAGGAGGCTAAAAAAGGAACAAGATTTGTCCCCAGGGAGATAAGAGATCTCAAGCTCTGTTCCCAGAAGTGGGAGAACAGATTAGATAACTGGTCTTCTCCGTTTTGAGGAATGTTTTAATTCAACTGAAAAAAAAAAAAAAAAGGCAAAATGAAACAAATTCCAGATTCCCACTATCTAGGAATGTGAGGAAGTTAGAATGTATATCTTGAAAAAAAATAAATAAATAGATAGCTGGGAGAAAGGAAATCCAGGGACAATTCTTCCTTAGGAAGCTAAAAAATTAAACAGTATTTTAAAAATAACAATAAACTTAATTCTTTCTTATACATTTTTAACCAAAGACATTTAGAGTTACCATAATAGGCTGAGATACTAAGATTCTTTTATATATATATATATATATATATATATATATATATTTTTTTTTTTTTTTTTTTTTTTTTTTTTTTACATATCGGTGTCTCGGGAGTAAGCATTTCCTAGGCGTCACTCTGGGAAATACAATCCTTTCCACAAGCACAACTGTGGAAACAAAACACTCAATCTTCAATGAATTACCAGGTCTTAACACAGACAAAGCAACTCACAAATCAGAATGCATCTCTGTTGTCATTCCCAACTGGGGAAAGATCAGCATAGAAGGAAGTAGGACAGATAGGGGAAGGTTTCCAAGCGATGACCCCTGACCTGACCGTTCAAGGACAGAAAGGACATAAATCCTGGGAAAGGAGTATGGCCCCACCCACAAGTAAGAGCATCCACGTAAGCCAAAGGAATAAAGATAGTTTACAACAAGCAACCATTTGGGAAATGGCTGAGACTAAAGACCGATGACTGAATGTTAAAGCTATGATTACTGAGTGCTTGTAACATGCCAGACTCTAGACATATATTTTCTCTTGTTTTTTTTCCAATTAATTTTAATAAAACAGAGCCCCCGGGATCAGACGCAGGTGACTTGGTTCTGGTAGCCACCCTCACTCCCTAGTTGACCTCTACAGTCTCATGGCTTTAGTCCCACTTGTACACTGAGGACTCCCACATCTCTATCTTAAGCCTGGACGTTTCCTCCAATTCCAAACTCGTATGCCCAACTGCCTGTTTGACATTTCCACCTGGATGTCAAAAAAATATCTCAAACTCAACATGTTTAAAAACAACCTCCTGATTTCTGTCCAGCACCGCCCCCCCAAAAAAACCAAAGCTGAACAGTAACAAAAACTCTCCTCCTCCCCCCATCTTCAAAATATAACCAGAATCAGATCACTCCTCACACCTCCACCTCTACCACCGCATGTAAGCCACGGTCATCTCCAGCCTGAATCACGGCAGCAGACTCCTCAAGGGGATGGACGTGAACTTTCCCTTGAGGGACCCTCTGAGTCTGCGCATTCCAACCCTTTCCATTTGCAGGACAGGCTCCAGTTACTGTTGTCTGAAGCGGAGACCAAGATTTAAGAGTGATTCTTGGACAGGTGACAACAGAAACAACAGAGGCTGAGGGCGGGTATGAGAGGAAAACTACAGGGAAGGGTTGAAGGGACCTCTGAGGACGGAGAGAAACAAAAGAACTTGAACTTTAAAGAAATATCAAGTCCTAAGTCAAATATCCCCTCACAGTTAGCCTTTTTTGACTCCTCAGCCAGAGTGCAAGACTGTAAGTAGTACAGTATTGGTCCCATTACTAGAAGCCTAAGGTGAGTGCCTCCCTCAGCCGACTTTGAACTCTTCTGGGCCCCCAGCACCTGATGAAGCATCTGGAACATGGGAAGCCCTTGGCAAAGGTGTGCTGGTGGCGTAAAGTGGTACCATGTTCATTTAAGCACCTCAGGAGCATGGAGAAGGAAGTCAAAGAGCAAAATAAGACTTTACTTGGGAAGTGAGGTTTCAGAAATAGAAAAAAAGTATTTGAGCTGATCCAGGAAGGTAACACTGATGGCCAGCTGCGTACAGCAGGGGTATTATGCGTCAGAGGCAAGGCCTGGGGGGAAAGAAAACAGGGGAAGAAATGGTGGCTGTGACACAGAAAGTAGGTTAGACTGGGAAGCTAAAGAAAGCAGCAGAGTGAAAGGAAGAGTTCTCCCTCTCCCCAGGAGGCGGGTGGTGGGGGACAGGAAGTGTTTAAAAGAAAAAAGGATGCAACCGGGGAACAGAGAGAAGTTGCCTGCCGGAGAGGATGCAGTTAGGGTTAATGGGCTATGAGGCCCAGGCCAGCTCAGCTCTGACCTGCAGCTCTTAAAATGACTGAGCTCCAAAAGGAGGGTGAGGAGGCCAGAGGCTTACCAACCAACCAGAGGTTAAACTTGAACCACTCACTGAGGTGTGAGCCAAGAAGTTAATACGGTAGGAAGAGCAACACTGTCGAGGGCTGTGATACAAACCTAGGTTATTACTCAGTCCTCGAGGTTCCCACTCGCTGGCCATCAGGAGGACCTCGGCTTCTCACCCTGCACCCATCACCCTGCCAATGTCTTCGGCGCCACTGAAGGGAAATTAGGCTGGAAAGTGGATCTCCATCACCGCGACGAAGGTACAGTGGAAAAGCCACACACAGTGGCTATGCTGCCGGCTTTGTCCGGGCCTCAAGGAGAAAACCAGTGGGGAAGCACAGAATAGAAACGACACCCCAACACCTTGCTTTTCCTTCCGCTGCCCATCACTCACACCCTCTCCTCACTAAAATGCAAGCTCCTTGAGAGCAGGGCTTGGTCCTTCCTGGCTGGCTGCGCGCCTGGCGGGGGGGGGGGGGGGGGGGGGGCTCTGGCACGCAATGGACGCCGAGCAGATACTGGAGCACACTGGGCTCGGTCCTGCTGCGTTATATGTGGGCACTGAAGGATGCCACCACTGGAGCCGCCAGAGAGGGCTGAGGTGGGAGAAGCGAAGACTTCTCTTAAGGTCCAGTGGGGCGGCCTGCCGGGGCCGAGCGGGGATCTCTGGGCGCGCCCAAGAGGGGATTCGGGTGTCAGGCCCAAGAATGCACCGTTTGCAACTGACCTTCCGGCGGGGATGCCCGGGCGGGGCGCAGCAGCCCGGCTCCGGCGTCCCGCTCCCGCCGCCCTCCGGAGGCGCGCGGCGCCCGCTGCGCACGTAGGTCACCTGCCTCCTGCTGGCGCCGCGGGGCGGGCCGGGCGCGGGCGGCAGGTGCGGCCCCGGCGGCCGGGGAGCCGGGCCCGGCGGGGCACTGCGGGCCGGAGGTCGGGACCCGGAGGGCCGCAGCTCCGCGCACAGCCGCAGGCCGAGCAGCAGCGCGGCGCCGAGCACACACCGGCGCAGGGCGCCGCAGCCCCTCCCGGGAGGCCTCTCCCGTGCCATGGCGGGGGCCCGGGCCCGGGGCTGTGATCAGCGTTCCGCGCGCCCTGCCAGGACGGCCGCGGGGACGAGCCGCCCACGGTGGGAACTCCCCCGCGGGCCGGGGCGCGGGCTCGGACCCGCCTCCCTCCCTGCGGTCCAGCACAGCCTCGGTGTAACCTTATCCTGCCCAGCCCAGCGCGCGGGGCCACGGGAACGGGCGAGGGGCGCCCTGCCGGGCGGGGGTTTGGGGGCGCAGGCGGCTTGGAGGGGCAAGAACCCAAACCCTGGGGGCGGGGGCGTCTCTAGGGGGCGCCCTCCACCCCGGCCTCCAGAGCCTGGCGGAGTCGGAAAGCTACATGGCCAGAAAAAGCGCATTCCTAGCAGGGTCCTTAATGGGTGGTAACTTCGTTTTCTAGCATTAGTATTGTTGGGGAAACACAGGAGGATAGGTGAGCTGCCAGGTTTTGCTACAAGGAGCGAGTTCTGATTGACAAGCAGTTTGTGCCATTAATCACAAGATAAAAATATATCGCACTTAGGCTCGGGCTTACAACTTCTCTCCCTCAAGAAAGAGGGGAGGGGGAGGAGAGAATAGCACCTGATACCGAATAATCAAATTAGAGTTATTCCATTTCTAAATTCTGCCTGAAGCCAATCCATGCTTTCTCTCCGTGTTATGAAATGTGTGGGGGTGAAGGAGAGGGAAAGAGCCAGTGAAGACATCTGACAGCAGGGAGAGAGAACAGAAGTTACCATGGCATGATGTAAATCAAATTAATTTAGCTCCAAACACACCTCCCTGCTGTCTTGCAGAGATACAGAAGGACAAATTTATCTTTCGGCAAAATGCTCCCCAGCTGGTATTTCCATCACCACCTTGACCTTAATTAATCAGGTTGAATGCTCACAGGCTGGAGTCCGGTTTTGACTGTTCATTTTCAATTGTTAGGATTCTTTCACACAACCTGTTTGAAGTTTGGGCTTGGGGTTTACGTTTGGATTTGGGTTTGTTTTCTTTAGCCGTGGCCACTTCTTTTTATGTTCTACACTTCTATTTTCTATACTTCTACAGGAAACTAGCCCCCCTGACCTAGCCTCTTCCCTAACAGCCTGCAGCATAGACACAGAAACCAAATATGGAGCTCCCTTCCCCCCACTCCCTGAATCTCAGGAATTTTCCTTAAGGAGCCCTCCTCTCTAAAATCTGTCTAGCTTCAGAAAGAGCCAATCTATTCTTTGTCACAGTACAAAGCATTTGGGCTATTTCTCTACATCTAACAGCCCAATCTAGTCCATTCCCTGGGCCACACAGTCCTTAGGCTCCTGAATGCTCCATTATAATGGACTTTTGTTTTTTCCTTAGATGCAGCCCTCAGGCTTTGTTTTAAAGAATCCAAGCAAGTATATTTCCCCCCCACACACCCAAATTTTTAGAGAAAACCTCACATTCTGTGACTATTTAATGAGTTTGGGTGTCAGACTTGAGCTATGTGCTGAATCAGGACTCTGCCTTTCAGCAGCTGTAAGACTCTGGATGAAGTATTTCACCTTTCTCAGCCTCCATTCTCTCGTGTGTAAATAGACCTACGTTTCTGGTAGGATACAGAGATTGCATAAAATAGTAAACCTTCAGTAACGTAAATAATACCTGTTTCACAGAAGGCATTCAGCTGATTACTTACCATTAAAGAAAACCCTGGATGTTACCATGAAAAATGAAATTTAAGCACCGATTCCAAAGTAGATCTTAAGAATGTATAAGGAATTTGTAAGTATCTTATACCTTGTCTAGAATTAGGAGCTTCCAACAGTTGCAAAAAACAATGATTAAGACTCCCAGACCTGCTCCATTCAGTTGTATAATGATGTAAAACCATTAAAGACATGATGTGTATTGTGTTTGATCAACCTGGATCGCCAAAGTCTGATGTAGACTTTGCTAGAGGTTTTATTTTCTGTGCAACCAGTAACAGTGCCGCTAACTAAATAAGTAATCTTTTGAAGATTATGATCTCACTAATTTATGCCCTCTGCTCACGTGCTGAGTTAGTCTCCAGGGGGGAAATATGAGAAGTATCCTGTATGATGAAAATGGGGATATTTAACAAGAGTCTGAACTGGAGATGGGAGGGGGCACACAGAACAGTGTCGCTCTTGAAGAAAATGGGCAAGATGACCTCATATTTTCCCTTATCTCATCTCTATGGTTCTCTAATAATGTTTCCATTATGAGGAAAAAATCCGAATAATGGAGGGCATATTTAAATGCCCTTTTCCCTCACCTTTTACAACTGTCTCTATGCATTTATTACTAATAAAAAAGAACTGTTTATGTGTATGCAACATCATTAATTTTCTAGGAAGAAATTTCCCATTTTTAACTTCCACACATTTCCGTGTGTCATGGAGGATAATGAATAGTGCAGGGGGTTAGTTGGTGGGCTGGAGAGGAAAATCTGATCCCGGCCGTAGCTGACAAGCCATCCTTCATCCACAACATTTGCTTTTCTCATGGAGTTGAACCTGTCATGTTTGTTTCTGGATATGTTTCAAAAATGCAGATAATCACTAGCCACTGAGTCATAGGTTGGTTACTTAAATGTGCAGGTCAGTAAACCACAAAAGCAGTCTTCATCAGATCACAAATTATATCCTTCTTGAGGTTTCAGCCAGCAAAATGAGTAAAACAGAACATTTTGACCGCTAATCTCCTAGACACCGTACATTTAAGTGAGCACACGTGTGGTAGTGTAGTGGTTTTCAATCAAAGGTCATTTTGCCTCCCCGAGGACACTTGGCAATTTCTGAAGACATTTTTGGTTGCTACCACGGGCGAGGGCAGGCGGAAGATGCAACTGGCCATCTAATGGGGGAAGAGACCGGGTATGCTGCAAGACAGCCTCAAATGCAGAGAATGGCATTCCACAACAAAGAATTATCCAGCCCCAAATGTCAGTAGAGCTGAGGAACCTTGCTGTCACGATAGACATTAATAGGGCAATTTTTAATTACAAACTGTCCAAAGAGAGAACAGAAGCTGAGAAAGGATCCTTACCTCTCCAAAGTGGTTGTTTCCCTTTCACTATGAAGTATCCTGCCTGAATTAAAGTAATAAAATTTAGAAAGGACTAGAACCCCACCCCTACCCAATACATGTAATACATGCTCATTGAGGAAAATGTACACAAAGCAAAAGAAGATCTCAACAACCATTCATATAATCATGATTCAGAGATAGCTGTCCCATGAGACCGTTTCCTATGCATATATGCATATAGTTTACGAAAATGAAAACATGCATATTTATCATCTGCTCTTATATATGGTACAAATATTTACCTATTAAATCATATGATGTCTGGGATTTGGTTAGAAATAATCCAGTGGGAGAGGTGAGAAATAGCCTGGGGTATAAATGAAGCAACAAGAGCTTTGAGTTCATAATTGTTGTAACTAAATGATGGGGTTCACAGATCTCTATTATTGAGCATGTTTGAAGTTTTTCATAATAAAAAGGTCATTAAACAGTAATCTATTATCCTACAACATCATTTTTAATGGCACACGTGTTGTAATTAAACCAATCTTTGTTGGTTGAATAATTAGGTCATTTCCAAGTTTTCATTTTATAAACAGTGCTGAGATAGACATCTCTGTACCTAAATCTGTTGGATCCAAGATGGACTGAAAGGAAAGAAAGAGGTCACAGATGATTCCGAAGATTTTCCAGAGTAATTGGAGGAGCGGAATTGCCGTTAACTGAGAAAGAAAAGATTGGGGTGGAAATCAAGAGTTTGATCTGAGAGGTCTAATGAAATGTGGGCTGAAAACCACTCATGAGATTTGGCACCATGATGCCTTGTTTATTATCATCTTTCCCAACTAGAATGAAAGCCAGAGTTCAGGAACTTTGCTTTGGTTATTTCTACAATCCCAATTCCTAGAACTGTATTTGGCATGTGATATGCATTGAATAAATAACCATTGAAATAAAGAGGAAAAAGTGAATCAAATATGTATGCATTTGTAATTGGTGATGATTCTTAAGAGTAGAATTGCTGAGTTAAAGCAAAATTGTAGGTCTTTTGATATGAAGTGCTATTACTAATTTTTCAATGCACCAAAAAAGCCCAGATCAATCCCATTCAAAGGCCATCAACTATTGCTTTGTTGGCATCAGTGGGAAACCTCAAAAAATAGCTTGAGCCAGCCTCTGGCAAACAGATGGACCAAGCCATTTATTTTTAGTTCCCTCCCACTCTGCCATCACTGCACTTGAACCCACATTTGATTCCTCCTCAAATGCCCATCTCAACCTGTATCCTACATAGGATTGTGTCAATCAGTTTTATCCTCCCCAGCCTAAGGATATAGCTACATGTTAAGATACCAGTTCAATATCAGAAACATCCATGTTAAAGGAAGAACTCACCAAGATGGAAGTTTTCAATGTCTAGAAGAACAAAGTCATAATACTGTGTTCTCCCAGGCCTGGTGTTTAACTTACTCCAGCATTTTTGGACTTGCTTAATCTTTCTTCTACCTAGGCTGCTCCTCAAACATACAGTGGAGTCTTACCTCCATACGCCTGCAGTGCCCTGCATGGGGTGGGTCTCAACCACAACCCTGGAATGGTCGACAGACAGACATCACACCCAACCAGGTGGGACATCACACCCAACCAAGATAGCACTTTTCTTCTTGCTCAGCCATCCTACCCAAAAAAAGAATCATACTCAAACCTATATTGGATGACTCAAAGGTACTATCAGTACATTTTTGACCCAAGGGTGTTGGGAAGAGTCAGGAAATGCTTCATGGAAACTGTTGGAAAAGAGAAACTAAAATGAAAAGTGTGGGTATGGGGAGAATGGAACATGGATGGGGTGGAAATTATGTGGTGGATGGCTCTTAGGTAAGCCCTCCACCTGGACATGAAGTTCAAAAAACACACAGCGCGCATTCGCGCCCGCGCGCACGCGCGCGCACACACACACACACACACACACACACATTGGATTCTGAAAACATATCTGAGATATCGTCAGATAGGTTTATTTACAGACATTAACTCCCACAATGAGACTGTTCTGGATTTTATGACAATGAAGAAGCTTAGGTTAAGAATTATCAAAACATTGCCTCTTTCCTAGGACCACCTATGGAGCATTTCCCCTCCCTCACCCTTGGTTCATCTTATCATTATGACACAGGCCAGAAATAATCTCCTGGCTGGAGACCACTTTGAAGTCAGAAACATTCCTGGTTGAAATTTTCCCAAAGTCAAGGGCTTAAAAAAAAAAACAAAAAAAAAACCTTTGAAGGTCAGATAAGATCACCAGGGAACTGACAGGATAAAGTGGAGCTCAGCATACCCAAAGGCAAAAAATCTCCAGGCTCTGTCATTTCAACTTAGCTTGTGAATATATTAAAAAATCCTGAGGTCAAAAGCCATTTTACTTTCTCATCACATTACCACTTTAGCCCTGGAGAAAGCATAAAAACTCTATTATTTTCAGACCATGATGCAGGGATTCTCAGACTCATGCCTGCTGGAGAACCACCTAGGGAGCTGTTTAAATGTAGGTCAGAAGCCCCACCTCCAGAGATTAAGTCAGAGGCGAGTCTCCAAATCTTTATTTTAATGTGTTTCAGGTGGTTCATGATTAAACTTTTTGAAGTCTTGGCACAGGGGTCCCCCTCCCCTGCCATGGAAACGGTTGAGAGTCAAGGGTGAGATGTAAGGAGCCCTTTCTACAAGGTGTCCGTGTATCCACACCTTCAAATGTCCCCCCCTACAAGCCTCTAAGTACAGTTACTAAGAAAGTTTTAAGAATGAACAAAGGGTCTTCATATTCAAAAGTTCAGGAGCCCCTTTATTATTTTTTTTTTAAGATTTTATTTATTTATTTGACAGACAGAGATCACAAGCAGGCAGAGAGGTGAGGAAGCAGGCTCCCCGTTGAGTAGAGAGCCTGATGTAGGGCTTGATCCCAGGACCCTGGGACCATAACCTGAGCGGAAGGCAGAGGCTTTAACCCACTGAGCCACCCAGGCGCCCCTAGGAGCCCCTTTAATGGCGCTCCTCTTCCTCCCCATGGCTCGTTCCTGCCCTCCCGTCCCTATTTCTGTAGCACCTGGATATCTGCAGCACCAGCCAGACTGCAGCGCCGTTCAGCTCAGAGGACCCCAGTGAGCTGGAGAGCCATGGTCTCAGGAAGGTAGATTAAGGAGCAAAGCCAAAAAGTCAGTGTGAAGCAGAAGACCCTACTCTAAGCTTCGTTTCCCTTAAACTACTCGCTGGCAGTGGAGCCTCAAACCAGTTAACCTTACCGCTGGACGCCTCAGTTTCCCCATCTGTAAAATGGGGATAATAATAGTAACTTCCTGTGTGGTGAGTAAATAAATTGATCTTCTTAAAGAATGGACACTACTGCGCCTGCGCATAGCAAGTGCCATCACGTGTCTGTTATGTGTTACTATTGTTCCCTGAAAGTCGGAAGGACATACGTTCTCATTTTGCATTGGTTTATACTCCTCCTGCCTATGTGTTGAAGAGTCTGTTTGGGGCTTGGGCTCACTGAGCCTGGACTGACCTAAGAGGGGAAATGAAAGCACATCTCTGCACCTGTCGTTCCTACCTAGCCCGCTGCCTCTTTCCTTTACAACCATCACATGCCAGGGAGTAGCTGACTAAGCTTGCCACTATTTTCTGGGAAAGCACCTAGATCCAATTTAACTGGTGGGTCTTTTCCTTCCCGCTTTGACCTGCAGTGCTCTAAAACGTGTCCTTTCTCCTTTGCGTTTCTGATTTCTAAGGGGTTTGTGTGCCGAGGAGACTCTCACCGCACTTCTGAGTTTACCTTTGTCCTGCGCTGGCTTTTACACTTCAGACCTTGTCAGGGCCATTACACTGATTGCCCATCGCCGGCCTCTCAGGACCCTGCCAGTCCTGCTCACTTGACCGTGAGCTTGCACCATCCTTGGTAGATACAGAGCTGATCTCAGAGCCTACATCCCCAACACCTCCTTTAGGAATGTTCCAGGGGCAGAGGCCCGCTGAGATGAGGGAGCTATTCTCCTCCTCCAGTCCTCCAACCCCAGCTCCCCCAGTGACTTAGAGGGTTGCTCAGAGAGGGGAGAGAAACGCTGTCTGAAAGAATGTTGCTGTTGCCAGGAGAGGAAGCGGGAGAAATAGCTCCCCTCACAAAGGGCAGCCAAGAGAAAAGCGACTCTAAGCTGGACGACAAAGAAGGGGGAATGAATTTCCGTGTCTTGCTAATATTGTGGGTGTGTAGCTACCATTAGCTGCTTCAACCGCAAAGTATGAGATCACTGGAACAGGTTTTTAATAGCCACGGTTCTTATTTTAACATCTTTGTGGGTTTTTAAGTCAGCTTCTCATGTGGGGAAATTGTTACGTAAAAACCAGGGAACAAATTCCGGTTATTGCTCTAACTTTGGCCCCCAGGTAACCCATCCCCTCACTCTCTACAGCAATTTTCACCAGCCCAGGTCCCGCAGCAGATGCAGGAATGGGGATGGTGAATTATTTATTTCTGTCTCCCTGCAGTGACCAGTCTCTTGCACAGAGAGGAGCACAGTGAAAGGTACACAACCAAGGATTTCAAGAACGCTGCAATGCTGGATATGGTATATATATGAACACAGTCTTCACGCACCCCCTCCCATCCAGCCAGGCACCCCCCGACTGGCTATACCCCAAACATCCATTGCACTTTCCTGCCTCTAGACTTTGCTTATGTATTCTTAATATCTGAAAGGATCACCCTGTCCTGGAGATGGGAAGATCGTGGGCAGGCTTGGGAAAGAGCAAGCCAAGCTATTTGGATTTTATTTTAACAGTTTTTGAGCAGAAAACACTAGTATGGATTCAAGGTAGAACCTGCTTAAGACTATTCTAGACCCTAAGAATGCAGATCTTGGCACTCCCCAAACTTCTCCTTATAGACTTCAAAATAAGAATAGTAGCAAATAGTAAAACACAAGACATCAGATATATGATCATTGAAAAAACTTGACTCTACATCTTCTGAATGTAAACTTCTGACTGCAAAAGGAGAACCCTTTTCCACCTTTCTCTGCTTTTACTTTCCATCCAAAACTGCAACGATCTCTTCCTTCCTTCTCCCAGAAACTGATAGAGTTTTACAAGGCTTGAACACAGAGATCTAACAAAATTAAGTGGCCATTGCACACCTATACATTTTCCTCACAAAAATTAGTTGATGGTGCAGCCAGATTCAGAATAAATCCTCTTTCTTTGGCTGCAGTCTCACAGAATGCACTGAGAATAGCTTCAGAGCATTGCTATAATATATCCAAAGTTGTCCCCCGCCTTTTTTTTTTTTTTTTTTCAGATTTTATTTATTTATTTATTTTTAATGTATTTTCTACCCCCAGCATGGATCTCAAACCCACAACCCCGAGATCAAAAGTCGTGCGCTCTACCAACTGAGCCGGCCAGGTGCCCCTAAAGTATCTTTTTTAAATCCCTTAAAAGCTGATGAAATTTTAAGGGAATCTTGATTTCATATACTGAATACATTAGATTAGAGTCCTCCTAAGTTTGGTGGACTGTAATGAAAAAAGTTTGCAAACCACAAAATACAATTGTATTCTAGTATTTGCTTTCAGAATAAGGTTGAGATTAGTCCTGTAACTGGTGAGCTCACCATGTAACCAGTCAAATCCTTCATTTTGCCTAGTTCTGGTTAAAAGGGTGTGGATTTCCTGAGAGTCCTCCAGCCCTAAGTTTTTTAACAATTAAATTAAATATAAAAAGGAGCTACCTTAAGGTTTCATTGCTAAGAAAAATCAAAACTCAACCAGTAATCTGTCACCAAAATCTCTTTAAAACAGAGAGACCCCCCCTTAACGTAAAAGTCTTTATCTTGTTGACCATTATGCTTTAAGGAAACACAACTCTTTCTGTGTAGCCTGTTTCAAATCCCGTGCTAAACAAAGGGGAGAAGTTCCATTATCTTTCAGGCTTTCACATCCCGGGATAAATGGGCTGTTCGTCCATTACTCATCCACCATGGTTAGAGATTAAGTCTTTGTTACTGACAGGGGTAAATCTCAGCTGGGCAAATCAATAGAATTATTTTTCTCCTCAGACAATAGAAGTTAGGAAGATAATGATTAGCAATCTCTCTCTCTCTCTCTCTTTTTTAATTCTGCCTTTCATTAGCAGTTCATGTTCCAGAAAAGGCTTTTTGAGCTGCTGGACAAAAGACAGCCCCCAAGGTTCAACAGCGTCATGTATGAGGGAAATTTTCTGCAAGTTCTGAAACCTCTCCCAATGCCTGAAGAGAAAAGCATATTTGATACGCAGACTAGTCTCAGAACCATAGGCGAGCCCTCCTAGTTAGCACTCTTTGAATCTGTTATCAGTCAGTGCTAAGTCTTGCATTACTGCATGGAAGGCAGTCCATAGCCGGAAGGTCAGAATAAAAAGAGGAAAGCACAGACCAAACAAAATGCTTCAGCAGTAAGAACAGCAGCTCTGCTCTCAGAAGACAGACTGCTCTGACTGGCTTCACACTTTGGCCCCACGTGGTTTCTTTGGAAACTACTTGTCATGAAATTTCATGATCTGTTAAAAAAAAAAAAGTGTAAGAATATATCTTCTTACCTACATCACAAGGATGTTGGAAAAATTAAAATTAGAGAGTTGTGAAAGTGTTTCTAACTCTCTGAGGAAAGACAGGAAAAATGCTTTGGAGATAAGCTTGTTCTTTGGAATTTGAAAATACTTCTAATGATCCATCATCTCAAAGCCTTCTCCCATTAAAAGCCCAGGATTCTGCTGACCACGCAGATAGCTCCCTTGTCTCTGAATAGCTCTTTGCAATCATTCCACTGGGAAGCCCAGAACTATTTAATACATGAGTGACAACGAGAAGAAAGAATGGTGCCACCCATCCAAACCACTCCTGGATTAGTCATTAGAGAGATTCCAGCAGCCCTGCCGGGGCCAGCAGTGGAAATAGACCCGTTACCTTCTCCCTTCCTCTTCTCAAAGCCCACTCTCCTCTGTCTCCTTCCAAAGGTAAGAGCTAACGAATGCACCGCCCACTGTTCACACACCATCTTCACATCTCTCCTCTCCTTACACCCTAACGGGAGAAGGCATGGCCCACCTTCAGGAAAATGTATCTTCAACATACACCATGCCCTTGTCAACAGACACCTCCAGCCCCAGAAGAGACCTACCAGATGTGGATTTCCCAAACATTTCCACCTTCTCCTCCACAGCGCTTCCCACCCAAATTCTACACGATCAAAACCAACTCTCAACTGGGCTCCGCTTCACATTCCCATTAAGTTGTACGTCACCACTCTCTGCTTAGGGAGCTATACCTTCCTAAATATTCGTACCTCCTATTCCTCTCCTTCAGACACTGATAGGTCTTCTCTCCCCATCCTGCGTGCACCGGTCTCCAAGGAGCAGAATAGAGGGGAAATGCCATTACCGTTAAAAATCATTCTGTATTATAAGAGATGGTGCAACAGGGGTGTGATGCCCACAGAAACACTTTAGAGAGGGGTGAGGAAATTAAATCCTAAGAAGAGAATTGCATGTGAAATTTGAGGGCTGTGAACTCAGGGAATAGAGGGCATCCCCTGAATTCGTTCAGCCTGGGTGCTTCCTATTCTATTTTAGGCTAACTTAATCCTAATCCTTAATCTAATCTAATCTAATCTAATCCAGTGCCTGGCACTGGGTGCTCCCAGGCACTGGGGACTGAGCGATGCAGAAAGCATGGTGATGGCTTCTCAGGCACCATCCTGGTCGGCACGCAGCATTCAGTGGCCGACGACGGATGCTACCCTCGAGCTAATGGAAGCAGAAAGGTACTTATTCGTAAGTATTATGTGGCTTCCTAAATCATGGGAAAAGAGAGGAACAGGTGCAGACTGAGCTCCTGAGAACAACTGACAACAGCCGCCACCATTGCTGGGAGAGCGGCTGCCATTGCCGTCGGGTGCGGCGGAATCAGGCAGCGGCGGGGGCTGGGCCGCGACGCGTCTGCCACCATCTGCTCCAGCAGGAGGGGCTGTTTCCGGCCTCGTCTCTTTCCACACTTTACTGGGTTCCAAGTCCAAGTTTCCTGGAAATGCAGCAGTCCAAAAGAACCGAAATCACATAGGGAACGCTAAACTGTAAGAGAGTGTCGAGGAAACGAAGGTTTTAGCTCTCGAGGCTCTACAGCACAGAAAGGCACATAGAGAGGAGTAAGGGTTGAACGATTGTCCGACAACACGTTCTGCGTGAGTTGAGGTTCCAGGAAGACGGAAGACCGGTCTTGGAGTATTAAACACCTTTATTTAAACTACTCTTGGGAGACATTTTTTCTTCTTCTTCTTTCATTTATTTATTTATTTATTTTTAAAAAGGTTTTATTTACTTGACAGAGAAAGACGGAACACATGCAGGGGCAGAGGGAGAAGGAAAAGCAGGCCTCCCACTGAGCAGGGAGCTCCCTGGTGGGGCTTAATCCCAGGACCCTGGGATCCTGACCTGAGCTGAAGGCAGATGCTTGACACTGAGCCACTCCGGTGCCCCTGGGACGCTTTTTTCAAGTGCTTTCTACTTTTCCCAGCCTCAGGTAAAGAGAAAAAGGACCAAATTCAATTTGGTTTTTTTTTTCTCTCAATGACCCAAAACCATAACCATAAACATTGCTTACTGTACTGCAAATAGCAGTACACACACGCGCACACACACACACACACACACACACAATGTATTCATAACAACATAATAACATAAGGAGGAATACTCATGACTATTTCAGTCCTCATTTCTATAACTGGTCGCATGATTGAAGCTAGTATTTATAAAACTTCCTTCTTCCACTATCCATTCCATACTCCCGTTGCCTTCAGCAAGCACCTCAGCTGGTCATGGTCCTTCACCCGGTGGGGTGACCCAAACCTTCATTCCTGCAGGGTCTGGACCATTAGAAGTCCTGCCTGGATTGGGTTGTCATACTGTTGACCTTAATCATAGGGAATCGTAATAGTGAGGTGCCCAAAAGGATCTCCTATACTCTAAACGTACTTTTCCTTCCATCCATGGTGGATGACAAGCCCAATTTCCCCTTGGTAGTCAGGATCAATCATCGCAGGCAACACCATAACCCCCTTCTTTCCCTCTTAATTCAGAGGTATAAGGACCCCAAAGTAGTTGAGTGACAGTCTTTACTTCCAGATCAAAAAGGTCATTGTGTCTCCTGATGGAAGTAGTCCTCCTTTTGGAATGACAAGACTTCTAGACCAGCAGAGGCTGAACTTGGGAATAGGAAGGATAACTTTTGCTAGTAGTTCACTAGGATTAATAGTGAGCCATGCCATGCCCTATTTCCACACCTTGATTCCTGAATCTATGAATCCTGACTATGAGAGAAACAGCACCATACACTGGATGATGATTCAGAAGACAGGACAGCCTTCTGGGAAACTTGCCCCAGCTCTGTGAGGTATTACCACCTACATAGCGCTATAACTGAGTCTTCAAAAG
The DNA here is from genome assembly GCF_030435805.1 of Mustela lutreola. NCBI lineage: Eukaryota > Metazoa > Chordata > Mammalia > Carnivora > Mustelidae > Mustela > Mustela lutreola. Next base: position 21,831,383 of record NC_081295.1, on the reverse strand, counting down.
GCCATTCCTCTGCTGTTTCAGGATGAGTGGGGAACATGATAAGAACAGTGAGTCCCATAAGCATGGGCCTGTTGCCATGCTACTTTTGCTGAGAAGTGAGTTCCTTGATCAAAATCAATGTGGTGTAGAATAGTATGACAGTGGATAAAGCATTCTGGAAGTCCACAGATGGTAGTTTTGGCAGAAGCATTGTGTGCAGTGAAGGCAAATCCATACCCAGAGTAAGTGTCTATTTCAGTAAGAACAAAACATGCCCCTTTCAAGATGGAAGTAGTCCAATGTAATCAACCTGCTACCAGGTGGCTGGCTGATCACCCCCAGGCAATGGTGTCATACCAGGGACTTAGTGTTGGTCTCTGCTGCTGGCAGATTGGTCTCGCAGCAGTCACCATGGTCAGGTTGGCCTTGGTGAGTGGAAGCCCAGGTTGCTGAGCCTGTGCATAGCCTCCATCCTTGCCACCATGGCCGCTTTATTCATGAGCCCATTTAGAGATGACAGTGATGGCTGGAGAAAGAAGCACATTGGTATTCACAGAATGGGTCATCCTATCAACTCAGTTATTAAAATCCTTCTCTGTTGAGGTCAATCTTTGGTGAGCATTCACATGGGACACAAATACCTTCACATTTTCCGCCCATTCAGAGACATCTATCCACATACCTCTTCCCCAAATTTCTTTGCCAGAAATCTTCCAAGTCCCTGGCCATTCAACCAAACCATTAGCCATAAATCAGTGTATAATCACACACCTGGCCATTTCTCCTCCCAAGCAAATTGAACAGCTATGTACATTTCTACCCAATGGGAGGATCTCTTCACCACTGTTATTTAGGAATGTCCCAGGAAGGGGCTGAATAGTGGTAGCTGTTCACTTTCAGGGGGTTCCTGCATACCATACAGAACCACCTGTAAACCAGACCCAAATCTTCCAAATCTTCTCTTCCACTAATCATAAGGACCTCGCCATCACTCCTTAGGTGCAGACTGGGAAACAGAAGGCCATGTGGCAGGAGTGGGCACTCTAGGCATTTGGACCACTTCTCCGTATAACTTAATTATGTCTTCTATACCCAATCACATCCATTCCACTCACATGTGATGATGGAGTACTGCTATGCATGCCCAACTTTATAGTTTTGTTGTTCATGTAACACCCAGTTCATGTGGGGCAGCTCAGGTCACATGGTAACTTGGTAGGCCATGATTAAGTCTTCAGTCTCTACTAAGGCTTAGTGGCAAGCCAAGAGCTGTTCCTCAAAAGGAGAGCCTTATCTTCAGAGAATGGCAGGGCTTTGCTCCAAAATCCTAAGGACCTGTGCTGGGATTTACTTAGAAGAGCCTGTCAAAGGTTCTGAAGAGCATCCCTATGCCACTGACACTTCAAGTACCAATGGATCTACTGGATCCTATGGCCCAAGTAGCAGAGCCACTTACACAGCAACCTGAACCTGCTGCAGAGCCTTCTCTTGTTTTTAGACCCACTCAAAACTAGTAGATCTCCAGGTCACTCAGTAAATGGGCAAGAGTAACATACCCAAATGAGGAATGCATTGCCTCTGAACTCCAAAGAGACCCACTAGATGGGCCTCAATTTGGGTTGTATGAGGGGCCAGATGCAATCATTATCCTTCACCTCGAAGGGATATATTGACATGCAATACTAATAGACACCCCAAAATTTCACTAAGGTAGAGGGTCCCTGAATTTTTGCCAGATTTATACTGCTCTCTGACCTGCAAAAGTCTTACCAATAGATCTAGAGTAGTTGCTATTCCTTGATCACCAAGTCCAATCAGCATAATATCATCAATGCAATGGTCCAGTATGATGTCTAGTGGAAGGGAAAGGCTATAAAGATCCCTGCAAACTAAATTATGACATAGGGCTGGAGAGCTGTTACACCTCTGAAGAAGAAAATTGAGGGTGTATTGCTGGCCTTGCCAGCAACAAGTAAATTGTTTCTACTAGACCTTGCAGACAGAGACAGAAAAAAGCATTTGCCAGTTCAAGAGTTGCATAACAAGTAGCAGGGCATGTACTAATTTGCTAAAACATTGAAACCACATCTAGCACAGCCACTGCAATTGGATCCACCACCTGGATAAGCTTACAGAAGCCTACCACCATTCTCCAAGACCCATCCATCTTCTGCACAGGACAAACAGGGAAGTTAAATGAGGATGTGGTGGGAATCACCATCATTGCCAATTTCAAGTCCTTGATGGTGGCACTAATCTCTGAAATCCCTCCAGAAATGTGATATTTCCTTTGGTTTACTATTTTCCTAGGTCTATTTTCCACCCTAATAGCCCTCAACAGATCAGCCAACCAATGTGGGGATTCTGCCAGCTGCTGAGTGGATCTATTCCAAATACACATGCCAGAACTGGAGAGATGATCATGGGGTGGACTTAGGGATCTGCTGGGCCCACTGTGAGACAGAACTGAGCTAATACTCCATTGATCTGCTGACTTCCATGAACCCTGACTCTGACTAGTGGCTCATATGATTATGCAGGTTGAAACGTCCCATAGTCTGCACTCTGCAAGTTGAGGACCCAAGAAGGCGGGTGGTGTAGGCCTAAGAGCCAATGGTGTAGATTCCAGTTTCATTCAGTCTGAAGGCCTGAGAACCAGAAGCACCAAGGGTATGAGAAGACTGATGTCCCTGCTTCAGCAGCTAGGCAGAGAGAGAGAGAGATGGAGGGCATTCCTCCCTTCCTGTACCTTTTTTGTTCCTCTCAGGCCTCAGTGGATTGGATGATATCTGCCCTTTAAGGAGGGCAATCTACTTCATTGAGACTGATTCACATGATAATCTCTTCCAGAAACACCTGTCACAGACACACCCAGATATAGTGATTAACTAGATAACTGGGCATCCCATGATGTTGGCTACTAAATTAACTATCACAAGTGGTTGGTTACCTTTGAAAGGATATAAACTGAGAGGGACAAGAGAGAGCCTTCTAGAGTCTTGTAAATATTCTATACCTTGAGCTGAGTGATAATTAAGTGCGTGTAAAATTTGTAAACTATACAAGTATGTTTTATACACTTTACTGTATATAAATTATATCTCAAAAAGGAAGGAAGGAAGGAAGGAAGGAAGGACGGACAGACGGACAATGAATATATGGGCTTCAGAACCAGGCAGAACCAGTTCAAATTCTGACCATTTGCTAATTGTGTGACCTTGGACATATTATTTAACCTTTGAACTGCAGTCGTCCAGGTGTAAAATGGGAAGTCTAATATCTCTAACTTAGGAAATGTTAAAGAGATAGTACAGGTAAAAAGCACCTAGTCTACAGTAGGTGCTCAATAGATGCTAGTTTCTTTCTCTCCCCTCAGATACTTCTTTTCTTTTTTAATTCTCTTCCTGAGAGATATCATCAACTACCATAGTTTTAAATATGCTGGTAACTCCCAAATTTATACTTCCATTCAGGTCCTCATATATCTAACTGCACCCTCAACACCTCCCCTTGGGTGTCTAATACGTGTCTCAAATTGAACACACCCAACATTTCTGTTTATTTGTACCTCCCACCCTCCAACTAAACCTTCTCCCGCATCAGTGTTCTCCTGAGCACAGAAGCTCCATTCATCCAGATGCTCAGACCACCAACCCTGGAGTCAGCTTTACCTCCTCTTTGATTTTCACATTCCACGTCAGATCCATTAGCCAATCCCATAGTTATCTACATGCAGAATCTAAATATGTACAGAATCCAGCCACTTCTTACCCCTTCCATCACCCTCATCCAAGCCACCTCCTCTTTCCTCAGATCATTGCAATGCCCCCCTCAGTACGGTTCCTTTTTGCTTTCTTGGCCTTCCGTTCAGTTTCTTTCCCACACAGCAACCAGAATAAAATCACATCATGTGATTCCCTTATTCTCAACTCTCTGACAGCTTCCCATTGCACTTAGTACAAAATTCGAAATCCTTATCATGGCCTCCGATCCTAAAGGATCTGACCTGGGTCTGTATCTGTGACCTAATCTTCCCCCAGTCTCCTTCTTGCTCATTGCACCCAGCCACACTGGCCCCCTTGCTTCTCTTTATGCAGACCAAGCACACTGCACTTCAAGGCTTTTGCTCTTCCCTCTGCCTAGAATATTCTTCCTCCAGAAATTTACATTGATTGTAATTCCCTCATTTTCCTCAGGTTTCCACTCAAGAGTCACCTGCTCAGAGAGGCCTAACCACACCACTCTGTATAAAATAGTAACCTCTGATCCTCCCTGTTTAAGAATATATTTTTTTCAAAAAAATTAAAAATTTAAAAAATAAATTAAAAAAATTTTTTTCTTCATAGTATGTTGTACCTCTGTACATTAGGGTATGTATGTGTGTACTCTGTCTCTCCCAACTGAACATATACATTCCATGAAGACAAGACCTTTGTCTCATTCCCAACTCTTTCTCCTCAGTTTGGGAACAGTACCAACATATTGTGGGCATTTAACAAATATGCCTTGAATCAATGAATGAATTGTATAGATTGGAGGCACCATCAATTCAGGGTCACTAACCTCCAAGCATTATTTAGTGATCTGTTTCATACCCCCATGGTCAGATTTCTTCCAGATGCATCTTCTAATATCACACTCCCCCGCCGCCCAACCCCCCCCCCCCCTCCCAGCTTCAAGCTCCTTCCCTGTCCTGCAGCTCCTCACTTGTTATCAGCAAAAGAATTTTCAGGTCGCTTTCCAGGAAACCAGCAAGGTCATCAAATGGAAACTCCATACCTACAAATGCTCCCACATCTGCTTCCCCCTGCTCTGTCTTGCCTTCTGTCTCAGTGGAAGAGAACATCTCCCCATCCACTGTGTTCCCTAAGGATCTTCTGCACCCATTAACTCTCTGTGGTTGGCTCTTCAGTTTCTCCCACTCAAGGGCCAGTGTCTTCCAGCATTTGAACATTTTCAAGTATCCCATTTTAAATATCCCAGGGCTTGGATAAGGGTGAGCCTCACACACACTATCAGCCTTGGCTTGGTTGGGGGACTGAGTCTGAAGGCCCAGGTCAGAGGTCTTTGGGACCTGAGCAGTGTGGGCTGAATTACCATGAGCAGGCCAGAGCTCACCTCCATCTTTTGACCTAGTGCTGTTCTCTGGCCTTCCCATAGGCTCAGACAGCTGAGGGGCTACTAGCTGAGGGGCTGCTAGCATGTCTGTCCCCAGGCCCAGCCTGTCCTAACAGCATGTGCTTGTCAGGGTCTAAAGCCTGCCTCTCAGGGCTGGCTGTTCACCAAAAAGCTCCCAGAACAGTTCTCAAAAATATGCATTCCCAGGTCCCACCACCCCCTCCCTTGAGATTCTGATTTATTAGGTCTGGAATCTGTATCTTTTTTAAAAGCTCCCCAGCGATTTTGAGGTATGGTCAGTATTGGAAATCTAGATCAGTGTGTCTCAGTCCTGGATGCACATTAAAATCACCAAGATTAAAAAATAAAATAAAATCAAATCACCAAGATGAGGGTGGAGGTACTTTTAAAAAACATGGATGCCTACTATCGCCATCCAAGAGCTTCTAATTCTGTTGGTTTGTGGGTAGGCTTAGGTATTACATTTTTGTTTTGTTTTGTTTTGTTTTGATTCCCATGCACAGTCAGGGCTGAAGACCTCTGGTCCAGACAGCCAAATGGGATTTTAGTTCAGAGCAGTTAATTCACATCTGAATGGGTACAAAGGTGGGAGAAGTCCAGACATACTAAAGGGGCCATCAGTGGGCTATGCAGACAGCAGGACCCAGGGGTCAATGTGGGATGGGCCAAGCTGAGATAAGGTATAGAGCTTACCCAGAAGGCTTTCTGCTGATGCAGTTTCCTGACACGAGGCCCATGTTTTTTTCTTTTTCTCTCATTTCTCATTTGGTAGGAACCAAATCCCAAGCATGACAGGCTGGAGACTGCAGAGACCACAAAAGCAGGGAAGAGACCTCGCTTTCATTCGTTCCCTTACCAGAGGACACTCTTATACTCCTTAGTCCCAGTCTTATAAAATGATGCCAGTGGGATGTGGGGGCCTGGATGAGAGCACTGACATAATGGCTCTGTTCCTAAGGAAATTTTCTTTGTCCTATGCCGTCTGGCTGCTTAAATCATTCAATTGCCTGAGAATCCAGGCCAGGAATGTATTCTCTGTGGTATTTTCAAGCTGCGAGATATTAGTAGTAGATAGACTGTCACAGTTTTTAAGGAAAATCAATTAGGAAGCCAACAAAAGAGCTTGTTGCAGGAGGCTTAATAGTTTTTTTTCAAATTTAAGCCGAGATAATCTGTCTTCTAATGGTGCATTGAGAGTTTACTCACCCAGTGATTCAACAAAGGTGTATCGAGTACGAGGCTTGGTGTTTGGAGTTGGGTAGAAAATGTTAAATGAATCAGCATGTTCATGCCCACATGGAAGTTATAGTTTAGGGCAGAGCAAACTGTAGCCCTGATACCAAATCTGGCCCTCTGTCTGTTTTTATAAAATAAAGTTTTATTGGAACACAGGCATAAACATTTGTTTACAAATTACCTCACTCTTCTCCAACTATAGGGGCAGAGTTGAAGAGTTGAATGGTTGCAACAAAGACTATATGGTCTGCAAACCTAAAATCTTTATTACTAGGCCCTTAACAGAAGCAGTTTGTCAACCCCTAGACTAGTGGATAGTTTCCCATCTCAAGGATCCACTTGTTTTTTATAAGCTGACTTAGTTGGGGATTTTTGGTTGCAAGGAGAGAATCTCCTTAAATGGGCTCAAGGAGAAAGGAGGATTATGATAAAGTATTTCCCTGTGGAATCCATGGACAGGAAATTAAATACAGGCATTACTCCTACAGCATGAGCTTTTGTCATACATATTGGCTATAACTAAGTCTGGTAATTAAAGAACATAATCTGCATTACTAAGAACACCATTGGTTACAATAAGATCGAGGCCAGGAACTAATAACATACTTGGGAGTTAGCACTCATATAAGAAAAACGGTTGCCTGAGCAACACGGGGCTTTGTTCGGGTAGTTTTGACTTTGTTTATCCTCATAATAGGTGATAACAATGGTAAAGGAGATAAGGATATATAAAATGTCCCCTACTGGTAATAAGAAAAGAATGAGTAAGGTTTTTAGGCAGAAGGTGGATTTAGGCAGAAGGTGGATTTAGGCCAAATGCTGGATTTGCCCCGTGATGTTTAGATTTTACTCTTGTAGCCATAAAAAGCAACCTTCCTATTAAAATTCCCGCAGGAAAAATAACTTCTTGGGGGGATAGAATCTGAAAATCTCCAGCCCCCATCTGTTTTCCCTCCTTAATAAAATGATTTAAAAAAAAAAAAAAAAAAGCAGTCTAAAAATGTGAGGTTTCCGAGGAATGAATGCAGAATTGACTGTCCATTCAAACCTCATGAGAAGTGGAATTAGGGCAGGACCTGAGGTCATTCTCAATGCTTCCCCAGAAGTACATGGCCCCTTGGCTTTCCGCCTCTGCTCTTCTCTACCTGCTCTCTAGCCCGGCTTCACCTGTAAAAACCTGAACAACCTGGACTGTGAGCCCAACCCTGGACGTCTCCCAAACCTGCCATTACCAGGAAACAGTTTTAGAATCCTGTAGTATAAATTCTGAAGGTCTGACTGGCTTAAATCAGTTTATAGTTGGACCCTTTTAGCAGAGCTTCCTAAAACCTTACATTGTCACCAATCCAAAAGACTCCATTTCCAGCTTCCCTTGAATCTCAGTGTTAGGCCTGACGCTAAATCCTATGCAATGAGATACAGTCTCCTGGGATGTTCCCTTGGGGGTAGAGGTGATGGTGTGATGGCCAAGAGCCCAAGAGCCACACCTTTGAGATAGCTGAGTGTGAGCAGGAAGAACCTGGGGTACTGACTGAAATTCCCATACCAGCCCTGAACGGCCTCCATCGGGCTTCTTTTAGCAAGAGAGAAATGCACGCCCGTCTTGTTCGAGTAATTATTGGGGGAGTTTCTGTGACTTGCGACTGAACCTAAACTAACTAATCATTTCCTCTGATCCAATAAGCTCTGACCACAGAGGCAGGGCATCGGGGATACTGCCCAGATAGTGAACTCCAGAATGGAGCAGATTTGCCAGGGAAATGGGCCTGGGCAGAGCAGGCAAATAATCTGGAGTATTTCCAACACTGGCTGAGGTCCGCTGCCAGGCCACTGGGGTCTGCAAGGTAGGGAAATACTAGGATACATATGAAATTTGAGGGTAGTCTGATATCCTAGAACTTGGCACCAAGGTAAAAATTATAATTTCAAGGGAAACGGGCTCTGGGTGGTTAAATTATGGGTAGCGCGGCTGCAGGCCAGGTCGGCAGGTGCCCCGAGCAGATGGAAGTCAATTGTTCTGCTAATAATTGAAGAAACGTTGGTTAAATTCTTTCAGAGATCTGGTTAACTCATTCCCTTTGGCTGCGAAGGGCTGTAATTTATAGGTAGCAAAGTCACTTAGGATAATAAAGCCCCCAGGCCTGGTAGCAAACTGCTAAGATTTTTCAAGAAGAAAGGGACCACTTAAACATCTCAATCCGGAGTGAATGATACCCAGAGGAAACAGGTTTCAAATGTGTCTCCATCATTCACAGCCTCAAGAAGAAAGATGAGAGGAACCAAGCAAGATACTAAAAGTGCTACATTCATTTCCAGTATCTGACAAGTGAGGAGAGACCTAGGAACAGGTTTTCCCTGTAAGACTAACTACAACTCCCAGAGGACACAGGTCCCACCATTATTTTCTTCCTTTTCTCTAAAAGCTCTTAATGGATTGAGAAAAAATGGGTTCAAATATCAGTTGGTTTGAATGCATCTATTCAATAAAAAGAATAGATGTCACTGTTAAAAATAGCCTTTCTTCTACACAGCCGTGTCCTACTGGGCTATGAGCTTTCGCTTTAACTTCTTTCTAAGTGAAGAAAAGCCTAAAAGCACGTACATCACCTCTGTTTGCTGGAGAAGCACCTAGCTTGCAGTGTCCATTCCCTCAAAGCCACCAGGTCCCCCTGGTCACAGGCACAGCAGGTCCGAGCTCACCACAAATGTCAGACCCTTGAAAGCAAAGATTTAAGAAGGAAATCAGTTGTTCTCCATGTTTGGGAAAAAACTTCAAATGGCCTGTAATAGAAAGTGGAGGGGCGGGGAGCAGAGGGGAAGTACTCCATTCTCTGGCCCGAGCACAGGTCACCAAAGACAACAACTTACAGAAACAGGAAATCCTTGTGGAAATAAAGATGCTCCAAATGAGAAAACAGTGATGATTGATCCAGAGTTTACTAGAACAAGGGAGTTGGCCACCATGGCTCCAAGGCTGGCAGAAGAGTGGGGAAGCTTTAGAGTAGCAAAGAGAAGACTTTAGGTATGCCCTAAGTGGGGTCTGTCTGTCTCTCCGCATGAGCAAGCTGTAAGTGAGCTAACTAGAAGCAGGTGCGTGTGGGCTTGCCCTAGTTGCTCCTCAGTTGAACTCGGGCCACCAATTAGGGCAGCTGTCAGTTATTAATCAAGTCCTGGCCATGTGGGGCCAATTGTTTCAGAATCAACTATTCAGCTCTCTGGATTGTTACTAGGGACAGCGGTCTGGCTTTCTGCACCTCTGACGGGGAGGAGGCAGGCACCCTGGGTGCCTCGTTGGAGACGAGAGTGTTGGTTTCCTGAGCCGGTTGCCACGGGTTATGGGTCAGAGTTGTATTTTTATATACGATGTGGCCATCATCTGTTTGTCTCTTCAGTTTTTCATCTTTCAAAGACAGGGGACTCTAGGCAGCTGACCCAGAGCCAACAAGGTGATTCCCAGCATTTCTAGGGAGCCACTGATGGAGATAGTTAATTCCATAGGCCACCTTGCCCAGAAGTGCCTACATGAGCAGGTCCATCCATGTGCCAAGATGGCGAAGGACGAAGGGAGAGGTCACGGTTATGGTAGCTCTGGGGTCCTAGGGGGTGTGGAGGGAAGAACGCTTCCTAGTTCTCAGCTGCCAACAGTTATAGGTTAGAATGCTGTGGGAAGGTTTGGGCAAATACTGATGGGGCCAGGACGGGGGGGGGGGGGGGGGTCCACACCACCCACCAAAGATCCTAATTTAACCTAGCAAGCCGGAAATGGGTCTTTTTTTCAAAACCTCCCAGGTGATTCTAGTTGATTTCTAGTGTGCAGACCAGGCTGGCGGCTGTTGACCAAAATGAATAAACCTTTAAGAGACATGGGGAGCAAACATTTAGCAATCAGTGAACATGCAATCAGAACAGGGAGCCGTGATCAAGAAGCCTTCAATCTTTCAGTCTTTCCACTGGACTAGGGGGGAAAAAAAAAAAGCAGACTGACCTAGAGTAGCAAATAGCCAGCAGCACAGAGTGTGAGCCTACCTCCCCAAAATGGAAACGCTGCGGGATCTAAACCGTGGGCATAAGGGGCAAATCAGCGCACTTCAAACTACTGTAAACACAACTGAACCGTTCCTACTTTGAGCGGCCTTCTGGATTTTCCCTGTAACCATTAAATGTTTTTTATTCCCTCTCTTTAAAATGCCGTTTGATCCCGACTTGGTATTTCTCCCGGACTGTGATGAGAACAGGCACGTGCACGTGGGGTCAGCCTTTCTGAGTCTGCACTTTTCTCAAATACCTTACACAGAACAATTATGTTCGGGGCATATAAACTCCAGAACCTGAGAACAATCACACACTCACTCCACACAGTGGGTGTCCATTTTTTTTTTTTTTTTTAATTTCTAGTCATTTCTAAATTTTCCGATTTCCCAATTTATCCGAATTTGATACAATACCACCCCCTGGTGGGAACCTTCGGGGAAGACGCTCACGGGAGGAGTTTTAATTCGAGAAGAAAATTCAGAGCATCTAGTGCACTGCTTTTCTCTCTCTCTCTCTCTCTCTCTCTCTCATTCTCTTCTCTCTCTCTCTCTCCCTCTTCCAGCCAAGTGTTCTCTTTTTAAAAACCTTATGCAAAACCTCAGGGAACAAAACAGTAAAATGAAGCTATGCTGGGGGCCTTCTCTTTCCCAACTCCTCATTTCCAACCTCACACTCTCCCCCACACCGCCACAACCCCAGGATGTCCAAAATAGAACTTATTATCAGTAAACACAAGCCATCTCCTGCCAAAATTAAAACTAAAACGAAAATTAAAATTACAGCTAGTTCTGCAAAGCGTCCTTACCTCAGTGAATGGCATCTTCTTCACCCTTCTCTAAAGCCAAAACCCTCCTGAGCATTCACGATACACAAGAACAGAATAACTCTGAGCAAACCTGAGTCAGGAAACCAGGTTAGATCAATTTATTTCAGCGATTCCCAAACTCATTTTTACCATAACACATTTCTCCCTCATTCCCGGTAGGTTTTTTTATTTTGTTTTGTTTTAACAACTTGCAGAAAACTCTTTGGATATATTTCATTCGGAATGATTGTTCTTTCCTAATCAGCAAATTAGCTCTTTGGCTGCACCTGCTTGCTACTCAATCTTCAAAAACGCTTAGGCAAAGTCAATCACGCTACAAGCGAGTGCTTGTGGTAATGGAGAGTACGGCCCTTGGGGACTGACCCCAGACAGTTACTGAGTTGACGCTCTGTCCATAGGCAACTTCGTCCCTGTCTTCTTCTTTTTTTTAAGATTTTATTTATTTATTTGACAGAGAGAGAGATCACAAGTAGGCAGAGAGGCAGGCAGAGTGAGAGGGGGAAGCAGGCTCCCTGCTGAGCAGAGAGCCTGATGCAGGGCTCAATCCCAGGACCCTGAGATCATGACCTGAGCCAAAGGCAGAGGCTTAACCCACTAAGCCACCCACCGCCCCATCCCTGTCTTCTAACCACCATGACCAGCTGAGAGGAGGAAGAGGTTGCCATTAGTACTTGGAGGAATCATGCTTTGTCTTCTATTAAGTGTAATAAGCCTGTGTTGCGTGATCACCGTGTATTTTATTTAAAGGGATTATAATGCTCCCTTGAGCACAGCCTGCAAACTGTGACTAACAGTGAGTTAAGTGTTTTCCATACATCATCTCTCGCTGTGGATTTATTAGCCAAAAGATGTCAAAATCCTTATCGTTCTAGCATCAGTGTAAATTAGCACAGAGCTTTGAACACCGGATCTAGAAGAAATCTTACTCTCCCACAAGTATTTTTAACAAAAATAGTTTTGTGCCCTATGTCATTAGAACTGGACTTCAGCCTAGTTATGCATCGGTCCTAGATTAGGTTAGAACTAGTCCTAAAGCTACTAGGGCTTCATATTGCATCATTTCCCATTTTGAAAAGAAGGATACCACTAACTAAACTTTCATGCAATGGAGAAGTTAGTGGAATCAGTTGTGCTGCCTAGATCGTATTTTGATCATAGTCTCCGGGGCCATTTGCATGTGACCTACAGCTTTGACTTGGGGCTCCTGAGGGCTCGGACACACTCCCCCACCAGCCTGGCGGCCTCCAGAGCAGTGCCCCAGTGCACGGAGATGCCCCCGCTCCCGTGGCCGTAGTGGTGGACCACGGGCAGCCTCCTACCATCCTGGGCGAGGAGCTCTGTCTGCAGCCGCAAGCCTGGCCGGAAGGGCCTTAAGCCCACCTTCTCCCTGATGTGGCAGGCTCCACGGAGGGACGGCTCAAGAGCACAACAACGGGAAAAAATATCTCTGCTCATTTCTGCATCTGGGGACAGATTCCAGTCTCCTTTCTGCCTCGTTCCTCCCAGGATTACGTTGGCTATGCCAGGATAAATATATGTCAGCCCATTCCCGTCCCGGATGAAATGCTTCACCCAGGGAGCCTGAACTCTGAGCACTTGGCCCCGCACTGGGAACAGCTTCGAGTCTCCTGCTAGCTGTCTGCTTCCAAGGCCTGAGCAGTTGATCACGATGTCGAAGGACGGATGGAGTTCCCACAAGTCTCCTATTCGTCGGGTGAGTATCGGGACCCCACTTCCTTTTAACCTGGGAAGAATGAGAGAGACTGTTAGGGGAGACTCAGTGGCTTCCTGTGCAAGCCCTCATGGGAAATGATGGACAAGACCACCGTGGCCAGGGTCCGAGCGATCCAAATTCTAGCCATCAGCTGCCCCGCATCCTTGGAAACTAGAGATTCCTAAACTGGAAGCTAAATGGAAACCTGTTTCAAAGATTCAAAACAAAAGAAATGTCTTGTACCTTTTGGTGTTTTATAAAGTTCCTATATTATACTAGCTGCTCAATAAACACTAAATCAATTCATATTTTAAATCCCCTAACCTTTTCTTTTTATGCCCTCTATTTAGAACCTAAATTTGAAGCCTGAGACATGTTGTCTCGTGTTGTGAACTCGTGCAAGTTCCTTTGCATTGTTCTGGTCTCCGTAATGAGATGTTTGGAACAGGAGTCACACCACCCATTTTATGTCTACCACAGGAATGTTTGCACGAGACAAATGCAAAGTATTTGCAGCTGATGGACTGACAGTTGCTGTTGATAATGATATTTTGGACCAAGTACATCCATAACAAAAAGAAATGGCTGGGGGCACCTGGGTGGCTCAGTAGGTTGGGTGTGGGACTCCTGGTTTCCACTGGGGTTGTGACCTCAGGGTCCTGGGATGGAGCCCCATCCACCCTCATAGCTGCTATGCTACTCTAAAATGCAATCCGGGTTTGCCTGCTCCCTACACCCATCTATCACTCACATTCAATGGTTTAATAGCCTGTAAGAATGACATTTGGTCTTCAGAAAATGTTTTACATTGATTATTATTTGAACATTATCTTGGTTTTGCTTTTAACAGATTGTGGATTCCGCATGTTACTTAGTTAACACTGTGCTCTGGGTTCCAACTCTTCTAATTAAAACTCAGAGCTATTCTCCTAATTCAGAGAAATAAAAGAATTTTACCAGCCTGAGGACTTGACTGCACTGAACTTGTTTCCTCAACTGTCACCTACGGATAAGAATGTTGTAAGTCCGCAGGTTTTTGTAAAGATTATGCATGAATTCAACAAATGCAAATGTCCTTCTCAAGGGTCCCCCACTGGTTGCTACTGATGAAAGTCCACTCTCTCCCTGGAGACTTCTGAAATCATCAAAGCGACTGGAAACACCCCCTTATCCCCCAGCACCCCCTTCTTCCCCCACAGCAGGGTGCTGAGTACCTCCCTGGCCTTGACCCCAGGAGGGAACTTACTGAATGTGCCAGGGACCTGTCATCCTTGCACTGTTGCAATACAACCTCGTGTGATGCCCATTCACTCTTGTTATCCCATGGGCAATGTGTCGGTGAGCAGCAGGGTGTAGGAGGAAACCATACCGGAAGCTGCATGTTGGTTGACCAAGCACTTGTACAACCATATGTAGTAGTTATTTTATTCTGAGGGTTTTGAATGACATGGTTGGGGGTATAAGCTTGGTGACTTGCCCCATAAGGTTTCCTGCAACTGAGCAAGACCTCATTCTAGATAGGGAGAATGCGTTGTCCCAACCTCCCCTGAGGAAATGTGGGGACGGGAAACTCAAGAAGTTGAGTTCACTAAATAGCGCCAGACCAGTGTCTCCTGGCCATCACGTTAAAACCCAAGTGCCCATTTTCACCAAGCCTAAAAGTCAGCCCTCTGAAAGACCATATCAGCCTGATGCATTCAATTGGGGTGTGTGGGGGGTGTTCAGCAAGAGGGGAATTGAGCAGGTGTGGCCCTGAGAGGGATGGAGTTCCACGAAGCTCTTCTTTACACACACACACACACACACACGCCCATACTCCACATCCCAGAAGCAAAGGGGAGTCCCCTCATCCTCTCCCTTCTCATAGGACTAGAGGCATCCTGTACCCCAACTCCCATCACACAGCACAGACTAAGCCATGTAAGAGAGGAATAATCCTGGGCAGCATGAAATAAGGAGTGGGGTGCCTGGGTGTCTCAGTCCATTGGGCATCTGCCTTTGGATCAGGTCATGATCCCTGGGTCTTGGGATTGAGCCCTGCTTTGGGCTCCCTGCTTAGTGGGAAGCCTGTTTCTCTTTCTCCCTCTGCTTGCCACTCTGCCTACTTGTGCTCTCTCTTTCTCTGTCAAATAAACAAAATCTAAAAAAAAAAAAAAAAAAAAGAGAGAGTAAGAAAAAAAAAAGAAATAGGGAGGGGGCGTTGGGTTCAGTGTGGAGACCTCCTGGGGGAAAGGGGACACAGGGAAAGACAGAAGACAGGGCTCTGTGAGCTCTAGTAGGAGGGATGAGGCTGCTTTGACACTGAGTATGGTTATACCTAAAATAGCTTATAATACTTAGATTTTAAATATACATATATACATTTACATATATATGCATAATTTGCATGTGGTAAATAATTTGTATTCAGAAGGTCAATGGTGATATTTTCAAAATATATCCACAAATTCTTTGAACCCTTCCAGGCTGAAGCCTAATTCCCCTCCCCTTGAATGTTGGCTAAACCTAGTCACTTGCTTCTAATGAACATATATATCATATATACACACAGACACATATATATACATAGATATAAATATATAAAACATATATATATTTGTTTTTGCAACATATGATATATGATCCTGGATTTTCTTTTGCTATAATGTATATTATTGGGACAATTGGCAAAATCTGACTTAGGTCTATAGATTTCAGAAATGTACCCATGTTAATTTAATGCCCTAATTCTGACCTTAGTTATATAAAAGAATGGCCTTTGGTTTAAGAAATATATATTCAGTATTTGGGGCAATGGGGCATCACATCTGCAGCTTACTCTCAAATGGTTCAAAAAAAAAGACATATATTTGGAGATAAAAGGATAAAGAAATATGGTAAGTTTAAGAATTAGGGAATCTGGGTGAAGAATACATGGGATTGGGGCGCCTGGGTGGCTCAGTGGGTTGAGCCGCTGCCTTCAGTTCAGGTCATGATCTCAGGGTCCTTGGATGGAGTCCCGCATCGGACTCTCTGCTCAGCGGGGAGCCTGCTTCCCTCTCTCTCTCTGCCTGCCTCTCCATCTACTTGTGATTTCTCTCTGTCAAATAAATAAATAAAATCTTTAAAAAAATGATACATGGGATTTCTTGCATTTTATATAAAGTCTAATTTTGTTCTGGAAACATGATCTCATCTGATGGCCATATTCCTTAGTCATTTCCTATTTGCATATTCTAATAAATCTAATGCATATTCTAATAAAATCAACTGCTTTCTATTCCCCACTTCTCAAAATATCCATCCCTGCTCTGACCACTCCATGAACTTGTATTCAAGTTCATTGAACGTCTCTCAGTTCCATTCAGGGGTACAGCGTTCTCTGGTTCCTTGTGTGGATGAGGCTCAGGGTTTCTATGGGCAGAGTGGTCCTGAAGGGGAGCCCCTGGGCACCCCGAGTCAGACCAGTGGGTGGAGTTTCAAGGAACAGGTCACCCGTGGAGCTGCCTTAGGATAGCTACTGAAGCCCCAGGGGGAACCCCTAAGGCTACGACACTGCACAGGGTCAATCTGTCATGTTCCTGATGTATGATCCATATTTCTGTCCAACTCCTAAGGGAGCCACATGAGTTTTGGGGTTTTTTTTGTTTTTTGTTTGTTTGTTTGTTTTTTGAGGCACTGCTGTGAGTGAGGCCACATGGGAGAACAGAAGCTATAGGAGATGGGAGACAAGGAAAGTAACTATGAGGCATTGTTGTACCAGTGGAAAGGAAATACAGAGAGAAGATTAGTATGATCAGTGCTCTGGTCAGTGCGGACCTTATCAGGGCCACAGTATAAAGCATGGCTTCTAAAGAAAGCAATGTACTGAAGTTACAGGGTCCCTAGCACAGAAATGAGGCATCCAGCTTTCCGGATGCAGGCAGGATGATTCTGATCCAGCCAGGATGATATATTTAGGTAGGATGTCTGGCAAAGAGACAGGCTCGGTTGACTTACTGCCTCTATGATTCATTTCCTGGACGGGGCAAGTGAAAAGCAGCAGAATATGACTCCACCAGCTGAGGATATAAAACATGATCTGTATGGCTCATTAAACCTCTGAGGGGTTTTTGTTCTTTTTTCTTGTTCTGGTTATTGTTGGGCATCGCTTTTTTTTTCTCTTTATTGAGAGGGGGATGATCCCTTCTGTTCTTTGAAAAAAGCTAAAGATCTCAATTGTGGTTAAAAACTTTTTTTTTTGGTCTTTCCTAGAAGTTTATATTATTTCAGAAGGTTAGAGCTGAGGTTGGAGACATTTTTGTGTGGCTTGCTGAATGAAAAGCCTGTTTTTGAGTCAGAACACTGTAGGCTGAACATTCACATTGTATGGAAGGGGTGTAGGAAGCAACACAACAGACCCTGGGTGTGAGGAACAAGCAAAGATTGTGTGGCTTCCCAGCTGGGTTCGCCCCGGTGGAGAAGAGCAGATGCAGCCCACAGAGTGAGCCCCATGGGTCCCACTCCCTCAGCACAATGCCACTCTGCCTCTCATTTGGCTTGAAATCCTTGCCTGATAGGCTTGCCTTGGGCATGGAGGAGTCCCTGCCCTACAAAGCCTCCCTTAGGAGGAGAGGAGACAATGTCGCTCTCTTCTTCTTCCATGTTGGCTTTCCTGCCAGATGTCAGGCCCTGAGGGAAGAGAAGAAGACACCTAATGTCCACAGAGAGGAGGCCCTGTGTGCTGTCTGTGTAGACCTCGCTTGGGTGGTGGGCAGGGAGCAGGAGGAAGAGGAAGGTATCAGGGGCACAAGATAGTGCTGAAAAGATGGAAGGGTGGTGGTGGGACAAGGGTGTGTGTGCTCTCTGTCTGAAGCACCCATGTCCCAGCCCACTATCATGGCGGCCATGTCTTTCAAACAAATGGACTGACAAAGACCTACCCAGGACTCTAGCGGGGGAAAGAGCAGCCCCTCAGGCCTCTTCCCCCTGACTCTATCCCCTAAAAACAGACAGGAAGCAGCGTGCTCCAAGGCATGAACCCTAGCTGACTGGTCATCAGGCCAATGGCACTACTGCCAGGAGGTGGCTCCCACAGGCACAAAGTACCACTTGACTCCAGGTTATTTTAAGTAGACTGACATGCTGACAGCAGGCCTCCAGCTAATGAGGAAGTAGCAGGATTTCTCCAGGTCTTCATCCCACAGTTAGAAATTAGTCCTGAAAACAAGGTAATTTTGGAAATAAGGGGCCTGTTTTCCATAAGGTGATACTTTAGAAGCAGTTAGAACAAATCATTCAGGTAATATTTGTTTCCGTAGGAAAGTGGTTGGGGGTGGCTCCCAGAGCTAAGACATTTATTCTCAGCCAGAGTGGGAGGGCAGCTGGGATGGGGGCCACGCTGAGGACTGGCCCTCCCTCACTGTCAGCCTGGGGGTGCCCCTCCTCCACAGAGGGGGAAGCTTCCCACTGCCCAGGGCAGCCCCAGGCCAACTGGGAGGCTTAGGAAGACTCCTCAGAGAAGGGACACATACACTGTGGGTGACGCTGGCTTCCCTGCCCTGGCCCCCTCCCGTAGCTACGTCACCTGTTCAGGTAGCCTGGACCCTCATGCTTCCTCTGCCCCCAAAACTCTTCATCTTCCAAGGGCCTTATTGACTATTCATCTCTCAAAACAAAATGAAAGCAATGTGCCCTCTCTTCCAGGAAAAATTTCTGTTTAGGTTTTCTGTCTAGACTTTATATCCAATGCTTCATTGAAATGTTAGGAGAAACTACACGGACATGCACACACACACACACACACACACACACACACACGTGATTACCATAAGCTCAAGACTCTTTCTAGGACTTAGAACTTACCCTGGCTAATCTGAGCTGTGCCTCCCTTCCTCTGGGCCGCTTAGAGGACCCCACTCTGGATCTTCTCCAGCTATGCATGAGAAATTAGAATGTGGGGCCAAGGAATGGACCCAGCAAGCGCCCCCCTCCTTCACAACCAGTCCATGAGCTGGGAACCCACGGTCCCCATATTTTCCCCCTACTTCCAGGGTCTGCATCGTCTTCCTCTGAGAGGTAGATCATGTCACTTCGTGCACCCTTGCCCAAGGGGTAGCCAAAGGACAGCTATTGGCGCAAAGTGAGCTTGAAAATATGGACTAGGGTGTCTCATGGCATGCACCTAGTGTCCCCTGCCACCATGTTACTGTGCAGCACTCCTGAGAATCCAAGATGGCTATATGTAAACTTGACCTTTGGTTGCACATTAGTTGTTAAAGTAAAGGGATAAATGATATTTTATTTAATGGTTTGTTAGCTTGGTTTGGAACATTTAAATATGTACACATACCATATGGGCTCCTGTATGTGTTCTTGTCCAGGCTGGATGTGGTAGAGGAGGGTCAGATGTTGGGTGTGTTCTCTACATTCCAAAATCACAACAGAAGGAAACTTCAGGGTACGAAGGGAAGTAGAAGGGAGACAGAGTAAAGGCAGTTTATTTCTGCTTTGAATATATACATTTAAAATGTAGCATTGCATCAGGTTGGTTTTAAGGAAAAGATGGAAAGAAATATTCATGAAAAGAAATCATTTTTCTTTTCAAAATTGGAGTGTGTGGAATGCTGTTGTGCCTGAAAGTAAGAAAGTGCTAAAGAGAGAGAGAGATGCAGAAATGTCAAAAAGACATAAGAGCTGCTTGAAGGGGCTCTCACTGGCCAAATCTTGGGCAATTTGAACATCAAAATAAATAATAAGAGTAATAGATTATAATTCATTGAGTAAAATAGGAATCCCCGAGCCCATACTGACATAAATAAGTAATTGAATAAATATGGGGGAGGGGAGTTTTTCCTTATAGTAGAAAGCAAACTAAATGTGGAAGGAGTTGGAAATTTATCACTTGGCAGGGCACCTGAGGTGGCTCAGTCCGTTAGGCCTCTGACTCTTGGTTTCATTCAGCTCAGGTCATGATCCCATGGGTCGTGAGATCAAGCCCTGCATCCAGGGAGCCTGCTTAAGATTCTTTCCCCTTCCGAACCCTCCTACACTGTTGGTGGAAATGCAAGCTGGTGCGACCACTCTGGAAGACTGCTTGGAGGTTCCTCAAAATGTTGAAAATAGAACTACCCTACGACCAAGCAATTGCACTACTGGGTATTTACCCTAAAGATACTAACGTAGTCATCCAAAGGGGCACATGCACCTGAATATTTATAGCAGCAATGTCTACAATAGCCAAACTACGGAAAGAACCTAGATGTCCATCAACAGATGAGTGGATAAAGAAGATGTGGTATATATACACAATGGAATACTATGCAGCCATCAAAAGAAATGAAATCTTGCCATTTGCTACGACGTGGATGGAACTAGAGGGTATCATGCTTAGCGAAATAAGTCAATCGGAGAAAGACAACTATCATATGATCTCCCTGATATGAGGAAGTGGAGATGCAACATGGGGGGTAGGAGAAGAATGAGTGAAACAAGATGGGATCAGGAGGGAGACAAACCATAAGTGACTCTTAATCTCACAAAACAAACTGAGGGTTGCTGGGGGGAGGGGGTTTGGGAGAGGGTGGTTGGGTTATGGACATTGGGGGGGGGGGGTTATGTGCTATGGTGAGTGCTGTGAAGTGTGTAAACCTGGCAATTCACAGACCTGTACCCCTGGGGCTATTATATAATTATATGTTTATAAAAAATTTAAAAATAAAATTTAAAAAAAAAGATATTTTCCCCTTCCCTCTCCACAACCCCCTTCTTTCCCCTCTAGTTCCTCCTGCCTTGAGTAAATAAATGAAATATTTTAAGAAATGAAATGATCACTTGGCAAACATTATAGTAGTGATCAAGTTAAGAATCATGAATGAGAGTTAAAGCTAATGTGCAAAAGTCTTTTTGGAGGGGGACCAGCTTCTAACACAGTGCCGAGTTCAGGCATAGATGTTGAACACAGAATTGTGGGATTCATGAATGTGGAAATCAGTCATCCTATAGATCATACCTGGGACCAGATCATCGTTGCCACTGCTTATCTTGAGTCATTTTTCCAATGTTTACAAATAATTCACCTTGTCCCTATTTATCTACCATATATACAGATTTGGGGACTGAAAGGGCCAATGTGTCACAACCCTAGATATACTTATAATTTCCAGACTAAACTAAAGGGAGATTTATTGATGCGTTGCAAATAAAGAAACTCTTGATGTATTTCATAACTAAGTGGGATCAAGAAGTCCCGAAAACCAAGCCAAAATGCAAGTTCAAGGTATTTTGGACTGAACTTGGTAAGGAAGCATTTACCTAATCTAGATAAGATAAGACCCCTTAGGTATAGATGTCTTAATTATGACAAAGAGAAAAAGAGAGCGATTTTTTTCAACACTAATGAGAACAAAAATTTCCAAAAACAATTTATAATAAGCTTAAGATTCTCCATCTAAAGAACTGGAGCAAATCTTCTAATTCTATAGCCGGAAGCTACTCTCCAAATGTCTCCATTTTACAAATGAGGAAATCTCAGATACTGTGTCAGTGAGTGGGTTTTACTTACTGGTGGGCGGGGGACCAATAAATCATACAGCCTGAAGAAGAATCAGGCACCACGAGGTAGAAGAAGATGAATGTGTTACTAGCAGCATAGTGTCCCTTACTGCTCGCAACACACACACCGTCTTCAGATCGTTTGACCCAGCCCTGGCCATTGTGAGCAGCGAACAAGACACATGGCAGAAGACCTCTGGGGGCCCAACAGGGAATTTTTCCTATCTATTGTATGAGAAGCTATGAAATTATTTATGGCTAGGACAGATAAAGGAAGCAGCAAGGAGCCATTTCAACTGACCTCTTCTCCAACCACGGGAGGTAAGTAGGGCTTTCACATTTCAGAGTCGTGAAAGCGTGACCAAACACATGCTGGGGGAATTTCTTCAGCTCAGCCTTGGTCATCTTTCGAAACCCCAGAACTACATCAGCCCAGAATGGCACTTCCTCCGTAGGAACGCTCCGAAATATTTGCCAACTGAAAAACATAAGTGGAAAAATTTCCTGAAATTTTGTGAAATATGTTTCCCGTGAACCTCCACATGATATTATTTAAAGCATTTTAAAAAACACACTTTCTGGGGCACCTGGGTGGTTCAGTCAGCTCTGGTCATGATCCCAGGGTCCTGGGATCAAGCCTTGCTTCGGGCTCCCTGCTCAGCAGGGAGTCTGTTTCTCCTTCTACCCCTCTCCCCTGCTTGTGCTCTCTCAAATAAATAAATAAAATATTTAAAAATAAATACATAAATATAAAAACACACTTCCTATCCCCCTAAAAAGAAAAAGATCTACTCTTCCATTCTCTTGGGTTCGGATAATTTAGCAGCTATGTTTGAAATGTTCATGACTGGGCGGGGGGGATAAGATGTTTAAAAAGCTGTGTTTTAAAAATTGGACTTAACTCTTTTTTTCTAAAAACTCCTCTCAGACTTTCTTTATTGACTTGTGACTATGCACTTTTGAGGAAAGGTTTTGGTATCTTGTAGTACATTTTATGTAAGTTGCAAGCATCCATCAGAAGCTTAAAGGTTGCCCTCCATTCTGAACAAAATATCTAAATTGGAGCGAGCCATCATGGGTGAACAGGAGGCTGAGTGTGAATTATGGGGTAAGTTGTGGGTCATCCCCTCATGCTGAGTCATCAGGAGGAGCCCAGTTACCGTCGGGCCACCAGCACAGCCAGGGTGGATGAGGCCGGAATGATACTGGTTGTTAACAAGCTGGCAAGAATGCTACTAAGAGATGCTAGGCACGTGTTTGGATTTGCAAGTCTTGGGTTGTTTTCATCAATAGATATAAGGGTTTTAAATCATGGCTACTCTAAAATAGCAAGGAAAATCGCTTGAGTGCTGTACATAGTAGCTCATGATGTGATCATTCACACACCAGAATCCATACGTCTCTAAGTAGTTCATTTAAAGAGCGCCCAGGGAAGGTGTGAACGCTGTTTGCTGCAGGGCTCCATGCTGGGCCTTCTTGCTGTCTCATTCTGCACACTCTCCCTCGGCTAGATGGCCCCTTCCATATCTTCACCATCATCTACACGCCAGACGCTCAGGGGGCTACAGCTCCAGCCCTCTCTTCTCTCCTGAGCTCCACAACCAGACCCAGACCCATGTTGACTTTCTCTCTCCCCCCCATCCACATGCCATCAACTGCCAAATCTCAAGTCCCATCAACTCTCTTTCTCAGCATTTCTCAAATCCATCTACTCTCTGTCCCCACAGTCAACACCTAAAGGGTTGTACCACCATCTCTCTTTCCACGCTACAGGAGGGATAGTTTTCACACATAAACATGATAAACATTTCAATGTGTAAAATCTCAATGGCTTCCCATTACCCTGGTGGTTTTTCAGTTCCTTCAACACACCACAGTTGTCCTAGACTCAGGTCTCTGTGAACGCTCTTCCTTCTACCTGCAATGACGCCCCTTGTGATCCTGACCCTGTCTCTGCCCCCTCCTTTCACTTCTGCAGTGTCACCAGACTAACCTACACTCATCCAGATGGTCTCTGTTGAAACATCACTGTGTTCCAGGTGGCTTCTCAAACTTCCCGGAGCAAGTTTATTCTCCAGTGATACACTTCCATAGGACCCTACATTCTTTCCTTGGTAACTCGGGTCTTATTTGCAATTAGTTAGACTTAGGACAGACCATAAGCTATAGGAGGGCAGGACTGTGTCTTTTTTTTTTCTCAACAATTCATTCAACATACATTTATTGAGCATTTACTATATGCCAAGCAGTGTGTATTAAATGGCTCCTTATTCTATCACTAATACTGAAGAGAGTGCTATACTGGTGAATGCTGAATAGAGTGTTTTGAAGAAATACATAGATGAATAATGAATGAGGCTACACACTTATGCTAAAGATGCTCTGGACATCATTTGTGCTCTTATCTCTTCACTTGACTGATTCAAATCTGTGTTGTTGTTGTTGTTGGTTTGTGGTGGGTTTTTTTTGTTGTTGTTTTTTGTTTTTTGTTTTTTTTTTTTGGTAAGCAAGTGCAACAAGATCACTCATGTGAGAGAAATAAATAACTCTCTTTCAGACCAGGTAGAGGTACATTCTTAATACCATCGACGGCGACAAAATCTCAGTCTTGAAAGGACATTTGCATTTTAGACGCAACTGTTTTCAAAAATTACTTAGAGACAAAGTTTGTGAGTTAAATATGTCACATGGGTTTTGGACAAAAACAAATTGTGGCCATAAATCAAGGAGAACAATTTTTCTATGCGATTCATCAGCTGGATTTGGAGTTACAGTATCAATTCATCTTCAGGAGGTCGAAAGGAAGTAAAAGTTGCTGCTTGTTTCGACTGTGGGAAATCAGGGGCGTCGACGCCAGTCATGATGGTGAGGGGGGGGGGGGCAAGAAGAGGAAAAGGGCAGAAATCGGCCTGAAGGGGGGGGTGTTCACTGGCAGAGAATGTCAGCGACAGCCTGATCACAGAGGAGAGAGGGCAGGCTTTTCTAAACTTCACAAAAGATGCAGCAGTTTTGAGAACTTAGTAAAAAGCAAGCATCCCTCTGCTCTTCAGGAAGCTATGGGGTATTACTGTGTTAGCACATAGGACATCACAGAGGACATATGTGTTATGTCATAAATTAAAGACATAAATTAGAAGTGAAAGAATGGTTAGTGATCTCTTTTTAAGAAGCTATAGCAAGATGTTATCATATTCTAGGTGCTAATCCACACTAGAAATGCCAAAAAGGATTCTTTTAAGTTGTTCATGTAATTATGCATGTCTCCTGAATTATGCATATCCTGAAGATATTGAGAATCAAACAGAGGGCGCCTGGGTGGCTCAGTCGGTTAAGTGTACGACTCCTGGTTTCAGCTCAAGTCATGATCTCAGGGTCATGAGATCAAGTCCTGCATCTGGCCCCATGCTGGGTGTGGAGGCGGCTTAAGATTCTCTCTCTCACACTCTCTCTCTGCCCCTCCCCAACCCACCCAACACTGTTCAGGTACTCTCTCTCTCTCTCTAAAAAAAGAAAGAAAGAAAGAAAGAAAGAATCAAATAAAAATGTCCTAACCATTTCAAAAATATGCCTCCTAAATGCCAATTTAAAAGATAACTTTAGTTACCAACAATATTTCCTTTTTTGGGACATCTCATTCTCCAATATCACACCTGTTGGCTTTCCATCAGCCACATGATCCCCAGATAGCCCAAGTTCAGTATTTACTTGCTATAAGTTTTGTTTTTGTTTTTAAGATTTTATTTATTTATTTGACAGAGAGAGACACAGCGAGAGGGAGAACACAGCAAAGGGAGTGGGAGAGTGAGAGGCAGGTTCCCCGTGGAGCAGGGAGCCCAATGTGGGACTCGATCCCAGGACTCTGGGATCATGACCCGAGCCAAAGGAAGATGCCCAATGACTGAGCCACCCAGGCACCCCAAGTTTTTTAAGCCATATTTGAAAATCACTGCATAATCCCTGAGGAAACCCAAAGTAGTATTTGTGACAAGAAACTGTAACGGTTGTTTAAAAGTCTAATACTATAAGGGGCCTGGGTGGCTCAGTTGGTTAGGTGACCAGCTCTTGACTTCAGCTCAGGGGCATGGGATCGGGTCTGGCATTCAGCTCTGTGCTCAGTGCAGAGTCTACTTGGGATCCTCTCTCTTCTTCTGCCTCTGTCCCTCCTCCTACTCAGTCACTCTAAAAATAAATTTTAAAAATCTACTTTTTAGAAGTCTAATACTATATATACTAATATATGATATATGATTAATGTACTAATAACTTGTCTTTCTTGAGTTCTTGGGAGTAACGCCTAGAATGTTCTTCAAAATCCTCCCACATCCAGGTCAGTCCTCCTCTCAGCAGATGCTCAACAATATTTCAAGATGAATTCTCAAGTCCACTAAGATCATTCTAAATTCTAAAATAACTTCAAATTTCCTCTCTTACCCAGATACCAGGTGAACACCAGCATCTTCAGCTTCTGCAGAATTGGCAATTGCAAAGAGGTGGTCAAAGGTCTCTCTAAACCACTGCTTCTGCTTGGCAATGGGTGCGTCTGTAACCACGGGGGAAAGCAAAGCAGAACAGAAAGGAAGTGGTGATGATGACCATGCTCCCAACTAGCCCCTTCCTAGACACTGGGAGAAAATACAGAGGCAGGGAGGAACATTTAGATAAGGCACCACATTGGGGTCGAGAATCCATTAGCAACCAGAGTATCGAATGTTGACACCAGCTGTTGACTCCTGTTCATGTAAAGATTAATCATCAGAGGGTGAATTGGCCGATCAGAACAAAATCTGACATAGGAGCCATCTGGAAGGTGGTCTTTGGCCCTAGATATATTCCAGACCTTAACAGGTCCATAGCCAATCTGAGCAGAAGTTAGTTCAGGCTGAGGGAGGTATACCCAGATGGCCACACAGTTGAGACAATAGAAGAAAGAACCTAGAACCTCTTTCCTGGGGTCTAAAAACATGGTGGGTAATAAGGGAAAAATCTGTGGGGCCCAAGGCAACCAGAACAGAGAACAGACTACACATCAATAGGAAGCCCAGGGTCCTTACCCTCTGATGCAAGGAGACAAGGTCAGCATTATGGAGCTGAGCTCCTCAGGAAGGACTTGTTGCAGTTCCATCCTAGGCTGCCATTCCTCCATCCCCCTCCACTCCCTGGAACCACATGATAGTTTAGGGTAGCATTCCCCAGGTCAGTAGGGCATGCAGGGAGCACACGAGGCACCACCTCCCTGGCAGAGTCCTATGGATCAGTGCTCCCTGTCAGCCAGGCATCGTCCCTGCCAGAACACAAGAGACTGGACCCAGATACTAACAGAGAAGAAATAAGGGTTATGGTTCAAGCCCCCAAATAATAGGGTCCAGTGTAGGCATAGAGAGCGAGCACAATCTGGGGGTGCTGACAAATCCAAACGGGGTGAAGAATTGGGACATCTGATCCCTAGGGAAGGTTATGAGGGAGAATCCAAGGTCAGGCTAGGGTCTGAGGAACAATAATCCTGAGGGGCCGCGACGGCAGGAGCCACAGGGGAGGCCAGGGAACGGAGGCAGAGAGGACGCTGGGTAGGCTCTGCTTGGAGAGAGGTCCCTAGAGTTCACGGTAGAGATGAAAAGGCCTGCGGAGCCATCTTGCTCCCCCAAAGTCTCCAGGTCAATGCGGCCATCTCAGGTAGCAGAGTTTTATAACAATTCTCTTGTCAGAGTGCCAATAAATATGTCTTTAATCGTAGATCGGTGCTGTCGTCTTTAAACACAGCCCATGTGAACTCAACACAGTCTTCCAAAGCGGCAGCCTGGGCCACTGGCTTGGAAATAAGAGAGGAATCATAAACTGTAAAAAGAGCTAAACTAGGCCTCGCACAAATTATACCCCAACAGTCCAAGCCGGTGTCTGGGGCTGTATTGAAACGCATCCCCTTGATCCCATTTCAATCCTTAACAACAAAACATTGGCTGCACCTCACATGCTACAGGAGTCATCCCCAGAGAATGGACGATTGCAATTCAGCGGCGGACAGCGCAGGCCAGCCTGGCGATCTAAGTCACGTTCAAGGGCTGGTAAGAGAAAACTGCAGCTGGAGCAGTGGTAGTAATGGCGGTCATTGCTACAGCACTTCCGGGCGCTGTTCTAACCAATTTCCATGTAGGAACTCATTAATCCCCCAGCAGCCGATGTGGTTCCTAGATGGAACTGACATTTATGAGCACAGAAGTATTGCTGGGGCTAGTCTGAAAGAAGCCCAAAGAGAAGACTGAGGTCCTTATCCGGAAGCACCAGGGAGAAGCGCCCTCTGATCCAGGGGCCCCCAACCACCCAGCCAAGGGGTGAGCTCAGGCCTCCACGGCCCGCGTGGACTCTTAGATGAGCCTCCTCTACCGATGATTCCATGACTCCCATTCAGCCTTCTGACCGCTCGCCCAGGCCTGGTGCAAGCCAAGGGGCTCCTGGACAATGGAAACAAGAACTCTGGTGACAGGAAAGGTGCTCAGAAAGTGTGAACTCGCATTCTGCAAAGCACTCCAGGTTCCTGAGCGTATTCCCATGCACGTGTAACTCTGATTTTACAAAAAATAAATAAATAAAAGCTAAAATTAAAGGAGGGTAGAAATGAGGAAGTGGAGATGGTGAGTATAAGCGTCATTGGCTGCAAAATGATTTTGGTTTCTATTTAATGCTGTTTCCCTTCTTCTGTTTCATGTGCAGAACACAGAATGGAACGGATATGTGAATGTGTTTAAAAAAAATCAAGGCATCTGTAGGCCTGAATACATACAACGGACTGTTTGTATACTGGCTAAGAAGCGAGGTAGTTTTAGAGGCAGTTGGGTGGCTCAGCCCTTGAGTGTCTGCCTTTGGCACAGGTCATGATCCCAGGGTCCTGGGATTGAGCCCTGCCTCCGGCTTTCTGCTCAGTGGGAGGCCTTCTTCTTCCTCTCCTACTCCCCTTGCTTGTGTTCCCTCTCTCGCTGTCTCTCTGTCAAATAAATAAATTGAAGAAGAGGAAGAGGAACAAGAACTGGGGATAGTTTTAGTCCCATTACAAATAAGCCTCGGAGTTACCAGCTGTGGTAGTCATGAGTGCTCTTCTCCAAATACTTCTGGCTGGCTCCTTTCTGGGAACCTTAGAGAATTGGACTTTCTGGCCACCTTCAGAGAGGTGGGGGCAGGTGACTAGTGCTGGCCAATGACCTGTCATCAGAAGGGATGAAAGTTGCTTCCTGTCCAGAGCCTTTCGTTGCTAGGGTGAGACCCTGCCCACCCCGCAAAACTGTCTCCCCCCAGACACAGGTCCTGACGATATCCAAGACAGCAGCTACCCAGCCCCTTAGGTCCCAAGGTGATGAGCAGAGCCCTTGTTGATGCTCAGTAGACACAGTCTGAGCCAGAGACGAAGCTTTGTTTTTTAAGCTGCTAAAACTTGGAGGCTATATTTGTCCTGCAGTGTAACTCAAGCATTCCTAACAGAGGAACCAATAAGATGTTAAAATTGAGCATTATAGGGACATGCACATCCAGTGGTCCTAGTCTACAGAATTCCACTCAGAGCCTCCTAACGTCTATCATATCTGACAGAGGAGCTAAAATCCCTCTCTTACCTGCGTCGACATGAGGGATAAGCATGCCGGCTGCCACATCGCTCGTGGTATCAGGAGAGAACTTGTCTGACAGGACTGTAATGGAGCATCCCGGGACCAGCTTGGAAACGCACAGGGCGGTAGAGAGCCCCACCACGCCTGCCCCCACAACTGCGATCCGTACTGGGTCCATGGGCCTGGGAGGAGAGAGTGTGAGCTAGAAAGCTCGGTTAAGTGTTCTTCCATCCAGTTCAAAGCCTGGCCCTGATGACTCCTTCCTTAGGTCCACAGTTTCTCCAAATAAGGTCTTTCCCATCAGCAGTTCTCATGGGTTAAAGAGAGCCCCCCCATAAGCTCTTTCTGGTAGATGTTGGGGTATTGGGCAACAAAGTCTCGATGGAGTTTTAGACATCAGCCTGAAGTGGCCTTTAGAGCACATGACAGGTAAATGGGTTTGCATCTAGGGGCAGATTTCTACTCACTCAGCTCCTTTCCTAAGCCACTTCTCCAGTGGGCGCAGCCTAGGGAAGGCTGGTCAGGTTTGCAAGGTAGCCAAGAGGAGCAGAGATACCCTCTCTATTCCCAGAAACCTCCTGAGGAGTGGCCACTGAGAGGACAGGACCCATGGGGCAACTTTAGAACTCAGCTCTTTACAAACTGGTTTTTAGTTACAACGACAAGACAAAAGTCTGAACAACTGAAACTCACTCCTTCCCCCTCCTGCCCCTCTAACTGGAAACCAACGCTCATCTCCCTTCCCTGCCTCTGCCACTGCTTTCCCACCGGCCGCCCGTGTCACCCCGCCCCCCAACCCCTGTGCCTGAAACCCCACCCTCTGAGGGCAGACTTTCTCGAAAAGGAGCCTGGATTTGTTGGGGGGGGGGCGTGGGCAACCCATGTCTTCCTACCTTCTAGCCTCAACTCCCTCATCAGCAAACCAGGTCATGTGAATTCTTTATTAGCTCCTTTGGGTTGGAAAAAAGAAAGACCCACAGAGGTTATCGCACAAAGGCAGCTCTGGCATGGAAATGCAGGAGGCGGACCTCCAGGAGCCTGAGGCAGGTACCCAGCGTGGGAACAAAAGGGTGGTTGAGGGCCCGACACCCACCCCCTCCTCACCGTTGAGCAGCAGGAGCCCACTGAGCCTCTCCCGGCTGTCAGCCTCCCCAACCACTGCTGCTCTTCTGCTTGTCTTTCTACTTTCGTTCCCCACCCCCTCTCTCTGTAGGTCTTGGGCTGAAACTCCAGAGAGAGAAAATGCGGTGATTCCAGGTGCTCACTGTCATCGTTATCCATGTTCTAGCACCAGGGGAGCTCACTGGGCTAAGCCGGCCTAGAAACGTGCCTCTTGGCACATCTGCCCTTTCCTGTCCAGTCAGCAGTAGGCAGGGCATCAGTTCCCGTGATTCAAATAATGGCCACCTGCCCATAAAATTCACCTTTCCCCGGGAGGGCGTTGGGCAGTTCTCCTGTGAGTGGGGCCAACATGGCGGGGCTCAGCTGTCGGTGGTTTCCTCCAGTTCTGATGGGCTCTGGCTCCAGGATCATATAAGGTCCTCCAGTGAGGTTTAAGGTGTGCTTTTTCTTTCTCAAGCAGTACATGCATTTCCTCAACCATTAGTTAATCTGCTTCCTCCCCAACAGGCGGGCTAGCTGAGAAGGAACAGGATTGCCAGGACAGAGGGAAGGGTCTGGGACAAGGGAGAGACCGGTGGAGGCGGGGCAAGCTGGAAGAGCATAGCCCCACTCATGTCCCCGGGGGGGTAGAAGGCACCCGCATATCCCCTTGCTGACTTTCCTTTTTCGCAGGCTCCCCTGCCCAGCAACTTTCTCAAAATAGCTCTAATAAATTAAGTTGAGAGGGAAAGTAACATGGCTGAGAACAGCCA
Source organism: Mustela lutreola (assembly GCF_030435805.1). Lineage (NCBI taxonomy): Eukaryota > Metazoa > Chordata > Mammalia > Carnivora > Mustelidae > Mustela > Mustela lutreola. The sequence continues at coordinate 21,800,480 of NC_081295.1, read as the reverse complement.
ACTGCCAGAGAGGAGAAATTGAGCCAGCCAGGTGGGTACATCCTGGCCCAATGACTTGAGAATCACAGTCACCTGATCCGATTAAGACAGTCCCAAACCCCCAGAGCACGTAACAGAATGACCCCCGAGCTGCAAACGGAAGGATTCGAGTACCTGTCTGTGAGAAAGCGGTCTGGGAGTCCGCAGAAGGCCCTGGCACCAACACTTGTTTTCCCAGTGAGTGGTTGGTCTAGTGCCCTGAGAGACAGAGGGAAAGTAAAACTGCTTCCCATTGGGGAGTTTATTAAGGACATTCCCTCTAATCTTCCTCTCCATTGGCCCATAACCCCCCCCACCCCACCCCGTGTCTCTGTAACTTATTTCCCTGGAGAAAGGAGGGATTAACTTCATTCTGTAAGCTCCGTGGAACTGAGGCTCTGCCGAACCCCTGGGGGCTGGTCCACCCTCAGCAGCTCTCCTCTTTCTAGTTTACAAACCCCTCTGTCTTGCCACCAGTCTGGGACTTCTCCAGCTGATTTGTAGGCATGGTAAATAACAGGTGAACCTGTCCAACTTCCAGCAAGTTCTGGCCAGAAGCCACACTGGTTGCCTCATTTGTCTCTTCTGGGTCAGCGGGTTTTGGCAGGAGTGGGGGTAGGGTGAGGGTAGAATAATGTTGTGGATCATCTAAGAAGATGACCCGATTGCAGTTGGAAAAATTACTCAGGAGATAATCGAGGATAAAAACCAAATGATTCTTTAGCCCACAGATTCAAGTATTTGTTGAGTGTCCACCATGTGGTAGGCACTTGACAGTCAAGAGGTTGTTGACCGGGAAGCAGTCAGATGAACCAAAGTAATAATAATATCATAACTAATATGTATTTAACATTAATCATGGGTTACGTGCACGTACGACATCATATAGCACAACTACCTTCCGAGGTAGTGAGATACTATGATTATCCCCATTCTATACATGGGTAAGTTGAGGCTCTAAGAGCATAAGGAAGAGCCCAATTTCTCCTACATAGCAAAGCCCAGTCTGAGTATCAGACTCCAAGGCTCAAGGTCTTAATCAAAGTGCACACTTGGGCATCGAGACCTGTCTGCTTTACCTGAGCAAGTCACCTAATTTCTAAGTTTCAATTTCCCCCTTTGAAAATTGGGAGTGAGCTAATTCCTCTTACAAGTTATTGTAAGCATCTGCTGAGTTAAAATCTGTAACATTCTTTGTGAGTGTGGCATATGTATTTTATCGAGCACTTGCTATAAAATTAATGAACATGCATGGAGCACTCACTCTGTCCGAAGCACGCTGCAGGGACTACGAGAGATTTAAGGATTTCTAAACTGATGTTTTCTCCCTCAAGAAAGGAAACGAGGGAGAGTAAGACAGTCCTCTGATATGTAGCGGTTACTGTAGGTGCTGTGGGGGCTCAGAGAGAGGGAAGCGTGGTGGACCCACATGGCCAGTCCAGGAGGGACGATGGGAAATGAGGAAAGTTTCAAAGAATCAGAGGGATGTGGATGGACGAAGAAGAGGAGGGAGAGAATTATCTAGAGGGAGGAGAGGGCGAGCAAAGTCACAGAGGCAGGACGTTTGAAGAGAGCTGAGGAAACAGCGTGTGTGTCCATGGGGAGGTGTGCGAGAGCAGAGTGTGACGTCTGGTCAAGATGGAGGCCACCATTTTCAAAGCAATGGCAGCCATGGAGGATACCTGAGAAGGCTTCTTAATCCCCGCCCAGGGCAGGACTCCATTTTCCTCTGAAAGCAAGAAGAGGAAACATTTAGAAATGAAACCAGGAACACAAGCTGTTGTGTGTAAAGGGCTAATCCGTCTTCTATTCTTTTGCTCCACAGAACTCTAGCCATGTTGCTTGAAAGAGGGGTCATTTAGAAAACTGAAAGGAGGGGCGCCTGGGTGGCTCAGTGGGTAAAAAAAAGCCTCTGCCTTCGACTCAGGTCATGATTCCAGAGTCCTGGGATCGAGCCCCACATCAGGCTCTCCTCTCAGCAGGGAGCCTGCTTCCCCGCCCCGCCCCCTCTCTGTGCCTGCCTCTCTGCCTACTTGTGATCTCTCTCTGTCAAATAAATAAATAAAATCTAAAAAAAAAAAAAAAAAAAGAAATAAAGAAAGAAAACTGAAAGGAAAACTGATTTAGGTATCATTGAGGTGGGAGTTAAAAGTGGCATCAGGGGTCCTCTAGTTGGGTGTCTTGTGTTATCATTTTATGGGCAAGTGGCTGAGGTCGAAAAAGCTGAAGGGACCCCCTGAGATTGCAGGTGAGCTCAGTGTCACCCTCCTCCCCAGTGATTTTTCAGAGACTTTTCACTGCAGGCTCTGGAAGTCCCCAGAGCCTCCCCTGTGCTCCGTATTGGAGGCTTCCCGAGTCCCCCAGCACCACCTGCTCTGCTCTCCGTGGGCATCAGTGGCTTGGGATGTGTCAGCCTTGTGAGTGTGTTTGTCCGCCAGTAAATAAAGAGCCTCAAACCAACAGAACTTGAATGTTTCAGGATGCTGTTAAGGAAGCAAGGCTCTGGGAGACGGGGATTCAGCCACAGAGGCTACAAACCGGGGTAAGGAAACAGGAGAGGAGGGAGGGCGGAGTGACTGGACTGTCTGATACATTGGCCAGCCCTGACTCGAGACACGGGAGCAGGGCAGAATCTATCATTGAACCCTTTCTTCTTTGTAAAATAATTTGACTTTCAAGATTCACTTACTGGAACATCCATGAAAATCTCCTGATGGAGTAGGCGAGGAATGGACGAGGAGGATGAATTTACTTGGGGAACTAGCAGTTGTCAGTAAATACTGGTGCAACGTGGACTTTAGAGATAAAACAAGCAGCTGTTACTGGCTTCTGGCAAATTCAGATAATTCATCTCTGTTGGGGGAAGTTACCATGGACTCTGGCTTCCATAGTCAGCTGAAACAATCTCGAATAAGAAACTGTTCCTCTTCACCATCTATAGGAATTTATGAAGTGCCCCCTCTGGATATGTTATTTTAGAGAATGAACCCTTTGTGTTTGGCTTGCTTTCGATAAGTATTTGATCGACGTTAAGAGAAAGGCCACAGAATACATTCAGAGTAGATTTTCAATATGAGCTTCCCTAACAGCACAGCGACGGGAGGCAGGACAGGCTCAGCTTTTGTGGGGGCTGAAGTTTTTACAGTTTTGTTTGTTTGTTTGTTTTGAAGCTTATACAGTTTTTAGAGTCCTCTATAAGATAAAAATCTATAAAATCGTGAGAGAAGAAGTGCCTCTGGTCATTTTGATATCATCTGACAGAGAGGAAATATAACAGAAGGAAAGAGACAGTGGTCTTAACTGATGGCAGTGAACCTATCCTACTTTTGCAAAATTTACAGAATTTTACAAAAACGTCTGGCCGAATGAACCCATCATTGAGGTCTCTCACAGGAACCTGTGTGAGGGAGGGAAGCCAATCTGAAGTTCATGCTCTGGTGGCTTCGCAAGAGGCACTCCCTACAGCGGTCATGGGCCAAAACCAGTCGCAGGGGCAGGACACCTGCCACGCTTCCTGACGGAGCAATGGAATCATCTATGGAGTGGAGAGAGACAGCGCTTCCAGCATCAGAATTGAATCACAGTGGATATGTGATGTAGATGTAGTAGCTTATCTTCCCGGTCCCACGAGGGACATCTTATTACCATTCTGAATTTTTCCATGAGAAGGCTGAGATGAAGAGAGGTTGATTTGCCCAAGTGATAGGACCTTTGTCCCGCCACTAGCCTCCACCACTTCTCACAATAACTGCCTGTCGAAGTCAGCTGGATGCACAGACCTCCGTTGAACAGATCTGGTGACAAGGTCACCTGCCTCAAGGTCACCTACTTGTGTGTGGCTGGTTCTCTGAGCTTTCCCGCGCTGTGGTAAGGTACTCCTTGAAATACTTACAACTAGAGACAGACCTGACATGCCAGGACTCCGTTCCAACTATTAAAGATATCTAACATCACTGTTTTTCAGGTATAAAATCAGAAGGCTGTGCATATGGAGAAATGCTGGAGGAACAAAGTATGTTTGGCTTCCTGTATGACTCATATTTGTAATCGTTATGATGAAAAGCCCAAATTTTCTCCCCAAACAGCTTTTTATCCCCCTACTGATTTAAAAACACTTTTTATCAAGGTTATGGAATATAACAACAACATACCAAAACCAATTACCTTCCTTGATGCCAGTAATAAGCAGTAGAAAATATATGAGAAACTCAGCACTGCTAATAATAAATATATTTACCGAAGAATAAGTAGGACAAGAAATGTGCATGATTTGTGGAGACAATCACACTTCATTGAAAGACATTAGAGATAACCCAAGTTGGAGCACTTGGATGGGTCAGTCATTAAGCGTCTGCTTCTGCTCAGGTCATGATCCCAGGGTCCAGAGATAGAGCCCCACATCAGGCTCCCTGCTCAGCAGGGAAGCCTGCTTCTCTCTCTCCCACTCCCCTTGCTTGTGTTCCCTCTCTCTGTGTGTCTCTCTGTCAAATAAATAAATAAATAAATCCCAAGTAGAGGTAGACATAACTCATGATATTGGATGGAAGAGTCAATACTAGGAATAAGGTATATTTTCCCTAAATTAATCTAAAAATTCAATTCAATTCAATTCATGAAACCATGCCAGGCAGTTTCCATAGCGTCAGTAGGAGTGTGGGCTCCTGGGTCCCTGGTCAGTGGCAGAAATGTGATATCTGCATGAGCAGTGGAAGCCGAGGGTATAGGTGTGGGGGCTCCCAGCCCAGTGAGGACAGTGTCTTCTGGCCTCTAGCTAACTTCTTCTCCATTTTGTTCCACCAGCCCTCCCCACGCTTTTGTAACTAATTCCCTGTATTAAATTTTTCTTTGCCTGAAATAGCTCAGAGGGTTCCTGTTTTGCTGACTGGGCTCTTGCTAATACAGAAATACCTACATGAGTGATAGACTGAACGTGTTTAGGGTCTGACAAGACAGAAAGAACAGGGCTCTCCAGATGGGATTAGTGCCCTTCCGAGACACCAGAGCATTCTCGTTCTCCCGGCAGAGATACACGGAGGAGGTCATGTGAACACACAGCAAGACCCTGGCTGCCCACAAGCCAAAAGAAGAGGTCTCAGGATAAAGTCTACCTTGCAGGCATCCTGATCCTGGACTTCAAGCTTCTAGAACGTGAGAACTAAGTTTAATGTGGTAGAAGCCGCCCAGACTATGGTATCTTGTAATGGCCGCCTGAGCAAACCAAGAGTAAAAAGAAAAGTCAAGACAGTATCAAAGATTAACCAAGAGGAAAAACCTATATATCCATAGAAAAACAGGCTGAGGATAAAGGAAAAAAAGAAAAAGCAACACAGTAAGAGGTGAGAAGAAGGATAAAGAAATAGCTCCCTCTCATATCCTCATTGTTTTGTTTTCTTTCACAAAGGGAGAGAGGTTTAGGAGGTTACGTTTTATTTGCCAAGTGAAGAACTGAGGACTTACCCAGGGAATGGAATTAATATAAAAAGCCAAAATAATTCAAATCAAATCCCTTTTTCCCTCTTACTAATTTTTTTTTGTTTTTTATTTTTAAAAAGATTTTATTTATTTATTTGAGAGAGCGACAAAGAGCGGAAAGGGAGCACAAAGGGTGGGGAGAGGCAGAGATAGAGGGAGAGGGAGAACCAGGACCCAAGCTCCCCACTGAGCAGGGAGCCCGATGGTGGGAGGGGGCTCAATCCCAGGACCCCCATGATCATGACCTGAGTCAAACGCCTAACCGACTGAGCCACCCAGGCGCCCAGTAATGCTTTCTAAACAATAGCATCTATGTAGTTGTTTTAATCCTTTTATTTATTTTTTTAAGGAAATATCAAGTTTAATTTAAGGGGAAAAAAACCCCAGAAATTGTCTGAGGAAACAACAAAACAAATTAATTCCCTGAAAAAAAAAGTTCTACATCTTGGTGATCATATTTATTGAAAGGGTTGCAAAAAAAAATTAAAGCACCCGTTAGCTTAAGAATTTTTGAGCTATCTGCAAATCAACTCATTTCAGGAGTGGAAGAATCCTTGGTTATTTCTTACTATCAACATTTATGCAGGTTTCTCTTTTGAATGTCTTCTACATTTAAAGAGGCAGTCATACAAAAACTCCTATATTCCAAACACGATAAATTCTTTGTTTTAGCTGTGAATGGAGGGGCAACTAGTACAACACCATCTCCCTGGACAAAAAGCATCAGAATATTCCATTTTGCTGATTTATAGATCTCTTTGTATGTTTCCTCCTCAATTTCTATGGTAGTCACAGTTTCTTCCACATCTCCCAATATCATATCTAAATGCTGATCATAAGCATGTAATCTGCCTCGAAGCTCTCTGTCATTTCTCATTTTCACATAAATTCGCTCATCTAGGCTGATGAGACCCAAGGGCTCTTCTACGGTGTTGGTTGGTTGTTGCTGCTCCACGTCGTCTGCCATGCTTCAAACCCTACGCCCTTTCCCCTTAATCCTCCTTCTACTTGCTTCTGCTGCTAACGTCACCAATTCTAATATATTAGACATAGGCATAGCCAACGGCTAATTTTCCAGAGCGTAGAAAAAATTAATGATGAAGCAATAGGAAAGAGAAATCCCAAACCTATGGCAGACTTGTCTGAAATGTGTTCCTCTAACAGGTATTATTTTTTCTGTTGAAATATTAAGGATATTAAACTGAACATACATGCAAAATATGGTGTTAGGTGAAGCTGGGGAAACAAAATTTAGTATTTAAAAAACACAAGAGTGAAATCTTCCTGCAGAAAAGATTTTTCAAGGCAAAAATACTTTTTTTTTTTTTTTTTTTTTTACATTGGTAACATCCAAATGGTACTTAAAGTCAATTTCCTGGATGATCAGTAAACAAAAATTTTGCAATGCACTATAATGCCACAGATTCTCTGTACTGTGCAGGAGACTTAGAGAATTTGGCAAATTTAGGAAAGATAAGAATGTCAAACTAGAAAACTTGCACCTGGCCCCAAGCAGACAGCTGTCCTTTAACTAGACCCGTCACAAAACACATCTGTCTGCTCATTCAAGGCCTCTTGCCTCAGGGTGCTGAGAAGCCAGACACCTTTTTCTGTAGCTATTGTTTTTATGCTTAAGTTAGGAAGACAACATTTTTTGACAGGGCATTTTTTAAAAAGATTTATTTAATTGAGAGAGAGAGAATCTCAAGCAGACTCCCCATTGAGTGTGGAACCCAAAGTGGGGCTCAATCCCACGACCCTGAGGTCATGACCTGAGCTGCAACAAAGAGTCAGAAGCTTAATGGACTGCACCACTCAGGTGCGCCCAGGGCATTTCTGAATAAAATCTGAATTTAGAGCTATGCTTCTCCTAAGAGGAGAAGGAATATCAGAAATAGAATCTTCTAGGGGCTTTGTCGAAACCTCCCATGCCCTCTCTTCCCAGTCCCCAGGGGGCAGGGGGAACCTGGTCCTGTGGGAGGGTGTGACATTCCCTCAGGCCCACATGGCTGGAGGCAGGGGGACGGTTGAGAATCAGTAACTTATAAGAACAGGGAGAAGTATTTTATTGCAGTGATAAAGCAGTGTAAAAAAAAAAAAATGAGAATTCTCATCTTGGTTTTATTTCTTTTACTTTTACAAAACAATTGTTTTAAGATTTTCTTACAAAAAAATTTTTAAAAGACATACAAATGACATTGGGGAGATGAGAATAATACTCCTCCTAATACAAAGTCATTAAAGTAAACAAGAGTTCAGGTACCAGACAGCACAAGGCACATTTATTCACCAAGACCAGAAGCCCCTGAGTCAATGACTTCTACTTTTTCCAACACAGTATTACTGGCTGCGGGAAATAATTTGCCTGAACTCTCTTTTTCTCTCTCCTGTTCGGCAGCCTCCTCCCAAGTCGTCGCCAGAGGCCTCCCCATGGTTTCTGGAAGCATTAGCGACAGCATGCCACTGACGAACGCCAAAATCCCAACAACCAGCTAGAAGGAATTAAAAGAACAATAGTAAGTGACATATCAAGAAAGAAATGTACCCTTCAGAGAGAACAGTAGTTTCTGAACCTTTTACAGAGGGCAATAGCATTAAACTGGAGGCAGCAGTTGTCATTTTTACTCCCCAGGGAAACTTTGGTTACTTATGCCGTCCGCAGAGTTGGTCCAGTCACTGGTTCGTTCATTCGACCACCATGGAGACCTACTCAGCAAATCCCAGTTAATGTCTACATTAGTGCCCTTGCAGGCACTGTGTCCTAGGAGCTGCACGGAGAAAAAAGTCCCTGTTCCATCTTCTCCGATCCTAGAGAAACCCAGCAATTGAACCCTGGGTTGGGACTTCATGGCCAGAGACTGTCTTAGTCAAAGTTGTCCCTGCCCCCCAAAACGGTACATGATCAATATTCAATAGATGACGCAGAATGAATGAATGAATGAATGAATCCACAAATGAATGTTTCAATGAACCCAAACCTACAGAATTTAGAGAGAACCAAACAAAGGCAAATGGAAACTAACTGCTACTTTGGGGGGTAGGGGTCCATGTGATTTCCTAAAAAAATTCAGTATTTCTTTATTTTCCAAATTTTCACACCCAAAAGGCAAGCTTTTAGATTAGTACCAAGGTGGTTTGCCTTTAAAAAAGCAAATCCCGGAAAACAACGTGGAGGTTCCTCAAAATGTTGAAAATAGAACTACCCTATGACCCAGCAATAGCACTACTGGGTATTTACCCTAAAGATACAAACGTAGTGATCCGAAGGGGCACGTGCACCCGAATGTTTATAGCAGCAATGTCCACAATAGCCAAACTATGGAAAGAACCTAGATGTCCCTCAACAGATGAATGGATCAAGAAGATGTGGTATATATACACAATGGAATACTATGCAGCCATCAAAAGATGTGAAATCTTGCCATTTGCGACAACGTGGATGGAACTAGAGCGTATCATGCTTAGCGAAATAAGTCAAGCGGAGAAAGACAACTATCATATGATCTCCCTGATATGAGGAAGTGGAGATGCAACATGGGGGCTTAAGGGGGTAGGAGAAGAATAAATGAAACAAGATGGGATTGGGAGGGAGACAAACCATAAGTGACTCTTCATCTCACAAAACAAACTGAGGGTTGCTGGGGGGAAGGGGGTTGGGAGAAGGGGGGTGGGGCTATGGACATTGGGGAGGGTATGTGCTTTGGTGAGTGCTGTGAAGTGTGTAAACCTGGCGATTCACAGACCTGTACCCCTGGGGATAAAAATATATGTTTTTAAAAAATAAATTTTAAAAAAATGCAAATCCCATTATACCCACTTTACCTCAATTTAAGAAAGAGTAAATCGCATTAAGATTTAAAGACTGCCTATCTATTCTCAGTTGATCCTTATGGAGATCCTGGGTGGATTCTAGAACTAAATCTCTACACAGTCTGTAAAAATGGGTCTCATCCTTACATAATTTAAATGCCTCCAGCCAAAATTACTGCCTGGGACGATCCCATAAAAATAAAAGTAGGCACGGATTTCCTGACAGGTCCGCGTCCTTGGAGGAGACACCGGCAGCGCACAGAGCCTCGGTGGCGTGAGGCAAGACCCCATCAATAACACGCAGGACCCGGGAAGGAGGATTTTTATTTTGTTTTTCAGAACGCTGATAACCTAATTCTTCGAAGTCCTTGAGCAAGCCTAGAAGCAATCACAGAATTTAACGTGACTTTCCGAAGGACGCTTTAAGGTATTTTCTGGTGCCTCCAGACATAGCAGGGAAACCCACTGGGTAAGTCTAAAAAGAGTCACTGGAAGATCCAAACCAGGACTGGATTTTTCTTTTGTGGCTTGGCCGTGAGAAGGATCGCCAGGCAGGACCCAAACCCCATAACCTGTCACCCCCTCCTCTTTCTCACGTAAGACCTGGTCTCCTGCCCCCCTCCCCCCGCGCGCCAGCTCCCTCAGCCCCCTAAGGCGTCCTCATCACAAGCCCCCATCACTTGTTCCTCATCTCTCCCTCCCGCTTCACCCTCTCCAGACCCCACTGCCCCCTACCTCGGATGGATGGGGGAGGGGGGACTGCTGGGGGTGGGGGAGGGTTCCTCCATCAACAGCCTCCCTCTTCTTTGCATGTTTTCAACCCTTTCCTTTCTCCCAGTTACTTTCCTTCAGTAAAAATAACCGTTCTCAAGCCTCTTATAATCTCTGTGCCCGCCCCGCCTGGGAACTTGCTCCTGCTACCCGTGTGGTCTTGGTTACTTAAATTTCCTGCTCCTCAGTTTCCTCATCTGTAAAATGGAAATAAGAGTAGTACCTGCCTCAAAGGAGGGTTGAATGAATTAAATTAAAGGACCCATCTAAGGCGCATTAAAACAGTGCCTGCCCCCAGTCAGCAGTCCATAAATGGGATCATGTCATTCAAAGAAGCCAGAGAGGCCCCCGGCCTTGGCCCCCACCACCCGAGCCCCTCAGTCTGCTCACCTCCCCTCACCTCTTCATAAACTGACTCCCACACCCGCTCCTCTGGCTGACCTGTGGGGGCTTCCAACCCATCACACACAATTCCAGTGCACTGTCCTTCCCCATGTCAACCTGGCCCTCCTACTCGGTTCCCTCCCGCCACCAAGAATGGCTCTGGCATCCCTCCACCCCCTACCTTCAGCACACCCAAGTGCTCACCATGTCCCGTGGATGTGACTTTTTCATCCCACTGTCTCTAAGTCACCCTTAGCACAAACGCAGTTCCCTTCCGACCTCCTTTGAGATCCCTGCCTGTATTTCTAGAGGCTCTCCTGACTTCCATAACCCACCCTGGTGTTAGCAATAAGCATGACCCCAAACCCAAACTCGTCATGTTCTATTTCCTCTGTAAGCCTCTGCCTTCCTGTTCCCCCCACCTAGAATTCCCTTCTCTCTTTCTCCTCTGGCTGACTTCTACTGGCCCTTCCGGACATAGATTGGAGGACCCCTCCTCCAGGAAGCCTCCCCTCTGGCCCTCGCCTGGGTTGGTAGCCCTCTCCTATAACCCATGACCCTGGCATTCCCCATGTTCAGCCCTCATCTCTGGGGCTCGGGAGGGTTTGTTCTTCTGCCTTCCCCAGGCACTGGACAGACAGACGTCTCTCAGGACCGAGGCTGTTTCTTTCATCTCTGCTCCGTAGCACCTGACAAGGAGGCTAGTTCAAATACAACATTCAACAAATCTTTGCCAAACTAACTGAAGAATACAAAACTGATAGAAATTAGTGTCCCCTTATTTCTTAGACTATTAGAAAACAACGGTCTATAATAAAAGCATCAGAACAGGTGATTTTCACGTGCTTCTTTTTGGAAGAGAAAACACAAACTCCTCTTCTAGATCAGCATTTCCATTCCTCCAAAGCAAAATATTGGCTCCCTAGGCACTTTGATACCCATAAAGAAGCTTAACGACATATTTTATAATTTATTTTCTTACTCATTAAAAACAACCAGCAAGGGCATCTGGGTGGCTCAGTGGGTTAAAGCCTCTGCCTTCAGCTCAGGTCATGATCCCAGGGGCCTGGGATTGAGCCTGACATGGGGCTCTCTGCTCAGCAGGGAGCCTGCTTCCCCCTGTCTCTCTCTCTCTGCCTGCCTCTCTGCCTACTTGTGATCTAATAAATAAATAAAATCTTAAAAAAAAAAAAAAAACAAAAAACCCAGCAACAGCTGTTGCATCCAGAAGAAGCATATTCAGACTATCTCTGCAAGGAACACAAGACCCTCCTGACAGAGGTTGTCTTGGGGAAAGAGGACTGGGCACTGAGGGTCAGGGGTCAGGAAGGAGGACTTGACTTCTTGGCATTCCCTTCTGCACTGCTTGTTTGACTTGTGTGAAAAGCAGGGTCTTTGGGTTTGAATCCAAGCTCTGTCACCCCGGTGACCTTGAGCTACCAATTACTTTCCAAACATCAGTCCCCTCATTTTTAAAATGCGGATAGCAACAAACAGTATCTGTAATCTATGAAGACCCAAAGGGGTCTTCTTGTTTTTGTTTTTGTTTTGCATAACAAGTGCTATTTAAGTACCTGGTAAACAAAATTTAAAGTCCCTTTTGACTCCATAGCCCCTGACTGACTATTATGGATGTTCTTTCTTTCTTTCTTTCTTTTGAATCTTTATTTGGTTTTAGTATTTTTAGAGCAGTTTGCTTTCATAGATGTATGTATCTTCTGTGTGTTTCAGCTTATTGGTTTCAAAAATGCCTTTTCTGCTTTTATCTCCTATTTATTTAATGAGGAGCACAGAGTGCTAGCACAAAGAAGATGCTTCTAGAAAAGTCCATGCCCTAAAAAGGATGGTGGGCTCTCCAAAACACTTCTCTATGCAGGACAGATAGCACGTATCATTTCTCAACCTCAGAGTCAGCCCCTGAGAGATGCTGGCATCCCAACACCACAATTAAGCAAACTTGACGAGTGCCCGTTACTGGGACATGAGAGATATCCAGGCTAAGCCAGTGATTCCCAAAGTGTAGGTGCACACCACCTCTGTGAGCAAGGTGATTTTGGGTGCACCACATACTTTGTTCAATGGTTCAATGGTAATGGTCCCGTTACTTTGTTTTGGAAAAACATACGACTAGCCTAACACCCAGGCTTTTGCTAGTGATATTGCTGAAGACAAAGCTAATTTTAAAAAGCCAGTCTATTTGATTTAAAATACCAGTTAAGGGATAACATGAGTGGCACACAGAGAGAGGGAAATGCTTTGCTGGATACAGTCCCGGGGATCCAAAGTGCCCTGTCCAGCCAGAGTCCAGCGGTCTAACCAGGGGGACAAAAACACACGCACAGACCATAAAGCTGGACTTTGGCTCCCTGTGGGCGCGGAAAGCAGCGCACGTGTAATGCTACGCAGACCAGAGGAAGGGAGACGTGGGGTCGTGGGATCCAGGTGTCTTCCTCAGAGAAGGGGGGTTTGCTCTGCTTCTTCAAGGATACGGGCAAGTTTAGCAAGGGGAGATGGGAGGGGGTCCCATCTGCAGGGGGTCCATCTGGAAAGGAATCAATACCCAGCAGAGCTCAGATTTTCTCCAACCCTGAAGGTGATGTGGCAGTCAGGAGTTGCTGTGGTGTGGCAGACTCTTCTGACGGGGCCGGGGGAAGCACAGGGGGAGGATCTGGGAGGCAGACGGCGGAGGCCATTGAACTGGAAGCAGGCAAGCTGGGGTGGTTTCGAGAAGGAGGGTGAAGGTTTGGTGTCATGGATGGGGACACGAGGGGGATAGAAGAACAGGACCATTGAAATGCTGACGCTCAAGCGTCCTGCTGGAGGCTGCTGCCTTCTCCCCCAAAGTGGGGGTCAGAGGAGAAGGGCATGAAGGCACGGACCTGTCCTGTCCGGGAAAACCTGACTCTGTTGTGAGACACCCTGGAGACCAGGCAAAGGATGGGTTTGCAGCGCAGAAGGGAAGTCTGAATGGCAAAGAGGTTTTCCACACAGGGACTGGGGAAGATAGCCCGGATGGCTCTCAGAGAATGAGTCCATTTAAGGCGAAACCAGAAAATGAATGAGGAGCACTGAAGATGAGAGGGGCCAGCCTAGAGGGAGCTGTGGCAAGTAAGTTCAAGAGAGGGCATCTGGAGGAAGGGGGAGAGCCAGAGACCCAGGGCCCTCCCCTAAGTTTCACAGCGCCCCAGGCCACCTCCAACCCCCACTCCCAAGCCCTCCCCGCCCCCCTAAGCTCTCACCCCACTTGTCTCCCATCTTCCTCCTGAGCAGAAGCCTCCCCCGTGAAGAACCTGTCCAGTTTCAGGTAAGCTGAAAACCAGACCCCTAAAGCTCTCCATCAGGCACCACAGGATCCTCCAAGCAGCAAGCAGCCTCCAGAATTCACCTTGACCTGGGCCAGGTGGGAACCCAAAGGCAAGGGCGGGATGGGCCCCAGGCCCCGGGAGGACGGAGAACAGAGCTCTCCCTACGCAGCTTCAGGAGATGGCTGGGGAGAGGTCCATCCACCGCAAACACAAATGCAATTATGGACTCATCAGAGGCAATCACGGAATATAAAACAGCAACCGCCACTCTCCTTCCCGACTCGTGAGCTATTAACAAGGTTTCTATAATCTCCAGAACTGCATTATAAACTGGCTTCCAAGAAGTAAAAATACAGAAGGCAATTAGCTCCCCTACCCCTCCCTCTGCTGGCCCAGCGAGGTTCTCTAAACTGATGCACACCTGCGGGAGGAAGGTCCAAGCGTTGGAGAGATAAACCCAGAACGGGGCCACAATGCTTCCCAAACGGCTCACCATGCTGCCGCTTCCCACTGCCAGAGACCTGCAAACAGAAGGAGCATTAGGACAGCAGCAGGAAGTGCAGATGGGTGCTCGGAGGGCGTACCTCCTGCAGCATGCCCCCCCCCCACGCCCCGCCACCACCACCTGCCCTGCCCTGCCACACTTCTAGCAGAGAACAAATATAATAAAACTTCAGCTCGGCCTAATATACTGGAAAATAATTTTACACTAAAGTTTCGAGAATCACTTGGGATTTAGATCCACATTCTGTGAAACAGTGGTATATACAGGCATTCAGCAGATAATTCAAGACCCTTCAAGACCAAAAAAAATATAATAATAAAAATAACCCATTCTTCCTTTGCTATGCAGATGAGGCCCTTATGTGTATTCATTCAATCTAACATTGAGAATAACATTGGTCTTCTAGAGCAGGAATTTGGTTGGGGCAGGGAACGGACAGGAATGAGGAAGAACGGATTTATATCTGTGGAATATTCTATTTTAATTGTTTAAAGTCAAGCAGTATCTTAATGTGCTCCTCTCTAAAAGCTATTTCAGGTAGACTTATAGAATGGGTAGTAAGAAGGAAAGAATGTGTTTTTAATGTGAGTAAGTATCTCTAATAAAGCCAAGAAGAAACGCCCCACACAGGAGAAGGCAAATCGGCCAAACAGCTTGATCCTGGACCTCGAGCCTCCAGATATGTGAGAAAATAGATTTCTGCTGTTTCAGGCACCCAACCTCTGGGGTTTTGTTAGGGAAGCCCTGAAAGTTAAGACAACGGACATCAGAACATCAAGAGACACACCCTGAGAAAATTAGCCTTGAATCATACAGAGAGTCGGTGTAAGTCAATTGTATTTGAGATTTAAAATGATTTTAGAATAATAGAGTGTGGTTTCACAACAATTTCTTTAGTATCCTTGTTAATGAGGTATAGACAAAGCCTCAGATTTAAAATTTGCATCCTCGTCTGACTTTCCCATGTCTCAGAGCTCCAGACGCTAAAGAAAGAAAGCATTTCTACTCAACGGTCAAATATAATGAAATGACATGTAAGCAAAGGACAACAAAAAAACAAAAGAAAAATAATTCTTACCTTACCACGGTCGGGTACAGCTCTGCTGTATAAAGATAAATAAGACCAAACGAGGCCCCTATGGCAAATTTTCCAGCCATAGTCACCACCACAGTATAAACAAAGTAACCCTGAAAAAACATGTATTAGCAAAATAGACCATCAGAGGTAACATTTTTAAAAGAAAAATGTGAAATCTTAAAAATTATTATTATTTATTATTACTATTATTTCTAATTACCCAATACTGTTCAGAACTATGAAAAGTTTCATTTCTCTGTTTGAATTTTTGTAATCTCTACTCATGGGCTCTGAAGGCTTTTCATCTTTCCAAAATTTAGAGAAAAGTTTAATTGTGCCTTCCCTCGGCCTTGGAGATGTCAAATGAACAAATGAGAAAAGCCGTTTGCAAAGACTGTTCGAGAGCAAGACGCGTCCAGACGGTACCTGTTCCGTAGTAATTGACCCACTCCTGGAGTTGAGCAGAGCAGAATGAATCAAAGAGCCATAAAAACAAACTGTGCCCTTTGCAACAGTAATCTTCTAGCTTATAAATTATCTTCAGAAAATAATCTGAGATGGATAACTGAATTATTAAAACAGATTCTTCTTTTTTTCTTTTCGTCGATGCGTTTCTCAACAGCGACCCTTCTCAACAGCGCCTCCAGCTCAGTTTCTGCGGTCCCTCTACTTCCAGCTGTGGCTCGCAAAGCCCTCCCCCGTTCCATCTTTGCTCTCCTCTCCTGTCTGCCAGCTGGATGTGGAGACCCAGGGGACCCCGGAGTTCGTGTGTTGAGGATGGCGGTGCCTCGGTCAACCTCAATCCATGAATGACCTGGTGAAGCCAAACACTCCCTCCCCTCCCAGCACCACAACCCACATCGGACTTTCTATGGGCAAGAATAAGTATCTGTTCTGCGAAGTCCCTGGAACTTGATGGAACTCGCCTCTAATGAAGCAACGAATGTCACCTTGTCATCCTGATCCCTGCGTGTTTGCTGGATGACTCTGTTGACAGTATCTATTGTAGACAGTGTTAACCGAATGAATTAATGTAACCTGGAAAACACTGATGGGTGCTGACACTGCCATTTGGGGAGAAACTTCATCAGAAGGAAGAAATTTGTGGTTAAATGTTAGTGCCCTGTTTCTAGAAATCCCCATCAGCTACTCTCCTGTTTTCCCTATTATCACAGGCATGTAACCATTATAGGACTCAGAGGTTTTGGGGTTCCCCTAAATCTTCACCAGCCAGCTCAAAGGCAGCTGCCATTAACTCAACTACTGTACCTGTAAACTACTTGAAAAGACAAAACCAAAAAAAGGTGTAAATGAGGTTCCCTCAAATTGGCAACAACCCCCTGGTCCTGAGTAGTTTGACGGCATTCATGTTAGTTGTGTCAATCAGTGGGAAACTTCATTGTATAAAACATTTGATTCACCATCCTTCAGAATTAAGTGAAGTATTACTATAAAAAGTCACTGGTTAACTTAAAGAAAATTTCAAACAATATGCAAAACTTAAAAAGCCTTGCTCTAAATGGTGAGATACTATTGTAATCCTAGAGAAAATTATAGAAAGTATTTTTTAGAAGATTTTATTTATTCATTTGAGAGAGAGACAGAGAGAGCACAAGCAGGGGGAGAGGCAGAGGGAGAGGAAGAAGCAGACTCCCTACTGAGCAGGGAGCCGAAATTGGGGCTTGAGTCCAGGACCCTGGGATCATGACCTGAGCAGAAGGCAGACAACTG
Organism: Mustela lutreola; assembly: GCF_030435805.1. Classification (NCBI taxonomy): domain Eukaryota; kingdom Metazoa; phylum Chordata; class Mammalia; order Carnivora; family Mustelidae; genus Mustela; species Mustela lutreola. The sequence continues at coordinate 21,783,406 of NC_081295.1, read as the reverse complement.
AGCCACCCAGGTGCCCCATAGAAGGTATTTTAAAGTACTGTTAGAATAACCATATTTTCCAAATCAAGAATGAAAACACAAGTTCTGATAACATTTTGCAGGGGGAAGAGGAGGAGCACTTCTGGATGCAAGAATTATTCTGGGGGTGGCAGGTAGTGCCCGGACGGCTCAGTCTTCCCAGCGTCCTGGGATCGAGCCCCGCATCGGGCTCCCTTCTGGGCAGGAAACCTGCTTCTCCCTCTCCTTCTCCCCCTGCTCGTGTTCCCTCTCTCGCTGTGTGTCTCTCCCTCAAATAAATAAATAAAAAAAATCTTTTTAAAAAGAGAGTTCTTCTAGGGGATGGTGTTCGCCCGACCATAGAAATGGGAAAGTGGTCTCCGTAGTTTCTGGCAGTGTTTCTCAGTAGGAAACTACATTTTTGAGAACGAGCTCCTTGAGGGATTTAGGCACACTTGAAAGTGAACACCACTAGGTGCCTGCAATGAAAAGCAAGACTGTTTAAATGGAAACAGTCCTGAATATAAAACTCATTATATCCTTCAGATGTCTCTATTGGCTTCCTCCCTCCTCTGGGTTCTAATCAGCTGCTACCTTCTCTGAGAAGCACACCATCCTCGATCACCCTGGATAAAATAAACACATATGTCACACCCACAAACACACACACACACACACACACACACACACACACTCCACCCCTCATCCCCTTTTGGTTTTCTTCACACTTGTAGAAACTTGATTCACTGTGTGTCTTCAGCCCCTAGGACAACATAATAGATACACATTTGTTCAATGAATGAATGTTTACGACAACAATCATCACTGGAAGACGTGATCAACTTCCCTCATTCAGGACCACTGTGTTTACAAAAAACAATACTGGTCATCCATGGGAACTGGGATTATGGGCTTTTTTTTTGGAAACATTTTTTTCCAAAAAAAAAATTTTTTTTAAGATGAACATGTATTACTTACATCACAGAGAAAGAATGGTTTTTTTTTTAATTTTTAAATATTATGTATCTTCTCTGTCCATGTGTCCGAATGGACCTTCGTCTTACTGCCATGGTATAACTAACTGTGCCTTCAATAAAACATAAAAATAACTCACCTTGGGGATCACCATAATCATACCACAGAACAGTGCTCCGGAGATCAGAGAGCAGACCAGAACGTTTCTTCTCCCTATCCTGTCCATCCCCCAGCCTATGAAGATGTAGGCAGGAATTTCCACTGCACCTGTCATCGAGTGAAAGGGCTCTCTATAAGCCATGACAACAACCACACCAAGGGGACCTCGTCTTCTAACCCACCACCCAAAAGGAATGATCAGCTCTCTTCCCATTACCAGGGTCCCCTAAGGGCTACCCAATGCCCGCCCTGCAAGCCCAATCCCTTTGAAACTCCCTGGCATGAAGAGGATGTGTCCTCGGAAGGGCACTAACACCCCCACAGTCCTCCTGGCACTTATCGCCTGTCCTGGGGATCTCGCCCCCCACTAGGCTGTAAGTTCCCCGGTACACAACATGGGACCCAGAGGCCAGGCGTATTGGATGACTACATGAGTAAATTCATAGACAACATTGATAATTTCTGATCTTTGGTTTTTCACACTTGGCAGAACGAGGGAAAATTCTAGATCACTAACTTCCAAGTTAGGAACTAAAGCAGAGAATTCACTGTCGGCTAGGTACACAAACCAAAGAGAACACACGAAGGATTTTTAAATCTGAAAGTAAACATCTAGACATCTAACATGAATCCCCGATGGCCTCTTTTTACTGCCCTACCTTGAAGGTGAAGGCTGGAGCTCTGAGTCCATAACTGACTGGAAAGCCCTTCTCTTGAAAAACCAAAGTTTGAACCTGAGATCCAGAGCCTAAAAGCTCTATGCCTACCAGCCAGAACGAAACAGGGCGCAAGCAGAACCCTTTGGCCAAACTAAGCAACCCCAGCGATCTCCTTTAGGAAAACTGCCATTGTCTACCAGGCCAGATCTTCCATGTAATTCAGTCTTGGGGTTCTCCCCTCCCTTTGCAGCTTGCCTAATCTCAGGATGGGCCCCGCCCCCACTGCTCAAGCGTGACAGGCCCTTGTTCACACAACTGCAGAACACTGCAAGCACATGGAGGGGCAGGTCAGCCTCTCTGTCTCCCACAGCTTCTGAACACACCTCGGGGGGTGTGGGGAGGGGGGTAGATACCTACACTTCAGGTGAACATTCTCAGTAGTACATCAGAAATTTACACAGCCGCCACTGCTCAAAAAAAAATAAAAAAATAAAAAAAGTGGCTCAGGCAAAGACAAAAAAGAACATTCTGAGCTGCCTTTGAGGCTCCCTTCCATCGACATGGAAATAGTCAGCTCTGAAGGAAATGCTCCCTTCCACAGACCTGCAGTGGCAAAGTCCATGCTTTTAGGCCAGATCAGGGTGTACATCTCTTACTCTACTCTCCTTTTTTTAAAATTATTTTTAAGAGTTTATCAGGCACTTTTCAAAGTCAAATAAGATAATGACCCACAAAAGAGCCACATGGGAGTAAGACCAGCTTCGGGTCCCCTCTTTACAACCGGGAGTAAATGCTTTGAGCCAGATGAGTAAGGGACAGCTCAGGGACCGGAAGCAAGGTCTTCAGCAGCCAAAGCTCCTTTCCTGCAGCCTCCCTCCCCCCACTGCCTCCCTCTGTGCCTCAGGCCAGGGTGCCCGGCCACCAACCAACTTCCCAGGGTCTAGAAAGCAGAGCTGCAACTGTGAAATGGCTGAAGGGACATTTAAAGTATCCTACAACTGGTTTTTCTTGAGTTGCTGCTTCAAGATACTGACACCACCTCTAGTTTTTGGTGTGACCGTGTCTGGAATAGACATGTACAAGCAATGAGGCCCAAGCCTCCTGGGATTCGGACAATCGGCCATTACTTTCTTCCATCTATAATGCAGAATCTCCCCATTCATCCGGACCCAGTTCTGCTCCTATCCCCACATGACCCCACGGGTATGTCTTGAAGCTGGACTGAAATCCCCACCAGCCCCAACCCATCTCCAGAGATAGAAACTCGTTCCAAAATGTCACAGCACAGAAATGCTGCCTGGAAGCACCTGCTGGCAAGAGAACTTCCGGGAAGGGTAAAAACATGAAAAATCCAAGATAGTAGAGAATAGAAAACCATGTATATTTATCTTAGAAACATTTTTATATTTATGAGATGTCCCAGTTTCTTGGGAATTTATATCTCCATTAAAACAAAGAAACTGTATCATAGAGAACTAAGATTCCAACTTCCCTAAGTTTCCCCAAGTCACACATACGCCCCCACCCCCTGCCCCACCAGTCCTCCTGCCCCTTGCTACTCTGCTCGAGAAATTCTGCATCATTTCTCGAGCTGACATATAGAATGGGTTTTGAAGCCAACACGGACTCTGTCTGCAAGCTTGTTGGTTTCCCCAAAAAGAGAAGACTTAAAATGACTCCCCTGGTAATTCCTGCTGAGCTATAATAAATAAAAACAGATGTTTTTATGTCATCAGAGTCCCTTAATGAGAAGGGATGCTGTCTTTGTGGAAAATTGTAAAAGCGAGATTTTTCTGAGGATAATAATAAATGCAGGCAGCCTTCATGAAAATGACCAGGAGTTAAGACTAGATGGACACGTATCGACTTCTAAAGTTTCTCTCATGTCTGGTGTGATTTTGGTTGACCCTCGGAGTCATGCCTCAAGACGTCATGATATCTGGGACCATTTTAACCTGCTACTGAAATAAAGAGGCATGAAAATGAAATTATAGTTGCGTGTATTTAAGTGACCTTACAGACTACAATTTCTAAATTAAGGACTTTTGAAGGTAGAAAGATACCAGAAGAGCTCCAAGATATATTAAATTTAAAAACGAAAGCCACTTGCAAAGAACAGTAGTTAGTGAATGATCTCTTCATCTGCACAAATGTATGAAATGCATAGAAAGAGGTCTAAAAGGGTACAAGCCAGATATTACAGACATCACCTCTCACAGAGAGTTCTGAGATGGGAATGGGCTTATGGGAAGGAAGCAAGCAAGGAGCAGAGGCAGAAGAGGAAGGAGGGACTCAATTCTTTGCTGGCATTGTTCTAAAAGAGAAATATAGGCGCGCCTGGGTGGCTCAGTGGGTTAAAGCCTCTGCCTTCGGCTCAGGTCATGGTCCCAGGGTCCTGGGATCGGGCATTGGGCTCTCTGCTCAGTGGGGAGCCTGCTTCCTCCTCTCTCTCTTTCTCTCTCTGCCTGCCTCTTCGCCTACTTGTGATCTCTCTCTCTCTCTCTGTCAAATAAATAAATAAAATCTTTAAAAGAGAAATATATACCTGTACTCCAGCATAATAACACTAAAAGAGACCATAATAAATAGTTGACAATATTGTTCCTAGTACAGAAAAGACAATAAAAACATACTAAAAACATGGTGGAAACATCAATTCATTGCCACACTTAAATATACTTTAACTACTTACCCATGAGGAAGAGGTTTAAATATTCATTGCCTCCTAAATTAACAGAATTCAAGGAGAAGAAGTAGAATCCCAAACACCCAGTGAACCAAATCAGCCAAACAATAAGCGTCCTTGTTCCAACATTCCAGTCAGAAAACAGATCTATCAGGCTGTGCTTCTTAACTTCAGAGGGTTCATTACCAACAGGACCATTTAGATCCAGTGACAAAAGTTCTGACAGTTTACAGGAGCTCGCCCTATTCCACTTGGCCATTGTATCAACTACTCTCTGTGCTTCTTCATATCTTCCCTGTGAGAGAAGCCAAAAAGGTGTCTCTGGGAGTATCCAACAGCACAGGACAAAGGGGACAGTCACTGTGGAGAGGATTATCTGATAGATCCACCAGGTCCTGACAAAGTAGGCTGTCAAAGCCACCACCATTGTTCCAATGGCAAAAAAGGAATGCATCTGGATGCATGCCCACGTCCGAGACTTCATGCCAATAAATTCCATCACATAGACAAACACCACCACGAGATAGCCACTTCCAGACTGAAAAACAAAGCAGGGAGGGTGGTCCAGATTTAAGGTCACATTTATTAACTGCTAAGGGGTCTGATCTCTCTGCATATCACACATGGGCAAGAAGGAAAATGACAAAAATTGTTTTCTGAGACCCTTCCCACATTTGTAAAATGGTGGTTAAGTCAATCCATCCTTCTTTAAATGATTCTTCCCACCCATCCCCCACCCTCACCCCCGCAAAAGACCAACTCGAGAAGCTACGTATGATAGAGATGACAGGATATGTATGATATATGTTAGACTCTGCCTTGGGTTTCATGTAAGGATTCCTCTGTAGCGTGCGTTTATTTCTCAGTTAATATAACTGTAAACATGCATACCAATTACTCTACATACAAGAGGTCCTTATTATTAAACCCTAAACTGTTAAATGGGAGCAAAAAATTTGACAACTAATGTGAAGAAAAAGATTTGGTTGAAACTTTAACAAGCAACAAAAGAGAAAATAAACTGGGCTTCATGAAAATTAGAATTCCGTGCGTCAAAGGAGGCTACCAACAGAGTGAAAAGACAACTTATGGAATGACATATCTACAAATCATGTATCTGGTAAGAAATTAATCACCAGCGTATATAGAAGACTCCTAAAACTCAACAACAAAACAAGCAATCCAATTCAAAATGAGCAAAGAAATTTGGATTATTCCAAAAAGATATATGAATGGCCAATAAGCACATGAAAAGTTGTTCAACATCACTAACCATTACGGAAATGTAAATCAAAACCACATTGAGATACCACCTCATAACCATTAGGAAGGCTATTAATTAAAAAAAAAAAACAAACAAACAGAAAATAACAAGTGTTGAATAAGGATATGGAGAAATTGGAACTCTTGTGCACTACTGGTGGGAATATAAAATAATACAGTCCTTATGGGAAACTGCATGGGGATTCCCCCCCAAAAAACTAAAAATAGAAGTACCATATGACCCAGCAGTCCCACTCTGGATATATACCCAAAATAATGGAAAGCTAGGTCTCAAAGAAATATTTGTATACCCATGTTTGTATCAGCATTATTACAATGGCTAAAATGTGGAAGCAACAAAAACATCCATGGACAGATGGACAGACAAGCAAAATGTGGTCTATCTAGATAATGGACTATTATTAAGCCTTAAAATCGAAGGAAATTCTGACACATGTTACAACAGGCTTTAAGGACATAATACTAAGCGAAATAAGCCAATCACAAAAAAAAATACAATACTGTATGATTCCACTTGTATGAGGTACACAGTGTAGCTGAAATCATAGAGGTAGAATGCAGAATGTGGTTGCTCAGGGCTGAGGCGAGGAGGAAATGAGAGTTAGTGTTTAATGGGCATAGGGTTCCGGTTTTGCAAGATGAAAAGTGTTCTGGAGATGGATAGTGATTATGGCTGCACAACAATATGAATGTGCTTAGTATCACTGAAATGTATACTTCAAGGTAGCTAAGATGGTAAATTTTACGTTATGTGTATTTCACCACAATTTTTAAAATTGGGGGAAATAATTTTATTTTGAAAACAAGCCTATCTTTAACAAAATTTAGACTATAATGGCAATAGGTGATCATTCTTAGAATAAACAAAGAATAAATCAAATGATGGATTTTTTTGTGTGCGGGGGGGCAGGGTGGATGATGAGGGGATTAGAATTTTTCCTTCCAGAGTATTTCACATTTGACTTCTATAACGCAAATCAGAAAGTTAATTTTTACAAAATTATTTAAGAGCCAAAGGCCTCTCTTAATCCTTTGATATTCAAATCATAATCTTTTGAAGGCTCATCATGTCATTATCCTTGTGGATGTTAATTTCTTCAAAAGTTAACTGGTCTAGCTCTGCCACATCCCAACAGGCCAAGGGATTTTGGTAGGATGATTTGGTTTTCCCCATTGCTCTCAAAGACATTTGTAATCAAACATCTTTTGTAAGACCTGCAATTTCTCCTTCCATCAGAGAGTCAGAAAGAGGCTAACCTACAAGCAATTTCCTGGGCCAGAGAGGCTGACACTAGCAGTAAGCAGGGATGTGCATGGTGGGGCCTCTCCTGCATGAATGCTTGGTTTAATATTTTTGTGACAACAGCTTCCATTTCTTCATACAACCTTGTAATTGCAAGACTCAGATAGCGAACCCTGATCATGAGGACTCCCACATCCAAAAATCTAGTTGTTTGGTAACTGCTGCTGTTACAGTACACAAAGATGGTGATTACTGTCAAATACTATAAATTTCCCCCAGTAAGTCAAGAGGTAACATCAGTGCCCAGCAGGGTTTTTTTTCCATATTAATTCTGAGTCCACTCCCACTTCTTATTGGTTACTTCTGTCACTGGCTTCAGACAATCCATACATCTATGTAATCCCAAGACACTCTTTGGATCCATTCACACCCGTCACCTCCACTGATAACACTCTGCTCTTCCCATCTCCCTGGACACCACCCTCCTCCCCCAACAGAGCAGGCAGAGTAGCCACTTTGCCCCACCTGAGCCCATTCAGGACATTCCCATTGCCTCTAGGAAATGACACAAACTCTTGATCATCCTCTGAGGCCCTGGCTAAGCATCCCCGACACCTTCAGCCTCATCGAGGTATTTTATCTCCTCTCTATTCTCCAGACATCTGGACCTTCAATTCCTTCTCATCTTAGGGCCTTCTTACTGGCTGCCTCTGCCTGGAACATTCTCTTACCCATCCCTCAGAACTAAAAAGCCCATGACTCTCCAGACTCTCCACCTTCCCAGCTTAAGACCCCCCACTGTCATGCCTCCATTGTCAACATTATATCTTCCAGGATGGCCCATGAGTGTCTCACCTTCCTACTACTCTCTAGGGTCTTTGAAACAGTCCGGTCCAGTTTACTGGGCGGGCAGATTCTAATAAATGTGTTGACTAAAGGAGTCTGTCTGCATCTTCCCTACTCAGAATTCAACCCAACTACATTTCTCATGAAAATCAAAGACAGAAACTTAAGGCTACATTTACAAATGCATTCAACGAGTGGCTGTTTCATTTTCTCGGTTCCAGAAATAAACACATGGTTTTTGTAAGACTGAAACAGCTATTTTCAGAGTGCATCCTCTTAAGCCTTCCAAAAGAGGACCTTCACAATCTCTCCATACCTGTGCTTCCACTGAGCCATCATTCCCACCAAAGTTCTCATCAAATCTCACTCTGCAAGCCCAGAGCCATCTCTTTTCATTCTGTCCTTAATGGACACAGACTGCAGGTTGTTAACTTTTGTGTTAAAAACTCTTTATATTCCTAAATATATATAAGTACTTTTTAAAGGGGGCTATGCGGGGCACCTGAGTGGCTCAGTGGGTTAAAGCCTCTGCCTTTGGTTCAGCTCATAATCCCAGGGTCCTGGGATCGAGCCCCACATTGGGCTCTTGCTCTGCAGGGAGCCTGCTTCCTCCTCTCTCTCTCTCTGCCTGCCTCTCTGCTTACTTGTGATCTCTGTCTGTCAAATAAATAAATAAAATCTTTTTTAAAAATAAAAGGGGCTATGCCTCCAATTCTCCTAAATTTTTTTTCTTTTTATGCATCATCCCCATCCTTGGGCATGCATGTGGCTTCCTAGGAACCCTGTCCAGCCATTAGGGAAGACTCCAAAACTGAATGCACCCGCCTGCTTTGTGAGGGCCAGGACCTCTCCTGAGATCGCAGTCCTTGGCCTCTCCCCGGAATCTTGGCTCATACGCCCCGGTGAGAGGGGATGCTTGCCTGTCCCTGGGTTTAGCAAGATCACAAGCTCCTCCCACAGTAGAAACTTCACTCCACTTTCCTTGACCGGTGACCTCCCACAGGACTCACTGCTTCTGTCATTTGGCCATTTGAACCCTGTCTGGATGCCTCACCAAGTGTGGGGATGCTTTGTCACTGGCTGATCCACTTCTGGTAACAGTCCCCCCCAGAAGGACGGCATATGCTGTGTCAGGCGCCCTACCATGCATTTAACTTTAATCTCACTGACTCCTGAAAACAACTCAGTGAAGCAGGTAGTATTTTCTACAGTTTACAGCTTGTAAACTAAGGCCCAAAGAGTGTTTGTCCAAGGCCACACAGTGAAAAAGCCAAAATATTTGTTTGCCCAAGGCCACACAGTGAAAAAGCCAAAATTTGACCAAGTTGATGTGCAAACTCATGCCTGTTTCCATATATTTCCCTGTTCCTTGTAACAGAAGAGCCTGAGGCCTTCTAGTGTTCATTCCTACCACACAGTATACAAAAGACTTTCTTAACAGTACACCTTAAGCATCTCTTTGGCTCCTGCATTCGGGGCCTGACTCGACCAATAGAATCGCTCAGAAATGAAATAATGCCTCAGTGATTGTGGAATGTGGATCATGTGCCAGGCGTGCAGTCAGACAAGAAGTCTGCCTAGTAAGCAACCACTTTTCATGTTAATGAATTTAGCTGTAAACACAGGGCGTTACTATTGCACAGAAAAAGGTCCTACTGGAGTGAACTAAGACAAGTCCTTACTCTCTCTCTCTCACCACATTCTAACTGACCCAAACTGACACAGGCTCGAGATGAAAATACAGCAGAAGAATTAATGAGATGTTTTTTGTTTGTTTGCTTGTTTGTTTTAAAAAGCACACACACAACTCACCATAGCAAGAAGAAAGCGTGTGATCATGAAACTGTAAAAATCAGATGAGAACGCCACGGCGACACCAAAGAAAAATATTCCAGTGCTTGTGATCCACAAGACAAACCGCCTTCCTATCCTGAAAAATAAGAATCGCACAGCAGGAAAACCAAGGTATGGGTTAGTAACAGTTCAAGCATCCTCTCCAATCCACGAAAGGTGAGTACTACCTATGTATTTAATAGCTTCTGTACTGGGGCGCCTGGGGTGCTCAGTTGTTAAGCGTCTGCCTTCGGCTCAGGCCATGAACCCAGGGACTTAGGATGAGCCCACTGGGCTCCCTGCACAATGGGAAGCCTGCTTCTCCCTCTCCCTCTCCTGATGCTTGTGTTCCCTCTCATGCTGTCTCTCTCTCTGTCAAATAAATCTTTAAAACAAAACAAAAACAGAGGTCTTGCTACATTCTGCTCCTGGAACAAGGTGCTTAGTTGCCGCATATTTTCTTAACGGGGAGGGGGCATTTCTTTGTCTAAAAAGCAAACAAACAAATTGCATTCCTGACGGATTTTTAAAAATTGTGATATAATTCGCAGACCATGAAATTCAACCTTTTTTTTTTTTTTTTTTTTTTTAAGAAGGCTACACTACAGTGGCTTGTAGTATATTTACAAAGTTGCACCACGAATTAATTCCAGGACGTTTTCATCACTGCAAAAAGATACTGTGCACCCAGGAGCCATCATTCTGCCTTTTCTGCTCCCTCCGGTTCCTGGCAACCACAGTTCCGTCTCTAGAGATTTGCCTGTTCTGGAGATTTTATACGAACAGAGTCACAGAACATATGACCTGCTGCATCTGGCTTCTATCACTTAGCATTGCGTCTTCAAGTCTCGTCTTAGAGCATCTGTGGCTGTGGCGTGTATGCTGTCTGTACCTGGGTGCTGAAAGTGTACAGCAGCACTTCCTTCCTTTTTGGATCTAAATAACACTCCGACATACGGCTATTCCACATTTGTTTGCGTAGTCATCACTTGATGTAAATTTGGATTGTTTCTACTTTTTGGCTCTTGAAAATAATGCTGCCATGAACACCTTGTAAGCAAAATTTTGTGTGAATTTATGTTTTCAGTTCTCTTGGGTGTATACCTAGGAGTGGAATGGCTGGGTCATACGGTAACTCGATGTTTAACCATTTGGACGAACTGCCAAACTGTTTTCCCAAGTGGCTGCCCCATTTTTATAATCTTGCTCACAACGTATGTGGGGACCAATTTCTCTACATCCTTGGCAACACTTTTCTGTTGTTGCCTGTCTTTTTGAGGATGGGCATCCTAGTGAATGTGCAAGGGTATCTCATTGTGGTTTTGATTTACATTTCCTTAATGATTAATGATGGTGAACATTTTCTTATGTGTTATTGGCCATTTGTATACATTCCTTAAAGAAATATCTATCCAAATCCTTTTCCCATTTTTGAATTGGGTTCTTTGTCTTTTCATTGTTGATTTATAAGAGTTCTTTATATATTTAGGATACTGAACCCTTATTAGATATGTGGTTCTCAAAGATTTTCTCCCATTGAGTTATCCCTGAGAGATCATTTCAAGGCAAAAGAACATAGCTTTGAGATTCCAACCAAGACATCTGCCTGGTAAGGCAGAGGATATGGAAGCAAATTTTAAAAACCATCTTCTGCACACCATCAGCCTTCTATGCTCTCACACATACTAGCAGGGATGGTTGGCCCTACACACCCACATTCTCCAAACTCATCTGAGCCTTGAATGCCATTTCATATGTTTTACCCATCCCCCATCAACCCCATCTACCACCCACAATGTCTCTACCACCCCTCCCCTGCACAGAACAGAGACCATCAGAGAAAGCCCCACCACTTCCTGCTCTGTCCACTTGCCAACACATCCTATGTCTGGACTCCGTTCTCTCTTCCTCCCTCTGCTCTAGAGACACACACCCTTTCCTCTCCAAATACCAGTCTTTGTATTGGATCATGCCTCTTCCCCCCTCCCCTGAAAACTTCCTCTAACAAATACTTCATTTACCTCTCTCTTTCTCTCTCCTCTGACTCCTTCCTTTCAGTTTAAGTCTTTTCCAGCCAACGACAAGAACCTTCTCGGGACCCCGTCCCTCTTTCAGCCACATCGCATCCTGCCTTTCTTCCACTGATGGCTTCTCCCTAAGAAATTCCTGCTTCCTCAACTCCTACGTTTCCTTAGCCACTGACCGCCAGGTCACCACTGGCTTTCCTGAGATCGCTCTCCAGTCCCCACAGACCCCCAGGCTGCCTCCCTCAGTCTTCACATGCTTCTCTCTCGTGTCACTGACCCTCTTGCTCCTGAGGGCCCACTCCCTGTATCAGTTTGCAGAACTCCCCTTCCCACATTTGCCGTGAGGGCCCACCAGCCTCAATGCTGGCATTTCCTCAAGTCCCCTCCTGCACGCGCTCTGCCCTTTCTTGTCATCCACTGGCCTGGCTCGGATTCCTAAAGACACAAGATTAACTTCCTCCTGGCCTTCTGCTCCTACTGGTTCTTCTCCATTTGCATGTCCTGCACAGCTGCCACCTTTTATTATTGCTGGTGGTGCTGTTTCAATTCTCCCTTTTTTTCTCAATCTAGGGATCGGACATGCTCATTGGAAAACATACTCAAACATGTTTTCCTTTCGTCTAAAGTGGCTCTTTCCCTCATGTTTCCTGAATTGGTTGGTATTCTCCCCAAATCCTCTCCCTCCTGCATAGTGGTCACCAAATTATGTCAGTTTAAAAATGCCTCCTTGGGTCACTAGGGTGGCTCAGTCGATTTAAGCATCTGCCTTCAGCTTGGGTCAAGATACTGGGGTCCTGAGATAGAGTCCCACGTCGGGCTCCTTACTCAGTGGGGAGACTGCTCCTCCCTCTGTCTGCTGCTCCCCCTGATTGTGCTTTCTCTCTCTCACTCTTTCTCTTTCAAATAAATAAGTAAAATCTTTTAAAAAAAAATGCCTCCTCAATATGTGTCCATCTTACCCTCTCTGTCTCCCCTGCCTTCACCATTTCCTACCTCTTTCATTCCAAAGGCCTCCCAACTAGCCCTCCTAATGTCGAACGAGCGCACTCCCCAATCACACTTCCCAGAAATAAACACAAAGCTGGGTGTAGTTTGGCTTCACTACCTTTAGCCATCCTTTCCTTCTGCCAAATGGGCCTCCCCACAATTCCCTGAATGTGCTGGGCTATCTTGTGACATAAAATTGGGTTTCCTCCCCCTTAGAAAGCATTCCCAGTGAGTATCTAAAACCCAGGTCAAACGTGCAGGCTTTTCTGACCATCACCTGGGGTCTTGCAGTAGAAATGAAGAGACAACGTACTGTAGTAATCAGGTGTTCAGGCCTGGGTTCAAATCCCAGCTCCACTGCTTACCCTCCAAATAAACTTTCTGTGCCTCCTTTTCTACACCGGTACTTAAAATAGGGCCAGTACTGCCTACCTCCCAGACTTCTTTAAATAATTAAATGAGATAATACACAAGACATTTAAAATAGCACCTAGTGCATAGTAAATGGTGTGTAATGGAGTTGTTATTTTAAAAGCATTTGTCACATTTCATTGAAATTATCTACTTAAAAGTCTTTCTCCTCTATAATGATGGAATCAGATCTTATTTCCTTGCCTTTTTATTACATCATGCATACAAAAGAATGCCTACAAAAACGTATGTACAATTTGGAGAATAATAAAGACTCAAACATCTATGATTTCACAACCCAAAGTAAGAAAGGGACCATTGCCACCTTCCCAATAGCCTCTCACATCTCTCTTGGTGTTTCCAAACCCAACTCCTTGCCCCCTTTTTGGAGGGACCATTATCCTAATTTCAGCAACCATTAATTCCTTGTTTTCCATTCCATTTTACCATGTTTATAGACAGCCCAAAACAAGACAGGTTACTTTTGCTAGGTTTTGAACTTTCTATCATCAAACAGTACTGTACATATTATTTTATGTCTCGCTTCTTTCACTCAATACCATTTTTGGAGATTCCTCTCTGTTGTTTGAGTGATGTTTCATCCATTGCATGGCCGCACAACCCAGAGCAAGAAATACTGCCATACGTGTGTCTACAACATGGCTGAAGCATATCTGGGTTCCTTGCATGGCCAGGCTGGTAGCAACAATGCTGTAAGAGACTTCTGACGCACATACCCATGTGGACGTGTGCAGGGGCATCTCCAAGGCCCAACCCCTAGGACATGTGAGTTGTGCACATCTCCAAATTTTCTGTATAATGAGAAACGATTCTTCAAAGTTTTCCTGATTTGCAGTCTTAATTTGCATTCACACCAGCAGGGCGAGAGATCCTATTACCCATTATCCTCACCAACACTTGGCATTACAAGACTTTCTACTTTTGACAACTGGTCAAAAATAAACAGTATGTTATAGATCATTGACACCTTTTTCATCTTTCCATTAGCTGTCTGGGTTTTCTCTTTTATTAAGTGACTTCAAATCTTTTCCCCAGTTTTCTATTGGGTTTGTCTATCTTTTTCCTATTGATATAAAGTCCTCTAAGTATTCTGGATTCTAATCTTTTAGTTATATGTAAAGCAAATATTCTCTCTCTTTTTCTCTCTATCTTGTCTTAAATTCTAGTGAAGTCAAATTTATTCGTTTTTTCCTTCATGGTTAGCGCTTTTTGCATCTTAAAAAAAATCTTCCCTTCCTTTAATTAGATTCTGAAAATGTTCTCCCCTATTATCTTTCTAAAGTTATATAGTTTTTCCTTTCACATATGGAACTTTAACCCTGGATTTTAATCCTTCTGCTGTTTGTACTGTAAGGTGTGAGGAAGGGACACCAGTTCTATTTTTTTCTATATGGCTGTACAGTGTCCCAGCACCACTTATTATTCTTTTTCCTGCTGATGTGTGATGCCTCATTTGTTCCATAGTTATATCTATAATTGCACTACTCTGTTTGGGGTCCCCTAAGGAACTATCAACTGTTTGTCTAATGATATATCTATTTATCTCAATGATTTGATTCTTGATGTCTGTCATTTTCTCTATAAAGAGTTTATATACTTTTTGATTTACCAAAAAAAGATTTATCCAAAAAAGATTTATCCATATATATATTATATTTTTAAGTTTTTACAATGGCATTTTTTAAACTTTTTTTTTAATTGAAGCATAGTTGACATCTGTTACATTAGTTTCAAGTGTACAACATAGTGATTCAACAACTCTATATATTATGCTCTGCTCATCGCAAGGGTAGCTACCACCTGTCCCCACACAAGGCTATTACAATATCATTGATTATATTCCCTGTGCTGTACCTTTTGTCCCCATGACTTACTCATTCCATAACTGGAAGCCTGTATCTCCCACTCCTTCATTTCACCCACCGCCAGCACTGTCTCCCCTCTGGCAACCAACAGTTTGTTTTCTGTATTTATGGGTCTGGTCCTGCTTTTGGTTTATTTGTTTGTTCATCTGTTTTGTTTTTTAGATTCCACATATAAGTGAAGTCATAAGATATTTGACCTTCTGTGACTTATTTCACTTGGCACGATGCCCTCCAGGTCCATCCATGTTGCTGCAAATGGCTGGAATATTATTCACCCATGTAACATTATATATATTACACATATTATATTATAAGTTCTATTATTACATTTTATTATAATTAATATTACTTTTATTAATATTTATTATTTTATTTTATATTATTAGTTATATATTTATTGTATATTTATATTTATTATATAGTACATATTTATATTTATATAATAATTATATTATTATTAATGTTAGGTCATATTATGCATTCTGTGTTATTAGCATATTGATACATTTTATTTCAATTTATTAACATATAATATATTGATAAATAAAATATATTCTATTTTATACTATTTATATATCACAACTTTTTTATCCCTTCTTCTATTAATGGACACTTAAGTTGCCTCCATATCTTGACTATTATAAATAGTGCTACAGTAAACATAAGAATACATATATTTTTTCAAATTAGTGTTTCCTTCTTCTTTGGGTAAATAGTCCATCATAGAATTACTGGATCATATGATATTCCTATTTTCAATTTTTTGAGAAACTTCCATACTATTTTTCCACAGTGATTGCACCAATTTATATTCCCACTAATAGTGCACAAGGGTGCCTTTTCTCCACAACTTCACCAACACTTGTTATTTCTTGTTTTTTTTTTTTTAATTTATTTTAGCCATTCTGACAGGTGTAAGGTGGTATCTCATTGTGGTTCTGATTTGCATTTAGTGATGTTGAGCATCTTCTCATGTCTGTTGGCCATTTGCACATCTTCTGCCTATTTCTTTTTCTTCTGCCCATTTTTTAATCAGATTGTTTTTCTGATGTTGAGTTGTATAAGTTCTTTGTAGCTTTTGAATACTAACCCCTTATGTATATATCATTTGCACATATCTTTTCCCATTCCATAGGCTACCTTTTCATTCTGTTGATGGTTTCCTTTACTATACAAAAGCTTTTATTCTTGGGTAGCCCTGATAGTTTATTTTTGTTTTTTATTTCCCTCTCCTGAGGAGATATCGCTAGAAAAATGTTGCTAAGGCCAATGTCAAAGAGATTACTGCCTATGTTTTCTTCTATGCATTTCATGGTTTCTGGTCTCATATTCAGGTTTTTTAAGTCGTTTTGAACTTATTTTTGTGTATGATGTAAGAAGGTAGTCCAGTTCCATTTTTTTGCATGCAGCTGTTCAGTTTTCCCCACACTATTTATTGAAAAGAATGTCTTTTCCCCATCAATATTCTTGCCTCCTTTGTTATAGATTAATTGACTGTGTAAGTGTGACTTCATTTCTGGACTCTGCAATGGCATTTAAAAATTGTTCTATTTACTACTAGTAGATATAAACATAATTAATTTATATGTATTAACATATCGAGCAACCTCATTAAATGTTCATTAATTCTAACTTCATCTGCTGGATTTTCTTCATACACAATTATATGCTAAAAATAATGTCTTTTCTTCTTCTTTCTGATTAGGCATTTCTCTCTCCTTCTGTTTCTCCCTCTTTTTTCCTTCACTGTTTTTCTTTATAGTACTAGAATCTCCAGCACAAAACTAGGCAGAAGCAGTGTTTCATGTATCTTTGTAGGTTCCTGATTCCAAAGCAAAAGCTTTTGACATTTTACATTAAGATGTTCATGGTAGGTCTTTTTGTAGATACCTGTTATCAGGTTAAGGACATTCTTCTACTTTTAGTTTTGTCATGAATTAATTTTGAAATTTAACAAATTTTTTCCTGTATTTATTGAGTTGCAAATATGAGTTTTGTCCTCTACTCTGTTAATGTAGTAAATTCCATTGATTAGTTTCTAATACCAAGTATATTTTAGACCTTACCCCTCCACCATCATGAATTTTAATCTCTCATATTTTCCATCTGTCTCTCTGATGTTTATTATTAATAATTTTTTTCTGAGCTCTCATCCATTCTATTCATTCTTTCTTTACTTGTATATAACAGGTTGTCACAACTACCAGGAATTTGTCAGTCGCTTATTTTGGTCTGTATTTCTAGATGTTCGAGGTAGTTATTCTTCAATTTTGTAACATTTTAAAAATACAATTTCCGGGGGGTGCCTAGCTGGCTCCGTTGGTGGAGCATGTGATTCTTGATCTTGAGGTCATGAGTTCAAGTACCATGTTGGGCAAAGAGTTTACTTTAAATAAATAAGTAAATAAATAAGTAAATTTAGTTAATTTTTCTCATTTTGTTAAAATACAATGTCCAGATTGTTATCAATAATTTTAAGTTTGTCATCTATTCCTTTAAGAGCAGTGAACATAGTGGATTTTTGACCTACCCCTGACAATTCTAGTATTTGAAGTCCTTGTGCAGAAGGGCTGCTTTTGCTGCCTACTGCTTCTGCTGACTCTCACTCATGGTGCCTTCTGATCATGTGTTTTGGCTTTGACTGACCCCATTTCCACACCTTCCACACAACTACCAGGAAGGCAGTTACAGAACAGAAGATTCTTAATCACAGAAACATAACTTCAGCCACCAAATAATAACTACACTCCACTTCCCTAATTTCATTGTTCAAATAGCACCTCACAGGATGTGAGTGAGAGGTGGGGAGACCTGGGCACTCCTCCCTTTAGGCTTCCATAGACTCTGCCTCCATTGGCTTTCACTTCTAGTATGGCCCCAGCTACAACAAAGCCCTATACTTTTATTCTGGACACATCTGTTGGCCCCATTAGACTAGTTCACACCAAAAGCAGGGACTTTGACCTAAGCTGCTGCCTTCAGGTTCCCGGGACCCAGCACATGCCTGTAGAATTCACAACTACGGGACCAAATAAATTCATTTCTGTATATTAGGCCATGTATTTAAAGCGTAGTCCATGTCCATAGGGAGGAGCTTTGCTGTATTTAAATGTTATGTACCCATTTGTATGTGTGTTTTTTTAAAGAAAATATGGCTAGTGTATCAAATCCACAATTTCACAGATAGTACTGCTTAGAACCAGGCTATATCTATTAAAAAGCAGGTATATTTAAACATACACACA
Organism: Mustela lutreola; assembly: GCF_030435805.1. Taxonomy (NCBI): domain Eukaryota; kingdom Metazoa; phylum Chordata; class Mammalia; order Carnivora; family Mustelidae; genus Mustela; species Mustela lutreola. Next base: position 21,765,168 of record NC_081295.1, on the reverse strand, counting down.
CACACACACACACATACACACACACACACACATATATATATATATATTATATATATATTCAAGTAATAACAAGTATTTATTGAGTTGCTATATTTCCAGGTAATTTTTCTGCATTAATTTTACAATAACCCTTTGAAGTGAGTGCTATTATTTTCATCACCAGCTTACAAACTAGTTTCTGAAACACAGGTCATACAATTTTCCCAGGGCTCATGGCTAGTAAGGTACAACCAGGATCTGAACCCAGGTCAGCTATCATCAGAACACATGCTCTAACTACTAGGTTTTTTGTGTATCCCTAAATAACAGATCAGCAAAGAGGTAGGTATCTAGATAGGAGGTGTGAATATGACTAAAATTTTCAACATAATTTCCTGACCTCTAAGAAAACCAGATAGGAAAATAAGCCTTACACTGATGCAACAAACTTAAATACTTCATATTACCTGTCAGAAAAGTGGCCAAAAATCATCGCTCCCAGCAGGACTCCCACCATAAATACGGGCTGGACCATCCTTGCATACCATTCTCGGTTGCAGACCAGATCCCACTGAGTCACCACGGTGCTGTCCCACTTGCTCTTGTCATAGATGTAGCCATCCAAACAAGGAAAGCTACTCTTCTGGCCATTATAATCAGAGTTCAAAGCAGAATGGCCATCCCTCCGGAATCGGTGACAACTTGTCAGTTCCCAGACCTCACCATTCTGCAGCTGCACTATAATCTGATCTTTATGGCCTGTGAAAAACAGGATCCAGATGTCCTCCAATCTCCAAATAGAGACATTGCCGAAAAGAACCTGACTCACGTTGCCTGGAGGCCTGCAAGTATGGTAGGGGGACACTGTCAGGAACACAGATGCCAAGTAGTGGATACCACAAGAGATGTTCTGGAAGGCACATATAAAATAAAGGAATTTCTGAAATCTGTAAAGAGAAAAAAAGCAAGTTACTATATCTGGCCTACAGGTTCAAAAAGACTATAAGTAAATACGAAGGGTATTCATCATATTTAGCTTAATATATATACAGATGGATAAATACAGAAATAATTAGATGTTTCCATACATATATGTGTTATTTGTTATCATATATACATAACTCTGTTAGGTGAACCCACAAGTAATGACATTGAGACGGGGAACTAAAGGGACCCCCATGAAAAACTATTTTTCCTGTTTCTAGTCTTCCTAGGACCTACACCCCACCCTTTACACATGCCTTACAGAACAGATAATGCATGTCCTCCTTATAAAGGCCAAGGAGTTCATGATTTCTTTGGAGACTTCCAGTATAGTAGATAGCATCTAAGGAGTGACCACGTGGAGTCATAAAGAATGTTTTCCAAGACCACGAACTCATCAAGACCCCTGGCTGCAAGGCATAAGTGACTTATGGGGGACAACTAAACACTCATCTTTGTTCCCAGATACCTGAGAAGATGCTGCACCAGACCATTCCCAATAAAAACCCCAGACTCCAAGCAAAGATGAAACTCATTCTCCTTTCCTTTCCAACTTTCCCAGAGATTCTGTCTATATCTGATTTCTCTATGTCTTCAATAAACCTTGCTCTCATTTCCTCTTGGCTCACATTTGATTTCTAACCTGTGCAAAGCCAAGGACTCTCCTGGTTGATCCTGCAGGACATCCTCTGGGTTCTCAAACCTGGCCAATCCGCATCAACATCCCAATAGCAGCACACACACCCAGTGCCCAGAATTTGTTTTCTAAAAACCATTTCCTCATTAAAAGGAGCCAGGAAAAATGGCTGATTTGAGGACAGAACAGGAAAAATTAAAAGTATGGCTAAAGCATCTTACAGAATCAGAAAGTAAAGAGGCATGTAAAAATACAAAAGGTTGGGGGCATGTCACAGGGACACAGGAATCAATCTGAAAAAGCTCACAATTTGAGCAACGAAATAAATAGCACGGTATATCCCAAGGTGTAAAATAAATCTACAAGTCTATGATGCTTTGTTTAATTTTATGTGTCAGCAAGAATGGGCTAAGCCCAGATACCCGGTAAACATTATTTCTGGATGTGTCTGTGAGATTAACATTTGAATGGGTAGATGGAGTAAAGGAGATTACTCCCACTGGTGGGTGGGCATGCTGATCCCACTGAGGGCCTGACTACAGCAAAAGGTGGAGGAAGGGCAAATTCATTCTCTCTGCTGGGGCCGAGACATCCATCTTCTCCTATCCTTGAACATTGCAATTCCTGGTTCTCAGGGTTTTGGACTCAGACCCAAACAGGGAAAGTGAAGGACTCCATAAAAACCTGCCTTTTGCTCCTTTTCCTGCTTCTATTACTTTTTTTTTTTTTTTTAAGATTTTATTCATTTATTTGACAGAGGTAGAGAGATCACAAGTAGGCACAGAGGCAGGCGGGGGCAGGGGGATGCAGGCTCCCAGCTGAGCAGAAAGCCCAATGCGGGGCTTCATCCCAGGACCCTGATATACCTGAGCCAAAGGCAGAGGCCCAACCCATTGAGCCACCCAGGCGCCCCCTTGCTTCTATTCTTGCTAGGGCCTACTTTATACATGCCTCAGAAGGCAAACAGTAGGTCCTCCTTGTAAGGAACACAGAGTTAATGGTTTCTTTAGAATAGATAATATCCAAGGAAGAACCAGGTGAGAATGACCAACCGGATGAAGTTGTTACAGGCATATTTCAGATCACCAGTGCTAGACATCCATCTCAACGCCAAGGTCCCTCCCTCTAAGGAATAACACCTGGGCTTTCGTCTCCATACTAACTTGTTCCTGGATGCCTAAGAGGACATGTACACGAGACCACGAGACTCAGTAAAAACCCTCGAACCCTGACCAAAGACAAGATTTCCTCCTTTCCTTTCTGAGTCTCCCAGAAGTTCTGTCTATACTCTCTCTATACTTTCAATAAACTCTGCTTTATCCTCCCACTGGCTCAGATTTCTATCTTGTGCACAGTCAGGGACTCTCTTGGCTGGTCCTGCGGGACTCCTGGGTCCTCAGACCCAGCCTGGTAGCAACTAGACCACGACTTACATCATCAGCCCCCCGATTTTCAGGCCTTCAGTTGGACCTCACAAGTACAACACCGGCTATCCTGGATCCCAGCCTCCAGACAGCATATTGTGTGACTCCATAACTGTGTAAGCCAATTCCTATAATACATCTCTCATCTTTATCTCTCTATATATCCTATTTGTCCTGTTTCTCTAGGGGACCTTGATGAATACAGATTTTGGTACTAAACATAGTTCTAACAGAACAAAATTTAAAGAATGAACTTTCTGGGGACAACCTGGGTAGCTAAGTTGGTTAAGCAACTGCCTTTGGCTCAGGTCATGATCCTGGAGACCTGGGATTGAGTCCTGGATCAAGCTCCCTGCTCTGCAGGGAGTCTGCTTTTCCCTTTGCCTCTCCCCCTTCTCATGCCCCCCCCTCTTTTTTTCAACTAACTAACTAAATAAATACATAAATAAATATTTTATATGAAGTTTACTATCTTAGATGCCTCCTATGACTGGAGTCATGCCATAGTTATTCTTTTTGTGTCTGGCTTATTTTACTTAGCAAAATGTCCTCAAGGTTCATCCATATTTCTGTGTATTGCAGAATTTCCTTCTTTCTCTTAAGGCTGAATAGTATTCCACTGTAGGGTACACACCACATTTTCCTTACCCACTCATTTGTGGATACACACAGAGGTTGTTTCCACATCTTAGCCATTGTGACTAGGGCTGCCCATGGGATACCCATAACCATGGAAGGGCTAATATCTCTTTGAGATCCTGTTTTCAATTCTTTTAAACATATACCCAGAAGTGGGATTGCTGGATCATATGGTGGTTCTATTTTTTAATTTTTTGTGGAACCTCCATACTGTTTTCCTAGGCGGCTACACTCGTTTGCATTCCCACTGGCAGCACACAAGTGTTCCAACTTCTCCATATCCTCACCAACACGTGTTGTCCTTTGTTTGTTTGTTTGTTTTTTAATAATAGCCACCCTGACAGGTATAAGGTGATATCTCATTGTGCTTTTGATTTGCATTTCCCTGGTGATTAATGATAAAGGAAGCTTTTTCATACACCTACTGACTATTTGCATATTTTCCTTGGAGAAGTGTCTATTCAAGTCATAGGCCCATTTTTTTTAATCAGGTTATTAATTATTTGGTTAGAAGTTGTATCCATTCCTTATTTTTTGGAAATTTGCTCCCTATCAGATATATGGTTTGGAAATATTTTCTCCCATTTTGTAGGTGGCCTTTTTATTCTGTTGACTGGTTGCTTTGTTGTGAGAAAGCTTTTTGGTTTGATGTAGCCCCATTGGTTTATATTTGGTTTTTGTTGCCTGTGCTTTTGATGTCATACCTATGAAATCAGTGCCAACATCATTGTCAGGAAGCTTTCCCGTCTTCTACTAGGAGCTTTACTGCTTCAGGTCTCATGCTTAAGTCTTTAAACACGGCCTTCTCTCTCCCAGCTTGCACCAATGGCGCAACTCACAGGAGTTCCTAAAGTCAGAGGATGGAGTAAAAGACTTGGGCCTGATTTTACAGATGGTTCCACACCATATGCAGGCACTGCCCAAAATTGGACAGCTGAAGTACAATAGCCCCTCCCTGGTACAGGCCTGAAGAACAGTCATGAAGGAAAACCCTTCCAGTGAACAGAACTTCGAGCAATGCACCTAGTTACACTTTGCTTGGAAGGAGAAATAGCCAGACATGTGATCATATATCAACACGTAAGCTGTGGCGGATGGTTTAGCTGGATGGTCAGAACTTGGAGGGCACACGATCAAAAAATGGGCGTCAAATAAATTTGAAGAGGAGGTATGTGGGCAGATCTCTAGGAAGAGGGGAGAAATGTGAAGATATTGGTGTCCCATGTGAATGCTCACCAAAAGGATTATTAAAATCCTCCTCAAGCAGATAGCATGATCCATCCTGCTGGCCTCTTTCCCAAGCCATCCTGTCATTGTCCATTGGGCTCATGAACAAAGTGGTTATGGAGGCAGGGACACAGGTCATGCACAGGCTCTGCATCTCGGTGAGCTGATCTGGCTCAGACACCATGAGGACCACATGTGCCAGCAGCAGAGACCAACACTGAGCCCCAGTATGGCACCGCTGCTGGGGTGAGTGTCTGCTTACTGTGCGGAACCATGTGGGCAGCACTTCGTCCTGACTAGAACAGACACTGGTTATAGACTTGCCTTCCCTGCACAATGCTTTGGCCAAAACTACAATACTTACAGAATGCTCTATCCACCACTGGGGTATCTCACGTAGCATTGCTTATGATGAAGAAATTCACTTCACAGCAGAAGAAATACAGCAGCGGGCCCCTGCTGATACCACTTACTGATCTTACCACGTTCCCTACTACCCTGAAGCAGCTGATTTGAAAGAATGATGGACTAGCCTTTTGAAGACTCAATTACAAAGCCAGCTGGGTGGCCACAGCATGCAGGGCTAAGACGAGATTCTCTAGAAAGCTGTGTATGCTCTGAATCAAGCTCCGATATATGGTGCTATTTCTTGCACTCATGAGTCTAGGAATCAAGGGGTGGAAATGGGAGTTATACCACTCACTGTCACACCTAAGGACCCGTTAACAAAATTGTTGCTTCCTGTTCCCACATCCTTATGCTCTGCTAGCCAAAGATCTTAGCTCCAGAGTGATGAATGTTTCCATCAGGAGACACAACAATGATGCCACTGAACTGGAAACAAAGACTGCTGCCGTCAGAGCACATCGATGCTAAATGGCGCTGTTGACATATGTGATCTTCCTCTTCCCGTCTACTTTTCAGAGCTGCCCACCCACCTGGTCCTGGAGCTCCCCCTCCCTGGAAGGCACTTCCGACCATCCTTTGGCTCCCTTGTTCTCAAACTTTTTGTTCTCAGGAGGTCTTATATTCTTAGAAATCTTGAGGATCCCAAGGGCCTTATCTTTATGTGAGTTGCCAGTATGTATTAGAAATTAAAATGGAGGGGCGCCTGGGTGGCTCAGTGGGTTAAAGCCTCTGCCTTTGGCTCAGGTCATGATCTCAGGGTCCTGGGATCGAGCCCCACATGGTGCTCTCTGCTCAGCGGGGAGCCTGCTTCCCTTCCTCTCTGCCTGCCTCTCTGCCTACTTGTGATCTCTCTCTCTCTCTCTCTCTCTCTGTCAAATAAAAAAATTAATTAATTAAAAAAAAAAAAGAAATTAAAATGGAGAACACTTTAAATATTTATTCATCCGCTCAAACCTATTAATAAGCCCATTTCATGTTAACATTAAAGAACATACAGCTATAGTTTTCAAAACAAAATGAAACAAAATTAGTAAGAAGAATGGTGGCGTTTTGCATTTAAAATTTATAAAAATGGGGCACCTGGCTGGCTTAGTCAGTGGAGCGTGTGACTCTGGATCTTGGGGTTGTGAGTCTGAGCCCCACATTGGGTGTGGAAGTTGCTTAAAAATAAAATCTTCAACACCCCCCTACACACACACACTACTCAGATTAAAAGAAGACCCCTAGTTTCTCCAGTCAGTGGCTGCATTCCATCTGATACATTTTTACACTTCAGCTAGCCTCTGGAAGTCTATTGTATCTTCATGAAAAATGAGAGTAAAGATGGCAGCTAATGTCTCTGTGTTACCATGGCAGCGGTTTGGACCTTGCAGACCCCGAGATGGCACAGGGCACATTGTGAGAACTGCTGGCCTTGCCTATTCCCCCTGCGGTATTTTCGCTCCACTCTTCTCATCCCCCACGAACGAAACACCTGTCATTCATTTACTCATGTTCTCTCCCATTGCTTTCTTTCTCTTCTCTGGCCACGACAGACAGCTTAAGTGCACTCCTGTTCTTTATGTTGAGTTTTTAGAGAACACCAGGTGAACGTTTTCTATTTCTCTACCAAATCAATAACAATAAAAGGCCCATAATAGGTTGAAAGAAAGTCCCATAAAGGTAGAAACTGTAATGCAGCCACTTTCGAATCTCCTATAGCACCTTGCCTGGTGTGTAGTGTGGTGTCTGTAGAATGTCCCAGCATCCCTCAGGGTTCAAGTAAACAGCACTGAGGTTAATGTGTCCTCAATGCTTCTGGTAAAGAGAGGTGCTCAAGAGGCCAGTGTATAAAGAATTTTGAGAAAGTATTTTTTTAGCTGGGTTCTTCATCAGCATAAAAAAAAAAAAGAGTGTGTGTATGTGTGTGCAGAGATGTATAAAATGAACATATATGGATATATAATATTTATATACTAAATTAACACCTTGTGCATATTGAAATAAAAATTCACATATATATTTACTTGTATACACGTTCATATGTAAAATGGGTGTTTTCTGTGGTACTCCAAAAGATCATCTTGGCCCACCACGTGGTGAACACCCCACTCTGAAGGCTATCACAAGCTGGCAAGGCTAAGCAAAGTCGCAGAAGTGGTGATGTGAAGTCAGCAAGAAGGCAACCCCCCAAGTCCTCAGGGACGACTGCCAAGATGGTACGTGGCATCCTCACTTCTCATAGAACCCCACATAGATGATTAAAAAAAAAAAAAAAAAAAAAAAGTAAGATGGAATCAACTTAGTGGGTTGTAGCTATCAGGGCGCCACATGCCGGAGCTGGCCACAGTTTCAAAATTCAACTCTGGATCTGGCACTGGCCCCGGCAGCTAGTTCAGAAGAGAAAAACACAAAGCTAAAGGTAAGCCAGAATCAAGTGACTTTTTTCTAGTAGCAGAAAGGGAGGGAAAACACACAGATACTATTCTCGGGGTCTCTGGGGGATGGGCAACCAAGAGAAGAGCCTAGAGCCCCAAAGCTTGAGTCCTTGGGGCTAGAGGGGAGCCAACTCTGTTTTTCCAGAAAACATGCCCCTGCTCAAAGAAAGACTGAGAAATCTGCCTCACCGAGTCCACACAGAGGGACTGGATAGGAACAGCAGGCTGGAAAGACAAGCCTGACCTGTTGAGACTCAAAAGATCCCGAGAGGCTAAGACCATAGCTTGAAAGGGTCATGTGGGAGCCCCTCAGCCCTCCAGGTCACTAACCCCGAGGCTCAGGTTCCTAGATGTCACGTAGAGTCCTGGGGTCAAGGCTCTGCCCTTGGCCTGCACACACTGAGCTACCTATGAGCACCTGGCAATGCTGGTGGGTCACCGGCTCCCAGGCAACAGGCTGATGAATTCAGGAGGTATGATAACAGTGTATACTTTTCTGTGTATATGTAATATATCAACTTAAACATTTTATATCTACAAGCCCCAGAGAGCGGGAAAAGGAGTCACCAATGCCCTGCTGAGGCACGATTGGAATGGGTACCAAGTCACACCCAGTATGTCCATCTGGTGCCTACCAGATGGATTTCAGCCCTGAATGGCCACTCAATCCATGCTGACAAGGAGGGATCTTGTTGCCTCCTTGTTGGATTATTTATCCAAATGCCTAGTAAATATCTCAACCCAGAAATCCCATGCGGAACTCAGAACACTCTCAAATAGATCCCAGCCCCAAGCCTGCCCCAGCTGGAGCGTGTAACTGTTTCTGAGTTTCAGACACCATCATCTACACAAAGCAGAAATATGGGGCATGGGGTGGAAGGCCGAGAGGGCCTTCCCACTTCTCCTCCATAAGCAGGAGGTCCAGTCAATCCCACCTGTTAAAAACTGTCTAGTCCTGGGGCACCTGGGTGGCTCAGTGGGTTAAGCCTCTGCCTTAGGCTCAGGTCATGATCCCAGGGTCCTGGGATCAAGCCCCACATTAGGCTCTCTGCTCAGCAGGGAGCCTGCTTCCTCTTCTCTCTCTGTCTGCCTCTCTTCCTACTTCTGATCTCTCTCTGTGTCAAATAAATAAATAAAATCTTAAAAAAAAAAAAAAACAAAGAAAAAGCAAAAAACAAACTGTATAGTCCTCCCTGTTCACATCCCCCCACTCCCCCGCCTCAGTCTAGACCCTCCTTATCTCCCCTGGGCTCTTACCTAGGTCTTCTCTGGGCTCTGCCCAAACTCCCACCCTTCCAAGGCACCTTCCATTCTGCAAGGTGACCTTCCTAACACCTGAACTCCATAGCATGCCACACAAACACGTTCTTGGGGATGATTGTGAGCTTACCTCTCCCCTTCCTTCTCTCAGCCTCATACTTCCTGCCTCCCCAGCACAGCCCACTGCCTAACCCAGAAATAATAAACCACCTAGGAGTCTCTGAACAGTCCAAGCTAGTTCACATAACTACATATTCTACGTGCCAGAAAGATCCAGAGTATCCTTTCAATTCAAACTTCCCTTTCCCTGTTGCAAGAAGAACTTCTTAGGCATCTAGCATTGTGACATATCACTAGCACCCTTACAAAGACTGTTGTGCATCAGGTATTATCCATGGGCCCAACCTAAGGCCCCTGCAGGATAATACTAACAGATACAGCACACCACCATGTTCGCAGCTAGAGAGACACACTAATGGAAAAACAATCATACAGACACACACAATGGGCAGAAAACCCAGAAGCAAAGGAAAACAAAGATGACCAGAACCCCTAGAAAATGGACCTCTATAATTTGGGTGACAGGTGAAGAAATGACTGTCAGTCCTAGATTTATATTATTCTGTACAAAGAAGCCTAATGGGTGGCAGCCCAGTGTGGTTAAGAGTAGGCACTCCAGAGCCAGACTGCCAAGCTTTGAATCTTGTGTCTGTTACTTACAAACTCCTTAACCTTACTCATTAAACTTTCTCTCCCTCAGTTTCCTTATCTGAAAAATGGGTTGTTCTGGGACTGAAGACAGTTAATACGGGTACAGCATTATGGCACACTGTCAGTGCATAGAAGAGCTAACTATGATGTTCCTAAGGCAAAGTCAAAAGGGAAGAACCTAAACAGCTTCAGATACTGAAAAAAAAAAAAAAAAAACCTACCTATGTCCACAGATGTAAATCAGCTATAGGCTCCACATTCCCACGCTGATATTTCAAATACTTTCTCTCCTTAAATCGAGACATCCACGTTCTCCGTCTATCCCAACATAGATGCCTGTGTGTGAGTCCTCAGTTCCCTCTCACCCAGGCCAGAAGTCCAAATTTGTGCACCTTCAGTTATGGCTGCAGGACAAGACCTGGAATGGCTTTTTAATTCTTAAGTGCCCTGCTTTCCTCTCTTAAAGGTGATTAGGATTGTGCTTCCTCACCCTAGAAATGACTAATGAGAAATGAAAGATAATTAGGGTTCTCTACTTAACATTGTCACTAGGTTTCCTTAAAAGAAGGCTAATGACAAAACACAATGACTTCCCTTTCTATTTAAAAACAATAAGGAGTACAATTAAAGCAAATATCAGAGAAAACGGGGTGTCCTGTGCTCTGGTCACACTGTTTTTTGGGGGGTTTTTTTGTTGGTTTTTTTTTTTTCCTTCTTCCATAAGCTTGTTACCCTTACCTTGCTACATGCTGCTTTTACAAGCCAACTGCTCCCACCAGGATGAGGACCCAGGTAACAGTAACAGCCATGCCTTACTGAGAACGTCCTGAATGTTAAAACTTTGACGTACATGACTGTGGCCGGCTAAGAGTTGTCTCCCCCGATCCATTCTCCTCTTCTCCCACCATGCAGAGCTTCATCTGACCCATGTGGGTGAGGACAATGAGGGCAGATGCTTCAAGCACAGAGGGAGAGGCCCCATGCTGTGGATGACAGACCTGCCTCAGCCACTTGGGTCCCTGGATGATCCCACGGGACAGAACCTACCCTGAACAATTACTGGAGAGGGACAAACTTTCACCTGAGGGGTCTCTTTGGTAGCCAAACACCAACTGATATAATGACCCAAGTTAATCCCTAAAATACAGAGGGAGAGAATGGTATTAGTACCTCTTACCTCATAGGGCTACTACAAGGATGAATGAGAGGCTGCCCGTGGAACCCTTGAAATAAATATCTAGAGTGCTATTATTATCCTCATTCTACAGATGAGGACATAGTAAAACGCTCACAACCAGAGTTAGCATGTGGTAGAGCCAGGCCTGGAATTCAGACATCCAACCCCAGAGCTGAGCTTGTAACCCCCCTGCTGCTCTGCTTCAAGAAAGATAAAACAAGATAATGTATAAAGACCCTGTAGAGCCTTGGGGTGGTATCTGTTGTGCTCAGGAGAGCATCACAGTTGACAGCGTGGGCGGTGGAAGCTGATGGACATCCGGTGACATCCAACCCTACCCTCGGATTCCTAGATCCGAGAGGGAGGCACAAGGCCCAGCTTTCACCAGTGTAAAATGTGGGAAGCCACCAATCTCGGGGAGCTATAGTGAAGACTGCAGGTAACAGGTGCAAAGAGGTTCTGACACAGCAGAACAGGAGGAAGCGGAAGACAACTGGGGCCTCTTGCCCCTCCGCCCACCGCTCAACCACCTTTTTGGGGGCTGGACACAGAAGAATAACCAGCTTCTGTACAGCATCCAACTTGGAGAGCAGCACTGTGTCATCTCCTCACTACAAGCCCGGGAGGGAGGTGATTCCTGTTCTGGGGATAGGAAACTGAGGCACAGTATTCCCAGAATCATACTAGAAATAAGAGGCAGGCGAGGATTCGGACTCCGCTCCAATTTCCAATGGTCAAACTGTATGGCCCGGACCTGGCAGCCTCTCCTCCAGAAAACTTTCTGGGTCAGACAGAGGAGCGTTTCTCCATGAACGAGTGAATGAAATATTTTAATGTCTTAATTAATTTTACAAATGAAAGGAGGTTGTCAAGTGGCTCCATGTGGGTCCCAGTGTAGGGTGTCTGTGGGTCCCTGGCAGCACCAGCCTCAGTTTCCCAGTCATTAAGGATGCAAACACTTTTCTCTGCAAGGGCATCAGACGAAGCATTGTGTGCAACCACCCGACACAATGTACGTGGCACTTGTTAGGTTTCTATAAATGGCAACAAAATCTGACTAACGGTTGTTCCTGGGGCACTCCCTGCCAGGCACAGAGGGAGACCCTATAGGGCCAAGCTGGACAGCCGCTCGTCTGGGAAAGTGAAAGAGGAGCCGGTTTGGCGGACCAGAGAAACCGGCCGCCAGGGACAGGCAGACACTCCTCTACTAGGGTGACCGGGCGTCTCCGGCGGGGCCTGGGGACTCCGGCTCCCGCAGAGGACACGCGCCGGGTCCCACCTGTCGCAGCAGGCTGGCCGGCCCGGGCCCGCACTCACCACCCCCACGGCCAGCCCCGGGGCCCCTCTGCTCACTGTAGAGGAGGTCCCGGCGCCAGAGTCCGAGAGGACAAGGCCAGGTCAGAGTCAGCAGTCTGGACGCGGGTCTTCCGACTTCCTCACGAGAGCAGGGGGACAGGTTTTCGGATCGCTAGCGCCGCGCGAGAACCCCACCGCAACGGAAAGAAACAGACCCCACCGGCGCCTCCTCCACGTGGCTCCCGCTCCCCTCAGCCAGTCGTCCCTCCTCCTCCCCACCCCCAGCTCCCTACCTGCCAAAGTGCCCCACGCGGTCAAAAATCGGCTCCAAATTGTGGGACCGCATGGTGCCGCCGTGCACTGCGCTCCCAAGTTGGACACTCCGAGCTCGCCGAGCGCCCGGGACCGCAGGCACCGCGCCTCGCCCCGCCCCTCTCCGCCCCGCCCCAGCCAGCCGCGCCCCGGGGGGCCAGCCGGGCAGTCTGTGTCCCCCGCGCGCCACAGGGTGCGGGCAGAGCGCACGGGGCCGGGCTGGCTTCCTTGCTCCTCGGCGCCGGCTCTCCCCGCCGTGGCGGTCTAGTACCGGGAGCGCTGTGGTCCCAGGGGCACACCGTCGCACCCGCTTCCTCCCCGCCTCCCCGTCCGACCCTCCGCACACTCCCCATCCTACTGGTTGCCTCTCTTTCGAGGTCCACGCAGTGCCAAGGCAGAAAGACAGTCCAAGGCAGGAATGCGCAAGCCTGGGTTAGGTTGGGGGGCTGCAAAGACCTAACATCTTTGAAAAGAGGCGCCTTCCAAGCTTGGCTTTCAAACTTGAGGGCGGAAGGGTGTACTGCAGAACTTGGCTTTTCTTTGAACTTTCTGGACTACACTCTTGACCAGGACAAACACCGCTTTCTCTGAGAAGAGCGCCAGGACAGAGTTTGAGCGCCAGGACAGAGTCCCCAAGAGCAGAGCCTGAAGAATGGACTGTGATGACCCCGAGAAGTGACAGGATTTGGCAGACCATGTTCAAGCTTTTATGTTTCCCAAAGAGCAGAGGAACTCTCTGGGTAGAGACTCAAGCAGAATAGTAGCAATAAGAAACTTGTACTCAAACAGGATTTGAAAAATCCAGTTGGTTAAGTGACTGCCTTTGGCTCAGGTCATGATCTCCCAGGATCAAGTCCTGCATCAGGTTCCGGGCTCAGCTGGGAATCTGCTTCTCCTTCTGACCTTCCCCCTCTTGTATTCTCTCTCTTTCAAATAAATAAATGAATAGATCTTTAAAAAAAAAAAAAAAAAAAAAAAAAGGAGATCCAATTTTGGTTTTTTTCTATGCATATAAAAAATTGTCCCAGCCCCATTTATTGAATATGCTACCCTTTTTCTCTGCATTGCCACCTCAACATCTATAGTTTCTTTGTAGTGTGGGTTTGTTCTGGGCTCTCTGAATCTGTTCCATTGATCTATTTCCTTTTCCCTGTGCCCAAGTGTCTTTATTATTATAGTTTTATACAATCTGCTCCAATCAATCTTTTACTACTACTCCAAAAGAGCTCTAACCAAAGCACCATAATCTCCATGTTGCCAAATCCAATGGTCAATTCTCAGTCCTTATTTAATGCTCATTGTAAAGAAAAATTTTTAAAGGTATTTTTTAAAGGTATCATCATGACTCACATAAAAACATAAAATGAACAAGTCAGTAACTTTATTCATTAATTAGCAAGGGAACCAATAAGATATTATATTCTGTTCAAAGAAGAATTCAACAACCCTGCCATATAAACACAGTAAGAAATGCTAGTACGAATCTACAAATAGATGCAGAAATGGTCTATCCACCAGGCAACTGTATCTAACCAACTCCACCAATGCATCAATTACATTCCACTAAACACAATTCATTTCTATGGACAAGAATCATTTGCAATATTGTCATTTTCCTACAACTTACAGAGTCACAAAATAGTTCAAAAATAATGAAACATGAGGATAACCCCAAAGAGCATTCCACATTTGATCTTAGCCAAAAGGCCAAGAATGATCCAAAGAGCATTCAAAAAAAAAAAAAAAAATTTCCCATCTTAAAGTGTTTCACAATGTTCCCTGGTACCACAATATCAGTTTGTCTTTCTTAAAACATCTTTGGCACATGTACTTCCCCAGTCTCGTGATTTCCCTCTTATTTTCCTGCTTGCTATTATCTTAGTCACTTTGATCCTCCTCCTTTTCCCACTTTCTCTAAATGTTAGAGGGCCCCAGGGCTCTGAGCTCTTCTATTTTTACATTCTCTCTCCATAGCATAACGTAGTCCAAGAGTTGGCCAACTATAGTCCATGGGCCAAATCTGGTCTGCTACTGCTCTAGCAAATAAAGTTTTATTGGAACAGAGTCATGCTCATTCCTTCATATATTGTCTGTGGCTTGCCTTCATACCACAATGCCAGACTTGAATAGTTGTGGCAGACTGTATGGTCTACAAAGCCTCAAATATTTACTATCTGGCCCTTAACAGAAAAAGCCTGCCAACCCATGATCTACTCCTATGGCTTTCATAGATTAATGACTCCCAGATCCACATGTCCAAGCTGACCTCAGCGCAGAACTCCAGACCTCCAAATACCACCATCTTCTCCATACCTCGTCTGCAGGTCTAAAAGCCACCTCAAATTTACCATGGCCACCTTCATTCCCACTCATCTCGAGCATTTCCTATCTCAGTAAATGGCACTTCTTGCAGCAATTGCTTTGGGCCAAAACCCCTGGTATCTTCTTTCATTCCCCTCATGTTTTCACACTCCACACCCTTTTCCATTAGAAAATTCTGGTTGCTCTGCCTCGATGATAAAACCTGATTCTGAACACTTCTCTCTACCTCCACTGCTAACCTTCTTGTCCAAATCATCACCTCCAGCTGGATTATGCAACATCCTCCTAAGTGGTCTCCATGCTTCCCCCCTTGGCCCACAGAGCTCCTTATAACAATGCAGAGCAAGACACTCCCTTGCTTGGCAGCTTTCTGTCACTATTAGAATAAAACCCAAAGTCCTGGCATGGCCATGTCTGCTCATCGGATTCACTTCCCACCTTCTTCTCAACTACTCTGCTCCAGCCTCCTTGCTCATTCTAAACCACATCCCGGTCCCCACACTTTCACACTAACTGTCCCCTCTACTTGAAACTTTTTTTTTTCCACTTTGACTTTCTATTTATTTTTCACCTTAAAAATACACCCTCTTCCAAATAAAACATCCACAACAATAAAAACAAACCAATCATCCCCACCAACAATCTGGGTAGAACATTGTGGTATTTTAAGGTGTACAATTCACCTTATCACTGGAAGGCTAAACCCTTTGACCATCTTCATCCATTTCTCCCAACCCCACCCTCCCTGCTGGAAACCACCAATCTACTCTCTGTTTCGAAGAGTTCAGTTTCCTCTGCTTAACACTTAAGACTTCCCTGTCTCTGGGAGGTACAGAGCTCATTTTCTTACTTCAGTCACGTCACTGTTCAAATGTTGAGTCTTCTGGAATATTTCTCTGCTTCTCCTACAGCATCAGTCCTCATCACTCTCTAGCCCCTTACTATGCTACCCTGCTTTATTTTTCTTCAACCTGTGATGTGTGTGTGTATATATATATACATATATATACACATGTGTGTGTATATATATACATATATATACACATACACACACACCCATATATACATATATATATACACATATAAAATATTATATCACTGCTATAAAATATGAACTCCATGAGGGCAAGGACTTTGGCATATAGTAGGTGCTCAGTAAGTATGTGTTGAGTGAATGAAAGAACATAATCCAAACGAAGATTAATGAAACAAAATTTAAGCAATTTCCTAAGAGCACCAGTTTCTCTACACATGAATGGAAGAAGACAAAGGGCTTAGCTCAAACCCTACTGACAGCTTAGGCAAGTCTTGGGATTTCCTAAAGAGGGGCCCGCTAACAAAACACATATCCTCTTAGAAATCCAGCGAGATCATTTTAACACCTGTTAACATTTAACAGGTGTATTTCTTCAAGTAAGCCGAAAGGGGAAGGTAGAATAGGAAGCGGGGAGAGGCAGGGGCCCAAGAAAAAACAATGTTTGTGCATCCTTCTAAATCTAGATGCATTGGTTGTTGAATTGGGTGACTTGAAATCCCTGGCATGGAAATAAATATTCTGATGTCCTGTGGCCTCGTGGCTTCCAGGTCCCAACTCTCATCTCAACCTGGACTTTGTTCAAAGTTTCCTTGGAGCTATATCTAGGTCCCTAAGAGGTATCCACAAACTGGAGAGAGAAATCAATGAGCAAATGGTGATTAAGTTAACTGATGGGCAAAGAGTGACCCACAGTGTGCCCGGATGGCTCAGTCGGTTAGGCACCTGACTCTTGATTTTGGCTCCGGTCATGATCTTAAGCCCCGATCTCAGGCTTCTTGCTAGACGTGGAGCCTGTCTAAGATTCTCTCCCTCTCTCTCTTTTCCTCACTAACTCCCCTAAGCTTGTGTGGACATGTGCATGTATTCTTTCTCTTTTGCTCTCTCAAAAACAAAGGAGAAAAAAAAAAAAAAAAAAAAGACTGACCAAGAGTCTTACTTATAAAATGCTAAGTATGCATCCGATTATAAGATTAGTAATAAATGTATGAAAACAGATTTTCTGCCCAGGGCTAGGAAATCACCAACAGAGCAGGAAGGGGATTTGGTGTGGTGGGGGACAGGCAGTTGCCCACAGAGTTCCTGCCAGAGGAAGTTTGCAAGGCAATTCTCACAAGCTCTGTCCCACCTGTTCCTCCCCATGCTCTAGACAGACTGCCACATGCTATGGAACTGAAGTCCTTCCTCAGCAGAAGCCCAGCAGAGCAACCCCGAGAGGAAATTCCGAAGTAAAGCTTGCTTTGGCACCCTCTCATTTCCATGACCACACTTCCCTCCACCTTCAGGGACCCCACCGCCTCTGTCCCCAGGGACTCCACTGGGACTGGTCTCCAAGTGCCACTTCCACTCCCACTCCCACCTCATTCTGGGTCCCCCCACACGAAGCATCCCAGGGAGAAATTCCTCCTCTTCCTTTGTCAAAGTCCTACAGCCCAGGGAGCTCATTCACACCACTATACCTCTTCCCATGCCACTACTTTGGACTGGAAATCTGTCCCCACCTCACTGACTGGATAAATCCACTAATTCGTTTTTGTTTTTGTTTTTTAAGATTTTATGTATTTATTTGACACAGAGAGAGACAGCAAGAAAGGGAACACAAGCAGGGGGAGTGGGAGAGAAGCAGGCTTCCCACCGAGCAGAGAGCCCAAGGCAGGGCTCAATCTCAGGACCCTGGAATCGTGACCTGAGAGGAAGGCAGATGCTCAATGACTGAGCCACCCATGTGCCCCTAAATCCACTAATTCTTCAGGACCCAGCTCAGGTGCTGCTTCATGCCTTATTCTTGATGACAACCAAATGAAGTTCCAACACCTTTCTCCAGTTTAAAAAGGTGGAGTCAGAACCACCACTTCCTATCTATGTGATCTAGGGCAAATTATTTCCCCTAAGTTTTCTTTTAACTGCTCTAAGTATTCTCTTGAAGGTTATAATAGTGCCTACCTGGTCATGCATATTAAATGAGATCAGTGTCTCCCCAACTTTAGCATCTAGCCATTGGGGACCACCTTCATGATAATTCCAATATCTATACACATTCCTGAATGCATTTTTATTTTTATTTCTTTAAAGATTTTTTTACTAATTTATTCAACAGTTAGAGATCACAAGCAGGCAGAGAAAGAGGAGGAAGCAGGCTCCCCGCTCAGCAGAGAGCCCGATGCAGGGCTTGATCCCAGGACCCTGGGATCATGACCTGAGCCGAAGAGAAAAAGCAATCTGCTGAAGGTTGCCCACACTGGGGCTGCAGAGCCAGATTCCAACCCAGCTCTGTCTGACTCCAAAATTATTGCTCATAACCATGACACTGGCACTGCTTGTTACCAAAAAAAAAAGTGCAGAATTGTGCACAGTTACCCTTAAAATGACTGGTGTGGTAATCTGGTGACTTCAAACCACCAATTGCCCCAACCTCCTTAAGAACGCCTAACGTTAGTATGCCATTAGCCCTCAGAGACACCCATCCAGCAGGGTGTTCAAGTCAAAGACCTTAAAGCTCAAAGAAGGAAGTAACCGCTCCAGGGTGAGGTAACCTTGAAGGCTTCCAGAAGAATCTGATAGTTGACTAAAGATTTGAAGGGTAAGTGAATATTGCCAGGCAGAGGCAAGGGAGAAAACATGTTTGGGTGGAGAAAATAGCCTGAGTAAAAGCCCAGAAATAAAAATCCAGGCACGTGTGAGGCCACAGTGTGTGGCAGCGCAGCTGACAGGCTGAGAGCAGGTGTGTTTGGTGCTTTGCCTCGTGCCTGGCACACAGAAAATAATGGGTACATTTCGCCGAACAGCCTTGGAAGGCACTGTTAAGAGCTCACGCTCTGCAACTGACAACCTGGTTGTAAATTCCATCTTCATCACTTAAAAACCGGGAAGCCCCATCCAACTCACATGTTTCTGGGATCACTACCTGGTCAAAAGGGTTGAATTCAGTGGTGAGGTCAAATGAGCCGCAAGTGCTCTAGTCACCTTTTCAGTTGCAAAGAGCAGCAGGCCACATTCAAACCAACTAAAGTAAGAAAGGCGCTTTTTTTTTACTCACTGTAGGAGAAGTCCAGAGCTAGAGCTAGCAGCAGGTGCCATGGGATATGGAAGAACAATATCTCGGGTTTCCCTTTCTCTCATTTCCCATCTCTTCCCTGTGCTCTTCTCTGGTTCTTTGCATAGATCTAGATCCCAGATGAGAGAAATCCACTCCTTCCCACCTACAAGTCAATTTTTCAAAGCCAAGGTTGAAGGTGGGGGAAACCAGAGTGCTCTGCTCCACTGGCAGGCGGGCGGCACAGGGAATTCTCTGATTGGCCGGCCTGTGGCAGGGTAGGGAATCCTCTGATTGGCTGGCCTATGACAGGATAGGGAATCCTCTGATTGGCTGGCCTATGTCACATGTTCGATTCTCATTAGAAACAGCTAGACAGTCCCTCAGGAAAAAGGAGAACAGCTTCCTGGAAAGGGATTCCAGATGAATAACATTTAGAAACTTTTAACAGTGTGCTTAACCCGTGGTAAGTGCTTAATAAAAGCTAATGTTATGAAGACAGGCCAAGAAGGATAGGTAAATTAAGGCCACAGTGCTTAGAGCCTTGAATTCCAGGCAGCGATTATTGAGCTTTAGTTAATGGGCAGCGAGGAGCCAAGGAAGGCTTTGTCCCGTCTGGTGAACAAGGTTTGTTTGGTGAAAATTGGTCCAATAATGGGGTGTGACAGGAGGAGGAGGAAGATGGGGAAGATGGTGGTAGAAAAGTCCATTGGGAGGGTGATACGCTTGGAGTCCAGTGCTGAGGATGCAAATTAAAGAGGTTGTCAGTAGAAACAGAATGAAGGGGATTCCCATTCAAGTGGCGGAGAAGGCAGAACGACCGGCTCTGGCGACTGGCTGCCTGCAGAGGGCACGTACATAGAGGAGATGAGGAGTCCCGGCGCCTACAAGCCTGAGTGACTGAGGATGATGGCCTGGCCGTATGGGTTCCTCTCTTCCCTCTCTTTCCATCCTCCTCCTCCTTCCCTACTCTTTTGGGGAAGATGCAAGTCTCTCTCATCCTAGAAAGCCGAGGCTTTGGTGCATTTCACTGGCATACCCACTGAGGGCTCCAGTGGGAACAGCTTTGAAAGGTTTGTTTCTTAAACAAATGCAATATGCTGACAAAGATTCAAGTGAGTGAAATATTTTCCCTCTCACCATAAAAGATAAACAAACAAACGGGATTTGCAGGATGTGCAAAAGATTTGGAGTAACGGTTGTAGGTCTCTTTTAAGAGCATGAAATGAATAAAAGTTATGGCTAAGAACCTTGAGTGTTGTAATATATCTATGTTAGAAATATAGGTGTGCCTGGGTGGCTCAGCCGGTTAAGCATGCATGGGATTCTTCAGTTTGGCTCAGGTCAGGATCTCAAGGTGGTGAGATCCAGCCCCCCCCCCCAATGGTTGGCACTCAGGGTGCAGTGTGAGATTCTCTTATGGGCTCCCTCTGTCCCTCCCCCCTCTCTAAAATAAATAAATAAATCGATTAAAAAAAAGATATTTTAAAAAAGAAATGGTGAGCATAGCAGAAGATAGATTTCTCCAATTTCAGGAGAAAGTTGCAAGGGGTGTGTGTGTGTGTGTGTGTGTGCGTGTGTGTTGTTTCTGTGTTTGTATTTCCAAGTCTGTGAGTGAGCTGAAGAACAACGGACATGCTGGAAGCATCTACATGTTACAGTGATACTGACCAAAGTATTCGGAAAGTGAGGAGCAAGTCTGAGGAAGGAAAGAGAGAGATTTTCTTAGTCCTACATCTAAACTGTGTTCCTGGGATGCCTGGGTGGCTCAGATGGTTGGGCAGCTGCCTTCGGCTCAGGTCGTGATCTCAGCATCCTGGGATCGAGTCCCACATCAGGCTCCTTGCTCAGCGGGGGAGCCTGCTTCTCCCTCTGCCTCTGCCTGCCATTCTGTCTGCCTGTGCTCGCTCTCTCTCTCCCTCTCTCTCTCTGATAAATAAATAAAATCTTTAAAATAAATAAATAAATAAATAAATAAATAAATTGTGTTCTTTATGGGCCCGGAACACTAAGAGGAGGGTTGCAGGGTAAGGTGCACTGGAATCATCTGAAAGAACCTGTTACTTAAGCCACCCAGTCTATGGTATTTTTTTATGGCAGACCAATACTTGGGTATCTTTTCAGAAATTACTTATGCATAAACAAGCAAAAATAAATATATTGGTTTCCATCCCTTTTTCACACAGATGATTCTGCAACTTACCATACTGTATCTTGGAGAACAGTTCAAGTCGCTCTATTTTATTTTAAATAGGGGCATGATATTTTCCCACTGTAGTCCATTTATCCAAACTTCTGTTGTTGAACATGATGCTGCAATGAATACAGAGGTCCATATAGCTTTTCAAGTTAATGTTTTCCAGTTAGTAGAATTGCTGGATCATATGGTATTTCTATTTTTAATTTTTTGAGGAACCTCCATATTATTTTCCATAGTGGCTGCACCAATTTACATTCCCACCAACAGTGCACAAAGGTTCCCTTTTCTCCACATTGTACCAACACTTGTTGTTATTTTTTTGATACCAGCCATTCTAACAAGTATGAAGTGATATCTCATTACAGTTTTAATTTGCATTTCCCTGATGATAAGCAGTGTCGGACATCTTTTCATGTAGCTGTTTGCCTTAAGCTTTTCTTTCATTGGAACTTCCATATTTTGTTTAATTTATTTTTTTCAGTTACAGTGTAGTCTTCCATTGCATCTTCTGATTATTTTTCTCATTAGTAACCAATAATTTTATATTAAAAGGCTGCTTATTCTGTGTGTGTGTGTATTTTTTTCAACCAAGCCATACTGTTTGACTTCCATACTGTTTGACATCATTTTTCAGGTGATTCCCTTAAACTTTCAAAGGATAACATTACCTCGTTTCCAAGTAGTGGTTATGCTATACCTCTAATTCTTCTCTTTTATCTAATTGAATTAGCTAATACCTGCAGAATGATGTTAAATAACTGTAGTGTTACTAGACATCCTTGTCTCATTTCTGACTTTAATGGGAACATTAAACTCAATGCTGGCTTTAGAGATAGATCTAGTTAATTGTGTTAAGAAAGTATCCAACTATTGCTAAGGTTACTACATCTTACCAGGAATAGATACTGAATTTTATCAAATGCCTATCTAGTAACGATTGGACAGATAATACTAATTTTCTCCTATTATAATAATAGATCTCCTAATATTGAATAGCCCTTGCATTCCTGGAATTCCTAATTGTTAATGTTGGTATTTTTTTAATATGCTACTAAAGTTTTATTTTTAATGTTTATGTTGGATTGTTGGATTGATATTTGTAAGTGAGATTACTCTATGGTTTTCTTTTATAAACATCATTGCATATTATCAGTATTATGTTGGCTTCATATAAAATAATTTGGATGTTTGAGGAACCTGGGTGGCTCATTCAGTTAAGTGTCTGCCTTCATCTCAGGTCATGATCTCAGGGTCCTGGAATTGAGCCCTAAGCCCCACACGGTGCTTCTTCCCCTCCCTTTACCCACCCCCAACTCATGCTCACTCTGTCTCAAATAAATAAATAAAATCTAAAAATAATAACACTAATTTCGGTGATTTATTTCTCTTTCTATGCTCTGGAATGGTTTAAATAGCATTAGAATCATCTTTGTCTTTCATGGAATTCCTCTTTTTTTGAAACCCTGCTTTACTGACTTTTTCAGTGAACCATCTACTTGTCCTAACTGCCTTAGATAAGAATATTTTATTATTTCCAAACTTGATAAACATTATCCTTATAACCATAAGGACATTAAAATATCATGAAAATGAAGAAACAATCAGAGAAATGTACAAATGTCTATATGCAAAGTATTTTAATACAGTGTTGTTTATAATAAAAGCAAAAAAGAAAGTAACTTAAGGGCTAACTATTCACAGGGGACTGGTTAAATTATAATGTTTTCTATATAATAAAATACCATGCAGCTATTGAAAGTATTGTTTTGGTATGGGAAAATAAGTCTTTCAGTTTTAATACATTCCTGAATCATCTATAGCTTTTACACTAGGAAATTGTTACTTTTATAATGAATAATATATAATTTTAAAATAAAAATTAAATGATGGTATTGTTGCCTATTTATTCAGATGGAAAGATGTTCACAACAGATGACAGTGAATGTTTCAAAGCAATATGATCCCATTTTTTTAATGTGTGTTTCTTTAGTTGTAGAAAAGTTTGGAGGTAATTTTCTTTTCTTTTTTTTTTTTTTTAAGATTTCATTTATTTATTTGACAGAGAGAGAGAGACAGCGAGAGAGGGAACACAAGCAGGGGGAGTGGGAGAGGGAAAAGCAGGGGGCCAGACACCGGGTTTGATCCCAGAACTCTGGAATCATGACCTGAGCTGAAGGCAGATACTTAATGACTGAGCCACCCAGGTGCCCCTGGAAGTGATTTTCTTGAGCTAATTGAATTCGGATTTTTTTTATGTTTTTATTTTTTTAAAGATTTTATTTGTTAGAGGGCGAGCCTATGTGTGCAATTGGGGGGGTGTGCAGAGAGAGAGAGAGAGGGAGGCAGAGACTCTCCAGCAGACTCTACAATGAGTGGGGAGACCCACACGGGGCTTAATCTCACAGTCCCGAGATCATGACCTGAGATGAAACCAAGAGTCAGTCACTTAATGGACTGAGCCACCCAGGAACCCGTGTTTTATTCACATATCGTTTCCATTTTCCTAGGGTGATTATAAATTAGTTGGATGGATGGGCAAATAGATAAATAGATGGATGAAACGCAGTATTTCAGGATTGAACAAGAACCGTTACAGAATTAACCAGATGAAATGTCAGAATGCTGGCTGGCTCTAGCCTACCCAAATAAAACCCCCAGTACCAACCACTGGTGAAAGTAGTAAGTATTTTCTAGCCCCACCCCCACCCCCACCCCCGCTTTGGAAATTGAGTACCCACCATCTGCTGGGCTGCCTAGTGCAGCAGCTCTGAATTTCCAGGACTTGTGTTAATCAAGCCTTTAACATTTGTCTGAGAATATCTATATACTATATAGAGTACTATAGAATATACATATATATATCCTATAGTAGGATCTAGAATAACAGACTATAACAGCTGCTTGGACCTTGGAGATCATTCTGGAACAACCCATGCTTTTTACTAATAAAAACACTTTGCTGGGAGAGGCAACTTGGCAAACAGCAAAGTACAAACAAGGTGGGAACTCGTTTGTTTGAATTTGTTCCCATTAGACCACAAGAGGCCCCAAACTATGGTTACTTGTACCGAAGTGTCGCCCACACTGCCAAATGGAGAAGTTCTGGAAGAGCCGAAGATTCTATGAGAGTAAGATCTTCCCCTTTCCAGACCAATGACAACTACTTTGCTGATCACTGGGGGCACAATCAGAGAAGTTTAACACATAGTACCTGCCTTAAATAGCTTCATTACCAACAAAACTATTCATCAGACCCATACAGGCAGAATTCAAAGCTAAGAAAATTCAAAATAAGTTTGAAACCTAGTGGTCATGTCTCGTTTGTGTCACTAGATGTCCTTTCACCCTCATTTTTATAAAATATTTTCTTCTGGGAGCAACCTTCTCACCCTTCCTTTAGGAGGGATAGATAGAGGTTTTGTGAAATTTGAAGTTTATGCAATTTGGAGAAACCACTCCAGAGGATAAAAAAATTATTTAGAATGAGAAAAAAATTCAATGCATCTTGCATTACAAATTTCAAAAAGCTGACAAATACAAAAAAAACAAGATCTCAAAAACTAACCTAATATTTTTATTACTGAATGCTCTGACACTCTTTATAATCCTTTTATCCTCCATAACGTTGTGCGCTGGATCAAACCTTACCTGAACATAACCACATCTGGACTTTTCTGTTACATAAGCCAATATTTCTCTTTGTTGTCTAAGCTACTTGGAATTATTTGCAACACAGGATACTAACTGATACAGAGATAATGAAAAACTCATAATAAACCTTAAGGGTAAATAGATCTCCACGTACAAGGAAAAGCACTTGCAAAGCACAGCTTACAAAATATAGAATGATTTGTGCAATCATACAATTGCCTCCACTAGCAGAAAAGAACTTAGAATCACTTAATTTTTAGTACTGTGCTCAAATATAATCAAATCACGCAAGGATAATGAGAGAATAAAAACAACTGTAAGGCCAGAACAATAAAACAAAAAGATTGTTATTGCCTTTACTAAGTACTTATTAATTAGCACTTAATAAGAAATGGTTAAATGGCACTTTTGATGTGGTTGCCTAGAATTAATCATTGCCTAATACTGTTTTATTTCCAACGGAATAAAGAAATAATTGATCTGTGTAAAGATAAAAAAAGGGGGGGAGTTTAATTGGCTAAAACTCTACTTAAAATCCATTCAGTGAGAACATTTGAAAGCAGCAAGCAGAAATCATAATATACAAACAGGCATTAGGTAATATAGCTTTGAGACATAAATATGCTATGGGAAAACAACAGCTCTGAATAGAAAACTCTATACAACTTTTTGCAGGATGGGGAAACAAATGGTCGTTTTGAAACTGTGTGAGCTCAGCATGGGTCTGTTTGGAATAATGAAAGAAAGGAACCAAAACAATAATTGCAGAATATGATGGAAAGGAATCCTGCTGGGATTCATGGCTTAATTACTGCCTGCTAAATAACAGAGAAGGCAAAGCAAACTAAGTTTTAGCATGTCTTCTACAATTACGGTTCATTTAATGATGACCTTTTTGTATTTGCCTGGAACCTTAAAAAGGAGAAAAGGACAGGATAACTTGAGAGGTCTGCAAAAACAGTTAATATTGGGGATGAATTTTCTTTACAGCAATTTGGCAAAACAACTTCTCCAGTTACTGCTCATAATGAAAAAATGGGTTCCTTGGCAGAATCACAGCAGCAGGGCGTGGGGCCTCAGAGAGCACCTCATCTAGAATGTACTTTGCCCCTAAATTAAAGGACTTGTTGAAGACCACGCTCTCAGTTGGTAGCCCAGTGGGCAGTAACTAATTCTGTGTAACCTTGGTCAAAGAGAGAGTTAAGCTTAAGGAGAAATATTGCAAGTTACAAAATGTGTGCTTCCCGTCCCCCTGCAAATTCTCCATCAGTTCTTGCCACCTTCCTTCTCTCCACCTACCCTCAGCAGATACCTGAGAATATTCCCTTTTCCCCCAGTTACTTCAGTTACAAAATTTGAGATTTATTCTTACAGGAAAATATACCACCCTAGGTTATGTGTTCCAGGAGGGATCTCATCCACCATCATGTCTTAGACCTCCCAGCCTGGTGGTGGCCCTCAGCCAATGTTTGTGGAATGACTGCCGTGCCATAAAGGTAACTGACTTTCCGAGTAAAGGCTCCTCCTATTAGCTGGCCTTCAGTTTCTTGGGTTTCCTAAGACAGCTCACCAGCCTACCTTGCCAGTAGGCACAATGGTCTTTATGTGCCAATTCATTTATCTTCTATGACACAACTTGGCCCAGCTGGACTCTATCATAGGCAGAACTTTCCCCTCACCCCTGATGTGACTGCCTTCAATCACCCAGCCTCTCAGTCTCAGGTGACACTTGTTATTTCACCAAGGACACGGTAAAGAAGAATTAGTAAAGGTCTTGTACACACTCCCAGCACCACATCTAACCTCTCTCCTGTCTTATGCCTACATACTCTGCTTTCTCACCACTGTGAAGGATAGACTCTGTTCCAACTCAGTCCACCCCTGCAACCTGTGACCCGTGTCCCCATCTCCTCTCTCTTACTCAAGGTCATCAGTCATGCAGTTACCTTCTCTCTCCCCCACATTCCCCTCTCTGCCTCGGATCTCTCATCTGTATATAAGAATGTCCCAATATCCTGCTCTAAGCATCCTCACTCCCTGGTTTCCTCCTGTCTTGAGGGCTATTCCTTCTCAGTGTCCTTTCCTGAATCTTCTCCCTCTTTCCAATTCTAAATGCTAGATTGCTATAAGAGTCCACGGACCTCTTCTCACTCTGCACTCACTCTCTCACAGGTGTCATAGTTTTAAATACTATCCTTACACCTGTAACCCCCAAATCAGGATCTCTGACCCTGAGCTTTTCCCTGAACTCCAATTTCTTGACACGTCACTGGAAAATCTGATGGGCACTGAATTATGATTTTTCCAAAACAAAATTTGTGACCATTGATCTCCCTAAAGCCGCTCATCCCCAGCATCCTGTATTTTAGTGACTGGTACCTTCAATCTTCATTACTTAGACCCCAAACGTTGGGATCCCTTTGACTCTTCTTTTCCTCTCAGATGCTACACCTGAGCAGCAGCAAATCATGTTACTTCTACCTCCCAGGTACACCCCCTTCCCCCCACTTGTCACCACCATCCTTGCCACTTCCCTGGGCTATTGAAGTGGCCTCTCAACCGATTTCCCTGCTTTTGTTCTTGTTCACTGACCCCAGATGATTCGCAATACAACAGCCAGAGCGATTCTTTGGAAATATGGGAACTGCTACCTTAAAGAAACTCTCACTAGGACATGTACTAGAAATGTTATGGTTTGTGATAGAGGAAAATTGGGAACAAGCTGTCAATGGAGAAATACACTGTGGCATATTCCTATGGCAGAATACCATGCAAGAGGGGAAAAGTGAGGGCGTTCCATATGGGAGATACAGGAAGATCTTGAAAACACATTGCTTTGAAAAATAGCAATTTAGGAAAGTGGTTAAATAATTTATGATGCATCCATATAATGATAGTGAGTAAATAGAACAATATGTACTAAATGGAAAGATGTTGAGGTACCTCGGTGGCTCAGCCTGCTGAGTGTCCTGTGAGATTGAGCCCCACATCAGGCTCCACACTCAATGGGGAGTCTGTTTAAGATTCTCTCTGTCCCTTTACCTGCACCTCTCCCCCTACTCACACACATGCATGCTTATGCTCTCATGCTCTCTCTCCCTCTCACTCTCTCTAAAATAAACAAACAAATCTTTTTAAAAATATATATATAATTTTAAAAACAAATATTAATTAAAAGATGCTCAGGATATATTGTGAAAAGGTAAACAGAAGGATCCTTTTTGCCTAGTAGAAATGTCCTTTAAGAAAAGAAATATAGGCATATGCTTAAATATATAGAGAGTATCTCTGGAAGGTTACACAAAGGATGGACAAATTGGTGTCTTCTAGGGAACAGAACATAGGGGTTAGATGAAGAGGAGGACCTTTATTTTTCACTTTACACTTGGGTGCTGCAAACTTTTTGCCATGAGTATATGTATTCTTTTATAGCCATATTCTTAATCCTGAGAAACTGTGCCCACCATGCTCCTTGTCTGCTAATATGCTTTCAGCCCAGCTCTGTGGGTGCATAACTGTGTGCTTAACAAGTATTCACCTGGATTTATAGCGTCATTTTGCAGGAAACTGCCTCTGAACCAGCATGTGGTTAGGACTGTTCATCTCCCATTTAAATGCTACTGCATAACACTCCCAGCTGCCAGGGGGGCCCACAGGAGCTTATCTCAGTGTTAAAAAAGACTTGGAAAATTTCAGCTTTTACTGGGTTCCAATCACTTCTGTTTTCCCCAGTATATTCAAAAGGTACAATCCTGCTCTATTTCTTCTGGCCTTCCAAATAGGTAAGTTCTCTCTGTGTTCTACAGTGTGATCGCACTGCGCAGAAACGCTCTGTACATTCCCTACAATTAATCTGTCACTATAATGGTAACAGGAAAAGAATAGCAGTGATCACGCAGTGGAAAATGAGTGCAGACTTCTGTATTACAGATTCAATTCTCTGGACAGACCTCCCCCTACACACCAACTAAAAATGCTAGATGAAATTATCTGAGTGGTTTAATTTACCTAAATTTAAATATGTAAGAAAATGTTAAATTCGGAGTTTTGAGTGAGACATCAAAATGCAATCAATATTAGGCCCCAAACCAGTTATTAGACAAAGATGAAGATGTTCATCACAGGCGGCCAAGAATCCAAGCCGCTGGAGACAAAAAATAGTGCAGTGACTTTCCACCTGGAACCCCACTACGGTGGGCTTGTGGGAAGAGTTCCCTGGTGAGAGCCTCACGATGCTGTGAGGGGTGATAGCCCCTTTCCCAGGTCTAGTAAGAGGAGCTTCCAGGAAACCTCTTAGCTTGATATGTGTTTCCAGAAATTGTGGGACACAGGGGACAGGTGACTCATGGGTGAGGAAGCTAAAGGTAGAGGTCTGGGGCAGCAGAGCAAACAAGCAGAGTGTTTTTGTATCACGATGAATCTGCATTCCAAAATTTATATGAAAATGCAAAGCACTAGAATGGCCAAAAATCTTTGGGGGAAAAAAATTGTTGGAAAACTTATATTATTTGATTTCAAGATATATTATAAAGCTACAGCAATGAAGACAGTGCATGTTGGCATAAAGGCAGACATACAGAGCGACTGAACGGAAAGTCCAGAAATAGATTTACACTTATACAGTCAATCATCTTTTGACAAATGTCCCAAAGCAGTTCAATGGGAAAAGGATAATGTTTTCACCAATTGGTGCTTGGATAAATGGATGGTCCTATGCAAAAAAAAAAAAAAAAAAAAAAAATCTATAAAAAATTAACTTGGATCAAAAACATACACGTAAGAGTTAGAATTTATAAATTCTGAAAGACAACTGTACTAGCTAGCTATTGTCTAGTAACAACGTTACCACCAACTTAGTGGCGTCAATCAACACACATTTGTTGTCTCACAAGTTCTGCGGGTCAGGAGTGCAGACATGGGTAATGAGTCCTCTGCTTAGGGTCTTATAAGACTGCAGTCATGTCAGCCAGGCTTGCAGTCTCATTCAGGGCTCCACTAGGGACAGTTACTGGCAGAAGTCAGTGCAGTTGTAGGACTGAGGACTTCCATATATCGCTGGCTATTGGCAGAGGCTGCCCTTAGCAACTAGATGCCCCCCACTCCACCACAGTTCCTTACAATGTGCGGTTCTCCAAATGAATACTTGCTTCCTCAAAGCCAGAGAGAAAGAGACCCCAGCAAAGTGGATGTTAGAATTTTAAGTTACATAATCATGTAATCACATATTTCTCTCAGTTTTGCCATATTCTGTTGATGAGAAACAAGCCATAGGTCCTATCTACACTCAAGGCCAAAAGCAACTGAACAATTAAAGAAAGTATATAGTTTTTCTGCACTAAAAGGGGAAAAAATGTGCATGACCCTACAAATCCTTTGTTTAAAAAAGTTTTATATTGCTGTTTCTTTTAAACTGAACTGTATGGTGATATCTTTTCTACATATGCTTTTTTTTTTTTTTTTTAGGCACAATTGACATACAACATTATATTAGTTTCAGGTGTACAACATAATGATTCAATATTTGTATTTATTAGGAAATGATCACCACAATAAGTCTAGTTAATATGCATCACCACACACAGTTACAGAATTATTTTTCTTGTGGCAAAAACTTTTAAGATTTATTCTTAGCAACTTTCAAATACGCAATATAGTATCAACTATACTCGCCATGCTGTACATTACATCCCTGTGACTTATTTATTTGATAAATATAAGTTTGTACCTTTGACTCCCTTCACCCATTTTCTCCCAACCCCCATTCACCCCACTTCTGGCACCAATTTGTTTACTGTATCTATAAACTTGGTTTTCCTTCTTTTAGATTCCCTATATAAGTGAGATCATACAGTATTTTTCTTTCACTGTCTGACTCATTTCACTTAGCAGAATGCCTTCAAGTTCCATCCATGTTGTCACAAATGGCAAGATTTTGTTCTTTTTTATGGTTGAATAATACTCCTGTGTGTGTATGTGTGTGTACATTTTTTGAAGCTAGCTCCACGCCCAATGTGGGGCTTGAACTCATGAACCTAGGATCAAGAGTCCCATGTTCTACTAACTGAGCCAGCCAGGTGCCCTGTATACAATTTACACAATTTTTTTTTTACCCATTTCATCCATCAATGGACACTTTGTTTCCATGTTCAGCTATTGTAAATAATGCTACAGTGAACATGGTGGTGCATATTAGATCTTTTTTGAGTTA
The DNA here is from genome assembly GCF_030435805.1 of Mustela lutreola. NCBI lineage: Eukaryota > Metazoa > Chordata > Mammalia > Carnivora > Mustelidae > Mustela > Mustela lutreola. The sequence goes on along the minus strand of NC_081295.1, from coordinate 21,734,249 downwards.
GTGTTTTTGTTTTCTTTGGATAGATACCCAGAGTGGAAATGCTGCATCACATGGTAGTTCCTTTTTTTTTTTAATTTATTTATTTGACAGACAGAGATCACAGAGAACCAGGCAGAGAGAGAGAGGAGGAAGCAGGCTCCCTGCTGAGCAGAGAGCCCGATGCGAGGCTTGATCCCAGAACCCTGGGATCATGACCTGAGCCGAAGGCAGAGGCTTAAACCCACTGAGCCACCCAGGTGCCCCAGTAGCTCCATTTTTAACTTTCTGAGGAACCACCATACTGTTTTCCACAGAGGCCACACCTATTTACATTCTCACCAACAGTGCACGAGGGCTCCCTTTACTCCACATTCTCACCAACATTTGTTACCTCTTGTCTTTTTGAAAATAGGCATTCTAACAGGTGTGAGATATTATCTCATACTGATTTTGATTTGCATTCCCCTCAAATTTGGTAATATTGAGCATCTTTTCATGTACCCATTGGCTGTCTGTGTATCTTTTTTTTTTATTATTAATTTTTTATTTTTTATAAACATATTTTTATCCCCAGTGGTACAGGTCTGTGAATCACCAGGTTTACACACTTCACAGCACTCACCAAAGCACATACCCTCCCCAATGTCCCTAATACCACCCCCTTCTCCCAAACCCCCTCCCCCCAGCAACCCTCAGTTTGTTTTGTGAGATTAAGAGTCACTTATGGTTTGTCTCCCTCCCAATCCCATCTTGTTTCATTTATTCTTCTCCTACCCACTTAAGCCCCCATGTTGCATCACCACTTCCTCATATCAGGGAGATCATATGATAGTTGTCTTTCTCTGCTTGACTTATTTCGCTAAGCATGATACGCTCTAGTTCCATCCATGTTGTCGCAAATGGCAAGATTTCATTTCTTTTGATGGCTGCATAGTATTCCATTGTGTATATATACCACATCTTCTTGATCCATTCATCTGTTGATGGACATCTAGGTTCTTTCCATAGTTTGGCTATTGTGGACATTGCTGCTATAAACATTCGGGTGCACGTGCCCCTTTGGATCACTACGTTTGTATCTTTAGGTAAATACCCAATAGTGCAATTGCTGGGTCATAGGGCAGTTCTATTTTCAACATTTTGAGGAACCTCCATGCTGTTTTCCAGAGTGGCTGCACCAACAGTGTAGGAGGGTTCCCCTTTCTCCGCATCCTCGCCAGCATCTGTCATTTCCTGACTTGTTGATTTTAGCCATTCTGACTGGTGTGAGGTGATATCTCATTGTGGTTTTGATTTGTATTTCCCTGATGCCGAGTGATATGGAGCACTTTTTCATGTGTCTGTTGGCCATCTGGATGTCTTCTTTGTAGAAATGTCTGTTCATGTCCTCTGCCCATTTCTTGATTGGATTATTTGTTCTTTGGGTGTTGAGTTTGCTAAGTTCTTTATAGATTCTTGACACTAGTCCTTTATCTGATATGTCGTTTGCAAATATCTTCTCCCATTCTGTCAGTTGTCTTTTGATTTTGTTAACTGTTTCCTTTGCTGTGCAAAAGCTTTTGATCTTGGGCGCCTGGGTGGCTCAGTGGGTTAAGCCGCTGCCTTCGGCTCAGGTCATGATCTCAGAGTCCTGGGATCGAGTCCCGCATCCGGCTCTCTGCTCAGCAGGGAGCCTGCTTCCCCCTCTCTCTCTCTCTCTGCCTGCCTCTATGCCTACTTGTGATCTCTCTCTGTCAAATAAGTAAATAAAATCTTTAAAAAAAAAAAAAAAAAAAAAGCTTTTGATCTTGATGAAATCCCAATAGTTCATTTTATCCCTTGCTTCCCTTGCCTTTGGCATTGTTCCTAGGAAGATGTTGCTGCGGCAGAGGTCGAAGAGGTTGCTGCCTGAGTTCTCCTCAAGGATTTTGATGGATTCCTTTCGCACATTGAGGTCCTTCATCCATTTTGAGTCTATTTTTATGTGTGGTGTAAGGAAATGGTCCAATTTCATTTTTCTGCATGTGGCTGTCCAATTTTCCCAGCACCATTTATTGAAGAGGCTGTCTTTTTTCCATTGGACATTCTTTCCTGCTTTGTCGAAGATTAGTTGGCCATAGAGTTGAGGGTCTATTTCTGGGCTCTCTATTCTGTTCCATTGATCTATGTGTCTGTTTTTGTGCCAGTACCATGCTGTCTTGATGATGTGTCTGTGTATCTTATATGGACAAATGTCTATTCAGATCCTCTGCCCACTTTTTAATTAGATAGTTTGGGTTTTTGCTATTGAGTTATATGAGTTCTTTATATATTTTGGATATTAACCCCTTATTGGATATATTATTTGCAAATATTTTCTCCCATCCAGTGGGTTGCCTTTTAATTTTGTTGATGGTTTCCTTGGCTGTGCAGATGCTTTTTACTTTGATGTAGTTTATTTTTGCCTTTGTTGCCTTTGCTTTTGGTGTCAAATCCAAAAACTCATCACTGAGATTGATGTCTGGGAGCTTACCCTTATGTTTTCTTCTAGGAGTTTTATGGTTTCAAGTCTTGCATTCAAGTCTAATCCATCTTGAGTTAATTTTTGTGTGTGGTATAAGTCAGTGGTTCACTTTCATTCTTTTGCTTGTGGCTGTCCAGTTTTCTCAACACCATTTATTGTAGGGATGTTCCTTTTTCCACCGTAGTTCTTGCCTCCTGTCAGAAATGTTTATTTCTTGGGTTTCTGCTCTCTTCCATTGATCTATGTGTCTCTTTTCATGCCAGTACCCTCCTGTCTTGATTACTATTCCTTTTTAATATAGTTTGAAATCAGGGGTAGTGATGCCTTGCGTTTTGTTCTTCTCAGACTGCTTTCACGATTCAGGGTATTTTCTGGTTCTATACAAATTTTAAGACTGTTTGTTCTATTTCCCTGACAAATGCCATTGGAATTTTGGTAGAGATTGCATTGAACATAGGTTGCTTTGGATAGTACAGACATTTTAACAATATTCATCCAACTCATGAACATGAATATCTTTCCATTTATTTGTGTTGTCTTCAATTTCTTTTATCAATGTCTTGTTCTTGTCAGAGTACAGGTCTTTCATCTCCTTGGTTAAATTTATTCCTAAATATTTTGTTATTTTTGATGCAATTATAAATGGAATTGTTACTTTCTTAATTTCTCTTTCTGATAGTTCATTATTTGTGTATAGAAATGCAACAGATTTCTTCAGGGCACGTGGCTGGCTCGGTTGATAGAGCATGTGACTCTTGATCTCAGGGTTGTAAGAACAAGCCCCACATTGGGTACATTTTGTTTCCTGCAACTTTACTGAATTTATTTACCGGTTTTAATGGATTTTTGGGGTATGGTCTTTAGGGTTCTCTGTATGTAATATTATGTCATCTGTAAATAATGACAGTTTTTCTTCTTCCTTCCCAATTTCCTTCCTTCCCAATGCTTTTTATTTCTTTTTCATGCCTAATTACTCCAGCTAGGGATTATAATGTTATGTGAATAAAAGTGGCAAGAATGGATATCCTTGTCTTGTTTCTGATCTTAAAGGTAAAGCTTTGAGTTTTTCACTGTTGAGTGTCCATGTAGGTCTTTATTTCCCTATTTAGGCTATAAGTTCCTGAAGAATGAGGAGTATCTTACACTTTATCAGTCTCAAGGCACCCAGCAGCAGTGTCTCACATGTCTTAAACACTCAAGAAACATTTGGGTAGGGACGCCTGGGTGGCTCAGTTGGTTAAGCGGCTGCCTTCAGCTCAGGTCATGATCCCAGCGTTCCTGGGATCAAGTCCCACATCAGGCTCCTTACTCAGCAGGGAGCCTGCTTCTCTCTCTGTCTCTTCCTGCCATTCTGTCTGCATGTGCTCGCTCTCTCTCTCTCTGACAAATAAATAAAATCTTAAAAAAAAAAAAAAAAAGAAATATTTGGGTAGAGAGTCAACTTGGCACAATGGAGAAAGTATGCAGGCTTATGGAATAAGGGAAAGATGAATTCAAATCCCAGCTCTGCCATTTATTTGTTAGGTAAACTCAAACAGTACTTAATATCCTGAGCCTCGGTTTCCCTCTACAACCCCACAGTTTTGAGATAAAATAGGTAAATGTGTATAATCTACTGTTATTTGTAGATGTAAAATGAGTGCATGTTAACATTAAGCAAATAATTAAAATGCCAGCTTTCTGTGATGGATATTTCTTCGCTATCAAAACATCATGATTCCTTTTGATTCCTGCTCCCTTTAGTGTAAGAATAACCCCACTCAAATGTACATGCTGTAAGGTGCCCCAGCAATGACCCTTTCCTGCAAACCATCTTTTCCCTTGAATAAACTTTCCTAAAAATAAATCCGATGAACAACTAAAATAGGTCAGAGCATCTTCTGAATTCTAATTATAATATTTCCTCCACAAGAGGGCACAGTGTGACTGTGTATACTGTATGAAAGAAAGGTTAGTATTACACAACAGATACTCTGCCTCAGTAACCATTTTCATTTGAAAATTGTTTTTATATACTTGCATTCATTTTATTCTTTAAAGCAAGAATAATTGAAAGCAGCATATTTCCACCACTTCCTTCTGGAACATCTTTTCTCAAGCTATAACTGGTTAAGTACAAACTTAGCATCATTCTCTGTTTAAAGTAGTGATTCATCTCTTTTCCTGGAGTCATTTCCTGTAGGTCCTTAAGAGGCCTTCTAGCTCCAAATTACTGTATATTCCCGGTTCTTGTTATGTTTCCTGCAGGCCATCAAGTTCATGGGTTTTATTATAGCCTTGCAAATTAGCAGGAAAAAATTTACTAGCCCATAAACATTTTATCAGCTTCATCTTGTTCCTGGGGCCAGATTGGTAACAAAACAGCTGAAAGCACTGTTATGCATAACTTACTCGGCTATGAAACTAATGATTGTTATGCAACCCGTTTCTAACTTTTTATTTCCTCCTTGCAAAGGGTGTCAATGTACAGTGGCTACGGGCATGAATGTAACCAAATAAACCCGTGACCCAACACTATGCAATCTGTGGCATGCGTGGTGAAAGTGATGAATACACAGATGGATTTCATTGGCAAAGAGAAATCCCCCCTCTCCTGAAAAGTCTCCTTGGCCTCTGCTCAAGGAATGACTGGCCAGAACATGTCAGTTCCCCCCTCCTACTCCTTGTCCCTTTGCTCCCCCTACCCTGCACCCAGACGCCTAGAGGGCGAGTAGGCAGAACCTTGGCACACTATTTTATAAGGGTTTCTGATCTCCGGGCTGAGATGGATGTTTCCACACTTAAGAAGTTGGCACCTGGGTGCTGTGGTGCCATGGCCTAAGTCACTATCTACTTTTATCCCTTTGCAAAATCACATGTATTTCTTTGTGACTGCTACTCCCCATCTCAACTTAGACTTCATCCTGGCCGGCATTAACATGGCTGAGGATAAATATCCTTACCCCTATACTTTGGGAATGTCTGCCCCTTTCTGTAAGAGTAGTTGTGGTTCTACATCTTTCTCTTTCATACCAGCTACAGCTCTGCCCCAGGACCACACCGGTCTACCACCTAGCACCAGGTGGGAGAAAAGCCACACAATAATTAGTAATGCAGGCAGATGTGCCACAGAAGAGAGACAGTTTCACGTAGGCAAGAAGGCAGGTGAAGACAACCATGGAGAAGAGGCCAGTTTTTTTTCAACCATCAGGACTTCCCTCTTTAAAGTCAAGGCTCTGGGTAAGTCAGTGGGAGTCTGACTGGTCTCATTATTGGGCACTAGCTCCTGATTTGAGCTCTGCGCCATAAGCAAAGGGAGTTGGTAAGGAAAGTGGAGAGTTGGCACCAATAAGAGAGGGCGGTTGAAAGTAGGATCCCCAGTGGTTCCTAGTCCTGGGTTGCCGAGCAGGATGTGAGGATGCTGACAACATGAATTTCAAGTCGGACTGTAGGACCCCCTTTTTCCCAATGAATATACCAAGAGAGGTGAATTTCAGCCTGTGAAAATGGAGTTCAACAATGTTTTCTCCACTACAGGATTTCTCAGAGTCTTTCACAGGCCAAAATTTATATCTCCCAAAGGGAGAGATTATTTTACCACAAAACCTGTTTTTGGAATAATGTCATACAAACCTAGTGTTTTAAGATGCACACAAGGGAACTTTTTTTCTAATCATCTAATTTGAACCAATTATCTAAAAGAAAAAAATGTGGACAGCTACATGTAAAAGAATGAAACTATACTGCTTTCTTACACCATACACAAAAATTAAATCAAAATGAATTAAATACCTAAATGTGAGACCTGAAACAATAAAAATCGTAGAGGAGAACACATGTAGTAATTTCTCTGACAGCAGCCATTTTGGTAGAAAAAAAATCAACATTTCCTAGATATGTCTCCTATGGCAAGGGAAATAAAAGCAAAAATAAACTGTTGAGATGGCAACAAAATAAAAAGCTTCTGTATAGCAAAGGAGGCAGTCAACAAAATGAAAAGACAACTTGAACAGGAAAAAATATTTGCAAATAACATATCTGATAAAGGGATAGTATCCAAAATATATAAAGAACTTACATAACTCAACACCAAAAAAGCAAATCATCCAATTAAAAATGGGCAGAAGACATGAACAGACATTTCACCAAAGAAGATGCACAGATGGCCAACAGACCCATGAAAAGATGCTGAACATCACTCATCATCAGGGAAATACAAATCAAAACCATGATGAGCTATCACCTTATACCCGTTAGAATGACTAAAACCAACAACACAAGAAACAACGAGTGTTGGTGAGAATGTGGAGAAAAAGGAACCCTTGTGCACTATCGATGGGAATGCAAACCGGAGCAGCCACTGTGGAAAAAGGTATGGAGGTTCCTCAAAAAATTAAAGATAGAATTACTATATGATCCAGTAATTCCACTACTGGGTATTTATCCAGAAAATATGAAAACTCTAATTCAAAAAGATATATGACCCCTATGTTCACTGCAGCATTATTTACAATAGCCAGTTTACAGAAGCAGCCCAAGTATCCAATGATAGATGAATGGGTAAAGAAGATATGGTGTATATATACAATGAAATATTATTCAGACACAAAAAAGAATGAAATCTTGCCATTTGAAATGACATGGATAGATCTAGAGGGTATAAGGCTGAGTGAAATAAGTCAGTCAGAGAAAGACAAACACCATATGGTTTCACTCATGTGAAATTTAAGAAACAAAACAAACAAAAAAGGAAAAACAAAAACAGGCTCTTCGGTATAGAGAACAAACTGGTGGTTACCAGAAGGGAAGTGGGTGGGGGGATGGGGGAAATAGGTGAAGGGGATTAAGAACACACTTATTATGATGAGCACTGAGTAATGTATAGAATTGTTGAATCACTGTATCACATATAACACTGTATGTTAATTATACTGGAATTAAAATAAAAATAATTTAATTTTAAAATGATATGTGTCATTCCTTACTAAATAAGAGCAAAATTGTTTTTCATCTGTGACCAAAAAATAAGACTGAGGAATACCTCTAGGATGTTTTCAGGGGGTTGGAGATAGCATTACCCCTATACATTTGCAAATACCCAGGGTCCTAGTGAAGCGTATAAAAATTGCTTTTCATGCAGCTGCATCTTTAACCCAATGAGCTCTTAATGCTTCTCAGATGTCACCTTTTAAGAATCCCCAAGTTCTAAAAACTGGTTTAGAGGTTGCCTGCCCCATGATGTGATAAACTGATAGATGAAGAGGCTACATGTTCTTTAGGCAGGCTCTGACTGCCTGATATCAGGCAGACCTGAAATAATAAGGAACTAGGTGTTGTTACCATTGTCTTTAATAATTGCCATGGCAACGCAGGAGATGAGCACACAAGAAAATGTTTTGGCTGGGTCATTTGGAGGTTGGGGAGTGCTCCCTACCCATCTACAAGGCTTCCATGAGTCCTGCTGATCTTGCTCTGCTCTGCACTGTGAGGGTGATCAAGAAGAATGTCCTTAGAGCATGTCTGAGTAAGTGGGGAGAGCCAGGAGTTACTATCTGAATTCCAAATGGAGGAAACCAACCATCAGTCTTCAGGGCTCAAGAATAAATAACGATAGCTCAGTATATATTGAATTGGGTTCATGTGATCTCGCCATAAACCTATAGACACCTTGCACCTATAGAAACTTCCTCTAAAGTGTCTTGTGTGAGTACCTGTGTCAGATTGGCCTAAAAGGTAACCTACAAAACTCTGACCTATGAAACTCAGCCATCTATTCTGAGAAACCAAAGTCTGACACTGAGATGAAAAAACCAGAAACTGAAGAGAGAGAGAAAGAAGGAAGGAAGGAAGGAAAGAAGGAAGGAAGAAAAAAGAGAAAAGAATCCTTAATCTCCTCCAGAAACCCAGGGAGAGGGAGGAGGTACATACCAATACTTGTGGCCACACGGAGAGAGGACTTAAATGGCCTGAGAAAAAATGTGTCGTTCTAAGTGGAGAAGAAAACGGCTATTGTCTAACACTTAAATCAGAAATACTGTATAAACAGCCAACAGCTGTTTTTCAGCCTCTGCTTTTTAGAGCAAAAGCCAATAAAAGAAAAGACATACTCTTTCAAATGTGGTTTTTGTTCAGAGCCCAGATTTTCTACAACTAATTTCCAACCCAGAAGTAGGTTCTGTTTTGGATCGTCTTGTTTTGAAGACCAGAGAAAAGGACAATGTTTAGAGCGACAGCACAGATCTGGATTGAGGCTGAGCCAAACAGACTTGCCATACCACGGGGAAGGCGTATATGTGTCCGAGGGAATTTTAGTATTAAAAACCAGAAGCCAGGGGCACCTGGGTGGCTCAGTTGGTTGCGTGACTGCCTTCAGCTCAGGTCATGATCCTGGAGTCCTAGGATCCAGTCCCACATCAGGCTCTGCTCAGAGGGGAGTCTGCTTCTCCCTCTGACCTCTCCCTCTCATTCTCATTCTCTCTCTCTCTCTCAAATAAATAAGTAAAATCTTAAAAAATAATAATAATAATAATAAAAATTAAAAATAATAAAAAAAATAAAAACTAGAAGCCAGTCCTCTCAAAACGCTCCTCAGTAACTGCATATTATAAGGAAGAGATGTTCACTTTGCACGTGGAAGTAGGAAACAAGGTGCGTGTCTTTGAGGTATTGTTTGATTTCAGGACCCTGAATTACAAAATCATCAAGGAGAGTAAATGACACGGTTCGTTCTTTTGTTGTCCACATAATGAAAGCCACCTGATAAGACCAGCAGGACTCTAATGAGCACCCGTCTTGTAAATAAGGAAATTACAGGGAACTTTTAAAAGGGATATTCAGATGAAAAATTACTAGCTAAGTCTTATAATTACGAAACCAGAGGAATAAAATAACAGTGAGGCGAGGCCTGGTTTATAAACAGAGACTCAAAGATATGGCCTTTCTTATTCCCTCTTGGTGCCTCTGTTAATGCTGTTTACTCCACCCTGAACACCAGCTTCAGTCCCTAAAGGAAGTATTATACCTACTTTGGGTATTAGCTCTTCACTCATCTCTAACTTTTCTATTATAAAAGTGTAATGTATGTACATACACATACATGTATGTGAGGAGTGACAGAGAGAGCTTTGAAATGTTCTCTTTCTCATATCTGCTATCTTTAAATGGCAATATGCAGGCTATGTTTGCTTCCACGTGTGTATATCTTGTTTCTGTGTCCATCTGTGTCCACATGATACCGCTCCCAGCTTCGCGGCAGAGCCGACCCTCTGAAGGCCCTCCTGCTACAAATCTTTTAGATCCTAAAAGATTTTTAATGTGGCCTGCAGAGAGCAAAGGAACCCTCCAGAGTCCAAAGAAAGGAGCAGTAAGCTGAAAGCCAAGCAGGAGTGGTAAGGTGAGTACAGGACCAAATCGACCCTTATGTCCTGGGCCCATTGCAAGGTGCAGAAGGTAAACTCTGACTGTCGATGGGGCTAGATCAGTCATCTGAGTCCTGGAGGAACCAAACGAAAAACTCTTTTGGAGTAAGTAACTCTGATTTAGGCCCTCAGCACTTCCACAGATCGAGCAAAATGAGTTCAGAATCAAATATCACCAGACAGCAAGAAAATAAGCCACAATAGGTAAGAGCAAACAGAAAGCACAAATTCATGCTTCCAACACTTAGGTACTGGAATTTTCAAAAGCAAATTTTTAAATACTATATATGAAATATGACCAGGCAGATTTGGAAAAGAGCTAAGTAAAATATTTTTAAATGAAAAATATAATTGCTGAAATTAACAACTCAATGGCTGGAGTAAACAATATCTAAGACATAGTTGAAAAGAGACTCAGGGAATCAGTGTGTCCGAAAAAATTACCCAGAATGCAGCACAGAGAGACAGGAAGCATATGAAAGAGGGGTGAAGACATGGAGGACGGAATGAGTTCTAACTCATCCTAACTCATTCTCATGCTGATCCTAAGAGCCCCAGAAAAGACTAGGGACAATAGGTGAAAGGCATTATTCGAAGAGATAATGAATTGAGAAAGTCCAGCACTGATGAATGATAAGAATCCACAGAGAGGGGAGCACAACAGAGACTATGCAGGATTAAAAAAAAAAATTAAATCTATACTAAGCACATAGTAGTCAAACTGCAGAATGCTAAACTCAAAAAGAAGATCTTAAAGGCAACAAGCAGGAAAAAAGGCAGATCACTAACAAAGAAACCTATAAAGCATCAAGAGAAACGGAAACCAGAAAACAGGTAGAATAATATTTTCAAAGTGATAAGAGAAAAGAACCCAGAAATGCATGTGTGGCAAAAAGCTGCTTTTAAGAATGAGTGTGGAAGGGCGCCTGGGTGGCTCAGTGGGTTAAGCCGCTGCCTTCGGCTCGGGTCATGATCTCCCGGTCCTGGGATTGAGTCCCGCATCGGGCTCTCTGCTCAGCAGGGAGCCTGCTTCCCTCTCTCTCTCTCTCTCTCTCTCTGCCTGCCTCTCTGCCTACTTGTGATCTCTATCAAATAAATAAATAAAATCTTTAAAAAAAAAAAGAATGAGTGTGAAATAAATCATTTTTAGATAAACATGATATATGAAGGAAAAAATGAACAATATGAAGGATGCTATGCTTAAGCCTCCTTCTGGGCATCATACCAAGAATGCTTTTTTGTGAAGAAAAAGATTTAAGCAGGAGTTTAACATTTACTTAGTTGAGTGACAAAGAGGGTTTTTGGTGTTCCCTGACTCCCTGGGAATTCAGGAAACAATTGAGTTATTGGTGGTTTAAAATGTCAGAGAGCAGTAATCACAATGTGCTTCCCACTCTCAATTACTTCAAGTATTGTCTGATTTTGAGGCTATTCTTGAGAACTAAATGTTTTTCTAGTATATATTGTGCAGTTTCCACGTGCTCAGTGTGACTAATGCATTAGTCACAAGTTATAATATGAGACACTCAAGAAAAGACAGTCTTGGTCTCTAGAATGACTCTCTTCCCAATACTTAGGCCCCCACCGTCCCCCCCACCCAACCAATTATTGTCCCCTACCTCTGATATTGGCTCTATTCTGGACAAAAGATACCTCCAGAATACAACCTATTGCTTCTTGAAGCCTTTACTTCCCTAAAAAGCTCCAACATGGGCAGACATTCTTCCTGTATTTCTCATTCCTTTCCCTATAATCTATTGTCTACTAGTGGGGAAATGTGTGAGCTCAGCTATTAAGAGAAGAGAAAGAGGGAGACAAGAGAAAAACTTAGCTGGGGTTGACACAAGTCCAACAAAGATATTTTAAGCTGTAGTTTTTGTAATATGGAAAAGCAGGGACCAACCCAAGTCTCCACCAATTAGGATCCAGCTAAGCAAATTTTAGCAAACTTTAGCATCTGAAAAAAAATGGAATCTGATCTTGCCATGGTTGATGACAAATGCAAGCCTCTGTGGACTCTGGGTCCATGTGGCTTATGGGATCGCATCCAACTGCTTATATAAACTCATGTCAAACTGATAAACAAAGGTCACAGACTCAATTGTGCACCAGGGTTACCACTGGTCATGCAGACAGAGGGCTAAGAATTAAGAAAAGATACAGATTTTTCTAACTTATTAATTTATTACTTATTAGTAAATTTATAGTGAAAGGGTTTTAATGTTGTTTCCAATGCTCCATGAATTTTTACATGTTTTTCCATAGAAGAGATACATCTTTATTTAAAATGGCAGACTAAAATATATATTAGAGAATAGCTGTCGCCCTTACGGCTGAGCCAGAACATTCAGGAAGAGGCCACCTCTTTCTAAGACTGAGATCTAGACCTTATTGGAGAGGGTACAGCCATGGTGCTCTGAAAGAGTTCATAAGGGGATGCACTGGTGAGACTTTCCAGAGACCTGCTGTCTGGAGTAGCGAGGAAGCCATCCATTGAACGAGATACCATGTCCTAGAAATCATGACAGAGCTCTCCAATGGGGTGCCAGGGAAGCCATCCAATGAGAGGTAGCCCACCTTTGGCACTCTATTGTGACCCTCCAGTGGGGGTTCCAGTGGGAATCATTCACAGGGATGGCCCCGGGAAGCTCCCCACAGGAAGGCCCCATTGTGGCCACCCAGCTGGCGGGGCAGAAAGAGCCTTGCGGGCCATAGGAGCGTGCCAAGGCAAGCCACCCGGAACCAGCAGAGAAGCCCCAGCCTCTCCCAACATCCCCGTCTACTGACAGAATCGCACACCACACTAGCTGGCAAAGCAGAGCCGCAAAAAGGGTCCTGGTCCATTATTGTAGAGCAAGGGGGAATTGGGAGGTGATAGGTGACCAGTTGGCAACTTCTGCAAGGAATTTAGCTGATGGCTCTACCTATGTTCATTCCAGGTTGGAAGGCCTGGAATTTCCTATCAGAGAGTCAAGCCTGTGCCGGGAGCCTGGGCTGCTGAGCAGACAGCTGAGTGAGCTGGTTCTCAGCCTCCCTGTGTGCAAGAGCTTTTATGAAAGCCCACTGACTTTCCTTACGAATCATTTCTGGTCTACCCAAGGCAGGATGGGCCAAACGGGTCTCCCAGTCTGGTTATTTAAAATGCACATCTAACGATACAAATGGGTCTTTTAGCTGTGTCAAGGAAAATAATGAAGTTAGAATACGGTAGGAATGAATTAAGAATAATGAACAATGAATAGGTTTAGTGGTTAAATAAATGCCACTCATGGTGTAAAACTTCTACAGCATACCTTGGGACAATGTCGTGAACAAGAGCCTCGGCTCGGAGCGACTTACTGATTGCGTCAGCTGGGGCAAATTACATCACCTCTCTGTGCCTCGGTTTTCCCTTCTGCAAGTGGGGACGACAGTACCTGCTTCAGAGGATTGTTGGGAAGACTAAGGAGTTCATGGTAAAGCTCTGCAGACCAGGTAGCACAGAGCTCCGAGGGAGCCAGTTATCACTGTGAATATTTGAGAACAGATACACCCAGGCTAATGTACGCGAGGCCCCTCGCAAGTCCCTTACAATCTCCCCTGCTCTCCTCCCATAAAATGTTGACCTTCCTCCTCAGTGCTGTTTCCTGGGGGGCAGGCAGGCACCGGGCAACCAAGGAATCATGCTGTGTAGCCCCTCCATTCCAGCGGTCACCCAGGACACTGGCTTAGCGCTCCTCTGTCATCAACGCTGGACAAAGAGGCCAAAAGCCAAAACAAGTAAACTGGCCCCCACAGAACTGATCCAAATGGCCTGGGGCCTGGCAGTACCGGTGGAAGGGCTTGAAAACAAAAACCACCAAAAACAACACACAGGCTTGTCTTTGTCATGACTGACCCAGCTCGCAGCCAGGCATGGAAACAGAGCAGCTTTATGAGAAAATGCCTTTCTTTCCACGCGGTAATTGAATCCAGTTGTGGCTTGAGGTTGCACATGAGTGGGGTTTAAGAAACGTTTGCTTCTTAGATACATCTCCCCCAGCTGAACAGTCTTTTCTTTCTGTTGAATTCTCCTTCAGCAGGGTGTTAAAGCTCCCGCAGACCATACGATGCTTTGGGATCTGGCTCTCACGCTCACCCTAGAGATAACTGGCCATCCCGTAGACACTTCAAAAACTAAACTCGTGGGCGAATTCCAAGATGGTCTTTCTGGATCCTGAACCCTGCTTTGTAGCAAACAGTTGTTTGGGGGCAGTTTGGGGGGCAGCTGAATGTCCGGAACACGTTAGATCAACTTTGACAGAATTCCTCTTCAAAGGGGCCCTCCTTGTCTGATTACCATCCTGTGCCTGGAAAACCCCCACGGGGGAAGTGGGCTGAGGCTAGGACAGGATGTTTCGGAGTCAGATTTGGTTGCATCTTGTCCCATGGCTACTGCTGCCCGCTGACAGCATGCTTTGCTCCCTTAATGAAACGAAACAGTCCCTGTTCTAGCAATTGCCACCCACGTGAGGACAGCAAGTCTTCCACCGCCCAGCTGGAGTCCTGCCCTGGAGCCCTTGGGGCACACATTCAGAGACCTTAGCCAGAAACTCCTCAGTAAAGCATGTTTTTTAAAAATTTTTAATTATTTTGGTATTCTTGCATGATGAAATGTTCCACGTGGGAAGTAGTGTGGGATAGGAGTTAAGTGGGAAAGAGTACATTTCCTTCAGAAACATAAAAGCAAAAGATATTGGGCATTCACCCCATGCATTAGAGTCTGATGGGCAGAGCTGACACCATGTTGGCAGTCTCTCCTGTCCTCAGACTATGAGCTGCCGCTTCCAGCCTCCCCCTATGAAAGGCTTTCCACCCGGTTAGGTCAGGGTACAAACACTTGGGGGGCACAGACCACAGGGGCCACCCACAGAGGTGTGGGCAGGGCATGCAGAAGCCACCGGGATGGACGGTGCAATGGCACGGGGCCAGTAACAGTGGGCACAGGTACCACCCCTTGCCCAAGGATTGAAGACAACCAACCACTACTAGATCTAAAGAGAAGAAGTGATGACATGTCTACGAGGGCAATTCCATAGCAAGGAGCCAGGAGAGCAAGAGCCCCCACCCCCACCACCCTCGCCAACTCAGAGCTCTGCCTCCTGCAGGGGATCTCCACCAGCAGAGCCCTCTGGAAGCTGGAGGGTCGAGGGGGCCTGTAGATGGCCCCACATGGGTCAGCCTCTCAGGCATAAGCAGGTCAGCAGAGGGATGTGGAAGAGCCAGTGGGAGACACACCCAGCACACACACACCATATCCGAAGCTCATAGAAGATAGGGCCTAGGTTTTACTCCTTGTTATATTCAAAGGCCTGGCCCATAGTTGCTACCTGGTATATTTGTTTCTGAACAAATGCATGAAGGAAAGATTGAGAGCGTACCCACATCCATGAAAACTATTAGTGCCAGATGAAAAGTGAGTAGGAACAAGGGATGACAGTACTCCCACACTAGAAATTTTCACAGGAAAGGGAAGGCACTGTGGACTGCTTAAGTGGAAAGGGCTTCGTGGAGAAAGTAGGAAAGCTGGGTCTTAGAGGAAAGGCACGGATAGATCAGTGGGGACACCATTCCAGGTGGAGGAAGCAGGACAAGCAAGAACCCAGAGCCAAGTGTTGAGGAAACAGCAGCACAGAGTGGGAGGTTTGCGCAGAGACCAGGAGCTGTCATGGGGACCAAGCTCCAGAGGCCACAGCGTGGTGGCCCAGGAGCCTGTGACATGCCCTGCGTGCCGAGGGCAGACTCAAAGACCCAGACAGCTGAGCACGTAGTAGTCAGACCAGGGAGGGGACAAACACCAGAGGTTCCAGATACACCTGAGCAACAGGAATGAGAAGGAAAGGAAAGAGAGGCACCAAGTGAGAGAGAAGAGAAGGACTCAGTGCACTGCTGTGGCGGGGGATGGGGGTAGACCGTGACACAAGAGACTGAGAGCCTGGGCAATGACCGAATTGGTGACGGAGGACCCCGTCAGAGCTGTGCTCTCCCCATGGGCCACCCTACCCACCAGTCATGTCTGTGGCCACCCATCACTGTCGCCACAGGAAAACTGAGGCAGCTGCCAGAGGACACTACCCAGCCCTGCCACTAAAGTCCTCTCCTCAAACTTCGAAAGCTCCCAATGCCAGACTTCCAGGAGCTGTGGGGAGCAGGTATGCTCAATGGCGGGGAGGGGGAAAAGGCAGCGTGTTAGCCCTGCCCCACCTCCTTCAGGCCTCAAAATAGTACCCACGCCCTGGCCTGGAGGGGGATCCTAGCCCACACTCATCTCCCCATCTCCACTAGGATGACGCAAAGGGTTGGGTGGGAAGGCAGACATCTCTGTCCCTGGGGAGCCTGGCCCCCCAGGAAGGCCCACCGGTGCTGGAATTCAGAAGGATGGACATGGTTGAAATCAGGAACTACTGTGCATCCCAGTTGTGAGGGGTAGATGCATCTCCAGCCTCCCTGGAGCTTCTTCCTTTGCCACCTGCTGCCCTGCTCGGTCACAGACTTCCAGTCACCTGGGCCTTGTGTGGATAAGTACACAGTGCTAGCTTGCAGGGAAGATTTCCCCTAGAGACCTCGGGAGCTCACGCTGGCTCCACTGCCATACCTTCAAAGACACAAAGTAAAAGAGAAAGAGAAAGATCTCAGCACTGAAACCTTTGTTGATTTTCTGAAACTGAGTGAAAGAGGAAAAAAAAAATGAAGGCAAAAGGAAATTACATCTGTAAGTGAAATTCTGCAATTTCTGTTTATTTGAGGCCAAAGTTTCTAAGCTCATAACCAAGCACCTGGTTGTGCTGGCCCTGGGGAGGCACAGAACACTAGATGCCCAGGATACAGCTCCGGGTCTGTTTCAGGACCCCAGGCTGGCCAAATACCTCCCACTTCCCCCTGCGTTCATGTCCTAGGCTGCTGGAACAAATGCCCACCAACATGGCAGCTTAAAACAATCATCACATGGTCTCACTCATATGTAGAACATAAGCAAGGACACAAGAGGACCACGGGGGAAGGGAAGGAAATCCCAAAAGGGAGAAATCAGAGAGGGAGAGGAACCACGAGAGGCTATGGACCCTGGGAAACGAACTGAGGGTCTCGGAGGGAAGAGGGTAACAAGGTGATGGGTTTAAGGATGGCACGTGTTGGGATATGTACTCGTTATATGTAACTAATGAATCATTGAACACCACATCAAAAACTAATGATGTAATATACAGTGGCTAACTGAACATAATTTTTTAAAAAACAATACAAATGTATTCTCTCATAGTTCTGGAGCAGATGTCTGAAATCAAGGTGTTGGCAGGGTCATGCTCCCTCCAGGGGCTTTGGGGAAGATTCCTTCCTTGCCCCTTCCAGCTTCTGGTGGCACCAGGCATCCCTGCCTTGTAGCTACATCCCTCCCACCGTCTTTTTCTTCATATGGCCTCTCCTAGTCTTCCTGTGTTTTCTTTCCTGTCCATTGCAAAGGTACTTGTCATTGGATTTCCAGCCCACTGGAGAATCCAGATCAGGATCCTTTCACTACATCTGGGAAGACCCTCTTTCCAAATAAGGTCACATTCCCAGTTTCAGGGGTTACTATGTGGACATACCTTTTTGGGTGCCATTATTCAACCCACTACACAGGCCTCATCTTCATTCTCCCCTAGCCTCTGGATCCTTACACTCAACCTAGAAACATGGTCAAGTTGCCGCATCAAAAGAAAAATAAATTCTTTCTATCCCATTGCCCTTTCAAGCTGTGCCATCCTTCCTTTCGTTTCTATGCTCAGCTACTAATCTCTCTAAAAAGTAATCTGTATTTGTTACCTCCATTTCTGAATTACCACTTAATTTTTTCCTGCTTACATTTTTTCCCTCGCTTACTTTTTAAATCAGTTTCTTTCAAGCATAGAGAGAAGTGCAGAGAACAGTATGACTTTTTTTTTTTTTTTTTGCATGTATTTTATGCAGAATTTACTCTGGGACCCTAAGTTTTTCTTTCTTCACTTTCTTCTGGGATGTCTTTTTCTTCCCTGCAACCTCCTGTTCTGATTTAGGGACAGTCTGTACTTTTTCAGTAAGGACCAGCTCCGTGTGGCAGGAAGAGCTCACATAAGGGTTAATCCGACCACGAGCCCTGTAAGTCGAGGGGCTTTGTTCTCCTGGATATGCTCAAAGACCAGAGAATCTACATCTAGCCCCTTGAGTGCAGCAGTATTCTCTGTATTTTTCAGCATGTGCAGTAACAATTCAGCACTCAATTTGGGCCACCGGCCCTGGGTCCAGCCCCGCTGTTTGGCTGGGCACACCTTACCCGCTCTACCACTGTCTCAACAGAATGGCACACGCTGCTTCTGCAAAGTGATGTCCTTCAGAGACCCGGTGGCTTTTCTGATACACATACCCTTGATAGCCTGGGCAGTTTCACATGTGTTCTTAAAGTGAACACGAAGATTTGAACCTTTTGGTTTGCATGATTTTGTAGGCTTTTCTGGGTCAAGTGAAAAGAGAGCCATTTTCAGAGATCATCTCAGGCCACTCACGAGAAGAGATGATTTTTTCAATGTTTACATTTTTCACCCACTTAGTGTTTTTTTTGTGGTAAAAAGTGACACAAAGTTTGCCATTTTAATCTTTTTAAATGTGCGATTCAGGGGCACCTGGGTGGCTCAGTCGGTTAAGCAACTGCCTTCAGCTCAGATCATGGTCCCAGAGTCCTGGGATGGAGCCCCGCATGCTGGCTTCTGCCTCTGCCTTCTCCTGTGCCCCACCCTGCTTGTGCTCTGTCTCTCTCTCTCTCTTTCTTTGTCAAATAAATAAAATCTTAGAAAAATAAATGTTCAATTCAGTGGCATTAATTATAGCCACTTATTTTTCAGTGTTCCGTACTTTGGTTTCGACCCTCACCACTGTCCTGTAAGCATTCTCTCAAGGATCAGCAGCTCCCATCCTCAGCCTTCTCTTCCCCTTTACCAAACTGGATATTGCTTCCCACCCCCTTCTTAAAACTCTTCCTCAGTTTCACAGACCCCTGTTCTTTTCCGGTTGGACTACTTCTCTAACTCCTTCCTCCCATTCCCTAAATCAGCATTCTTCAAGGACTTGCCCAGTTCCCCTGACTTTTTTTTTTATATTTTATTTATTTATTTGATAGAGATCACAAGTAGGCAGAGAGGCAGGCAGAGAAAGAGGGGAAAGCAGGCTCCCTGCTAAGCAGAGAGCCCAATGCAGGGCTCGATCCCAGGACCCTGAGATCATGACCTGAGCCGAAGGCAGAGGCTTTAACTCACTGAGCCACCCAGGTACCCCAATCCCTTACTTTTGATTGCTCGCTTAGAAACCTCTCATATCCTCATCCAGAGTTATGCCTCCGACCAAACCCTCAGTGCAGGTGACATGGGCTAAAAGCGTAGCTAATAGTTTAATGGAGCGCTTGGGTAGCTCAGTTGGTTAATCTTCCGACTCTTGATTTAGGTTGTGATCTCAGGCCCTGAGATGAGCCCCAGGTCAAGCTCTGTGCTCAGCACGGAGTCTGCTTGAGAGTCTTTCTCTCCCCCACCCCTCACGCTCACATTCTCTCTCAAAACAAAAAAAACAAAAAAAAAAAAAAACACTTAAAAAAAATTAAAACTTAGCTAATAGTTTGAGCCTCTGAGTTGTAGGTGCTCATATCCAGTTGCCTTCTAAGCAACCCCACTTACCTATCCCATCGATCCCCCAAACTTAGTATGTCCAAAAGGGGATTCATGGTCCCTTCTTTTAAACTTGTGCTTCCTAGAGGCCAACATGGAGTCTCCCATGCCATGCAGGGGCCTGTGTCCAGCAATGACGCAAGCAGTTAAGGTACTGCAGCTGGGGGATATCGCCGGCACCCACATCAGCTGATGCCCCAGAACTGATAAGGAGCAGAACCAGAGGAGGTCTCAGAGACCCCAAACTGATTCAATCCCTTTAAAAAGGGGAAGATTTGGGCAGCAAATCGTCAGACTCTCCAGACCTGACCCCTCTACATCTGACCACTTCAAAAAGGCAAGTTCCACTGAAGGCTCTGCCCGACTGATCTCTGAACAGAACCAAAGCCCTTCCCTGCTCCAACATCAGAAGCAGTGAGTGTCAGAGCTGACCCAGACTGGACCGAGACCTCATCTCAGCTGCGCGCCCCCAGAACTGACTTTGCGTTTGGTGCGTTCACTTCCTGCAGCCTTCTGTTAGCTTGTGTGCTGTGTGCCTTGTCTTCTGTCCTGCTGTGTGCCGCGTAAGAAGCCAAGTTCAACCACATGGTGAACTGTCACTGAGTTTGGAATTCTGGACCTGCTTTAGAATTGTGACTTAACTTTGCTTTATGATCGAATACAGCTGATATTGTGGAAACAAACAGCTCATGTGTGCACCTTCATGGCGTGTTATGACATGCTTCCTCCATGTTCTTCCTACCTCTGCACACGGCACTACCATCCTCCCCATGTGGAAATCTTGGCACCGCCTGTGGCTTCCATATGCCCTCTGACCCTGTAACTTCTGTCTCTACAGTAGCTCTTCCCCACCCCCGTGCCATCTTTTCCATCCTGACACTCTCCAATTGCTAATGCCCACCTTCCTGCTTCAGTCTGGCAGACTTTAGAGGCCCTCGCTCAGGTCTCCCTGCCTCCACTCGCTCTATATTCCATTCTGTTTCACATATCGTTAATAAATTGTTCTCCCTGAAACCCAGTTCTGCTCCACCACCCCAAAAGCCCTTGGTAGCTCCCGCTGCTTTGAAAATAAAGCCGAAACCCCCTCAGATGAACCTTCAGTGCCCTCCCTAAAAACCGGCCCTGACCTCTTCCTGACTGCCACACCCCCTTCGCTCCAGCCACACAGATGAACGATCTGCCCTCTGGACACATCCCACACTTCCTTCCTCACCCCATTCAAAATAAGGGTTTCACAGTCTTCTAAAAGACCTCTTTTCTTTCTGTTAAAATATGAGTAACAAAATAAGGGATACTGACGAAAGAGAGGACTGCAAATTCCGCCAAATAGGATCACCCACCTCGTATTTCCTGTACGGAACAGAAACACATCCCAGATTATTATCTGACAGGGTTACAAACAGAGCTTTGTTTGCTCATGGAATTCACCAACTTGGAGTGGAACCATCACCTTCTGAGGACCCAAACATTTTCTTGGTGACTCACCTGTTGGGGGGAGGAAAGCATCATCTTTCCTGCTCTGAATTTCTGTAACTGAAAAGGGACTCTGGGAGCAGATAAGATGGTAACAGAAACTATCACTGCAGACCTGAAATCTTGTGACTGAGTTTTAGGAAGCCAAATAACATTGGAGATGTGGCGCAAAAATTAAAAGAAAACCAGCCCACAGAAATGCGTGGAGGTACAAAGAGAAGGACACCCCTGGGTGCTCCCTTCTCATGCATTCCAATTCCCAAGCCCTTGGCCCAACCAAGAGATGGCATCAGAATGCTTTCAAGAACCCCACACATGCCTCACCAGTCCAGGCACACCAAAAGGCAAGAGGTTCTTTTGGAAAACCTAGGTGTGGCATCCTTTAATCCATATTAAAAGACCCAATTCGTGCATCCTTTGGTCTATACAATATCTGAAATTTTAGATTCTTCTTTCAAATCCCTTGTTCATGTAGTGCTATTTCTGTCCCTGTGGCCTTTGAGATGTTCAAAAGCAACTGAATCTTTGGCTTCTGAAGGTGCAAAAGCACTCTGAGCACTAAAATCCCTCCAAAACGCAACCAAACACAAGCTTAGGGAATGGGATATTTTCTTAGCAGAGAATGATACTCTGGCTATACAACCCGGGCTTGCATCCTGTGGTAGGAGCTACTAGTTGTGTTGCTCTGGGAAAAATTATTCACCCTCCCTCGGCCTCAGTTTCCTCATCTCTGAAATGGGATGAATCGGTTACTCTGCAGAGTCCTAGGAGGATTAAAAATAACATGTCAAGGGTGTAGGGCAGGACCTGGCACTGAAAAAGTTCTCCTTAATAGTGAAATTATTTTTAATGGTGAGAATTTGGTTGGAAAAGAAGACTAGGTTAAGACACATGAGGGTTTTTTTTCTTTAAAGAAAAAACAAAGTAGTAGTAAATAAACTAAGGTGTATCCTTCAGATTTGTGTCCATTTGACATGATTTATTTAGTCACACCTCCAGTATGATACTGGCACTTACTACACTCGAAAGCAAAATCTTCCCATAATCTGTCACAGTTCTTCTGTCTATGCAAGAAATATTTCACTGTTTTTCCAAGACAGAGATTCCCAGGATATTATTCCCAGAACAGAGCCTAATTTTCCGGTGAGACTCCACCTCTCCCCGCTCTCTCCATCTCCCCACTCTCCCCACCACCCCGCTGCGCCCAACCACCCCCCGAGCTTCCTCCCGTCCCCCCATGCTGGCCCCTCCTTCCTTTAACTTCCATGGGCTGGATGAGGGTTCAACCCCACCTCCAGGGATTGGGGAGTGGCCCAGAGGTAACCAATCAAAACATCATATTCTCTGGCCAGTCATTGGTTCAGAGATAAGCATGTGACCTAAATCTGAGTCCCTAGGGAATTGTGGGAGCCACTAGAAAGGATCCTCTCTTCCACTTGCCCATCATCTAATCCGAGAGGATGTGAAGCAGAGGCCACTGAGGGGGTGTTATCATCCAGCCGCAGTTAGGAAGTAGCACAAAGGCAGGTGGGGCAATGGAGAGAAGATTCAAAGCCCCAAGACAGAACGGGATTGGAGGGGAATAATCCAAATTACTGAAATGGCAGAAGGGACGACAGAGACATTAAGGGGTGAAAGGGAAGAAATAAGAGGATATTAGAGAAAGAAGGAGTAGGGTGCCTGGGTAGCTCAGTCGATTAAGCAGCTGCCCTCTGCTCAGGTTGTGATCTCAGGGTCCTGGGATTGAGCCCCACATCGGGCTCCCTGCTGGGCGGGAAGCCTGCTTCTCCCTCTGCCTCTCCCCTGCCCAATTTGTGCTCGCTCTCTCAAATAAATAAATAAAATCTTTAAAAAAGAAAAAGGAGTAGATGAAACAGGTAAACAGAAGTAAGAAAAGGACAAGGACATCTTCTCCAGGCTTCTCTGAGTTTCAGCCATTTCTGTTCCTCCACCTCTTCTTCTCTTCACTTACCTGTACTCATTTATTCAACTACAAATGTGTATTACTTGAAGAGTAAAAAGGAGGTAAGATAACCAAATGTCTAGGCTTCCAGTGGGGTGGAGCTCACCGGGTATGAAGGGCTCTTCCCAGGAGAGCCAGACACCCACCCTATCTTCAGGCAGAGGCATCAGCTGCAATTCTCCTGTGGCACTAACCTGGATAGCAGCTGTGCGAGCCTAGGGATGTTCCAGAAGCTGAGCTTGGACTCAGAAACCATCCCTCTGCTGAAAAGGGACACATGACATATGAGGCCTTTCCTTGCTGGACCAGGTCACTTTCTCCTGTTTTCCTTCCCAGCAGGTAGGCCATGCACTAAAGAACAGCTGGCTGCAGAGAAAAGTCACAGTCCAAGAGCCAGGCATGCTGGGAGTTCCCTAGAAGCAGGGAAGAAAGGGTGGATGGTCTCATGAGCCCCTTTCTAGCCTCATTAGCATCTCCCTCACTCCTGGGAACCAGCACACTAATATGAAAAGTCTTCACAAAAGTAGTTGTGCCTTTGGGAGGAAGACAGTTTTTGTGTGTTCATTTTCAAGGCATTAAAGCTTTTTATTTTTCTTACTCTTCCCAGATGTACTATACCAAGTCTACCTTCTCCAGTGGGTAGTAGATCTCTTAATGGCATCATCAGCAGATCTGTAATTTTCAAGTTGTTTTCAGATATTAAACCTCAGTAGAATTTAAAACATCCTTTCCAATCTTGGTTCCATTCTCACATTCTTAGCTCCCCCCACCCTGTACAATCTGGAACCTGATTGATTGAAGGTCTAATTCTGGGTCGCTTCCTGCCCCTGCTTTCTCCTTCCAGATCAGGTTCCTCTAGTTTGTTGGGCTAAGAATTAAGACAGGGAGAGAGCAGGTGTCTTATACAAACAGACCACTGCTGTAGGCTATACTGACAGTTGATGCCCTCTGGGAGGTGGACACCCAAACACTGGCCTCCTCTGGGGGATACATATGAGTTCTTCAGAGGCACTTGCAGGGCAGGGATATGGTAAATCCAGGTTCAACCCTTCCATGTTCTTCAGCTCCCATCACTGAATGTACAGCTACAGACTCTTTGAGCTAGAGTTCCCTGGGGAGTAGGAGAGGACTATCTTAGGATGGAAATGGAACAAATCCAACTACTTTCTAAGTAACAAGCACATGAGCCACAGAGAACTCATTCCCTAGCCTTGGCAAACTGGGTGTGTTCCAGCTTCTCCCTGCAACCCTTCTGTGTGCCTTCTCTTCTTTCTCCAAGACTCTTCTCTGCTCCTAATGATGTACTGGTAAATCAGCAAATCCTTTCTCAGTTGTCCAACTGGAGAACTACTTCATATCCCAATCTTTATTAATGATTTTCTCAGAATCCCCTTACTGGAGAGAAAAGACAGCTACCTCTATTTTTCATTCCCACAGGAAGGGGAGTAATTGCTTTTCCTCATACCCATTATACTCCAATGACTCTTAGATTGACTTCTCTCTCTCTTTCCTCATATTTTTACATATAATATGGTGGTTGGTCATAACAGGGCCACATCTGTCTCATCTTAGGAATCCTTGGTTCTCTGGCTCCTATGGATGTTGGCTTGAGTATTGAGAAATTATCTTTTCTCACTCTTGGGTCTTGGTACCCAGGCCAACAGAAGTAGACCCACCTAAGAGCTTGCTACATGTATAAATGAAATGAAGTTCCATCTCCAGAACTCTCCATCCTTTCGTGTAGAGGCAGAATTTTATCATGTTTCATTTTCCTTCTGCCTGAAGGACTTTCTTTCATGTTTCTCTAATATTCCTTCCAGTACAAGTTTGCTGGGGCTCAATTCTTTCAGGTTTTGTGTATCTAAAAAGTCTTCCTTTTGCATTCATTTCTTATGAGACTATTTGGTTGGGTATAGAATTCTAGGTTGACAATTTTTTCTTTCAGACCTCTGAAGGTTATTGTTTCTTTCTTTCTTTTTTTTTTTTTTTTTGCAACTTGCTTTATTTCTGAGAAGAACTCTGCTTTCATCCTTACCTGTGTTCCTCTGTTCATAACTTTTTTCTCTGACTACTTTGAAGAGTCTCTCTTTTTCACTGGTTTTGAGCAATTTGATTATCTTATGCCTTGAGAGAATGTTCTTCACGTTTCTCTGCTTGAATTTCACTCTACTGAGTGCTGGATATTCTTTTATTTTTAATATATTATTGGGTGTTGTTCTGGGACACAGTTACTTGGAAATAGTTTAGTCCTTTCAAGGCTTGCTGTTAAGCCTTGTTAGGAAGGACCAGAACAGCATTTGGTCTTAGGCTAATTAAGCCCATTCCTGAGACAGTACCCTTCTGAGTACTCTACTCAATGCCCCATGAATTTTAAGGTTTTCAACTCTGGCTGTTGGTGTTAAGGACTATTCCCTGTCCTAAGTGAGCTCTAAGGATTGTTCCCTCTAATCCTTGTGCGTGCTTCTTTCCCTGGTTTAATGGAGTTCCCTCACATGCTATGTGATGATCAGTACTCAGCTGAACACTTGAAGATGATACTCTGTAGAACTCTGCAGTGTTCTGTGTGTACAGTACCCCCCCCCCCAAGTATTCTGTCCTGTGACTTCTAGCTTCATTGGTCTCCCTGGGATCCCAGCTCCATCTCCTCTACTCAGGGATACTGCTGGGCCCCACCCATATTCCCTTTTGCTGCACTATGGCCTAGAAGTTCTCTGAAGGTAGTCCACTGGGGACAATCACAGGATTCACCTCATTTGTTTCCACTTTCCCAGGAATCAGTGCTGGTGGTTCAATGTCTGAAAATCATTAGTTCAGTCATTTTTCTGGTTTTTCACTTGTCAGAATGCTGGTTTGAGTGTGCATTTCCTGGAATTTCCAGGAAATACAAAGCTCTTAGATGGACTTTACAAATCAGCTAACCTCATACCTCCCATTCACCAGTGAAGAAACTGAGGTGGGGAAAGGGCCTGCCTGAGTTTGTGGCAGACCGTGAACGGGGCCAGTTCTCCTGACTTCAAATGAAAATTGTTTTGAAAGAAATGAGCTCCCAGGAGAAAAGAAAGAGCTTGAGGAATTTCAAATCAAGACTCCTGTGTGTCAAAGAGTAGAGTCAATTGCTGTCACTGCCCTCATTTCAACATTCGCCATGGGTTTAGTGCCTTCAATGACGGTGGCCCCTTACCTCGATTTCTGCATTAATGAGGAGGCTTTCACTCTTTCCCTCCATCCTCTACCATGTCAGTCTCCTAGAAGGATACTGTGAAATCTTCAGAACCAGGAAGAGGCAAATAGTAGAATTGGAATTTGAGCTCATACCCCAGAGACGTCCCAAGGGAGCCTGAATGTCCTCTAAGCAAATGCATTATTATATGGACAAGGAAATTGGGACCAGACAGGCTCACTGGTGCACCCAAGCAGGCCAAATATCTTGGTTTTGTGCTCAGAGGCCCATGTCTGAGAGACAGTGTGTTTAAGCATTAAACAGTCAGCTCTTAATAATGCTGAATTTTCAATATACCCTCAGCTCACTTCATTGTTTCCCTGCAAGAACCACTTCACACCCAGCTGGGTTTATGTGTCAGAAACTTTTCCAAGTCTTTCTGCCCATGTCTTCAGTGCACTTACAATAGTCTGTTTTGCTTGTTTATCCACGCAGTGGGGTGAAAACTCCAGACACAAACCTGGAGTCACTGTGAAAGGAAGTTTTGGAGAGGAGGACCAATGCCAGAGAGGAGGAGGAGGAGAAGGAAGGAAGGAAGCAATGAAAGCAATAAGCCCATTTCTCAGGTCACTTCAAAAACCTCCAATTTGAGATACTGAACAGATAAGCATCTATTTTTTCTTTGCTTTAGGAACTGCCCCTCCCCGTTTACTTTAATACAATACTAAGCACACACTTCTCAGCACGTAAGAACTCAGGGACAGTCCAGGTTTTGATGCAGGGGGCAAACTCTGCCTTGCCTTGTTGACTAGTCAGTACAATGGGGCCTTTCAGTGCAAAAGCACATGGTTCCGGGCAACGTGACCTAAGAGCTGGCAAAGTCTCTGGGCAGCACAAAGGAACGGAACTTGTCTTTGTGCTATGAGCTCAGTGTTAGTGTTTGGATTGCCCTGTGGTTCAGGGCTCCATTCAGGGCTCAGGCAATGGTCAGTGCCACTCAGTTGCACTTCCTGACCCCTTTCCTACACCTTGCCAGCCCAGCCTATGGGGAGCCCGCAGCAGACCAGGATCCAAGAGAAGGAGGCAAGGCCAGGGTGAAGATCCTCCAAGGAAAACACCTGTGTGCATATAAAGCCGTTTTTGTAGTGGTCAGAAAACACCACTCTCTACATACCGTGGTCATTGTTTTCACTTCTTTGGTGAATGTGTAAATTTTCACAGAGTGTTCCTTTTTTTTTTTTTTTTTTTTTAAGACTGTATTGATTTATTTGAGAGACAGAGAGTGAGCAAGAGAGAGAGAGACTGAAAGAGAGAACATGAGCTGGAGGAGGACATGGGTCTTGATCCCAGGACTCCAGGATCACCACCCAAGCTGAAGGCAGACACTTAACCAGCTGAGCCACCCAGGCACCCCCACAGTGTTAAATTAAGCAAAGTCTGAAAGCGTAGAATTTTCAAATAGATAAAAGTGGGGAAGTAAAATTGGGTCATTAGGAAGAGCCTCGTGTCAAACTACATCTTACATCCAACTGGAGGAAGAACTATTTTGAACATTGTCCTTAAGGCAATTTAATGGGTATTACTTAATAACTGTCCCCCCCCAAGGCCCTCACAGCATGAGGTGGGGTCTCCAGGGACTTTTTTAAGCCTCAGGTTGACGGGGAGGGAGCACTGGGGACAGCTGGGCTGGAGTGACATTCTGTCCACTGACCGACCGATCTTCACCTCTTCCTTAGGGCAGCAAAATACTAACCTGTCCTTCTTTAAACAGCAGCCCCAAAACCTGAGGAGGTCCTGATATGCTTTCTAAGCATCAATTCGCCATGTTCAGCACAGTTTGGGGGGTTCACTGGAAAGGGCACTCAGCATACGGCAGTTACTGAACACCTACTACGTGGACTTTGGACCTGCTGCCAACCTCCCTGATCACCGTTTCACTGAGCTCTGGTCACCAAAAAAATCAAGAAGGCCAAGAGTCTATTAAGGATAAGATAAAGGATATTTATGGAACCCTGCAGGAATTTATACTAGGCTCTTCCTTGCAGTATCTCATTTAATGTTCAAAACAATAACCGTGAGGAGGGGACCAGCCTCTCCCATCTTCCAGAGGAGCAAACAGGTTCAGCGAGTTGGAGTGGCCCAAGATCCCAGAACTAGAGCCCAGACTCACACCAAGCAAGTGGACCCACAGACCAGGCACTTACCCACCAGCTATTGTGAGAGCTGGGGAACAAGGAGCAGGAAGCAGAAAAAAGGAGGAGGCAAGAAGGTGGAGTTGTAAGGCAGGTGGGGTTCACATCCCCTGTGAATCTCCCCGAGCTGAGATGGAGAGTTCCTCTCCACAATGCCAGATGGAGAGACCATAAAGAGAAAGAAGAAAAAAGAACAAAAACAAAAACAAAAAACACAAAAAACCCAAAAACCACCCCAGCTCCCAATGAGGAGCCAGCAGCGGAGTGCTGATGGCAAAGTCTCGGTGAGACACTGTGGTTTATGCTCTTTGTCTTCCTTCTCTGGCTCCCCTAGCAACGGAGCGGTCACACCAGCGCTAACCCACAGCACAGCACGCTTACTTGCCTCTTGCTTCAGGCAGCAGGACTGCTAAACAGAACCGCATGCTGATTTCTGCTCCGTTAAGCAAGGGAACCGTCACCAGGGTCTGCCTGGTGGAAAAGGACTGAAAGCAGATGGAAAGATGCTTAGACTTCAAGGTTACGCAAGAACAAAGAAGAAAGAACAGGTTGCAAATTATTTTTTGGAATATTGAGCTATGAACAAAACCCTGACACTCACCAAGACAGACAGCAGAGGAAGTAAAATGGGGGGCGGGGGAGAAGATCGTGACTGAGGCTGCTTTGGCACATCTTGCCGCTGCCACGTTTTTCTAGAGTGTCTGAAAATCCTGGTCTTTAAAATACATATTCTTTTTTTTTTTGAGCCGTGTGTGTGTGTGTGTGTGTGTGTGTGTGTGTGTGTGTGTGTGTAGCCTCAGGGCTGAAAAACAAACAACTCTATCTCCATGAGCTCATGCTGGAGTCGGTGTAAATTGTTTCCCTCCTATGTATAATGTTTCTAATTAGGACTATTATGGAGGACGAGCTTTGTGGGTTGGTGAATTGGCTCTTTGTGCTAATTGCAAACAGAGGGCTCTGTGCCGGCCTGTACTGGGCTGACCTGCTTCTTAGATGCATCACTAGGTGGAGCGACCCCTCCAACCCCGCTCCCCACTGTCCTGCATCAGGGGAGCCACCGAGAGGACCGGCTCTCTCCCCCTCATCACATTAGTCATTGAAAATAAGACCACGCAAAGAGATGATGACCCCGGCTTCTAGCTGGCCCTTTTACTCTGATAAAAACACCTTTCATTCACAGAAGTCCTGGGTGAAGCTGTTTCTCTGCAGGGGAACTATTTCCCTGAAAGGAGGAGGGTGAACGATACACAAATCTCCTTCCTCCGCATCAAGAATTTTGGAAGGATCGCACTTGGACATCTGTGAAATGAAAACTGGAGAAGGCCTCCCTTTCCCTGACCCGCTGAGGCCTCGGAGGAGGAGGTAATCTGGAAGGTTTGAGACTCCCTGGCTGGGACTCCATGGTCCCGCACTTCCCTGGGTCCGTGAGAGACTTAAGAAATCAATCCTCCACCACCTGAGCAACTGACTAAGCTCAGGTAATTGCCTTCTACAGGTAAAAACCTTGGTCATCCTTTTAAGAACCATCTTATTAATTACTACCTCCCGGGTCTGGCTGAGGTATGCAAGGCCTAGAAACGCAGAGTTGGCTTGGCATGGAGGTCTCTGCGTTCCTGGTCACAGAGGCCCTCAGAAAGGTCCCTTGCTGATTGAGCAAAACGTTTCCATCGTGGGACTAGAGGCTTCAGAGTCTACAAGAGAGGCCAGAATTTTAAGGTGGGTGGAAGCTGGCACACAAAAGCCTACCCCAGGGATCCTGATAAGCTCAGATGGGGTGATGGCAGTGGTCTTGGGCACGCTTCCCATTGCCTCAGGCTAGATGTATCAGTGCCCCGTCCAGGCCTGCAGAGTCAGGATAGCCCAGCTCACAAAGCCAAAGCCACATGGAAAGGAGCTCAAACTGTGGCCAGAGAGCCTGAGGCTGCCAGAAAAAAGTGCATCCTCGCCACCCCAAGGCAAAAACGAGACAACAGATCCTTCCGCCTGCAGATCCTTCCGCCCAGGGGCCCATTGGCAGCTCCCTGGACCCAGGAACCAAGCAAGGCGGAGAGTCTCCAGAGGCGGCAGGACACGGGGTTCTGGAGCATCTAGCTGCAAGCCGGA
The DNA here is from genome assembly GCF_030435805.1 of Mustela lutreola. Classification (NCBI taxonomy): domain Eukaryota; kingdom Metazoa; phylum Chordata; class Mammalia; order Carnivora; family Mustelidae; genus Mustela; species Mustela lutreola. The sequence goes on along the minus strand of NC_081295.1, from coordinate 21,703,817 downwards.
ACTGGGCGTAGAAGCAAACAGCTGCTCTGAACCCCAGAAGCATTCATGCCTAATGCCCACTGGTCTGTCTGGATGCCCTACCTATGACTGAATTTTTTATTTGGCTTAAAAGGAGAAACACCAGTATAGCATAGTGTATTTTTAATGAATCAATTTGTTCGGTTTTGGAGAACTACCATTCGTTCTGGGACAATGTCCTTTCTACATTTTTGGTAGAAAAAAGGGGGGGGGGCTTATTATTTCAGAAACAGATGGGATATGTAATAGATGATAACATTTTTTGGCTTTGTTTTTTCATATTCCTATTTACCAAAATAAGCTATGACGATACTGTGTTAGTCTTCCCTTTTGTTTGTGTGTTTCTGTTGGTGTGTGTGGTAGCTTGAAGATGGTCACAAATTCTTTGGCACTTCTCCCATGGAGAGGGGCATCTAATTTATCTCCCCTTGAATCTGGGCTGGCCTTATTGACTTACTTGGCTGATAAAATAAAGTGGACATACTAGTTGAGATCTCCGACAACTAGGTCATAGGAAGCCTTGCAGCTTCCTCTTAGGCCTTCTGGAACACTTACTCTGTGTTCCAGCACCAACTGCCGTGCTATTGGAATGCCCCAGAAGCCATGAGCATAAGCCCATAAAGGAAGCAAGGCCCCTGGCCAGTATTGGATGAGATGCTCCCTGATAGCCACCTCCCACTTGCTAGACATTGATGAGCCCTTTTGAAAGAGGATCCTTCCGCTCCAGCTGATCTGTCACAACTGATACACATGGACCAGACATGAATTCCACCAACGCTGCCCAAAATGCAGCTTTGTGGGGACAATAAATGACTTTTGTTGCTTTCAACCACTAAGTTTGGGAGTGATTTGGTACACAGAAATAGATAACCAAAACAGCTTGTTTGTCTAAACAGTTTGTGAAATTCAAAAGTCAGAGAACTGCTGTTCATGGTGTTTGTTAAACATCTATGTCAGGTGGAATCATGGCTCCCCTCCCCCAAACATGTCCATGACCTCATCTCCAGCATTTGTAAATACGTTCTGTACATGGCAAAAGGGAATTAAAATCACAGATAGAATTAAGATTGCCAATCAGCAGACCTTAAAATGGGGAGACTTTTCTGGGTTATTTGGATGGACCCTATATAATCACAAGGGTCCTTCAGTGTGGAAGAGGGAGGCAGAAGAGGAGGTCAGAATGATGCAGAACTTGACCTCTGTGGCTGGCTTTAAAGATGGAGGAAGGAATGTGGATGGCCACTCAAAACCAGAAGAGGCAAGAAAAGAGGTTCTCCCATAAAATATCCAGAAAGAAACGCAGACCAGCCAACCCCTTGATTTTAGCCCAGTGAGGACCCATGTCAGATTTCTGACCTTCAGACTGTAAGAACATACATGTGTGTTGTCTTAACACACTAAATTTGTGGTAATTTGTTACAAAATCATAGAGAACGAATACAAAGCCTAGCCTGTGCTACTATATACCGTTGACCTCTTACCCAGTGTCAGAATAGAAGGTTTAATATACTTGAAAATCTTGTACAGCCCCTATTTTAAAGATGGGACTATAGAAGCCTACAGACTTAAAAGTCAAACTGCTAATGTGTATTATACCGAGGACTAGAACTCAGGTGCTCTCAAATCTAAATTCCTCAAGGAAGGGAAATTTGGGGGACGATGGGAAGTTCTCTTTGGTTCATCATTCTATCCCTCCTGTCTAGAACAGTGCCTGGTACATGGCAGATATCTGTTGAAAGAAAGGGTAAAAAAAGTCACCAAAAGACAAAATCCATAGCTTCATCAAAGACAAAAAAATTCTCCATCACATCTTATATTTTACATCAGATTATGTGGCTTTTAACAATGTTCTATCTTCAATCTCACCATTTGCCCAATGTCAATTACAAGTTATATATTTTTATATAGATACATGGCACAAAACTTTAAAAATATGAAAGAATACAATGAAAAATCTCATTTTCATCCTACTCTCTACACATCACCACAGTTACCACTTTCTCATGCGTTCTCCCAAAGATACTGAGCCATAGCTTTGAGACTTTAGGTGGAATGGTTTTAAATGTGTCTACTGTAGTCATTGGATTTGTACCTTCTCAGCAGCTCTGTTGTCATTTGTCACTTTGGCTCTGAAAGAGTCTGAATTACTCCCTGTAACTAGGCAAGACTCACTCAACAAGGCGTTCCCTGCCCAAGGCGGAAGTCAGGGGTCTTCCCCCGTGCTGGGGCTTACACAGACCTTGCACAATAAGGCTTATGGTGGTTACTTAGCTCCAGGGCTGGTTAGTTGAAGCCCAGGCAAATCTGACACTGTGTCCCATGTCCCACAGTGGGTGGAAGAGACATGAAGATCTCAGTCATGCTTTCCAGAAACGCTCTATGAAGGTTGATGTACACGCAGTTTCCTGCTTTAACCACTGGTTACTGATATAGTTCAAGAGGCAAACTGGCTCATTTTCCTGAACCAGTTAAGGAGTAGCCGTAGGATGCTAAGTGAAAGTAGGGGGAGCAAGGAAATGTCACGCCTGTCAGCTGTCCCCAGATGCTCCTCCCCAGCGTAGGTGAGAATCCTCATTGTACCCTCTTTGCACTCTGCACACACCGCCCCCTTGCAGCTCAGTCTCTCCTTATTTACACGTACAATACTACTACACAGAAAAAGTTTGTAACATGTACGACTGATTACTTGTAATTATTTGATTAAAATCTAAAGACACTTCATTTAGACTAGAAGCTTCCAGAGGGCAAGGACGGCACTTCTTTGCCTCACGACTGTATCTCCATCAACTAAAGCAGCTTGTGGCAAATGGGTACACAATACAAAGGTGTTGAGTGAATAAATAAATGAGCGGAGAGCCAACCTTTGTACCAAATGCCAGGCATTCTCGAGTGCCCGATATGTACTTATTCTTCCAATTCTTCCAAACCTTCTGAAAACAGGCTGTATCATTCCCCCCTTTTACATAGAGGGAAACTAAGGCAGAAAGTGCTTGAGTAATCTGCCCAGTGAATGGCAGCCTGGCCCAGAGCCTAGCTGCTTACCCACCACATGACACTGCCTTTCAACGAAATTTTGGGCAGGTGCCCAATGACCGAGGCTCAGCTGCCAAGTGAGGCAACGAGGGCTTGTGGAGCCCAAGGAAGCGGAAGCGTGTGCACGACCAGGGACACAGGGAGGAGAGGAGAGCCGCAGACCAGTCGTCGGCCTGTCAACGGGGACCCTGGTGCCGGGCGTCACAAGTGGGAGTAGGAAGGCTTGGCCTTCAAGCCTGAGGGGTTTCTGCTCACATTCTTCCTGTGCCTCTGACCACGGCCAAATGCCAGCACTGCAGATTCTGAGGTGAAGCGGCGCCGCGGTGGGATTTAGGGTTTGAGGGAGAGGACGAGGACGGAAGGACAGTGCCGCCCCCTCGAGGGAGTCAAGCCCTCACCAGCCGCCAGCCTCAGCGGAAAGTGTTGACACACGGGCACACCAGCGACCCCAGGCCCTGGCCTCAGTGGGCCCCTGCAGCCTCCTCTGCCCGTCCGGGGCCGCTCGGGGAGCCCGGCACACGTTCCCCGAGCCCCAAGCCCCTCGTGCCTCTGACTCACCCTGGAAATGGGCTGTTCTCACTCTGTTTCTGTCTCGCGGCCTCGTCCCCATCAGCCACCCTCCAGGCCTCCCGCTGGGCTGGTCCGAAGCTGCTGGGCCAGCAGCCCCCGCCCTCCCGTCAGCGCTCCTGCCAGTAAATCAGACTCAGCGCCCCCCCTCCCCCCACCTCCAGTGCGGGACCTACCGCGCATGCGGCGCTGCTCTTCACGTTGCCGTGAGATGGCCTCCGCGTGTGGACCCCATGCTGGAGGCAGCCCCTTGCGGGGATCTGGAACTCTCCGCCGTTGGTGCTCTGCGCCGGCTCTGTCTCATTGCGCATGTCAGGTTGAAAACCGGCGCGTGCTGGGCCTCTTCTACAGTTCTTAGCCCTGGGGACACACAAGTAAACGCTTTTTTGTTAAAGGAAGATGGGTTATTGTCAAGGAGGTGGGGAGGTATTTGGGGTGCAGGTAGAGAGGGACCCCACACATCGCAGGCCCGCGCATGCCCAGGCCGGCACCCCGCTCACCATGGCATCAGCACTAGCTCCGTGGCCTGCCTGCGCTGTCTCAAGATTTAATCTCTCCATGAGCCCGCTCGGGTCTCGGGGGCACTGTGGGGCTCAGTCAGTCAAGGGTCTGCCTTCCACTTAGGTCAGGGTCCCAGGGTCCTGGGATCGGAGCCCAATGTAGGGCTCCCTGCTCAGCGGGGAGCCTGCTGCTCTCACTGTCTCTCTCTCTCTCAAATAAATAAAAATCTTTAAAAATATATAAAACGTAATAAAAAAAAAATAAATGAATCCCTTTTGATCCAAAAGGAGGAGCGAGAAGTTGTGGCCCCAGAGCTGTGAGCCAGAGTTTCAGGGAAGGAAGGAGATTGACAAGGAGAGAAAGTCTTCTGCCAATCGTCATTTCCTTCTCCAAACTGCAAGAAAGCATAAAGTAAGATATGAAATAAAATAAAATTTAAAATCCTTCCCAGTGCTTTCAGAGGTAGACCAGTCCTGGCCTCTTCCCCGAAGACACTAATAACCTCATTCGGTTTTGGTGTGAGAGCAACTGTCTATTTATAATAACGTTCAAGGTCCCCGCTAAGAACAGGGGATGAATTAATACTTAGGAATTTCTCTTCTCTGCAAGTGCCCTGCCATTTAAAAAAAAAAAAAAAAAAAAAAAGCTGCCATTTTGATGACTCACATTTCCCTCAAAGACGAGATAAGCACCTTGATTCATATCCATGTGCAAACGCCCCCATCGTGCAGGGAAAGCGGTTCCTCTGAAGGGCTGGGGGGCTGAGAAGCCCCTGGTTTTCTCGGAGGACTCTGCCTGCCCCCTCTTGGTTTTCAGGAAAGAGGGGCCAACCGGTCACATTCACTGCCTCCTAATTCTTCCTTCCATGCTTGCTTTCTAACTTTTTTTTTTTTTTAAGATTTTATTTACTTATTTGACAGAGATCACAAGTAGGCAGAGAGGCAGAGAGAGAGAGAGGAGGTAGCTGGCTCCCCGCTGAGCAGAGAGCCCAATGCGGGGCTGGATTCCAGGACCCTGAGATCATGACCTGAGCCCAAGGCAGAGGCTTAACCCACTGAGCCACCCAGGCGCCCCCTTCCATACTTTCATTTTAACTTTTACTCTGTAGGAACTGAAAAGTGTTTTGTGAATCTTTCACCCCCATCAGTATTTCAGTACTCTCTACTCCAGGAAATACTGCAAGAAAATTCTTACTGAGGAATTTGGATCGGTAGTGTGTGTGTGTGTGTGTGTGAGAGAGAGAGAGAAAGAGAGAGAGATTTTTTCTGGGTTTGGGATCAGGGTAATGCTTCCCTAATAAATGGAGCTGGAATGTGTTTCCTCCTCTTCTGTATTCCGGAAGAGGCTGTATAGAATTGGTATTATTCCATAAATGTAGTAGAATCTGCCTGTGAGAACATTTAGACTGAGCGTTTATTTTATTGAAAAGTTTTAAATTATAAATTCAGTTTCTTGTTAAAGATTTATACAGAATTTCTCTTTCTTCTTGAGTCAGTTTTGGTAATCTGTGCCTTTTCATGATAGTCCTATAAAATCCTTTCATTTTCTCAGGGGTGCCTGGTTGGCTCAGTTGGCAGGTCATGTGATCCTTGATCTTAGGGTTTTGAGTTCAAGCCCCACATTGGGTGTAGAGATTACTTAAAATAAATAAACTTGAAATAAAATAATAAATAAAATTTTAAAAATACTTTTATCAGATTGGTAGTGATACTCCCTCTTTCATTGTTGATGTTGATAATTTGTCTTCCCTCTTGCTGTTCCCTAATTGTTCAACTCTAACTAAAGGTTTATCTTTAAAAAAAAAAATCTTTTCAAAGTACATAGTTTTGGTTTAATTGAATTGATTCTGTGTTACTTTTCTGTTTTTTATTTTATTGATCTCCACATTGATCTTTATTTTTTTCCTTTCTTCCACTTACTTAAGGTTTCATTTGCTCTTCTTTTATGATTTCTTAAGATGAACATTGAGGTAATTGGTTCATAATATTTCTTCTTTTTTAAAGATTTATTTTATTTATTTTAGAGAGAGTGTGTGTGCAAATGAGCATGGTGAGGAGGTAGGAGGGAGAGGGAGAGAGAATCTCAAGCAGACTCAGTGCTGAGTGTGGGCCCAACCTCGGACTTGATCCCATGACCCTGAGATCACGACCCACACTGAAACCAGGAGTTGGATGCTTAACCTGACTGCTCCACACAGGTGCAGTAATAGAAGTATTGGATGTGAATTCCTACCGACCACTGCTTTAGCAGCAGTTCATAAATTTTAATATGTTCTCTTTTAAATTAATTATGTTTTGAATTTTCCTTTAAAAAAAAGATTTTATTTATATATTTATCTTAGAGAGAGAGGAGGGGAAGAGGAGAGGGAGAAAATATCAAGCAGACTCCACCCTGAAAATTGTCAATTTCTTCCTTCAATTCTGTCAATTTTTGCTTCATATATTTTGGGGTTCTGTTTGTTAGGTGTGTATATACTTATATCTTCCTGATTTATTGAGATTTTAAGTATTATGAAATACTTTACTCTGTCTCTCATATATAGATTGTTTTAAAGTCTGTTTGATATTAATACAGCCATTCCATCTCTCTTATGTTCACTGTTTACAGAGCAAACATTTTTCTATCCTTTTATGGTCCATCTATTTTTATCTTTAAATCTAAATTTTGCCTCTTAGAGACAGCATATTATTGAATCTTATTTTATACCCAGTGTGAGAATTTCTGTCTTTTCCTTTCTTTTCTTTTTTTTTTAAGATTTTATTTATTTATTTGACAGAGAGACACAGCAAGAGAGGGAACACAAGCAGGAGGAGTGGGAGAGGGAGAAGCAGACTCTCCTGCTGAGCAGGGAGTCTGATGTGGGACTTGATCCCAGGACCCTGGGATCATGACCTGAGCCAAAGACAGATGCTTAATGTCTGAGCCACCCAGGTGCCCCAGAATTTCTGTCTTTTCATTGGGTGATGAGTAATGTAATTTAATGTGATTAGTGATAGGATTGGATTATGTCTATCATTTTGCTATTTAATTCCTATACATTGCAGGTCTTTTTGTTCTTCTGTTGCTCATTTGCTATTTTCTTTTCTGTTAAACAAATATTTTAAGTGCAACATCTTTATTGTTGATTTTTAAAGTATTTTTAAAATTTATTAATGATTCCTCTAGGGATTAAAATCTTACATTGTCATAATTTAGTTGTTCAAGTTAATTACTTGACTTAATTCCAATAAAATATAGCAACCTTACTCCAATATAACTCCATTCCCCCTTTCATTTATGCAATTTTTGTGTATTATATATGTGTTCATTATAAACTTAATCCTAGTGTTATAGTATATCTTTACAAAATATTGATTTTTAAAGAAATTGAGAAGAAAAAGTATATTTATACAGTTTTTTACATTTGCCCACGTGTTTACCATTTCCCATGTTCTTCATTTTTTTCTATTCTTTTCTTTCCTTTTCCTTTTTTTTCCTTTCTTCCTTCCTCCCTTCCTTCCTTTCCTTTCTTTACCTTTCCTTTCCTTTCTTCCTTTCTTTTTAATGATGAAAACTTCACATTTAGAATTAGCCAGCTGGACTCCGTTTAAATGACCCCCATTTTGTTGGCAACATCCAAAGCATCATAGTCAGGAGCCAGACATATGTCTGATTCTGTTCATCAGGCCTCATCAGGGTGTTGACCCTGGACATCAATGTCACAGAGCTTCCTCATGGCCTCTGTGATCTGGTGCTTGTTGACCTTGACATCCACAGTGAACACAGTGAGTTATTGTCTTCTAACTTCTTCATGGCCGACTCAGTGGTTAGGGGGAACTTGATGACAGCATAGTGGTCAAGCTTGTCTCTCCCCAGGCATTCTTCCAGAGAGATTTGGGTTGCCTTCTCAGTTGCAGTGTCGGGCCATTAGAAAGTAGGGTATATGTGGATCTTTCTGTGCGTGGCTATGAACACCTTTTAACACCATTATCTTTGCCTTCAGAGCCTTTGCTTTGGCTTTGGGGAAGGAGAAGGGATCTCCTTCTTTGCTTTTGGCACCATCCTTGTAAAATACTTCGTTTCTTCTCTGGATTCAAGTTACCATCTTGTGTCACTTACTTTCAGCCTGAAGAGCTTCCTTTAGTATTCCTTATAAATCTGGTCAGCTAGCAACAAAATTCTATCTTTATCTGGGAACATATTTATTTCATTTTCATTGTTAAAGAATCTTTCGTTTTCATTGTTAAGGGATAGTTTTACTGGATATAAAATTCTTGGCTGACAGTGTTTCTTTTTCCTTTGTGCAATCTGAGTATCTAATTCTATTGTGTTTTGGCTTCCATGGTTTCTGACAAGAAGTTGACCATTATTGTTCCCTTGCACATAATGACACATTTTCTCTCACTGGTTTCAAGATTGTCTCTTGTATTTGGCTACCAATAGTTTGACTATGATGTGTCTAGATGTGGATCTCTTTATTCATTCTGCTTGGAGTTTGTTACGCTTCTGGGTCTGTAGATTACTGTTTCATCAAATCTGAGAATTTTTCAGCAATTATGTCATGAAATATTTTTCTGCCACTTTTTCTTTTAGCCTTCTGAGACACCAGTCACATATATGTTCGTATGCCTGGTGTTATCTCACCAGTCTCTGAGGCTCTGTTTACTTTTCTTCAGTATTTTTCTTCACTGTCTCTCAGACTGAATAATTTTTAATAATCTGTATTCAAGTTCATTGATTTGTTTCTTCTTCTGTGACCTCTCCTACTAGAGTTTTAAATTTCTGTTTTTATATATTTCAATTCAAATTTTCCATGAGGTTCTTTTTTTTATAATGCCTACTTCTTTGTTGTGATTCTCTACTTGTCGAGTCATTGTCACTGAACTGTTCTTTAGTTCTTAAGTGCAGTTTCCTCTAGTTCTTTAAACATGTTTATAATAGCTATTTTGACATTTTTTTCCTGCTAAATCTAGTTTCTGGGCCTACTCAGAGAGTTTCTCTTATTTTGTTTTGTTTTGAGTATAGGGCACTTTTTTTTAGAGTATGAATCAGATTTCTTGTTTCTTCTCATATCATCATTTTCCTTGAAAATTTGACATTTTAGAAAATATTCTATAGCAACTCTGGACTCTAATTTCTTTTTCTGAGGTGGTTATGTTGTTTTTATTAACTTGTCTGGACTTAATCTGTGGAATCTGTGTCTCCTTCAGTGTGCGGCTATGAATGTTTCTGTTCTGTTTTTTGTTTTTAATTCTTATGTTTAGTTTTACCTAGTTCCCAAAGCATTGTCCCTGGGTCTGCATAATTTAGTGGCCAGCTGATGACTGCGCAGAGGTTATGCTCAAATACCTTAAGCCTGTAAGATCCATTCTCTGTTGATGGATCTATATGTGGGTTGTAGAATGCATTCAAAGATCAGTCAGTTTTCAAGTCTGCTTGACTTGTACTTTCTTCCAGGCTCTCTTGACTCTTCTTTGTAAATATGCATAGTTTCTTGGTCAACTAGAGATTCATGGAGAACTTACATAGCTTTACTATGGCTCTCTTATTTCTGGGGTTTCCCCATTAAATGTCTGACTGGTCAGCCACTCATTCCAATCAGGACTACAATCTCAGGCTAGCCACCCTTCTAAGTTTCTTTTTAAAATCCTACTGAGTTTGTTGCTTGGACTGACAATACTGCTGGGTGTGGGTTTTCACCTTTCATTCCAAATCAGATCTACCTCTGTCTGACAGTGAGACTGTTGGTTTTCACAGCCAGTATGGTGCAGGTAAAATGACCAGGCTAGATGTGTTGGGGGCACAGGGAAGGGGGAGCCCATGAAGGCCTCAGACTCTCATCTAATCATTTTAACATAAAAGGTCAGCAGCTTCTCATGACTAAATGCTTCTCAATTTGTTCTTTCCCTTTGCTTGATTTCCCAGACCCTGAAATTGTTTTTACCATTTTGCTCAGTTTTATATTTTATTTTTTGGGGGTGAGAATATGCCAACCTTTCACTCTGCCATAGGCATAAGTCCCACCCAATATATATTTTCAAAATACAATCAAACTGCACATTCTGTTTTCTATACTGAAAAGTCTATCTATTCTAGATTTTCCATTTCCTTTGTGAATTTGATAAGTAGACTTCTTTTAGTTGCTTTTCTGAATTCCAAAATTGAACTCTGGGGATCTTTATCTCCTTTGACCTAGGATCACTTTAAAAACTCAAAGAAATTTTAGATTACCATGTAGTTAGGAGACTCCTAACCTGGACCCCTTAAACCTTGGGAATAGGAGAAAGTAGTGACAAGGACCGAGAGGGGCAATTAATAAGATAATTTCCATATTTAAAAAACACTACATGAACATTGTATGATTACAAGAGATAAGGCAAAGCCTTCCACAGTGTCTCATTTCTAAGTTTGGGGGTGGAATTACTTCAACTCAATATAAGGGTTCTGGTAATCTTATGCTGATCAGAGGTTTTTGCTGGTAGTTATAAATAGTGCCAGTTAACAAAAGTGGGAGAGTAAGCCAATTATTACCTAATAAAGAGGTTTATTTTAAACATGGGTGTGGGTCCAAGGGAACAAAGTTAACAAAGGGACCTTAGAGATAAAATAGATAGAAACCTCTGATGTGGCCCACACCTTCCTGGTACAGATCAGGAAACATAAAGCCAGTCCAGTAGGCCACATGGCAAGTTAATAGCAGGACCCAAACCTACATCTATGGGCAACTCAACTTTCCCTTTAAGCCTAGAAACCTATTACAGCACAGAGTACACAGTCACTATCAATTAGGTCCTGTGATTTAAACAATATAAAATACAGATTGATGCTATCTAACAGAACTTTCTGCAATGAAGGAAATATTCATATTTGTATTGTCCAAAGTGGTAGCCACTAGCCACATGTGGCTATTGAGTACTTGAAATATGGCTAGTAAAACTGAGGAACTGAACTGAATACTTTATTTAATTTATAGTCGCTAATGTTTTGGAGAATGAATATGTAAACAATGGAGTCATTCATGAAATTAAATTCCTCCTCTAAGCTACTCAAAGCATAAGGCATTTATTTTCAAAATTTATTTTTAATTTTTTAAAGATTTATTTATTTATGAGAGAGAAAGAGCATGAGCAGGGGGAGGGGCAAAGAGAGAGGGAGGCAAGCAGACTTCTGTGCTGAGCAGGGAGCCCGATGTGGGGCTCCATCTCGGGACCCTGAGATCATGACCTGAGCCAAAGTCAAACCCTGAACCAACTGAGCCACCCATGTGCCCTTCAAAATTTAATTCACAGAATCCATTCTTTAAAAAAAGAAAATATTGTTCCCAAACTAATAATGTGTAAATCAGCAAAGCAAACATGAGAATGGGCAGGGAGCCAAACTGTCCCTCCTCTGCTTGCCACCTTTACTGAGCCTCACCTGACCCACCTGACCCACCCACCTGGGCCCTTGGATACCTCCTCATAAACTCTCAGACTGCACTGAGCATCATGTGAAAATCAACAACAAAAAGTGCAGGAGAATAGAGCAGCAGCAGGTAATTCCCCCAACAATATCAACTGAGCAGCAGTTGGGAACTAGATATTGGTCTAGATACTACAGAATTACCCAGGAAATATGGCCCCTGCAACAAAGAGACAGGAAAAGGCAATAATGCTTACCAATAATATCTTAGCCAGAAGCTATCCATATCTTATCTTATGTTATCATCATTTTAGCTCTGTGACATGTTATGATCTTCATTTCACAGACAAGCACACTAACTAGGCTCTGGAAGAGAAATAGCTCCACCCAAGAACACACCCACAACTGATCAGGAGGTGGTGAGACCCAGGTCAGCCAGACCCAAAGCTGTGTTGTGCCCCCATCGGGGCTCACCATCTAGATGGGGGGGTTGTCTGTACCTAGGGGCTCAAGTATGCTCCCTTGGGACCTGGAGTGAGAGAAATAATATTGTTCTGAGGGTTAAAGTATCATTGGATCAAAAAGGACAGAGTCACAAGTAGCTCCCAGAAGCTTCTGCTGTCACCAGATAGAGCTAAGGGTAGGTCAGCCACAAAAGAACAGGAAAAGAGAGGCTGAGGCTGATAAAGACAAAGCAGAATTACAGTCAGGGCACTGGAATTTGGCAAAGGAGCTGAGTAGTTCTAGCCCTTACATAGCCTTCCAGGGCATCCAACTGCAAGAGGAAGACAACAGTGTGATACTGTGATATAATAAGAAATATATATTTGGTCTTTGTTCTCAGTTCCTAGCACAGAGCTCCCAAGCCCCTGGTAATTCTCTGAATGATAAGGGTAAAAGGAGCATCTTCTGTTATAATATTTGGTCTTAGCCTCTGTTTCCTGACACAAAAGCTTCCAAGACCCTTGCAATCCCCAGAGTGAAGGGAGTGACTTTTCATATGCTAATGAGATTATGGGTGGCTAAGCCTCTAAGATACCTTCAAGATGGAGGACTGGTCATGATATCAGCCCCGTTCCCCAGGCTCCAGGGAGTCTAGTCGAGAGGGGCTAGACATTGAGTTCATCACAAAAGGCCAGTGATTTAATCAATCTGCCTCCATAAAGGCTCTGGACAAAGGGGTTGGGAGAACTTTCAGGATGGGGAGCACATCTGGGAGGGTGATGTGCTCAGAAAGGGCAAGGAAGCTCCATGGCCCCCCATTTCCCACCATTCCTTGCTCTATGCATCTTTTCCATTTGCCTGTTCTTAAGTTCTAGCCAATACAATAAACTGGTAGTAGTTAGTAAACTACCTGAGTTCAATGAGCCATCCTACCAAATTACTGAACCTGAGGTGGGGGTTGTAGGAATCCCTAATTAATAGCCCGTCAGTCAGAAGTATAAGAGGCCCAGACACATGACTGGCTCTGAAGTGGGGGAAGTCTTGTGGAAATGAGCCCTTAAACTGTGGGGTCTTCACTAAATCCAGGTAATTAGTGTCTGAATTGAATTAAATTATTAAACACCCAGGTGGTATCTACAGAGAATTGAAGAATTCTTGGTGTAGTAAACCCACATGTTTGGTGTCACAAGGGTTTGGGTACAAAGGATCATATTAATCAGCATTGTGAGCTTAGAACCAGAGAATCCTCTGGTCCTCCAGCTCCCTCGTTTCTGTGTCCAGGCTCCCTGTGCCCTCTCTCTCCTGTTGTCTGCAAGAGAAGGAGGTACCAGCTAAAGGACATTCTCTTTGGTGATGCCTGTCACTGCAGTTCTTCCAGAAGGCTATGACCTCTGAGCCAGACCACCCAGCCCTAGTGCATACTTCTTCCTCACCCTACAGCCCTCTATGCTTAGCCGTTCCATGCCCAGAGGAGGGTGGGTTTGCAACCAAGTTCATAGTCTGAGAAGCTTCTGTCATTGGATAGGGATTTCTCCTGGTTTTCTGTAAAGCCATGACCCCAGGAAGTGACTTTACTGATTGAATATTGAGATGTGAGAGTCAGAGTTGAATGACCAGCAGAGCTCACAGACTCTGCTTAAGCCCAGAAATTATATGAAGCAAAGACTTCAAAGCAGCTATTATAACTATATTCAAAGAATTAATGAAAACTATGATGATGAAGATTGAAATACATACAGAGTCTTGACAGAGAAGTAGAAACTACTAAAAAGAACCAAAGGGACATTCATTTATAGCACAAAGGGCTGAGGAGGTCAACACTTCCTCTTACAGAAAAGAGAAATCTGGACAAAACTGTCAAAACATATATAACATTTTCTTTTTGAAATTGAAGATCCTTTGCTCAAACAGAAGTATAGATGGGAGCTCATCCGGCAAATGGAACAAATGAAAACACCTGCCAGTCAACAGACCGCCCTCCACCCCCAGCTGAACTGGCAGCCTCCTTTGGTTCATCGGCAACACCCCCGTCAGAACCCCGGCAGTGGACCAGTACCCTGATATTTGGGAGCTCACCTCCTGTTCTTAGATCCTTTAAAGCTGAGGTTCAGGTTCTGGATTGTCTGATAGTAATCCCACCCCCACTGCCCTTGGTTTAGCTCGGGGGATGTCATTAGAACCAGCTCCCCCAGTGGTCTTTTTAGAAATCTGTGGGGACTTTTAGGGTAATCCAATGACTGGAGAGTACTGCTGGCCTGCAGTGGGGGAGAGCCAGAGTTGCTGAGCACAGTAAACTGTGCAGGCTGTGCCCCACAAGAATTGTCCTGCATCCATTGCAACTTTTAAATGTCCTCAGTCATTCGTTAGGTGAATTTTATTTTTGGAGAGAAAAAGAGTGCACAAGTTGCAAGAGAGGAGTGCTAGGGGAAGGGGGGAGGAAGAGAAGCTTAAGCTGCACAGAATCCCAAGTAGGGCTCCATCTCACAACCCTGAGATCATGACCTGAGAGGAAATCCAGAGTTAGATGCTTAATGAACTGGGCCACGCAGGTGCCCAAGGGCCCAAGTGAAAATTTTGTTTATAATTATTTGAACCTAGAACCAAGTTTACCTTATATATAAACAAAAAGTATTTTTTGCATAGTTTTCATATACTGAATTGCTAGGAATGAGATTACCACATAAATCAAGGTAAGTTGTACTTTTTTGCTTATCATTAAGATTGTTTATCATTCATTTATGATTTCAGAAAGTCCCATCATTAACAGCACCATGGCTTGTGGCATTCGAGCTGCCAAGACCACACAGTACATCAGCATGCATTGTCTCAGTAATTCACTGTGGCTTCTCCTGTAGTTGTGACGTTTACATATGATAAAGTATATTACTTACCACAAGTAATATACTTTATCATAAGTTCCTTTTCCTTTTCTTCTCTTTTATACTACAGCTAGAGCACTAAATTGATAAATGGTTGACCTTAAACGACAAGGGTCTCTTATATACAGATTTTTTTTTTTTTATGCAGTACAGAGCTGCAAATGTATTTTCTCTTCCTTAGGATTCTCTTAACAATATTTTCTTTTCTGTAGCCCCATTGTAAGTATACAGTATATGATACATGTAATGTACAAAGCATATGTTAATTGACTGTATCTTTTTTTATTTTTTAATTAGTATATAATGTATTACCAGTTTCAGGGGTACAGGTCTGTGATTCATCAGTCTTATATAATACCCAGTGCCCATTACATCACATGCCCTCCTTAAGGACCATCACCCAATTACCTCATCCCTCCACCCACCTCCCCCTCTAGCAGCCCTCAGTTTGTTTCCTATGATTAAGACTCTTATGATTTGTCTTGCTCTCTGGTTTCATCCTGTTTTATTTTTTCCTCTCTTCCCCTATGATCCTCTGTTTAGTTTCTTAAATTCCACATTATGAGTGAGATCATATGATAACTGTCTGTCTCTGATTTATTTTGCTTAGCACAATACCCTCTAAGTCCATCACATTGCTGCAAATGGCAATATTTCATTTTTTTTGGTGGCTGAGTAATATTCATATATATACATATATATACAAATATTCTATTTTTTCATATATATATATACATATGTATATACTGGTGTATATATATATATGTCTCACATCTTCTTTATCCATTCATCTGAATCAACTGAGTATATTATTGATAAAGCTGCCAGTCAACAGTAAGCTATTAGTGGTTAAATTTTAGGGGAGTCAAAGGTTATATAGGATTTTCAACTGGGGGGTTGGTGCCCCCAAGCCCCATGTTGTTCAAGGGTCAACTGTATTTGGAAGTTATATGTATAGGCCAGTTGCCTTATCTATGAACTTCATGCTAGATAAAGGGGTGTTACATAAGTATTTCTTATAGGAGCACTGGGTGCCTTAGTTGGTCAAGCACTCTATTCTTGATTTCGGCTCAGGTCATGATCTCAGGGACATGAGATCGAACACCGTGCTCAGGGGAGTCTTCCTGAGATTCTCTGTGTCTCTTTCCCTCTGCCCCACCCCCAATCATGTGCACTTGAAGTAAACACCAAATAAATAAAGAAAATCTCAAAAAAAAAAAGACATTTCTTATAAAATAAGTTTGTTGGACGGGACAGAGGTGAGCCACTGATCTGGACAATACTCTTGTCATGTCCACCTTCCCTCCATTCCTTTCATCCAACAGGGAGCCTAGACAAAACACAAACAAATAAGAGAAAACATAAGGTATTTCAGTTAAACGCCAAAGTGAATGATTCAGACTGGGTATCTAGGAAGAATCCTTCCAAAAGTTGTTTAATGGTAGCTGGAGTAACTTGGGAGATTTCTTGCAGATGGGACTTCAGCAGGGCTGTGATGGGGAATAAGACTAGGAGGAAGGAGAGGGGACCTACCCAAGTTTTGCACACAGGAAGAACTCAGTGCGAAAGAGAGAACAGGCTCAGCCCTGACAACATGTGGCAGACGCCAGGCAACCACAGGGAGACACAGGGCTGTTGTGTATGTCCTGTTTCCTACCTACAGTTCTGGCTCCGGGGCTTGTGGTGAGTTATGGATTTCACTGTGACAGCACTCTGATGATTGTTTATCATCTCAGCCTGCCCCTGCTGGGAAGGAATAAATGTTTCATTTCTAATTCAGAGCCACTAAAAATGGTAATATTAGAGTCATTCATTTAAATATTAAATAAAGGTTGCAGATCCTGGTGATAATTGTAGTAGACACTCAATATGTAATAGGCTATTGCTTTGTAACAATTAACGTTTCATAAAAAATTAACATTTCCAGAAACAATTCTTTGAATGTTCTATACTTGTGCCAATGGTTTTGAGGCTCTGACTGGTGAGAACCCCATATGTGGATGATTTTGACTGCAGATATGGGAAAAAAAAAAAAAAAGAAATTGATGTTTAAAGTAAAGACTATTTATAATGTCCCAGAAGAGAACTCCAGAGATAGGGCAGGTCTAGAGCTGGTACAATGAGCAATTCAATGCAGTTCTCAAGACTACAGGCTCTTTCCACTTTTCTTTTCAGTGATCCTTGGTATTTCTCTGCGGCTTCCAAGGCTGGCTGCCTTCATGGTCTTGAGATGGTTACCACAGTTCATATTTAGAAGTCCAGAAATAGAAAATGGAATGTTGGTGTCTTGGTTATCTTTTTAAGCTTAAAACAAATTCTCCTAAAAACCCTACCTGAAAGTTTTCCCTCAAATTTTGTTAGCCAGGATTGCATTACATGCCCATGCTTGAACCAGTAGCTTAGCAAAGGGAATGAGTCCAATGAGTTGGGTTTGGTCCAATCACTTGTCATCCTCTAGAGCTGAGGAGGGGCCCAGCCTCCATGGAAGGAGAAAGCAACCCTAGAAAGAGTAAACCAATAGGGCTTCTGACAGCAGGGAGGAAGCAGGGAAAGGCCAGGGAGGAGGCAACAACATTGTCTGCCACAACCAGGGATTTCTAAATTGGTTTCCACAGAGCATTCTTTGGAGGTGCAAGAAATAAGAGGTCTTTGGTCAATTAAGTGTGGGATGGGGTGCATTAAATCATCTTCCTGGGAATTCACAATGTCATCAGCATATTAAAGGCTCTGAGAAAACCTGTAGTTCATGTTAAACCCAGAATTTCCAGATGTGTGTAAACTTTTGATTGTGAAAACCTGTGAACAACCCAACAGGAGTAGTGTTTCGTGAAACGTCTGTTTGTGAGACACTGGGTTGGGTTGGCTATTGGATCCTTGTTCAGCTTTTGTAATATTTTGAGTTGGATTTAGGTGTTAATAAGTTTTATGTGTCAATGCACTTATAAGAAAATTTTGGACAGTTTTATTTTAGAATGTTTTGCTACTTTTTTAAAAAACCTTAAAAATGTTGCAAAATTCATTTGTTCCCTTCTCCAAATTAGAAAGGGTGTGGTGGCAGTGGTAGGCTGGAGACCAACTTGTTTGCTGAAACTAGATCTGGTGTAAAGATCTAGATTCTAGATCTATTGTTTTCATTCTTAGCCTCTGGAGCAAACAAAAGTTAATTCTGCTGGCCAGGGTAAGCTCCAGATAAGCTGTCCAGCCTTTCTGTTATTTTGTTTTCCCACAGAACACAGGGTCAGGAATAATCCAAAGAGACTATCCAAGTCACATGGTACATAGCCCACTCCAAGGGCAATACAACAGTTAATAGTTTCCAAAATGAGGGTATGTGGCCTCGCTTAGGTTCACTAACCACTTAGAACAGTTTCAACTTGGGAAGTTGCTCTATATGCTCAACCTGATTCTTTACAGCTCACTCACAAATGCAACTGAACGTTGACTATGTGTGTAAGGCCCTAGAATTTCAAAGGTGAACAAAACCAGAAGCATGGTCCTTGCTTTAAAAAGTGCACTATCAGGGCGCCTGTGTGGCTCAGTCAATTAAGCATACAACTCTTGGCTTCAGCTCAGGTCATGATCTCACGGTTTTGAGATCAAGCCCCATGTGGGGCTTTGAGCTCAGCACGGATTCTGCTTGAAATCCTCTCTCCCCCTCTGCCCCTCCTGCTCGTGCTCTCTCTCTCCCTTTGAAATAAATGAATAAACGTTCAAAACAAGAACAAAACAACAAACAAGTGCACTATTTAGTTGATGTCACGATACAAGTCCAAATGTTAACATGATACCAGGATAGCTAAATGATGCAGGCAACTTCACCAGAGAAGCCACCAGAGAATATTAATTAAGACTACAGGAGACACACCCTGAATTGCTGTCTAAAAACTTATTTTCCTTTTTCCAATTTTCACTGGAAATAAAGAGCGTGTTACAACAAATTGTATAAGAATTTTCACATAATTTCGTTGTTGGAAGCCCCCACTTAACTAGTTCTTTGGATCATTTTCCTATGAAAGTTCCTATGAATTACAAATGAGTAATTATATATGAAAACTATGTACACACATATATTATAATCAAAGCTAAGCTCTTTTTTCTTAATATGGATGGGGAAACAAATATAAACCTATTCCTTGTTTATACAGAAAGAAGTACGTGGGAAAGTGGTTTTTGAAAAGATTTTTTAGATGCATGTGTACAATTGAAGTGCTCATGATTAAGAGAGCTTAATACATTTCTACAAATACCTTAGGGGGAAAATGCCTTTGTATTTTCCGGCCCCCTCTCCTCTGCTCCATGCCCTATTTTCATCTGGACCTTCTCTTTCCTTTTACGCTGTAGCCTAGGCCCTGCTCAATTTGGATGTTGATGGCTTTCTAGAAGGGAACTTTGTTTTATTGGTTTGGAGTTTGGGCTCCGCTCGCTCCCACTCCACAGGCCTTTCCTCCATGTCACTCCCCAGCAGACTGGAGTCTCACCTGCTAAGGGCTGCTCTTCTCAGTGGGACCCCTCATGTTGTCTAGGTACAGAGAGAGGATCTCTTTCCCTTTCTTTCTTCCCTCCTGCCCCTTGAGTGCCTCATACCATCCAAACTCAGCCTATGAGAGCTAAAGGGCAAAACCCAAGAGCTGTTTTTACTCCTGGTGGTCTTTCTCCAATGAGTGATACAAAAGTGTTGATAGTGAAGGGGTTTGCCAGTCTCTGGACTGTGTCTTTGTGAGATGTGATGACTCAGGAATTGGAAGTACAGATGGTAACTTAGAAGAACCACAGTGAGGAACTGGAGGAACTATGTTCTCTTTGGCCCTAGATTTTGTGGGTGGCTTCTGCTTCATGTTGCAATTTCATGTCCAGAAAAGATAGTTGCTCTTATTGGTGTAATCATAGCTACAGATGGTATAGAAACAGTATCTAATGCATCTATTCTCTCCTTTTTAAGTTTTTATTTATTTCTTTAAGATTTATTTATTTTAGAGAGTGTATGAGTGCGTAAGAAGGAGGAGGGGCAGAGGGAGAGAGAACCCTCAAGCAGACTCCCTGCTGAGCATGGAGCAGGTCACAGGGCTTGGTCCCAGGACCGCAAGATCAGGACCTAAGCCAGAACTAACTGAGCCACCCAGGCACCCCTAAAGTTTTTATTTCAACTCCAGTTAGTTAACACAGAGTATAATATGAATTTCAAGTGCACACTGTAGGGAAATGTGGGAAAGCAAGAGAAAAAGTGATGGGTATTGCCACCAAAACACAATGAAAGAGTCCCTCATCTTTTGATGGTGTTTCCATAACGAACGAACCCAGATGCTTGTTATAGAGCCCCCTGCTTCTAAGAGTGCTCCTTGGCACAATGGGTGGTGTTTTTGGCATTCAAATGGCTGACCAGTAATCTGTGTAGATATAGACGTCATTCTCTGTACAAAGAGAGAGCATCAAATAAAGGAGATGAAGGGTAGTAAACTTCCTATTTATACTAGAAATGCATTCAAGCACATAGAAATTTCAGAGGAAGGAGTAAACCAACAGAATTCACATTTACTGCGAGCCTACTACGGGCCAGGCATTCTTCTGGGCACAACACATATTAAATGATTTAATTCTTAAACTCTATGAGGTAGATGCTTTTTTTGCATCTAAGATCAGAGAGGTTCAGTAACTTATCCAAGGCCACATAGCTCAAAAGAAGAAGTGCTGGGTTTCAAGCCTAAATTTGTCTTCAAAACTCATGTTCTTCCTCTCATGCCATGTTAATATGACTGATTATCACAACTCAGGGATCATTAGAGGCTATAAATGGAAATTATCCCAGTGATTTTTAAAGTAACCTTTATGCCCAACATGAGGCTCAAACTCATGACTCTGAGATCAAGCATCCCATGCTCTGCCAACAGAGCCATGCAGGTGCCCTAGGCCTGTGATATTTCACCAGCTCAGTTTTTATGGGGTCTTTTCTGCAATGTGGTGAAAATATAATGGGAAACACCATGAAATCAAATCATGGGGACCTTTGGTGAATCGAGGTTTTTCTGTTCTTGACATGAGAAATATACTTCCTTCCCCTGAAATGTCAAGTTCAGAGATTAGGTTCCCTCAAACACTTGTGAAGCTGTCACATGGGGTAACTACGAACCTCTTTGCTCCTACACCTACTGTCCTCATTGATATTCAGTGCACTGACACCACAACTACACAGAGTTTCAAGGAAAATACACATTTTAAAAAAGGACTGTCATTAACAAAACCTGAAGAAGACTTTGTATTTCGTGCTCAGGAAACAAAAAAAGATTTTTATATTTATGTGAGATAATCTATTTGCTTCTCCCTAATCCTAAAGAATGAGGTTCATTTAGTACTCAAGGACCACATGGTTTCCTGGCAAGGTTAGAAGCGTTAAATAGACTTCCAAAAAAGGAATGTCAAAGGAGTCAAAGGCCATGCAGAAGACAAGAGGCCCAAGCAGAGCAGGAGAGGGGAGAGAAACTGACTCATTGAAAGGAGAACCAAAATACATTTTTTTAAGGAACAAGACAGGAGCGCCTGGGTGGCTCAGTCAGTTAAGCATTCAAGTCTTGATTTCGGTTCAGGTCATGATTCAGGGTCCACAATCAGTAGGGAATCTGCTTGAAGATTCCCACCCTCTGCTCCTGCCTCCATGCTCTTTCTCTCTCTCAAATAAATTTTATTTATTTATTTATTTAGTAAAAGGAGTCAAGACACTATTTTTGGCCTATCAGATTTGTACATAATTTAAAGACTGCTCATAATGAATTTTGGTAAGGCTAAGGGACAGGGACACTCACACAAATTACTGGCGAAAATAAATTAATCTAGCCTTTTTAGAAGGCAATTCGGGAGTATATGTAAGAAGAGTATGGTACAAGTCTGGAGTTCTCAAACTCTAGCATGCATCAGAATCACCTGGAGGTTCATCATAACCGAAGTGCTGTGCCCCTCCCCCAGATTCAGAAGTATGGGGGAGAGTCAGAGAATTTGCATTTCTAACAAGTTCCCCCATGATGCTAATACAGCTGGTCTAGAGAATACACTTAGAGAACTACTGGTGTAGATGGCTGGGAGTCTGGCTCTGATGCTTGTCAGTTAGTTGTGTGACCTACACAAGTTACTTAACCTCTCTCAGTTTTTTGTTTTTTGTTTTTTCATTTATTAAAAATGGGGACGACAGGGTACCTGGCTGGCTCAGTCAGTGGAGAGTGCAACTCTTGATCTTGGGATCATGAGTTTGAGCTCCACGTTGGGTGTAGAGATTACTTAAAAATAAAATCTTAAAAAAAAAAATGGGGGCAATAAATAGTGTCTACCTCAGAGAGTTGTGAGAATTAAAAGTTAATAAATGTAAAGTGCATGTGGGAAGTACTCACACTAAATGTTAGCTCAATAAATGTTTTAATTTTGAGGGCACCTGGGTGGCTCAGTGGGTTGAGCCTCTGCCTTTGGCTCAGGTTGTGGTCTTAGGGTCCTGGGATCGAGCCTCACATTGAGCCCTCTGCTCAGCAGGGAGCCTGCTTTCCCCCTCCCACCCCCGTCTCTCTGCCTGCCTCTCTGCCTACTTGTGCTCTCTCTATGTGTCAAATAAATAAATAAAATCTTTTAAAAAAATAAAATAAATGTTTTAATTTTTTATTAAGATTTTACTTATTTGAGAGAAAGAGAGAGAGTGCATGTGTGCACACAAGCACACACGTGCATCATCAGGGAGGTGGGGCAGAGGGAGACTCCAGAGGAGCTGGGTGCCTGATGTGGGATTCTATTCCAGGACTATGACATCAAGACCTGAGCCAAAGGCAGACACTTAGCTGACTGAGGCACCCAGGTGCCCTTCAATATGTTTTCTTAATTAAAAAGTTCATTCTTTTTGATTGGACAGTTCCATCTCTAAGTATGTATCTCCAGAGAAATATTTATATTACAACCTAGATGAAATAAATTTATTTAAAAATATAGCTTAATAAAATATTCTTGACTCAAGAAGAAAAAATATAGCTCCATAAACATTAGAGTAATCCCAACTTATAATGAAAATGTTTCTCATAAAGAAAACGCTGGGGGGCACCTGGGTGGCTCAGTGGGTTAAAGCCTCTGCTCGTCTCAGGTCATGATCTCAGGGTCCTGGGATGGAGCCCCGTATCGGGCTCTCTGCTCAGCAGGGAGCCTGCTTCCTCCTCTCTCTGCCTGCCTCTCTGACTCCTTGTGATCTCTGTCTCTGTCAAGTAAATAAATAAAATCTCCAAAAAAAGAAAGAAAGAAAGAAAGAAAGAAAGAAAGAAAGAAAGAAAGAAAGAAAGAAAGAAAGAAAACGCCGGAAGTCCTCACTGGTGTCTTCTACCAAACTGTTTAAGGAAGAAATAATATAAGTATTGTACAAACTCTGTCAGACAACAGAAGAAGACATAACATTTCCCAAATAATTTTATGTGTCCTGCATAACGTTGACACTAAACTTGACCAGGACATCACAAGATAATTAGAGACCAATATCCTTCATGAATATAGATAGAAAAATTCTTTTTTTTTTTAATACAAAAATTCTTAACAAAATATTAGCAAATCTGTTGTCAAAAATCGACCTTTGTGCTCTGGAGCCAAAATATGTAATGCAAAGACAGAGTTTGGGTATAAAGAGGAACAATAGCTTTATTGCTTTGCTAGGCAAAGGAGGTTGCCTTCAAAACTGCAAACCCGCCCAGAGGAAGGGGCTGGGAGTTTTACAGAGAAATACAGGATCTAGCCAGTTTGGGTAGGAATTGTGTACGTGCTGGCAGCCTCCCTTGCCATGTCTTCAGGGTGGGATCAGGTTCGCGAAACAAAAGGCTAAGATGGGAGGGGAGGTTTGCAGAAGAGAGGGAAAAGGTTATTTAAAGGTTTATGCATTTCTTTTTGAGAGAGAGAAAGAGTGTGTGCGCGCACATGTGCAAGTAGCGGGGAGGAGCAGAATCTTTCTTTTTTTTTTTTTTTAAGATTTTATGTATTTATTTATTTGACAGAGATCACAAGTAGGCAGAGAGGCAGGCAGAGAGAGAGAGAAGAGGAAGCAGGCTCCCTGCTGAGCAGAGAGCCCGATGCGGGGCTTGATCCCACTGAGCCACCCAGGCGCCCCAGAATCTTTGAAGCAGGCTCGCCAATGAGTG
The DNA here is from genome assembly GCF_030435805.1 of Mustela lutreola. Lineage (NCBI taxonomy): Eukaryota > Metazoa > Chordata > Mammalia > Carnivora > Mustelidae > Mustela > Mustela lutreola. The sequence goes on along the minus strand of NC_081295.1, from coordinate 21,679,855 downwards.
CGAGCCCCACTCGGGGTGCTTTATCTCACAACCATAAGATCATGATCCTAAGATCCTGACCTGAGCTGAAACCAAAAGTAGGATGCTTAACCAACTGAGGTGACTTTAAAATTGAGCTTTGCTGAAGCCTGAGTGTAGCCATTTTGATTTTGTTCCACTTTCTGCTTTTAAGCAATTTCAAATCAAACCTAGCAAATTAGAAGAAATGGTAATACACTGTGACCAAAATCTGTATCAGTTTCCAATGTTTGTTGTAACAAATTACCACAAACTTGGGGGCTTAAAACAACAGAAACGTATTCTTTCCCAGTTCTAGAGGCCAGAAGTCTGAAGTCAGTGATGGCAAGGCCACATATCCTCCAGAGGCGAAAAGACAATTCATCCTTGCCTCCTCTAGTTTCTGGTGACTAAGAGCATTCCTTGGCTTGTGGCTACATCACTCCAGTCTCTGCTTCCATCTTCACATCACCTTCTCTTTGTGTTGATCCCAGGAATGCAAGGCTGTTTTAACATCTAACAAACAGTCCATGTCCACATCCTGCATATTTCCCCTCACTTGAGCAGGGCTTGTGGAAAGGATGGAATAGTCCTATTGGTGATTACATTAGATTATACAAAACCCCACTGCAACAGACCAATGAGGAATTTTCCTGGTGGCCCTAAAGAAGCCAACCACTGTGTTTTCGAGAAGGCCACATGGCAAAGTACAGTCTCTAGGAGCTAAGAATGGCTCTCTACAGACAGACAGATCCTACAACCACAGGAGCTGAATTCTGCCAAAAACCAATGATCTTAGAAGAGAACCCTAACCTTAGATGAGTTCAAAGTCCCAGTTGCCACCTTGAAATCTGGTGAGACCCTGAACAGAGGACCCAGTCAACATAGGACCATACTCCTTACCCTCAGAAACAGTGAGATCACAAACTTGTGTTGTGTTAAGCCAAAAAAAATTTTTTTAAGTTTATTTATTTATTTAAGTAATTTCTCCACCCAACATGGGGCTCAAACTCACAACCCCAAGGTCAAGAGTTGCATGCTCTTCTGACTGAGCCAGCCAGGAGCCCTTGGCTGAACATATCTTTTAATGTAATTCGTCATATTAACAGCATAAAGGAGAAAAATCATACAATCATCTCATATGCAGGAAAGGCACTTAACAAAATTCAGCACCTGTTTGTGATTAAAACTCTTGTCAAAACAGAAGTAGAAGGAAACTTCCTCCATTTGATTTAGGGCATCTATGAGAAACCTTTATCTAACATCATACATAGTGGTGAAATATAGAATAGTTTCTCTCTAAGACTGAGAACATTACAAGGTGTTCACTCATACCAGTTCCAGTCAACATTGTATGGGACCTGCTATCCCATGCATTTAGGCAAGAAAAATAAATAAAATTCCTTTAAATCAGGGAGGAAGCAGTACAACTGTCTTTATTCACAGATGACATGATTGTAAATCTAAGGGAATCCTCTCATATTAGAACAGTGAAATTGGCAATGTTGCAACAGGATATCAAGGCAATATGCAAAACCTGATTGTATTTCTCTATATAGCAACAAATAATTACAAAGTGAAATTTCACCCCTCAAAAATTCTACCTTCCATAGAACACTAGAGAACAAGGATTGCCTTTTCTCCAGTTTCCAATTACCTGTTCCTCATTTCCATCTGAGATCTCATCAGAATGGCCTTTATGTCCATATTTCTACCAACACTCTGTTCATGATTACTGTTGTGTTCCCTAAGAAGACGGAAGCTCTCTCTCCCGCTCTCCTCTTTTCTTTCTGAGCCCTCACCCGAATTGCCTCTAACATTTCTCATTTCGGCCACGCACCTCAGACTCCTCCAGCCTCCCGTTATGCCCCAGTTTCAAAGCTGCTGCCACACTTTTAGGTACTTGTTACAGCAGCAGCCCATTTCTTGGTACCAAAATCTGTATTAGTCTGCATGAACTGCTGTGACAAAATACCATAGACTAGGTGACTTCAACAACAGAAATTTATTTTCTCACGGCTCTGGAGGCTGGGAAGTCCAAGATCAAGGGCTGGCAGGGTTTGGTTTCTGGTGAAGGCTATCTTCCTGGCTTGCAGATGACAACCCTTTTCCTGTGTCCTCACATGGTAGGGAGAGAAGGCTGTGGGGAGAAGGAAGAGAAAGTCGGGGAGGGAGGGCGCAAGGTAAAAAGGAGAGGGAAGAAAGCTCTCTGCTATCTTTTCTTATGAGAAAATTAATATGATTAGATCTGGGTTCTGTCCACCCTCCCCAACCACAGTCTTATCCTTATGACTTCATTTAACTATAATTACTTTGATAAAGGCCATGTCCAAATACAGCCACAAATACGGAGGATAACGGACACATTTGGTTCATAATAGCATCTTGATGTGAAAAAATTCAGTAGTATTTTCTGAAAAAAAAAATCTAAGCAGCAGAAAGTCTGAAAAAGCAGAATGTACCTAATACATCTTAATGTTGTCAGTATTTTCATCTCTTTCCCTTATATTCTCTCATTGATAACAAATGAACAAATGTTTCTGATGGGCATGTGTTTTGCTGGTCCAAGATGGCTTTCTACTGCCTGAGAGATAAAATGATGCTATTTGAGGTGTTAAAATGGAATATGAGGGGCGCCTGGGTGGCTCAGTGGTTTAAGCCTCTGCCTTCAGCTCAGGTCATGATCTCAGGGTCCTGGGATCGAGCCTCACATGGGGCTCTCTGCTCAGCGGGGAGCCTGCTTCCCCCTCTCTCTCTGCCTGCCTCTCTGTCTACTTGTGATCTCTATCAAATAAATAAATAAAAATCTTTTTAAAAAATGGAATATGATCCAGGAATTCTATGCCAAGGTAATAAAAAAAAAAAATGATGCGAATGACTTGCCCTACTAATTGTTCTGTGTTGGGGATCATGACAGGTGCTGGGAGTGCAGGAGGAGTAAAACCCAGGGGGCTGCCTGGGAAGAACTTACAGTTGGCCAAGGACACAGACCTGTCCTTTCAAAGTGATTTCCCCAGGAGTGGTAAGGGGCTTGTGCAGTCGTCCACATTCTCTTATTCAGGTGGCTGGTTAGAAAGGCACCTATGGTCAAAGAATAGTCTTCCAAGGGAAGCTCTGCTCTCCAAATAGCACCATATTGAATACACATATGGTCTGTGCCAAGCTGTGAAGCGTGGACATGTGCAGTATCTATTTTAAATAGAAATGCAAGTTTTGTGTTTGTGCCCCTTAAATATTCTTCAGTTCACTCCATGATGCCCTTGACTTTTGGAGTAACCATGTTAGGTTCATCAAATAAATTATAAGGGACATCCCGGTAAAACAGAGCATTCTTGTAAAAAGAAGTAGAACCCATTGCCTCTCTACCCACAAAATGCCGCGTATTTGTTTTTTTCTAAAAGGCCATTCTCATCTTCCTTTTTTAATAAAAAGGATGTTTTCCTGAGAAATGTTTTAAAAACTGTGATTTTGGTTCGGAGGCATATGTAAGCAGTGTGTCTGTGGTTTTGTGACATCATAAGCATCCTGAATAAAATAACATATTGCAACTTCCAGGGAGACTTTGCATCTCTGCAGGATGAGTTTCATCTGAAAAGCTTTTAGGCATGCAGATAAAATTTTGACACTAAAACTTATTCACAGTCTTCCTAGACTCAAAAAATCCACCAAGAAACAAAGTCAATTAAATTTTATTACAACCAAGAATATAAAATAAATGCAATGTAATTTATTTTAGCTTTAACAGTCATCTCAAGAAGGGTGTCAGGACAACTCAAATGCGGGGAAACACTCTGGACTCCAAAGTGGCTGCTCTCCTGCCCCCCACGGAGCTCACTTGCTGGGGGGACAGCTGGCTCTGAGTGCACACCTCGCCGCAGAGTGTGGGAAGCGTACGCGGTCATCTCTATAATCATAGAAAGAGGGGTGCGTGCAGAAAATGGCTGAAAGAAGAGACAAAGACAGGTACACTTCACAAACAGGAATTATGGGAGTTACAAACTAGGCAGTTGAGAAAGGATATACTACATAACATATATAAAAAGTACTTTAAATTGCTGTTAAAAAGGACATCTTCAGTCCAGATTTTGTGTAATACTTTTAGTGTCTACACAGACAAATCTTTAAAAAAATTAAATAGTATTAATTTACTAAATATTTAGGAGATAACAGTGCATTAAGGATTTTTTTCAATATAATACATACATATCACTCCTTTGCAGTGATAGCACAGAAGAGTAAGTATGGCCTTAGGTACAACACATTTCTTTAAAAAAATCCTAAAACAATGAACTTTGCTTTATGGTATCTGTGACTACTCTTGAAGATGATGGGGCCTAAACTGCTAGGTTTGATATAAAACGTTACTTAATCCTTGAATCCTTCGAGCCTCCTTCAGGCTAACTGCTGTCTTAGTGCCTTTCTCCATTCCCTTGAAAGAGATCACCGGAGAGTTAAGGATTTCCAATTTTCCTAGAATTTTTCCTTCATTGTAGAGTGTCTGCCACATCGTTTTATTCAAAAGCAGATTAAGCTGCAAATCCTTTTGCCCGACGATTTTTCCTATTCCCTGGAGCAGAGAAAACAGCTTCGTTTCAGAGGCATCCACCCAGCAGCGGCTTCACCATGAGTGAGGCAGTGAACATGGAGGTAAGCGTCGTCCCTTTCCATTCATTCTTCAATGTCAGTTAGGTTCACAAGAGCGAAAGAGTAGTGCAGAAGGCCAAAATTCTAAGTACTAAAGTTTTAAAACCACACAGATATAAAAATATACATGCCCTTGGTTTTCGTATGTTACTGCACGACCTACTATCATCACGAAGATTGCTTCAGCCTCGTAGAAACAGCCCTGCCACCAGGCTACCTTACCCTGGAGCTGGCTCTCCTGAAACTAGAATCCCTTTTCCCAAACACACAGCTCACCAGAAAGCTATTTGGAAACTAATTTGTAATATGGAGGGCAGAGAACTTGTATTCCTTCCTTCCTTTCAAATAGCCTCCCTCTGTTTGGGTATTCTCATGGCTTGGGGGAGGGGGACTCCCTGCGTTCTCAGGGAACAAGACAGTAATGCGTCTTCTAAGAGAAATGAGGTCATTTGGGGACTACAAAGGTAAATTTTAACCTCAAAAGGCGTCGCAGAGCTCCCTCAAGGTCCCACAGTTTAGGGTCCATAAGAATGTTAAAGGCTTTGTTCCCGTTTGCAGGGAAAAGGAAATCATGAGTCTAAATTATTTCAAGGGTACTGGGCCCAACTGGCACCTCCAACTCTGAGGCAAGAACGGGAAGAAAAGGGCCAGTACCAGCACAGTGACCAGAATAATGCGGGCATCTGCCTGTATCCTGGAGAACACCATGGACTAGAAAAACGGATGGTACCCCTCATGGATTCTGCATCAGTTCTGCCAATAAACTTAGCTATCTGCAAGGAAAGCAGGGTACTCCTGTGATTACATAAGCACGTATCACAAGAACAGTATATCAAAGTTGCTTATAAAGTATGAAGGGGCGTGGTATTTTGGTCTACACCCATAGGTGGGCTTTCCTCTTATTAACTCTAAGTGCCCCCCCCCCCCCCCCCCCGCCCAGGGCAGCCACGGGGCTTCTGTTTTCCCTGTAATTTCCCACAACCACTTCAGAAGTGCATTCTGCTTATAAGGGCCACCAACTGTTGTTGAGAGGCTGCTGTGAACATTTCAAAGCCACATTAATGCCTGTTGTGATATTTAATCGCTGGCCTTCTCTAAGGTCAATAGAAACCTCTCGATAACACTATCACACAGCAGCTTTGGAAATGATAACCCTAACCAAGTGAGTTTAGAAGTAAACGAAAGGACCCTCATACTCTTATAAGCCAGTCCTCTCATCCCAGGAGAACTTGCGGTTGTGGAATGGACCCTAAGCTCCTTAAGGACAGCAAGTATGTCTTGCCCTTTGAGTCTCCCAGCCGGAATGGCCCTGGGCACATGGTGATGGGGCAGCGAGCAGCTGATGGCCAATAACTCTGGACAGTGAGACTTCAGGGCACAGGAAAGAATTTTATACAGGCAGCTATGTTATGCAAAGGGCTATTAATTTCCCATTTTAAAAAAAATGGAAGGGGTGAATTACCATTGAGACAATCAGAAAATTCCTTCCAATGGAACATGCCAACTGCTTCATCTTCCATGTTCATGAGTGTCACTATATAGCTTCTATTATTAATAAGCATTATTATGCTGAGATCAGTAAGGTCCTTGCTGGCTACAGTATCACATTAATAGTGCAAAATGTATACTGGCTTCTGTCTAAAATCTTATTTGTGTATGGACCCAGAGTATCATAACCAGGTAGATAAGTTCACAAATAGTTTTAAAAAAATGCATATAGCTTGCATATACAACAATCAGCTATTTCTTCTAGCTCAAGAAAACATTTAAAACAAGGCTGGTGCTGCTAATAGCATTCAGAAGAACACAAATTTCTTGCCCCTTACATTACAATGGGAGCTCTAAGTCTTTACATTTCCTGTGACTCTGGGAAGTGAGGGGCTCCTTTCCCTGGCTGAGAAAGAACTCAGCCTCTAATTCATAGATCCTGGAAATGTATAGTCGTGTATACTATCTGCCCACAGTTTTTTAGGCACAATTATTAAGTTTTCTCCTAGGGGCAAAGAAAGCATTCAGTGCAATGAAAAGATTCTTGATAGAATTAAGTTTCAGTTAACAACAGCAAAATTATGCATACATAATACATCCTCGAAACATGAATAAAACCTAAATTTTTAACATGCTTTAAAAATAGTCACTCTATGTCTAATGTAAATATGAATGGAGAACACTGCTCTTTATTTTAGAAGCAGGCTAAGTTGCAAATGAATTTGCAGGCTTCTGTTTGAGTACTCTTGATTATGTAAGAAAGTTACTCAAGCTAACCCCCAACGTGAAGAAACCAACAGTTCTTTAGAGAAGCCAACTTTATGTACAATACACACCAAAAGCTTTTCCTTCAAAGGTAAGTAACACATCCTTTGATCGATGTTACTCCTTAAAGAAACCCTAGTGCAGTTAATACTCTCTTCTGCTTTCTGGTGTGGGGCACCAGAGGGCTGCAGTTCTTCAAAGCTCTTGAAACCCTTTTTAAGGTAGACTTAGCTACGTGACGGTTAAGTGAGAATTCTTCAGTACTGAATACTCTTCAGAACAAGGTGATTCTGGGAACTACGTTCCATATGAATGATTGATTATATAAAAACTAGCACATACTTCAGTTCTTCGCAGCATAAAGCATAGTAACTGTAAAGATCTAGGCTGTTTTGGTTGTAGGTTCCCTCAGTCCCACCGTTTGTCTTTTTTTTTTTTTTTTTAAGACCTTCCCTGAAACTAGATAAATAAAAACGTAATAGTAAAGTACTTTGGGACAGTAACAGTTCCTGTTTAAGACTTCCATGAGCAAAACAGTCATATTCTGTGAAAACAACGTAGTGCTTTAAAAGGTGCATTTTTACCTGTGTCGCTAGAGCAGTTCATGACGTATAAAACTATACACCGCTGGAGTCCTGTTTCTAAAACATTAAAATCCTATTAAAAGAGCTTTGAAAAGATAAATCATAGTGATTGCTACAGCATGAGAAAGGTGCACCAGGAAATCCTTCCAAAAAATGCTGAAGGTTACAGAAGTGAAGTGCTAGGATTAGATCAGACGCTGGAGGAGAGTCGCAGTGGAACACATGCGGGGACAGGGTGCTGCGGAGACTTCACAAAAATCTTCTTGAAGTCCATTAAGAAGACACATCAGTTAGTCCTGTAAAAGTCAGGATGGAGCCTTCCTCCTAAGTGGAGGAATTTGAGACGGCATCATCGATTGCATTTTTTTGGTTCTTTTCAACGCGGACATCATATTGCTGGAGTCTGCGCCCTGGGCCGCTGTCAGTAGCGGTGGCCCGGGTGAGACGGGTGGTACTGCGCGCTCTGCTGGGACTGAGAGGACGAGTAGCCGAGGGTGCTCTGGGACTGAGAGGACGAGTAGCCGAGGGTGCTCTGGGACTGAGAGGATCCCTGAGCGCTGCTTTGGTAATTCAGGCGAGAACTGGAGTGCTGGGGGGAAGGAAAGGGAGAAAGGGAGTCACTGGGGGAGGCAGAGAATGGCTCAGGGTGTTCATCCCGACAGCACGGGCTCCTGCTTCAGATCCACGGTAGCGCACAGCGGACGTAAGCTCCTTAATACATTTTGCGTATTTGAACACACGGCCTTCACCACTGGGACAACGTGTTTTGGCAGGCATGGAAGTGTGGGGCTGGATTTCTTTGGGGCATAAACCGCAGTGGCAAAGAAAGGCAGAGGGGAAACGCAGGCTGACCCCTGCTCTTGATACTAACTCTGCTTAGCTGTTCTTTGTGTGACTGAGATTTGCAAACAAGAATGATCAATCTGGCACTGAATTCGTGGTATTCATAATGTATCTGGATGTGCTGTTAATGTCCTCATAAGAAACGACAAAGTGATGATTAAGAAGTCATTTCTAGAGGCACCTGGGTGGCTTAGTGGTTAAGCGGCTGCCTTTGGCTCAGGTCCTGATCTCAGGGTCCTGGGATCGAGCCCCACATCAGGCTCCCTGCTCAGCGGGAAGCCTGCTTCTTTTTCTCCCACTCCTCCTCTTGTATTCCCTCTCTCACTCTCTCTCTCTCTGTCCAATAAATAAAGAAAATCTTAAAAAAAAAAAAAAGTCATTTCTAGAGAAGAGAATTTGCAGAGGTGGCAGCTACAGTGGCCTCAGCAGCACCACCCATAGGACAAAACGCGGCAGGGTGGGCGGGATGGGGCAGCAAGTGCGTTGTATAAACCTCAGGGAACATTTAGAATGAAAAAAAAAAAAAAGTTCATGCATGAGAATGCCCTCAAGAGAAAGCAGAAACAAATGATTTTAATTCAATGTTTTTTTTTTATCACCTTAAATGAAACATTCATCTTCATGGTACCAAGAGCAAATACGAAAAGTATGTTTAAAAAACCATCTATAGGGGCACCTGGGTGGCTCAGTCAGTTAAGTGGCTGCCTTCAGCTCAGGTCATGATCCCAGGGTCCTGGGACTGGACTCCCTGCTCCACAGAAAGCCTGCTTCTCTGTCTCCCCCTCCCTGCTGCTCTGCCTACTTGTGCTCTCCCCCTCTATCCTCTGTCAAATAAATAAATAAAAACCTTTAAAATAAAAAATAAAAAATCCTCTATAGAATAAGAACACCTGTCTAGTTAAAGATAAGCATAGCTGGAACCAGTGTCTTTAGCTAAGCTCAGAAGGCTGGTTTTTCCCAGGAGCAAAGTGGGAAAGAGCTTACTAATAAAACCATTACTCAGAGTAAAAAATGTAAATGACCTTGTGGTGGCACTGAGGGTTTAAGGAAAGACATATCAGCAGGGTCCCCCCGCTCAGTGTGCAAAGGCTGCCAAACCGAACTTGGAACATCTGGTCTAAGACAGCAGGGCCAGAAGATAGTCTTGGTGAAGAACAGCTCTGCCTGGCTTCTTCTCTGTTACAGAACTCTGGCTAGTTGCAGAGAGCAAGATGGAGTCACTCATGTCAAGCAGCCACTAAGGGGCCTGCAGCTACCAGATACTGCCAAACCCAGCACCAGCTGACGACACTGCAGAACTCAATCACCAGAGGCAGGGGAGGCTGGCAGGGGCCCAAGACTCACTAAATCCCTCTAAAAGGGAAGAATTTCTGCAGCACACTGTCCCACTCCTCAGACACTGACCCCTCTATGCCCGACCACTTCAAAAAGACACCTGCAGCCGAAGGCTCTGCCCGACGGATCTCTGAACAGAACTGAGTGCCGAGAGCGGCCCCGGACTGGACCGAGACCTCCTCTCAACCGCGCACCTCCAGAACTGACTTCTGGTTTGGTTCGGTAACTTCCTACCCTCTATTCTACCTCGCTTGTTGTGTGACTTGTCTTACGTTCTGCTCTGTGTGCCATGTGAGGAGCGAAGGCAATCGTGTGGTGAAAAGTCACCGAGTCTGGAATCCTGCATCTGGTTTACAATGATGTGAATCCTGCTTTGTGAGTGAATAAAGCCGACATCACGGAGAGACGCAACTTGTGCCTGCGCCTTCCTGGCGTGCTCATCACGCTAGATGTGTTAGTGTAAGAAGCCTTTCAGGCTTCCAGATTCCCATGTTTTATTTTTAAGTTTATTATGAAAAACATGTTCTTTGCACTCACAATTGCTAGGCTGGCTATGATCACTTTACTTTAGCAGATTAGATTCAGCAAGAAGGTTCCTCCACACTCGGCAAAGAACAAACGTGTTGAAATGTGAGTCACGCGTAGGTGCAAGGGGCCCTGCCACCTCCACAGCGCACAACCTCTCCAGCTGAGGCGCTGCAATATCTGCCCGTTCCATAGATGACGCTGTTTTATTTTTAAGTGGATAGCATAGTATGGGAGAAAGAAAAGCAGCTTAAAGAATTCTTGGATTTAAAAGGAATACAGTAGGATAGTAATCTGTCCATAATGAACTATTCTCAGGTGAATATAATACAGTCCAAGACACAAAGATGAACCAGTTATAAGAAAGGTTTGGTGCTCCCATAATAGGAATAAACTACTGTTGGGGCAAAACAAAATTTATAATAAAATTCAAATATGTTCATGACTACTACCCAAATAGCAAGCTGTTTTCAGTACATCAAAATGAAGCCTCGATTCGTTTCATTGTGTTTAGAGAAGAAAACCACAGGCCCAAATCGTGTCACTTAGGCCAAATCACCAAACCAGAGCTTAATACCAAAGCTAATTGCAGTTTCAACTTTCCCCAGAAATGTAGTTTACCAGGTCAGCCAGGAAATTTTCTGATGGGTACCAAAGAGTCTGCCACCTGGGCCTCTCTATTCCCCCAAAGGAACAGGAGGTAATTTGCATGTAAGACCCCCCCTACCCACCCCCTCTCCCGCTAAGGGAAAGTGACCCAGCCCAGACAATCTTTTCTACTCTTTAGCTACTCACTCTCTTACCCCGCCTTCCTTCCTAGAAAAACCTTCCATTTTATACAACTCCTAGGAGCTCCTCTCGACTTGCTAGATGGGATGCTGCCAAATTTACAGATCATTTAATAAAGCCAATTCGATCTTCAAACATACTCTGTGGAATTTTGTTTTTAGCCTGTGGAACCAGTGTCAGTGCTAGTGTGTACCCCACTGCTTGCACGGACTCTTCCAAAAGAAGTTTTCAGAGAAGACATTGTGTGATAACACATTCATTTGTAGGTATATTAAAAAATGTAAAGCCGGTTGATGGAGCTATTTATTATGTCTTTCTCATTAATGTTTCTCTTGATTCCCATTTCTTATCAGTGAGTTTATGGCTCCCTTGCTTGAGGGTTTTGTTTTTTTAATCTCCATCTTCTTTCTCCTCTTCCACCAGAACCCTGAGTCTTTTTTTTTTTTTTTTTTTTAGTTTTAAGGGTGTTTTTTTCTCCCCACCCCCACCCCCTAGATCTTATACTTTCCTTAAAAATGAGGACTTTAAAAAAAAAAAGAAAGAAAATGAGGGTTTTGTGGGTTTTTTGTTTTTCATTTTTGCAGTATTCCCTATGGTGTTCACAGGTATTTTTACCTCCCTCTTCCCAAATACTAATTATCCTTAGACTTTTTTTCCCTTTAATTTCCCAAATTAGTAGTACCATCTGTAGAGGCCACTTTTAGACAATAGGCTCGAGCAATGGGAACTTGATCAAGGCAAAAGGGCCCACAGCAACCCCCTGGCTGAACACAGGCCCCCTCAGGGAACCCACCTCAAGGAGCCACAGACCCCAACTGATCAGTGCGCTACTTACAACCAGGCACAGTTAGCGAACAAAAGGAGAATTCCATAGTCACCAAACCTCCTCACCTTCCCGCTTTTAACTACAGCCCCTGACCCACGGCCTCCTGGCACACTGCCTCTCCTGCGCTGTCCTCCACGGCTCCCTGGTGGTAGACTCAGTCCACTTCTATCTCCTTTGCTACCCTTTCACGGCCGGGACCACCAGCAGCCACTGGTTTCCACCCATCCCTGCCCCACACTTGGGAGCCCCCCTCCCATCGAGAGAGACACCACATTTCGACAGATACCACACAACTGTACGGTGTTTATCTTCATAATAAAAAGTATCTTCAATTCTCAGAAATACTTCCAGTGTGACCTTAACAGTGATTTCTGAAAAGTCTCAATCTTAATCCCTTTCTATGCTTACATGGCTACTTACTGATTATTTCCTCTCAGTGAACAGCAAATCTTTCTCAAGTATGCAGCTTATTTTGTCCAAAATAAGCCACCGCTCCTCTCTCAGTTGCTTATCTAGTTATCTTTTTCTGACCCAAAGCTGACAGGCAGCTAGAAGGATAATAGGAGAGATTTTCTTTGAGGAGGGAAACGCCTGCCTCACCTTCCCTCCTCAGGAAGGCAGGGAAAACAAGGCAAGAATGAAATGTTTTGCGATTACATGAAATATGACCAAAATGTTCATTTTCATATAATGACCTAGAAATAGGATTGTAGCATTTGTACAGTTGAACTTCAGAGTTAGGTACTACATAAGTCTAAATTGACTTCTGGGTTGCCTGGGTGGCTCAGTCCGCTGAGTGTCAGCTTTGGCGCAGGTCCACATTCTGGAGTCCTGCGATCCAGCCCCTCTGTGGGGTTTCCCACCTGCTTCTCCCTCTCCCTCTGCCTCTCCCCATTGCTCAGGTTCTCGCTTATGCTCGCCCTTTAAAAAAAAATCCTACTTCCCATTTCACAAAATGTACCCCCGTTAAAAAAACCAAGTTGAGTACCTGATAATCTGAGGGCAGAACAGGCCCACCTGAGTTTGCGCCCGAGGGCCCCAGGCGGGGCTTCTTGTTCGCAGGCACCTGACTGAGGCCCGAGTCCTGACTGTGCTGCAGGCCGGGCCCCGCACCCCCGGTGCCCGTCCCAGCCCCGCCCGCAGTCCCATTGGTCTGCGTGCTGTTCTGCTGCGGTGGGGGCGCCTGTGGGGGGGCTGCCGCCTGCTGGGGGGGCGCTGTGGGCTGCTGATGTTGGTTCTGTTGCTGCTGCTGATTCTTGGAAGAAAGAGAAACAGGTCAACTCGGTATGGAACCACATTAACAGGATGGTACTTTCTTTTCCTTTTCCTTTGCTTTGTAACAGGACATCACTTTGAGAACTTGATAACACGCACATGACTGCCCACCGAGCTGGACTAGGTGAGACACGCAAGTACTGAAGCTGGCGACGCAGCATCCCCAAAGGTCAAGAGTCCCGAGCCCCGAGCGGGATTCAGTCTCTGAAGTTCTTTTAGGATTGCGCGGTCATCTTCCACCCCAGTCCCAGACACCCCACTGGAGAGCATGCGGCACCCAGGAAGTAGTTCTGCACTCTTGGAGCGGTAATGGTCTCCATCATGAGTTTGGAAAAGCAGAGGAATAGGGGGACGGCCTGATATATTCGATTACCAGCTAAGAGAAAGATGCTTTGAAAGCAGGCGGCACAAAGTGATGGTGATGACACCCAACAAACAGAACGCACAATTAAGAATTGGGGAATAAAACAGGCTCTAAAACAAATCAGAGGTTCATTTATCTGTAAACTTACTATATTTCAAATCACAAAGTACAGCTACAATCACTTAATTAAAGTGATGTAATTAATACATACTTAATTAAAGACAGTTAAATACACAGGAATCATTAAATTATACTTCCCTAAATTCTTTCTGCCTCCTTTACTCTCTGGACGTGAAGCATATACTGTGTAGCTTATACCTTGTCACCTTTCTCTTCAGGTTCATCTTCGTTAAGGAATTCTCGTTTGGGGTACGGAATCTGGCAGCCAGCAAACACACTACAAAATCATTAAAAAAAAAAAAAAAAAAAGAATATACATCATGGCCTACAGTCTACAGTATCGGTGATCTTGTTAACTTGAAATTCCACTTTTTTTCTTAACATATTTCCCACTCTTCATCTATAACTACTATTTGCTAGATGCCTCCCAAGATAACTCAATTCAAGCAAATCAGAAAAGAATTTGTGGTGTGCCTGGGTGGCTCAGTCAGTTAAGCTCCAACTTTTCATTTTGGCTCAGGTCATGATCTCAGGGTCGTGGGATTGAGCCCTGTATTGGGCTCCGACCATGCTGGGCGTGGAGCCTGCTTAAGATTCTGTCTCCCCTTCCGGCCCGCCCTCCCCTTTCTCCCTCTCTTAAAAAACAAAACAAAATAAAAAAAGACTTCATTGTCTACATTTTAAAAATATTTATTTATTTGAGAGAGACAGAGATAGTGAGAGCGAGCATAAGTTGGAGGAGGAGGAGAACTCAGGCTCTACACTGAGCAAGGAGCCAGATATGGGGCTTGATCTTAGGACACCGAAATCACAACCTGAGCCAAAGACAGATGCTTAACCGACTGAGCCATTCAGGTGCCCCTGTTGTCTACGTTTTATACCCAATTGTATAAACTCATCTGGCTGAACTCATCTGGCTGACTGATCTAAAAGTCCCACCTGTTCTCAGCTTGAGCATTTTTCTGTAATACCAAATAACGGTGAACCCTAGAACACTTGTTTTCATTCACACCTCTCTATTGCTTTGCCTGTTTCAGAATACACGCCCTTTCTCTTGAGGACTTTTTCTCCAAGGCAGTATTCATGGAGAACTTCCGTAAGGCTGCGGTAAAGTGTTCTCTGACTTTCAGCCACCATCGAACACCCTCAACCTGGAGCAGAGGACACAGAAAATGTAGGATACATACTCTAATGTTGGCAAGGGGTCCTCCTGAAAATAGGGATCCTGCAGAGCCTGCTCCGAGGTAATTCTCTTGGTGGGATCCATAGTAAGGAGTTTCTGAAGCTAGAGTAACACATAAGAAATTGATAGCAAGTGGAAAGATCACTTATAAGTCAATGTGTTGACTTTTGTATAAATGTCTAGCAGGATAAATATCAAACACCATTTTGTGGAGCTCACCATGCTATTAATATGCTAGATGCATGTATGTGAAATTGGCAGAAATCATTAGTGTTAAAGCCCTTTAAGAATGTAATTTTTTTTTTCCTGCTGATAAATCGCTGGAAAAAATTAAGTCTAGAAGTCAAGGGGGACATCTCAAAAGAAAAATGTTTAACTTTGCCTCAACATCCACCAATTTCTTTTCTTTCTAAAGAGGAGGAGTAGCTAAGACAATTCCGTGGTGAATGGAACGAGGTGGGCTTGTGCCACGGACCCGAAGTCCCCGTCTGGAAGACAGGCACCTACCAAGAGGAACACTTTGCTGTCAGGCTTGACCTTGTGTTTCTCCATGTACTTTATGAGGCTACTGTTGGCGTACCTGCAAAGACATGACAATGACACATCACTGGGAACACTCACACATTTCATAAAATGTGTATTACTGAAGTACAGTTTACACAATTTGTATTTTTTAACGGAAAGCTCCCAGATTGGTTTTCCTATAAGGCACATGTTTAGACCACTGTTTTTTTCTGATTAATCAAAGAACACATAACCAAATATTGGTTATGTGTGAAGAAGCAGAAATTGATAAACAGCCCACATAAGAGTTTCTATTGTTACGATGGCTTTGGAAAACAATTATACATTAACCATTAGAGTTGAAAATGTGAACGACCTAAAATCTAGCAATTCCTCTCCTGGGTACATACTCTAAGAGATTCCTTTGTGCATGGATATCACAGGAGACATGAAAAAGAATGTTCTTAGCAGCATATCTATAGCAGAAAACATGTAAATAATACAAATGTCTACCAACTAAAGAATGACTACATTGTTTTATATTCACAGAATGGAATGTTACACAATAGTAAAAATGAATACAGAGGCTGAGTGGGGAATAAAAGCAAATAAAAACAGACTATAATATAATTTATATAAAGTTCAAAGATATCTTAAACTGGAACAATAATCCATCTAGAGATACAAACATCTGTGGCAAAACCAGAATAAAAAACATGGAATGAACAGGAAGGCAGGGTAGAGGGTACACAGAGCACTTCGGTAATCTTAGTAATGTTCTATTTCTTCTGTTCAAGGGTGAGTAGAGGACTGTTTGTTTTATTATTCTAAAAAGACTGTGTATCATATTTTTGTCACATATGTTCTTTCCTAAATATGAAATATTTCATATTAAAAAGGTAAAAAAATAAGTAATATATAAGTTTATGGTAGAAAATTTAGAGAATAAAGTATAGAGAAGAAAACTGAAATCACTCATGGTCCAGCCATTCAGTGATTTAAAAGAAACACACAAAAAAACCACTGTTGAGATTTTGCTAATTTTCCTGTCATTTTGGCTACATATCTATAGATGATACAAATACAGAAGGGGTTTGTTTTATTTTTATAAAATTGGGATCATACTAAACAAACTGTCCTACCTCTTTTCACTTAATAATAATAATGTTTCATAAACATTTTTCCTTGTCTAACACTACCTAAACTACTAATCTGCAATGGTTGTATATTCCTACTGTTGTTACTGATGTTGTTTCTTTCACAACAGTTAAGATATAGGGGTCCTTGTAGGTTAATCTGATCCGCATAGTAGGAGACAGTGCTGCACAGCCTATGAGAATCAGAGACCCCTTCCAGAGCCTGACTCTGGCATTTACCAGCTGTGTGATCATGGGCATTCATTAACCCCTGTGAAAGCCTTAGGTTCCTCCTCTGGAAACTTAGGATTATAACCAATACAGGGTTGTCGTGAGGACCATATGAGAAAATGCAGGTAATGGCTTAGCACCAAGCCTGACACATAGTAAGGACTTAGCCATGCGTGGCTGCTCTGACTGCTTCCATAGGAAAAATTCTTGGATTTATTAGGTCAAAGGATATGTACATTTCAAAGCCATTTGTATGTGCTCTAGAACCTTGCTACACAAAGCTGGCCCTCAGATCAGCAGCATAGGCCCCTGAGAGCCTGCATTTTTAACAAGGGCTCCAGGTGATGTGTATGTACATTAAAGTTCGAGAAACACTGAGAAACAAGGAAGCATGCCCATTTTATCATACCCTTGCCAACCCTAGGTATGTTCATTTTCAAAATCTCTGCCATATATATTAATTTAAAATTTTCTCAGGGTGCCTAGCGGGCTCAGTCGGTAGTGAATATGATTCTTGATCTTAGCGTTGTTAAGTTCAAGCTCCATCGATCACTATAGAGACTGCTTAAAGATAAAATAAAATAAATTTTTTTTTTTTTTACAATTTTGCTCCAACACCAGAAGTATTTTTATTAGCAAGGTAACCACTAAGTTTGTTAATGGGAAGAAATTTTAAAGTTTATATAGAAATGGAGTTTGTCTATGTACACATCTTTGGACTTTATGTTAAATCAACTGATTTCCTGGGTTAACTCCAGATTCTAAGTTATTTGTTTCTATCAACATATCGGGCCATGCTTACTGGAACATTCAACTTGGAAGTCAGCTTAGAGAATTCCTTTTAGTTTCACTTTCACCTTGCCTTCTACTGAGCTAATAACCCTGGATAGATTACAGAAAGTCCTATTCACTATCCTTCTCAATTCACCGAAGAGTAATTTTTTTGGTTCTTTTCATCTGATACAATGAAAGCAAGTTATATTACTTTTTATGTCATTTCAAGTCATGTTTTCTAGAATTTTTAAATTATATTTTACTTCAGTGACTCGTATGTACTCCATTAGATTTAGCTAATTTTTAATATATTCCTTTCATCTTATGTATCAGCAGTCTGCTTTCACTGGGGCAGAACCATTTGCCTTAGACATATGGGCTCTTATCACTGAGCTTTTCCTATTACTTTTCCAACTGAATTTCATTTATCTTTTAAAACTTCTCTCCTTTTATTTCTGGTGACTGTAAACACTATCATTTTATGTGAAAATTTTCCTTTGGTCTTTAAACCCTAAGATAAATGTTAAGTGCTTACATTAATTTTCTCCATCTTTGATGCTATTAGCATGTCTTCAATTACTTGTGCCACTTCCATTAATACCCATTTGACAAGTAACTAATGAGCATGGACTATATGCCAGGCTCTGGGGATACATATAACAGTGTATAGAGTAGACACAACCCATATCATCTAGGGGGAAAGGCAGGTGAGCATTGAAAAGTGAACTGTAGGGCAAAGTCATCAGTGCTGAGAGAAGCAGCAAGGATGCTACGGGAGTACCAAGGGGAAGTACCTAACTCAGACACAGAAGGTCAAGGGAGACCTCCGCAGGCAAGTGATGCCTAAGCCAAGACCTAAAGGATAAGGAGAAAGGAAAAACAGGAGTTAATCCGAGGAGTTAAAATGAGTGGGAGGAAAGTACATTCTAGACTGAAGGAACAGCATGTATAAAAACCCAGAGGTCAAAAAAAAGCTCTGGGTTTTTCAGATTCTTAAAGAAATTAATGATGTCCAGGTTACAGAATACAAAGTGGACAGTGGTTTAGTAGATGAATTAAGCGATCCTTAAGAATTGAGAGCAGCCGTGAATTAAGAGCAACCTAGGAGACCAACACGATCCAATTTGCTTTTGGCAATGACTGTAGTTTAGACAATGAGTTGGAATAAAGATTGGAGGTAGAAATACCACTTGGAAGGCCACAGCAGATCCCAAGTGAGAGACGGGGGGTGGTCCGTCGATTGGGAGAGAATGGGGTAAGAAAAGGATCAGGGATATCTCCAGTCTTGGGCTTCGACAACTGGGTGAATCATGGAGTCATTTCCTAAGATAGGAAATACAGCGGGAGGACAGTGTGGGAGGAGAGAGGATGAGTTCAATTTTGGACATGTAACTGAAGTATTTATGGAACATTCAAGTTGGGATTCCATAAGGCAATTAGACGTGGGTCTGGAACTTGGAAAAGAGATCTGACTCGGATGCATAAACGGGAGTTATCAGCATAATCAATGGTAAATTGTGGCCAATAAAATCAGAGAAACTGCGCGAGGAAAACGTCTAGAGTGAAAAGAGAGCCCAAGAAAGAGCCTTGGGCAATACACGTGCTATCTTTAGGAGAAAGATAGAGGAAAAGCACCCCACCAGGACCATGTACAAGAACCACCAAAAATGAGGACTGCCATTTCCTGCTTTGCTTTATCAGGTCTGCTTTTGTTCCTACAAGCCATCCGGTCCTGAAATCTTCCTATTCAGTTCAGAGAATCTCTTTCGCCTTTTCCTCTAGGCATGTGCATTGATAACAAACTCCTCTTATGTCACCTTTATTCTCTCATTTCTGCTCAGTATACACCAGTGTGTTCTACTTAGCTTCTGGGCCATGCGTTTGTCCTTCTGCTATCCTTCCTGGTTGCCTCACCCAACATTTCGGTCACAGTCATTATTCAGATAAAGATAAAATCACAGTTGCGGCCTTGAACTCAACCCTCATTACGCTAAAATAGGAGAGATGTTTAAACACTATATTGACCCTTAAAATTCTTAAAGGTTTGTAAAATACTACAGCCTAAGCCTGACATGTATATTTGCAACATCTGGGAAATCACCTTTCAATCAAAAGCATAATTAATATATTAAAATCTAAAATTCTGGTTTAAATGCTAATCTATCTGTTTTTTAAAAGGATCAATTTAAATATTCCCACTGAAATTACTACTTATATTTAATATGAAATTACTTACGTTGTTCTTCTAAAGTCTTTCTGAAGTGTGGGGTATTCTGGCATCTTTCTAATATCCTCCCAATCTTTATCTTACAAAAAAAAAATCAAATATTACTATAGAACATAAGGTTACTTACATAAAATAATCTACTTATTTCAGTTTAAAAAATACATAAAAATACTCAAAATATGCTTTTGAAAAGGAATTAGTTATGAAATATGACTCTAATATTATTTTGAAAAGAAAAATAAATTACCTGCAGGAAACCCCATGACACTAAATATCCGATCTAGTTGATCATGATGAAAGGGATTGCTTGTTTTTATATCTTCCTGACGACAGTGAAAAATAGGTTCTGAAGTCAACAATTCAGCAAATATGCAACCTATTGCCCATATATCTATGAAAGCAGGAAAACATTTATTATATTTCTTGGGTTATAATTCCCGAGTATAATCACAACCTACATATAAAAATACTTTTCAGCGATGGAATATACACAGTTTGACAACTATATTAAATATATATATACATATATATATGACATGAAATAGCTGTATCATCACATAACAGATTAAAAGCCAAATAAAAAACATTTACTTATAAATTTCCTAAAGAAGATACACTTGGGAAACTCAATTTACATTTAGGCAAAAGCTTTTCTAACAACTATTAATAATGTAGTCACTAAAGCATTCAACTGATCATCTAGTGCAGGGTTACTCAGGATCTGATAGACTAAAACAATATCAGCATCAGGTTTAGTGATATATTCCTTTTTTAAAATATATTCCTTTAAAACAATCAAATGATTAACGATAGAGCATAATTTCTGATTTGTGAGTAGAGACAATACAGACCATAAAAAATGATTTGGAAAAACTCAACTTTTGTATGAAAGACTACCAACTTCAACATTTTCAACAAATTGTAAGATCTAGAAGCTGATAAACACAAGTATCGACGGATATAACATGACACCCATAGAGATCGATTTTATTTGAATATATTCACTTGGATTAAGCTGCTCCAACCCTCCAGGACAAAGTTAGGCATAAGTTTAACTATTTTAAATCACCAGTTACAGATTGTTCTATTCGGATTTTACATGTTGAAAACTGTAATTTCAATTCTGACTATAATATATTCACAACGTTTTGCCAAATATACAAGCGAATTAATTTCTGTAAGATATATATTCATACTTGACCACTTAAATAAATGCTATTTAATATTTTTTTAAATGCACAGACCACGGTATAGGATAGAAAAGCACAGTGTTCTATAGCCTACTAAACGTGGGAATCACATTCTGTAGAGAAGCTAAATAAGAAAAAAGTCCATTAGCTAGAATTAAAGTTGGTATGCTATTTCATAAAACAAATTGCCAAATGAAAAAAAAAAGCCCCACAGAGTAATATCTTACACAGCTGACCCCATTCAGGAGCAGCTTCCTTTCATGTAAGGTAGACTTCTGGATAACGGAAACATACCCCTTCAATAATCGTTTTTTATTACACTATTACCTGCCATCTTAAGAGGCTATAAAATATAATTTAATCTTTCTTAATAACTCAGAAGAGTCCTCCTAAATATCCATCATGAAAGCGTAGAGTAATAGTACTCGTCAGTGTCTACTTTTAAATTGTTCTCTCTCTCCCACATCGCTTTGTTGTCACTCTTGCCCCCGAGGCAGCTGCCTCTGACACAGTCCCATGTCTCTGCCTGCTGGCTGTCTCTGCTATGCAGTCAACTGGGACTGGTACTGCATGTTCCTGGTCATGCCAGTTTCTGGGTTGCCTTCCATGTAAAGGACGGAAGCCAGAATCTAGATTCCCCTGAGAACTGCTAAGAGAAGGAACCTCAGGGTAGCAGGTAATGTTGAGTTCTAGGGTTTCTTGCTTCATATTAGCCTCTAATTTTAAATGGTCATCTGGCTCTTGTATCATCTATAACATTTCTCAGCTCTCCCTCCTTTGTCAATGACTTATTCCTCTCTCCCTCTACACACACACACACACACACACTTGTTGTCACTCCCCTCCCCCTCTAAATGTTACTCCATAAAACTTCACTGATATCAAATCATCAAACTCTTATAGTCCTGAATAGAAATAATACTCCTTTCTGACATGAACCAGGTATGGAGGAGAGTAAGAACAAGTGAATGCATACATATTTATTATATTTCTAATGTCTGCTATATTTGAAATCTAAAAATAACTGATTTGGGGATTATATTTTTATCTTTTTTCCTAATGTCTATCCAGAATGGGTAATAGCAACTTGACTAAAATTGGAAGCTAGTGATTATACTTTTAATCTTTATCTGTAAGTTGCAAACTGGTTTAAATTCAATTTCGGTTGTCCTTGCTCTAAGGAAACAGGAAATACAGTTGATTTCCAATTCATACTCAATTATCTTTATTTCCCCCCAACAAAACATCTAGTTTTATTTCAAGAGTAGAACAGTTCATCAGAAAATATTCATAGAACTGTGCTTCTCAAAGTGTGGACAAAGTGTATGGACCACATACACAGAATCATATAATGGCACTAATCAAAAATGGGACTTATTGGGGCACCTGGGTGGCTCAGTGGGTTAAGCCGCTGCCTTCGGCTCAGGTCATGATCTCAGGGTCCTGGGATCGAGTCCCACATCGGGCTCTCTGCTGAGCAGGGAGCCTGCTTCCTTCTCTCACTCTCTCTCTGCCTGCCTCTCTGCCTACTTGTGATCTCTGTCTGTCAAATAAATAAAATCTTTAAAAAAATATATTTAAAATAATTTTTAAAAAAATGGGACTTACTACCATGGGTTTGCTCTATAAAAATCTCTGAGAGTAGGACAGACTTTGGTGGGGAGTCATTTAGTTCAATGGAAGGTTTGGGCAGAATGTGCCTTTTCTTACTGTCCTTCACACTTCTCCTCTTCACTGTTCATGACTGAGAGATCTAACAGAAGATACAGACATAATTCTAAAAGTTGCAAAGATACAGTTCCCCAGTGAAAATCACTCACTAGAATGTAAGCAAAGTCGGGTTCTGATTTTAACCCCTCCCTTGAGAGTGTTCCATTCCTTCCCTTTGCTTGTGTGGTTCTCCCCCCTCTGGCCTTCACAGACAGCTGCCATGGGCCGGCCCGACACCAAGAGCATGGCCTTGGCGGCCTCTGAATGGGCCTTACTCTGGGCTCAGCTGCTCACAAAAGGGCTGAGGGTTGGTCTCACACTCCCCTACTGTCAAACACTCATAGGCTTTTTCACGAATCTAATAAAATCTTTCAGCAATATTCATAAAGTATAACAAAATGCCAGCACCATCCCGGCATCTCAATCCTTGGACAAAGGATAAACGTGTGCTGGGCGTCAGAATTCTGCAGAAATCAAATCTCCTGATGAACAAGGTCATCACTGTAGTTTAATCTTTGTTACTCCTTTTGCCCACAAATAGGTTCATTATCGGTCTAATCTTTTTCAAAGAACTACCTTTGTCGTTCTTTGCATGCCATCAGGCTTTTTATAAATTTAACAGAGAGGCTTGTGCTCATCTATTTTTCATAATTTTATACTTTTATAGTGCCTTAATTCAATAGAACTTAACCAAAGCAGCTAAACATAGTAAAAAATGGTACTAGTCTAATACCAGTAAATGGAAAATTCAACAAAAGGGAAATTTCAAGAAATACAACCTGGCAGATTTCGGTACCTTATAGAACTAGCCCATCACAGTGAGAGAACTATCTACCCTTCTCTGTCCTCTCTTTTTAACCTCATTTACAGAAATCTCGAGGTTTGAGGCGAGCTCTCTCTTCCTGACTTCCCCCAGTTCACAGCTGGGCCCTCCCGTGGACACTGGAGTGATCGGTTAGCAAAATCCCTGCTGTGGCTGTTCGGGAGCAGATTTTAAATCCTACAGAGAGTGTGTTTGTAACAGGTTTCCTTACTCCATTTTTTCACTTAGTGAAATGGCAAGACGCTGAGCACAGCTAATGCACCCAGACTCTATTTCCTGCTGTAATGGGGAAACCGCCATTCTGATAACGGTAATGGCAGGAGAGAAAAATTAGTCGCACTATTTCTTGTTGAGGGAAGGACTGACTGACTGACTTTTCCCCAGACAGAAGGGGTTCTCTTCCACACCATACTCGGCCTGGTTTCTGTTTTTCCTTCTGTGGAGAAAACAATTCTAAACCTTTCTCCAGTTCTTCTGATCAATGGTAGGTAAGTGCAAATAAAATTAGCGCGTTATCATCTCCATAGCAACTCAACAGGATCAGATAACTCTATTCTCTAACAGAAAATGCTTTCTTCTTTTTAAAGAACCATTTCTACTATAAAGTTAAAAATCCTAATCTACCAGAATATAATATCTAGGAATACAGAAGACAACGGGACTTTTGAAAGAAGTATAAAAGTGGTTTTTAGAAAGCAGCTTCCTTATTATTATACCATTTGGTGTTCATGATAATTCGATGCTGCGACAGTACACCATTTTAGACTAACTTACCAATGGCCTTTGTATAATGCCTTGCACCGAGCAGAAGTTCAGGAGCCCGATACCAAAAAGTCACAACTACTGGATCCAAATCTGCCAGTGGCTTTAGAGGAGAATTGAATAATCTGGCAAAACCCATGTCAGCTAAAAAGAAATGAAACAAATTAAGATAAAACTCAGTTCGGCATGCTACTAGAACCATGCAAGGTTGAGGACAACAGCCACTAGCCTTATAAAGCAATCCTTTTCCTCCCTTGTCAACCAGGAGTCTGCACCAGGCACCAGATCCCCCCTTCGGAGGTAGATATTACTACTGTGCCTATTTTACTGAAAAGGAAACTTAGGCTTAAAGATAGTCTGACTTGCCCAAGGTCATAGAGCTAGTAAATGACACCGAGTCATAATGAGAAGCCAGGTCTGACTTCAGACCCCTGGCTTTCAGAAACATTGCAATAATCTTAAATTATTTTATAAAATTAAAATAGTCTACAAGTTTCCAGGATTAATTACGACCCCTGTATGCCTGTGCATCTAAAGACTGATTGTATCTTAGTTTGGTGTGAGTTGGAGTTGTTTCGTGGACACATGAAAGCCAATTTGCACACATTTCTTCCCAATTCTGAATTCACTGATGTCATGCTGGTGACTGGAAATTGGCTATGATGGAATATTTGCATCCTGAAAAACAGCAAATGCTACAAACTGGGGCTTTTTAACCTCAGAGAGTCACTGCTGTATAATTACTAGCACATCATAAACATGTTTCCAAGAACATTCCACACAATATGTAAGACATAATCCTATAATTCAGGATTTAACAAAGGTCTATATCAAAGCTAACAGATTTAGATTAGAGATGTACACAAATAGTAGAAAGAATAGTTATTACCATAATAAGTTCCTGGAGACTATTTAATTTTCTTAA
The DNA here is from genome assembly GCF_030435805.1 of Mustela lutreola. Classification (NCBI taxonomy): domain Eukaryota; kingdom Metazoa; phylum Chordata; class Mammalia; order Carnivora; family Mustelidae; genus Mustela; species Mustela lutreola. Next base: position 21,654,835 of record NC_081295.1, on the reverse strand, counting down.
GATTTCTAAAGAACAAATACCTTTTATCTATCAAGCACTTTAGAGTTTAAAGATGGTTTTCACACATATCATCTGTCACTTCATCTGATCCTCATACGAAAGCTGGCTTAGTATTTTGTTCACCACCTCTGAGATAAAGACTCTAAAGCCCATGGCAATGAAATGACTTGCCCCAGGTCACAGGGATAGACAGTAAAAATGTACTCAAACCATGTTATAATTTAGCACCTGTATTCTTAATCACTGATCTGACATCCAACAGACACGCCCATGTCACAAAGGTAAAATCATGAGAATAAAAGACCTCTATGACTTGAAATACATAATACACACAGTATATTTTGATTGTGTAAGAAATAATGTACATTCTGTAATAGCACATTAAGGTTTCAACTATAGAGAATCATTTAATCTAAAACTGACATGCTATGATATACATTACAATTTTAACTTAGAGTGATTTTGTTTTTTTGGAGTTTGAATAGTTTACAAGGCTTTCTGAAGATGCTTTGGAGAACACAGGTCATAAAACAGAAAGCTATCCAAGGAAGACTATGCTATGCCTGCTCTTTCTTAACTAAATTGCCCTAGAGCAAACAAAAACATTCAAAATCATTCTACCAATATTACGCCTACTTAAAGCACCGCTTTATGTATTTAATAGATGCTGATTGTTACTGATGGCAAAGTTATATGAAAACCATGTATTTTTAAGTAAAAGCTGTATTTCTCCCCTTATTCTCTACCTTCTTAGTTTTAGACAAGCCTCATCGATTCGCTGCCAGATGAGATTAAGTCCAAAGGAAACAATAAGCATTTTTCAAAAATAATTTTTGTTTATCGTTTGAACTTTAAAGGAGTTTCAAACCCTTTCAAATAATCAGTACTTTAGGGGTGCCTGGGTGGCTCAGTGGGTTAAGCCTCTGCCTTCGGCTCAGGTCATGATCTCAGGGTCCTGGGATCGAGCCCCGCATCGGGCTCTCTGATCTGCAGGGAGTCTGCTTCCCTTCCTCTCTCTGCCTGCTTCCCTGCCTACTTGTGATCTCTCTCTGTGTATCAAATAAAATCTTAAAAAATAATAATAATAATAATAATAAGGACTTTAGACATAAGTAACCAGCCCAAACGTTACTAACAGTTGTTTTCCTAAAATTAGATATGAGTGAAACTGTCCAATTCAATGGACTGCAGAAATAACATTCTGGTTTGAGTGCTAATTAGATAGTATCAAATGAAGGAGAAAAACAGGAAAAGGCAGTGTCTATCACTAAGGGACTTACAGGAGGCTGAGGTGACAAAATACACAGAGTAGATAAAAACAAAAAAGGGTAAGGGCTGTAAAGCTAAAAGGCAAGTTGCCGTGGCTTCTACTAGACTCGATGTCCTTTGAGGGGAGGGCTCATATCTCCTTCCTGGCTTTAATTGGAACAGTGTTTGGCAAACCTCTGCAGAGCTGGACTAAATTGAACGTGGGACTTGAGCTGTATTTCTAAAGGGTGAGCCACTGTGAACAGTAAAGGGAGCGAGCAAGCATTTCAGGTGAGGCCTGAAGTCTTTAGGCTGTTGGGGCAGGGGCAGCTGAGGTACAGCAAAGGGGCCCCTGCATTTTCCATTTGCACTTTTATTTTCAAATCCTTTTCAAAAAAGGACTATGTTAAAATGTTAAGCATAGGCATCCATTTCTAAATAAAATTTAGAAACAATTAAATCAACCAGATTGTTGACTGGACTGTTGGCACTGCTTATTGCTTATTTTAACCCTGACTTTATCCCTAATCTTGGATAGAATTACAATCCTAGAACTCTTAACAGGAGGGCAGCTGATGGGCCTGGCTGGAGCCCAGAGTTTATGCTGCAGAGAACTAGAGAACCCTGGGGGTAGCAAGAAGACAGCAAGGGCGACGGACGAGGGGGAATGAGACAATTGATACAAACCAGGGAGAGCACAGGGTGGAGATGATGAATTTGGTTTGAAACAAAGGAGGAGAGGTTACCAGCAACAAATAAAAGTAAAGATAAAATCAAACTAAGGATTTCGGCTAGGGTGAGAGAAGAGAATCTGAGATTCAGATTGTAAAACGATTTTTAGAGAATCCATGATTTTAAGGGCACAACTTAGCAGTTCCTTAAAGAAGTAATGGTAGAGGGAGGCCATGCCCCAAGCCAGTGCCTAGGGGATCTTGAAGCAAAGGCTAATAGGAGTAAAAATGAATAATAAATAAAGTGCAGAAGAAAAAGCAAAAAGAGTAAATAGAAACAGACCAAGGGAAAAGACAGTCCTGAAGTCAGACTAGTCAGAGGAAGGAATGACTAAGGCGATACAGGAAAATGGTGACTCACTATGGGTCTCTGGCTCTGGTGAGACAGAGGTCATAGGTGACTGTTGGGAGAGCAGTTTCGACAGAGGGATGGAATTAGAGGACAGATTATAACAAATTAGGGTGAGTAGAACCCATGGGTGAACACTGTGTGTTCTAGAAGTAGAGGAACAAGGGGGAGAAAAATGAACACATGGAGGAGAAAACACAATGGATATGAGAAGATTTATTCTAGCATTGGGAATAGGGTTATCAATGTTTAAATGTGATGAGGAGAAACCTGGGAAGCGGAGAGTGGAGACACAGCAGTATGAGAACTTAACTACAGCAGGAAGATATTTAGAACCTGGGGGTGGGAAGGGGAGGTCACCAGCCTGCACTCAGGAGGGGAGAGTCACTCTGTTGGAGACCCTCTCAAAGGCAGTGAGGTACTGACAGAACGTGGGTGGCGAAGGTACAGCAGACATCTTTGATATGGCTGGGCAGCAGCGCTGGTAGGGAAAGAGACGCCAGACGTGGAATTTACGTTTTCAGAGACGCTGTGTAGGCTGCAACCTCTCTAAAGCCAGCTCCCCTACTTGCTCACGTCCACCAGGCGGGGGGTTGAGTCAAGTAAGTGAGGTAACATGTGACGGCATTTACCAATGGACAGTGAACTGTCTACGTGACAGTCCCTCACAGGGAAGGCTACCATCACTACCCTTTCCCTTTCACCAATGTCTAGCAAAAAGTAGGGACTTGAGTGCCTACAAGAATAAAGTGTGAGCATGAAACAGGAGCAAGTGAGAAGTGGTGGAAAGGGGGTGGGAGTGGTGGAAGGGGGTACGGGAAGGAAAGCAGCTACTTGGTTCTTAGTGACCACAGACAATGTTTTTTAGGACTGTGAATCTCAGTAAACTCAGCGTAGAGGTATAAAGAAAGGGAAGGTGGTTTAAAACAGCTTTCTCTGGAATTGGGCTAGCAAACTAATTGAAGAAGTAGAAAACCAAGAAGCAGGCAGGCTCTTGCAGGAGGACAGGATGGATAGGTAGCAGGTCAAGTTAGCACGATTTCCCATCACCCCTAGTATGATATATTGGGACAGCTAAGAAAGCAAGTTGATGAAACAAAACTTCTTTTAAAATCTTTCTAAACACCACTGAACATTTAACAAATGTAATTTCTATTTAAAAAAAAATCAGAATAAAGCATTTCTTTAGCTCATTTTTCCCCCCAATATGTCATGGGTATGAGTGATGCCAATTTCTCTTAGAACAACCTTCAGGGTTGCAAAGGAAATTTTAATATATAGATAGGATTCTTGCTGGTGCCTTAACCTAAGACCACCACCAAGTAAGACAGTCTATAATGATATGTATTCATTTGGAAAAAATGTGTTGGTACCTGGCCCAGGGATGCAGGGGGCAGGGGACAGGTATCTGGGAAGATTGTGTATTAGGTCAGGTGGCAGAGAGGCATTCAGGAAAAGAACACTGGTGAAGGTGAGACAAAAGCAAGACTTAGCAGATTATGTTTAGGGTAATGTGCAGAACAGTAATCACAGCATAAACAAGATTAGGTACTGTATGGTTATGAAGTTTTCGTTTCGGGCTTGCTTGCCTGAGCTTAGAATCACAGAATCTTCTTTGGGGAATAAACCTAAGGAGTTTTATAAATTATTTCTCTACATTCCCCAACATATTTCCTAAAGATATAATGAGGAAATCATGTGAAAATTAGCTACTTAAACAAGAGTCTTAAAAAGGGGACACCACCTTTGCAGCCACTACAGTATCTTAAGAAATTATTTTAGAAATAATTACCTACCTATTTTGACTCTCCCCCTTTCAGGACCTTCTCCCATTACTAGGATATTTGCTGGTTTCTAGAAATAAAAATAGAGCATTCAAATTACTATGTTTATTCTTTTGACATGCTCTAAAATGGAAAGAAGTTCTTAAGATATGAAAATACCATTTCTATATTTGCATCAAAACCGTAAGAGAATATTAAGTACCCTCTATAATAAAAGCATTTGACATACTTGAAGTTAGCACTAAACTTCTATAAACATCACTGCTTTGAAAACATCTTATTTTAAAAATTATATCATACAACTAACTATAAAGAAATTGAAGCTATCATTTCTGTTTACTCCATGGAAGTAACAAGTAATAATAATTTTTTAAAAACCTATACATACTATAAATTACTGCCCATAACTAAGAGTTTTTGTGGTTGAAAATTTTTATGTAAAATTTCCACCCACAACATCACTGCCTTCATTTAAATGATTCAAATGGAATATTCCTTGCTCGATATTTCTAAACTACTATAGGGAAGCATGATCAACATTCACGAGACTCCATTAAAATCCGTACGCAAAGTGAGAAATTCCAAATAGAATTTCAAGATGTAAGAAAATAAAAACCAGGGCTAATACAGAGCTCTATAAAGAAAAGAATGAGCTGCAAATGTATACACTGTTTTTTAAGTCATCCTCATTTGTAAATCTTTGGAAACAGAGGAACTGTGGAAACAGGCTTTTGGGCAAGTCAGTCCCCTCTGAGAAAATAATGATTTTCTCATAGGGAGAAAATTTATGATTCATTCGTTCAATCAATGAATATATTTTTAACATCTTCTAGGGAGAAAAAAAACATATTAACAATTAAAAGGAAACACAAGCGCAATGATGAACCAAATTTGTAACCTCCAAATGCTCATTACATAAGTAGAAAGAAAAAAGAGCTCTGTATCTTAAAAGCTAATGTCATTTATGAGTTACAGACAGAAGTGAGGTCTTGGGTTAGAGGTTAAACCAGATTACTTTAAATCCCCTCCAATTTGCTGGCTCTTTTCAAAGTTTCAAGGAAAACAATAAGCACTTAAAAAAAAAAAAGAAAACCCAGCTCAAAGTCGGAAGTGATTAACCAGAGTTTCCATTGTTGAGGGAAATATTCATTGGAGGTGAGGGCAAGGGTGCTTTCCATTATCCAGATCTCGAAAAATGAACAGGAACTAGCATGGTAGAGTAGAAGGGTAAGAGAGGGCAGGAGGGGAAAAGACTATGAATGACGTAGGCTTAGGAGACGGTAACCTGGACAGAACTCTGTACAGAAACCAGAGGACTCATGTTGGGGGTAGTAAAGCGAACCTAGACTTGGGACAGTCTTAAATGCCAGGTGAAGTAATCCGACCTTTATGTGACCGGAGTGAGGTGACAGGAAAGGGGGCATTATCAGAACTAGGCTATGTCCAAGGTCTTCTCGGCTGAAACAGAGTACGGGGTGTGGAGCTCAGGAGTAACACTGTGAAGGAGAAATTAGCAGGACTTTGCATCTAGTTGAAGTCAGAAGACTAAGACAAAGGGTGATAAAAAAAAAACTTTCAGCAAGGTTTTGAGTTTTTGCAACTGAAAGGATGATGGTGCCTTTATTACGGAAAAGTTATGAGAGGCCCTAGTCAGGGAGGGGAAAACAATGTGAGATGCCGAAGTCCCCTTAGCCAGGGGAATGGAAATAGGAAGGTTTGGATTTGAAAGTCATTGTCACTGAAGTATGATGACTGAAGACGACATGAGACAAAATTAGTTTATCACAGCCAAAAGAGAAAAGAGCACTAGACAAAACCCAAACCCGCAAGGTTCAAGTCTGACAACAACTTATCAACGATCCATTATAGATAAAACACAGTACCGCAGACTTTCTGGGAAGAAAGAAAAATAAAACATGACGCTCTTAATTTCAAACAGCTTTCAAATCTAGTAGGGAAAGACAGACAAACTGATTTTTTGAATATCAGGCAGGTTACAAAAAGTACCAAAATAAACCAAAAGTAAGTAGAAGTAAAAAGATAACGGTAAGAGCAGAAATCTATGAACAAGACGGTATTTATGAAGCCTCTAGGACAACTACTCCAAAAGAAGAGAAGGTACAAATAAACATTACAAATTACAGGAGTGGCCATAAAAACAGGTCCAATGGAGGTTAGGATAGAACCCCACAAAGAACTTTGTATCGATTAATTTTAAAATGTGTACAAAATAGACCAAATGAAAAAGATGTAACGAACAAATTGACTCAAAATGAATTCTAAAAGCTTAAGAAACCAATACGTGCTAAATAAATTTAAAGTTAAAAATCTTCCTACCAAGAAAACACTGGACCTCAAATTATCACAAAAGCAAGTTCTCCAAATTTTCGATGAACAAATTGTTCAATCTATTCAAACATTTGCAGAGAATAGAAAAAGAGGGAATGCTCCCATTACATTCTAGAAGGCCAATATAATCTTGGAAGAAAACCCAAAGTATGAGAAAGAAAAATTTCAGGCCAACCTCATAAATATAGATACAAAAATACTCATGAGTATAGATGTAAAAACATTGAACAAAATATTATTAAATCAAAAGCTACTAACAGGAATTCCAGGATGGCTTAATGTGAGAAAACCTCTATATGTCCTTCACCCCCTTAGCATATTAAAAAAGAAAAATAATATAATTATCTTGATAGAGGCTCAAAAAGCACTTGACAAAACTTAACACCCATTCATGATAAAAATCTCTCAGCAAGTTAGACTAGAAAAGTACCTCCTTAACCTGATAATGGGTATGTATCAAAAACTAAGAAGTAGCATGGGAAACATTCTCTTTAAAATTGGGACTAATGCAGAGATACCTACCATTACCACTTCTAAAATCAACATCACAATGTAAGTCTAGATATATAAAGCATTAATTAAAGGAATATGGATTGGAAAGGCAGTAACAAAATTATTCTCTGAAGATGACATAATTATTTACATAAAATTCAAAGTATTTACAGACAAATTATTAGCAATAGTAAGAGAGTTTAGTAAGATGCTTGTCTAACTGAACAATATGAAAAAGCCAACCATATTTCTATATATCAGCAAAAAAAAAAAAAAAAATGGGTAGGAGGGACACCTGGGTGTCTCAGTGGGTTAAAGCCTCTGCTTTCGTCCCAGGGTCCTAGGGTGGAGCCCCACATCGGGCTCTCTGCTCAGTAGGGAGCCTGCTTCCCCTGCTCTCTCTCTGTCTGCCTCTCTGCCTCCTTGTAATCTCTGTCAAATAAATAAATAAAATCATTAAAAAAAAGGTAGGAAATAAAATTTTTGAAAGGCAGCACTTCTATAGTAATAAAAAACTATAAGGTTCCTAAGAATAAATACACTAAAGGAAGTACAAGATTTTTATAGAGAAAATCTTGAAACTTGTTCTTAAATATTAGTAAGTCCTAAGTAAATATTAGTAAGTCCTAAGTAAATTAAGAGGCCAGCTTATAGATAAGAGAATTCTATAAAGACATCAATTTTCCCCATACTTATCTGTAAATTCAATTCAATTTCAATTCTAATTCCATCTAAGTTGTGTGTGTGTGTGTGTGTGTGTGTGTGTGTGTAAACTTGAAAAGCTGATTTTAAAAAGTGGAAAATAAAATGTATGTCTAAGAGCAAAGACCTAAGGTTGGCCAAAATAGTCATGAAGTGCTAGAGGTAGGGGATGAGGAGAAGCACCTGGCTGGAAACAGGACATCACAATTTATTTTAAAGCCAGTAACTAAGACAGTGTTACACTGATAGAGAGAGAAAGAGAGACATATAGATCAATGGGATAGAATGGAGAGCCCAGATAGCACCATGATACTGGGAGAAGAGGAACTTCAGGTCAGTGGAGAAATGAGGAACCATTTACTAAATGCTGGTGGCACAACAGGTCATCCAAGTGGGGAAAAAAATAAATAAAATGAAAGCTCACCTCGTACCATACACACAGTTTCAGGCAGATTAAGGATTTAAACATGAAAAACAAAACTTTAAAACTGTGGAGGGTAAAGGAGATTGCAGAGAATATCTTTCTGACATTGGAAAGAAAGATATTTCTTTCATGTAAGAAAGAATTCCTTAAACAAGATTTAAAAAAATCATAAAAGAAAAGACTGATAAATCTGGCTATTAAAAATAACTTTCGGGGCGCCTGGGTGGCTCAGTGGGTTAAGCCACTGCCTTCGGCTCAGGTCATGATCTCAGGGTCCTGGGATCCAGCCCCACATCGGGTTCTCTGCTCAGCAGGGAGCCTGCTTCCTCCTCTCTCTCTGCCTGCCTCTCTGCCTACTTGTGATCTCTCTCTGTCAAATAAATAAATAAAATCTTTAAAAAAAAAATAATAACTTTCAAGGGCGCCTGGGTGGCTCAGTGGGTTAGGCCTCTGCTTTCAGCTTGGATCATGGTCTCGGAATCCTGGGATCGAGCCCCACGTTGGGCTCTCTGCTCAGCAGGGCGCCTGCTTCCTCCTCTCTCTCTGCCTGCCTCTCTGCCTACTTGTGATCTCTCTCTGTCAAATAAATAAATAAAATCTAATAAATAAATAAAAATAAATAACTTCCATGATGCCTGGGTGGTTCAGTGGGTTAAGCCTCTGCCTTCAGCTCAGGTCATGATCCCGGGGTCCTGGGATCAAGCCCTGCATGGGGCTCTCTTCTCAGTGGGGAGCCTGCTTCCCCCTCTCTCTCTGCTGCCTCTCTGCCTACTTGTGATCTCTGTCAAATAAATAAAATCTTTAAAAAATTTTAAAAATAACTTTTAACCATCAAAAATAAAGAAAATTAAAAAACAAAGCACAAACTGCCAGAAGTATTTGCAATACACATCAGTAACAAAAATTTTGTGTCCAGAATAAAGAACACCCACAAGTCAATATAAAAACAACCTAATAGAAAAATGAGCAAAATGTCCAAACAGGCATTTAACAAAAGAAGAAACATTTTACCCGTAAGCATATGAAGATGCTCAACCTCATCGATCACGAGGGAAATGCAATTAAAATCACAGTGAGATACCATTTTACACCTAATATATGGGTTAAAAATTAAGAACTATTGAGTAGGAAGTGGGTCAGGGGGAACTCCAATACATTGTTAGTAAGAGAATAACTTGGTACAGCTTCTTTGGAAAGCAATTTGGCATCATCTTGCAAACCTGAACAATTACATACCCTTTGACTCAGTAATTCCATTTTTAGACACACCAGAGAATGTTCATAGCAGCATAGATTGTAACACACACACAAAAAAAATCTGGACACAACCCAAATTTCTAGCTAATAGAAAAATGGAGAAATTAATTTTGGTAGAATCACACAATGAATTTTAAAATAGCAGTGAAAATTTGGCAGTTACTAATAAAGGTTAAAAAAAAAGTCTGAATCTTGGAAGCATAATGTTGAGTAAAAAAAGCAAGTTTAGAAGACTATATACAGCAGAATGCCATTTTCATAAACCTTAAAAACCAAGCAAAGCTAAAGAATATACTGTACAAGCACACATACAAATGGGATAAACCTATTTTTAAAAAAGGAGTGAATAATGGATTCAAAACTTAGGATATTTGTTAACGTCTTCAGGAGGCAGGAGGTTGGGAATGGGGGGGGGAGCATAAACAGAAGCAAGCTATCGGTAATGTCCCAGTTACTGGGGTAAGTGACAAGCTCTCGACTGTTAGGCTTTTGTAAGGTACATAACGTTCCAAATACTCTTTTTTGTATATATCATATATTAGGACAATAATAAAGACAAAAAACAAAGCGAGGAATGGGGATATGCATTGCTGGGAGGGTGTCATTTTCAAGAGTAATAAGCACTATTTTAAATGGCTCAGAGAATGCCTTCTTTTGAGAAGGGACCTTTTGGGATAAGACCTGAAGAAAGTAGAGTTAATAAGCTGCTGTAATCTAAGGGAAGAGCCGTCTAGGTAGAGGGAAGGGGAAACTGAATGGTTAGAGACAGGAGCTCGCCTGGTGAACTGGAGACCTGCTAGGGAGAACTGTGGGCATCAGGAAGCACAGGATAAGGTGCTGAGGATTCCAGAAAAATCTGGAAAGCCAAGAGAAGGCTTGCTTGCTGTTCCCGATGGTTCTGCTTTTGGCACAAGTCATCGGAATACCAGAATTCGGTAGGTTCTCGAGCACCGTCTGGTACATGCTCTGAGAGTAGGTGAGGGCTCCCACGAGATTTGCAGAAGGGCAAGGTCATGGTGCAGAGCAGTGAGGAGAAGCCTTGGTGAACTTGCAGGCTGGCTAACTGGAGAAGGAGTGAAGAGGTCAATGTGGCTGGAGTCAATGAGACAGTAGGAGAGTTAGCACAGGAGAACCAGTGGAGAGATACAGTGAAGCTTATCAGTCATACAGAATGACGCAGGAACTTGGAAAGACAAGGTTTTACATGACTAGAATTCACATCACTCTATTATATATTACCTTTTGTCCTACCCATAATTCTCATAGGTTGTACAATATGGATTTTGCCATTTTGCCAAATATCTGATAGAAGGATATGGAGAGACTATCATTTTCTGTAACACACATTTCTATAATGTTTGACTTTGTATTTTTTGGTATACATTAGAGAAAGTTTTTTTTTTATTTTTTTAAGATTTTATTTATTTGACAGACAGAGATCACAAGTAGGCGGAGAGGCAGGCAGAGAGAGAGAGAAAGAGAGGAGGAAGCAGGCTCCCTGCTGAGCAGAGAGCCTGATGTGGGGCTCGATTCCAGGACCCTGAGATCATGACCTGAGCCAAAGGCAGAGGCTTAACCCACCGAGCCACACAAGTGCCCCAAGAAACAGTACTTTTTAATAAAAAAATAAATAATGCTGAGAGAAATAAAAGGTGCTTTGAGGAAAACAAGCCAACGAAAAACCCTGTGAAGGAGCAACTAAGGTAAGAAAACAGCATTAGGGTTCTAGAAGCTAAGAGGGCTTGAAAAGGAAGAGGTGGTCTTTAGGTGCAATAGAATGAAAGATGGGAAGAGACAACTTCTGCCCATTTACAGACACCATAAATGAGACCCTAATAAGCAGAAAGAAGGTAAAGGCAGAAGTAGAGTATACTCCTGAAGGCCTTAGTAGGAAGAGACTCTCCAAGATATAAAAATTCTTCAGGGGTCTGGCTGGCTCAGTCAGAAGGGCATGCAACTCTTGATCTTGGAGTCATGAGTTCAAGCCCCCCCACTGGGTACAAAGATTACTTAAATTAACAAAACTTAAAAATTATCAAATTATCAAATAAACCACCTTACATACCCTTTGCTACATTATTTGTAATTCCTAAATTTTGAGCTTAAACCCTTTCAAAATAAATCTGTAAGATAAAAACACAAAGTATGTGATGCAGAAGCAAAGCTGCTTCACATAAGAAATGAAAATAGATTATGAGCCTTTGAATGGGAGAAGAGCAGGAAGCTGGTCTCCGATCACTGCCAGCTAACTCTCAGAAGTTTGTGCGGTCGTGCTCTATAGAAACAGGGAATGTGAGCACCACAATGGAATGAGGTTACAGAGAGAGACAGAGAAAAGAGGATTCTAGTCGGTACCGAAGTTTGTAAGGAATACCTTTAATAGAAGATACTTGAAGCCTATGGAAGCTCTAAGTGTGGGGTCCCCCTGTAGAGCGTGAGGTGAGGGCAGAGGCAATGACATGGTTGAGGGGAGCAGTGGCTATAAGCTCTTTTGTACAACCTAAGAAAGGAACCCAGGACTTGGCGGTATCCACAGAGAAAGGCTGCCATAGTCAAGTTAAGACCCAGAATTGCATAGGAAGTCATTTTTTTTTTTAAGATTTTATTTATTTATTTGACAGACAGAGATCACAAGTAGGCAGAGAGGCCGGCAGAAAGAGAGAGAGGAGGAAGCAGGCTCTCCGCGGAGCGGACAGCCCGATGCGGGGCTCGATCCCAGGACCCCGGGATCATGACCTGAGCCGAAGGCAGAGGCTTCAACCCACTGAGCCACCCAGGCGCCCCAGGAAGTCATTTTTAAATACGCACCCCTTAACTGGGATTACATGTCCCCCCGCCAGAACAAGTAAATAAATATTCAGGTCACATGATACGTGATTGTTTCAAAATAACAATGATAACAACAAAGCATCATTATATGCATCATTAAAATGCATTTACATTTTCAAAGCATTTTCATATCAATCATTTCCTTGAAATACTCAAGGGCCTCCAGGTCTGGGGCAAGTCTCAGAGCGCCACCTGATCCTCAAGGTTCCAAACCAAGTCACATTTACAGATATATATATATTTTTTAAAGATTTTATTTATTTATTTGTCAGAGAGAGAGCGCGAGCGAGAGCGAGCACAGGCAGACAGAGTGGAAGGCAGAGTCAGAGGGAGAAGCAGGCTCCCTGCGGAGCAAGGAGCCCGATGTGGGACTCGATCCCAGGACGCTGGGATCATGACCTGAGCCGAAGGCAGCTGCTTAACCAACTGAGCCACCCAGGCGTCCCCACATTTACAGATATTATGCTTCATTTTCAAAAGACTAACTTTAATAGTGATTACTTTAAGTGAAAGTATATGTTTAAAAAAAAAAATTAAGCCAACTGCAGCTCAAGCACACGCGCCCACACCCACGCACAACCTGAAAGAACTTAGAGAGGATACCAAAGTTGTTCTGACCTACTTACATCCCAATTAACACGGACGACGCTTTACTAAAACTCCTCTTACTGTGAACACAAAATGCCAGCTGTGAAAGAAAGTGATACTGCTGGGTTTGCACACTTTTGTTACCATAGCAACAGCAGAAATGGCAGGAATTGGATGCCTCACATTTAAGTTATCAGCAATAAAATCGGATAGACAAATCAAGGCTACAGGGTTCGACTCGTTTAAATTGTACTTTAAAGGCAAAAGTCAGGGAGGTCATGTGACAATGTGATTTCTTAGAAACTATTCTCGAAATAATCAGCATTTTAGCAAAATTTAGCTAATTCTGAAGTTACATTCAGGATGCTTTGCATGTACTCTGGATTTGCTTTCTCCATCTATAGAATCAATTTTCTCCCCACAGGTTTAAATTTATTTTAGTTAATTGGCACCTCATAAAAGAACAGCCTAAAGATACACAATTGTCCTTTGCTATATTTTCTTTGTACTCCCCACCCCAGGACATTTGCAACGAAAATATGAAGCCACAAGATGACTCTTACCAGCACCAATAAAGAAGACAGGAAAACACAAACACAATTGTCTACAATCCTGAATAATAGGGACAAAACCAATCAGAGTATCAGTCAGGCTCATTTCCGAACAATGAATACCGCGGGCTTCATATGGATGGCTAGAACTATTCTTTTACTTCAATATACTAGTGGCACCACTCTCCTCACATTTGATATGGAAGTACATTCCCGGGAGAAAACCTTCCATTTATGTTCTTTATACCGTTTTCCATTGTTCACCCTGAACAAAAAAGATTCTGTGTTGAAACAAATTGCGCAAAGAACGAGTGAGATATATGTGCTTTGTTTCCTTAGCAAAGACAACGGTCATTTGCTAAGAGCCTCAGTTTAACATAACTGTTTATGCCTTAAAATAACCTTCTTGATAGTATAAAAAAAGCAATATCTGCTTTTTCTAACTGAAAGAAATACGAAGATTTCGCTTTTACAAAAAAGGTGAGAAGCGAAGATCGTGATCAGCTTTGTTGCACAGGAGCCCTCATGGTGGCCGTGGGTCCCGCGCAGGGAGAATGGCCCGCCAGCTCCTTTCCCCACGCAGGACTCAGCATCAACCTACCATGGGTTGCAACTATGAGCATCTGGGCTTTCTTGGGATTTATGATGTGCATCTGGTAGCAAGATGTGTCCTAAGGCATCAGAAACGCCTGAGGGGGGTTATTTCTTGGCTCTAGGAAAGCTCAAAAACTTCCATAAAAATTAATGGTTACCATTTCTTTACTCCATTTCAGCCTACAAAAGATTTCATAGGAACATTCTACTTTGGGATACTGGTAAAAACCCATAGAGGTTTTTTTTTTTTTAATCCCAATTTTAGTTTATTTTAGAGTTTTAGCAACCATGCATATGCTAATGACACTCAAATCTATAACCACAGGTCTCTAATCGTCGATATAGCTTAGAGTTAGGTCAAGGGTAGGTTGGCTGTCTCCAAAGTCATCTCCACTTGTTCAACCAGATTTTTTACTGCCTCTTTTTCTGGTATTCCTTTCTCAGTCAACAAAAGCAGAAGTCTGAACACCCTGTCCTTTATCCCTCAAATCGAATTCTCAGATCTGATTATCTCCCTTTCTAAATATTCAGCTACTATTTCCGCTCCTGTCTATCTTGATTACCTCTGCCAGGTCTTCGTGACTTACCACCACCTGATTATGTGTCTGCCATCCCGGCACCCTCACACCAATTCTCCAAATCCCTGTCTGAGTGGTCTCTGTTAAGCAAAAACCTGACCAGCTCAGCTCCAAGCGGTCACAGGTGAAGTCCACACTTCTGAACATGATGGTGAAGAATCACCACAGTCGGGTCCTTACTCTTCCTTTCTGCCTCGTCGTTCACTACTTCTCGCTTCATTCCAATGATACCAACATGCTTGCAGTTTCTTACCCCATGCTCCTACTACCTGGAATGCTGCCCTGCATCTCCCCCTTTTCGTTTTATTAATTTCTATTCCTCCATCAGAGTCAGCTCAGTGTGAGTCCTCTCAGACCGCCCCCATCCCAACTGGTCAGACGTCCTCCTGTGTTCACTACCTTACACATAGCAGATCCCTGACTATATCTCATAATGTCTTTTTTTTTTTTTTTAAAGATTTTATTTATTTATTTGAGAGAGAGCACATGCATGGGGGGAGGGGACGGGAAGAGGAAGAGGAAGCAGCAGATTCCTCCTTGAGACAGGAGCCCAACGCAGAGCTGGATCCCAGGACCTGGAGATCAAGCCCTGAGCCGAAAGCAGACACTTAACCAACCCAGGCCCCTCCATCATGTTTTTAAGCCTTGTTGTTATGTGATGATCCGTCTGTGTTTCTTCCCCGCCCTGTCTTCACTGAGGGAGCGGACTATATTTCATTTATGTGCATAGTCCCAGTGCCCAGCATAGCTCCTGGTACATATTAGAAGATCAAAATCTGTCTGTAAAGCAAATATTCTGAATCTGTGAGCCACCACTTCCCCCACAGAAATTCAGTTATAAATGAACCATCTACTTACAATGACAATTAGGTTCCATAGTTCTATAAGCTTCCTACTTTAGCTATATTGTGGGTGAAACAGGCCTTTGTATTCAGAGAACCTTACCACTGTTCGAACTGCTGTTTCTAAGCAGAAATGCCTTCCCAGTTCAAAATTATTTATCTACAACGAGATGCAGGCTATCTGTAGCTCAGGAGCCGTCTGATTAAATGCTGTGATTCATTTCATTTTGCCTTAAAATGGTCTGGAGGCATCTGTAATAGGTTAATCTGAATAACCTCTGTTCATCAAACCTTGGTGTTCACAGTAAACAATGCCTGCCAACCCAGCCAGCACAACAGTTAACAATGCACTTCTTTGTTTTTGCCTTTTAGGAGTGGTTACAGGCCTGGACAGCAGAGATAAGGTTTTCTTTTCTCTAACAAGAACCAATAAAAAGCAGCCATTATGAAAAGCTTAATGCAAGACAAACAACAGGTATCTAGAAGACTACTTAGCTAACTAACTGCAAGGTCACTAAGAGTACAATCAAGATAAATCCTACACTGATGGCAATGCCAGGACTAATGCTACAAAGACACTCAGATTCTATCCTTCTCATTAACGAGTACAGTCTGTCCTCAGAGGAGCCATGCCGGTAGGAAGAAGTTTTCTATTTACATCGGTGGCATTCATATTTAAGTCAAATAATTCAGTCTTACTATCATGAGACACTAAGAATGGCAAAGGCCCGGCTCCTCGCTCCGTTTCTCCTCCATGGTGGTATGTGCGGTTGACTGCTCCCGGCCATGTCTTCTCACCAGACTTTTCAGGATCAAGCGCTTCCTGACTGGGGAGCAAAAGCAGAGTCGTCCCATGCCCCCCGGCATTTGGATGAAAACTGGTGATAAAATCTGGAGCAGCTCCAAGAGTAAATAGGAGAAGAGCCAAGCTGGGTCTAGAAGGGACAGCGCAAGAGACAGCAGGTGCTCACGCTGCACGCGGGTCACGTGCTCACGCTGCACGCACGCGGATCACGTGCCCCCATCCTATCACTCTGTAAGCATCACGCCTACCTCAACAATAGACATGTTTTATAGGGGAGGGTGGCTGTTCTCTGCTGGTTCAGCAATAAATAGGGGCAGCCTTTGGTTTGGGGGGGGGGGGAGGTCAGAGGTAGAAATTATGAAAATGAGCCCTCTCTTGTGACTCATGAAGACAGGCAGGTGAAAGACCTACAGCCTTACCCAAGTCCCATGTCTCCCTGACACTGGCAGACGCAGGCAGGATCAGAACTCAAGTCTCTCAGAAATGCACCACAGACTGGGGTTATGAGAACAAAACCACATCTGGAAAATGCACAACACTTGATTTATGGCCCTCACCTCTAGAAGCCTTCTACTCAGATGAGTGCTTAGTTGAGAATATGGTCACCCAAAATAATCATCATACGCAATCTCCCAATGAAATAAATCATCAGTCCGTGCATGTCAGATCCCCTTTTGATGATTACACCATCATTCTCAATGAGGGATGAGTGCTAGTCACATAGGATGCTTGTGGTAGTGATTACCCTGGTATACGCATTTGTCCAAAGTGATCAATTTCTAACTAAAATGGATACATGTTATTGTTTGTGAATGCTACCACAGTAATACTAATTTAATGAAATAAGATACCTGAAATGATTCTTCAGTTTTAAATGCAGGCCTCAACGTGTTGGGGCTCCTGTCTGTAGCTCTTGGTTCTTAACCATCCTGCCATTCCTGCCACTGTGGAACAGATCTTGACTATTGCCTCTTGGCAACTTTGGAGTTAGTTTGGCAAACCACCCTCTAGATACAGAAGTACAGGCTACTAAAACTTCATGCAGAAGTCAGGGATCATCACAGGAGCCTGTCCCTGAGCTGAACCTGAAGAGGTCTCAACCCCTATGAAGTGGGCCCTCTTGGAAGTGTGATTCTTAGTGTGTATCACCTGTCTATGGAACAGATGGCACAGCATTTCACTCCAGCTCACACTGACAGATGTTAGGACTGTGCAGAAAGCTCCTGTGACTGGGGTATGGGTGTGCATGACGGAAAAACCTGTCATGGCCAAAAACAAAAACAAAAACAAAAACAAAACAGCCCAGGGGTACTTGGGTAGCTCAGCTGGCCAAGTGTCCAACTCTTGATTTTAGCGCAGGTCATGATCTCAGAGTTGTGAGATCAAGCCCCACGTCCGGCTCCATGCTAGGCCTTAAAATTCTCTCTCTCTCTCCGTCTGGCCCCTATCCTACTCACACACACTCTTTTTTTTTTTTTTTTTTCCCTACTCACACACACTCTTAAAAAAAAAAAAAAGAAAGAAAGAAAAGACAATCAGAGTCCATATCTAGAAAACACCTCAATAATACTTTCTCACATCTTAAGGTATCCAGAGCACCTTAAGAAACATTATCTCGCCTCGTCTTCACAAGGCCTTACAAACAGGCAGAATGGGAGTCACTGCACAGGGGAGACATCACTACCATCAAAGGCCTTCGGGCTGCAGACATGAACTGCTAAGCTACAGACTCTCCAGGACTCAGCCCCAAGAACTAGTAAAGGACCAAAGGTCACCAGCAGGATCCTCAATATGATTCACCATGACAAGATCTGCAATCGTCCAAGGTCACCTAAACTCGCAAGTCAGAAAATACACAAGCCATATTTTCCTTTTTCATTGTTAGCTCTGCATTCTAAAAGAAATTACGGTGATTAAGTCATATTAAAATAAATGCTACTTTCTGCCATAATTCTTCAAGTAGCATGTTAACTTAATAAACCAAATAAAAAATAATAAAAGGAAGTCATTCAATCAGCATGATTATTAGAAGGAAAAATAAGTTATTTGAGGCTCTTACTCATTTTGATTTCACTTAAGCAACCTTTTTTAACTGATATTTTTAAATATAAAGACTCGGTAAAAAATATTAGCACTGTTTAAATATAAACAGGGTGAAACACAGCTTACTTTTTTTTTTTTTTAAAGAATAACACCAAGAAGCATGTTCACATGTTTCTAATAGGGCTCTATATTGTAAAGCTGAAGGGACTATAGTTTTAGGCGAAAGGAATTATGGGGAAGAACCAATTAAAAGAAAGGGCATCATTGGATTACTGACGGGATCCAGAAGCTTCTAAAGAGGGAAATTAGGAGGAATTCAGGAATTCTTGTGCTAAGACTGGGAGACTAACAATTGTACAAAGTACCTATCATTATTCTCATTTTATAAATGAATAAGCTGGGGCTTACAGATCAAGATTAGCTATCTTAGAAATACATTTTTTTAAGTCTAAGATCTCAAAGCTCCCATTTCATAAGAACTAAGCAAGGCTAAACTCTAAAACATTACTAAAATTCTTCAAAACGCCAGCATGATGGCTGCAATGATATTTTAAGGGGGTTCATTGTGGTATAAAACATTCACCTTGTCGGGCCCTGTTTAGCACAGAGAGAAGCTGTGCTGCATACAGAGATTTCTAGAAAATTCTCCAACCACCGAGCACTTATTTTAATCAAACCTTCACAAAGATGAACAGTACAATACTTCTTCTCCAGCTGAGTGGAAACAGAGGCCATCTTTGACTTTTGTATATTGGTCTTTCATACAGTGATGTTCCTAAAGTGCCTTCAAATGCTCTCTATTAGTTAAAGGACTATAGTATTTCATGCCTCCACATGGTGTCCTTTTACTGCTTCTCAGCCACCTGTTACAACTCAGCAGCACTACCAAATTTTGGTACTGGGAAATTTAAATTTTTCTTTGCATTTTTGCCTTCATTTGACACAAATGCATGAAAAATAGAAATAAGAGGGCACCTGGGTGGCTCAGTGGGTTAAGCCACTGCCTTCGGCTCAGGTTATGATCTCAGGGTCCTGGGATCGAGTCCCGCATCGGGCTCTCTGCTCGGCAGGGAGCCTGCTTCCTCCTCTCTCTCTCTCTGCCTGCCTCTATGCCTACTTGTGATCTCTCTCTGTCAAATAAATAAAATAAAATCTTAAAAAAAAAAAATAGAAATAAGAAAGTAGTAGTGATAAGCATAGGCCTCAGACTGTACAACAAAGATGGGATCTCTAGGTACATTCAAAGTGAAGAAATCCTGGATCTTAATTGAACACATCATCCAGAATTAAACAGATTACACCTGTGCTTCAATAATGGGGAAGGAATGGAGGGGACAAGAGAGGATGCAAAATGTAAGGAATATATACCAAATGTTGAAAACAAATCACTGAAGAATGTTTGTAAAAGGGAAGGGATAACTAGTTCATTATAATATCTTTTAGCTCTTTAGAACCAGAACTATCCCCAAACTCTTGCCACTCAAGCCACTTTTCAACATGGAGAAAATGATACATGACTTCCTGCACTTTCTTATGTTGCCACTAAATAAACAGAGTAGTAACAGGATCCAAATACCATGTAAAAGACTCTTAGAGAATAGCACGGAGGACACTGGGAGAAGGAAGGGAAAAATGAAGCGGGGATATCGGAGGAGGAGATGAACCATGAGAGACTGTGGATTCCAAGAAACAAACTGAGGGTTTCAGAGGGGAGGGGGTAGGAGGATAGGTGAGCCCGGTGATGGGTATTAAGGAGGGCACAGATTGCATGGAGCACTGGGTGTTACACGCAAACAATGAATCATGGAACACTACATCAAAAACTAATGATGTACTGTATGGTCACGTAACATAACATAACATAACATAACATAACATAACATAACATAACTAACATAAAAGCCTCTTTAGAGGTCATGGTAAGCAGCACTGGACATGGTTCCCAATATACACTACCCCCTGTCCACTGCCGCACAGCACACACACCCTTGTGTAATCACTCCCCCGCATCCCGAGTGTGGGCTGCACAAATGACTTCTAGTGAACAGGAGACGGCAACAGTAATGGGATGTCCCTTTCATGATTCACTAACAGAACACTTTGACTTCTGTCTTGCTAACACACACTCTCTTGCCTTTTTGTTGGCTCACTCTGGTGAAGAAAACTGCCATGTGCAGAAGCCTACATGGCAAAGAACCAAGGGAGGCCTCCACCTATCAGCTCATGAGGAAATGAATCCTGCCAACAACCACGTGGACAAGATGCTTCCTAGTCAAGGCTTGAGATGATGGCAATCTTTTAAGGAGACTCTGAAACAAAGGATCCAAATAAGCCACACGGAGATTCCTGACCCACAGAAGCTGTGAGATGATAAATGTTGTTTAAGCATATTTAAAGCAACTAAGTTTGGGGCAATTTGTCATACAGCAGTCAGTAACTAATACAGACTTAAAACATACACAGCCAACAGGTCATAAACGATCGAAAATACTGTTGAAAATCAAGTATTCTGCCTGAACAAGCTGGTGTCACGGAAAAAAGTAACAAACCAAAACTATATAGCTCTCTGTCAGTTAGTATGACAAAGTATCTAGAGTCATATATTACACATTTCTCTGTAGCTAGAATATCTATGATACCATTTTCTTTAGTCAACTGAACTATATCTGACTCTAAGTATTGGCAAGTTTATTATTATTATTATTATTATTATTATTATTACTATTAACCTCTAATAGAACAAATAAGTCCTTAAGTCTATAACCAAAGTGACTTTTTGACAATCCTAAAATGTTTAGTAGATGTTAACCAATAACTAAACTCAAAAGATTACTGGACACAAAATTATCTTCTCCTACAACTAGATCTTACAAATTTTCCATGTACCATGTTTGCAGATAATATAGTTACTTGTGCCCATAGACTTCAAAAGAGTACAAATTCACCCACTACTGTGAATGATAACTACCACATTCAAACCCGAAGTTAAAGAGTTTTAGGATGGGATGCTCACAAATATATTTTTTAAGATTTTATTTATTTATTTGGCAGACAGAGATCACAAGTAGGCAGAGAGGCAGGCAGAGAGATTGGGGGAAGCAGGCTCCCTGCCAAGCAGAGAGCCCGATGCGGGACTCCATCCCAGGACCCAGAAATCATGACCTGAGCCAAAGGCAGAGGCTTTAACCCACTGAGCCACCCAGGTGCCCCCACAAATATTTTTTTTAAAAGAACAGAGCAGGTCAGGGCCCTGGGGGGTTTACTCAGATCTTTCATTCCATAAAGACCTAGCATTTATCATGTGTTAGATACTGAGAAATGAAAGTGACAGAGATAGTTTAACTTCTAGTTTAGTTTATGCCACTGATCCAGTAGAAATACTGAGAAACTAAGGAGCCATAAAACCTAGCCACACTATGACTTAGCTAGTATTTCTCTCTTGATAAAGAATAATAAGCAATTGCCAGATGCTTTGCTGAAATGCAATTCAAGTCCTAATTTAAAACACAAACAATATACCAACACTAGGAATACAAAAATTAGTAAGATATGATCCTTGCTCCCCAGAAGCTCCTAATTTTGAAAAAGGGATAAACTGTATCTTGGCACCCTTCCAGCCTACGAGAATAGTCATCTAATAAAAGTGAGTCATCCTATATTTCATCTTCTTACTCTTAGCTATATCCTGCTGTAAAATTAAAATACATCTTTCTTCCCTTGGTGTTTACAAGTTCCAAATATTTATAGACTCATGTCTCTACTTCGCTGTCTCTCAGCCAAGATGAATATCTTTAGCTCCTCCCCTCCTTTCCTTTTAAAGCAATTCCTTAATATAAGTAATCTTTTTAGTGACTTCATTTAAATTCTCTATTTCTGTTTTAAATTCTGGGATCCAAATAACACAACTAAATACTATTTCAGATATGTAATCAATCACAATAAAAAACCCCAATCTTCTTTTATGATATAATGCCTCTGTAGAGTCCAAAACACTGACTTTTTTATTTACTTTTTAAATTTGGGGTGTTATACTATTACATTGCAAATTTATATTTAATGCCTTTGATTGTACGGATCTTGCAGGTTTCTCACGTCAAATGAAAATCTAGAGATGGTACATACTCTGAAACAATGGTAACCAACAAATAGTATAAGGCAAAATTTCTTACAGCAATAGGAAATAAAGCATTAAAAAAAAACCACTCCTGACTAAAACACAACTCTATTAAAATAGGTTCACACACAAAAAAATTTTTCAAATGTCCTCATCATGTTTTTTTTTTTTTAAAGATTTTTATTTATTTATTCGACAGAGATCACAAGTAGGCAGAGAGGCAGGCAGAGAGAGATGGGGGGGGAAACAGGCTCCCTGCTGAGCAGAGAGCCCGATCCACCATGTTTTTAACACCACATTCATATTTTATATACTTCATATTTCTATACTGACTACAGAATACATCTAAAGTAAACATACAATTTAAATCTTCTACTCCTAAAAATACTTTGGCAGATCCATGACAATACGGTCCAAGTACCAGGATTCAGCATCACTGACAAGAACTAAGCAGGCTGACACGGGGCAGAGTCTCACTGATTCAAAGTTTCAAATATTATTAGTTACTTACTTAAAGAGAAGAGGCATTCAGTGAATGCAAATTATGAATGTGCTATACAAAGTCAGAAACACATTCAGAATATATTTTTTTCAACATCATGCTATGGTTGAGGTAATAATAAAAGTGGCTTCTTTAATGGGAAAAAATTTTTCATTCTGGGGAAAAATATATTCATTCTGTTGTTCCCAATTTTCTTTTTTTTTTTTTTTTTTTAAGTTAACTCTACACCACATGCAAGGCTTGAACTTGCAACCCTGAGATCAAAAGTTGCATGTACTACCCACTGAGCCAGCCAGGCACCCCTGCTGCTTACAAACTTTCAGCACTTAAGAACAAACTCCCAGGGTGCCTGGGTGGCTCAGATGGTTAAGCATCTGCCTTTTGGCTCAGGTCATGATCCCAGCGTCCTGGGACCGAGCCCCACATCAGCCTCCCTGGTAAGACAGGGAGCCTACTTCTCCCCCTGCTTGTGCTCGCTCTGTGTGTGTGTGTGTGTGTGTGTGTGTGTGTGTGTGTCAAATAAATAAATAAATCTTGAAAAATAAATAAATAAAATCTCTCTAGGCTGGTATCTTTGGCTTCCTTGATCAGGCTCTAACCAGTATCTTTCTGGTCTTAACCACATACTACCACAATTTAGCTTATCCATATTGGAATCAGACAGAACTCCATACTCTTTCTGGGACAATTCAAGAGCTTTCTCCCCTCAGAAGTTTTTACACCCAACACTCCCTTAGGTTACCCTCCTTTCTCAAATCTCTACTTATGACATCAGTATAGCCGAGAGAGGTCTTAGGTGCCAGACTCAAGCTTCACTTCCTTAAGTCTCTATTTCGATTCTACTTATCCTTCAATGTCTAGCTCACGTGGCAGTTCTGTGAAGCTTTCTTTTTTCCTTCTGCCCCTCATAGCCTCTTCTAACCTTGAGGAGCATGTAGTCTGTGCCTGTCACATAGCCACAATCACATTCTTTCTCATCTAGTTTATAGCACAGCTGTTTGTGCCCATGGCAGATTTCTTCTCTCAAAGTAAAGTCCTGAGGAGAAGCTCTTCTGCGCAGTCATCTCTGTACTGTCCCCATCCGTCATGCTTTAAACATACAAGGTCATAATAAGTGTTTATTATAGACAGTGTGTTGAAAGATATAAATACGTTACTTGATCCAAAAGCATACCATAATAATCAGTATTCTTACTCACATTCACTCACTGAGGAAATATTTACTCAGTACCTATTGTGTACTCAGGTACTACTAGCATGCCAAAATGAATCATAGACCCGGCTCTCTCAAGAAGTATATAGTCTAGAAGATGTTCTAAGGTACCTGTATATACTGCTACCATACTAACAGATAAGTATCATAAGAGAAGTAAAGAAGTACAACAGCAACCAGCAAGAAGGAAAGATTATTTCCAAGTAGGAATGGAAACGAGGATAAATTTTAACATTTGTCCAAGTCCTCAAAGACAGGTAGTATTTGAATATGAAGAGACGGGGTCATAAGTAAAGGCCACTGAAGCAGGAAATCTCCGGACACAAGGAACAATCAATGGTTTAATGGTACAGTGTAAATGAAAGATGATAGGTATAAAGAAAAATTCTAGGGGTGCCTGGGTGGCTCAGTGGGTTAAAGCTTCTGCCTTTGGCTCGGGTCATGATCTCAGGGTCCTGGGATCGTGCCCCGCATTGGGCTCTCTGCTCAAGCACGGAGCCTGCTTCTTCCTCTCTCTCTCTCTCTGCCTGCCTCTCTGCCTACCTGTGATCTCTGTCAAATAAATAAATAAAAATTTAAAAAAAAAAAAAAAAGAAAGAAAGAAAGAAAGAAAGAAAAAAAGAAAAATTCTAAAGGCAGTTGGAGCTATATCTGTTATGACCTGGAAAGCCCAATAAGGAACTAGAGCTTCAGTTTGTAAGCAATGAGGAACTATTTCAAAGTTCTTGAACAGGGGCTGTGTAGTTATTTAGATGGTCCGAAGTGGATGGAAGGGAAAGAGAGTGCAAGGAGCCAAGTTGAGAGGCTAGTACTATCTTTCAAGGAAGAGATAATAAAGGCCTGAACTGAGAATGAGGCACTAGGGATGGAAATGGCCAAATGGAAGAGATATTTTAGAGGTGAAACCAACAACACTAGGCAAGGTCTAGATGTATAGTGCAAGGGTCTGCAAGGGGTAAAAGAACCTTCTAGGTTGAGAGGAGGGTGATCCCATAAATAAAATAGACATGAAAGCAGCTGCAAACCGACTAGAAGAAAACTGAGTCCTAGTCATACTGAGTTTTAGTACAGGTGGATACTCACCTGACAAGATCAGAAATAAAATCTGTTAATCTATGCTATTCAGAATAAAATATACAACTTTGTGAAAAAAGAGAAGAGCTGAAATTAATCTTCAATAAAAGATTCTGATCAATGATTCAAACATGATTATGAACTCAAAAATAACTCACATCAGTTATATTAAGCACACAGCAAATTAATATTTAAAAAAAAAACATTTATGAAGAAGGTTTTGAACTGGAATGACCTCATGTACCCATGTAAAAATGTGCTGATTCTGTGGTTTAGAGTAAAATGACCAGGTGAAAGCCTTTGGGAACAGTTCAAATTTAGGAGGTGAAATGCTTCTACTGAATTGGGAAGTCCCTCTTTGTGGTTACCTTCATTGGGCTTCAACTTACTTCAATGTCACAGCAAGAGATGGTCAAGTCAGACAGCAAGGGGTACTAACTAGATGTCCTTATATATTCACTCCTCTCTATAACAAATACTTCTCCTCAATTAGCAAAACTGAGTCGACCTAGATTTATCCCTACCATATCCCTAGAATTGCCAAAAGCCTAAGAAATAATGATCATGGAACCACTTCTCTGAGGGGAGTTGGGGAATAAAATTTCCAATTATAAACTCATGGGTATTACGATTCAGTAACTATTCAGTAACCATGTTTTCTCTTGAACAAACCAAAAAGATCTCCCCAACACAAACTAACGTGACAGTAATGCAAAGATAACCAGAATTTGACATTAATAAATGTTTGTTACATGTGCACTGAAAAAAAGGTAAAATAAAACATTTGATTTGTTGATAATACTGATAACATTTATTGATAATACTGATAACATTCTGTTCACTGGATGCAATGTCATTATTTCAATTTAGCTCTTAAGGAAAAAAAAAACAATGAGAACTCAATCTTTAATTATTAATGTTTTTACTAATAATGAGCAGTAATACAAAAAAATGGATTGAAAGGTACTTATTTCACATATGACTATTCCATTAAGATTATACCAATCATTTGTTGAAAACTGCACATTTTATAGCCATGCATAAATACAATGGAAGAATAAACACCAAATGTTCATAAGGGTAATCTTTTAACTGCAGGTTTATGGGTGATTTTATTTCCTTCCCTTTTGCTTATATGTGTTTTCAAAATTTTCTACAATAATGTTTATAATAATTGCACTAAGAGGAAAAAATATTTTTAAGAGAAGGTAAAAAATCGTATTGATCAATTTAAAAAAACATACTTACCAGATCTCTGTGAAGCACCCAGTTTGCATGGAGGTAATGGATACCATCAAGAATCTGGTAAAGTAATGATTTAACCATAGATCTTGGCAACTGCATGGGCTTTTTATTTGCTTTTGATGCACGGTGAAACTTAATAATATGCTAAAAATTAAAAAAAAATAAAACATTCAAAATAATATATAGTATTTGCTAATATTTATATCAATAAAACACAAGTCTACAATGAACTCTCCACATTTAAAAATTATTTATTCAATGCCAATAATGATGCAAAAGAAAAATAATTTGAATACTAAGGTCAACCAAATAGAACCTGTATTGGTGGTCAGTCAATGTGACAATGTTATTGGGGGTATAATGACTAGATTTATTGAAACCATCAAGATTTTCATTAAATAAAACTAAAAGATAAAAAGCATTGATACTTAAAAGCTTACATAAAAATAGCACTAGTTGTATTCTCTATTGACAGAATGAAAGACTTAAAAAAAAGAAGACCCTCTGAATCTTTACTGTTCTTTTTTTTTTTTTTAAAAGGAAACTCCATGCCACACATGGGGCTGGAACTCACAACCCCAAGATCAAGAGTTGTATGCTCTACTGACTAAGCCACCCAAATGCCTCTATATGTTTACCATACTATAAAAAGTTAGCACTTAGAGCATTTGTGTAATGTCATTGACTATATGTGCATTTGAATTATTAGAAAGTTCTACCTTCTTTGGCACAGCGTGAAATTAGGTTACATTCCTAGTAATTAATATTTAATAGGAAATCACTGGGAAGGAGGAGGGAGAGAAAAATGGGAAATCCAATCTCACTGAAATAAATACAACTACATCAACATATTCATATGTTTACGTCCATATGCTATTTTGTAGGTCATGAAAACATTATAATGATAGGGAAGAAATGCTACCTGTCCCCCAAACCTGCATCTACATCTCCACCTCATCCTGATGCAAAACATGACATAATGGGCATTAACGGCCATTTAAGCCCCTATTAAACAACACTGGTAACATTGCTCCACTAACTTTAAAATGGTCAGATAGCATGGAAAATTTTTAAGCTATTTACATTGCTTTCTTGCTATTTTTTTTTAAATAAACTGTTCAACAATATATACTTTATTTAAAGAACTAATAGAAAATTTGGGTTTATACTATTGCAACAGTGTCCAAAATATATATATAGTATGAACTTTCAACTTTCAACATTTTATAGCCACATCAAAAAAAAAAAAAAAAGAAACAAGTAAAATTAACGTAATGTATTTTAACACAGCATATTAAAAACATTATCATGTCAACATATAGTCAATATAAAACATATTAATGAGATATTTTTCATCTTTTTCCTACTAAGTCTCCAAAAGTCAGTATGTATTTTATATTTATAGCGTATCTCAATTTAGACCAGCTACACTTCCGGTGCTCACCAGGCACATGCGGCTGGGGACCATCATGTTACAAACAACAGGTCTACAGGACCTGATACTCCAACATGCTACAGGTTTTTTCCTCACATCACTGATATTCAAAATGAATGTTATCAAATAAATTTTGAGAGAAATATAAAGGATACAGAGAAATGGAGAAAACATAATTTTTATGATCAGTCAGGAAAAAAATTCACTGGACATTCTTGTCAATGTCCTATAATAGTATAAATTCTTAAAGTTCCTTCAAGACCTGTAAGTCTGTTAAAGTTTCTCCAAAACAGATGAGCCATATTTATAAATGACACGCCACACTATGTTAAGTCAAAACTTAACTACCAAAAATTTGGACTTACTGCCATGTCTGAATATTTTTTACTTTTAGCAACTCCTTGGGTAAAATGTTTAAATACCCTGATTTCTAACATTAAAAACTTGGAATTAGAGTTTTTGGCTAACATTCATAAAACTATACATATATACTTCTATATAATTGGCAAAATGCTACAAGAGACTGAACCTTAACTTAGAAAGAGAAATTATTCACAAGTACATAACTGGTGAAATTTGAACTAGTGTGTGTACGACAAAAGAAAGCAATTTTCACTACACACTATCAGTAAACTGTCTTTGATGACTTGCCTAAAATTAGTCTCAAACACATTAACACTTTTCAAGTGACATTTCTGAATGTTACAAATACCATCTTCTCAGTATATGACAGCGTTTATTGCTTGAGTTCTCTTAAATCTGCATTTGCATTTAATACTTATTTTAAACTCTGGTCAACAAAGCAAGTTTTCCTTCATGTGCATTAGCAATACACAGCATTACATACATCTGTTTCTCCGTACCTAGATGAAGAGTCCTAAAAATAAAGCGAGTTTAGACTTACCCACAAATCATGTTCCGCATAATCAAAGAGCAGCCACACCTTCCTGTCACTGTGAGAAAGGAACACCTTCTGCAAGGCGATCACGTTAGGGTGCTTCAATTCTCGCAAAAGCTGAATGCAAGAGGAAGAGAGGGGGTCACTCTCCTGTTCGCAAGCAGGGGGCAATGATGCATTTTCTAGTGAAATCTTTGAAAATTTAGACAATCCAGATAAGCAAAATGAAAGAAAAAAAAATACCCCTCCTCTGAGATAAGCTCTGCCCCCTCTTGGTGCATACCCTTCAAATTCTTTTTCCACACGTATGTGTGTGTTTTCAAAATGGGATCATTTTAAACAGTAAAATATAAAACAGTAAACAAAAGTAAATATCTTATCATGAAGTAATTAAATATAATTTGGAATGTGCTTTTTTTTTTTTTTTAACTATTGAGGGGCAGGAATCATGTATTAATTCTGGTTTTTTCTACCCTAGCACAGTAGGTACTCAGTAAATATGTGACAAAAGAAGGAAAGAGATTTAACAATCTCTATACTTACCCATGCCTAGAATACGAGTTTGAGGTTTTTTAGAAAAGCAGGGAGTATAAGGTAATGACTCTCATTCCCACTGATTAAAAAAAAAAAAAAAAAGAAAGGTGTGGAGAAGAGGTCCCATAAATATAGAGAATAAGGCATAGGCCCTCACAGAGTAGAAGCTGGACCCTGATAATAAGAAGAAAATCATAAGAAGACAGACCAGATCTGCAAGTGAAACCTTAGCCCTTGGCATGTACCAGGCAGCTGCTTGATAAATTACTTAGCAACAACTTTCGCTGTTCGAGGGCAAAGCCTTATAAACACGCCTGCCTCGGGCATTCCTTAACCAGGGTTCAGATTTAACACTGACATGCTCAACTTGCTATTTTAAATGTCTTTTAAATGTAAAACTCTGTGGGATATACAGAAAGAGGAAGCAAAATTTCTACTGAATACTTTTTGTGTGTAGGATATACATGCTTTTCTCTCGTTTAAACCTTCTAACAACCCTCTGATCTACATGAAACCTGACGGCCAGTGTTATAAAGTAACTTGACCAAAACCAAACATCTAGAAAGAACAGCAGTTTGGATTTAAAGAGATCTGCCTAACTCCAAAGTCCATGCTTTGTGCACTATGGCTAAAGCCCTTGTCTTCATTTCCTATAGTGTAACAGGCAAGATAGACATACAAATCGATCAATGAGGCAAGAGAAAAATTGTTTACCCATTTTAATAATTTTATTATTTTCTTCCTAAGTGCCTGAGCTGGAACCCTGTTAAAAAAAAAAAAAAAAAAAAAAAAATTGTGCAGGGCACCTGGGTGGCTCAGTGGGTTAAGCCTCTGCCTTCGGCTCAGGTCATGATCTCAGGGTCCTGGGATCAAGCCCCTGCTTCCCCCTCTCTCTGCCTGCCTCTGCCTACTTGTGATCTCTCTCTCTGTGTCAAATAAATAAACAAAATCTTTCCCAAAAAAATCATGTGAATTCCATTTCTGGAAGTTTTATAAATTTTATAAATTTTATAAAGTTGCTGAATTCTTTACTACTTTCAATGCTGTTTCCCAGTCCTTCAATTCTCTCAGTTTGGTTCTGTCCTTCAGCTTTTTCTCTTGGCCTGCCCTTTGACCACCTTGCTGGAAGGTGGCGCTCTACCAGGTATAATTTGGGCATGGTTCCCGGGTAGGACTCCCTGGGTTCTCCCTCAAGCCACCTGCCCCAGAACACAGCTAAGAAGCAAGAGTTAGGATGGGCCGGGCTGCCCTCAGATACCCTTCTACTTTGCACAGTGTGCCTCAGGGTTCCATGCACATTTCCTACTAGATCTAGGTGGGAAAGGAGAGCTGGAAAGAAATGTCCAAGGAAGATATAATAGTCCTATTCCCTTGGTGAGCAGGGAGGGCAGGGGGCCGTTAGGCGAGTGCTCGGCATCAGCTGCTGCCTCTGCTCCCACTGCCTAAGAAAGGTGAAACAAGCCTGCCTCTTGCTTCAGATGCAAATGTTAGACATGATACGACCCTAATCAATGACTGTATCTGAGAAAGTGGGGAATGCAGAACTATACCCAGTTTTCCTGCTTGTGAATGGTTTAGGCTCCTAGACTCAGTGGGTTAATGTTTAATGACCCTATTTGCCATGGTCAACCTTCAAGCAGTGGACCCTGGTGAGAGGCCCTCGTGCAGAAGCAATGTCTTGTCCCCTCTCTGACTCTTGGTATTAATGAACTTAGAGAGTTTGGCTTGATGAAGTCTCTACCCAAAATACGTTCTCTTTGTCGCCTGCAAGTGGAAGGGAGGTGAAACTCACTTCTGCATCGACACCAGGCTCTGACTCGTCCAGGGGGAAGGGTGGTCACATGCAGCAATATTTCACCCATATCTCTAAAAATTTATGTTTTCTGTGAGTACAAATTGGTGATCCCTCTACAATGCAACCAATTTAGCTCCCACGTTTAAACATTATTCTGAATAGGTAATACATTTACATAGTCCAAAAATCAAAAGTACATAAAAGGATATACACTGAGATGTCTCATGACCATGCCTGGCCCTGGTGACCATAGTCCTCTTTACCTGCCAGAACTAACAACTTTTATTAGTTAATCCTTCCAGTGTTTCTTTATGCCAATAAAAGCAAATATGAATATATATTTTTATCTGTCCTTACTTAAAGATAGCACTTAACTTTCTTTCAATACAATCTATCCTAGAAATTCCCTCCACTATCAGTATACAGTATTAGTAGGTAGAAATCTTTCTTTTTCTTTATTACAGCAGCAATGTATTTCTAAGTCTTTTCCTTTCTAGTTCTTTTTTTTTTTATTATTGTGGTCAAGTGTGCATAACATAAATTTATCATTTTAACCATTTTTAAGTGTACTGTTATCCTTTGGTACTTGTTTTGCAGAAATATCTCACTTGTACTAACATGAAGTGTTACAGTCTTTATTCATTCAAGTAAGGCAAGGGGTAAGACAAAGGCCAAGTAACGGTGAGCCTTGTAAGCCATGCGGAAGTGTCCCCAGCAAGGGTCTCTAATATCACTGGAAGTTTGCTAGGCACAGAGGTAAGTGGAGAAGCCAGCAGGTATTAAAGGTCCCACACTTTGACTATCTCCTGTGCATGTCTCATGGTCAGGTCACCGAACAAGGAAGTCTAAGGGTGATGGAATTTAAGACGACTCCCAGATTTGGCTTCACGGAATCATCTGTATTTCAGGTGTATTTATATTGGTATATTTTTATACTGCTTTAACTGTTTAAACTGCCCTCCCCCCATTAAACCTCGAGAACAATGTTTAATGCATTCCTGTATCCCGGGGGATGAACGCAGAGCCCTGCACATAGAAGAAGCCCTGTTTTTAGTGATCTTATCTATCTGGAGGACTTTCAATGTCACTGGTGTGCAGAACTCCCAAATGTTTTTCTCTAGCCTGCACATCTTCCCTGAACTCCAGCGATGTGTATCCAACCGCAACAACATCTCCACGTGAGTGTCTAAGGACCCAAACTGAGGTGGTGATCTCCACCTCCCCTGTCCTCTGTCCCAAATGCTCTACCCCCTGCCCCCCCACTGCTCAGTACTTAGCAGCCTCATCATTCCAGTGACTCAGGTAAACAACTTCATCTACTTTAATTCTCTTCACAATGGCCCCTTCTCAGCAGTCTTTCCTGGTTCTTCTATTTGAAATTATAACGGCCCTCTACACCTTTATTTTTCTGCAAAGCACTATCACTGTCGGAAATTACAGCTCTATATTCCTTATCTATAATTCTAAAGAGCTCAGAAAACAAAGGCTTCTAGGAACTCATGTAGGAAAAAAAAAAATTTAACGTCAGTGAAAAAAAAATACACCGTCAAGGACATACCCTTTCAGGTTATCAGATTCTGATTCTACCGAAGCTATTTTACAACTCTGTACATTAGAGACAACTGATAACAATGAAGGATAATTCTTGTCTATACACGTGCAAACTGTCCTGTCCAGGAGAGGTTCACTGACTTCCCTCTCCCATTATGGAAAAAGCGAGTTCTGCCTCAATTTGCCTATCATTTTAATATTCCTGATCTATAAATATGTCTAAGAACTCTCCTTTGAATGGGCTATACCATCTACTGGTTCCTTCATTTAACAAGTTAAAGAAAATCTTCAAATATGTTCCTTTTATATCTGTATCATATCATAATTCTATCGTTTTGGAAAACTATCCTTTGATACTCGTTTTGCGGAAGTATCTCACTTACACTAATGTGAAGCTGTTACAGTTTTTATTCATCCAAGTGTGAATGATCATACTTCTATACTAAAGAATGTTAACAGGTTTGGTTACTGCTTCCCTGGGTGCTAGGTAACATAATATATATACCATATTATCTTTCTAAAATCTTTTTAAATTTTTTGACTCTAAAACACATCTGGGGGCGCCTGGGTGGCTCAGTGGGTTAAGCCGCTGCCTTCGGCTCAGGTCATGATCTCAGGGTTCTGGGATCGAGTCCCGCATCGAGCTCTCTGCTCGGCAGGGAGCCTGCTTCCCTCTCTCTCTCTCTCTCTCTCTCTCTCTGCCTGCCTATCCATCTACTTGTGATTTCTCTCTGTCAAATAAATAAATAAAATCTTTAAAAAAAAATTTAAAAATAAATAAATAAATAAATAAATAAAACACATCTGGTTCCTGAGGCTTCATTTAAGGAATTGGGGGCCTAGGTATTGTTTTATTTATTTTATCTTGTTTATTGTCTGTCTCTCTCCATTAACCTATAAACCCCATGAAAGCAAAGTTTTTGCTGGTTTTATACCTCCCGTGCTTAAAAATGGTGCCTGGCACATAGTAAGCACTCAATAAATATTTGTCACAAGAATTAAATCTACTGAACTTACTGAACTTACCTAGTTCCTACAGAATAAACCAGTAAATAGCTTGGAAATATTATAAAACTTCGGTATCCTTCCAAAGGTGTTTTGAATGCTTTTGATTTTTAAAAAACCTGAACAGACTACATCTAATATGGTTTTTCTAAGGATACTGACTTTCTGCAAGCTACATCTATTTTAAGCTTAAGAAGGAATAGTTCTCTCTACTAGTGCCCACACTACCAGAAGCAGAAGAGAGCTGCCTTGATGTGAAGAGCAGACACAGAGCTCTTAATAGCTCAGGGTGTGGTATTTCAGCAGCACAGAACCTGAAACGGAAAAGGGTGCTACAAGAGTGCTTCCTGAAAGGCCTACGAATGAAATAAGTGCTACCACATTCTGAAGAAAATGCACACAGGAAAAGGGGACCGGGGGGACACACCTGAGAAACAAAACAGAGATGAATCCCATCACTGGTTAATTTCAAGGCTAGTTTGCTAATAGAAGGCTACACTAGACCCTAAAGAAATGCCACGCAAGAGTATATTCTCTACCCCGATTTACTGAAGCCGACAAATGAAAAAAAAGGAAATTTCTCTACCACTCATTACTGAAGAAACAAATGTCCAATAATAAAATAATAAGAAAACCAATAAGTGAATTACAGTATATCCACATATTGTAGCCTCTAATGCATATGCCAAGAGTTTTTAAATACATGAGAAAAGACTTGCACTATAATATGGTGATGTAATATAAAAAGGCTGCAAAATATTGAATGTCTATAAAATAGGAACTACATCAAAACATTAATATAGTATCAGGGTGGTGAGATTAGGTGTGATTTTTACTTCTATTTTTCTGTTTTACAAGTTTTCTACAGTGAACTCCTATAATTTAAAAACTTACTCTTATTTAAAAACTCACACATGTAAAAAATAATAATAAAAATAAAAATAGGGTTGTCTGGGTGGCTCAGTGGGTTAAGGCCTCTGCCTTAGGCTCAGATCATGATCCCAGGGT
This sequence comes from Mustela lutreola, assembly GCF_030435805.1. Lineage (NCBI taxonomy): Eukaryota > Metazoa > Chordata > Mammalia > Carnivora > Mustelidae > Mustela > Mustela lutreola. Next base: position 21,620,295 of record NC_081295.1, on the reverse strand, counting down.
CCTGGGATCGAGCCCCACATCGGGCTCTCTGCTCAGCGGGGAGCCTGCTTCCTCCTCTCTCTCTGCCTGCCTCTCTGCCTACTTGTGATCTGTCAAATAAATAAATAAAATCTTTTTAAAAATTTAAAATAAAAATAAAAACTCACACACATGTATATATACACACACACCCTAGAGACAGTTCTTTCTCTCCAGAAAGATATGTTTTGCTAAGATAAGATACTATCAAATTACCACAGTTTCTTACGTGATTGATCTGTAAAGGGAGTCAAAGAAAGAGGAGATGGTCATACTTGTACTTTCCTTCATTCTTGGCAATATCACATTTTACCAATGGACTTGAATTTCTTGTCACACAAATATTTGTTCAACGTGACATCATGCAACTACAGATATGCTTTAATCTTATCTAAATAATAGTTAAGCATAATGTGATTTTCCTGTGAAAATTCCACACTAAATGATAACACCTCCTGTGCAGATACTCAGAGTACTAATATTATCTCAAAGGAGCCTAATGAAGAATGTGCAATGAACAACCCAAGATTTTATCTGATCTTCCTTCAAGGGCATATTAGTGACTATAAAAAGTATCCAATCTTCACTATTTCAAACATATAATAATTCAAAGTTACAATCCTAATCTTTTTTCTCTAAGGCACTATTTAGGATCCTGACTCACTTTGGGGAGGCTTGGGCTAAACTACCAATTACAAAACCCATCCTTACTTTTATACACACATCCTTCTTCCCCTCTTATCTCCTCTTTCTGTTCTCCAAGTCTCTGATGCCCCTATGGGTTCCAGATTCCTCTTTTAGGGTCTCTGAGTGGAAAGGGTCCTCTTATACTTCAATAACTCACTTATCTCAAAGTAGATTCAATTTTTAATTCTTTTTTTTTTTTTAAGAGAGAGAGAGAGAGAGAGAGGTGGGGGATGGGGTGGAGAGAGAGAGAATCATAAGCAGGCTCCATGCCCAATGCAGAGTCCGACACAGGGCTCAATCTCACAACCCTGAGATCCTGACCTGAGCCGAAATCAAGAATCGGACACTTAACTAACTGAGCCACCAGGCTCCCTCATTTTGCTATTCTTATTTGATCTGTTGAAAGTAACTATATGATTCATCTGACTCTCAATCTTTCCCATGGTGAAAACGGCTTTACTTTAGGAAACACGGAGTGTATCATTTTTTTAAGGGTATGACCCCCACCTCACACATACACAAAAAAAGAAGATAAATAAAGCAGTTTATCTTTATGGCAAAGAGGGGACTCTAAAGTGCCGCAGTATTCCTAAACTGAAATCTAAGAGTTAGCATTTTGAAATCTGCCATGTCCACATCTGTGACAGCAGCCCTTTTGGAAGTCGATCCTTCCAAGAGCGTGGATGCATTATAACCTTCCAGCAGGTGGCACTCCTACTCTGAAAAGGGGTCTACAAAACAGTAGCCCAGCTCTGGTTCCAGGTGGCCCTAAATTATTTGGCTTCATTTTACTCTAGGGACGCTGCATTACCAGTCATAAGCTTCAGGAAGGTCAGTACTCCCACTGCCACAAAGCAGAGGTGACAGTGAAGCAGCAAGTCTAACGCAAAAAGTACGGGTTTTAGGATTCTGAGATCTGAGTTTCAGTCCTGATTTATTAAATGTATGATATAAAGCAGGTTGATTTCAAAACTCCTCTTGGCCTCATGGAATAATGAATATCTACTGCCAAACACAAACACAGGATCTGTAAGAATTAAATGAATATAAGTACATTGACTGTGTAACACAACACATAGGACATATTAAGTACTTGATATAGTTATTACTCTTATTAATTACCTCTTATTAACAAGAATGTGATGTGGACTAAATGACATAATATATGCAGAATGCCTCCTGGCATATAAGCTCTTGGTGAATAACAGCTGTTATTGCCCGTATGCCTAAGTGGAAGAGATCAATTAGTCTGGACAGTCAGAGAACCTGATTAAAAGGAGATGTGGTGCTAGGGCGCCTGCGTGGCTCCTTAGGTTAAGTGCCTGCCTTTGACGTAGGTCATGATCCCAGGGTCCTGGGATTGAGCCCTGCTTTGGGCACCCATCTCAGAAGCAGACTGTCCCCTGTGCAGAGAGCCTGATACCAGGCGGTATCCCAGGACCCCGCGATCATGACCTGAACTGAAAGCAGATGACTATGAGTGTTTTTATAAGCACTGCGAATAGAAAAAAAGTTTAAGTGTGAAAAATAAAACCAATGCAAGTCAAAATAAAGAGTTTACAAAGTGAAACCTATGGGAACTGGAATTCCAAGGGCTTTCTGATTCAATGAGGGGTAATTAGAAAATCTTTTCTTGTTTCAATGCTCCTAGTTGAAAATCTTCCCAACCTTCACAATTACTGAAACTAAATTTGTCTTTGACTCTGGACATTGTTTTAGAGTCTTGGGGTTTCAACAAATAAACTAACAAATATTTATTTTCTTCTCATCTACCCTTCTGTTTTTGTCCTAGAAGTAAAAGGAGGAAGGGGGAAAATCTAATTTAAAAACTGCTTATTTAGATCCTTGCTTAAAAAGAAAAAGAAAAAAAAAAGGACTGTCTTATTCTCCATAATTCTGTCTCTGGTTCTCTTTTCCTTCTCTATTCTGCAGTCCCTTTTGACATCTTACTCATGTGTCTGAGGTTAGCTATTACTTTTATGGAGAATCCCAAATCTCAATCTCTATCTCTAATCTTGCCCCTAAACTCTGATATCAATTTCCAACTATATATATATACATCCACATGAAATCCCACTGCACCTAAAAACCCACAGATCCAAGACAGAACACCACTTGCCCACCTCTACCTCTTAGTGTGTCCACTATTTACTGCAGTTACATTAATATTTCCTCACCAATAAGGTAGGCTCAAAACTTATAATCAATCAGTGTTCAGCCACTGAACAAGTAAGTGCTACATACTCTGCCTTTCCCATATCACTCATGAATTCTCATCTTTACACATATGCTCCTGTCTCTGCCTGGAAAGATCTTCCCTATCCTCTTTGTCTAATGAATGCCTACTTGCCGTTTTAGAAAGGCAGAGTCCTTTGTAAAGGACAAAGGAGGAGTTTATCACTGCTTCTAAGAAATCTTCCCAGAAACTCCTACTCAGAACTGGGTATCTCTCTTCTGTTTCCATCTATCCTGTATTTCTTGTTAACACACCACTAATGAAATAAAATCATGATGTAGTTTAATTCTCTATCTCCCTTAATAGATTTAAGGTCCTGGAGTACAGGGACTATGTCTTCTATCTCTGTCTACATTTCCATTGTCTTGAACAAGCCAGACACATGGTAGGTGTTCCATAAATGCTGGATGAATTCATGAATGATGATGTAATGCCTATCTCTTCTATTTTTTTATAAGATCTTTTTACTTACTTGAGAGAGAAAGAAAAGTACATGAGTAGGGAGGGGTAGAGCAGAGGGAGAAGCAGACTCCCCGCCAAGTAGGGAGCCCAGTGCAAGGCTGGGATCATGACCAGAGCCAAAGGTAGATGCTTAACCGACTAAGCCACCAGGCGTCCCTCTCCTATTTCTTCTAATACATTCTATGCACTGACATCAGAATATCTTCCTAAAATAAAATGTCTGATAATGTTAACTCTCCCATTCCAAAAATCTTAAATGACTTCAAACTCCTAAACACAACACTCAAAACCATCCACAACAAACGGGGGATGGAGTACAAGAGGGAGCTGAGACTCAAGAAAAAACTGCATTGTAAATGAGGCAGGCGGATAAGATCCAAATTAAGGAACCGTGAGCTTTTCCCTGATAAAGGGAGTATGATCACTACCATATGTTGTGGTCTTTACCTTAAGGATATTCCCTACGCCATCATCACCAATAAGCTCCCCAGGTCTCAGAATTCAACCCATTACCCACAAAGCCTTGCCCTAAGACATGCAGATGAGGCAGAAGTATAATAGAAAATACCAGGCAGCTAGCAATGAGAAAGAAAGAAAAGTCAAAATTCCTTAATAAACATGAGCGCCTAGCCTGCTGCAAGCACAGGGAGCCTCCGGTTAAGTTTACCACGTAAAAGAGACCAAAGAGGAGAAAGAGTAAAGAAATAATTTTTAAACTGTAATTATGATGAAGCTACTAAGAAAAATACAGAATATGCATACATAGCAAAGCTCACCTGCTCTGGGAAGTCAGAGAAGGTGCTCCTAAGGCAGTATACTTGTTGGAAAGAGAACTGAGAAGTCCAGAGTCTCCACCAGCCAGCAAGTGCACCATGTCATGAAGACACCAACTCTAAGAGCTCCTTCCCCAGGGCACATGGGTGGTTCAGTGGGTTAAGCTTCTGCCCTCGGCTCAGGTCATGATCTCAGGGTCCTGGGATCGAGTGCCGCATCGGGCTCTCTGCTCTGGAGGGAGCCTGCTCCCCTCCTCTCTCTGCCTGCTTCTCTGACTACTTGTGATCTCTCTGTCAAGTAAATAAATAAAATCTTAAAAAAAAAAAAAAAAAAAGAACTCCTTCATCATTCATCTTTTAGGAGCACATATAAAATGAAATTCCATTTCATTGAAACTTTAATCTAAATTTTCCATGGCAGACTTCTATCACTGTGTAACAGAGATGTGTCTTTTCTTTCCAGATGAATATTTATAAAACCACCTAGCCCAGGACCTGGCACAAGGCAGACATTCAGCAAGTTTTGTCGAATGAAAAAAACGAAAGCAACAGTACTTGAACTGGTTTTCAAATATGTTGGTTAAATCACATTTATTCCACATGGAAAAAATATTTTCAAAACCAAGAAATAAAATTTCTAACAAGGAATTTAGTAAGCCTGATAATTGAAGTTGGTATTTGATGAGTTAAAAGCCAATAAAGTAATACTTTTATCCTAAATGGCCACAGTAAACTTTATTTTTACTTCAGTGCACTCTCAAGCTATCTGGGTTCACGCCTAACCTGTACCTGTAGAGCTTATACTTCTAAAATATATGGTTTAGCTTTTCTTTAATACAAGCAGGCAACCAAGGAGCCCTGAAAGTCATCCCTTGCCAACTCCCTCCCTCACTGCCATCTAGATGGTTCCAGGTGGAGATCTTCAGGGAGAAGGAGAGGGTTTCGCTTTCTGAAGGAGCTTGTTTCATTTGTCCTGGATATTCTGCTTTTCATAATGACTGATGTCATCAGTGGTCAGACACCCCTCCCATACAATTACAAGAAACTGCACTAACATTTACAATTTATAGCTAAAGGTTTTGATTAATTATTAATAGCTAAAATACCAATACCAGTAACTCAACATATTTCACATCGCTATGCTTCCAGGGAAGATAGACACAATGAAGTCAAGGCTCAAAGAAATTAATCATTTATAGCTCCTGAAGACCTCACGGGAATTTAAACAGTAGTAATGAGTAAAGCTACTAAATGATCTGACCAAAATGTAATCCAGGAAATGTCTACTGTATTGTTTCCATTGAACAAAAATCTACTTCCTTCCTACTCTGCTTAAAAAACCTTTGAAGGCATTATAAGCAAACACAGAGGGGGGTGAGTTTCCACAATGAAATAAACGACTTCTTTCATATTAAACAACTACTAGAGTTAATGAATCCTAAATATTTCCAGTGAGTTTTAACTTTAGTTTTTTAAAAGAGTTACACTGTGACATATGTGACTTTTAGGAAAATATCTTAAAACAATGGGGGGGGGAACCTGGTAATTACTACATTATAAAAATGAAAGATAATTCAGGGCGCCTGGGTGGCTCAGTGGTTTAAAGCCTCTGCCTTTGGCTCAGGTCATGATCTCAGGGTCCTGGGATAGAGCCCCACATTGGGCTCTCTGCTCAGCGGGGAGCCTGCTTCCCCCTCTCTCTCTGCCTGCCTCTCTGCCTACTTGTGATCTCTGTCTGTCAAATAAATAAATAAAATCTTTAAAAAAAAAAAAAAAGAAGGATAATTCAAAATACTATAACTTTCAATAATATTGTGTTTAGCAAAGCACAGATGCAAAAAATAACATTAACTTTAAAGTAAGCTTTCTTTGAATAATCCTGGAGCTTTGAAATGTCTTCATTCAAGGCTGCCTGTAAAATACATATAAAAAGTGTCAAATCTCACTAGACCCTCCTCTTTGAAATGTAATTCTTCAACATAAGTTCTGGTCATACTTAAAACAAACATCTGCTATAGGGAAAAGCTCCTTTTAAATAAAATTCACAAGTAAAAGTTTAATAAAATTATCTTGTTCAGAAAATATATCCCAAATAAAGTCAAAGGCTAACAACAAATGTGGAAAAGATCACCAAATTGTAAGACATTAACATTAAAGGGCTAATTTGCTTAATTTACAGGGCTTATAAAAATCATTAAGAAAAAAAAACTTCAATAAAACAATGAGAAGAGAATATGAATAGACATTTCACAAAGTGAAATACAAACTAAAATAGTAAAAAAAATTGTATGAAAATATGACTATCTCACAATATAAAAATACAAGCTGAAGCAATGGAGATATTTTTTATCTATGAGACTGGGAAAAAATTTTAAAGTTTCTAAAGTTTCTAAAGTTTCTAAAATTTTAAGAGTTTCTAAATGGTATCAATAGGAAACTGGCTGAATAAATTAAAGGCCCATCCCTATGGCAGAATATTACATAGCCATTAAAAAGAATGCAATAAGAATTAGATAGATCTGTATTGTTGGTATGGAAAGAGTACCAAGATAAAATGTGAAGTGGCATAGATACAACAGAATATATAACATCTTTTGATACTTTTGAGAATTCAAAAAAAAAGGGGCGCCTGGGTGGTACAGTCATTGGCTGAGGATCGCACTCTTGGTTTAACCTCAAGTCGTGATCCTGGGGTCATGGGATCAGGTTCTTGTCAGGGTCCATGCTCAAGGCAAAGACTGCTTGTCCCTCTCCTTCCCTCTCTGTCCCCCCCACCCTCACACACATTCTGTTTCTCTAAAATAAATGAATAAAGAGAACCTGGGTGGCTCAGTCGGTTAAGCAGCTGCCTTTGGCTCAGGTCATGATACCAGAGTCCTGGGGTCGAGCCCCACATTGGGCTCCCTGCTCAGTAGAGAGCCTGCTTCTCCCTCTCTCTCCCCCCAAAACTCACTCTCTCTTTCACAAAAATAAATAAATAAAATCTTTTTTTAAAAATAAAACAAAATAAAATGAACAAAATATTTGAAATTTTTTTTAAAGACAGAGATATATATGCGCTAATATATACATTACAATACATTGGTAAGGCCAAAAGGAATCATTTATAGTATCTACTTTTGTACAGAAGCACCAGGTTGAGAAGGAGGTTTAAAATTTTTCATTTTAAATCTTTAAATAATTTTTTGAATTCCTATTATATTATACTGTTCTGCATTTTTCAAGTTAATTTCTGTAAAAACCTACTCTAAGATATGGTTTTTCAAGCTGCACCTTATAACCCATTAATAGATTAAGAAATCAGTTTAGTCAGTTGCAACTAGCAGTTCCCATCCACCAGGGGAAATCACCTCAATTGGGACTGGAGAAAAAAATAATTGAAAACACTGTGTACCTCATAAATTATGAGCAAGAGAGAGCCAGAACATGAGTGGATCACAGTCAAAAAGAGCTTGAAAACCACTGCTCTCAGATATTATATGTTAATACTATTTTTAGTCAGGAACAATCCTACTGACCCTATCATTTCCAGTCCAAAGCCAAGAACCACCTTATATTAAGCTAGGTTTTTATATGTCAATTCTTAGTATGACCAAGTTGAAAAAAAATATTATTAGTTGAAATGATAATGAAGAAAAAATATAATTTCTGAAAAATCTAAAGAGATGTATTAACAAAACACTATACAATGTACATGAAGACTTGAATGAATTTCTTTAAATGAGTGAATTTTTAAAAAATGAATCTACATACATTTATTAAGGCAACAGCCCCACATTTTAAGTTCTAAACATTAATAATCTCTGGAATTGATAAGATCAAAATTAAAGAAGTTTGGTTAAGATTGTTTATCTATTAAGAAATCACCAAAATAACGGGCTTTTTAAAAAATGCTAGGCTATCTGAGAATTTCAGAATATTGACAGAAGACCATATAGTTCAAATACATATACAAAAGATATTCGCAAAGTCATGTATTTTAGGATCTTTTTGGTGTCAAAGGATGTGTTTATTCTGGTTACAAACACAATCTATTGCCCAATCACCTGTTTGATGAGGGTAGATAAATAACTAAAAATTGATTAGCCAGGATTAGGAGCATAGTTCAGTCACCATAAATTAAGTAAAACTGAAGAACTACAGGAGAATGAAATCAAAAGACTTTTTTTCACTAACATGGCAACTAAACCCTATACATTATGCAGTCAGTGTTTTTTTAATTTCACAAACTTTAATTTCATGTATCTTTACTCCTTCCATCTTTTACTCCATTTCAGTCATGCCCCAGCCTCCACTAAGCCTTGCTGGCTTTTGGCTTCCTTTGTTCCTTTCCATTCATGAAGGGCTTTATTAATGATCTGTCACTCTTCCAAATCCCAATGGCAATTATATATACCACTCATTTCGAATTTAAGATTACTTATATTATCTAGCTTTTTTATACATATCTTAATACTTTTATATATTGTTATGTACTTATATTAACTCTTTGGTAAACTATATGGTCATTCCATACGATGAATACAGTAAATATCAATAAATCGTTTTAGTTATATTTTTAAGTTTTCATATAACTTAGAAGTAAAATTGTTCCATGAACATGGGCATGAACATGTCTAAATAGATTCTAATACTCCACATCCCTCCCAGGAGTATGGGGTCATAGGCCAAAACTAATTTTGGAAGCAGCTTAGTCCAATAAGTCTTTAAACAAAGAGATAAGTAGGAGCGCCTGGGTGGCTCAGTTGGTTAAGCAACTGCCTTTGGCTCTGGTCATGATCTTGGAGTCATGGGATTGAGTCCCACATCAGGCTCCCTGCTCCACGGGGAGTCTGCTTCTCCCTCTGACCTTCTCCCCTCTCATGCTCTCTCTCACTGTCTCTCTCTCAAATAAATAAATAATCTTTTTAAAAAATAGAGAGATAAGTAGAATACTCCTCAGCCATCAAAAAAAGTGAAATCTTGCCATTTGCAATGACGTGGATGGAGCTAGCAGGTATTATGCTAAGTGAAATAAGTCAATCAGAGAAAAACAATTAATATATTATGTCACGCATATGTCAAATTTAAGAAACAAAATAGAGGACCATATGGGAAGATGAAACAAAACGAAATCACTAAAACCTTAGTTTTAGTGGGGGGGATAGGATTATGGGGTGATGGACTTTCAGGAGGGCATATGATGTAATGAGCACTGGGTATTATGTAAGACTGATGAATCACTGACCTCTACCTCTGAAACTAGTAATACATTATATGTTAATGGAATTTAAATTTCTCTTGAACAAGAGACCAGGAGGGAGGATATTACTGGACATGAACAATGGCAATAAGGATAGAAAGGAGGTCAATAAAAAGAGGGATGCGCAGAATGAATATGATATGTAAGGGCAAATGATCCAGGATGACACAAACCACAGAACAGTAGTGGTGTGATTTCCTTTTTTTTTTTTTTAGATTTTTTATTTATTTATTTGACAGAGAGAAAGAGAGAGCGCGAGCGAGCACAAGCAGGGGGAGGAGAAGAGGGAGAAGCAGATTCCCAGCTAAGCAGGAAGCCTGATGCGGGGCTCTGTTCCAGGACCTGAGCCGAAGGCAGACACTTACCCGACTGAACCACCCAGGCACCCCTGAGAGTGGTATGATTTAGAACCAAGGAAAAGCATTACAGCTTTGAGGTGGGGGAGAAATGTTGATTTTACTATCAAACATGATTGAGTTTGAGATATTCATGGGGCACCTTGACAGCAGTCTTGGATATGAAGATCTGGAACTCAGGAGAGAGTGTGCAGTTGGAGACAAAAAACTGAGCGGTCATCAGCACAGGGGATAAGACGGGCCCAGAAGTGTTTTCATGTAAAGGTGAGAAGGGCAATTAGTAGAGAGCACTTTAGGGAAACAAAAACATTTTAAATATCTAATTTATTTGACATAGAGAGCACATGTGCAGGGGGAAGGGTAGAGGGCGAGGGAGAAGCAGGATCCCTGCCCAGCAGGGACTCCATCCCAGGACTCTGGAATTATGACCTGAGTTAAAGGCAGATGCTTAACCGACTGAGCCACACAGGCACCCCAAAATGAAAACATTTTAAGAGTCTAAGAAAGATTTAAGAGAAAGAGGATCACACAAAGGCTCAGAATGCATACTCAGAGGAAAAGCCTTCTTCTCCCAGGAGAGAGGATATTGGTATAAAAACCGGAGGGTTTCCCTTCTCTCTGAAGGGAAAATGGATAATGATTTCGAGCGTTGAAAGAAGTGTCTATCTGTTAGATTTGTCAACCTCTGTTGGAGGAATTTAGGAAGCATAGGAAGAACAGTTTTCTCCACTGACACTTTAAATTCCAAAGGAAAGGTGTCATTGCTATCTTACTCATTTGTTATTTACCGCATGGAGAACAAAGCCGGTCATTTGGTGGACACTCAACAAATTTTCTTGTGGAAACAAAGTCAGATTGCAACAATAGCTAGGCTGCTCTTAACAGTGGTGAGGAGAAACCATCAGGCCACAAATGAAGCGCTAAGGGCTCAGAAACGTGGTTCTATATTGTTTTGCTTTGTGTGGTAGGAGAATCTTCAATATTTTTTAAATATGGAGAGAGAAGAATCCACAGGGCAGGAAGAAAACGTAAACATCTGCTTAGACTTCATATATGACCCTTCCCAGAATTATCTAACTTTAGCCCAAATGAATATCTAAATGGTTGAAGATCCGAAACACTTTGTTTTAATGAGTAGGAAAAAAAAACAACATAGGGTTACGATACAGAACAGAATAGCCTCCTTATAAGCAAGCAAATATAGCGAAAGCAGCTACTGAACCACTACATATCTTCCCCAGCTTCCTGTCTTCCTCTACTTCTAACTCACAAATTCTTTAAAGGTGTCCCTATAGCAGGGGCAACAGCACCCTGTGGGAGTCAGAGGTTGGTACAGGTGTGATGGTAATTAGGGGAACTAAGGGAATATGGAAGGGAGGAGGAGGAGATGAAAGAACCTTCAGGAAGGCTATTGTTAAATCACAATAACATTTGTGATTTAACACAATTTGTGATTGTTAAGATCCACATCATTTAAAAAAGAAGGAGGAGGAGGAGGAGGAGAAGAAAAGAAAAAAGAAGAAAAACATGATCTCACAGAAACGTCCATGGTTCAGACAACGTCAGATCTGGGGCGCCTGGGTGGCTCAGTGGGTTAAAACCTCTGCCTTCAGCTCAAGTCATGATCCCAGGGTCCTGGGATTGAGTCCCGCATCGGGCTCTCTGCTCAGCAGGGAGCCTGCTTCTCCCTCTCTCTCTGCCTGCCTCTCTGCCTACTTGTGATCTCTTGTCTGTCAAATAAATAAATAAGATCTTAAAATTAAAAAAAATTAAACATCAGATCTGAATCTATAGCATCTATTAAATGTGAGCATTTTTAAAAGATCTCATCAAACAAAAAAATGGTCAGCAGTTTCTCTTATCCTACACCTATTTCTGAAAACATTGACACTGGAATTCCTTGACCTCACTGGCTGGCCTCTGGCTTGTATTCGACCTCAAGCCACACCAACCCACTTTCAGGCTACCCAGCGCCCCATGCTGCCTCAAACCACAGCTGCTTCACTGCCAGAAAGGCCTTGACCCTGTCCTGCAAATACTCAAGACACTCCCCTTCAAGATCCAGCTCCATAACCTGGCCTTTTCTTGATAGCCCCTTTCCGCCTTTCTTGGCCCACCACCCCCCTTCACTCAAAATATAACTGACCACTTCTCCACTGGTACCGTACCGTACCCGCTCACTTTTATCATACCCACCTTTAACATCTGACTGTTCTGGTTGTGTAACTGCCCACCTGGCCAGACAGTCGCCTTTCCTGTTCATCTCACTCACTCCCCAGAGTCTAGAGTAGAACCTGATACATGTAAATGCTAAGCAAAGTGAAATACAAAAGACTGCTGCCATCCATTTTGGAACTACAAAATTAAGGCCCTCCACCAAAGCAATACCCTACCTAGATGTCTATAGCTTCGCCAACCATCTGCACCACCATTAGAGCAACTGAACCCCAGAAATAAGCAATCACAAACAAAACCATTTCCGAATAGAGATAAACACACTGTTTTTGCCCAGATTATGAAGGATACAAGTTAAAACAGAACTTATCTTGGTCTCCCCAGATGTAAATGTGATTTAAACTATAATTCTACATTTTGGAATGTGTTTCAATTACACTACTACATTTCCAACGTCCTCAATTTTACAGATTTTCTATAACCACAAAAATAGTTGTGCATCTCTAAAGAGAGTGATGACGCCCGTATTATAAATCTGCATCATAAATCTTTCATCCACTTACCATGAGTCATTTTTGCTTAACTGGTATTATCATATGTTAATTACTTAGGCACACAGAAAGTTGTGTGGGTTTCTTTGACGATTTTTATTTACTTGACAGAGAGGGAGCACAAGTAGGCAAAGGCAGAGGGAGAAGCAGACTCCCCACTGAGCAAGGAGACTGACGTGGCACTTGATCCCAGGACCCTGGGATCATGACTTGAGTTGAAGGCAGAAACTTAACCGATTGAGCCACCCCCAAAAGTTTTAAAATTATACATTTTAAAATTATAGAAGTAATATATGCCCAAATGCAATGCCAGAATCCAAAAACATAGAAAAGCACAATAGAAAAGCACAATATAGGTCACCTGCAATCCTACCAGACAACTTGCAAGTACTTCTGATGTCCTCCCAACTTTCCCCCACGCACATATACATATGATAACAATAATAATCATGATGACCACGAAAAAGCTGCTGCTTTATGTGATCTTATCACAGGATGACACAGGCATCCTGCTAAGCAATTCTGCTATGTTATTTCATTTAATCTTTAAAACAACCCAATGAGATAGGTGCTATTTTTAATTCCTCTTTTACAGTGGAAAAACTAAAGAGGCTGTTGGGTTAGGTAACTCACACAAGGTCACAGAGCTAGTTAAGTGGCAGAACGAGGATTAAGAGAAATCTTGGGATGCCTAAATCCCAGATCCTACTTACCTATGTATGTGTTTACATACACACACACAATCTTTTCAAATATTTACACAAAAGTATGGAACACACTAACCACGTGGTTTTGGAACCAACCTCCTCTCACTTAACATATTGGGAAAACCTTTTCTGGGTCCATGAATGTCTATGGACATCAGCAGTCTCCTGGCTGCAAGCTATCCCACCGCAGGGGGATGAAACAGACTGAACTGGCACATTTACGTTACTCTGATATTACCTATGCTTTTTAATATTAAAAACAGTGCTGTGATGAATAGCTTTCGTCTGATCCATTCCTTCTGAGACAAATAACCGAAAGAGGAAACACTTTTTAAGGCTTTTGGTAGTTATTCGGTTCTTAGCTCCATTTCAAGGGCTCCAAAGCCCTGTGACTAGTGACCACATACTGGACAGCCCAGACATTTCCCTGCCTGCAGAGCTCTACTGGATTAGTCTACACTGTACTAGATCATGTGATCACTGCTGAGTTCTTGAATAGGTCACAGCCTCCCCGTTCAGCCTGAAGCTGGCAGGGGTAGGAAACTCCTCTATATTCACTTACTACTGAGGTAAATTACCCATCAAGGTAACGGCCACTCTGACCCCACAGCTGCGGCACTCAGGACAAACACTGGAGAGTCAGCGCCCCCCTGAAGCTCCACCTAGGGTAGGATAGAGATTTTACTACTGACATCACTGGTCCCATTTTGTCTCCAGCCCTAGCTCCCAGCCTGGATGTGTTACCAGGTTTACATGGAGAGGCAGGCTTTCTGATCAACCTCCTTAGCCAATTTCTCCTGAATGGGCTGGCTGGCTGGCATATACCCTCACCCACTTTTTTTTTCTTTTAATTAATTAATTTATTTATTTATTTTCAGCATACAGTATTCATTATTTTTGCACCACACCCAGTGCTCCATGCAATCCATGCCCTCTCTAATACCCACACTTTTAACTGTATTGTTTCCCACCACAGCTCTTCAACAGGAGGACGGTGGAAATGAAATTCTCCATCTGTTTTCCTAAGGTGATAGAAATTTTTCTTGCATTCTACCATTTGGTTTGTTTCAAAAGGAAATTGGTTAGAGGGTGAAAATAAAAATAATCACCACCGTGGACTCAGAAGTTAAAGCTTTTTAAAAGTTTATAGACATTAGAAGTTTTAAATAACAACTTGATATCTCAACTATCTCTCTTTACCTTTCCATTTAGAGTCCTCTTAAGAAATAAGTACCTGGGGCACCTGGGTGGCTCAGTGGGTTAAAGCCTCTGCCTTTGGCTCAGGTCATGATCCCAAAGTCCTGGGATCCAGCCCCATCGGGCTCTCTGCTCAGCAGGGAGCCTGCTTCCTTCTCTCTCTCTCTGCCCGCCTCTCTGACTACTTGTGATCTCTCTCTGTGTCAAATAAATAAATAAAATCTTTTTTAAATAAAAGAAAGAAAGAAAAAGAAATAAGTATCTAGTGATGTAATGAGCACGGTGTAGTAAATAAAACTGATTAATCACTGAACTCTACCTCTGAAACTAATAATATATTTTATGTTAATTAACTTAATTTACATTTAAAATGGTTTTAAAAAACAAATTTAAAAAATAAAAGAAATAAGTACCAAGGAAAGGTTTGCCTTGGTAAAGTATCAGAATACATTAAGCAAGAAATAGTATATTGTCACAAATTTACTACATAAATAGCAACTAGACTTTACATGGAATCTTTATTCATGGCAATGCAATTTCTTTGAGGTAGAAAGAAAGGAAGTATTTTCTAATGTTTTTACATAAGAAAATAAGTATCAGCCCACATGTAATTACAGAACGAAAAAGCAAAGACTAAAAAACAAGAATTGAAATTCTCAGTTCTCACAATCATGCTAGAAAGCCTTTATTAAATATTTTATTTTTGTTTATTTATTTGAGAGAGAGAAAGAGAGAGAAGGAGCATGAGTCAGGGGAAGGGTGGGGGAGAAGCAGACTCCCCATTGAGGAGGGAGCCAGACCTGGGGCTCAGTCCCAGGACCCTGGAATTATGACCTGAGCCAAAGGCAGACATTAACTGACTTGACCCACCCAGGCACCCCATAGAAAGCCTTTTTAAGGAAGCTATATTATTCTTTAAATTTTTACATACCATCAAAATATATATAGAAGAGTAGAACACGACCAAAAATAATATTAAAGATAAACTTCTGGTGGATAAATCATCTGTTTGCTGCAGATATTTATCTGTATATCATTACATGTTACTATTTTTCAAAGAGACAAATAGGGTTTTGACTGTAGGAATTCATCGTCTCACAGACACAAAAAGATTACAGTATCAATTCTAATTTCATTTTCAGATTCCCTCTAATTCAGACAACAAAATATGTACAGAATTGAAAATATTATGCCCTAACAGCCAGTAGATCACAGCTAACAAGGCAAAGTACAAGCCACCATTTGAGAAGAAAGGCTGCTTGTGACTAGAAAAAGCAAATACAAGAGAAAAACATTAATTTCTAAGCAAACAAAATTAAAATCAGTCTTAAAGCCAACTCAAACAAAAGCAGAACTTTCACTTCATGCTTTGTCAAAGTGCCAAGACAGTCTTGTGAGAGAAGATCTGTTCTGGTTCATCAGGAACTCATCTGGGAGTCATTTCTATTTCATCTGGGAGAAGCTCTGAAAGCAGCATGTTCTAGCACTGCCAGACATGGCTGACTTGTGGGGAATCAGGAGCCAACCACACAGAAACAACTCTGAACAGAAACCTGGGTCACCAGTCAGAAGACAGAGCAGGAGATCTAAATGAAAACATAATACACCCCTAAAACACTCAAGAGGAATCCAATCCACAAGACCATAGGCTTTATTTCCCCATTAGATTCAAGCACCAGGACTAAAATAACAAAAAGGGGGGGGGGGGAGCAAGCCACAAGAATCTAATTTTATTCCATCTATAATAAGAGAGCCTCACAGATTATTGATGAATATGAGCAATATCTACTAGAAAGTTCTCAAGAATAAGAAAGAATGAAATGAGAGGCATATGATAAAAGAAACTCAAGAACATGAAACGACTAAAACTTTTTAAAGCTAAAATCCTACACTAATTACACCTAAAAGAGAAAAAAATGATACCTACTGTGTATTTCATAGAAATACACTATGATACATAATTTTAATGTCTCTGTAGTTATAAATTCATAATGGATAAGCACCGAGCGCCAGCTGTTTCTGCAGAGAAGAATTAACAAAGTAATGAATTGTGCTTTATTAATTATACCTACTATACCCAAGGCTAATTATTTTTAAGAAAGGGCCTGTCTTAACAAAAATCCTTGGTAAATGAAAACATGACTTGGCTTTCGATGGGTGTTTGAATTAGACAGGTCTGAAATGTTATAACAGGATCAACAAATATATGTACTATAGCTTTAACAGAGCTGTTTATTTATCATTGAAAACTAGGAATGTCCTAAGTGCTTTAGTCACCCTTCCAAAAAATATTTTGATATGCTTAAGTAAGAAAGAGCAAGAAAATCACTGAAAGACAACAATCTGACACTATCTGACACAATCTCTATCTTGATAGAGAATTTACAGGATAACTCTCTCTATATGATGTATGTTACACAGACATATGAAGGACAGGTAGTTTTGGGTACTAGTTGGTCAAAGTAGCTACTTTTTGGAATTAAAATAAAAACTTAAATAATACAACACTGTATGTTAACTAACTGGAATTTAAATAAATAAGTAAATAAATATAGCTACTTTCTTTAAACTGCAGTTGCACAAATTTACAATGCTCTAAGACAATGTCTTCCCAACTGATGTTATTATGTGAGATATTAATAGCTATGCTGTTCCTGCCCTCCCCACCAAAAGTTCTAGGCTCAAATAAGTTTGGAAATGTTGAGTCAAACAAGTTTCTTGACTACGTTTCAGGGTCCTTAAAGGCTTGGGTGTGCCATGGACCTCCAAATGGGGATAAGCAGCATTTTCTAAATATATTTGACCATGGGATCCTCCCCCTTCCAAGCAGAGACTCTAGTAATATTTCCAGAGACTAGTACTCTGTGGAACATATTTTGGGAAAGAAATAACTACCCTCAAGACAGCCTACATGTTCTACACTGAACAGAAATGCAAATTTACTAGATAAGCTATACCATAAACATTAAGTAATGTTTGATTTCTGGAAACAGCAGGCTTGTATGAAACCACCGTGCTCACATCTATGGATTTCACGAAGAAGACAGGGCCTTTGTTTCATTAGCTCTCATTCACCCTTTCCCCTGTTTTTGTCTTTGGCGTCCTTGCTGTCCAGGTTTCCTTGGTAAAGTGGAAGAAGTGAGGATGCTGAAAAGCAAGATTATCTAGGTCACTGAACAGGACCACCATGAAGCAAGATCAACAAGGCGTTTATCCAAAATGGCTGGAAACCGTGTCAGTGAAGGAGTAGGTTAGTTAACGATAGAGACCTTATTAATGCTAATTGAGCGGTGTAGAGTTTCATGTAAGGAAGGCATGCATGAAGCTCACAACAGTAAGAAGTCAAGCAGATCTAGAAGAAGATGGCAAGGAAAATGTAAAAGGTTGAGAGACACTATCATGACCAAAAAGAGGGCCAGCCGGATAAAAAGCAACGTACTAGTCACAGTATCCAGCATGAGACTGCCTCTTAGTGACTTACTCAATCCAGCAAAACCCCTCTGAATGAGGCCCAAAACACACATACCTTGTACTAAAACCTGCTCTAAAGAATATTTATTTTAGAGGCACCTGGGTGGCTCAGTGGGTTAAAGCCTCTGCCTTCAGCTCAGGTCATGATCTCAGGGGCCTGGGATCGAGCCCCACATCAGGCTCTCTGCTCAGCAGGGAGCCTGCTTACCCCTCTATCTTTGCCTGCCTCTCTGCCTACTTGTGATCAATGTCTGTCAAATAAATAAGTAAAATCTTTAAAAAAAAAAAAAAGAATATTTATTTGACTTCATACATATTTTCACTAACTATGTTTTTAATTTTTCTAAGCACAAAATAACAATATTGAAAAACGTTTTGATTTTAAAACTCTTACTTTACTATTGCACTGAGAATTATAATTACACAATATTCTTTTTTACTGAGCTAAAATGCCTATAATATAAACTTTACTATTTTAAAGTTTATTTAAATGTACTAGAAGTACAGTGACTTCTAGGATACTCATAAAGTTGTGCAACCAGCACCACTGTTTAATTCCAGAAAATTTTCATGAACCCAAAAAGAAACCCCATACCCGCTGAGCAATTACTTCCCATTCTTTGTGCATCCCAGCCCCTGGAAACCATTAAACTGCTTTCTGTCTCCATAGATTCAACTAGTCTAATCATTTCTTTTAAATAAAATCATACAATATGTGGCTTTGTGTATCTGGCTTCTTCCACTTAATATTATTAGGGTTCATCCATATTGTAGCAAGTATCAATACTTTACTCCTTTTCATGGCTGAATAATATTCTATTGTACGGGGACACCTGGGTGGCTCAGTGAGTTAGGCCGCTACCTTCAGCTCAGGTCATGGTCCCGGGGTCCTGGGATCGAGTCCCGCATTGGGCTCCTTGCTCAGCAGGTAGCCTGCCTCTCTCTCCACCTCTGCCTGCCTCTCTGCCTGCTTGTGTGCTTTCTCTCTCTCTCTCTCTTTCTGACAAATAAATAAATAAAATCTTTTTAAAATATATATAAATATTCTATTATACGGATATACCACCTTGTGTTTATCTGTTCATCAGCTGATAGACAACTGGGTTGTTTCTCTTTTTTCGCTATTATGAATAGTGCTGCTATAAACATTTATGCACCCGTTTCCAGTTCTCTTGGGTATTTACCTAGGAGCAGAGTTGCTGGGTTAGATGGCAGTTCTATGTCCAACTTATTGAGAAACCACAAAAATATTTTTTCCAGCTTCTACACTATTTTACATTTTCACCAGCATTGTATAAGGGTTCTAATTCTCCACATCATCATCAACAGTTGATATTTTCCTTTTTTATTACTATTGCCATTCCAGTGGATGAGAAGTGGTATCTCATTGTGGGTTCCTTAATAATTAATGATACTGAAAATCTATTCATGTGCTTATTGGCCATGTGAATACCTTCCTGGGAGAAATGTCTATTCAAGTTTTTTGTCCATTTTTAAATTAGATCATCTCTTTTGGTGAATACTCATTTTTAAATCTATCAAGCAACTATCTTTTCTTTAATTTTTCATGTCTATAGACTGGCTTTACCAATATTTGGTAGGACATTTTCCTCTAACACTTAATATTTTCCTCTAATATTAATATTTTCTTCACTGTCCTCCATGTTTATATCTCACAATTACCTTCTAGGGCAATGAGGGCCAATTCACAATATCTAATATATCTAAGGGTAGCTTACTATGTGAAAAAGAGAATATTATGCTACTAGGTTAACAGGTCAAGATTAACTTGGTGATTTAAACTCAGCCAACATTTTCTGAGCTTTGTTAAAGTACTTAATTATAAGTCTCACGAGTACTGAAAATCTTCACAATGGTGCTACCATTCATTTCATGTTTTCAGTTCCTTGGCAAAAACTTGATTTAAATGATCTAATCAAATCTCTGAACTCTGAAATGCCATGTAGTCTGCTTTTCATAGCACTTTTATAAGATTAAGTAATAGACTAAAAACAATGGAACATCTTTCTAAGAATAATCAAAGTATTTTGGGATTGTAAATATTTTTATTTTAGTATCCTAAAATAGTTGGCACTACTCAATGACATTCTTCATGAACAAAAGCATATTACATTCATTTAAAAAGCATACATTTTCTCTATGGAAGGAAGTGTAACAATACCAATTGTGTTTTAAATCCATGGGGACCATTAAAAAGAGTTGCATAAATAATACTGTGGCTTTTCTGAGCTTTGGGGTAGGCAGGATTATGAAAAAAAAGATAAGATAATTAATTTACAGATATAAAACATTTCCTTCATTCCACATTTTTAACACTCAACTTTTAAGATTTTTTTTTTTTGACAGACAATGATCACAAGTATGCAGAGAGGTAGGCAGAGAGAAGGGGGAAGCAGGCTCCCTGCTGAGCAGAAAGCCCGATGCAGGGCTCAATCCCAGGCCCCTGAGATCATGACCTGAGCCGAAGGCAGGGGCTTAACCCACTGAGCCACCCAGGCACCTCTTAAGAACTTTTTTAAATAAAGAAAGCTCAAGTATAAGGAAGTCATAGATATACCAACATATGTTGGTATACATACCATTTTTATCAGAGTATTTAACATGATTTTATACCATAGAATAAGTACTCCCTGTATAAAAAAAAAAAAAATCAAGCCATAAAATTCATACTTCATCTATTTATAAAAAAAGTACACCTTACTGGACCAACTATCAGTTCAAACATTTTATCAAACTTTGGGGCGCCTTGTCTGGCTCAGTCAGAAGAACTTGTGACTCTTGATCTTGGAGTCATAGGTTTGAATCCCACTTTGGACACAGAGATTACTTAAATAAATTAAATTAAAAACAAAGTGCCAGTCCAAATATTTTATCAAACTTCAATTTAAAAAGTATGACTTTAACTTAAAGGAAAAAGCCTGGATGGTTCAGTTGGTCAAGCGTCTGCCTTTGGCTTGGGTCACGATCCCAAGGTCCTGGGACCGAGCCCTCAGCAGGGAGCCTGTTTCTCCCTCTCCTCCTTGCTTCTGCTGTCTCTTGCTATCCTCTGTCTCTCTCTAGTAGATAAGTAAAACTCTTTTTTTAAAGTATGACAAATAAGAATATCTAGTGAATGACAAGGGAACGATGTATACAGTATAACCCACCATGATGCTGGTACTGAGGATCTAGGAACCACACTCTGAAAACCACTACCTTAGATCATGGCAAAGAGTCTTTCTATAGAAAGAGTCATTTAAAGAAGTATTTAAAAAAATCTTGCAAGACAGTTAGTCTTCCCTAGGGTTGTAGGCTTTGATAGACTCAAGTTAAACAGGAAACAGGAGCTCAAGGGTATCGGTCCACAAGCGTTGTGTATATAACAAATTGGCACTTTCAATCTCTCGGGCAAATAAAGCAATCAGTCAATCAGTCAATAAGAACCTGGAGCTCTGGACATATTAAATACTTCAGCTAACATTTAGAATAGCACTCTGGAAACCTCCTAACACAGAGAAATAAATCTCCTGTTTTCAAGACTCTCTCATTTTTTTGTTTCCTACTGTTAAACACATGTTAAATGGTGAATCCAAAAAGACAAAAAAGAAGATTCCCAAGTGCCAGAAACAAAGAGAAAACACTAATCAGAGCCAAAAGAATAAGCTGGTGTATAAAGCCTATGGAGATGTGCAACCTGGATACAGGCCCTAGAAGCTGAGGTTCTAAATCCCCACTGGAAAATGGAAGATGACATCTTAGGTATCTAAGATTGGGGTACTGGGATAAGCCATTCCACAGAACCCTGAGGCCAGGGGGCAACACAGTGAGAAGTCAGTGAAAAGAGGACCAGAAATTCTATCCTCTGGCTGGAGAAGCAGTAAAGAAGTTTGCTGTATATCCTGGGCCTTGTATTACACAGTAAGCAGAACATGTCAAACGCAAAGGGAAAACCTTAAAATCAGAAAGAAAACAGATTACCCAGAAAGGTGAGACCATGACGCTGACAGCAGACATGACATGAGCAAGAATCAAGCCCAAAGGACCAAGAAATCTTCAAAGTGCAGAAAAAAAAACAATATTTAATTCTATATCTACCTAAGCGATATTTGAAAAGTGAGGGCAAGACAGACATTTTCAGCCAAAGACTAAAAAAACTGGTTGGGGCGCCTGGGTGGCTCAGTGGGTTAAGCCTCTGCCTTCGGCTCAGGTCATGATCCCAGGGTCCTGGGATCGAGCCCCAAATCGGGCTCTCTGCTCAGCAAGGAGCCTGCTTCCTCCTCTCTCTCTGCCTGCCTCTCTGCCTACTTGTGATCTCTGTCAAATAAATAAATAAAATAAAATAAAAAATAAATTTAAAAAACTGGTTAAACAAGTCCTTGATGAAAGAACCATTAAAAATATACCCCAATAAGGAGTATATGCAATAAAGAACCATAAAATAATAATAATAAGTAAATCTAAGTAAGTCCTGACTGTAAAGAAACCTAAAATATACAAAGTTGGGGGTGGAGAGAAGGGAGAGTAAGTAAAAACATGGTAGAACTAAAATAATAGAAGTAACAGGAGGGAGAGAGCTGAGTTAAAGAGGTTTCAAGTCTTACCACTTGCAGGAAACAGGGTAAAGTTGAGAATTTAAGTCAAATAAGCATGTAAAAATATAAGAATAAATGCTAAATTAGAAAAAAAAAATGTGATTTTCAAGCCAGATGTTTAGAAAAAAGAGAAATAAAGGAAACTCAACCAATACTTTAGAAGCCAGAAAAGAAGGGCGAGAAAAATCAAAGCATGAAACATAGAAAAGAGGAAAACTAGAAATAAAAAGAAATATATGAATAAACACATTAGGGTAATGCATTAGGGTAAACTCTCCACAGTTAAAAGGATACTGAGATTAGAAAGGAAAGGATATTAAATTTAAAAGAAAACTAAAATTAATTCCACAAAAATCAATTCCATTTCAATTAGAAGAATGCTAGCTTTTCTTTGGAATAAAGAGCTAAAATAGTAAGTAGAATGGTTTTTAACATGCCAGTGGTTTTAACAATCCAATAGATTGCTACAAGTGTTCTGGAAACTCGGATTCACAAAGTTATGTAATAGCACATGGCATCAGAATTCCCCAGTGGTCTGAGACTTATTCTTAGGAGAATCAATGAGCTTCTTTGCAACAGAAAACAACCTTATATTCCACTCCCATCTCTCAAGAGAAGGTCTGGACAAGGAAGTGATTCAAGGCCCTGACTGGGATAAAGTGTGACTTTCAAGACCTTGGACAAGACTTCTTTCATGATCTTTGGCAGAGTCTTCGATGCTCATGTAAAAGCAATGATTCATGGGGACCTATGGAGCTTCCTTCTTCATGAAAACAGCAAAACCAGATGTATTACCAGGTATGCCATCAGTTTTGATGGTAAGCCACTTTTCACTGTTTTCTCTCTCAATAGTCTTTCCAGTGTCCAAAATGGGTTCACAAAACAAGAATCTTGATGGCCTCAGCATGCTCATAAAAGAGAAAAAAGAGCAACCAGCTTTACTAAGGAAAGAGCAGAATCTCATCTGTTTACATGCTCAAAGAAAATGGCTAGCTGCCAATGCCTTTAAAACCTTGACTTGCGAGAAAACAAGGGGAAAAAGTCAACCGCTCTAGAAGAATGTCACCTGAAAAAGGCCTTCATGGTTTGGCCTCTGATCACAAGCCATCAGGGGTTCGGAGATCTTCACTAAGACCTCTCCAATCATATCACTACTTTTACTTACCAGATTTTGTAAGATAAGGCTTTTTGGTGCTGGGGTAAATCCAAATTTTGGTAAGGTTCAAGCCTTTTCAAAAGAAGCCACCTTCTTGTCAAAAGGAGTCACACTATCCAGTATGTTTTCTGGCTGGGCAGACATAAAGGCATCTTCAGCTGTGTGGCTTCATTAGCAAGAATTAGCAAGAATCTTGCCGGAGAAAAAGCAAGGCTTTGTATCTTTGCACATTCAGCCTTTAGAGTAAGGTCAAAGGACACACAAGTTTTCTCCTACTTTCTTTTTCTTTTCTCTCCTTTTTTTTCCCTTTCCTTGTCTTTTTTTAATTTTTAATTTTTATGTAGCCTCTGCATCAATACAGACAGCATGGTAAATTTTCATTGATTCTTTTTTAAAAATTATTCTATTTTTTTATTTGAGAGAGAAAGAGAGATAACAAGAGAGAGCACAAGTGGGGAGGAGAGGGGCAAGCAGATTCCCAGCCGAGCAGGGAGCCCGATGTGGGGCTTGATCCCAGGACCCTGGGATCATGACCTGAGCCAGAGGCAGATGCTTAATCAACTGAGCTACCGAGACGTCCCCAGTTTTCATTGATTTTTATCAATGGGAAAGTGTCTGACATTGTCTCCACATGCATCAACAATGAAAACTGAACATAATCTAACTGGTTGCACTAATGACCCAGGACACTGTACTTATTTAAAATAAGACAAAGAAAAAAATACCTAAGCAATTTTGACTTGAAGGGGGATGAAAAATATTCTTAAAAAGCCAATTGTCTCCCATCCAAGTACTAACCAGGCCCAACCCTGCTTAGCTTCCGAGAATAGACGAGATCAGGCACGTTCAGGGTGGTATGGCCATAGACAAAAAACCAATTGTCAAAATAATAGAAAAACATACTTTTTAAAACCTTTTATTTTTTAATGTTTTCAAACTTCAGTTCACAGACTCCTAAAGTCCTAAATTCCCTTCAAGTAAACAGGTAAAGAATTCTTGGTCTTTTATCTCTAAATTCATTTGAAATATGAAATATGACAAATATGCATTTGAAATGAAAAAAAATTAGCAAATATTGGACTTGAATATTGTGGCAGGATGTATTTTCCAAAGATGGCCATAACAGTATCTCCAGTAACAAATGCTTTCCTAGAATTTGCCACCCTCCCAGCAAGAGGTGAAGTCTATCTGGGTGTACATATGCACACATTTATAACCAACAAAATGCAACAAATGTGATCTGCATAGTGTATGAGGTTTTATGAAAAACAAAACAATGCAACTTTCTCCTCCTTCCCATTAATACTTAAGCTTGATTTGACTATGCTGATACCACCATGTTGCACAGAAGTAAGGCCACACACATGGACAGGTACTCTAGTCAACAGTCCTAGACTCTTCAAGTCTTCCCAGCCCCGATGCCAGATATGGTGGTGACAAACTTTCAGATTGTGAAATGATTATCCAAATTATTCCAGCCCCTAACAGTTGATCCCAATCTTCAGGTTTTCCCAACTGAACACCCATCATCATAAGAGCTGAGAAAACTATCCCCATTGTGCCTTTTTGGAGTTCCCAACTCACAGAATCTACGTGCATAATGAAAAGTGTTTTATGCTACTAAATTTTATAATAGGTGTTAGGCAACAATCCTAACTGGATCTCAGGAGGGAAAAAGGTAATCTCATTTCTAAACTCCCATTTTTTTTTTAAGATTTTATTTATTTGACAGAGATCACAAGTAGACAGAGAGGCAGACAGAGAGAAAGGAAGGGAAGCAGGCTCCCTGCTGAGCAGAGAGCCCGATGCAGGGCTCAATCCCAGGACCCTGGGATCACGACCTGAGCAGAAGCTTCAACCACTGAGCCACCCAGGCGCCCCGTAAACTCCCATCTTTTTTAACCTAAACAAAAGGAGTCTTCCTATCTACAAAAGATTGGGGAAAATATGATTAAAATTATACACGGGCTTTCTCTTGTGTCTACCATCAAAACTTTTAAATAAGTAAATCAAAATTTGGGCTCCTGGGTGCCACACATCAGGTTCTCTGCTCAGCAGGGGAGCCTGCTTTTCCCTCTCTCCCTCTGAGTACTGCTCCCCCTACTTGTGCTCTCTCTCTGTAAAATAAACAAAATTCTTTAATTAAAAAAATAATAAATTTAAAAATCAATCAACCAGAATTTGTACTAATCCCTCCTGATTTTCACAAACGACATTAAAGGTCTTATTTATACTTCAACTCTTAATTAAGTCCTACAGAAATTACACGAACAAGCTCATAGCCTAGATGAACTGCTTATCTAAACTGTGATTTCTTTTCCTTTGTGAGAATTAGAAGAATATTCACTTCCTACTTTTTGAAAGAATGATTAACACAGTCCAGCAACACCTAGTATATCTTCTATGCATAGTCTACAATTGATAGTGATCATTTATTACAGAGGCTAAGAGCCTGGAAAACACACAAACATTCTAGTTTTAAGAGAAAATAATCCAAACCAGCCATTATAAATGTAACAAACTAGATGAAATCTTACTGAAGTGCAAACACTGACTCACAGCAATGGAAACTGGTTCTGAAATAACCTGTCTAGAATGATTATTCAGAAAATTCCTTTTATCTCTTCTATACTCTAGAAATAAAAATAAAGAAAAAAACTACATATCAACAAAAGTCCATAACCTGGTGAGGAGTGAAAAAGCATGACTTACCAAGGCCCTGCTGATCCTCGGGGACCGCAAGGTCACCCCCCACCCCCAAAATCTTAGTGTCTGGTTCTTATTCTAGCTAGAAATACTGTGGAGCAGGGAACTGATATGACCACATCTACAGTTTAAGAAGACCAATCTAGTGGCTATGTTTGGGCCAGGAGAGGCAAGGAGAGAGAGAATACTACTGCTAAAGCTTAGGCACAAAGAGGGCTTAGACAAAGGTAATAAAAACAAAAATTAAAAAGGTAAAGATGAAAAAATTTTGAAAGAAAAATTAACAAGATTTGGTAATCCAGTTGGGTAAATCTTGAACTAGTACAAAAAAAAAAAAAATTAGAGAAGATATATATCTAGTTAAGATTAAGTTTTGGTTTCTATGCCTGAATTAAATATAACTGAAACTATAGTGCAACACCAGAAGTATTAATATATAGACATCTAGCTGGAAAATGAAATATACGAAGTCACCCAGAATTCTAAATTATATGGAAATGGAGAAGGTATCAGCCAGTGGAGTCTTTCAAATTGATACTGTGAATATAGAGATGAAAAGAGCCAACTAAGCAAATGCAAAGAGTATTCACAAAAGCATTCAAAACAGTTAAGTCTTGGGAGGGGGGTGGAAAGACAGGGTAACTGGGTGATAGACATTAAGGAGGGCACGTGATATAATGAGCACTGGGTATTATATAAGACAGATGAATCACAGGCCTATACCTCTGAAACCAATAATCACTATATGTTAATTAATTGAATTTAAATTTTTAAAATGTTCTTAAAAAATAAGTCTTCAGGGCGCCTGGGTGGCTCAGTGGGTTAAGCCGCTGCCTTCGGCTCAGGTCATGATTTCAGGGTCCTGGGATCAAGTCCCACATCAGGCTCTCTGCTCGGCAGGGAGCCTGCTTCCCTCTCTCTCTCTCTCTCTCTCTGCCTGCCTCTCTGCTTACTTGTGATCTCTCTCTGTCAAATAAATAAATAAAATCTTTAAAAAAAAAAAAATAAGTCTTCAGCTGATATCCACTAGCTGATATCCGTCAGCAATTTTTTCACTATTGTATCTCCACATCTGGAATTTACTGAATGAATCAGTAATTAAAGTACATTAAATACACCCTCCATAAATATATCTATGCCTCCAAAAATATAACCTATGGTAACATCAAAGGATTTCTTACGGATCTATAGCTTTCAAAAACTCCAGCAAGAGAATGGGAAGGAAAGAGCATGGTAGCCAAACTAGAACATATGCTTCTGGAATTGTGAAAAAGCCAGAAAGACTGAGTTAGTAGGAATTAAACCAAATTTACAGCAAGAAAAGTAATTAGAGATTATTAGGCTAAATGAAATAAGTTACTCAGAGAAAGACAAATTCCATATGATCTCACTCAAATGTGGAATTAAACAAAACAAATGAGCAAAGGAAAAAAAAAAGACAAACCAAGAAACAGACTCTTAACTGTAGAGATCAAACTGATGGTTATGGCGGGAGGGGGGGGGCGGGGGGGTTATATAGGGGATGGGGATTAAGGAGAGCCTTGAGGGGTGGAGGGATGAGTTATATAGGGATGAGGATTAAGGAGAGCCCTTGCTGTGATGAGCACCATGATGGGTAACAGGTGACATGTGACATATGGAACTGCTGAATCACTATATTGTATACCTGAACCTAATAGTCCATTGCATGCTAACTAACTGGAATTTAAATAAAACCTTTTAAAAAGAAGAAAAATGGGTTTAATAATTTGTTATAAATATGTCTTCCCTAAACCTTCTTGAAAAAATAATGAATTAAATTCTGAAATGAAACTGATATTACTAAAAGCCAACAGATAGTAAGAACCAGCTCAAAATGGATGATATAACTTAAAATTTTAAATGTAAAAAGATTTAAAATTACTTGACATTGATTTTACAAATGAGTAGACCAAAAAAAACCCCTACAAAAACAAAAAAGAAAAGAAACCAGAGGAACAGATCCTGAACAAAATCCACCATGCAGCCTAAGCGGTTGGAAAATCATTACAAGAGTATGATGAGCATCGCTCTTTGCACTAATAGTATTTCTTTTTTTTTTAATTTATTTTTTATTTATTTTCAGCATAACAGTATTCATTATTTTCGCACCACACCCAGTGCTCCATGCAATACATGCCCTTCTTAATACCCACCACCTGGTACCCCAACCTCCCACCCCTTCAAAACCCTCAGATTGTTTTTCAGAGTCCATAGTCTCTCATGGTTCACCTCCCCTTCCAATTTCCCCCAACTCCCTTCTCCTCTCTAACTCCCTATGTCCTCCATGCTATTTGTTATGCTCCACAAATAAGTGAAACCATATGATAATTGACTCTCTCTGCTTGACTTATTTCACTCAGCATAATCTCTTCCAGTCCCGTCCATGTTGCTACAAAAGTTGGGTATTCATCCTTTCTGATGGAGGCATAATACTCCATAGTGTATATGGACCACATCTTCCTTATCCATTCGTCCGTTGAAGGGCATCTTGGTTCTTTCCACAGTTTGGCAACCGTGGCCATTGCTGCTATAAACATTGGGGGGTACAGATGGCCCTTCTTTTCACTACATCTGTATCTTTGGGGTAAATACCCAGGAGTGCAATGGCAGGGTCATAGGGAAGTTCTGTTTTTAATTTCTTGAGGAATCTCCACACTGTTCTCCAAAGAGGCTGCACCAACTTGCATTACTAATAGTATTTCTTTTAAGATTTTTATGTATTTATTTGATAGAGAAAGAGAGACTACCAGCAGGGGAAGCAGCAGAGGGAGAGGGAGAAGCAGGCTCCCCCTTGCTGAGCAAGGAGCCTATGCCGGGCTCGATCCCAGGAACCTGGGATCATAACCTGACCCGAAGACAAGCTCTTAACGGACTGAGCCACCAGATGCCCTGTTCTAACAGTCTACAAACTCCTGGATACAGGTATTGTGTTTAAGCAGAACTTACAAATTATTTAACTGAAATGTGGCAAGATTTCCATTTCTTATTTAAGCTGTTCAAATATTATTAAGAGGAAAAAATGTCAATTTAATACAAATTCAAAAGTGAACTCTTCTATAAACAAGAAACTCACTGGGAAGCTCACATTACATTGATGTGTAAAATCCTCTGTTACAGTCTGCTTAAAAATGCTTTCTTAAAAATAAACAGTTATGTTCTGTTGGCTCGATTTTATAAATAAACTCTTACTGAAAGCATTTCTCTTTTTCAACCCAACTTGTGAAAGATGCAGCGTTTGCCGTAAGAAATCGGTAAGGTGTTGCTATGGGAACAATATTTTAATATTATTTTAAAACACCAGTAGCTTCAAAGAACAATGAAATAAAGAAAAACTAAGGGGAAAAAGGGGGAAAGAGTATCCTAATAGTTCACGATACAACCATTATTAATCATTCTGCAACAGAACTTCATATACCTTTTTCCTTCTGTACTTGTAGGGTAAGTATCAGGAGATACCTAAGAAGATAATAGGAGAAAGCCTAATAATGCCAGCTGTTTTGAATAAACAGCTATAATCAGGTCCTTCCTCCAAGAGTTAAAGAAGGAAAGGACTCATGGGTGAGCAAAAACTATTAAGGGGCCTTAATTTTGGAAAGCCCTCAGAATCAAAGCATTCTCAACAACTCAAGCCTGGAGAAAATGAGGCAGGGGGAACTAATTAAGTAATAACTGGTAACAGGTATGGCCTGAAAATATTCCCTGCCTTATTATAGATACATAAGTGGGGTTTTTCTTATCTTTATTGGGTAATTGAGAAAAATGTTTTAAACTAGTGGGTTAAGTTTATTTTATCTGTGTTAATGAAGAACTTCTTTTTTAAAAGATTTTATTTATTTGAGAGAGAGAGAGCACAAGCAGGGGGAGCAGAAGAGAGAGAAGCAGACTCTCTGCTGAGCAGGGAGCCAGATGGTGGGCTCAATCCCAGGACACTGGCATCATGACCTAAGCCAAAGGCAGATGCTTAACTGACTGAGCCAGCCATGGACCCCCAAGAACTTTATTTTTGTTTATAGCAAACACATTATAATTAAGTGGGAAGGAAAGAGCACTATATACTTCCAAAATATACCTTGCCTACAGAGAATGAAGCTCTTCAGACCCCTAAGACAAAGACTTAGGAGGAAAAAAGTCCACTAATGGCTATTCTTTTGCTAAAGAACAATTTTACGTCTAGATTCTAAATAATAGCATGGAACATATGGAAGGGTTAATAACGACAATACTTTGCATTAGCATAAAACCATAAAGTCTACAAGGTACTCTCAGATAAATTAAACTGAATGCCATTTTCCCCAAAAAATATGAAGCTAGAAAGGACAGCCATTACTATGTGGCACATCTGAACAGGTTAACAATATAATACTGAGTTTAAATAATATAAACTTTTCAATAAGTAGGAAAGATGGAACCATACAAGATAGAGTTACATTATATAAGGCAATTTCTCATGATGGACATCTAGACACATCATACAAGTCAACCAATATATAAAAGATTCTTGGTTGAATTGTAATTAACACTAACACTAATATTATCTATGAAGCTTTGAGAATACCATGTCCAAAGTGGCCTCACTCCACTTACTCTACTATTCTTCCAAAATGTATTCATTCACAACCTTGTAGCACTAATTATATTCAAAAATGTATCTTGTGGGGTGCCTGGGTGGCTTGGTTGAGCGTCTGCCTTTGGCTCAGGTCATGATCCCAGGGTCCTGGGATGAAGCCCAGCATCTGGTTCCCTGTTTGGCAGGGTATCTGCTTCTCCCTCTGCCTTTGCCGATCCCCCCAACCTCATGTTCTCTCTCTCATTCTCTGTCTGAAATAAATAAATGAAATCTGAAAAGAAGTGTCTTGTCTTCCCAACCAGCATATGACCAGCATATAAGCTCCATAAGGGAGAGAACCATGTCACGGATTGCTTTCTTTAAGGATCTCCAGGCAATATGCAGGCCCATATAGTTTGAGAATTTCTGGACTGTAGAATGACCGGCTGTGATGATAATGGAGATAAGCTGATATAGAAAGGATACAGGCAAATCCAAAAAGATAGAAAGTAAGTTAGTGGTTGCCACGGGCTGAGGGCAGTGGGGGGAAGGGACATGACTACCACTGCAGGGTACAGGGTTTCTTTATGGGGTAATGAAAATGTTCTGGAGTTAGTAGTGATGGTTGCACAACTGTGTGAATATACTAAAAATCAATGAACTGTACATTTTAAACTGATGAGTTTTATGGTATGTGAATTATATCTCAATTTTAGAAAAGAATATTATAGCACTGGACCCTCTGCAGTCCCTCCCCTGAAAGAGTCTGATTGCTTCAATACTATATGGTTGACTATTAATATTAAATATAGAGAGTTACATGCAAAACTATTCCCTTGAATAAAACCACCCAGCTTTCTCTACTTCTATAAACTATACTTTGTTCACTAGTTGTATTTGATATAGATTGTGAATGGCAAATCATCTATGTCTTCATAAAGAGAAAAGAGAAGAATGGGTAATGAAGAGCTTCAGCAGAAAGTCTTAATTATAAGACTGTAATAATTTTAGTCTAATTATATTTCTAATTATATTACTATTATATCATCTTCTGTAACTTTCCCAAAACTAAGCAATCAAATCTGTGAAATTCAGGTCAACTTCTTGCCTACCTCTGCTCTTTTGCTCAGTATATCATGCGGTCATCCACCAAGCTGATCAAGAGAGAAACGCTGTGGTCAGCCTTGTCTTCTCTTGCATTCCCCAACACTAAATGTCTGCTTCCTCCAATCCCTTTATTATGTTCCAACACAAACCACTATCATCTTTCATTTTGGCTTCAGCAAAAGCTTCTCAACAGGTATTCCTCCATCCATTCATGCCCCCCATCTCCGATCCGCTGAAAAGGCAAGGATGGTTTTTAAATCAAACTTATGGGACACCTGGGTGGCTCAGTCAGTTAAGCTTCTGCCTTCGGCTCAGGTCATGATCCCAGGGTCCTGGGACTGAGTCCCACATCCGGCTCCTTGCTCAGAAGGAAACCTGATTCTTCTCCATCTCTGCTTGCCACTCCCCTGCTAGTGCTCGCTCTCTCTCTCTCTCTCTCTCTCTCTGACAAATAAATAAATAAAATCTTTAAATAGATATGTAGATAGATAAATGAAATCAAATTTAATACTGTCTCTCTTAAAAACCTTCAATGGTTTCCTGATACTCTTAGGATAAGTCTTAGTAATTTACAAAGCCATTCAAGATGGCCCAGCCCTGTTAACATAACATTCCTATCCCCAACTCTTTTCTCTCAACCCAACCGTATTAGACTTTTATTCCCTTAATTCCAAAACTCTCTAGTCTTTATTTTGTATTTTTTATACTACTAGTATTTTATTGAGGTAGAATTTACATATAGTAAAACACACAAGTCTTAAGAGATCAGCTTGAATTCTGACAAACATAGACATCTATTTAACCATCAACTAGATCAAGACAGAGAATATTTTCATCACTCCATAAAGTTCCTATGTACCATTTCTACCCAACCCTCCCCCCAACTCCATGCAATCACAATTCTGATTTCTATCACAATAGAAATTTCTGTCATTCCTGAATTTCATATAAATGAGATCATACTCGTATGTATTCTTTTGAGTCTGGCTTCTTTTATTCAACTTAACATTTCAGATACATATTACTGTATCAGTTTTCTTTTTTAGAGTTAAGTAGTAATCTTTCCTATAGATATACCATAAATTGTTTATTCATTTTCTGATTGATAGACATTTGAACAGTTTCCTGTTTGGGGCTATTATGAATAAAGCTTTTATGCACATTCTTCTACAAGGGTCCTATGTTTGTATGCATTAATTGTTCTTGAATTATACACCTACAGATGGAATTGCTGGGTCAGACAATGTGTCTATGGATAAATTCATCAGAAACTGCCAAGTTTTTTCACCAAAGTGTCTATACCATTCTACACTTTCACCAGTGCCAGTTACTGCATATCCTCACCAATGATGGATCACTCTTCTTAATCTTAGCCATTACAGTGGATGTATAGTAACTTTTAATCTAATTTTTTAATCAAAATGATATATTTATAATTTTCAAAAACAAAACAACATAGCAGAGATTATAATCTAACAATCATCCCTCCCCTTCCCTATATACAACCACTTTTAACTTTTTCTGGTTTGGGTTCTCCTGATTATTGCCTATCTCTAAGCATTTATATCATTATTCTTGACTTAACTTTAAACATTATTGGGTTTCATGTATTATAGATGGAAGTACAGTTCATTTGCCATGCTCCATCTCCATGTTCCCTCTCTATCTTTTTATACTCAGATGATCCTTTTCAGTTCATCTATTGTTTACTTTAAAAATTATCCTTAACACAAAATTTTTGTTTCAACTTTGGATAGCAAATTTATCATACATTACTGAAGGTGACCCTAGCTACAGCTGTAATTAAACCCCAAAATTCCAGATGCTTAACACAACAGAAATTTATATAATGCTCTTGTAATAACTAATAATTTAGTAGGCTTAAGAGAATTAAAACAGTGTACTTTGAAAACATACTTGTTCATAAAATTAAGAGCATCCAGGCTCATTCTCTCTCATTTCTGGGCCTTCCTACCTGTGGTTTCCTTAGGCCAAATGCTCTTCCCCACTTCTTCCCTTCTTTACCCAGCCAGCTCCAAAGTGTCCTTCAGATTGACACAACCACAAAAATCCCCACAGAGCCCTCCCCACTCCCTCATAAGGGCTATGTGTTCTTCCAGCATTGTGCTTAACTGTCCTAACACTGATTACATTGTGTTGAAATCTGTGTTTTCTTATCTGTGTCCTTCAAAACTATAAACTTTTTAAAGGAAAAGGAAAAAATTTTGTTCACTGCTTCTTCCTCGATTACAACAGATACTCAAATATTTCATGAAAAATCAACTCATTTAAATAATTATTCATATATCTATTATTTCTGTCACTTATACATTAAATCACACACAGTTAGGGGAAGTAGAATCAGAAGGGATCCCAAATTTTAGATAATACAAATAGTCCACAAAGTTTAATTTTATATTTCAAATAATTGGCTTAAGCAGAAAGCTTAAAATCTTCCACTACTGAGAAAACTTAGAACAAACACAATTGGTAATACTGTTAATGTAACAAATTCAAACTGTTGCATTTATTCAAGAATTTATTAAGAGGCCACTTTGTTCCAAGCATTGTAAAACAGATTCCAAAAATTCAAGAGTGAATATATCAGACACAATCCCTGACCTAAAAATTATAAAGGCAGAGTGAATCTAGACTGAAAATACCTTTAATATATTATGAACAACAACAAAAAAAACCCCACAAAAATGAGAATCTCAACTTTAAGAAGTCTAATGGCTTATTAATTTTTGTTTTCAAAAAAGCACTTCAAATTGTTCATTAATAACTTAATTGAGCAATTGTTTATTAGTAAAGGATCTCCTGATGCCTCTGGTAAAATTCTGAGTAAAAACCTACATATCTTGCATAACTGAACAGACAGGAAGACAGTCCCAAATAAGAAAAAAAACAGATAAAATGAGTGTAGTCTTTGTGGCTACAGTTGTGGAACAGATCTACTTTTGGCAAAGAGCAGAAAAAATGAAAATACCTAAGAAATAAGGCAGAAATAAAAAGAGAAATATCAAATAGGATAAATAATAGGAGAAGAAGTAGTAAGTGAAATGAAAAATCAAATGACAAGGGCGCCTGGGTGGCTCAGTGGGTTGGGCCGCTGCCTTCGGCTCGGGTCATGGTCTCGGAGTCCTGGGATCGAGTCCCGCGTCGGGCTCTCTGCTCAGCGGGGAGCCTGTTTCCTCCTCTCTCTCTGCCTGCCTCTCTGCCTACCTGTGATCTCTCTCTGTCAGATAAATAAATAAAATCTTTAAAAAAAAAAAAAAAAAAAATCAAATGACAAGATAAAAGTATTATCTAATGTGCTAATGAGCTTCACCCTTACATTCCAGACTCAAGGTAAAAATCTGGGGAGCGAGAATCTCCTACAGCACTGTGAAGCCCACAAGTTAATCAATTGATATACACCACAGTATACGTTAGCACAACACAAAAAACAGTGCAAATTCAATGGTACCCAAAACCACACACTGCAACCCAACTCCATGTTTCACAATTAGGTATGCATCTAGGGATCTGATTAGCATTTAGATATCATAATAAAAATGCCTGGTTCTGCAGCCTGCGTGGCTCCGTAGGTCAAGCATCAGACTTCTGATTCCAGCTTAGGTCACAATCTCAGGGTTGTGAGATTGAGCCCCACCATGGGCTCTGTGCTGGGTGCGGAGCCTGCTTAAAATTCTTTCTCTCTCCCTTTGTCGCTCCCCATCTTCCTTCTCTTTAAAGAAGAAAAAAAAATAGCCTTATTCTTATATATTTAAATATGTTATTTCATTATAAACTACTTTCCTTTGCTTTTTTCATAATAAAGGTTTATCATTATCATTATGTTTTTAGTTATGCATGAAAATAGGTTATATTATCTATAAATTTCAGTTCAGGATAGTAAATAGAACTATACAATAATTCTTACAAAGGGGGAATTAATTAGGTCAACTGGCATTAAGGAGCACTACTACAGCATCTACATTTAGGAAGAAAGTTATTGGATAACAAGGCATGTGTGTCTTAACTTTACTAGATATACAAATTGTTTTCCTCAGTGCTGTAATATAATAATTTACAATTCTACTAGCACTACGTGACAGTTTCAGTATTCCAAATCATTGCAAATACTGGATGCTGTAACCAATCTAGTGGGCAAAAGGCATATCTTATTATGGTTTTAGTTTCTGTTTCTCTGACAAGTAACATAATTGAGCATCTTTTTTATTTATTGGCCAATAATGTTTCACTTTTTTAAAAGTTCTTATTTAATTCTTCAGATGCCTTTTCTATTGGATTAAAATTACCTAAGATTAGGGGCACCTAGGTGGCTCAGTGGGTTGAGCATCTGACTCTTGATCTCAGCTAAAGTCTCTATCTCAAGGTTGTGATTTCAAGCCCTATGTTGGGCTCACAAAACAAAACAAAAACCTAACGTTAAGAATTCTTTCTGAGGGAGAATAACTTAAAGTAAACACCATACACCATGCCAGCAACATCCAAAGGCCAAAACCACAAATAAAATTGGGCTTCTCGGGGCACCTGGGTGGCTCAGTGAGTTAAGTCTCTGCCTTCAGCTCAGGTCATGATCTTGGGGTCCAGGATCAAGCCCTGCATCAGGCTTTCTACTCAGTGGGGAGCCTGCTTCGCCGCCCCCCCACCTGCCTTTCTACCTACTGGTGATCTCTGTCCAATAAATTTTTTAAAATCTTTTTTAAAAAATTAAAAAAAATTTTTTAAATAAAATTAGGTTTCTCAATCAGATTATTTTAATATAAGATGGTAGGGTACACTTAGCAGAAAGGCAGACAATCTGGAACGGAAAAAAACTTCTCTTTTAAATTAGAACTTAGAAAAAAAGGTGACAAAGCAGTTTATACTCAAATCTGTTATTACTACGATGAAAATAAGATTTTCAAATATCTTTTTCTCTTCTTGATATGCTTTTACTATAAAGAATACTTAGCATTATCTTGGGTAAATTTCAATCCTCTGGCAGTTATTCAGTTTCAAATGCTAATTTACCATCAACTATTTGAATGCTGTATTATCTAATAATATCAGTAAAATCTACAAACTGTAGAAATTCCAGTTAGAATGAATTTCTCCTAAGTAGCCTATTCAAACCTTGAAATTACTGAGTTGCTGAGTATGTTCAGAAGCCTGTAAGCCAATATTTATGTTTAATCAGTTCATCCCACTCCCATTATATACTGCCTTTTATAATAATACCAAATTATCTGGGGATGCCTAGGTGGCTCAGTTAGTTGAATGGCTGACTCTTGATTTCAGCTCAGGTCACGATCTCAGGGTTCTGGGATGGAGCCCCACAGTAGGCTCCATGCTCAGCAGGAGTTAGCTTGAAGATTCTCTCTCACTCTGCATATGCTCTTACCCCCTCCCCCACTTAAGCACATACACAAACTCTCTCTCTCTCTAAAATAAATAAAAATCTTTAAAAAAATAGAATTACCTGTTTTTGAATAATAATCTTCCTCTTTTCAATATGCAGTCTATTAACTCTAGTTTGTATCTGTTAAAGTTCTATTTCTCTCTTTTTTTTAAAGATTCTTATTTATTTATTTGACAGAGAGCGAGAGATCACAAGTAGGCAGAAAGGCAGGCAGAGAGGGGGGGGGGAAGCAGGCTTCCCGCTGAGCAGAGAGCCCAATGAGGGCCTTGATCCCAGGACCTTGAGACCATGACCTAAGCCGAAGGCAGAGGCTTAACTCACTGAGCCACCCAGGCGCCCTAAAGTTCTATTTCATCTTAACAAACCATCAGAATGGTGTGAAGTCATTTAAGTCAAAGACCTATATTAAAAATGTGAACAGCTAATGTCACCAGAAAAAGAGATATAAAGCCAAAGTAACCGAACAGTAATATGAGACTATGTCATTATGATAATCCACTGGTACTTGGAAGTAACTAAGCTGCTTTGCCTAATTATACTAAATTCTTAGCTATCATGTGTTATTGTATCAAAACCCTAATTATGGGCTCTCTTGTTTCTGATCCCTATCACATTAGATTACCCCATTCACTAGCTCTCTAGTGACTCAAGACAGCTACTGACTGACCAAGAACCTCCATGCCTCATTCACCTGGCTACGTCCTGAAACCCCAGCTGCCTCCCACGTCCCCAGCCTTCCCCGCGCCCTCATTATCCCTGCCCTCCTTTATTTCTCCCAGGCAAAATCCTAGTCCCCAGTCCTCACTGTTTGGATAAGACAATTTCTTTCCCTTTTTCTGGTTGCTGTAAAGCCCCCCTAATCTGTGACACTATGGCTAATCTTCCCTGATCCCTACTCTAGTTTCTAATGCCTCAGACCCCTGGCCAGTGACCTGGATGTGAAGAGCCTATTTCCTTTTAGAAAACTATGACAAGGCAAGGTATAGCCTAATATATAAGACTTTAATTATGAACATGTTTCTCCCTCAAAACAATGTTATAAGTAGTGCTCAGGTACGGCAGTACTAGAGTACCACAGCTCAGTTACCTACAGGTAAACAGGTGTTGGTACAGTAGACTGGTAACCTGGGCATGACTTATATCAGTGTTCCCTGAAGCAAAAGGCATTTCAAACAACTGGCTTAAAAAATAAAGACTTACCGGGGCACCTGGATGGCTCAGTAGGTTGAGCATCTGACTCCTGGTTTTCACTCAGGTCATGGCCTTGGGGTCATGGAATTGAGCCCCATATTGGGCTCTGCACTCAGTGCGGGGTCTACTTGAGATTCTCCCCCTCTGCCCCTTCCCCCCCAACCCACATGTGCTCCTCTCTCTCGACTAAATAAACAAATAAATCTTTTTTTAAACAAATAAAATAGACATCCATCTTCCAAAAAAACCCTGTTCTGTATTCTCTCAGCAAGAAACACTATGTTACAAAGAGCAGTGATCAATTCCTGTTAATTGACTGATATATTTGAAGGAATGGGGGCATGAGGGCAAAATCATATCTGCTGCTATAAGTACGTTTTAAATATAATCCAGCATTCACAGACCATAGTGAAGTAATTGAATTTTTACAAGTGTATTTACTGGCCTCCTGTTTTTATTACTGATCAAAGCTAAGGCCACTAACAACTTACCTTTGCATCACATTGACAAACTCAACTTAAGAGAAAGGAGGAAACCTAACCTTCACTGAGAACTGATTATGAACTAAAACACTTATATGCTTTAAAAATGTTGTGATAGTAGGTACCATTAATCCTATTTTAGACAGGAAGAAACTAAGGTTCACAAAAATTAGGTATTTCAATAGTTGGGTTATGAATAATTTTTATTAGGCCAAAAAAAAAAAAAAGAGAGAGAGAGAGATTGGATGTTTAATTCCAAATCCAAATAAATCAGAATAAGTAGTCTGAAGGATGAACTAGAAACATAATTAGAAATTAGCCATATTTTAACCCAAGAGCTTAGAGGCCCATGTAGTTTACATCACTAAATATATGCTAAGGTCAGACTCTGCTCTCACAGGCAACTCCTCCCGTTCCTAAGAACTGTTAAGATTCTTGAACATATCTGGAAAAAAGTATTTGTCCAAGTATTTCGTGTGATTTAGCTGATATTCTGGTTCCAAGGTACAGCTGAGAATGACCTGGAACATAAGCAAGAGACTCAGAGGCTCAGAGAATCTGAGAAATCTGGGCAATCTGTGGGCAGCTCCATGGCCAGCTTCCTTGGAAATGCGAGCCCTAGAGGCAACTCAAGACATAACCCGACTCCCTGCTCAAATAGCTTCATTTTTAAATCCTGATTATACATCAGTATTAATTAATTTAATTAAAATAGCTTCATTTCTACAGCTACCTAGAAAATGGGTCGTTGAAGAGCAACGTGCCCAAGACATACAGAAGTGATGGTGAAGTGCGGATATGACTCCAAGTCTTTCTGAATCAAAAGTCCATATTCTTTCTCAGTTTACAATCTGAAGCCAAAGCCATATTTTTAAAAAAAGTTTTTGAAGTTTTCCTACTTTGATCTCTTATTCTGAATCTAAGTTACCAAATTTAAGTTAAATTTTATAATTTAGTATCTTCTATAATATGCTTCAAAAATTAAATGTATAGAGCCTTAAAAATAATTTACTTTGACCAGTGAAAACAATTTCAACTAAAAATTATATTTTCTTTGATTAGAGTTTAAATAGGAAAAAGTTGTTACTGTCAATAATAATAATAATAATAATAGTAACAAGAACCATTT
This sequence comes from Mustela lutreola, assembly GCF_030435805.1. Taxonomy (NCBI): domain Eukaryota; kingdom Metazoa; phylum Chordata; class Mammalia; order Carnivora; family Mustelidae; genus Mustela; species Mustela lutreola. The sequence continues at coordinate 21,580,080 of NC_081295.1, read as the reverse complement.
ACTGTACATTTACACTCAGGCTGTAAAAGAAGCCCTTTTCATACCACTATCAGATTTATTTTCAGTCCTTTACTCTACATAACATCATTAGTATAATTTTGATTCAATATTATTTAAGAGAAAAAGAAGCAACACTAAAAAAATAGGGAACAGTCAATTAAATCTAATCTAATTAGAGCAGGAAGATGAAATTAATCATTTTATATTTTTAGAATTGAAATAACTAATTTATTTGATTTATTTAGTAGGGAGGATCCTGATACAGCAAAAAGCCAACTCTTCCAATTACACACCCATTCTTCACAGACAGAAAGGAACTACAGAAACCACAGGCCCCTAAAGGCACTGCTTCCAACCAACTAGTCTATTCTCCTAAACAAGAAGACTGAAAAGTGGGTGAGTTTTCAGTTACATATATGACCCATGTTCCCACACCAATCCATCTTCCCTCACCATAACACACACACACACACACATACACACAAACATACACACAAAAGTGGTGAGGAAAACCAATTTTATCTTTTCCAAAACTGTTCCTTCTCACCTTAGTTACCTTTATTAAAAAAACTCAGAAACCATTAAAAAAAAAACAACTCAGAAACCTACATGACCCACCACTTTTCTAGCACTGGAAACAATAGGTATTTATTAATTCTTTTTTTAAAAGATTTTATTTATTTATTTCACAGAGAGAACAAGAGTGCACAAGCAGAGCAAGCAGCAGAGGAAGAGGGAGAAGCAGGCTCCCCGCTGAGCAGGGAACCCGATGTGGGACCCGATCCCAGGACCCTGGGATCATGACCTGAGCCAAAGGCAGATACTCAACCATCTGAGCCACCCAGAAGCCCCAACAATAGGTATTTAAGTCAGCTTCTGAGAATACAAAGATTTACTGCGAGTCTTCTCAGAAGGAACAAAGTGGCTTGAAATAGAAGCACACACACACAGATACACACACACACAATGATAAATTAGAAGAGACTCGTGACCTAACATATATAGTAAGGCAGACAGATCCACCACAAGACTGAAGAATCTGCTTGTGACTCCTCTTACCTCTCCCTTATACCTTCTCAGCTCTTGAAAGGAAATGAAAAGTGCTATTAGCATGGTTCCTCCCTATGAACTGACACTATATCCATTTCCCAGATTCATCCTAAAATAATCCCAAACCCTATCCCCAACTCATACAAGATTCTGTTTTTCATTGTAAGAATATATTTATTTTGCCAAGAAAGCTAAATATATTTTACATATATATGAGGAAAGTAGTAAATATCACTATTCAATCAATTAAAAAAAAAAAACACACATTTTAAAAAGGAAAAAAAAAATTTATGCTGAGTCTTCAGTCCCAAAAGTAAACTTTTGTTTGTTTCTTTTTTTTTTTTTTTTTTTTTTAAAGATTTTATTTATTTGACAGAGAGAGATTACAAGTAGGCAGAGAGGCAGGCAGAGAGGCAGGCAGAGGAGAGAGGAGGAAGCAGGCTCCCTGCTGAGCAGAGAGCCCGATGCGGGACTCGATCCCAGGACCCTGAGATCATGACCTGAGCTGAAGGCAGCGGCTTAACCCACTGAGCCACCCAGGCGCCCCCTTTTGTTTGTTTCTAAGGAGAACACAAGGACCATACCAAAGAACAGATTTTGCTCAAAGGCAATTTCATACATAATTCATTTAGTTCTTGTCTCCTAAAACCATGCCAAACTTTTTATACAGTTATCATTATATAAAAATAATTATTAAATAATCATGTTAAAAGTCTACTAGAAAAAAAACTTTTCTACTCTTAGTGGTTTTCACAAAAACTTAATATTATAGTTTGATTTTGTCTCCTTCATAGAAAGGGTAAAATACCTGAATTACACATCTATTTCCACAAATCTATACAACTCTATAGAGTTGGACACATATATAATAAAAAACTTGTATTCCATGCAACATAAAAGCAATTGAGAGGATATGATTAATCTTGATAAGAATAAACAGGTATTTCTCAACCTTCAATATAAGAAACTTTAACAAAATAGTTTTAAGGTTGATAAAAAGAAATATATTAGTAAGAATTGGAACCTTCCACAGACATTTTAAAGTTCTTCTCAAGGAATCCACAGCAAATGTACATTTTATCAATTGCATTTCACACATTTAAAAAAGCAAAAGCTTATTCTTTGATGACAGGGGAAAGTTCCAGGCATTCCACTGAAGTTTACATAGTGGCCTGTTATACCCCCATAGTGGCAAGAGAGGTGAAGAAATGGTGGCAAGTCTGTTAACTGCCATTCCATCCTGTCCACTCTGTGCTATGCAGAAAAACTGCAAGGGACAGTACATTACAGCTGATGCCATCTGTCACCTGTCACCATGGAATCATCGCTGCTGGGTGCTGGCAGTTACATAGAGTCTGGACAAAACTGTGCAGAGGTAGGGGCACCTGGTTGGCTCAGTGGGTTAAAGCCTCTGCTTTTGGCTCAGGTCATGGTCCCAGGGTCCTGGGATCGAGCCCCGCATCGGGCTCTCTGCTCAGCGGAGAGCCTGCTTTCCCCTCCCTCTCTATCTGCCTCTCTGTGTACTTGTGATCTCTGTCCCTTTGTCAAATAAATAAATAAAATCTTTAAAAAAAAAAAAAAAAAAGCTGTGCAGAGGTGAATGAGGAAATGGCAAATGAAAACCAGCAGTCAAGAAAATAGCAAGAATGACAGGAAGTCAGGTTTTCTCTATTTCTCTTCCCTCCTCAGGCCTATGCCTCTGCCCTGCTTCCCTGACTAATTGTCCTTTCGGTCTGTCTTCACTTTCTTTAGGAACAGGCTCTGTTTTTTGAAGAGTACTCAGGAGTCTTACATATATATATATATATATATGTAAGAAATAGAATATATATATATATATATATATGTAAGAAATAGAAGCGTGTATATATATATATATACACACACACACACACACACATACACACACACATACATACACACTCAGGAGTTTGAGAGAGAGAGAGAGAGAGAAATTTATTTCATTTTTAAGTAATCTCTACACCCAACATGGGGCTTGAACTCACAACGCTGAGATCAAGAGTCACAGACTCTGGGCACCTAAGTGGCTCAGTTGGTTAAGCAGTTCAGGTCATGATCCTGGGGTCCTGGGATGGAGCCTCGCATCGGGGGTAGGGAGGTGGTTTATGGAGTTGTCTACATTCTCCTGGATCTACAGTCCAGTCCCTCTTCACTCACTTTACACTCTCTGTCCTTCTACCATATCAAACAGAAAAATCCAAATCTGCCTTCTCACACAGGGTTGCTAATGAAAAGAACCATACAGTCATGCAGACTGGTCCCATGACTCATTTCCTCCTTTAGGTGGACTACAATGCTTCTATAATCTTATCTTTGATCAGCAAATTTTCACATATCCTTCATCAATTACCTCAAATGCTCATCACTTAACACCACACCTACAAAAAAGAGGCACACAAGAATGTAACTACCTCATCATCTCCCTAGCAAACTGACATATGTTGACATCAACATTTCTTTTCTCACTGCAGTTTCCGAGGATAAACTAAGTATCCCATTTCCTATTGATGGTCTATCCTTCCAGCTGGGCTATGACCCACTGATTTTTAAAAATTCTTCATTTATAGACCCTTTATCCACTAAACCTATACCACTTTACTGATTTACTGATTTACTACTCCAGATTTACTGAGACATAATTAATGTGCAATAACCTGCACAAATTTAAAGCATACCATTTATGAGTCTCGACATAGCTGCACACCCAGGAAACCACCATGACAATTAATATGATGAAGACTTACATCTTCTCCAAAGATTCCTCATACTCCTTTGTAATATTTTCATTTCTATTCTCACCCTCAAGCAAACACTGATCTATTATCTACCACCATAGATTAGTTTGCATTTTCCAGAATTTTCTATAAATGGAACCAGGTAGGAAAGAGTGCAACTAGAAAAAAAATATACTGTAACTATTCCCATGTACAAAACTGTGGGCATGTCCAGGAAACAGATAAAAAAGGCTCCAATTTCTCACCCATTAAGGCTATACAAGCAGGATATGAAAGCTAAAGCAGAGTCCCAAATTAAACAGCAAAAAGATATTTATTAGAACAGCTAATATCCAGAACACTGACAATAACAAATGATAGATACAATAAATGTAGAGCAACAGGAACTTTCATTCATTGCTAGTGGGATTACAGCAACAGGAACTTACATTCATTGCTAGTGGGATTACAGTCACTTTGGAAGATGGTTTGGTGGTTTCTTCCAAAGTACACATATTTCTACCATACAATCCAACAATTGTACTCCTTGGTGTTTACCCAAAAGAGCTGAAAGTTATGTCCACAAAAACATCCATATGTCCATATACGCATGCACTGTTCATAGCAGCTTTATTCATAATTGCCAAAACTTGGAAGCAACCAAAATGTACTTCAGTAGATGAATAGACAAATGCACTACAGTACACCCAGACAATGGAATACTATTTAGTGCTAAAAAGAAATGGGCTATCAAGTCATAAAAGACATGAAGGAATCTGAAATGTCCATTACTAAGTAAAAGAAGCCAATCTGAAAAGGACACATACTGTATGATTCCAACTACAGGACATTCTGGAAAAGATAAAACTATGGAAACAGTAAAAGGATCAATGGTTGTCAGGGGCCAAGCAGGGTGGGAAGGCATATAAGATAAATATGCAGAGCATAAGGGATTTTTAAGGCAGGGGAAATATTCTGCATGATACAATAATGACAGATACCTGTCATAACTATTGACTAAACCCAAAGAATATACAATACCAATAGTGAAACCTAATGTTAACTATGGATTTGGGGTATCAACATAGGTTCATCATTTATAACAATTGTACCACTCTGGTAGGGGATGTTGATAATGAGGTAGGCTATGATAGGTGGAGGAGAGAATATATGAGAAATCTCTATAGACTTTCTACTCAATTTTGCTGTAAACTTAAAACTACTCTAAAAAATAAAGCCTATTAAAAGAAACACATAGTAATTTTGGAGTTGAAAAGTACAACAACGAAAATGAAAATTTCAGCAGCATATCTGAGTTGGCAGAACAAAGAATCAGCAAACTTGAAGGTAGGGAATTGAAAGTATCCTGTCTACAACAAATAGAAAAAAATAATAATTAGGAAAAATAAGCAGAGTCTCTGAGACCTGTGGAACATCATCAAGCCTATAAACATGTGCATGTTGGGGTCTCAGGAGAAAACAAGAGAAAGGGGCAGAAACAGTATCTGAAGAAATGATGGTGGAATATTTTCCAAATTTTATTGAAAAATATTAACCTATACATCCAAGAACACAACAAATTCCAAATAGGATCCACACTTACACACATATAGTCAAATTGTCAAAGGAGAAAAAAGAAAGGAATCTTGAAAGTAGCAGGAAAAAAACTCCTTGTGTACAAGAGATTCTCATAAATTTAACAACTAACTTCCCATCAGAAACCAGGGAGGCCGGAAAGCAGTGGATTAATATAGTCAAAGTGATAAAAGAAAAACACTGTCAAATAATTCTATATCCAGCAAAACTATCCTGCAAAATCAAAGGAGAGCCAGTGAGGAAAGAAAAAAGAAGTAAGACATTCCCAAATACAAAAGCTGAGACAATTCATCACTAGCAGATCCGTTTTATAAAAATATACTAACTGGAGACCTTCAGGTAAAATGAAAATAAATTACTACAGACAGTAATTTATCTACACAAAAAATAAAGGGTACTGGTAAAGGTAAAAACATGGGTTTAAAAAAAAGAGCATAAATGTATTTTTGTTTGTAACTTTTTTTCTTGTATATGATCTAAAAAACAACTACATAAAGCAATAATTACAAAACTGTGTTAGCAGGCTTGAAAGGTACAAAGAAGTATGTATTCACTTAGCCACTACATAAGAACATCCATGCTCAATTTACATCAAAATCGCTATCACACTGGGGCTAGGTCATTCAGGTAGTGATAAATTACTAATCAATCTAGAAACTGCGTACTTTCTAAACATCTATTAAGCAAATTCTCAATAAAACTATGAAGACTGTGAATGGGTCATGCTTTTCCAGCTTCTGCACAGCAAAATAAACAAAATGAAAAGGCAACTTACAGAATGGGAGAAAATATTTGCAAACCATATATCTGATAAAAGGTTAATATCCAAAATAAAGGGGAGCCTGCATGGCTCAGTCACTTAAGCACCTGTTCTTGGCTCGGGTCATAATCCCATAATCCTGGGATCAAGCCCTGCATCGGGCTTTCTGCTCAGCAAGGAGTCTGCTTCTCCCTCTGCCCCACCTACTCCCCCCATGCTTGCTTACTCTCTCAAATAAATAAATAAAACATTTTAAAAGAAAAAAAAAGAATATCCAAAATATATCAGAAACTCATACAACTCAATAGTTTAAAAAGAAAATCCAATTTAAAAAAATAGGCAGAGGAACTGAATAGACATTTTTCCAAAGAAAACAAATGGTCAACAGGTACATAAAAGGAGCTCAACATTACTAATCATCAAAGAAATGCAAATCAAAACCACAATGAGGTATCACTTCACACCTATATATGACTATCATCAAAAGACAAGAGATAACAAATGCTAGTGAGGATATAGAGAAAAGGGAATCCATGGATTCCTCATTATAGAGAAGTCTCTGTTTCAAAAACAACATCTACAACTAGGCTTTCATTTCCTAATAACTAATACCTTAAACATCAGCTTCTTTTTTTTTTTTTCTTGGGTCCCTTGGTGGCTCAGTTGGTTAAGCAACTGCCTTTGGCTCAGGTCATGATCCTAGAGTCCTGGGATCAAGTCCCACCTCAGACTCCCTGTTCAGCAGGGAATCTGCTTCTCCCTCTGACCCTCCACTTTTCGTGCTTTCTCTCTCTCATTCTCTCTCTCAAATAAATAGAATCTTTAAAAAAAAAAAAAAAAAAAAAAAAAAAAAACCTCTTTAAAAAAAATCAGCTTTTCTCTCCCAATTAACTCATAGAAAGTGAATTAATACTATACTAAATGATTGTACTCTGAAAGAGCAAAATTGCACACTATATTCATATTGGTTGAGATAATATGTTTAAGAATTTTAGGGAACTAAAAATCACTTACCAAATGCTTAATAGAAAGCTGCCAAGCTGAAGTTTTTTAAACAACGTATTTATATTCTAAAGCAAACTTAGGATCATGGACTGCTAGTAGAATTTTTTTTTTGTTCTTTTTATTCACTTATTAATTCAACAAACATTTATGGACCATCAGCTATGTGCCAGGCACATAGGAACTGGGGATAAAAAGACAAAATCTCTACTCCTTAAAGTGTGCACAGTCTACAGAGGAGCTCCCATTCTGAAAGCAAAGAATTTATGACTAGAAGAGACTTTATAGTTCCCTTATTTCACAAATAAAGAAACCAGCATTAGTGGCTAGTAAGCCACTCAGGCCAACAGACACTCAGGTCTACATATTTCCTGCTCCTGTGCTCTTTGCACAACACATTTTCTCTGACTGAGTGGTGATGGAGTCCTTCCATGTGGGTGAGGCAGAAAATGGAACTGGGAACAATACGTGGAGAGTTACCAAATTAGAAACTGAAACACCTAATGGATACAGATAATATAAATATTTAACAATTTAGAGACAGAAATCCCTAATAGATCTGATATCATGATAAAACCCCAAAAAGAAACTAAAGAACTAAAATAAGAAACCGGACTAAAATGAGGTAATATAATGAATGGTAAGCCTTCAAAGCCATAATTATGGCTTTGCCTCTGTTTACTGATAATGTTAAAAGGGGATATTAAAAGTACTTATTTCATATGACTGTTGTGAAAGTAAATTAAGTCTTGAAAGCACTTAGTAAACCTAATAAATACTCAGTAAGCGTCAGCTACTGTTATAGACAATCATTTATTTTTTAAGATTTTATTTATTTGATAGACAGCGATCACAAGGGGTGGGGGGAGCAGGCTGCCTGCTGAGCAGAGAGCCCGATACGGGGCTCGATCCCAGGATCCTGGGATCATGACCTGAGCCAAAAGCAGAGGCTTTAACCCACTGAGCCATCCAGGTGTCCCTAGACAATCATTTCTTAAATGCACAAGTATGTCATATAAAGACAAAAAAATGATCTTTCTTTAAGGATTTATCTTATTATTATAATGATAGCCCTATTTTTCTAGCACTCAGTAAAATCTAGTATTAAAGCATATATTTCAAAAAATATATATTTAATATGCATAATATCTAATATCACCCTTTCTCTGTAGGCATAGATCAGTCCCAAAACTACAAGAATAAAATTATTATTTTCTTAACAATGAATTGTATTAATAAAAAGTTCTATTGGTTAATTATATTATTAATTATGTTAATTCATAATTTACACTAATTAAATCATCTTGTAGTTCAGTATTCCTAAGATTATAAATCCTAAATATCATTAAAAGAATGTTTAAAGGTGCCTTTCAAGTAATTAAAAAATTTATGCAGCTTTTCTCATCTTCTATAAAATATCATTGAACTTAATCGACATCTTTGAAATAGATGGAATACATCAATGAAACTATTTCATATTAATACCATTCATCATCCAACATCAATAACAAAATAAATAACATATTGATATCCACTTACTGCAATCTCTCTGCAAGCCGACATGGATATTCCTGTGCCTTCAATTTGCTTCAGTGCATATTCCTTTTCATCTTTTCTGCATAAAAACAAAAAAAATTTATTTTTTCTAAACATTATTTTCAGATTCAAAATCATAACTACAAAAACAATAAGTATACACTGGCTTCTCAGTGAAATATTAACACTCTAACTAGGCATGCACTGCTTACTGCTTCTGATAATATTAAAACTACAGAAATATGAAATACCAAAAAAATTCATGTTACGATGAAAACAGTAGACAGAGCCAAATCACAAAATTCAAAATTGAAACAGGATACTAAACACAGCACTACTTTCAAACAGTAAACAAGCATAAATATGAGCATATTGCAAGATAATTCTACTCCTGTCTTAATTATCTATAATCTATGAAAGCATTCTGTTCTAAACATTAACTACAAAAATAAATGACAGATGTAAACTTCTATATTTGTTTAAAGTAATTTCAGAGATAAGAACCACTTAATAGGAGGGATGGGCTATAGAAGAATATCGACCCACAAGGGTCACCCTACTTCTGATCTAGAATAGGAAACATTCAAAAGCCTCAAAACCTCAACCAAAAGCCTTAGAAAGCCACCAATATCTCATTCTCAAGAACTCTAGGAAAAACCTAGTGTTACAGTGAATTTTCCAAATAATGTAGACAAGGTTAGGGATTCTGCGAAATCCCAGTAGTTACCAGGGTGCTCAATCAAGGGAAAACATCAGTTCAATAACGGTGATACAGTCCATAAAAATATAGTATCGCATGAGGGGCACCTGGGTGGCTCAGTCAGTTAAGCATCTACCTTTGGCTCAGGTCATGATCCTAAGACCCTGGGACTGGGCCCCGCCTCCGGCTCCCCGCCCCCGCCCTACACGGAGTCAGCTTCTCCCCTCTCTCTCTGCCTCTGCCTCTCTCCCTGGTTTGTGCTCTCTCTCTCTCTCTCAAGTAAATATATAAAATCTTTTAAAAAAAAAAAAAAAAAAGTACTATCAGGGCGCCTGGGTGACTCAGTGTGTTAAGCCTCTGCCTTCGACTCGGGTGATGGTCTCAGAGTCCTGGGATCAAGGCCCACATCAGGCTCTCTGCTCAGCGGGGAGCCTGCTTCCTCCTCTCTGCCTGCCTCTGTCCCAACTTGTGATCTCTCTCTGTGTCAAATGAATAAATAAAATCTTTAAAAAAAAAAAAAAAAAGTATCACACGAGTACAGCAACACAGAATCCTCAGGATATTGACACCAGAACCAGACACAACAAAATGTCAAAAATGTGGTTCAGGTTGTGGGTTCTGAGAAGAGGAATATAATCCAAGCCTCTGAGTTTTATCTTTTGATTATATTGGAGCCTCAGCAAATTTTCATCACGTCATGACCGTTTTCTCCAATGATAGCACCTAAATGGTGCCACATCTGTCCTACTTACCTATTCCTTATCTTCCCCATGTGCATTTACTAGCAGATAAAGCAGTTTTTTTAAGTAGGCTCCACACCTAGCACATGGCCCAACATGGGGTTTGAACTCACGACCCTGAGATTCTGACATCGAGACCCGAGTTGAAATCAAGAGCCACACACCTAACTAAATGAGCCACCCAGGTGCCCCACAGAAAAAGCAGTTTAAGAGGTTTATTTATTATATGCTTTTTAAAACATTTTATGTGCCTTTTGAAGATTTTCACAAGCATCTAGGGTTTGGGCAAATAAATGAATTATAGTTACTTTCTCTTACCATCAGTTTGACAATTATATCCATTAAGGAGCATTTTGAAAAACAGAAAACATACCAGATATATCAACAGGATATAGACTGTTCTGCAATTATTAAAATGATAATCATGACCATCAGCAGAAAATGGAAAATGTTTACTATGTGTTAGTGAGAAAACACATGCATTATACCAGATAAAAATATACATACATCGAGCTATACGCTGAAGATTACTTAAAAAATGAAAATCAGTTGTGTTAAGATGTAGGAACTTATGTTAATTAACTTCAGTGCTAATATTATATTATATTGTCTTTTAAATTAGAATTAAAGGGAAAAAGAGAAAAGCCAAAATAATTTGACACCCTGAAAATAGTCACCTACTAAAATAATCCTTAGTATCTTCAAAGTATTATCTTAGACATGTTTTAAAAAGCAAAGTCAAAACTAGGGAAAGCTTAAGTGATCACTTTTTCCTTTTTCTCTATACTGTTTCCTCCAAGCATAAAACTAGACTTTTTCCAGCCTACCCAGTAGCCACTAAGAAGTACCAACAGCAGGTAACTGAATGTAATTAAAGCCAAATGTTCCCTACCCCCAACCTTAAATGTACATGTGAACATGTGTGCAAGAGCACTTATGCCTAAGATGTTTAACACAATGCTCATAATGCAAATTTCACACTTAATAATTAATTTAACTACCAAGTACTATTGCTAAATATTTAAGAAATTTGTTAAATTCTTAAAACGAAATTACATAAGCTCTCTGGCAAAATTTTCAATGAAATCATAATTTTTTAAAACACAAATATTTCAATCCCCAGTTCCTCTAAATGAAGTGCTCCAGAAGCTCATGTAATTGCATGGTTTTATTTTTAATACTGTAAAGAATATTACACAATCTGGATATGTTATTGTTGCTATGGAAACCATAAGTGGGTTTGTTTTTTTTTTTTTTTTTTTTTGCAGTAAGTCAAAAAGTGCAAAATTAACACATCACATTAATGACTTTTGAATTTCACATCCAGGCTGTCAAAGGAATTTGAAAGCTTGAGCAGAATAAACTGAAGCATACATAGGCCTTTACTCTGAATTACAGGATGGGATCTAGGAACAAACCCAGTAATTATTTCACTTAATAAGTTTAAATATAACTTCCATCTGCTAAATTAGCAAAATACTCGAAGATCTGCAAACTTAAGTTTTATCTGCAGCTTTGACATTGCGAATGAAAGAAAGTAGATTATCTAATGGCCCTTTCTCTTGTATATGAAGTCAGATGATGAGTGATGGATAAGGTGGCACGTCGGAGGTTTCCCATATGAAGAAGTAGCAGATCCCAGAGGGCACACGGGATTCACTTTCACCACGGTGCTGTGTCAGTGCCAGTCTTTGGTCAGATGCCAACACCTTAGTTATGGAAAATGCAGATGCGTCCTTCCCCACAATGACCACAAATACTTCAAAGATTAGCATATGGGACAGGGAGGCTTTGTCGCTCTCAACCTCTGGGAGTGCTGCCCCTCTTAGAAGCTTTCTCCAAGTGGTAGTGACGATTCATACCCCACAGCTGGTGTGTCTCGGGCACACATAATATTAAGTATCACAAAGGAACAATTTGTTCTTTTACGTGACAAGGCTGAAAAGCAGGTACACCTGCCCTTCCTACATTGCTACAATAGCCTGGCTTTTGAGGACGCTTGTTCTTTCTTAAAACGATCTTATTTCTAAATTACTTTAACTTCTAAATAAAAACCTGTACCCCTGAGACAAATGATATATTATATGTTAATTTTAAAATAATAAATAATAAAATAAAATACTTTATTATTTACTGCAATAAAGACAGACAAAGCAATTCCAAAGCCTTCAGAGGAACTACTGTCTAAATTTTAGTGCATATTAGACACCATGGTTAGAGTAACTGCATATTCATAATAATCAAAGGTTACTAAATAAATCCAGGAGAATCAAAAACATGTAACTTTGTAGAATAAACATGGGTATATTTAATATGTACTTTTTTAAAAATTTAAAGACACTTCTTCTATATGGCTGTAATGTATATCAAAACCATGTGGGCTTCCCTCTCAGCAGTGACAAAGAAAAACAATTATTCAACAAGAACATTATGTAATAACAAAATAGAAAAATAAATTTGGAAGACACTGCAATTCTATTAAACTTCCCATCTGAGACACTATGTTCTGGAAAACTCATGATGCAAGCAATTCTATGCATAGTAGAAAATATAAGCAGCACATATTTGTACAAGTTGTAGAAAATGCTGCCTTAAAATGAAAGCTTTGTCCCAGACAGAAACCAGGCTCAGTGGTAGAATTTAAATGTAATTCAGGAAAGAATTTCTCAAGTTTAAAGAAGCACGTTCAGGAACATTTCTTAAATAAAATATTAGGAACCGGTTTAATGGAAATGGTAGTCTCGTGCCTTTCACTAATGTCCAAACTTGGTGACCAGCCTCCAGTCACTTTTAGGAAGGTAAAGTACCATTTGGCAGCCTGTATGTACAAGTGTAGGCCAAAACCCCATCCGTTATCATCATCATTAGGCCTAAGTCTTTTTTGACTCCCATCAATTCTACTACCAAGCGTCCAGATCAGCCCCGGGCCATCTTTGGTCTTAAGGATCTACGACAGACAAAAAAAATTAGAAGCATCTTTCAAGATAAGATGAGGAAATTCAAGCTCAAGCAAGGCTGAGATAAAAATTATAATCTTCATGGGGTGCCTGGGTGGCTCAGTCCAATGAGTGTTTGACTCTTGATCTCGGCTCAGGTTATGATCTGAGAGTCCTGGGATCAAGCCCTGTGTGGGGCTGGCTCTCTGCACTGGGGAGTCTGCTTGAATAATCTTTCTCTCTCCCTCTCCCTCTGCCTCTCCCTCTGCTCGTTCTCTCTCTCCCAAATCAATCTTAAAAAAAATTTTTAGTCTTCAAACTAATAGGGTTAAAATGCTTTTCTGTTTATATGGAAAACAGAGGAGACTTATTATTTTATTTTACAGCAACCAACAAAAAACTACTGAGTAAATATTGTACGTCCCAACATCCAAACTCCAAGGATGAACAAAATTAGAGACTGACAACCCTAGATATCCTGAAGTTCCCAATCCACCTAGAAAGAGATTCTGGGTGAGTGGAAAACATATGCGTATAACTCTGATATGATGCCCCCACACCCAGGCTGTATGCACACCAGACGCAGAGAGGATGAGATTAACATTTCTCTCCGAGCTTCAGGGAAGGTAAACTCCATGAATGATGCCTTTAAGGGAGAAACTCCTCAAACAGGGAAGGCATGAAGGGGTCACAGAATTGCAGACAGAAGTACAGCATGAGAAAAATAACAGAGGCACATTCCAGAAACTACTACTGTTTCGCAGGGCTGGAAGGTGGGGCATGATACAAGAAGCAAGAGACAAGGTTAGAAAAGTAAGGGAAAGGGAGCGCCTAGGTAGCTCAATGGGTTAAGCCTCTGCCTTCGGCTCAGGTCATGATCTTAAGGACCTGGGATTGAGCCCCACATCAGGCTCCCTGCACAGCGGGGAACCTGCTTCCCCCTCTCCCTCTCTGCCTACTTGTGATCTCTCTCTGTCAGATTAAAAAAAAAAAAAAAAAAAAGTAAGGGAAGGGACTATGTGAGTCCTGCAAAAAAGTTTGTGCTTCATATTGTCAACAGTGAGGAACAAAAGGTTTTTAGAACAGAAAAGGTAGTTAACTGATCTTCGCTCAGAAAGATAACTCTGGTAACTAGAAAGGTGGCACACCAAACATCTGGTAGTTTGCGTCAAATGTCCAGATAAGAGAAGATGAAGAGCTAGATTAGAACAGTGGCAGCAGAGAACAAATATGGATTCAAAAGACATTTCTGAGGCAGGACTGACAGAATTTAGTAACCAATTTGATTCTGAAGGTGAAAAAAAGGAAGACTCTGAAGACGGATGGAGAGAACCCCACTAACCAGAGAGATGATGGCATGAATAAATGGAGACCAGGAAATATAAGCTTTTACTCCACAGGCAATGAAAGTTACATATGAAGATTAATCTCATTAGGAAGAACTGAGATTAGAGGTGTGAAAAACAATGAGGAAGTGACAGCAATGTAAGTGTGAGCAAGTAGGGATCCGGATTTATATAATAGAATGTTAGTTCCAAAACAGGTGTAAAATGACCCTGTTAAGCCCTCCTCATTTTAAAGATGAAGAAGCTAGGGAAGCAGCTGGCAGCAGAGCTGAGACGAAATCTTCCAGTTCCAAGTCCAACATTCTCTGTAACAGAGTGGTAACAATAAGACTGGAGAAAAGAAGGAACCTTTGTGACAGTCATTCTATTGAAGGAGTTGGCAGGACCAAGTTAACAAATAGTGAAGATCAAGGAGGCTGAATCAAGGAGAAGTCTTGAGGTTCTGAGCTTGCTGATGGTGAGGACCAAACTACGAAGAACAAGACTTGGGCAGATCTCAGAAGGTCCTTCAGCTCACAAACGACTCTTCGACAGAAAGAAAAACTCCAACCAAAAATGAAAATATCTGAGAAGTTCAAAAGGGAGATGCCCTAAAGGAGAGAAACTACTATAGTACTTTCAGACTGAAAAGACTTGAGCCTATATATATGTTACCAAATTAAAGGAAGTAGCACAAAGATGACCTTATTGGTGTCTAGAAAAAAACTCAAGGCAAGAAGGGGAAAAGGAAGAGAGACAGAGAAGGAAGAAAAGACAAAAGGCAGAACAATCTCTGAACACTTTCTCTCACATCCTTTAAGAAGACAAACTATTCTATGAATTGGTCAAACTTCCTTATCCAAATCTTAAGAATAGAACTCAAATAATGAAATCATCAGAGATATAGTATCCAAGATGGTACAATATTACCAGTTTTTATAGTTAGGTTTTATCAATAAGTTATCCTTCAAACAATACGACAACCCAAGTCTTACCAACAAATTTTTTTTCAAGATGTGGACATAAATCAATATCCTACCCCTTTCTTTTTATATGGGATGATTAGGCTTAACAGATTAAGAGGCTTCCGCATCCCACAGGGGAAAACATAACTATATGGAATTTTAAAAAACTGGAAAAACAAAAACCAAAAAAGATCACTCAGGTTTACATTGGTATCATTCTGAGTTATTCAATATTATGAACTCAGTATTCAGCCAGCCTAATAGTAATGATTCTTTACTGGAGAACTCTTTCCTTTGTTATAAAATACCATAATATTTTAAATTTTTTTATCATGAAATTTTCCAAAACTGAACAAAAAAATAAATGACAGTGATATCCTATGTATCTGTCACATAGCTTCAACAATCATCAACATATGGCCAGTCTTATTTCCACAGCCTATCCTCCTCTTGATTATTTTGAAACAAAACCCAGATACCACGCCATTTCGTTCATTAACAGTTCAACCATAATATCAATCATAGTATCTTTATATATCAATATTCAACCATAATATCTTTAATTATCAGGAATTTTTTTGTTTAAACAATAAAAGACGTTTAAAATAATTCTGAAATATTAAAAACCTGTAACACAAGTTACTCTATTTGGTATTCCCCTTATTAATGAAAAATGTCAAATAGTACTAGCACCCTCTTAATGTCTTCATCTGTCAAACGTTCCATCTACTCATTCTCTAAACATCACTAAAATACAATAATGGTCTCCTCATTGAAGTTCAGGATTCCCTTTCAACATGGAAATTTGACAAGTTTCTTTTTTTGCCTTCATTCGTTTGGAAAACTGCCTTTATTTGGGTTTTCTTAAAAACTGATCAATGTATCTCTTTCTCTAAAAATCAGTCTTTCATGTTATACTATGTCCATTCAGAATTCCAATTCCAGATAAACATTTACTAATTCAAAGGCTCTAAAATGATAAAATTTCCAAAACTCCTATATGGCAAATTTGTATGGCTCAGAAGTTATTTCAATTAAAACAACTATATCTGTGGTAATACTTTAAGACATAAGGCATCTGAGTGTTAAGTTTAAAACAAATAATTCAGGATTATATTACACAGAAAGCAATCATTAGCAAATATGTTGTATAAACCAAATTGTTAATATAAAATATTATCTTCCAGGTGCCTGGGTGGCTCAGTTGGTTAACTGGCTGACTTCAGCTCAAGTCATGATCCCAGGGTCCTGGGATCGAGCCCCCCCATCAGGCTCCCTACTCTGCAAAAAGCCTGCTTCTCCCTCTCCTTCTGCCCCTCCCCCTACTTGTGCTCTCTGTGTCAAATAAAATCCTTTAAAAATTTTTAAAAATAAAATATTGTCTCCTAGGAGAATTCTTGAATCTCAAATCAAATTTATTTGCTACAGAAGATAATATAACAAGTAATGCCAGACTCTCCTTTGTGCATGTGCTGTGTGCCAGGCCTTGAATTGGGCTCTAGGAACAATAGGAAGAGCAAGATGATCCTTTCCCTTGTGAACCTTTACACTGAGAGGCACACCAGCAAGGGACACAATCTGATAAGCAGTACCACATATGTATATGCAAAGTACATCAGATCAAGAATGGAAAGGTTTTGGCTCTGGTGGGAGGAATAGACAGAAAGCTATCAGGTATGTAAGTTCAAAGGGAACATCTGAGTGGACCTTGAGAGGTGAGTAGGATTTCATTAAGCAAAAAAGAAGGCTCAGGGTCTTATGGACACCAGAAATATATGGACGAAGTCTGAAGATTAAAATCTATGCTATATTCAAGAAATTAGCAGAAGACTTACATAGCTGGAACACGAGACATGAAATAACACAAAAAGAGCAAAGTAGAATTAGCATAGTCTTATACGGTATGCTAATAAGTTGGCATTTTCCTGTATAATGAATGGGAAACCATCAGAAGTTTTCAAGCAAGAGAAACCTATGATTGAACGGGTACTCCCAACAAGCAGACAGTGTACAGGATGGATTAGAGGATTTAAAAGCAGAGGTTGGGGAAATAGTGTAAAAACTCTGGAAAAGGTTGATAAGGACCAAAATCAGGGTAAATATAGTTAAGAATGGGAAGAATGTATGTAAGATGCATTCCAGAGATAGACTCATCTACCGTAGCCAAATGGGCACACTGAAGGCATTAAAGAAATACTTGATGCGTAAATGTGTATGCACATCTGTGTGTTTGTATGAGAGAGGGCTCAACAGCCAGAGAAGCAGCTGAAGATGACTGAGGTTTCTCGCAGAGTGTTCTCTCAGTGAAAGTAAGGCCACTGACACTATCCCTTCTACACTCCCCGCCTCCATAAAGAATGCTGACAACGAGCCAGCTCACAAGCGGAGAATCATTTCATTTTGGACCTGGTGATTCTGAAGGGGCTACTAGATAGCCAGAAGAAGATGAACCAAAGGAAATAAAACAAATGGAATTTGGAAAAGAAAACATCACTACACCAGCAACTGTTAAAACCATAGAAGTAAATGTGATCACAAGAGAAAGTGCTAAGAAGAAAAAAGGGCTGAAGATGGCAGTCACTGTTCTTTCATATCATGGTACCAACCTACCCGTATAAACTAACAGTGCTCACAGCAGAGGTTAAGGGACTCATAGGATTCCAGGACCCCAAAATTCACTGATGCCCAAAGAACTTAGAGGATTAGGGGTTCCTGCATGGCGCAGTTGGTTAAGTGTCCAACTCCTAGCTTCAGTTCAGGTCATGACCTCATGATCACTGATTGAGCTCTGCATGGGGCTCCATGCTCAGAGCAGAGTCTACTTGAGATTCACCCTCTACCCCTTCCACTCATGCTCTCTCTCTCTCTTAAGATTAAGAAATAAATCTTAAAAAAAAAAAAAAGAACTTAAAGGATTAAACATAGGACCCATAACCCATTCACAGCACCCATGCCACTGGAGTTGGTAAGTTCTCCTATAATTAATGCTGCCCTCCAACAGCATACAGAAAGAGAAATTTTCAAAAGACCTTAACAGGCAAATCGAGATGTGAGACACTCTATAAGAAAATTGGCCTAGCTGCTAAAAAGAATGGAAAAAAAAGATTCATAAATAAAGTAGATGGGGGTGAGGGTAGTCTATTCAAGACATGTAATAACCAATAATGTGCATGAAAATCTTAAGTAGACTGCAGTTCAAATAAAAACAACTAAAACGTAGGGCACCTGGGTGGCTCTGTCAGTTAAGCACCTGACTCTTGATCTCAGCTCAGGTCTTGATCTCAGGGTTGTGAGTTCAAGCCCTGCATTGGGATCCATACTGGGCATGGAGCTTACTTTAAAAAAAAAAAAAAAAGCTGAAAAGGTTTATTAGTGGGATACCAGTAAAAACTTAATTTATAGACTAGACAATTTTATTTTATCATTGTTAATTTTATCTTTTAATTTTTATTCTATTAATTTTATTTTTTTAAGATTTTATTTATTTATTTGACAGAGATACAGAGAAAGAGAGAACAAGTAGGGAGAGGGAGAAGCAGGCTCCCCAGGGAGCTGGAAGCCCTATGCAGGGCTCGATCCCAGGAGCCTGGGAACATAACCTGAGCCAAAGACAGTCACTTTAACTGACTGAGCCACCCAAGCCACCCAAGCCACCCACCAAGCCACCCAACTTAATTTTCCTAAATAGAGGATAATCTATGGTGATTATGCAGAATATCTTCACTCTCCGGATATACAGGTTCAAGTATTTTGGGGTCTCATGCCATGACACTTGCAATTTATTTAAAATGGCTCAACAGCAACAAAAGACACACACACATGTATATATATACAGAGTGAGAGATAAAGAAATACAGAAAAATGGTAACAAAACTGAAATCTAGGTGGAGGGTAAGTGTGGATATTCACTATTCTACAATTTAAGTTTTTTGTGCTTTTTTTTGCCTTTTTTTTTTTTAATCATGTATTTATTTGTCAGAGGGAGAGAGTTAGGGAGCACAAGCAGGGGGAGCAGCAGGCAGAGGGAGAAGCAGGCTCCCCACTGAGCAAGGTGCCCTGTGAAGGACGCCATCCCAAGATCCTGGGTTCATGACCTGAGCCAAAGACAGACACTTAACCGACTGAGCCACCCAGGAGTCCCTCAACTTTTTTCCTTTTACAAAACTTTTCTCAATAAAACAAAACTGAGGAGGAAAATAACTAATAGGCAGCCATTAGAAAGGTAAAAGAAAAATAAGGAAGTTGTATACGGAAGCTAAAAAGACAAATATTAAATCATAGCTGGGCAACGGTGGCGAAATAAGAAAGGAAGGCCAAGAGCAAGAAGACTGTGGACTAGCCTCTCAAAGACCATCTCCAAAGAACTGAAACTACTTCCAGGTTTATATAAAGAAAATATAGGGCAAAGGTGGGTGTGCGCGCGCAGGCAGGCAGTGAGGGTCATATGGAGGCGGTCATGGGCTCAGTCACAAGGCGGGGCTTAGAAGCTCAGGGCAGTCCTTACTGGTTCAGGGGGTAGTTTTGGTTCCCATCAGGGGATGCTCTGCCCTCAAGGTCCAATGCCTGAGCCAAGAGACAAATGGGAAAGAAAAACGCAACTAAAAAGTCTGAGTCAAAGGGGGGCAGCTGAAGGCCTCTATCACGATTCAAAGCCAACACTTAAAATTTAAATATGTATCAGTTTTTCACCATACTACTTGAGTTTCTACTAAACCTAGACCACTCAGGAATCTTCTTTCGATAAAATTTAGGTTTTGCATGTTTTCCTGGTTAACCTTAACTACTGTGATGATAGAAAATGTGATATTGTGATAGAATAAGAAATATGTATTTTGGACTTCCTCCAGGGTTCCTGGCTCACATCTCCTAAAACCCTTGTAATTTCTTAAGTGTTTAGAGCGTAAGAGCATCTTTTATTATAATATCTGGTTTTTGTTCCTGGAATAGCTCCAGAAGGATAAAAGTAAAAGAAACTCTTTTGTTATTCATAACAAGTCCCTTTCAACCAAACCTGAGTTTATATAATGAGGCAATGTTTAGAAAGTCTCTGGATGGCTGGTCGATATGGGGGAAAACTAGGTGATGAGAAATTTCACCCCAGCCCTCAACCTCACCCATATCCCCAAGAAGGGGGCTAAAGGTTGAAAATCAATGGTCAAAATTTAATCAATCATGCCTACATAATGAAGCCTCAGCTCTGAAGTACAGAGTTCTAAGAGCTCTAGACGGGTGAACAAGAATACATATACTTGGGGCACCTGGGTGGCTCAGTGGGTTAATCCTCTGCCTTTGGCTCAGGTCATGATCTCAGGGTCCTGAGATCGAGCCCCGCATCGGGTCCTCTGCTCAGCATGGAGCCCGCTTCCCCCTCTCTCTCTTCCTGCCTCTCTGCCTACCTGTGATCTCTCTCTGTCAAATAAATTTTCAAAAATCTTAAAAAAAAAAAATAAAAGAATATATATACTTGCCAAGAGGCTGGGATACCCCAAAACTGCATGGGGACAGAAGCTCCAGTGCTTCAGACCTTCCAGACACAGACCAAGCCCCATTTGTTCTTCATCTGGCTGCTCATTTGTATTCTTTAATATATCCTTTGTAATAAACCTATAATCTAGTAATTAAACTTTTCCTGAGTTCTGTGAGCCATTCTAGCAAAAGACTGAACTTGGTGGAGGGTGTCACGGGAACATCGAATTTGTAGTTGAGCTGGACAGAAGTGTAGGTGACTTGGGAACCCACCACTTTCTATGAGGGTCTGAAGCTGGGGGCATTTTCCTGTATAATGAATGGGAGCCCTCAGTCTGTGAAGTCTGCACCAACTTCAAACAGTGTCGAAATTGAGTTCAATTGTAGACTATTCAGCTGGTGTTGGAGAACTGGTCAGTATGAGAAATCAATCACACATCTGGTATCAGAAGTGTTCTGGGAAGTGTTGGGTTTAAGTAAATAGAAATTATGAATAGAAAAAACAAGAGATTTTCCTTTTGGAGAATCTATTTAAAAATATAGTAAGTATACAGGGTGCCTGGGTGGCTCAGTTGGTTAAGTGACTGCCTTAAGCTCAGGTCACGGTCCCAGGGTCCTGGGATTGAGCCCTGCATCCGGCTCCCTGATCAGTGGGAAGCCTTCTTCTCTCTTTCCCACTCCCCTGTTTGTGTTCCTTCTCTCACTGCGTCTCTCTCTGTCAAATAAATAAATAAAATCTTTAAAAATAACAATAATAATGATAATAATATAGTAAGTATCCCTGCTAAATCCCAAGCAAGGATTATAATTTGAACTATTATAATCCACAATCTTTGAAATACACTTGAAAGAAAAAAGTGAAACCCTTTAAAGGACTTTACTCGAAACTTTAATCAGCTTGGCACATAAATCATAAAGTAAAAAGTCAGCTGATTATTAGCTATTAAGAATTGATTTTCTGGGGTGCCTGGGTGGCTCAGTGGGTTAAAGCCTCTGCCTTCGGCTCAGGTCATGATCCCAGATTCCTGGGATCGAGCCCCACATCGGGCTCTCTGCTCAGCGGGAAGCCCGCTTCCTCCTCTCTCCCTGCCTGCTTCTCTGACTAATTGTAATCTAAGTCTATCAAATAAATAAATAAAACTTAAAAAAAAAAAAAAAGAATTGATTTTCTTTTAAAAATTGCAATGGAGGGGGTGCCGGGGTGGCTCAGTTTGCTTAGTGTCTGATTTCTTGGTTTCAGCTCTCATCATCTCAGGGTCATGAGATTGAGCCCCGCATCAGGCTCTGCATTCAGTGGGGAGTCTGCTTGGGATTCTCTCTCTCCCTCTGCCCCTCCTCCCACTTATGTACTCTCTCTCTCTAATAAAATAAATAAATAAAATCTTTTTAAAAACTAAAATAACATAAAAAAAAATAAAAGTTTCCATGGAGGTTTACCTGAATTAGTTTGTATAAAAATCCAGGTAAGCCTAATGTTGTCAAATGATCCACTTCATACGAATATCAACCTAAGACCAAATTTTAGTCACTAAAAAGCCAAAAGACAAGAAGTTAGGAATATAAAGCTGCTGCTCATCCAAGAAAAAAGATAAATAGCAATTGTAAGAACTAGCCCATCAACTTGTAATTTATGGGGAAACAACATATTTTTTTTGTTATCATAAAACATAAAAAGTAATACCATCCAATAGCACAACACATTTATAGTAAGCATTATAATAATGTTTATATTTATATGGTCTTCAGTATGAGGCAGGCACCACTTGAAAAGCCTCACTCTACTAACTCTTTCAATCCTCACAATATGCTGTGAAGCAGATACTATTGCCATTCAGTCATATAGATGAGGACACTAAAAGCAGAGAGGTTAAGTAACTCACTGTAGGTCACAAAGCTAGGTAAGGGGCAGACTCAGGATTCGCCTGAATCTAGGAAGTCTGTCTTCAGAGTCTGTGCTTTTTTTTTTTTTTTTAAGATTTTATTTATTTATTTGACAGAGAGAGATCACAAGTAGGCAGAGCAACAGGCAGAGAGGCGGAAGCAGGCTCCCCGCCAAGCAGAGAGCCCGACATGGGGCTCAATCCCAGGACCCCGGGATCACGACCCCAGCCAAAGGCAGAGGCTTTAACCCACCGAGCCACCTAAGTGCCCCCGGTGCTCCCAGTACCCCCAGAGTCTGTGCTTTTTAATCACTACAGCTTCATGTCTTCTTATTCCCCTTCTGGAAAAAGGCAACAGCATGTACTGCAGACAAAAGAGTATTACACCCTTGACGTTCAGTAAGGCTGATGTAGAATAAGGGAAAGCAAGAAAAAGTTGAAGGAGGAGGAGGTTCGGCCAGATCAAGCAGAACAGGCAAGCCACATTAAAGAGACTGAACTTTTGTTTAAAGATTTATTTATTTGAGAGAGAGAGAGAGAGAATCTGGGGGGTAGGAGGGTGGTAGAAGGAGAAGAGAGAGAGAGAATCCCAAGTACACTCCCTACTGAGCCCAGAGCCTGGCACAGGGCTCAATCTCAGGACTCTGAGACCATGACCTGAGCTGAAACCAACAGTCGGATGCTTAACTGACTGAGCCACCAGGTGCCCCAAAGAAAATGGACTTTATCCCAAGAAAAAAAGGATTTTAAGCAATGTGTGTGTTTGTGATTTGATGTTTTTGGTAAGTTGAAGTTGAGAGGACTATGGTGGTGTCTAAATGGAGATGCCCAAAAGGCATCTGGGTGAACCAAGAGCTTAGAAGGGAGACTATGGGCTGGAGACAGAGATGTGAAAGCATTTAGGAAAGGAAATCTTGAGACTGGAAGAGAGGACAGAACCCTAAAGAGCATCATTTAAGAAAAAGGATCCTACAGTAATAACACTGTAAACAACATGATTTGATGCTTAACATTGCTAAGTGGTTTCTCTTTATTTCCTTTACTCTGGTCTTCCCAAACTAAACACTAAATTCACTGAAAACAATGATACCTCTTCTCTTTACAACTCCACAGCCTTCGCATATTAAAGGCTATCTGTGGGGTACTTAACCAAATGAGATATGAGGAAGGGATAAATAAAACATACTTGATTTTAGGAAAATATTTTTTTTTAAGATTCCTTCGATCTTCCATTTCTCCCCGGCTTTTGCTCTCTCTGCACTAGCCACACTACTTGCTGCAAGACAAGGCTGGGGACCAATGACATGGAGGCAGTGGTTCTGTGATCTAATCTCTCATACTCAAAATCTGATAAGCAAATCCAGTTGAAATGATTTTAAGAGAAAAATGGAGGATAGGAATTCTCATTTAAAATAAAGAAGACAGGGGTGCCTGGGTGGCTCAGACAGTTAAGCATTTTGATTTCACGTTATATATTCTTTTTTTTTTTTAAGATTTTATTTATGTATTTGACAGAGAGAAATCACAAGTAGATGGAGAGGCAGGCAGAGAGAGAGGGAAGCAGGCTCCCTGCTGAGCAGAGAGCCCGATGCGGGACTCAATCCCAGGACCCTGAGATCATGACCTGAGCCGAAGGCAGCAGCTTAACCCACTGAGCCACCCAGGCACCCCACGTTATATATTCTGATCAAACCCCTCGCAGGCTCCACAATCAGTGTGCTCTAAATCAATCAACCAATCAATCAATCAAGTCTTTAAAAATAAATAAAAGACAAAACTTGTTCTATGGCATTTTGCTACTACAGCAGGAATTTTTCTTATATTTTTATACTATATTGTCAAATCACAAAATACTTCCTATTTTTGACTGTCTTTTCCATAGTGATGGATCTCCCTGATCTCTCTTCCCACTTTTTTTTTTTAAATGAGGAAGAACCAGCTAATGTTATTTGACTCTCTGATTCTTTTTTTTTTTTTTAAAGATGTTATTTATTTATTTGTCAGAGAGAGAGAGTGAGTACAGGCAGACAGAGAGGCAGAGGGAGAAGCAGGCTCCTCGTGGAGCAAGGAGCCCGATGTGGGACTCGATCCCAGGACGCTGGGATCATGACCTGAGCCGAAGGCAGCCGCTTAACCAACTGAGCCACCCAGGCGTCCCTCTCTTCCCACTTCTTATTCCCATCCATTAGACAGGCTTTCCGAAAATTTTGTAACACTCCAGCCTAAGGTCAAAGCTCTCGTCCCTGCATTCACCAAGCGCAACTCTGTATTATACATAAGACATTCACCATTCACCACTTCATATAGTACTTTTCCATGATGTATGACTTAGAGAGCATGGGATATGGAATTATACACCTGTTATACTAAGTCACACAATTAATAAGTTACTTACACCCTCAGGTTATCAGTTTTTGCATTTGTAAATTGAGAATAATAGTAACAACACCACACAATTGTTTTGAAAATAACTGAGATCACATATGTAAAGTGCCTAGCACTGTGTCCAGCTATAGGCTCAATAACTGTCAGTTCTTGCATCAAAATTGTAAACTTTTCTTAGAATAATATGAAAGAAGTCCATGAATAGGCATTTCAGTTAAAATGCTTGGGAAGAGGGTACCCAGTTGGTTAAGTGTCTGATTCTTGATTTTAGTTCAGGTGATGATCTCAGGGTTGTGAGATCCTGGCTTTGGAACCTACTTAAGATTCTCTCTGGGGGCACTTGTGGGGTACAGTTGGTTAAGTGTCTGAATCATGGCTTCTGCTCTGGTTGTGATCTCAGGGTCATGATCTCAGGGTCGTGAAATCGAGCCCCATGTCAGACTCTCTGCTCACAGGAGAGTCTGCCTGAGACTCTCTGGCCCTTCCCCCATCCCTCTCAAAATAAATAAATCTTTAAAAAAGAAAAAAAAAGGATTATCTTTCTCCATCTCCCTCTACCCCTCACCCCCCAAAAAAGAATGCTTAGGAAGTAACACAGGAATATGAGTTTTGGGCAAATATCAGACAAAACAAAACATAACATTTGAAATTAACCTTTCCTCTATGGATAATAAGTTTCCGGAGAGGAGGTGTCATTATCATGTGTACCTTTGTAGCCATCAGAATACCTAGCAACTAACAATCAAGTATCTTATGGATTAATTGATTAGAGGACTGATGTTATTGGTTATCTCCCTTTCTAATGGAGGTTTATAGGAGAGCCATGGTAGATGTTTAACCTTATCTGAGTGCTCCTAATCCCATCCCACAGAAATTTCAATGAGGGGAAGGAATCCTCCTATGATCTAATATGAATAGTAAATTGCATCTCTTGTACTACTGATTAGGATAATCTATCAAGATTCCTTATACTTCATGAAGAGAAATTAGATGGTTTTCCTGCTAAGATCAGGAATAAGGCACTCCTATTCAATATCACACTGGAAGTCCTAACTAATACAGTAAGATAAGGAAATAAAAAGTATACAGATTGAGAAGGAAGACATAAAACTCTGTTCATAGATGGTATGGCTGCTTTTGGAGAAAATCCTAAAGAATCAACAAAAAACTCCTGGGACAAATAAATGATTATAGCAAGGTTGCAGGATACAAGGTTAATATACAAAAGTTAATCACTTTCTTACATACCAGCAATAAAAGTTGGAATTGAAACTGAAAACACAATAACATTACATTAGCACCCCCCCAAAATGAAATACTTAGGAATGAATCTAACAAAACATGTACAAGATCTATACAAGGAAAACTGAGGAGAGAAATCAAAACAGATCTAAATAAAGGATAGATAGATATTCCATGCAGGTGCCTAAGAAGACCCAATATTGACAAGATGTCTGTTTCTCCCAATGTTATCTATGGATTCAACAAAACCCCAATCAAAATCTCACCCCATTATTTTGTGGGTATTGACAAAATGTTTCTTAAGTTGACATGGAAAAGCAGAGGACTCAGAATATCCAACATAATATTAAAGAAGAAGAGTACAGAACACTGACATTACCCAACTTCAAGATTTACTAAAAAGTTAGAGTAATCAAGACAGGGTAGCACTGGCAAAAGAATAAGCATATAGATTAACAGAATGGAAATGAGAGCCCAAAAATAGACCTATATAAATATAGTCAAATAATCTTTGACAAAGCAACAAAGGATAGCATTAGAGAAAAAATAGTCTTTCAACATATGGTGCTTGAACTAATGGACATCCACATGCAAAAAAATTAATCTAGACATAGACCTTGCACCCTTCACAAAAATTAATTCAAAATGGAACATAGATCTAAATGTAAACTATAAATCAATAAGACTCCTATAAGATAATAGAAGAGAAAATCTAGAATGACTTTAAGTTTGGGGATAACTTTTGACTAAAATTTAAAACTTCTGCTCTGCAAAAGACATTTATGAAACTAAAAAGACAAGCCACAGATTGGGAGAAAATATTTGCAAGATAGTGTCTATTAAAGGATTTATATTCAAAACATACAAGTTAATACTGTTTAAATTAGGGGCACCTGGGCGGCTCAGTCGTTAAGCATCTCCCTGGGCTTGAGTCATGATCCCGAGGTCCTGGGATGGAGCCCTGCATTAGGCTCCCTGCTCAGCGGGAAGCCTGCTTCTCCCACTCCCACTCTCCCTGCTCCTGTTCCCTCTCTCACTGTCTCTATCAAATAAATAAAAATCTTTAAAAAAAAAAAAAAAAAGAAAACCTCAACAATGCAGGGCGCCTGGGTGGCTCAGTTGGTTAAGTGTCTGACCCTTGATGTCAGCCAGCTCAAGTCTTCTTCATCTCAGGGTGGTAAGTTCAAACACTGCATTGGGCATTGGAGCCTACTTTAAAAAAAAAAAACAAAAAAAACAAACAAACAAAAAAAAAAAAACACCTCAACAATAAGAGAAGAAATAACTCCATTTTAAAATGGGCAAAAGATCTACACAAACATCTCACCGAAGAAGATATGCAGATGACAAGTAAGCATATGAAAAGATGGTCAACATCACATGTCATTAGACAGTTGCAAATTAAAACACAAAATGAGATACCACTATACACTTATTAGAAAGGTTAAAATCCAGAAGATCAAATGCTGAAAAGGATATGAAATAATAGCAAAACTCATTATTGTTGGTGGAAAAGCAAAATGATACAGCCACTTTGGAAGAGTTTGGCAGTTTCTTACAAAACCAAACATTCTTTTATCATATGATCCAACCATTACACTCCTTGGTATTTACCCACATGAATTGAAAACTAAATCCACACAAAAATAGGCACATGAATGTTTATAGCAGCTTTATTCATCATTGCCAAAACTTGGAAGCAATCAAGATAACCTTCAGTAGGTAAATGGATAAATAGACTATGGTATATCCAGACAATGAAATGTTACTCCGCATTAAAAAGAAAGGAGCATCAAGCCATGGAAAGGCATGGAGGAAGCTGAAATGCTTATTACTAAATGAAAGAAGCTAATCTCAGGCTACATGCTGTGTGATTACAACTATGCCATTCCAGAAAAGGTAAAATTTAGAGATAGGAAAAGATCCAGTGGTTGCCAAGGGCTCAAAGAGAAGGAGCCAGGGATAAATGGGTAGAGCACGTTCAGGGCAACAAAATTATTCTGTATGATATCATATTCGTGAATACATTGATTGTACATTTGTCAAACCCACAGAACATCTACAATAAAAAGAGTGAACTATAAGGTAAAGTGTGGATTTTAATTCAAAATGACGTAACGATACTGGCTCATCCATTACAACAAATGTACCACATTAAAGCAAGACATTAATTAATAGGAAGAGGAAGCAGTAAGGGGATCTACGAGAGCTCTCTGTACTTTCCACTCAATTTTTCTGTAAGCCTAAAACTGCCCTAAAAAATAAAGGCAATTATTTTTTTTTAAATACTTTAAAAGCCATCCATGTCACCACATCTTTCTCATAGAAGCTGGGGGGTGAGGACCTGGGGAGGAGAGTCTTTCTCTGCCTTGACAGAAGCAGAACTTTCTATCTTTTATACTAGTACTTAGAATAACCTACTGAGATTCTCAACTGGTAAGAAAATATACCACACTCCAAGAGTTAATTAAGCAAATACAAGGCTGTAGAGCCAACTAGTCTGAAAATGAAGCATGAACAGGCCTCCAAGAAATTACATCCACTATTACTGGTAAATAGAAAATAGTAAAGGAAAGGAGAGAGGGCCTAAGAGGTAAAATTGCAACTAGCCACAATAAACAGTCTGAAACTCATCTATCTTCTCATTAACTCTCCCCCCGTTAATAAAAGAAGCTTCTCTGAATAGGAGGAAAGTGAAAGAAATAGTTAAACTCCGTTGATTTTAAGATGGAGTCTGTGTTGGGCACAGAATAGGAATTTAAAGAATATGTACCACCCTAAAATATACATATGCACATATATATATATACTACCTTGACTTTGCGTAAGGTATACAACCTGCACATAAGATGTAATGTGCAGCCCCACAAATAAAACTTCCAGAAGACATAAGGAAATCATTCCTTTGATTCCCATTCAGATTTCTCTCTAAAAACTAGCCACATTATGAACTTTATGTCTAAGAATACATTTTGTTAGCGGCTATAGATGGTTAAACAAAACAAACAATGGGCACCCAGGTAGCTCAGTGGGTTAAGCCTCTGCCTTCGGCTCAGGTCATGATCTCAGAGTCCTGGGACCAAGCCCCACATCAGGACCTCTGCTCAGCAGGGAGCCTGCTTCCCCCTCTCTTTCTGCCTGCCTCTCTGCCTCCTTGTGATCTCTCCCTCTCTCTGTCAAATAAATTAATAAAATCTTTGTTGTGTGTGTCTGTAAATAAATAAAATCTTAAAAACAACAACCACAACAACAAAAAAAGTCCCTCTATACAAGTGTCATCTGAAGAAAGTTCATAAATGGTTTTATGAGTTCACAGAAAGTAGTAGTTATCATACCTGGCATATAAAAGGGAAAAAATGTTTCTATTTAAAAAAAAAAAAAAATTAAAGAAGCATTGCCCAGGAAAGGTATGTCACATTATTTTCTTAAAAAGTAACTCATTAAGAAGGTCTCTATAAAAACATATTTTACAAATATGTGGGATGTGTTTGTTTCTCTACTGAAACAAGAACTAACTTGAGAGAAGGGCATATTAACACATTCTGAGAAGAGAGGTAATTAACATATTGGAAACTAACAGTTTTGGCACATGGGACCTACAGCAAGAATGTCTATCCTCTAGTCATGAGTCATGGACTAGGCTGCCTCTATTGTGAAGCAATCTTTCAGTAAAAGGAGCAGTAGGGAAGAATACAGCAGATGAATAATGACTTGGACAACTTCCCAGGAAGAAATCATCATGAAGCTAGGTCTGAGACAGCTAGAGAGTAGATACTATACATTATGCTAATGCTCTCTTTTCTTAATCACCCCTACTGTTTAGTTAACAGAAGAGGGTGAAATTCAGTCTTTAGTTCTGTCTAAAGTTTTCTATTTGGTATGGATTTTAATAATACTGAATAAAATTATACAACTTGTTCTTAAATTTTGTGAATTATTTAATGCATTATTATAAATTATTTGTGATGACATTCGTGAAGAGTTCTCACCTGTCACATACCCACCCCAGCACACACACACAAT
Organism: Mustela lutreola; assembly: GCF_030435805.1. Classification (NCBI taxonomy): domain Eukaryota; kingdom Metazoa; phylum Chordata; class Mammalia; order Carnivora; family Mustelidae; genus Mustela; species Mustela lutreola. The sequence continues at coordinate 21,549,739 of NC_081295.1, read as the reverse complement.
GACACCAGAAGGCAACACTCTGCTTTACCTTCTGCTGAAAAGTCTGCTACCTCCAACGCTTGAGGTCCATACACGAAGCCCTCCTGGTATCTATGAACACAGCAGAGGCAAAAGGCAGAGAAGTTTATGTAGATTTAAAGTTACACTGCCCAAAACACAAAATGCCAAATGCCTATCATAAGTCTATATATCTGCCAAGGAAATTGGATTTTAGGTTTGACAGTGAGCACATCAACAATATATTGATAATATTCAGAGTTCATTATATCTTAGGTAGCTAATTATGTGGAAAAAAGTAAAAGGGGAGCCTTAATTAATGTATACTCCCACCAACAGAAGTGATTTAATGTCTCTGAAATACTAAAAGAGCAACAAGTATGAATTCATATATGGTCAAAGCACAATTTAATTTTTTAAATTATGTGAGAGATGGGGCACCTGGCTGGCTCAGTCGGTATAGCATGCGACTCTTGATCTCAGGGTGGTAAGTTCAAGCCCCACGTTGGGCACTGGATGCATTTAAAGATAAATAAATACATAAATATTAAAAATAAAATTATGTGAAGAGCCAATACACACATAAGAATATGAAAGAAATTACATAGAAAAATATTCACAAAATGGACTGTGATAGACCCTACAGCTCAAGCTAAATTCCATCGTAGGACATGAGATTATTGGAGATACTGGAGAAAAACAACTGGAAACAGACCTGGAAGAGGACAAGGTAGAAGAAAAAGGGAAAAGTAGGACTGAAAAGATATTCTAATGCCAAGTTTGACAGTAATTTTGAACTGAGCGAGGTACTACACATGCTAGGCAGTAAGGGGGAAAATCTACCTTGTTCCAATATTATAAAATGAATATAAGCATGAAACATGAACAGCTCTTCAGAAAACTTCCATTTAAAAAACTAAGTATGTAATCAGGTAAAATATTTAGAACTCAGATTTCATCTCATTGTTTTCTAATGACAGGGATAAAAGATTGTAAAATGCAGTTCGGGCATGAGGGAATCAGATAAATTTTAGTAGCTATTAAATTTAAAAGAGGGTAGATGTTATCTTTATGTAATATTTAGAGATCCTTAAAAATGTCATCAAATAATTAGGAAAGAAGATACAAAGTCCTGTCTTAAAACATGGTACGTCAAGAAAGAAACATAGCATTACAAAACTTTGGCCCTAAAGTCAGGTGGCTTGAGTTCAAGCTCCAGATAAATCATTCAGTTGCCTTGCAACATCAGGCAGTCCACTTAATTTCTTAGTACAATCAGAGTTGTTCCATGAGGGCTCCTTTACCATCTCACAGATTTACAAGGAATATCAAAAGAAAAAAGATGTTAAAAATCACAGAATGCTATATTTTGTAAGAATTTAAATCAGTGCATTTGACTTAAATTAACAACTTAATAAAAGTGGTCATACAGGGGTACCTGGGTGGTTGAGTCAGTTAAGTATCTGCCTTCGGCTCAGGTCATGATCCTAGGGTCATGGGATCGAACCCCACATCAGGCTCTCTGCTTAGCGGGGATTCTGCCTTTCCCCTCTCCCTCTGCTGCTCCCCCTGCTTGTGCTCTCTCTCACTCTCAAATAAATATTCTTTTAAAAAAGAAAAAACTGGTCATATAGAGGGACTACAGAGTACCAAGCCAAGGAATTTGGAGAACTGGATGGGGAAGATGGCCCAAAGCAAAAAAGACTGAGTTAGCCAGAAGAGCCTAGAGTACTTGTCAGAGCTAAATGGCAGCCAGAAAGGTCACCGTCCCCAAGAGAGGGTTGTATCATATTACTGATTTAGCATTTTGCCCAGCACTATCTGCCTCGGATTTATCTTAAGTCCCAAACAATCTTAAGAGACTGCGCCCTTCTTTAAAGTGCTGCTTGTGACTGTCTAAACTGACAGGATTATTGAATATATTTCTAAAAACCAAACAGATAATATCCCACCCGATAAAACAATAATGGCAGCAAAGTCTTCTATGGAACATATGATGTGCCAGACACAATTCTAAGAGCTCCACGGGCATGAGATCATTTGGTCTTCATAATTCAGAGATTTTACCCTCACTTTACAAATAAAGAAACTGAGACCCAAGACCTTAAGAAGCTTGCTTAAACACACACAGCCATGGGGCGCCTGGGTGGCTCAGTGGCTGGGCGGCTGCCTTCGGCTCAGGTTATGATCCTGGAGTCCTGGGATCAAGTCCCACATCGGATTCCCTGCTTGGCAGGGAGTCTGCTTCTCCCGCTGACTTCTCTCCTCTCATGTTCTCTCTCTCAAATAATTAAATAAAATCATTTTTTAAAAAATTAAAAAACACACACACACACACACACACACAGCCGGAAGTAGCAGATGTGCAATTCAAACACACTACTTGAAGAGCCACACTCTTTGTCACTGTGTCATACAGTCTATGGAATTAAAAATCATACAAGCCAGGCACTTATCTACTGTAAGAAACCACATAATAATAAATATTCAATTTCTTCATAAATGTTCAATTGAATTCAGTGTAATCAATCATGCTATATAGATCCTTTAGCATTTGCAACATTTTCCCGGAAAATTAAAATTCAAATGATTGTTGTAGAAAATATGTAAAAAAAAAAAAAAAGAGAGAGAGAGAAATGCTTATGAGCCCAGTCATGAAAGAGATAGATAGACAGTCAGATATCTCCAAATAACAGTAAAATAATACTGGTGTTAGACTAGCAAGATTGAGTGATTTTGTTCCATTTTTTTAAATTACTGCCATGTGGGACACCTGGCTGGCTCAGTCAGTAGACCATGCTATTCTTGATCTCAGGTTGTGAGTTTAAGCCCCATGCTGTGTGTGGAACCTACTTAAAAATAAATAAATAGCAAGGCGCCTGGGTGGCTCAGTGGGTTAAGCCACTGTCTTCGGCTCAGGTCATGATCTCAGGGTCCTGGGATCGAGTCCCGCATCGGGCTCTCTGCTCAGCAGGGAGCCTGCTTCCTCCTCTCTCTCTCTGCCTGCCTCTCTGCCTAATTGTGATCTCTCTCTGTCAAATAAATAAATAAAATCTTTAAAATAAATAAATAGGGAAACCTGCGTGGCTCAGCCAGTTAAGCATCTGATTCTTGATTTGGCTCAGTTCATGATTTCAGGGTCCTCAGAGCCCCACATCAGGCTCCCCACTCAGCGAGGAGTCAGCTTGTCTCCCTCTTCCTCTGTCCCTTCCCCTGCTCTCTCTCCTCCCCTCTCTCTCTAAAATAAACAAATTAATATTTAAAAATTTAATTAAATTGTTGCCATGTGATTATATAACTCACTCTTAAACATGTTATAAGCTTCAAAAATGAGATAGTACCACATGCCCATTAAGATGGTTACTACCAAAAAAAAAAAAAGATGGTTACTACCAATTTTTTTTTAAAGAAGGAAAATAAGTGTTGGTGAGGATGTGGAGACATGGGAACCTCTGTGTACTGTTGGTGAGAATGTAAAATGGTGCAGCTGCAAAACAGTATGGCAGTTCCTCAAAAAATTAAAAATAGAATTACCATATTATCCCACAATCCACTTCCAGGTAGAGCCAAAAGGATTCGAAGCAGGGATTCTCAAGGAGACATTTATATGCTCATGTTCATAGCAGCATTATTCATAATAGCTAAAAAGTGGAAGCCACCCAAGTCTACACTGGTGGATGAATGGATAAACAACTTGTGGTATACTTGGGGCATACCTCCTGTAATCTCCAATGATGGAGGCACCCACTTGACTGGGAGACCATGCAAGCCCTAATGAAAGACTTGCAAACTTCTTGGAATTATCATTGCTCGTATCACCCTCAGTCATCAAGCAAGGTTGAAAGAACGAATCGGATCCTCAAACTTAAAACTTCAAAACCTGCAAAAAACTACTGGACTTCCCTGGCTAAACAACTGCTTTTGATCTTGCTGACTGTTCCCAGTATCCCCTTTGAGAAACGAATTCATTCCACATAAGAAAATTGCAGCAGACCAATGTCTGGCATACCACCTTCCGCTGATCCTTGGTTGCTTTGGGCCAGTATGACCAGCTACTGTAAGTCTCTAATGTCTCACGCTCAAGCCTATTATCAACAGGTTAAGCCATCCCAGATCCCAATTCAAAGGATCCTGTTGGTCAGTCTGATGATGGTGAATTCCAGAAACATCACCAGGGGATCACAGCCCTAAAACCGTATTGCAAGGGATCTTACCAAGTGCTCCTGATGACTGACAACGCTGCAAAATTAAAAGGCATTGAACCTTGGATACGCATTTCACAGAAGGCTCCAGCCAACACCCACTACGTACAGACACTAGAAATCTCCAAATCAATTTGACGAGGAAGAGAAGTAGCTGACATCAAGGGAGACTGTTTCCACCCAAAATGATAGATCAAGACTTCATACTTTAACTAAACATGAAACTTTCTCCTCCTTCTTTCCTTTCCTCTAGCATTGGCCTGGAATGATTGTGCCCTCGTCTTTATCTCCCAGGTCATTGCTGGTAAATAGAACAACCTTTTGTTTCAGACTAGGAGAAAATCTAACTTTGCCCCTAATTTTTTTTTTTTTAAGATTTTATTTATTTGACACAGAGAGAGATCACAAGTAGGCAGAGAGGCAGACAGAGACAGGAGGAAGCAGGTTCCCTGCTGAACACAAAGCCCAATGCGGGGCTCGATCCCAGGACCCAGAGATCATGACCCGAGCTGAAGGCAGAGGTTTAACCACACGGAGCCACCCAGGCAACCCCCCAATTTTTTTAAGGTTTTATTTATTTATTTATTTGACAGAGAGAAAGCACCAGTAGGCAGAGAGACAGGCAGAGAGAAAGAGGAGGAAGTAGGCTCCCTGCCAAGCAGAGAGCCTGATGCGGGACTCGATCCCAGGACCCTAAGATCATGACCTAAGCTGAAGACAGAGGCTCAACCCACTGAGCCACCCAGGCGCCCTTATGCCCCTAATTTTTTACAAGCAAAATGAGACATCTCATTGGAAGGTTCCCCTCAACTTACACTGCTAATTTAAAAGGGACCTAGCAAGAAATAGTCATGATTCAGGATCCACTTCTTTGACAGATCCCTATTTCCCTGGTTAGGGATAAATGTAATGAAGCTATGATCAAGAACTTCTTCATTCTTAAAATTATTGCAAAATCTGCTGCTAAAGTAATAGCTGCTCCCCGCCCAAAAAAAAAAATCCTTAGACTTTCTAGTCAAAGTTGTTCTTGATAACAGGATAGTTCTTGGCTATCTTTTAGCTGAGCAAGGAGCTCAGGAGTTTGTTAAAGCCAACACCAGCAGTTACACCGGGATTAACATTTCTGGGGAAGTTGAAACATCACTACTAAGATCACTCAGCAGGCCACTTGCCCAAAAAAGGTAACTCCTACAGGAGGTTTTTCTTTGACCTACATGATTTTGACTTGTTTGGGTCTTGGGGACCATGGCTTTGAAATGTCCTCCAAACACTGGAAATTATCCTGTTTACAGTAATCATAATACTCCCTGGCAAATTGTATTCTCACAAAGGCTCTAAGTTAAACGACTGTTTGCAGCCACTAATCACCAAGCAAAACGATCTCCTCAGAAAAGGAACAAAGAGAATGACTGACTTAAAAACTGCAAACCTTAACTTGTTACTTGTGCATATCACAGAGATTAAGCAAAAAAAATCATGACCTATGAATACCACACAAAAAAACTGCAACAACTGTGGGAACTTTCCAGAGCAGTAACCAAGAGTGCTACTCGTGCCTTAAATTATGAACACATCTCTCAGTTAAATCACGAGTGTGATCTCTAGGTGACAACTGTTAAAAAGAAAATCAAGGGTGGGGGAGGGGGGGATCCTGGGTGGCCAAGTCAATTAAGTGGCTGAGTCTTGATTTTGGCTTAGGTCATGATCTCAGGGTCATGAGATGGAGGGCTGCCTCAGGCTCTGTGCTCAACAGGAAGTCTGCTTGAAGATTTCTCTCCCTCTGCCCCTTTCCCCTTCCCCACACCTCTTGCTCCCTAGCTTGCTCATGCTCTCTCTCTCTCTCTCACCCATTCTCTCTCCAAAATAAATAAATCTTAAAAAAAAAAAAAAAAGAAAGAAAGAAAAAGAAAGAAAAGAAAAGAAAAAAGAAAATCACAGGCCCCCAAATGGCATCACTTTGTTTAAGGTCCCCATGTCAGTAAACCAGGGCTTAATACCAGATCTAGTTGTAGTCTCAACCTCCAGTGTCTTTTTTTTTTTTTTTTTTTTTAAGATTCTATTTATTCATTTATTTGGGAGAAAGAGAGCGAGCAGGGGGAGGGGCAGGAAGAGGCAGACTCCACACTGAGCACAGAGCCCAACAAGGGGCTCAATCCCAGGATCCTGAGATCATGACCTGAGCTAACCAACTGGACCACCCAGGAGCCCCTCAATCTCTAGTATCTTAACTGGTCCATTATAAATTTTCTGACCAGCACCAATGAGGTAATATGTGCCATGGGCCTTCTCTATCCCCCAAATGAAGATGAGGTAATCTGTATAATATGCCCCAGCCCATTCCCTTAAGGGCATGTTATCTTGCCTGAAACTGTCCTTTCTTCTCTTTTCCTTATAACTTCCTTGCCCCACACTTTTTCCTATAAAAACTTTCCATCTTGTTCTACTCCTTAGAGCACCTCTCCACTTGCTAGATGGAATGCTGCCTGATTTATGAATCATTTAATAAAGCCAATTAGATCTTCCATTTTTTTTTCTGACACACGCTACAACATAGATTAACCTTAAGAACATACTAGATGACACAGTAAGTTATGTTATTCTACTTCTATTGAGGCACCTGGAGTAGTAGGCAAATTCATAAAGACAGAAAGTAGGATGGTGGTTGCCAGAGCTAGGGGAAGGGGAGAAATGAGTTAAAGGTACAGGGTTTCAGTTTTACAAGATGAAGAGTTCTGTGAAGGATGGTAGTGATGGCACACAAAAATATGAATGTACTTCATGACACTCTACACTTAAAAATGATTAAGATGGGGGTGTCTGCGGGGGGTCAAGTTGGTTAAGAGTCAGACTCTTAGTTTCAACACAGGTCATGATCTCAAGGTTGTAAGACTGAGCTCCACACTGGGCTCCATACTCAGCCCAGAATCTGCTTAATATTCTCTCTCCCTCTTCCTCTGCCCTTCCACCTGAGGGAGAGAACCTCAAGCAGACTCCACACTGAGTGCACAGCCCCACAAGGGGCTCAATCTAATGACCCTGAGATCATTTCTTTTTTTTTTTTTTAAGATTTTTATTTATTTATTTGACAGACAGAGACCACAAGCAGGCAGAGAGGCAGGCAGAGAGAGAGAGAGGAGGAAGCAGGGATCCCTGCTGGCAGAGAGCCCAATGCGGGGCTCGATCCCAGGACCCTGAGATCATGACCTGAGCCAAAGGCAGAGGCTTCAACCCACTGAGCCACCCAGGCGCCCCCATAATTTCTACTGATGCCATTTTTCTCAGTGTTCATCCTCTTTAAGCACCAAAATACTTAATTTTATGAAAAGCTTAGTTGGAAAGAATCTCTTTAACTCAAGGGTTAAAATAATTTAAGCATAATTTTTGCTCCCAGAACTTGAACAGAATGGTATCAAAATAATGGTTTCAGGAGAACCTGGGTGGCTCAGTCAGTTAAGCGTCTGCCTTCAGCTCAGGTCATGATCCAGGGTCCTGTCCTGGATCGTGGGATCGTGTCCAGCATCAGGTTCCCTCCTCAGTGGGGAGTCTGCTTCTCCCTCTCCCTCTCCATCTGTATGCACACATTCTCTCTCTCTCTAATAAATAAATCTTTAAAAAGCAATAATAATAAGGGCTTCAATCTTCTAGTTTTCCCAGAATACATTCTCTATTTAGTTACCAAACACATTCTTGCATTTCTAGAGTAGCAATTAACTCTCTTCTGTAAGATACTGCAAGTATTACTACTTAGCTCTTGTACTAAACTGGTCTCCCCAGCTCCATTCTCAATCCTCTTTGTGGCAGATACTGCTGGCTGTCTCTATACCCACTCTCTCTCTTCTCAGTAACAGACCCCGGCTTTATTCTGGGTTGCATGCCCCCAGGTAAAAGTGCCCCCTTCCCGGGCTTCCCAGCTGCTACAACTTGTCAATGAGCTGGAAGTAGAAGTCATGAATGTGACTTCCAGCAAAGTTACTTGAAGGGAAGTGACTTAGTGGGAGTGTGTCTGTTACTGGGACATGATAGCAATCCGGCGGTGATTTTGTACCACAAGGTAATGGAAGAAATGCCAAAGGACAGTGAAGCAAACAGGAAGAAGCCAGTCCTTGATGATCCCAGCTTCATCTTGCAAACAACGACTTGTAGCCTTCGCGTACCATCCGGCCTTTGCATAAGCTGCTTGTGATGTCCTTTTCCCCAATCTTTCTCCACCTGTTCTTCAAGTCTCAGCTCTTCCAAAAAGTCTGCCTGCTGCACCTGCCACTGACATAGGCGCAGACAACACTTTCATGCACCAGCTATGAACAGACAGTCTTCCTTTTCTGTGTTCGCCTTCTCTATGCAAGTTCTGTAGAATTTTTCAGTGATAATGTAACATTGGTTTTTTTATCTGCCTTAGTCCCTGAGGGCCAAGTCCCTGAGGACAGAAACCATCAGTAATTCTTTGGCTTTCCATAGCCCTTAACACAGGGTCTAGAGTACACAGAAGTACTCAGTAAATGTAGGGTGAATGAATGAAGTTCAGAGAAACAGTCATTCGCGAGGCCTTTAAAATTTTAATATCCTCAAACTTTTTTTTTTTTTTTTTGGTGGGCAAGTAAGCAAAGTTTACTGAGCGGCAGTACAAGCTCCAGAAGAGGGAGGGGGACCCACAAGGGCTGCCCATTCTCAAACATTTAAAAGCACACTGTTGCCTTCATTTCAAATTACAAAAATTCTGATATCATGGAATATATCAGAAGACATTAGGATTTTTTGCCAGTTGGTAACAGTGTACTTAATTTCCTACCTATAAAATATCATTTCTCTTCCAAAACAATACAAGTATCTTGAGTGAATAAGTAAATCTACACAAGTAAACAACTTGCGAGGTGTTCAAGAGAAAAAAAGCAATAGAGAACATTTTCTCTCTTTGCAAGATATCCTTCTAACACATATTGAGGACTATTTATGTGCCAAGCATTATACTAGGCAGTTACAGAACAGAATAATGAGCTCTTTGAAAGAGAAAAAGCCCCCCAAAACTGAGAGTGCATCTATCCCCATCTCCACGCAATGAGAAGGCTTAACGGAGATGGCCTTTAGAATTTTATTTTTAGAAGAGAGACTTTAGTTTTCCATTTTTTTATGAACTCGAGTTTGTTTTTTTTTGTTTGTTTGTTTTTTTTTGTTTTTTTTTGTCAGAGAGAGAGCGAGCGAGAGCGAGCGAGAGCGAGCACAGGCAGACAGAATGGAAGGCAGAGTCAGAGGGAGAAGCAGGCTCCCTGCGGAGCAAGGAGCCCGATGCGGGACTCGATCCAAGGACGCTGGGATCATGACCTGAGCCGAAGGCAGCTGCTTAACCAACTGAGCCACCCAGGCGTCCCTCGAGTTTGTTTTTAGGTAAGACAGAAGGAGCCAGCGTCTTTCAGCGCCCACTATGCAGCACTGTACCAGGTTCCAAACATACATAATTTCAACTAAGCTTCACAAAAGTTCCTTGAGATGGTTCTTCACCTCCTTTTAAAGGCTAAGTAGTACATGATCTGTGAAAGTTAAACAGCTAGGATCTGAACTCAGAAATGTGTACCTCTAACAATGGTTGTCCATTACATGCTCGCTCTTAAACTCTTAGATATAAAATATAGGAGCCAAGAGAAAGATACCAATAAATAACTCACCAGTTAACTAAGTTTTCATATGCTTCATCACTATTTACAACATTTTGGTTGGGTGCAAGGAAGCAGATTTTATTTATTTATTTGACAGAGATCACAAGTAGGCAGAGAGGGAGGCGGGGGCGGGGGGAGCGGGGTGGAAAAGCAGGTTCCCCGCTGAGCAGAGCCCAATGCTGGGCTTGATCCCAGGACCCTGGGATCATGACCTGAGCCGAAGGCAGAGGCTTTAACTCACAGAGCCACCCAGGCACTTCAGGAAGCCACTTTTTAAATGATGAGAAAAAAACTAACTTTGAAGAATGCCTAGCTGGCTCAGTGAGGAGTGCATACAACTCCTGATCTCGGAGCTGTGAGTTCAGGCCCCACACTGGGCTGGACCCAAATAAATACAGATAGACAGATAGATAAAATGACTGATAGAACCAAATCTATTTCCAACCTCCATCCCAAGTGCTTACACCAGCTGTCCTATATTACTTATTGCTGTTTCTTCTTATCATAATTTTATTCGTTTTTCTTCTTCTGTGTAGAATACAGAGATGTAACAATAATTTTGATTCTGTTCCTAATAGTCAAATTGCCTCCCACTGGTAGTTATGATAACGTCTGTAATCTAAGAAGAATAGATTCTCATTTATCTCATTCTGTACACGCTATTCCCATTGTAGCCCACAGTTCCACAGTTATACCAAGACACTAAATTCTTTTATTCTAATCAACGAAACTGATGTTTTTAAAAGGATAAAATAAGATGATGCTTTGTATCCACAGCCCACGAGATGATATTCGAGGAAGACAATGCAGAGTACTACATGTGGGAAGGGGACGGAGGAGTAAAGTAAAACAAAGCAAGGACCCTAGATAAATTCGCAGCATAATTTTTCAGAGTACAAGACCTTATCGGAAGTATTATAAATTTTCTTATCAAGTAAAAGCATAATAAAGTTAAACTTGAAAACAATTGGAATATCCACATTACTTTCCCTCCTCCTTTTAGCATGAAAATTCCAAAGTTGGCCACTTCTTTAAAAACACATAATTGGGGGGGAGGGGAAAGGGAGAGGGGGGTGGGGTTATGGGCATTGCGGGGGGTATGTGCTATGGTGAGTGCTGTGAAGTGTGTAAACCTGGCGATTCACAGACCTGTACCTGAGGGGCTAATAATACATTATGTGTTTATAAAAAATTAATTAATTAATTTTTTGGCTTTGCCTTCCTTCAGTTTCTTCTACCACATAACAAGTATCAACAATCAAATGGAAATTAGAAACTATGTAAACTCTTCTTCTGATTATAAATTACATGAAATTCTCTTTCAAATCATATAAAATACAGAAACAAAGCCCAGATTTATAAAAATACAAACCAAACACATGGGAAAAAATCAGAATGTTCTTTCATTTCATTGTGTAATTGGGTCAAATGAAAGCAGCAAATAGCACTATCCAATACAGACTTCTACCCAGAGAAAAAGATAGGGAGGGTGCCTGGGTGGCTCAGTTGGTTAAATGTCTGCCTTCAGCTCAAGGTTATGATCCCGTCCTAAGATGGAGTTCCAGGGCAAGCTCTTTGCTCAGTGGGGAGCCTGCTCTCCCTCTGCCTCTGCCATTCTCTCTCTCTCTGTCTCTCATGAATAAACAAATAAAATCTTTAAAAAAAAAAAAAAAACTTTTTAAAGAAAAAGCTAAGTAAAGAGGAACAGGGATAAAGACAGTTCAATAGGTTACAATGGTTGAAGAGCAAATCTAAGGATTTTCATACTTTTTGTGCTGCATTATACAGTCTCGGTTCTATTAAAAAGAACAAAACTATAATGTTCTTAGCTGTAATAATGATATTATGGTTATGCAGCAGAATGTGCTTATATGTGGGAAAGGGATGTTAAAATATAAAAGGCTACAGTGCCATGTTTAATCCCATCTGAAAAAGCAAGAGAGGGTAACATTAATGACCTAAGTCTTTCTCATCCGGGAACAAATGACTTAGCTCCATAAACCCTGCCCACCATTAACCAACCAATCACCTTTTAGTTAACTGGATAGAGAGGATCCTTCACTGAGTCCATGCTAACACTGCATTACTGTGAAGATGCCAGTGGGCCAAAGTTTCACATCATGAATTCTATAGCCTTGTTTCCAATGAGGAGAAACAGAACAGAATCTGGTGAAAGCAAGATCCTACTCAGAGACCTGGAGAGCCCTTAATTAGGAGTCAAAGAACCTCTGCCAGTAACTTGCCCAAGTGTCCCCTTTACCCCAGTCCAATCCCAGTTCCTCAAAATAAAAATCTAAAGACTGCAACAAGAACTTTGTGAAATGTAAAAATTATGCCTCAGTTACACACCAACAGAGAAGCTGCTAACCTTAAGTAATTCAAGAGAGGAACAAACAGTAAGACAAAAGGGCAAAATATAATATATAATAGCTCTTATCTGTCCAAAATAGAATTGAATTCTTAGGTTTACCCTCCCCTTCTAAATAAGCCTGGAAACACAGGATAAAAATAAGAACAAAGAATGATGCCATTGGCAAAACTGCTATTTTTCCTTTTACGCCCCTTCAAATGACCCCACAATTTGGTCCCAAGTTCTCACACCTCTGGTCCTCTCTGCCATCCATACCAGTGCAAAACTCATCATGAAATTCCTCACCATCAGTCTACACACCTAACTCTTGGCAGTAGAGATCTCTCAGGAATGCCTACGTTTTATATTGTCTGCACTTTACAAGTATGCTTCCTTTTACGATCAGAAAAAAAAATTACTATTTCCATTTGGGGAACAATGACAATCTATTCCCTTTGGAATCTATTACTCCATGTCTCCATCAGGTTAAAGGCCAAGTTCTGAAGCCAGGCACACGATGATCATGCCATGATCATTGACTTAACTTTGAAGTGGTTCAGAAATACATAAACACATTTACAGAGAAAGCAAATACAGCAATCTGTTTAACTGTTTAATCTGAATCTGGGGATGGCAAACTACAGCCCAGGCCAAATCCTGCTGTGCCTGTTCCTGTAAATAAAGTTCTGTTGAACACTGCCATGTCCATTCCTTCACCCGTTGTTTTGGAGACTGGATGGTCTCCAAAATCTAAAGTATTTGCTGGCTCTTTACAGGAAAAAAAAATAAATTGCTAACTCCTGACTAGAGAGTGGACATACAGGTGATCATAACAGGACTAAATCTCTAATAAAATTCCATGTATGTTGGAGCACCTGGGTGGCTCAGTCGGTCAAGTGTTTGCCTTCGGCTCAGGTTATGACCCCAGGATCCTGGGGTCAAGCACTACACTGGGCTCCCTGCTCAGAGAGGAGCCTGCCTCTCCCTCACCCTCTGCCTATTGTTCCCTCTGCTTGTTCTTCTCTCTCACTGTCAAATAAGTAGATAAAATCTTTTTTAAAAAATTTCCCTGTATGTTTGAAAGTTTTTATAATCAAAAGTCGGAAATATATACAACTTTATACATGAGTCTTTTGATTTCTCAAGAAAACAGATGAATACAGAAAGAGATCTTTGAGACAGAGAGCTTGGACACAACCATAATAGTGGTATGATACTGCAAAGAGTTATTATGCAGGTTTTAGTGCAAAAGGGAGAACTTTTTAAAACAGCATTTGATGATACCTATTTCCAAACACAGCTACCCTAGTAGAGATTTATGCTACAGAAATACACAAGTATGAAAAGATGAATAGTGATAGCACAGCTTGTCATCCTCCAGAGCCTGTTGCAAGCACTCCACGTGTCACGCAGTCCTCAGAGGGTTAACTTGCCCAAGTCAAACACCTAAAAACTGGTACAGATGGGATTATGAATCCAGATAATAGAACTTCGAAGTCCGATCTTAATTGCCAAACACACTGCCTTTTGAAAAAAGTATGAGGAGAAAATGAATGCGAAATACCCAAAAGATGAATACAACAGTGAATTCACAAATGAAGATGTTAAAACTCCCTGGTAATAAAATAATAATAATAATATCAATAAAGGTAAAATATCATCTGCCTAGGAATTTATATTAGTGGGCAAAAGCCAATGTGGGGAAGGACAAAAATAAAGAGAGAGGACTGAGCCCTTTTGATGGTACAAATTGGCTCAACCTACCTGGAGAAAGAGTGTGACGATACAGTCCTAAATTTGAAACAGGCATACCATGTGATCCAACAATTCTGCTTCTAAGAATTTATTTGAAAGAGATAATCAGACAAGTGGGCAAACAAATTATGCATTATTCAGTAAAAAAAAAAAAAAACCTAGAAACCACCTAAATATTCATAAATAGGGGATCAATCATATTAAAACATTGCCAATGAAATACAATAAAACAAGATGATTATACAGATCTATGTTCCTATAGATGTATAGAAAGATAACCTCATAAAGCATTTAGATTAAAAAAATAAGATTAGGGGCACTTGGCTAGCTCAGTCCATAGAGCATGTGACTCTTGATCTCAGGGTTGTGAGCTTAAGCCCTATACTGGGTGTAGAGATTACTAAAACATAAAATCTTTTTTAAAAAAAGATTAAAATTACATATGTAAAATGATCTTACATTTATAAATTATTTTTCTAAAGGCAAAATTTGTGTTTGTGTACATACCACAAATGGATAAAAAGATATCAGAAAGAAAATGCACCAAAACACTAAGTAATTATCACATAATGGTGGGATTTTGAGTGTTTCTTACTTTCTCCCTTATAGCTTTCTTTACTATCTAATTACTTTTACAGATTGTGCACTTTTATAATTATTTTAAAAACCATAGTCAATTGCTTTTTACAGCTCAATAATCACCATCTCCTTATTAATAACACACGTATAACCATTTCCTTGTTTAGAGTATGCAGTGTATATTTAAGTAATAAATTAAGAAGAAAAAAAAGAAATTCAGAACAGTTTGTTCTTAAGGACTTCATGATGACCTAGAAATAAAAAGATACTAAAGAACCAATGATCATCAAAATTTCATGTTAAAAAAAATTAATGGCAACAGCATTAACCCATATATTATTTATAGTATAAAAGCATCACCTTCGTTAATCCTCACAATTCATAAGGAAAAGACACTGTCCTACAGATTTTTATTTTCAGACCCTAATCCTTTCCAGTTCCTCCCAAGGTATTAAAAAACTTTTTATACACATTTAGAATTTATCTAGCCCACACAGGAACTGAAATCTCCTCCAGACCTCTGAGTTCATTTCCTCTTCACCTCCATACAATGTATTTACCACTCATCTTACTAAACTAAAAACCACTTCTCCGTCTGGCTTACTCTTTGGTCTTCGAAATTCAGTTATCATAGGATTTCCCCATACTGGGAGGGTTTCTCAAGCACCCAAACCCTCATGGATCAGTTCAGTGTCCCTCCTAGTAAACCCTACAGCATTCCATACATAGCTATATAAAACAATTCATAGCCTTGTACTGTAATCTAGTTTATTTTTTTCTCTAGATCGTAAGGAAAGGAACTACATCTTTTATTATCACACTACTAATTCCTAAATAGGGTTTTTCAGTCAGTGCCAAATAAATAAGTGAATAGTACTGCTAATTATGCCATATATGTCTAATTTAGCCAAATACACTGTAGTCCTATAAGGCTGGAACCTTGTCACAGGTCCCCTACACTGAAATAAAGAAAACACTGCCAGACCTACATGTAAGAGCTGAAACTACAAAATTCTTAGAAGAGAACAAAGGAGTAAATCTTTGCAACCTTAGATCAGGCAGGAGTTTCCTATTACAAGCGACAACAAAAGACATAAACTGGACATTATCAAAATTAGAAACTTTTATGCTTCAAAGTACACCATCAAGAAAGTGAAAAAACAATCCAAAATGAGAGAAAATATTTACAAATCATAACTCACACAAGATCCTAGTATCCAGAATGTATAAATAACTCTTATACCCAACAACAGTAACAAAAAAGAATAAAAAGAAAACCCAATGAAAATATGAGCAAGGGAGTTGAATAGACATTTCTCCAAAGAATATACACAAATACCCGAAAAGCACAAGAAGATATTCCACATCATTAGTTATTAGGAAAATCAAAACAAAACCACAATGAAATGACAGTTCACACCGACTAAGGATGACTAAAACCAAAAAGACAGACAAGGGGCACCTGGGTAGCTCAGGTGGTTAAACGTCTAACTCTTGATTTCAGCTCAGATCATGATCTCAGGTTATGAGACTGAGCTCCCGGGTTGACCCCTGTACTCAGTGGGGAGTCTGCTTTAAATTTTCTCTCCCCCTCTCTAAAATAAATAAATAAATAGGTAGATAGATAGATAGATAGATAGATATTGCTCTTAATTAAATAAAAATAAAAAATAAAAAAATAAAAGAATGATGTACAGTTGACCATAGAACACAGGTTTAAACTACATGGGTTCATTTATAGGCAGATTTTTTTTTCAGTGAATATATGTATAGTACTGAAAATGTATTTTTACAGTTTTCTTAATAACATTTTCTTTTCTCTACCTTGTTATAAGAATACCATATATAAAAAATACAAAATATGTGCTAATCAACTGTTTATGTTACCATACAGCTACAGGTCAACAGTAGGCTATTCATGGTCCAGTCTTAAAGGAATCAAAAGTTATATGCAGATTTTCATATGCATGGGGATTGATGTACCTAACCCTGGCATTGTTCAAGGGTCAGCTGTATTCATACATTGGACAGCAGGAGTGAACTTTGAAAATACTATGCTAAGTGCAAGAAGCCAGACACAAACCAGGTATAGTAGGATTTCATTTTTATGAAATATCCGTAATAGACAAATCCATAGAGCCAGAAAGTAAAAGTCTCCTAGGAGCTAGGAGAATGGAGAAATAGAGAGTGACTGCTAATGGGTACAGGTTTCTTTTTTTTCTTTTTTCTTTTTTTTTAAGATTTTATTTATTTATCTGACAGAGATCACAAGTAGGCAGAGAGGCAGGCAGAGAGAGAGGAGGAAGCAGGCTCCCTGCTGAGCAGAGAGCCCGATGCCGGGCTCAATCCCAGGACCCTGGGATCATGACCTGAGCCGAAGGCAGAGGCTTTAACCCACTGAGCCACCCATGTTAGGGATTTTTATACATTATGGTTTAATTACCCCTCACAGCAACCAAATGAGAGAGAAATTTATTGTCATACAAAATTTAACAGGTAAGGAAATTAAGGTTCAGAGTTATTACCAAAACCTCAAAGCTAGAGAGTACTAGCTCAAACTTGAGGGGTTCTAGTTTCAGTTCAGTGAGAAGGGACATTCAAGAAGTTATTTAAGAAGGAATAAGCTGGGGCACCTGGGCGGCTCAGTGGGTTAAGCCTCTGCCTTCAGCTCAGGTCATGATCTCAGGGTCCTGGGATAGAGCCCTCCATCGGGTTCTCTCTGCTTGCTTCTCTGCCTGCTTGTGATCTCTCTCTCTGTCAAATAAATAAATAAAATCTTTAAAAAAAAAAAAAAAAAAGGAAGGAAGGAAGGAAGAAAGAAAGAAAGAAAGAAAGAAAGAAAGAAAAGAAGGAATAAGCTTTATTTAAATCATTTGGACTCAGAAGTACTTTGTTTATTCAAATACCTTTGTAATGGAAAATGTTTTTCTGATAAAAGTACTGAATTTATAGCCCCAATAAACTAAACAAAGAAGTTTAGCTGGCAAGAGCAAAGATCACATGTAAAATTTAGTATTACTAAATTCTGTTCTCATTTAAGTCCCAAATTTCTCTGTTGTGTGTAGCCATAATGTCATATGGCTCTACTTAAAAGCCCATCTTTATCCACCTAATTTTTTTTTTAAATGATTTTATTTAATTATTTGAGAGAGAGAGCATGAGAGGAGAGAAGTCAGCGGGAGAAGCAGACTCCCTGCCAAGCAGGGAGTCCGATGCGGGATTTGATCCCAGGACTCCAGGACCATGACCCGAGCCAAAGGCACTCGCCCAGCCATTGAGCCACCCAGGCGCCCCAATCCACCTAATTTTAAAGCTTTATATGGACTTGAGGGTCTACAAAATTTGTTTTGGTTAATTATGGAAAATCTTTATATAGTGTGGGAGACAGTGACAGTTCACAAATTAATCATTAATCATTAAGTACTTGGGTGATAGCTAAGCTTTGTTAAAAACAACAGGCTCAAATGGAATCACTTATTCTAAGCTGCCTATCACCCAACCTAGCTCTATTTAATTAGTTTAGGCTCTCCCAGAAATGGAAACTTGAACCAGTCAAGAATCTCTATTCAGCATTAGTTAGAGATAATCTGCCTGATAGACCCTGCCATGCCCTAAAGGAAAGTAACCTTGCCAAAACCAATCTGCTTTTTTGTCTACTAGAACTTTCTTGTTCCCTCTCCATTCAGCCTCTAAAAGTCTTCATTTTGTACAGCTCCTAAGAGCTCCTTTCTATCTGCTAGATTGGATGCAGCCCAATTCATGAGTTGTTGAATACAGCCAATAAGATCTTTCAAATATATTTGGTTGAATTTTGTTTTTTAACAGTTAAAAATGAATTCAAAGGTTTCTTTCTCCTTCACCACCTCAAAGTGAACTCTTCCACGATGTGTCACAGATTATTATCAACTAGTTTCCCAAAAGCCACTCACAGTCTGCTTTTCCTTTGCCTTCTGCTATGCTAGAGAAGGCACTTGCTTACCACTTGGTTGGCACAGCCCTTTTGTCTCTCAGCTTTTGCCTCTTCCCCTTGCTTCCTGCCTAGAACCTGGAATCAGTACCTGTAGATTCAAAACCATTTGACCGTGTGTGCAAAAACCACAAAACAAACGGAAGGAGGCGGATCTCTTGTAATATTATTGGCTAGCTGCACCAACACAGTACTCTCCAACTCTGGGCTTTTTGATACAAAAGAAAATAAATGCCTTACTTGTTTAAGTCCATTATTGATTGGTTTTTCTGTCACATGAAGCAACAACTGACACAAAAACACACCTTAGCATGTGTTCTTTCCAGAATGTAAAGGACGGCTAGATCTACCCCTCTTTCCAGCAGTTTGAAACTTTTTTTAATGCTTTTTGACCATTTCTATATGTAAAACACATCATACAGTTTTCTTCAACACACAAGTAGGAAAAATGTGGATACTAAGATTACATAAATACATAGTTTTCCAAAGGGAGAAAAATGCTTTTCATATGTCAAAAATATTTATTAACTATAAACTGGATAAACACTGGTGACACAGACAGAAGATGAACTACAATACCTAAGAAGCTAAAGAGAGATATAAATTGTACAACTGACCAGACCTTTATCTGAGTTTCAGGAAAAGTATATAGAAAAATTGCTCTAATTCCTATCAGGCTAAGACAGAAATGATTGCACCTATCAAACTGTGATAATGAACATTCAAAGCATGGAAAGTATTGGAGTTGGCTCAGAACATGGAAGAATAGGAGGATCCTAAGCTCCCCTAGTGCCACAGACACAACCAGGTAACACCAACACCAGCTTCAATAACCCAGAAAAACAACTAGAAGACTTGCAGAACAAACTCCACAACTAAAACTGGGGAAGAGGCCACATCAAAGAACATAGGAAGGGCGAAGACACAGTCTGGGAGCAAAACAGACCTTGGTCATCCTTGATGGGGAGACAGATGGTGGCATGGAGAGAGGCATAAAAATAAGGCTTTCACACTAATGAGGAGGACAAATCCCCATATTTGCCTTTGAAAGCAAGAAGGGCCAAATTTCGTTAGTTCTTACAACAGTAGAACTTAAAGCCTGGAATTTTAAAATCTGTGGGCTCCACTTTCGCAGAGCCTGGATGATGTGAGGAAGCAGAGTCCCCACCCATAAAGAGACAGCAGACAAACAACCCATGCAGATACAGTATAAAACCAGTAATTTGAAAACTGCCAGGGGCAGGCAGACGGGAGAGTGATTTGCTCATCTCAGAGCATGGCCTAGAGAGATAGGGATCACAGGGAGTCCGCTCCAGGAACAAAGGAGCCGGCACATTCTATTTCCCTCCCCCACCCCAAAGCATAAACAGCCACCGTGGGAACTAGCACAGTGTGGACACTCACTACTTACCTTGCTTACACTAAGCCTTGGCCCCCTGCACATTAGTGGATCCACCAGTCTCAGGCATGCTCCCCTCACTCCTGGTGCTGTGTACCCCTCCCCAAGAAAACCAGCACAAATTACACCATCATTCCCTCTCCTGACCACCACCCATTGTAGGACCTCAGTTCTGGTTTCACCAGCACACTACCACACACCTTGTTAAAACACACTCCACCCATGCTAGGGACCAAACACTGCCCCCGATAGGCAAAGAGAGGCTCTGCAGACAACTGAACTGAAGGGAAAAGAGTCCCAGACTCAACAGCAAAGCACACACAACACACATAGGAGATATTCCTTGAAGTGCTAGGCCCTGGGGAACAGGGGACACCGCACTGCAGGGCACTATAGGACCCCTTTTTCATAAAGCTATTATCATTAAGAGCAAGAAAAGTAGCTGAATTTCCTAATACACAGAAACAGATGCAGAAAGTCAGACAAAATGAGGAGACAGAAAAATATTTCCCAAATGAAGCAACAGAACCAAACCACAACGAGATACCAAAGTGAAACAGATATAAGTAATATGTCTGATAAGAGAATTTAAAGTAACAATCATAAAGATACACACTGGACCAGTGTGTGTGGAGTGGAGGACATCAGTGAGATCCTTTTACAGAGATTAAAAAAGAACCAATCACAGATAAAGAACACAAGAAATGAAATTAAAAATACACTTGATAGAATAGCAGTCTAGATAAACCAGAGGAACAAATTAACAACCTGGTAGACAGAGTAATGGAAAGTAACCAAGCTGAACAAAGGATAGGGAAGAAAATTATGCAAATTGAGAATAGTCTTAAGGAACTCAGTGACTCCATCAAACATAGTAACATTGACATTATTGGGATCTCAGAAGAAGAGACAGAAAAGGAGGCAGAAAATTTACTTGAAGAAATAATAGCTAAAAACAGATATCCAGACACAGAAGGCACAGAGATCACCCAAAAATTAAACCAAAGAAGTCCATATCAAGACATATAGCAATTAAAATGGTAAAAAAATAGCAATAGAGAAAATTTTTAAAGTAGCAAGAGAAAGGGGTGCCTGGGTGGCACAGGTGCTTGAGCATCTGACTCTTGCTTTTGGCTCCAGTTGTAGTCTTGGGTCATGAGATCGAAGCCAGCATCAAGATCTGTGCTCATCTGTTTGGGATTCTCTTTGCCTCGACCCCCCAGCCCCGCTCTCTCTTGCTTTCATAAATAAATAAATAAATCTTTAAAAAAAAAAAAAAAAGGGCAAGAGAAAAGAAGACAGTTACACAAAAGGGAAACCACATAAAGCCATCAGCAGATTTTTCAGCAGAAACTCTGCAGGCCAGGAGAGAATGTCATGATATATTCAAAGTGCTGAAAGGGAAAAATCTGCACCCAGGAATACTCTATCCAGCAAGGCTATCATTCAGAATAGAAGGAAAGATAAAGAGTTTCTCAGACAAACAAAAACGAAAGGAGTTTATGATCACTAAACCAGCCCTACAAGAAACATTAAAGATGACTCTTTGAATGGAAAGGAATGACCATAAGTGAGAGTATGAATAGTAAAAAACACAAAAGCAGTAAAAATAAATATTTCTGTAAAAATCACTGAAGGGATTCATAAAGTAAAAGGACACAAGGGGCACCAGCCTGGCTCAATCAGTAGATCATATGACTCTTGATCTTGGGATCATTTGTTCAAGCCCCCTGGTAGGCACAGAGTTTACTTAAAAAACAGCAAAAGAAGTATATAAAACACAATACCATATACCTAAAACATGATGGGGGGAGAAGTAAAGAATGGGTTTAAATTTAAGGAAACATCAGATTAGTATAGACTGCTAAATGCAGAAGATGTTATATATAAACCTAATGGTAACCCCAAATCAAAAACCAGTAATAGACATGCAAAGAATAAAGAAAGGAATTCAAGTATATCACTAAGGAAAGCCAGCAAACTATGAAAGAGAGCAAGACAAAAAAGAACCAGAGAAAATCTATAGAAACAACCACAAAATAGTAACAAAATGGCAACACATATCTATCAGTACTTTGTCAATAGACTAACCACTCCAATCAAAAGAAATAGGGTGAGGGAATGGATAAAAAAGCAAGAAACTCATTTCAGACTGAAAGACACCTGCAGATTGAAAGTGACAGGATGGAGAAACATTTATCATGCAAGTAGATATCAAAAGAGAGCCATGGTAGCAACATTAACATTGGACAAAATAGGCTTTAAAACAAAGACTGTAACACGAGACAAAGAAGGACACTATATAACACTAAAGACAACAATACAACAAGAGGATATAACAATTATAAATTTTTATGCACCCAATGTGGGAGCAACCAAATACATAACACTGTTAATAACAAATAAAGGAAATAATCCATAGTAATACAATAACAGCAGGGGATGTTAACACCCCATTTACAATGATGAACAGATCACCCAAACAGAAAATCAACAAGGAAACAGTGGCTTTGTACATGTGCTGCCAAAGCGAGAAAAGGAAACAGTGGCTTTGAATGACACACTGCACCAGATGGATTTAACAGACATATTCAGAACATCCCATCCTAAAACAGCAGAATACACACTCTTTTCAAATGCACATGGAACATTCTCCAGAATAGATAACATATTGGGCTGCAAAACAAGTCTCAACAAATTTCTAAAAAATCAAAGTCATACCATGCATCTTTCCTGATCACAATGCTATGAAAGTAGAAATCAACCAGAAGAAAAAATCTGGAAAAACAACAAATAACATGGAAGTTAAATAACATGCTACTACACAATGAATGGGTCAACCAAGAAATCAAAGAAGAAATCAAAATTTATATGGAAACAAATAAAAAATGATAACACAAGAGTCTAAAATCTTTGGGATACAACAAGTCGTTGCAAGTGGGTAGTTTACAGCAATACAGACCTACCTCAAAAAACAACAAAATCAAATAAACAACATAACCTTCACTTAAACGAGATACAAAAATAAGAACAAATAATCTTTAACAAAGCAGGAATTGTATAATGGAAAAAGTCTCTTCAACAAATGGTTTTGGGAAAACTGGACAGCAACATTCAAAAGAATGAAACTGAATCATTCTTTCACCATACACAAAAATAAACTCAAAATGGATTAGACCTAAATGTGAGACCTGAAACTATAAAAATCCTTGAACACAGGTAGTAATTTTTCTGACATCAGCTACAGGAACATTTTTCTAGCTCTGTTTCCTAAGGCAAGGAAAATAGCAAAAATAAACTACAAAACTAAAAATAAAAATTTTCTATACAGCAAAGGAAACAATCAACAAAACTAAAAACCAACCTACTGAACGGGAGAAGGTATTTTCAAATACTATATCCAAAAAAGGGTTAGTATCCAAAGTATATAAAGAACGAATGTTACTCAATACACAAAATACAAATAACCTAATTAAGAAATGGGCAGAAGATATGAATAGACATTTCTACAAAGACATACAGACGGCCAACAGATACACAAAAAGATTTTCAACATCACTTATCAGAGAAATGCAAATCAAAACTAAAATGAGATAACACCTCACACCTGGCAGAAGGACTAAGAACAAAAACACAAGTAACAACAAGTGTCAGTGAGGCTGTGGAGAAAAAGGAACCCTCTTCCACTATTGGTGGGAATGCAAACTGGTGCAGCTACTCTGTAAAACAATATGGAGGTTCCTCAAAAAATTAAAAATAGAATCATCCTACAATCCAGTGATCACACTACTGTGTATTTACTAAAAAAAATACAAAAACACTAATTCAAAGGGATACGTGCAACCTTATGTTTAGGGCAGCATTATTTACAATAGCCAAACTATGGAAGCAACTCAGGTGTCCATCAGTAGATAAATGGATAAAGAAGATGAGGTACACAGGCACACACATACACAGAGAGAGTATTATTCAGCCATAAAAAAGGATGAACTCTTGCCATTTGCAACAACATGGGTAGAGCTAGGGAGTACAGTGCTAAGCAAAATAAGTCAATCAGAGAAAGACGAATACCATATTATCTTATCTTACTCATATGAGGAATTTAAGAAACAAAACAAACAAGCAAAGAAAAAAGAAAGACAAACCAAGAAACAGACTTTAAAGTTTTCATTTTAATTCCAGTTAGTTAACATATAGTGTTATATTAGTTTCAAGTGTACAATGTAGTGGCTGAACAATTCCAGTGCTCATCACACTTCTTAATCCCCATCACCTATTGAAATAGATTCTTTTTTTTTTTTAAGATTTTATTTATTCATTTGACAGAGAGAGAGATCACAAGTAGGCAGAGAGGCAGGCAGAGAGAGAGGGAAACAGGCTCCCCGCTGAGCAGACAGCCCGATGCGGGGCTCGATCCCAGTACCCTGAGACCACGACCCGAGCCGGAGGCAGAGGCCTTAACCTACTGAGCCACCCAGGCGCTCCTATTGAAATAGATTCTTAACTACAGAGAACAACTGATGGTTCCCAGAGAAAAGGTATATAGGAGGATGGGGAAAATAGAAGATGGAGATTAAAGAGTACACTTATGATGAAAAAATAAAATGATTTAAAAAAAAAAGAAAAAAGGGATGGCTCAGTTGGTTAAGCAGCTGCCTTCGGCTCAGGTCATGATCCTAGCGTCCTGGGATCAGGTCCCATATTGGGCTCCTTACTGAGCAGGGAACCTCCTTCTCCCTCTGCCTCTGCCTACCACTCTGTCTGCCTGTGCTCACTCTCTCTGACAAATAAATAAATAAAATCTTAAAAAAAAAAAATCTTTAGAGTTACTGAAGAGGAGAAAAGAGGGGCACATGTATACTGTATGTAATGGTGAATGAAACTAAATAGGAAAAGCAATTAGGAAATATCTATTAAGAGCCTTAAGATGATTAATATACTTTGACACAATGAATTTCTTTATAAGACTATTGTAAGAAAGAACCAGATATATGAACCAAAATTTATATACTAAAACATCTATTAGTCTTATCTGTAATATCAAAATACTGGAAAAAACTTAAATGTTCAATAATTAGAAAGAGTTAACTAAAGCATTACAAATCCACATGATAGAATATAGACATCAATTATAAATCAAGTTTTCAAAAGAAATTTAATAATATGGATAAACATTCTTTACATCTTAAATAAGAGGATCCCAAACAACTTAAACAATCTTAGTTATCTTACTAACTTGTTCATGACGACTCTAGGTCAAGAGATACCTAATAATTCCAGAATGGAGGTTCCTCAAAAAGGTTAAAATATAACAACCATATGATCCAGAAATTCTATTTACTGGTATATAGCCAAAAGAAATCAATCACTATCTCAAAATTGAATTACTAAACACAGCAGCATTATTTACAATAGTCAAGACACATAGAAACAACCTGAGTATCCATGGGTAGATAAATAAAACATGGTATGTATATACACTGGAATATTTTTTATTCAGCCATAAAAAAAGAAAGAATCCTGCCATTTGTGACAATACGAATGGACCTTGAGAGTATCATGCCAAGTAAAATAAGTCTGAGTGGGGCATCTGGGTGGCTCAGTTGGTTAAGCGACTGCCTTTGGCTCAGGTTGTGATCCCACAGTGCCAGGATCAAGTCCCACAACAGGCTCCCTGCTTGGCAGGGAGTCTGCTTCTCCCTCTGACCTCTCTCCTTTCATGCTCTCTCTCTCTCTCTCTCTCTCCCAAGTAAATAAATAAAATCTTTTTTAAAATAAAATAAGTCAGAGAAAGGCAAACAGTTTACCATCTCACTTAAATGTGGAAACTTTAAAAACTAAAATAGAAATAGAGAACATATTGGTGGTTACAGGAGTGGGAAGGTGGAGAGGAAAATTAAAAGCAGTCAAAAGGTATAAATTTCCAGCTATGCGATAAATAAGTTGTAGGGATGTTATGTACAGCCTGATGACTATACTTAACAATACTGTATTGTATATTTGACAGCTAAGAGAGAAAATCTTAAACGTTCACATCACATGAAAAAAAAATTGTAACTATGAAGTAGTGGATATTAACTAAACTTCAGATAATCATTTCACAACATATACATGTATCAAATCATTATGCTGTACAACTTAAACTAATACAGTGTTGTATGTCAATCACATCTCAATAAAACTGAGAGTGGGAAAGGAGAAACCCAGAATGAGAGAACTACTTTACACCCACTAGAATGGCTAACAAACAGAAAATAGCAAGTGTTGGTGAGGATGTGAAGAAATCAGAACCCTTATATACTATAGATGGGAATATAAAATGGCACCACTACTGCAGAAAACATCTGGCAGTTCCTCAAAAAGTTAAATATAGAATTACCATATGACCCAGCAATTACACTCCAAGAGAACTGAAAACATGCTAAAACAAAAACTTCAGGGGCACCTGGATGGCTCAAGTGGGTTAAGCCTCTGCCTTCTGCTCAGGTTATGATCTCAGAGTCCTAGGATCAAGCCCACATCAGGCTCCCTGCTCTCTTTCTGCCTGCCTCTCTGCTCCTTGTGATCTCTCCCTTTCTCTGAAATAAATATATAAAATCTTAAGGAAAAAAAAAAAAAACTTCACAAATGTTCATAAAAACATTACTCACAATAGCCAAAAAGTGGAAAACCACCAAATTTCTGAGTGGCTAAATGGACAAACAAAATGTGGTACATCTATACAATAGAATATTATTCAGCCATCAAAAAGTACTGAAGTAATGGGGCGCCTGGGTGGCTCAGTGGGTTAAAGCCTCTGCCTTTGGCTCGGGTCACGATCCCAGGGCCCTGGGATCAAGCCCCAGATCGGTCTCTCTGCTCAGCGGGGAGCCTGCTTTCTCCTCTCTCTGTGCCTGCCTCTCTGCCTACATGTGATCTCTGCCTGTCAAATAAATAAATAAAATATTTTAAAAAAAAAAAGTACTGAAGTATTGATATTCATCACAATATGGACAAACCTTGAAAATATGCTAGGGGTACTTGGGTTGCTCAGTCAGTTAAGTGGTCCAACTCTTATTTCAGCTCAGGTCATGATCTCAGGGCTGTGGACTCAAGCCCTGTGTCCTGTGGCTGGCTCCACCCTCAGCAGGGAGTCTGCAGGAGATTTTCTTCCTCTGTCCTCCCCCCACACATGCATGTGCTCTCTCAAATAATAAACAAATAAATCTTTTTAAAAAAAAAAGAAAAAAGAAAATATTATGCTAAGTAAAAGAAGCCAGCCACAAAAAGTTCCACAGTGTATGATTCCATTTACATGAGATATCCACAATAGGCAAATCAACATAGCAGAAAGTAGTTAGTGGTTACCAGTATCCAGGGGAGGGGAAATCTGAGTGATTGCTTAACAGGCAGGCATGTATTTCCTTTTGCTGTAACAAAAATGTTCTAGAATTATCTTAACTTCTTTAGTAAGGAACAAAGTAGTGGTAGTGGTTGCACAATGTTACAAAGGTACTATAACTCACTGAACTGTAAAACTTTAAAATGACGAACTTTATGTTCATCAATCAAAATTTTTATTTTATCTTTATGAGATGACAGAATTAACTAAACCTATTATGGTAAATCATTTCACAATATATATAAATGAAACTATTGTACTATACCCCTTACCATTATGTTATACATCTTTTTTTTTTAAGTTTTATTTGTTTAAGTAATCTTTACGCCCAACGTGCAGCTCAAACTCATGACCCCAAAATCTAAAGTTTCCGGGATGCCTGGGTGGCTCAGTTAGTTAAGCGTCAGCTCAGGCCTCGATCCCAGGGTCCTGGGATCAAGTACCGCATTGGGCTCCTTGCTCAGCAGGGAGCCTGCATCTTCCTCTGCCTGCTGCTCCCCCTGCTTATGTGCTCTCTCTCTCTCTAATAAATAAATAAAATCTTTTAAAAAGTTAAAAATTTAAAAACTAAAAATAAGGGTATTTGCCTTTTTCCCATTAGTTATATATACTCTACAGTTTAATGTTTTACCATTTTTAAATAGGTAATATAAATATAGTAAAATAAATATGTGGATATTTTTCATATAATGCGAGAGTATACACTTTTTTCTTTTTTTTTTTTTAAAGATTTTATTTATTTATTTGACAGACAGGTCACAAGTAGGCGGAGAGGCAGGCAGAGAGAGAGGAGGAAGCAGGCTCCCCGCTGAGCAGAGAGTTCGATGTGGGGCTCGATCCCAGGACCCTGAGATCATGACCCGAGCTGAATGGCGGAGGCTTTAACCCACTGAGCCACCCAGGTGCCCCTATACACTTTTTTCAAAAAGTCTTCCTCTCAACCCTATTTTTCTTCCTGTAGACAATCATAATTAGCAATTTGTTATGATACTTCCAGTCTCAGTTTTTGCAGCCTGAGATTACATCTCATTTAACCTTGTATACTCACTACCTATGGTACAATACTTGGCTCAAGGAAAGGAATCAAATGATAAATACTAAACAAGAGATAAATGAATGGATACCAGAAAAATGGAGACAGATGAAAAGAGATAATAGACGGACAGAAAGGCAGGTGGAGGATGGATGGATGGAAATTTGAACAGAGATAAGTTGATGTGAACAGATGGATGATGTTGATGTGAACAGATGGATGTTGTTGAGAATTTACTATTATATTAAAGTGACAGTAAAATCAATATAATTTCTAATATGTGAAAACAGAGGGACACCTGTCAGTTAAGTGGCTGCCTTTGGATCAGGTTACAATTCCAGGATCCTGGGACTGAACTCCCCATAGGGCTCCCTGCTCAGTGGGAAGCCTGCTTCTCCCTCTCCCTCTGTCACCCAGCTTGTACTCTCTCTCTCTCTCACTCTATTTGAAAGAATAAAGTATTAAAAAAAAAAAAAGTGTTAAGAAAAACAGAAAAATGTTTCCATTATCTTGGTCTAGCACTCAGATTATAAGAAAAATATAAAAGAGGAAAAGCTAAAAACAGCACATGGTTGGGGTGCATGGGTGGCTCAGTGGGTTGAAGCCTCTGCCTTCAGCTCAGGTCATGATCTCAGGGTCCTGGGATTGAGCCCCACATCACCACTTCCCTCTCTCTCTCTGCCTGCCTCTCTACCTAACTGTGATCTGTCTGTCAAATAAATAAATAAATAAATTTTAAAAAATTAAAAAATAAAAACAGCACATGGTACATGCAAAAAAAATTACTTAAGAAACACTAGGAATAAGCCAAATATTAATAAGGAATTTATTTACTTAATTAAACCAATGCCCTATTAAGCTCAGGCAGTCAGACTCAGACTGAATAAAAGAATAGCAACCCCCACCGAAGACCAAACTGGTAATCTAGAAGATTAAATAAAGGAAATCTTCCAGAATATATAGAGAAAAAAAGAATTACAACTTTTGAAAATGAATTTAAGAGGCATGAAAGATAGGGCCTAAGAGGTCAACATTTGTTAATAAGTATATCTGAAGAAGAGAACAAGAAAGGCAACAGAGGGAGAAGAAAAAAATACTCAACTAAGTAACAGGAAATAAAAATTGCCCTAAATCAGGGCACCTGGGTGGCTCAGTGGGTTATGCCTCTGCCTTCAGCTCAGGTCATGATCTCAGGGTCCTGGGATCGAGCCCTGCATGGGGCTCTCTGCTCAGCGGGGAGCCTGCTTCCTTCTCTCTCTCTCTCTACCTGCTTCTCTGCCTACTTGTGATCTCTCTCTGTCAAATAAATAAAAAAAATATTTTTTTTAATTGTCCTAAATCAAAGACAAAAGAAAAAGCCCACTAAAAGATCCATAAGAAATTGGCAAAGGGGGGCGCCTGGGTGGCTCAGTGGGTTAAGCCGCTGCCTTTGGCTCAGGTCATGATCTCAGGGTCCTGGGGTCCAGCATCGGGCTTTCTGCTCGGCAGGGAGCCTGCTTCCCTCTCTCTCTCTCTCTGCCTGCCTCTCTGCCTACTTGTGATCTCTCTCTGTCAAATAAATAAATAAAATCTTAAAAAAAAAAAAAAAAGAAAGAAATTGGCAAAGGGAGTGAAGGAATAGGGAATGAAGTAGAAGGAATGCTACTAGACTAAATATCATTTTTTACCTTTGAAGTTCAAATTAGATGCATAAGTTATCTATTCAAAAAAATACTTTAGGACACAGAAACATAAGCACTTAAATTTTAAAAAAAAAAAAAACTACATTTTCTAGACAGAACTTTGGTGAAATTTTAAAATGCCTAGATAAAATGAAAAATCCTAGGGCATTCCAAAGAGGAAAAAGCAAGCTTCCAATAAAGAAATCCCCATGAGCAACAAGAAATACCAGAAGAACAGCAACAGTTTTGGATTCTAAGACAAAAATTATTCTTAATATAGAATTCTATATTCAGCCAAACTATTAATCAAGTATGAGTATAAAACACATTATCAGATACACAAGAACTCAGAATATGTACACATCCTATATGAAAAAGCTACTCTAAAAGGCGTCCTCAACTGAACCAAAACAAGGAATCCAAGAAAAACCACAAATGAGATGTAAAGAAATGTTATTAGCTAAGTAAGCTCCAGAATATTTGAAGAAAAGGCAGAATAACTTAAGAAAACTCATTAGGCCTTAATACCTGAAGTCTGTTTTAAAGAGCAATTACTTAATGCACAGATTACTTTTCCTTCTCCATGGGTCTTAATATTCTAATTCATCCCACAGTAATTTCATAATCACAGTATTTTAAGGCTATTATATGGTTTTCAGTGTTCCCTCTTTAGAATCAACTCACAGGGACACCTGGGTGGCTCAGTTGGATAAGTGGCTGCCTTTGGCTCAGGTCATGATCCCAGCGTCCTGAGATCAAGCCCCACCTCGGGATCCCTGCTCAGCGGGGAACCTGCTTCTCTCTCTGCCTCTGCCTGCCACTCTGCCTGCTTGTGCACTCTCTCTCTCGCTCTCTCTCTCTGACAAATAAATAAATAAAATCTTTAAAAAAATCTACTCCTAGACAAAAAGCAGGATGCTATAAAAATTATACTTTAAATATAGGCAGGTGGAGAAAAAAAAGTAGGAGAAATATATTACTTTCCTTAATATTCACATCAGGAAGATCACAAATATCTAAACTGACAAGTGAAGAAAAAAATTTATGATATAGAGTCTTAATAAAAGTATTCACTATAAAAAATCTAAAATAACAAAGGTAATAAATTTGAACATTGAGATGGGAAAGGGGAAAACAGGAGGTAATAAGACTTCACAAAATTGTTCAGCTTTCCTAATGGAAAATCAACAAAAAAAATCTAAAGTTGATAAATCAAGAAACAGAATGATAGTGGTGTCCGGGTGGCTCAGTCAGTTAAGCATCCGATTTCCAGCTCAGGTCATGAAGTCAGGGATCGAGCTGGGATCAAGACGGGATGGAGCTCAGATGGGAGTCTGCCTGTTCCTCTCCCTGTGCCCTGCCCCTCTTGCTCGTGCTCATGTGCACTCATACTCTCTCTCTCAAATAAACATTTTTTAAAAAGAAACAGAATTATATGTGTATTATAGTGTTAAGCACCAGTAAAACTTAAAACAGAAATAGTTAACACTGGTTACCTCTGAGAAATAAGCAAAGCTTGACAGTGGACAAGATGGAAGACTTTTATTTTTCATTCTACATACACTTATACTGTTGGGAGTTTTAATCAGGTACAACTATTACTTAATAAATTTTAATAGCATAAAAATAAAAATATTTCCACTTTAACACAAATATACCATAAAGATCAAAAACTGCTGAGAAATTAGTTAACAGAACTCTGGTTTTCTAAGTTACACAACTTTACAACAAAATTACATACAATTTTTTTCAGGAAAAAAGGCAGGCCACTTTTTTTTTTTTTTTTTAAGATTGTATTTACTTATCTGAGAGAGAGACAAAGCAAAAGAGCACAAGCCAGGGGAGAGGCAGAGGGAGAAGCAGGCTCCCAGCTGATGTGGGACTCCAAAGGTCTCAGGATCATGACCTGAGCCAAAGGCAGACTCTTAACCGACTGAGCCACCCAGGGAGCCCCAAGGTCACTTTTTCTTTAAACTTTCACTTAAATCCAAAACAATAAGATTCACTCAGTGTTTAAGTCACTCTTAAAATGCAATTATAGGTGCGACACCTGGGTGGCTAAGTTGGTTAAGCAGCTGCCTTCGGCTCAGGTCATGATCCCAGCGTCCTGGGATCGAGTCCCACATCGGGCTCCTTGCCCCGCAGGGACCCTGCCTCTCCCTCTGACTCTGCCTGCCACTCTGCCTGTGCTCGCTCTCTCTCTGACAAATAAATAAATAAAATCTTAAAAAAAAAAATGCAATTATGGGGTGCCTAGGTGGCTCAGAGGGTTAAGCCTCTGCCTTTGGCTCAGGTCAAGATCTCAGGGTCAAGATCTCAGGGTCCTGGGATCGAACCCTACATAGGGCTCTCTGCTCAGCAGGGAGTCTGCTTCCCCCCCTCTCTCTCTGCCTGCCTCTCTGCCTACTTGTGATCTCCATCAAATAAATAAATTTTTTAAAATGCAATTATAATAATTACACTGCAAAAGGGAAAGCGAAATAGGAAACTAACTTTTGTCAAAAGCAACATCCTTTGTGCCTCAGACCACAGGGTAGTTTCATAGGTGAACTTATTTAACAATCATAAAGAAAATTGTAACTTTCCTACAGAAAGATGCAACTAACCTATAAGGCAAACTAACCACATGTAAGGCAAGTTTTACCTGCTTTATCCAGCAGCCTTGGATTCACCTTCCTGTCGAAATGTAAATATCTACAAAACAGTTTACCATGACATGGTTTTGATCTGTGGTCACAGTACGAAACAAAATTAAATCCATTTCCTAATCAAGTTCTCCTTGGTAACTGAGATCATCAATCACAAAATCCACTGAAATAATATTTTTTTATAGAAAACACACAACAGGGGCTACCTGGGTGGCTCAGTAAGTTAAGCATCTGCCTCCAGCTCAGGTCATGGTCCAGGGGTCCTGGGATGGAGCCTTGCATCGGGCTCTGTGCTCAGCGGGGAGTCTGCCTGGCCCCCTCCCTCTGCCCTACTCATGCTCTCTCTCTCTCCCAGTCTGTCTCTCAAACAAACAAATAAATAAATAAATAAATTTTTAAAAAGGAAAGAAATAAAATACACAGGGTTAAATCTTTTATAAGGAGGGTTTATTTCTCCATTAGAAAGACTCATTATATTAGAAATTAAAGATATTTTTAAGGATAACAATTATTTGAGGACTTTACAGATTTTTCTCTTTGATCCATCACTTACTTTCGGATAAGAATTCAAACCCTCAATAAAAAACTACTGCTGCACACTTGTTTCCTGAATTACATCCTGTCTCCTCTCTTGAGATTCTCTTTCATCCTGCACAATGCGAGCTCAAAAGGGCTATTACAGGAAGTGTTGAACTATCAGCTATTTATAAATGGACAAAATCTTCAAATAGCTTTGTCAGTTACTTCTTCATGGTTCTAGACCTTAAAAACTACCTGTTTTTAAAGAAACAGTCATGTTAGTGACTCAAAACATTAAAATGCTCTCTGGGGAAAAAATATCTTGTCCCTTCGTTTTGGGATCTAAAAGCAGCACTAACATTACACAGTCCCAGCATCACAAGATAACGAACAGGTTGATCTTCAAAAAACACATTAACCAAATAGCCTTACTCTCATCACTTACCACCAAGAAAATTTCAAATTGTAATCTATTGCCTTCAAGTCTTCTATACTGATGTCTAAACTTCACTGAGCTACATAAGCATTTTGCAAAACAAGCACACATAATACCACATATTAACTTTTTATCCAGCATATTCAGTCCAAACATAGCACACAAAAGTAAAAATCCTTGATTCATCAATACTGACATCCATTACATCAAAAAAACCTTTTCACAGATCTACTTTTTTCCTATATGAAACTCGGGAGACATATCATTCCCATGCTGTTAAAACAGTAACCTGCACTTCCTATAGTAAACTAATGATTTAAAACTCATTTTTAGGGCCACCTGGGTGGCTCAGGCATTAAGCGTCTGCCTTCTGCTCAGCTCATGATCCCAGAGTCCTGGGATGGAGCCCCGCATCAGGTTCCCCACTGAGCAGGAAGCCTGCTTCTCCTTCTCCCACCCCACCTGCTTGTGTTCCCTCTCTGTGTCTCTGTCAAATAAACAAATAAAACCTAAAAAAAAAAATAATAATTTTTAAAACCCTCATTTTTATTTCTGAATAATTATTAATTCTTAAAGCCTTCATTATTTCTTTTCCTTACTCTCAGCCTTCTTATCCCCATTCTTTTGACATTTAGATCTCATATATCAGCATGCTAGCAAATCATTTCAAGCCAGTACTTCCAAAGGTAAACAGCTTACAGAAATTTTAATTAGTTACATTAATATGCGCAAAAACTGTACCTACTAGGATATTCACTGTAGTATTAGTACTAGCAAAATACTGGAAACAGCCTAAATGTCTGTCCATCAAGAGGGATGGTTAAATAAATTATGTAAGTCAATACAATGGAACAGTGAAACTATTAAGAGGAACTAGGCATCTCTGCATATCAGTTATGTAATGATCTTCAAATTATATTTGTTTAAAAATAAACGTAAACTATTTATAATTAAATACACACAACCCCAAGAAAATCTAAGATAGAAAACCAAGAATGGCTGCCTGTAGAAAGGCAAAAGGGTGGGGAAAGGGAAGGCTTATATATTACATTGTGTATCTTTTTATGCACATGCACTTACTTACTGAACATACACTTTTTCTTTTTTTAACAAAACACTTTTTTGAAAAAGTGATCAGATATCCTTGCTTGTATTCACAAATTGACAGTTTTTCAGTTCAGGTATCAGTTTGCCTTCCAAACTGTTTCAGCCTCAAAATCCTTCCTAAAACTTGAAAGGCATGAGTTTTTTCCTATTTCACTTGTCCACACCATCATATACACGTTTTTATTAAATGGTCACTTCAGGGGCACCTGGCTGGCTCAGTCAGTGGAGCATGCAACTCTTGGTCTTGGGGTCGTGAATCTGAGCCCCACGTTGGGTGCAGAGTTACTTAAATTAAAAAAGTCACTTCATGGATTTGAAAATTGTGTTGCTAAGCCACTCATTCCAAAAATTCGAAACCATCCCATTTCAGTATCACAGGGAATGGCCATTTCTCAGCCACAGTAATCACATCCCTTGAGCCACATGTGGCTAGTGGCTACTATACTGTAGAGCACAGATGTATCTGCATCATTGCATGAAGTTCTATTGGACATTACTGCTCTAGACTACGGGTTGGTAAACTAAGCAGGGCAAACTACAGCCTCCAGACCAAAGTCAGCTGACCACCTGTTTTTGTGAACAAAGTTCTACTAGAACATAGCCATTCTAATTTAAATTCATTTACATATTATTTGTGGATATTTCCGCACTACAACAGCAGATTTAAGTACTTAAAACATATATGTCTCACAAAGCCCAAAATATTTAGTATCTGCCTCTTTGTGGAAAAAGTTTATCTGTCACTGCTCTAAACAATCAAATTTTATTGAAAAGAGCATTTATTTCCCTTGGGCTTCAAAAATAAAGTTCTGAAGGCTTGCACTGCATAAATGAAGAACCAATTAAACATAAACCAATGACCGTTTGATTTACTAAGTGCTAAAGATACTAAGTTTATTAACATAAACCCATCATCTCAATAAATTTCCTAAAGTATGCTTAGATGCTGACATTTTCTAAGCATCTCTATAAAATAGCTAGTAAAAGCACAGAACAGGCACCAGGGGTTGCTTGATCAGTTAAGCTTCCAACTTTTGATTTTGGCTCAGGTCATGATCTCAGAGCCATGAGATCAAGCCCTTCAGGTTATTATTTATATTGATATCACACAGCTAAGAACAAAGAAGAGCAGAATCACATCTAATGAATATACTTGGTGAGTAAGAGAAGGCTTCTAGAAGAAAAGCTATTTGAATTGGGTATTATGGATGAGCAGGAGTATGCCAAGTTAATGGGAGTGAGGAGAAAAGGGACAGAGGAATAGCAAAGCAATGCCATTCTACTTTGAATGCAGGGAAGAAAAAATAGATATGAAAAGGATTTACCAAGTCCTAGAAAATATGATTCAATGCTACAGAAGCATGGCTTGAAGACTCTGGAATAAAGGAGGGAGTTAGTGGCAAGCATAAAGGCTGTAAAGACTAAAGACTTTAGGATCTGAATGCAAATGGCTTTACATGCTGAAGTGAGGAACTAAGATTGGATGTGATGGTTTGAACCAGAGAGAATGCAGTTTTCCAAGATGTGACATGATTAATTTTATTTTGTAGAAAAAAACCAAGCCAGGCAACTTGGATCTTGGACTATCGTGAGGAAAGACTAAGATAATAGCAGAGACCAATTTGTCTACTGGGCAAATCAGAGATGGTGGACCAAAGTAAGACAGTGAGAGTGGAGAGAAACCAGATAAAGAGAATTACAGGCCTGCACTTCTACTTTTTTTTAAAATGCCAATGTGATATCTTCCCTTTTCTGTATTTGTTGGAATAGATGGATCCTTTGCACGGATAAGGTTTATAGAATAAGACTGTCAAAACTGGAGGCAATGTGGCCTTTTTTGTTTTACCTCCTTTGGTATTAAGAAGGAAAACACATTAGAAAATGCAGTAACTCAGTGATGAGATCTGGATTACTGTCTTATAATTTGCTGTGAGGCCTGTCTTTGTTGTGAGACTACGGTCATGACAACCTCTAACAGGTCTGGTTTTCTCATTTGTAAGAAGAAATGAGACTAAATGATCTTAAAACTCTTGATAGCTTCCTAAAATGTTATGATCATACTGCTACATCTTTAACCCCCATAGATCTAAAAAAAAAAAAAAAAAAAAAAAAAAAAAAAAAAAACAAAAAAACGGAATGCAAATACTATCATCTATTTTAACTATAAACCAAATATGAAAAATCTATCAAAACCAAGCTGTTATGGCCGTGCCTATGTGTGTCCACGTGTACCTAACAAATTTATTAGTGAAGGATTTCATGACCTACATTAAGACATGTAAGACACCAATTACTCATCTGTAACTTCATACATAGTCACCAACTACTCATCTGAAACCTTAAGGCAAAACTGAAACTGTTGTCAGCCATTTCACTTTCAATTACCAAGTATCTTTCAGACATCTCCAAAAAGAAGCATTCTTTGATTGGAGTGGTTCAAAGACTAAATGAATGTCTGCAAAGTTGAATGGCAGTATTGTTGGGTACAACAGTTTTCAGACATAACACTATCCTATGGAATCAAGTTTGTTTGAACCTCTTATTGACAAAAGAACTTTTTAACAATATTCCTTTATCAATCAAAACAAAGTTTTTTCAAATTTAAGAAATATGGTCTTGAGATTTGTAACCATAAACTGTTATATGTGACTTTTTACTGTTAAAAGAAAAACTATTACAAATTCTTGTTCATACTAAAAAATCTAGAAATATTCTGAACTTGTTTCTCAAGAATAACTTTTAAACCTGATTTTATTTAAAAAGAATGGTTGGGTCAAAAGATTCTCTTCCTCCAAAACAAAAAAAAAGAACAAAAAGAACAATTAACATTTTTATTGAAAGTGAAAAACCCAAATGTGATCTTTCATTCCCACTGTTATAAATTTATGTAGTATAATTAACATAGCCTAAGTTAAAGTCATATTTCAATGACAATCTTCTAAGATTTTTTAAACTGTAACAAACTACAAGCAGAGGCTTTTCTAGTCATGCTTCATGCTACATTACTTCTTCCTGGGTTTCTCCAAAAGACCTGAATGATTCTTTGGTTATATACTACATTATATACATCAGAATAATTTCTCTTTAATGAACCCATGTGATTTTTTTTCTTGCTCCCTAAAATAGCACTATACATTTTTTTCTGAATTAACCAAAATAAATTCTGATCAGAGTAAAATCCTTTACTATGGAAATGTACATCACAGTTTAGAACCATTACTAAAAACTTTCTATTTTTTCAAATCACTGTTATCAATGAACATAAAACTAATCCTACCAACCCACAAGAGATTTGTGTTTACTGTAAGCCTCAAATCTCAACTAGATCCTTGGTCCAAGAAAACCTACCTTTATAATGATTTTTCTTACAAGTAATACAGTGATATCAACTAATGCTTTCAGATCCTACAAGTTTCTTTAGAACGTATATTTTGAAAATACACAACTGATCTTATTCTATTAAAGAAACTTCATTAATTCTAATCAAACAAATTTCACTCAAGAAGAAACTGTAGTCGAATCAAGAACTTTATTAGAGGGGAAAATATTCAAATAGAACAATTGGAAGCAGGAATTAAATTATCTGTTTTCTGTTATAGCCCACGCTACCGAAATACAATTCAAAAGCAGAATTTTCAATTTTTCTCAAAAGTTGCCTAATAAAGGGAAGCTATTTTAACAACAAGAATGAAAATACATTTTAGAAATTCCAGATTAAATATATTATAAAGTTAGCATGAGGAGTTTGAAAAACACCTTGTTATTTGTTTTGTAATGCCAATGTCCAGATAGGAAAACTAGATGTCCTCTCCCCAAGTCTATCTGATAAGATTGCTACATGGACACCAGTGAAACAAGTAAAGTCAATATTCCAAAAACAAAATACTAGTTAATTATAGTACCTCACATTCCAAGCTATGAATCCAAGGACACTTGGCAATTAACTAAATGAAAGCATTATGAGAAAAGTTTACAACTGAATACAATGGGGCCCGTTTAGTTATAAGACAAAAATTACTTGCAGTAACAATCCTTTACACGTGTATAGTACCTGGTGATTTCCACCATACTTTATGATAAAACAATTTGTAAAGTTGTACTTTCTCGTTCTCTGTACGAAATTAGCACAGACTCTAACGACTTTCATCCTAGAGTTCATAAATCAACTGTATCAGAGTGCGCAGAACGGTAGGCAGCACTTCAAATCTTTACTAATGTCATTATGGCTGATTCTCACTTTATCCAGAAATGTTCCCTTTCAACCCTAAAACCTCTCTTTCATATAGTTTTTGAAATCTAAGTCTTTGAAATCTAAGGGGGACAGGTAGATAGACGTTTCTGGACTTCTAACTCTGGGGGAGGAGAATTCCTGCCAGGAAGGGCGGTGAAGAGGCGATTGGTTCAAACCTATCCTTCGCAGGCAGGGAGCTGGTTCCACCTGTCCTACAGCATGAGCCCGTCTACCCTACAGGACGGAGGACAGGCGCTCTCAATACTTTATCCAGCTCGCCTTCTCCTAAGAGAACAATCAGTAAAAGCTTCCTAAGAGGTCATTACGGTTCTCCCAAAACTCTCAGGAAAACAAAGATTCACATTCCGTTCTGGACAATCTAGGTGCTCGATAAAGCCCAGCACGCAGTCATTCAGCCAGGAAACGGAGTGGAGGACATCAGAATATCCAGGGGGGGGGGGGGGTGATTTACCAGAGAACTAGGCGAACTCTGAAGTTCTGCGGGTAAAACGCGGTTCGTTTCCCACGAGGTCCTACATTCGAGGGAAGGTGCGGAATTCGGAATGTGAAAAAGCGAAATCAGGGCAAATGAGGAGGGATCCAGAAGTCGCCGGGTCTAGGCAGGGAGCGGGGGCTGCGCTGAGGTGCCAATGGGCTGGCTGGCCCCAAGGGCAGAGGTGCCCGGCGGGTCAGACCCGTGAGGCTGGCTAGGACCCCAGCGCTCGGCCGCGCGACCGGTTCCTCGGCTAGGTTTCAAACCGCCGCCCCCGGGAGGCGCTCAGCCGATTGGAAGTTCCACAACGACCGTCACCAGCCCAGGGTCGGAGCGGCAACTCCTCGGCAAAGCTCTCCCAGCCCTCCGCGTCTCCCCAGGAGACCAGACCCCACAAACTCCACCTCCAACCGAGGTCCCAACTCGAGTCCCGCCGCCAGCTCCATGCACGCGGAAGGCGCCCTCTGGGACGGGACCGACGCCCCCCGACTGGGCTGCGCCGCGGGAGTTCGAGGGGCGCGACGGGGCCGCGCGGGGGGCGGGCAGCACCGGCGTCCCTCAGTGCGCGCTGGAACGCCGCCCCGCGACCACCTCCGCCTCGCCCCTCCGGAACGGCCCGACCTGGCTCCGACCCACCCATCCCGCGCGGTCGCGGGCAGGGCGAGGACCCAAGCGAGCCTACTCCCCCCGCCCCTGCTCTTACCCATCTTTCCGCCTCGCCTTGTAGACGTGCCCGTAGGTGCCGCGTCCCACTTTGCACCCTTCGTACTCAAACAAATCCTCCACCCGCTCCCGCTCCGCCGCCAGCTTCGCCTTGAAATCATAATCCATTGTCTGCTTTCCCCATAGAGGCACCGGGACGCGGGGGCCGCCGCCGCTCAGTCCCTCCTCCTCCTCCCCCCGCGACCGCCGCTCCACTTCTCCAACAGCCGCCTCTCGGGCGCGCGCGCGCCGCCCGCCGCCCCGCGGTCCGCCTTCAGCAAGGGACTCCTCGGCGGCCGCGGCAGCCACCTCCTCCACCTCCTCCTCCTCCTCCTCCGCGGCGGCGGCGGCGGCGGCTCCCGCAGGCAGCCCCAGTCCCGCCTCCCCCCTTCATTTCCTTGTTTTGGAACCTGGTGGGCCGCGCCGCGGCTTCCTCGAGCTCATTAACGAACCATCCCGCCCACCCTGAGGTCGCGGGGCTCCTGGGAAATGTAGTTCCGAAGGCTACAAAAGAGGTTGAGTTTTGCCAGCAAAAGGAATACAGCACCCAGGTTGCTTTGGGCCGCCACAGCCCCGCCCCCACGAGGCGTGCACGCCTGCGTACTGGGGCCGCCCCTCCCCCTCAGGTAGAGCTGGACTGCCAGTTCCTGTGAAGGTAGAAACCTCAAAGTTGCAGTATTCTTTCTGCGAGTCTGTGGGAACTGGTGAAAAGAAGGCCCTTGTTCTGGTGTGAGGAAGGTATTCCACTATAACTGCTTCCAGGCGAGAAGGAGAGTGGAAAGTATTTGGCAAGTGCTTTGCTCAGGACTTTGCTCCAGCGGTTTGAGTGGCGAGGGCTGTGGTTAAGGCAGTTGTACTGCAGATTGTTTGTTTTTTGTGACAATTGGTCCGCCTGTTACCCCGCCCCCTCCCCTGTCCAGCCGCTCATTGGCTGAGACTGGAGAATGACGTCCTCGTTGGTGCGTGGGTATCCCCAGGCTTTGGCTTCTTTCCCGCTCCTGATTGGTAATGGGGTGTGCTCGGTTGTTTCTGATAGGTTAATCTTTTTCCTTTACGATGCAAAAACCGTATTTCAAAAGCTGAACCATCAGCGGTTTCCAAGTCCTAGCATCGGTCTGAGGAGAACTTCTGAGACCTAGCAGCCAATCATCCTTCTCCTCGCGCTCCAGTCACGGTCTCCTCCTACCATATGCGGTTCCCACAGCCAAGCTTTGGCCATCTGTCTAAGGACAGTTAAAGTGCCAGGAGCGGGGAGCCTGGGTGGCTCAGTGGGTTAAGCCTCTGCCCTCCGCTCAGGTCATGATCTCAGGGTCCTGGGATCTGAGCCCGCTGGGGCTCTCTGAAGGGAGCCTGCTTCTCCCCACCCCCGCCTGCTGCTCAGCCTACTTGTGATCTCTCTCTGTGTCAAATAAATAAAATCTTGAAGAAGGAAAAAAAAAAAAAAAATAGTGCCAGGAGGATAGATCGTTTTCAAAACAATCATCAGGTTTGGATTTTAAAAGTCTTTTTATGGTCTATTCATAATGATGACATTCTCCTAGAATGTTTAAGAAAGTCTCCTTAAGGTAAACATGGATTCATTTAATTATTGCGTGCTTAACGTGTCAGATGCTTAGGATACAATCTTAAACATGATTGCTGCTAGGATAGGACTAATATACCGCTTTTAGTGGGAGCACAAAGGAAGAAATGGTCACTTTTATCTAAAGTGGTAAGGAGAGTTAATAGTGAGTGACCTGCCCACTATGTTTTGGGAGAAACCTGGAAAACTTGGGGTGGGGGGAGGGATGGAGATCGTTTATTTACTACAAGAGTAAATTTCTTGGGAAACTTCTCAGATCTTGAAGCCAATCAAAAAGTATGTGAGTTTCTCTTATTTCCAGGAACCGTGATAAGTGCTGGAGATACCAGATGAAATTGGTCTTCTTCCATCCGGAGAATCAAAACCTACTGAAGAAATAAACATGCAGGCAAATTAAAAATAAACCCTGTGGGTACTAAGAGCAATGGTAGAATAGGAGGACTACTAGGGGAGTCAGGCTAAACTTGGGAAGTCAGTTTGACCCAAAATTTTAAGAACCTTATGTGAAACGCAAGTGGGCAAAGAGCAGGAAATTATTTAAGAGAGGATGGCAAATACATATATCAAGAGAGAACATGATATATTCTGAAAAATGCAACTAGTTTGAATGTTACAGATTAAACATGTTACAGATTAACATGTTACAGATTAAAGCAGGGAAAGGAGATATCTAAAAAGATGTTAGGTAAGAGAACAGATTATGGAGAGCAATATATGTCAAGTAAGTTTTAGATTTCATCATTTTATAGGCAATAAGAAGCCATTAAAGACTCTTGAGCTAGGGAGTATTATCATCAGTGCTGTGTATTCAAAAACTCCTCCTGATGACAGTGTTCAAAATAGATTGGAAGAAGGTAAGAACAGTAAAGCTATTGCCTCAAGGCTCCTGGCTGGCTTCCCAAGTTGGTAGAGCATGTGACTCTTGATTTTAGGGTCTTGAGTTCAAGCCCCATAGCATGAAGCCTATTTTAAAAAAAGAAAAAAGAAGAGAAAGGAGCTATTGCCTTAATACTTATACAGGGATAGATGGGCATAGATGAACCATAGATGGGCAGTGCTGATCATGAGAAAAAGACAGATACCAGAATCATTTATGAATCAAATTCAGCAGAATCTAGTGGTTAATTAAGTGTGGGTTTAAGGGAGAAAGAATAATCCAAAATGACTCCCAGGGTTTTGACTTTAACAATAAGGTAAATATGCGGTGCCTGGGTGGCTCAGTGGGTTGACGCCTCTGCCTTCAGCTCAGGTCATGATCCCAGGGTCCTGGGATTGAGCCCTACGGTCGGCCTCTCTGCTCAGCGGGGAGCATGCTTTCCCTCTCTCTCTGCCTGCCTCTCTGTCTACTTGTGATCTCTGTTTGTCAAATAAATAAATAAAATCTTTTAAAAAAATAAAGTAAATAAAAGAATAGGAGCAATTGTTTAAGAAAAGAATTTTAAGTGTGGCTAGAACACGTTGAATCTGAAGTGCTCATGCGGCATCAAGATAGCAATAACAAGTAAGTCGAATTTAAATAAAATTTTTTTTAAAAAAAGAACAAGTAAACTTTTTGAATATTTTTACCTGCTGACAAGATGTCTGGCCTAAATGCATAGACTGAAAATCATCAGTGTAGAGTATGGAGAATATTTTTTGGTTGATTGAGAACATTTTTTGTTTGACTTTTTTTTTTTTTAAGATTTTATTTCTGGGTGCCTGGGTGGCTCAGTGGGTTAAAGTCTCTGCTTTCGGCTCAGGTCATGATCCCAGGGTCCTGGGATCTTCCTACTTGTGATCTCTCTCTATCAAATAAATAAAATCTTTAAAAAAAAAAGATTTTATTTATTTATTTGACAGAGAGAGAGACCACAGTAGGCAGAGAGACAGGCAGAGAGAGAGAGGAAGAAGAAGCAGGCTCCCCGCTGAGCAGAGAGCCCGATTCGGGGCTCGATCCCAGGACCCTGGGATCATGACCTGAGCTGAAAGCAGAGGCTTAACCCACTGAGTCACCCAGGAGCCCCATTGGTTGATTTGTAACTATGGAGTTTTGCATTCATTTTATCCTCAAAATATCCCTATTAAATTTCTTGATTTAGGGGCGCCTGGGTGGCTCAGTGGGTTAAGCCGCTGCCTTCGGCTCAGGTCATGATCTCAGGATTCTGGGATGGCATCAGGATCTCTGCTCAGCAGGGAGCCTGCTTCCCTCTCTCTCTCTCTCTGCCTGCCTCTCTGTCTACTGTGAACTCTCTCTGTCAAATAAATAAAATCTTTAAAAAAAATTTCTTGATTTATTGTTATTTTACATATGAACATATGAGCTAGTAAATTAAAGAGACAAGGCTTAATGAGTATGTACTTGGGCGTATATGAAAAGTGGGAAAATGTGTAAGTAAAAAATCAAATATAGATTATGAAAAAGTTAAAAAAAAACGAAAGTTTTACCACACCATGTGTTAATAAGGAAATGAGGAAATATTCTTCTACATTGCTAGTGAAAGTGCACATTCACAAAATATATACCAGTATATACATTAGATTTTAATCTTGGCAGCATCTATCAAAATTACATAGTAGTTTCCAAAAAATAATAATAATACATAGTAGTACCACTCCTTGTGGTGGATGCTGTGATGTACCCCACAGAATGGATAAATAAAGTATGACACATCCATCAGTGGATTATTATGCAGCCCTAAAAATAATACGAAGGCCATAAACTATTCCTCTCAGATCTTTCCGTCCAGGGAGGCTCCATCTGCTAAGCCCTGATTCTACCACTGCATTTGCAATGAGGCCGCACTCCCCGTGGACTGCT
The DNA here is from genome assembly GCF_030435805.1 of Mustela lutreola. Taxonomy (NCBI): domain Eukaryota; kingdom Metazoa; phylum Chordata; class Mammalia; order Carnivora; family Mustelidae; genus Mustela; species Mustela lutreola. The sequence goes on along the minus strand of NC_081295.1, from coordinate 21,505,252 downwards.
CCGAGCTGATGACTGAGCGTAGCAGGATGTTCAGGCAGGTCCATTCCTGCAGGATGCAGGATTCCTCTGATGTGTGACTTTGTCTTAAGGAATCCCCAGGTTTAAGCCTGTCTGAAACTTTCTTAGAACTATGTTGCAGTCTGAGTCACTAACTACCCCAACCCTCCTAACTTCCCACCCGCCCCCCCTTCATGGGGCTCAAATCAGCATCACTATCTGATTGTCTCCTGCTCCTTTTTCTCCCTCACAGGCATTTCCTCCAGTAAGTTTCTTGCATGTCTAATCCCATCTTGGCATCTGCTTTTGAGAACACTTTAACAATGAGGAAATTGTTTACGCATTGATATGAAAAGACCTCCAAGATATATATATATTTTTTAAGTATTTTATTTATTTGACAGAGAGAAATCACAACTAGGCAGTCAGGCAGAGAGAGAGGAGGAAGCAGGTTCCCTGCTGAGCAGAGAGCCCGATGCCAGCTCGATCCCAGGACCCGGAGATCATGACCTGAGCTGAAGGCAGAGGCTTTAACCCACTGAGCCACCCAGACGCCCCTCCAAGATATATTTTTAACTGGAAAAAAAAAAAAAAAGCAAGGATCAGAAGAGTGTAATACGCTAAAATTTTCATACAAAAGGAAAAATATGTATTTGCTTATATATGCATAGACTGATCTCTAAAAAGACCACAGGAAACCATTTGCTCAGGGAAGGTAAATGGCTTGAGAATCAGGGATAGGAGGGAAAATTTGTACTGTATGCCTTTTTGAATTTTGATTCATAAGTGTTGCCTTTTCAGAAGGTGAATAAATATAATTTAAATGAAAAAAAAGTAGGGGCACCTGGAGAGTTCAGTCAGTTAAGTGGCTGACTCTTGATTTCAGCTCAGGTCATGCTCTGGTGAGATCAAGCCCCACCTGGAGGCCCATCTCAGACTCCCTGCTTGGTGGGCTTGAGATTCTGTCTCCCTCTGCCCCTCCCTGCTCCCCCCATTTGTGCCTCTGTCGCGCACACACACACACACATGCACTCCTTCTCTCCCTCTCTCTAAAATAAATACATACATCTTAAAAAAAAAAAATAGGAGCTTGGCTAAGAAAGGAGAAAGGTAGAATTAAACCTACCATAGTCAAGAGAAGTTCAGAGTTTAGATTGGTTATTATTTCTTTTTTTTTTTTTTTTAAGATTTTATTTATTTATTTGACCGAGGGAGAAAGAGCACAAGTAGGCAGAGAGGCGGGCGGGGTGGGGGGCAGGGAGCAGGTTCCCCACTGAGCAGGGAGCCCAACACGGGACTTGATCCCAGGACCCTGGGATCTTGACCTGAACCAAAGGCAGTCACTTAGCCAACTGAGCCACCCAGGTGCCCCTGCATTAGTTCATTTTTAATAGGAGGAAGATTTTCATATGCTGTAGGGAAAGAACTGGTGGAGAAAGAAAAGGTGAAAACATAGGAAATGTTGGAGCTAAAATATGGAGCTTCTAGGGGATAAAACCAAATCAGGTAGCTTCACCCAGAAAGGGAGAAATCTTCAGAAGGTGAGTGGGGAGAGTAAGACTAGGCCCTCATAAAGGAAAGGGAATTGAAGAACTGAGAGATTCCTAGCCTCATTATAATAAAAGTAATAACTTCTGTATGACATGGGAAGCATGATCAAATGCAGAGGAAAAAAGCAATGGGGCTTGAGCAGGAGGCTTGAAGAAGGAATGAGGGTTTTGGCTTTTTTTTTTTTTTTTTTTTTTTTTTTTGGCAAGCAAGCAGAGTGGGAATGAAAGTTAACAATTATTGAATCCTAGGCATTTTATATAAATTAGCTAATATGAGCCTTATGACCATTCTATGGGGAAGATATGTATTATCTGCATTTTGCAGATTTAAAAAACCCCCGAGGCTCTAGGAAGATAAATTATGGAGTGTTACAGTTAGTGATAGGATTTAACCCCAGGTTTCTATGACACTAGAGGACAATACTGTGAAGGATTAACAGGGCCATTTATGTAGATCAGATAATCCTACTGAGACATCCTCTTTGTCTTTTTTTTTTAATCCTCTTTGTGTTAAACTCTACTTTGTATATGTTAAAATCACTACTGGTACTTTCTTTTTCTTCATATGTGGTTGTTAACAGTCATCTGTTTCCACTTTCTCAGTGGGTGGAATAGTCATAGGGCTTAGGAAGTACAGAGACTATAGCATTGCCACAGCCCTTGAGATGTTCATTGTGTTAGCACCTTAAAGAGGCCTTGCTTGCCTTTGCTCTTCCACTCAAACAGTAGCAGCTTTCTGGCCAATCAGATTTCAGGGCATGAATCGCCATGTAAATACCTGTGACTCTTCTGGGAGGCATATTCAGCCTATTTAAACATTGATTAAAAGTCTGAGAGCAAAGTTCCATTTAATAAGGATGGTCTAAGTGAAATGCTTAGTATCTTTAGGACACAGTCAATGTCAGGGAAGCTGAGAAAAGAGGAATGAGAGGCAGTCGGAGATAAGAATCAGACCTCTGGGGTGCTGGGTGGCTCAGTGAGTTAAAGCCTCTGCCTTCGGCTGGGGTCATGATCCCAAAGTCCTGGGATCGAGCCCCGCATTGGGCTCTCTGCTTGGCAGTGAGCCTGCTTTCCTTCCTCTCTCTCTGCCTGCCTCTCTGCCTACTTGTGATCTCTGTCAAATAAATAATAAATAAAATCTTAAAAAAAAAAAAAAAAAAAGAATTAGACCTCTTCAGGTGCATGGTTGGCTCAGTAGGTTAAGCTTCTGACTCTTGATTTTGCCTCAGGTCATGATCTCAGGGTCCTGAAATAGAGCCCCCAGGTCAGACTGTGTGCTCAGTGTGGAGTCTGCTTGAGATTCTCTTATCCCTTGCCCTCTGCCCCTCCCCTGCTTGCCTGTGGGAAATAAATAAATAAATAAAATCTTTTTGGGGAAAAAAAAAGAATTAGACCTCTTCCTGCTAGGACTCCCAAACTAAGGGAGGGATACCCGCCTGCTGTTGACAGGGTATGGAGAAGAGCTGAAGGCCTCTGTCAGTTTAAGGCTGCTGTGAACAAATTGCCACAGGCTGGGTAGCTTATAAGAATAGGAATTTATCCTCTCACAATTCTGGAATCCAGAAATCAAGGTATACCAAGTTTGGTGCCTTCTGGGAGAATCTGCTGCATGCCTCCCTCCTAGTGTGGTGACTGTCAGTAGTCCTTGGCAGTCCTTGGCTTTCCTTGGCTTGTGGCAACATAACTCCAGTCTCTGCCTCTGTCTTCACATGGCCGTCTTCCATTAGTCATACTGGATTTAGGCCCTACCCTAATCCTTATGGTACAAGTTACCACCTCATCATAACTTCTATGCATCTACAAAGATCTTATTTCTAAATAAGATCATACTCTGAAGTTCTAGGTGGGCATGAATTTGGGGGGAACACTATTCAACCAGGAACCGTGCTCAGTTTTTACTGTCACTGAATGAGGGACCATCCTGAAAAAAAGGAAGAAAATGATCTTTTCCCTCGTCCACACAATATTCAGCAGGAATGGAAGGGTCTTTTTGGCATCCCCAGACTGGGCTTTCTTATTTATATTTTTCTTTTCATAAAGGGGAGTCTAGGGGCACCAGGGTAGCTCAATCAGTGAAGCATCTGACTCCTGATTTAGGCTCAGGTCATGATCCCAAGGTTCCTGGGATCTAGCCCCATGTCTGGAGCCTGCTTCTTCCTCTGCCCCTCCCCCACTCTTGTAAGCAAGTGCTCTTTTTCTCTCTCTTACATGCTCTCTCTCTCAAATAAATAAAATCTTTTTAAAATAAGCACCTGGGCAGCTCAGTCTTTAAGCGTCAGCCTTTGGCTGGGGTTGTGATCCTGGGGTCATGGGATTGAGCCCCATATCAGCAGGAAGCCTGCTTCTCCTTCTCCCACTCCCCCTGCTTGTGTTTAATCTCTTGCTGTGCCTCTCTCTGTCAAATAAATAAATAAAATCTTTTTTTAAAAAAAAAGAAATTTTTAAAAATAGAAAATAAAGGAGAGTCTAACTACAAGAATATTGTTAAAACACTCCCTCTCCTTCTTTTAGCCAGGTTTCTCTGCTCTGATAACAAAAACATATCATGGTGAATGAGTCTGATCTTTAAAAATTAGCCTTGTAGGGGTGCCTTGCTAGCTCAGTTGGTAGAGCACACAACACTTGATTTCAGGATCTGAGGGTTATGAGTTCAAGCCCCATGTTGGGTGTGGAGTCTACTTTAAAAAAAAAAAAAAGTAGCCTTGTGAACAGGTTACAAGATCTTCTTGTTCTTATCATTTTTTTAGTAGATAAAGTGTGTGAAAATATAGAACTTTTCAAATATACAGGAACTACAGTGTGCTACAAAATAACAATGAAGTAGGTTTATTCAGCTGATGCTTATCTCAAAGAGAATTGGGGACATTTTTATTTTCATTCAAAAAAGAATTCCAAATAGGAGCAAGGCTTCATAGCTACCTTATTTGTCTTTTTGGCTTACTATATTTTCAGGAAAACAGAAAAAGAAACAGGAAGTTCACAAATATGACTTTCCCAACTATCTTTTCATTCCTTAAACTTTTTAGCTCGATTACAGCACAAACCATTCTCTGATATCTGAATGTAGCCTGCCCTGGGATCTAAGCAAAAAACAAATAAATGATGATCACACAGAAGTTCATAAGACCTAAATCACATGCCAGTAAGGAATTTGAAAAGTTTGGCCTACACATTTAAAAACTGAGTTCATTTGACACAGGTAGAGAATCACAGTGAAAGAAAAAAGTAATGGTTTCAACCATTATCTCAAGTCAGAAGGAAAGGGAGGTGTGCCCCACTTCCAATGGATTAGTCATGAGGAGAACTAAGCTGCACATCTTGCAAATCAGGTTCAGTGCATATATGATAGAAGGAGTGAGCAAAATCATGACTATTTTTTTAGGTTCTTTTTTTTTTTTTTTTTTTTTAAGATTTTATTTATTTGACAGAGAGAGATCACAAGTAGGCAGAGGCAGGCAGAGAGAGAGGAAGTGAAGCAGGCTCCCCACCAAGGAAAGAGCCCGATGTGGGACTCGATCCCAGGACTCTGGGATCATGACCTGAGCTGAAAGCAGAGGCTTTAAACCACTGAGCCACCCAGGCGCCCCATCATGACTATTTTTTAATGCTTATACCCTTAGTCATGACCAGCTATAAGCTATGTGGAAGCCACGTTTGAATATGGAGATAAAATTTCTCTTACCACAGTCTACTCTAGGTCAGGGAAATTTATTGAAGAGATTTACCAAGTTGTTTCCTCATGGTTCAAGGCTTCACTCAGGATCGTATCTTCAAGAATCTTCTATGGCTTCCCCAGACTAGGTCGGGTGCCCCTCTCCCTATGGGTAACACCTGTGAGACCTCTTTACATTTCTTACCTTAAGCATATCATATTTACCTGTCTTTCTTCCCAGACAGGCTGTGAGCTCCTCAGTGAGCAAAGATTAGATTGGTTGATTCCAAACTATATATTTGATTATTTTTTCACTGAATATACAATTCCAAGTTAAAAATGAAATTTCCTCAGAACCCTGAAGGCATACCCCACTATTTTCTAACAGTCAGTGATTCAATTGTATTAGAAATCTGTCTTGGAATGCCTGGGCAGCTCAGTCGGTTGGGCTTTTGCCCTCAGCTCAGGTCATGATCCCAGGGTCCTGGGGTTAGGTCCCTCACTGGGCTCCTTGCTTGGCGGGGAGTCTGCTTCTCCCTCTGGCTGGCATTCCCCTGCCTATGCTTGAGCTCGCTCTCTCTCCCTCTCTTTCTCTGACAAATAAGTAAATAAATAAAATCTTAAAAAGAGAAAAAGAAAAATCTGTTTTACGCCCATACTTTTTTTTTAATGATGTTTTTGAAAGATTTATTTATTTGAGGAGTGCCTGGGTGGCTCAGTGGGTTAAGCCACTGCCTTCAACTCAGGTCATGATCCCAGGGTCCTAGGATCGAGCCCCACATCAGGCTCCCCACATCTCCTCAGTGGGGAGACTGCTTCCCCCCCCACCCCGCCTGCCTCTCTGCTTACTTGTGATCTCTGTCTGTCAAGTAAATAAATAAATAAATCTTTTTTAAATTTTTAAAAAATTTTAATTTTAAAATTTTTTAATTTAAAATTTTAAAATTTTAAAATCTCTATCAATAACCAATGTGGGGCTCAAACTTAACAACCCTGAGATCAAGAGTTGCATGCTGCACTGACTGAGCCAGCCAGGTGCCCCTAGGAAATAGAGTATTTCAAGATGTGTCTGGGTATGGGTATTTTGAATGCATTTTGCTCTCTTATTTTCTCTTTGATTTTCCTTTCTCCTCTTCACTACCATCACATCACCACTCCTTATTGCACCCTTTTTGAGGACACTCATTGACTCTCATGTTGGACCTCTTAGATTTTTAAACTAACTTGTATGCCCAGCATGGGGCTCAAACTCACAACCTTGAGATCAAGATTTGCAAGCTCTTCCAATTGAGCCAGTCAGGCACCCATCTTAGATTGAGTCTTAATGCCTCTTAATCAGTTCTTTATTTCTCTGTCCTCTGATAAGGGCCTTAGCATTTTCTCTCCTCTTAGAGAACACTCCTGATTTTGGCTTGGTGCTAAATGTCTGATGCCTTTGGTCTGGCAGTATTTTGCCCACATGAAGAATGGAGCAGATTAGGGAAGGTCAACTATTCTAGATGCATTTCTTCAATTAATATCCCAGCTCTAACATCTATTGCTGTATTTCCTTGTATGCCAACTCCAGTAGCACCAACATTTAGAGGTTTGTGGCAGACCAGTCACCTGCATCTCTCCAGCCTTGTAAATGGGGCCTGTAGCTTCCTCATTCCATGTGTCGGAATAGTCTCGTAGAAATGTTTTAGGGGTGCCTGGCTGGCTCAGGCAGTGGAACATGCAACTCTTGATCTCAGGGTTGTACATTCAAGCCACCTCCCTCCCGCCCCAGGCATAGAGATCACTTACAAAGAAAACTTTTTAAAAAATGTTTTAAAAGCTCATTCTCGATTTCCTCACTACTATTTTTTCTTCTTTGTGCTTCTGAATATCTATTTCAGTGATGTCATAAGAGGGATAGAAAGGAAAAGAAAAGAAAAACAAGGGACAGGAAGGAAACATGTTTACCACCTCCATCTTTAACTAGAAGCAAGAGTTGGCACAAGGGCATAAGGCTATGTCTATTTTACTTACCAATAAATAACCAATGCCTAGTGGTTTATAGTATTCCATACACTTAGCAATTTCTTTAAAAAGAGAATGCTTCGGGTATCCAAAGAGTTTATCCTTCTTTTGTATGACTTACCATCTACAGTAGCCAAGTGAATATGACAACAGAATTGGGGATGTAGCACTCAACTTTTTGTTTCTTTGCTTTGTTTTTGTGTTTTTAATAGACTTTATTTTTTAGAGCACTTCTAGATTCACAGCAAAATTGAAAGGAAGAAACAGAGATTTCCCATGTACTTTCTGTCCTTCTCCATTATTGGGGGATATAGAACTAGTTTTAAGGATTCAAATACATCTAGAGAAATTAAAGATGATTTTATCCATGTAGGGGGAAAAAAAAAAAACAAACAGTGCTTCAGGCAGCCTACCCAGCAAGTGGTAGTTTGTTAAAGATGATTACAATGTAAAATCTGAAACCAATAGCTATGAGGTTTTCATATTCTATTATCTAAAAACTCAACATTGGTCTATCTTAATATTGAACGTATCTTTTTCTCACACATTAATGTGTAACATCACACATTAGTCATTTGGAAAATGTTTCCCAGAGTTATGCAGATCTAACAAATGTTGACATATTCCATGATCATAAAAATCATATTTGTTAATATCACCAGGGATCTCATTAGGAACTCTTTAAGAATTGGGAAGATGTCGAGATGCCTGAGTGGCTCAGTGGGTTGAACCACTGCCTTCAGCTCAGGTCATGATCCTAGGGTTCTGGGATCAAGTTCTGCATCAGGCTCCTTGCTCAGCAGGGAGCCTGCTTCTCTCTCTGCCTCTGCCTGCCACTCTGCCTGCTTGTGTGTGCTACCTCTCTCTCTCTGACAAATAAATAAATAAAATCTTTAAAAAAAAAAAAAAAGAACTGGGAAGATATCAAGCTCACAATGTCAGATCAGTTTTTCAAAATACTAATTTTGCTTGAGAACTCAACTGTTACCATTGGTAACAAATGCCATCAACTCTTTTCCTTGAAGTAATAGGGTCACTTCATTCATGTCCTTTTTTTATCCTTTAAAGATTTTTTTTAAAAATTTTTACATAATCTCTAAACCCAACATGGAACTTGAACCTACTCCCCTGATATCAAGAGTCACACATTGTACTGACTGAACCAACCATGTGCGCCACTTCTTTCATTTCTAAGAAAATGCCATGTCTGAATAATCGTGGTTTTTCAGGCAGCTATTCTTTCAAACAGAAGTGATAGCCTATGGGAAAAGGCAGCTACTTGAGCTCACAGTTCCAGTGATTACACAAATGTTTTCCTCAAGACAACCATTGTACTTCAGTATGCCATGGAAGTGCTTTGTCAGCCAAAGCACTCGTCACACAAAATATTAAAAAGATAGGTACTCTAGGGTCAAGATTTAATAAATCTAATAATTTTTATGCTTCTTCAGGGACATTCCTATACAGACTGGCATTTTCATTATTGTGAATATGGCAGTGACGAATGCAAGGACTACTAGTACAGTTTGGTGCCATTATCTTATATATGTTGAGACACCAGCAATGATACCCACCATTGATTGCTCTCACACCATTATTGAAACAAACACAGTTTTTTTTTTTTTAAAGGCAAATAAAGTCTTATTATTACTACGAAAATACTTTTAACCATGTAGGCTTCCAAAAAGAGCATTAGGGGTGCCCAGGAGTCCATGAACCATACTATAAGAACTTCTTGATAAATAGCCAGTGCCCTACCTCACAAGTTCCCAAGGGCTGCTGTAACCGAATATCACACTGATTAGGCTTAAAGCAACATAAATGTATTCTCTCACAGATATGGAGGCTAAAAGTCTAAAATCAGGATGTCAGTAGGGCCATGTTCCCACAGAAGTTTCTTCCAGCTTCTGGTGGCCCCAGGCGTTCCTTGGTTTACGGCAGCATAACTCCAGTCTCTGCCCCCATCTGTATGTGGCCTTCTCTGTGTATCTGTGTGCTGTCCTCTTTTTATAAGCACATGAGTCATTGGATTTAGGGCTCACTGTAATCTAGCATGAATTTGTAGGTGAGGAAAAAGTTTTCCTTGACCCTCTTAGGGTCCCTCACTGGGTCTGAAAATAACTTTTATATGACACGGAAGACCTTCGCAAGGAAATGAAGACTCATAGAAACAGACCTGAGATTTTTATGCTAGATTTGATGAACAGTAGACAGTTGTGATGAGTTAAGGAGATATGATGTGTTAAATTAATGATAAGTTAAAGAGAGTAAGTGTAGTAACTTGAGGAAAACTTAGCAAGGCCTGTCTTGTTCATATTCTTCTTAGGATCCCTTTGCTTTCCTTCAGACATAAGGCTACTCCTTTTCCCTGGGATGTAGGGAGGCCACCTCTCACATGAGCGTTTTATGATCTCTTTCAGAGGGTGAGAGGGAGGTGGTCAGGATGACTTTACTGCTTCTGCTGTTTTCTCCAACCCCTTCAGCTTAAAATATTCAGTATGCCAAGGTGCCGTATTTTGGGATAGTGTATCCTAACTCCTATCAACCTCACCTTAACTAATTACATCTACAAAGAACCTATTTTCAAATAGTATCACATTCTGAGTTTCTGGGTGAATGTGAACTAAGGAGGACACCACTCAATTACTTGACGACCATACCCACCAGTATTCCCTGCTGGAAGGTACACCCATCCCAGAGTCGCTATGAGTCTTGGCAGCTTAAAGTCCACAGCTGTCCTTTCTCTAGAGTCCAGAGAACTGCACTTGACAAAGGTAACTGTTTCATCTAAGAAGATGGTTACCCCCTCCCAGAGGCAGCTCACAGTTGGCCTTCTTGCCTCGAGGCAGTATTTCGTGGTACAGGTCATATACCAAAGTCCCTTAGGATAAGGCTGAATGAAGCTAGTTTCCAGCTGAGATGATAACCTGACTTAACTTTCCCCCCTACTCCATGCTACTCCCCTCACTTCCTTTTTTTTGAGAGCATAATCTAAAATAATTCCTGAATCAGTTTTCACCTCTCTGACTGGCAATTATATAATGATTGCTGCTTTTCACTAAAGATAGGGAAATTGGACAATGTTATACATTCTCAGTGGGAAGGTAAACTGATGTAATCTCCCTTGAATGCAGTTTGGCAAAATGAATTTTAAAATTTACATATATATCCCCTTTAACCTAACAATTCCACTTTCAAGAACTTTTAGGAAAGTAATCCCAGGAAAGGGGGGACAAAAAGTAATCCCAAGCAAGTGTGTAAAGATACATGTACAAAGATGAAAATGACTATGGTTTTTATGATAAAAAAAACAAACAGTTTAAATATTAGTTAAATAAGTAATACTATATCCCTTCAGTGGATTACGCTACAGACATTTAGAAATATGGTATAAATCTAGTTTGTATTAATAGGGAGGGATGCCCATTTATATCACAGAGTAAAAAAAAAATCCAGAAATTTTGAAAGTATTAAAAACAACACAATAGATTCTAAAAAACTTGCCAAAATATTCTTCATTTAGGACGTCTCCCCAATATTTCTGATCGTGCATTTTTTTTGTTTCAAACTATTAAGAAATTAGTAGGAATTCTATGTTATTTTTATTTTTAAATCATTATACAGGACCTGGCTGGCTTAGTCAATAGAGCATGCAACTCTTGATCTTGGATTCAACCCTTGATCATGAGTTCAAACCCCACATTGAGCATAGAGCTTACTTTAAAAAAAAATCATTGTAAAACATAAGACATCAACTGGGTTAAGTTTTGTTTTAATATATATATGCCTTCATTTATTTTACTGGGAATGAATCTAGTGAAAAGAGCAAAAGAATATTGATAGGCTAAAAAAGAGTTGGTCCCTTGGAGCGTCTGGATGGCTCAGTGGCTTAAAGCCTCTGCCTTCTTCTCGGGTCATAGTCCCAGAGTCGTGGGATCGAGCCCCGAATCGAGCCCCGCATCGAGCCCCGCATCGGGCTCTCTGCTCAGCAGGGAGCCTGCTTCCCTTCCTCCTCTCTCTCTGCCTGCCTCTCTGCCTCTTTGTCATTTCTGTCAAATAAATAAATAAATCTTAAAAAAAATAAAATAAAAAAGAGTTGATCCCTATTGGTAAGGGAAGAAAGAGTATTTTATTCCAGTTGTCTACATGCCTCCTACAGGTTAGAAAAATTCTGAGTGACCATGCCTATAACTGATACATAAAATATTCCTCTGATTGTGTAAATTAACTTTCCAAGAATTATAGATAGTCCATTTCTAGAGAGCTTGTTAAGGAATTTTCTTTCAGCCTCTGATGGTTTCTAGCAATTAAGGAAGAAGAAAAAATTCTGCTTAGATTCCATCTGTCTTTAATCCTCAAGTAAAAGAAGCAGAGACCCCGTAAAAGTCACATTTTTATTATCTTAGCAACTACTTTCCAGTTGTACCATTAAAATATATTCCCTTAAACTGATGCTGCTTGGATAAGGACTCATGCAGCGCGTTCCTCTTGGACCTTACTGCCAAGGAAATTGTCTCTGGAATAAGTTCCTTATATAAATACTGAGTTTTCCTCCTTGCTATGGTGATTAGGAAGATAAGTGTTACATTTCAAACTTGCCTATGATAACTGTGATAGACTACATGGTAGGTATTTTTCTTACTCAACTTCCAGTGATTTTCATTTTTGTTTCATTTCTGTTTTAAGCATTTTTTAAAAGGTTATTTGTTTATTTGAAGGAGAGAGGCACAACAAGAGAGGGAACACAAGCAAGGGAAGTGGGAGAGGGAGAAGCCTACTTCCTGCTGAGCAGGGAGCCCATGTGGGGCTCGATCCCAGGACTCTGGAGTCGTGACCTGAGAGGAAGGCAGACGCTTAACCAACTGAAGGCAAGCCGAAGGCAGACGCTTAACAACTGAGCACCTACATGCCCCTGTTTTAAACATTTTTGTATGTATCTCTTATAAACCCTATTTCATCATTTATGGAAACTTATAATTTATATCTTACCTATTCATGAATTTATATCTTACTTATTCATAAATAACTGACTTTTCTTTAAAGCCTTTTTTTTTTTTAAAGATTTTATTTATTTATTTATTTATTTGACAGAGAGATCACAAGTAGGCAGAGAGGCAGGCAGAGAGAGAGAGAGGAGGAAGCAGGCTCCCTGCTGAGCAGAGAGCCTGATGCAGGACCGATCCCAGGATCCTGAGATCATGACCCAAGCCGAAGGCAGTGGCCCAACCCACTGAGCCATCCAGGCGCCCCCTAAAGCCTTTTTTTTTTTTTTTTTTAAGATTCTGTTTCTTTATTATTTTGGCAGAGAGAAAGAAATCACAAGCAGGCAGAGCAGCAGACAGAGAGAAAGAGGTAAGCAGGCTCCCCACTGAGCAGAGAGCCCGGTGCCGGTGCTGGGTTTTATCCCAGGACCCTGAGACCATGACCCAAGCTGAAGGCAGAGGCTTAAGCCACTGAGCCACCTAGGTGCCGCAGTAACTGACATTTCTTATGAATTTATAAAAACTATTTTCTACACATTTTTTTTCCAACATTTTATTCATCTGTCAGAATGAGAGAGAGAGCAAAGCAGGGGGAGAGGCAGGCAGAAGGAGAATATGGCTCCCCGCTGAGCAGGGAGCCTGATGCAGGACTTGATCCCAGGACTGTGGGATCGTGACCTGAGCCGAAGGCAGACGCCCAATCAACTGAGCCACCCAGGTATCCCTATTTTCTACACACTTGAATGATAAAGGGAAAAGTTATTCCCTCTAGGCAAGACATGAAAAAGGAAAGAAAATAAACTATTACTTCATACCTACTATATGACAGGTGCTATCATAGCCACTTTTTATCTGTTTTTATTCCTTTAAGAATCTTGTGAAATAAAATCCTACATCTAGAAATGCTAAGTGATATGTTGAAACTCACACTGTTATTCAGGAGTGGACCTCAGAGTCTGATTCTTAAAACCATGCTTTCTTCATTGTATTACACTGCCTACAAATTTTATGACTGCTGGAGTGATCAGCAACAACTCTACCTTCTTCAAAACATTTTTCTAGGGCAATCCCTCTCAAACATTAATGCAAAGGGCCACCTTGGTTGCTCGGCTGGTTAAGCATCCAACTCTTGGTATCTCCTGGGTCATGATCTCAGGGCTATGGGACCCAGCCCAGCATCAGGCTCTGCACTCTGAGCTCATCAGCGAGTCTGCTTCTGTCCCTCTGCCCCTCTACAACTGTTCTCTCGCTCTCTTTCTCTCAAATAAGCAAATAAATCTTAAAAAAAAAAAAAATTAATGCACAAAGGAACCACCTGGAAATCTTGTTAAAATACAGATTCTGATTCAATAGAGCTGGAGAGGGGCCTAAGAATCTTCATTTCTCACGGCACCCAGGTGGTACTCATGCTGATGCTGTTGATCATGGGCTACACTTTGCGTAGCAAGTTTCCAGAGTCTGTTAACCCTGGATTGATCCAAGTAGTTGCTATATCAAAGCTATGAAATTGAATACCTGCAATATTTCTAAAGTTGCCAACAAAATAATCATTGCAGCTGTGCAGAGAAATATATAACTTAGAGATTCCTGAGTCCCTGCTTCTGTGTATAGCAGCCTTAAGTGGGTATAACCCCCCTCAAGCAGGTGGTTCTTTAGATAACGGGGTGCGGGGGAATCCAGTTAATTAAGACATCTCATTTCCTAATCACATTGGTTAAGTATATTCTTTCAAACCTGGCAGCTTTCTGGGTGACTTCAGCATTCATACAGGTGACTCACGATACCCTAAGCTCCAATTATGATTACCTCCCTGCATTTCAGCCACCATGGCAGTATAGGAGATTAGAGACACAGAATAGCCCTCTCATATAAATAATAATAATAACAATACTTCTTTTAAAAATCTATTGAAATACATTTCTGAGATACTAAAAAATTAAGGAATAACTAGAAGCCAAAAATCAAGTGAAAGTGGAAAACAAGAGAGGTAAGCAAGCACAAAAGGAAGATTTTATGGGGCTTGGGGGTGTCTTCTGAACTCTAGTGAGCTTGGACTAGAGTTCTAATGACTATGAAGGGTGTAGGGACAAGAGACAAACCCAAGATTCTAGCCAAGGTAGGGAGTGTAATAGGAGATCCTTAACCCACGCGACATACTCATACACAAACTAGAACACAAAGGTCTACACTTTTATCAAACAAAACCACCTGCCCGACACCATAGGACAGCAAGAAAATTTATCTGTCTCAATCTTGGCTCTAAATAGAAGGGGGATAAACTATCCTAATAATTGACCAAACACAAGCATGGGTTCATGACCCAATTCAAAGTATCTATTGTTAGAAGACAATTCTTCATAAGTTGCTCAAGTTTCTGCACATCTTGTGAACAGAGGCACTGTCTCTCTGTGTTCCAGACTATCTTTTCAACAGTTTATGTAGTAAGCAGTTTTGGAAGATACTGATGGTGTCTCCCTCTGGACCAGAGGCAGGTTTGTGTACAGCCTTCGAAGATAGCCATAAAGTCTGCCTCTGGAGAAAAAGGTAGGCATGCTTACTGCCTATTATGAAATATGCATGTTCTTTAAGTACAGGGTTCCCTTCCTATAATGCAACCCACTAGCTGTAAGATGTCATCTGGCCTGCTTTGTGTTGCCTGTGGAAATTCGGCCTTGGGGAGCCAACACAAATGCTAAAACTCTGGCTACTGCTATTGCTTTGAGTAATAACTCTGACCCAATAGTAGTGTGTCTTCTGCCAAAATCCATGTGATTAATAGGAAAAAAATCCATGCAATTATGGTAGGCTAACTATGGCAGAGTAAAATCTCAAATCTTTCATAGTTCTTAATGTGTAGGTGGTGCCACCAAACACCTTGGGCTCAGGGGTGGCTGGCTGGCTTTTGGTAGAGCACATGACTCTTGATCTTGGGATTGTTAGTTCAAGCCCCACATTAGATATAGAGCTCACTTTAAAAAAAAGGGGGGGGGGTGGGGGGAAGGAAAGGAAGAAGAAAAGAAAAAAAAACCTTATGATGAAAATATATTTTAAATTGGTCCATGGGAATCTGGGTGGTTCAGTCTGTTAAGCATCTGCCTTTGGCTCAGGTTATGATCTCAGGTCATGACTGAGTCCCACGCTGGGCTCCTTGCATGGCAGGGAGTCCACTTCTCCCTCTGACCCTCCCTGATCTCATGCTCTCTTTCTCTCACTCTCTATCAAATAAATAAATAAAATCTTAAAAAAAAATAAAATAGTAGGGCACCTGGGTGGCTCAACGGGTTAAGCCTCTGCCTTCGGCTCGGGTCATGATCCCAGGGTCCTGGGATAGAGCCCTGCATCAGGCTCTCTGCTCAGCAGGGAGCCTGCTTCCCCCTCTCTCTCTACCTACTTGTGATCTCTGTCTGTGAAATAAATAAATAAACTCTTTAAAAAAATAAAATAAAATAAATTGGTCCTAATTTTGTCACACCCCTAGAAAGCTAATACAGTTCTCAATTTGTGATGGATTATGTCCCAATATATCCACCGCAAATTGAAAATATTGTAAGTTGAAGACACATTTAATATACCTACCTAACTAGCCTACTCTAAACATGCTCAGACCTTTATATTAGCTAATAGTTGGGCAAAACCAACTAATACAAAGCCTATTTTATAATGAATGTTGACTATCTCATGTAATTTATTGAATACTGAAAGTGAAAAACAATGATTGTGTGGGTACAGAATGGTTATAGGTTTTTGTTGTTGTTTCTTAAAGATTTTATTTATTTATTTGTCAGAGAGAGAGAGAGCACAAGCAGGGGAGCAGCAGGCAGAGGGAGAAGCAGGCTCTCTGCTGATCCAGGAGCCCGAGGTGAGACTCAGCCCCAGGACCCTGGGATCATAACCTGAGCTAAAGGCAGACACTTAACCAACTGAGCCACCCAGGCATCCATGGTTTTTGTTTTGTTTTGGTCTTTGTTTTAATTTTTGTTTTTTTATTTAAAGTAGTCTAGCCCCACAACATGGTGCTCCAACTCACGCCCCTGAGATCAAGAGTATCATGTTCAACCAACTGAGCCAGTCACCCCCAGAATGGTTTTAAGTGTATTGATTGCTTACCTGGTGACTGGGTAGGTGAGTGGGAGCTGCAGCTCACTGCCACGGTCCAGCATCACAAGACAGTGTGTACCACATATGACTAGCCAGGGAAAAGACCAAAATTCAAAGTACAGTTTCTGCTGAATGCATATTGCTTTTAATAAACTGACAGTGAAAAGTCAAAAAATCCTAAGTCGAACCATCATTAAGTCAGGGACCATCTGTATAAGCAAGAGAAAAACCTCCCTGGAAGAACGGAGACCTCAGACAGTTCCCAGAGATAATGTACCAAGGAACCGTGAGCTTTTAGTCAAGTCATCAAACACATAAGAAAATAATGCACCATGAATCACTTAGAATCAGTTAGAATCAGTTTCAGATATTAGAATTATTATTAGGTACAGAATATAAAATAAATCACCTGGATGGCTCAGTTCTTAAGCAGCTGCCTTGGGCTCAGGTCATGTTCCCAGGGTCCTGGGATCAAGACCCGAATTGGGCTCCCTGCTCAGCGGGAAGCCTACTTCACCCTTTCCCACTCCCCCTGCTTGTGTTCTCTCTCTTGCTGTGTCTCTCTCTGTCAAATAAATAAAGTAAAAAGAAAAATCTTTATAAATATAATAATATAAATTTAATAAGTAAATAATATATAAAAATATAACTATAAAATGTAAAATATAAAAAAAATAGATTAAAAAGAAAAATCTTTAAAAAATAGTTTAAAAAATATATGCTTGGATGCCTGGGTGGCTCAGTTGGTTGAACGACTGCCTTCGGCTCAGGTCATAGTCCCAGAGTCCTGAGATCAAGTCCCACATCGGGCTCCCAGCTCTTTGGGGAGTCTGCTTCTCCCCTCTCATGCTCTCTCTCACTCTGCCTCTCTCTCTCTCTCTCAAAATAAATAAATAAAAATCTTTTTAAAAAAAAATTAAGGGGCGCCTGGGTGGCTCAGTGGGTTAAAGCCTCTGCCTTCAGCTCAGGTCATGTTCCCAGGGTCCTGGGATCGAGCCCCGCATCGGACTCTCTGTTCAGCAAGGAGTCTGTTTCCCCCTCTCTCTCTGCCTGCCTCTCTGCCTACTTGTGATCTCTGTCTGTCAAATAAATAAATAAAATCTTTAAAAAAAATTTTTTAAATATATGCTTAAAGAAATAAAAGTGAAAATTGGAGTAAGAAACAAGAGGTTGTTTTAAAAATGAATAGTCAAGTTTACCACGGAACCAGATAAGACCTCTAAAAAAGAAATATATAGTCATTGAAGTGAAAATTTTAATGGATGGGTTAAATAGCAGTAGAAATGTTGCTGCAGGGGCACCTGTTGCTCAGCTGGTTAAGCGTCCAATTCCTGATTTAGGCTCACATCATGATCTCAGGGTTGTGGGATCAAGCCCCATGTCAGGCTCCAGCATAGAGCCTGCTTAGAGTCTGCTTGAGATTCTCTGCATAGGAGTCTGCATAGGAGTCTGCTTGAGATTCTCTACCTCTACCTCTTCCCCTTCTCCCGCCCCACTCACTCGGACTCTCTCAGATAAATACATAAATCTTTAAAAAAAGAAAAAGAAATGCTGCTGCAAAAAGAATGAGTACATTGAAAAATAGATCTGATGAAATTACCTAGAATGTAGTACAGAGCAAATATGAAAGCAAGATTAGAGCAATAATAAGATAGAGTTAAAAGGTCTATATATGGGATACCTGAGAGGCTCAGTTGGTTAAGCATCCGCCTTCAGCTCAGTCATGATCCCAGGTTCCTGGAATTGAGTCCCACATTGGGCTCCCTGCTCAGCGGGGAGCCTGCTTCTCCCTCTGCCTCTGTCTCCCCGCTTGCTTGTACTCTCTCACTCTCTCTCTCTGTCAAATAAATAAATAAAGTCTTTTTTTTTTTTAAAAAAAAGGTCCACATATGTTAAATCAGAATTCTAGAAGAAGAGAAGAGAATGAAGAGGCAGTATTAAAAGTTACAATAACGGCCGAAAATGTGCCAGAATTGATGAGACTGTATTAGTTCCCTGTAACTACTGTTACAAATTACCATAACAGATTACCATAACCATTACCATAACTTACAAATTTCAATCCTATCATTACTGTCACAAATTACCACAATTTACCATGACTTGTTACCATAACCATAACATTACCATAACCAGAAAAAGACTGTATCAGTTTCCTATCACGACTGTTACAAGTTACCATAATTTACCATTACCAACAACACAAATTTATTACCTTACAATTCTGTAGGTGAAAAATCCAACTTGGGTCTCATTGGGCTGAAATCAAGATGTTGCCAGGGCAGCATTCCTTCCTGGAGTCCCTGGAAGAGGATCTGTTTCCTTACCTTTTTCCAGCTCCTAAAGGCAGCCTGAATTACTTACTTAGCACATAGACTTCTTCCTCTGTCTTCAAAACCAGCAGGAGCAGGTCAAATTTGTCTCACATCACATCATTTCTGGTTCTGCCTCCCCCTTCCATATTTAATCCCATTTTGATTATATTGGGCCCACTTAGATAATCCCAAATAATCTCCCTATTTTAAAGTCATCAGATTAACAATCTTAATTTCATCTGCAACCTTAATTCCTCTCTGTCATGTAATGTAAGATATTCACAGGTTCTTAGGATTAGAACATGGACATCTTCAGGGCGCCTGGGTGGCTCAGTGGGTTAAAGCCTCTGCCTTCAGCTCAGGTCATGATCCCAGGGTCCTGGGATTGAGCCCCGCATTGGGCTCTCTGCTCAGCAGGGAGCCTGCTTCCCCCTCTCTCTCTGCCTGCCTCTCCACTTACTTGTGATCTCTCTCTGTCAAATACATAAATAAAATCTTAAAAAAAAAAAAAAAAAGAACATGGACATCTTTGAGGTGCCATTGTTCCAAATACCAAAGAATCTACATGTCCCAAGATGCTGATCAATTTTTTTAAGACTTTATTTTAAGTAATCTCTACACCCAACATGGGGCTTGAACTCACAACACCAAGATCAAGATTCACATGCTCTACTACCTGAGCCAGCCAGTGCCCCCCCCGCTACCAATTTTAAGCAGAATAAAAAGAATCCATATCTAGTCAAAATCCAAACCTAGTCATGTCGTAAGGAATCTCAGAATGCCAGCGACAAAGAGAAAATATGAAAACAGCCAGAGAGAAGAGAGATTGCCTAAAAATGGGCAATATTACAGTTGACCTAACAGCTACAACTAAAGTCAGAAGAAAGAAGCATAATATCTTCATTCTGGTAAGAAAAACTGATAGCCATTCCACACTTATTTACTGAAAAATTATAATCTAAGAACAAGTGACAAAGAAATGTACTAATTAAGTGTAACATCAGAGAATTTTCCACTCAGAGACTCTCAGGATGTTCTGAAGGGCAAACCTTGGGCTGAAAGAAAGCACACAACAATCTGAAAGGCCAGAGGGAATGATGAACAAAGAACTACAGAATATGCATTAGCCATACTTTTACTACAATACGCTGTGTAACAAACCACACCAGAAACTCAATGGCTTACCAACAAGCATTTATTCTCATACTTACTGGCTCCGCAGACACACTGTGGTTTAGCTGATCCAGGTTGACTCACCTCTGCAGCAAGCCTCAGGCCACAGGTTGGGCTCAGGTTTGCTCTTGTCTCATTCTGGGATCAAGGGCTGAAAGGTAACTATTACTTAACCAGTGTGTGTGTCTCCCACTAGATCACAAGTACTTTGGGAAATGGAAAGAGTATTCTTTATTCACTGTCGAATTCCTGGTAGCTAGTGCTTTGCCTAATACTAAGTGGAAATCCAAGAAGTTTTTGCTAAAGAAATTAATAAATCAACCGCACTGGCCATTATGAATTACAATTATGAACGGCACTCTTAATTGCCAAAGAGCCCAGCAAGTGGTAAGTACTTAGTAAGGGTTTAATATTTATAACCACATTAAAGGAGAGACGGAGAGAAGAGAAATGAAAGGAGAGAATGAAATTTGATCAGTTTTCAACAAACTCTAGGCAGACAGCTTCTCCTCTGCTGTCCTGCCCGCTGTTCCCTTGTGGTATATTCCGTAAACTTCTATCTCCTTTAAAATAAATAAATAAATAAAATAAAGTGAATATATCTAAAATGAGTTATACTTTCCTATTAATCCTTTCAATTCATTCAGCCTGTGGATAACAAGATAAGTTTTATTGTTATCATGGCCTTTTGAAAATAGCTCTACAAAATACAGAGGCATTTTTTAAAATTCATAAGTTATTCATCTGTTTCTATATTTGAATCTCAGATTTTTTTTAAAGTTTTATGAGGGGCTCTGAAATTGGATTTTATAAATTTACTTTGAAACATGACTAGTTATGCCTGAAGGTTTTTTTGACATTAAAAACAGTTTGAAAATCTAATTTTGACTTTCTCTAAGCAAGGTTTTTTAAAAATTCAGTTTAACATTTTTATAAGATCTATATTAAATCTACCTGACTTCTCACAGAATCGCTCAGTGTGAAGGTTTTCTCCTCTCTACCTCTGTTCCCCCTCCATTTATCTTTCACAAACATTGCCCCCCACCAATAACTCTATCGCACTCCTAATTCCTTCTTGACAGCTATTCCCTGAAGACCCAGGCTTCACAGGCACTGACCATATTTTCCTTATATAGTAAACAGACCCTCAAGAAGAGAATTTGGGGATTGGGTTCCTCACCTAGTACAGCATAAACAAAATGAAATTAGGATACTAATCATGCATAAAGGACTGCTTCATGGGCTTATGGGCCTCACCTTCGGAAAGGCATCAGACTTAATTTTGTCTTTGAATTTGTGTTTTGCAATTGAAGCTCTCAATAGGGCAATGAAGCATTCTTGTGAGCAACCGAAATACACTGGGAGGGAAGGAGGCAACACACGAAGACAAGGGTTCAGACCCCCAGGCACAGCAGATAGCCTGGGTGTTGAGCAGTTGACCCGGCAGCCCAGTGCTGTTCCCACCTTTGCCTGGACCAAGGTCTGGGTCCAGCCTGGTGTAGGTGATGATGGCAGCACAAGCTATAGAGGTGGCAGCATTGGCCCAAATACTGATTGTCTGGCCTGAGTCCCCAGCAGTCTGGCAAGAAACACTATCAACGAATTATTACAAAATGAGTGTGCATGTGGATATTATAATAAATCATTTCAGAGAGTTATCAGAATTCTTGAGTTTAAATTCCAGAGCTTTAAAGATGACAGTATTGCAAAGCAAGTATCCATGGTTTTTACAAATAATTTAAAGATTGTCACATGTGATGGAAAAGAACACTATTTTCATATGACGCTGTCAGTGAGCACACTGAGAATGAAGAGAATTTGAAAATTAATTTTTTCCTTTTAATTAGATGCACAATAGTATGCATAAATAGCCACTTTGAGTTATTTGCACATCACAAAGCCACTTCCAATTTCTTGTATGACTGTTACAAATTACTGGAAATGTCAGAAGAAACATTAAACTGCCATTGCATAAATTTACATTTACAATTAAATTCAAGCTTACAAGAAGCTGATATATATGTAGAGTTAACTCTTTTTTTTTTTAGTTTATTTATTTTTTTTAGTAATCACTACACCTGGGGCACATGGCTGGTTCAGTCAGAAAAGCCTGCAACTCTCAATCTCCAGGTTGTGAGTTCAATCCCTAAATTGGGTGTAGAGATGACCTAAAAATAGAAATTAAAAACTCTAAAAAAAATCAGTACACCCAGTGTGGGGCTGGAACTCTCAGCCTCAAGATCAGGAGTCACATGTTATTCTGACAAAGCCAGCCAGATGCTCCTTAAATCTTTTAGAAAAATTATTTCGTGTGAATCATTAGCTCTAAGTGAATTAAAATATACATTTTTTGGGTCCCTGGCTGACTCAGTGAACCATGTGACTCTTGATCTTGGGGTTATGAGTTCAAGCCCCTCACTGGGCATGGAGCCTAAATATATATATATTTTATAGAATGTATATATTTATAATATATATTTATATGTATATAAATACATATTTATAATATATTATATAAAAATATATACTTACATATAGAACCTATATAAGTATAACATAGCTTATATAAATATATTATGTATATAAGTTATATTTATATTTTCATTGTAAGTTATCAGAAAATTACCCCAATGTTGTCAAAGTCTATGAAATACTCTTAATAGCTCCAATTGTTGTATCAACAGAAAAATCCTTCTTGAAATTTAAAATTACCAAAAATTATTTGCAGTCTGACATTTGCCGAGACCAACCGATGTTACTTTCAATTATATTGATTACAAAATGAATTTGCTAAAAGTATAAATTTTGATGACCTAACAAATGAATTTGCAGGCAAGCATGCCAGAAAAATCTTATGACCAATGAAGAGGTCACATTAGTTAAGTATTTATTTAAAATTGTGACACCAAAAATACATTTTTATAATTAGTAAGTTTATGTTGTTACTCATGTATCATTGCCTCCATGTTTTATCAATCATAAAATATTTTCAAAGGAAAAAGTTTTATGTTTTACTGTGGCACTTGTTTATTGCTTTTTTCTTTATTTCCTGCTTTTTGTTTATTTTCTTAAAGAATCCCCATTCCACTTTGTGATTGTATTTTATTTTTTATTTTGAGGGGCGTGGGTAGAGGCAGAGGGGGAGAGAGACTCTTAAGAAGGCTCTATGCCCAGTCTCAGAACCCTGAGATCATGATCGGAGTGGAAACCAAGAGTGAGGTGCTTAACCAACTGAGCCACCCAGGCACCCCTGTTTCCTGCTCTTCGAATAAGGGTCTCTACATTTTCATTTTGCAGTGGGCCGAACAAATTATGTAGCTAGCTTTGAAATGGCATGTGTATCGGGGTTCTGAGGTACCAGAGGAACAGAATCAAATATACATATTTCTCTAGTACATATATAAATATGTATATTTCAAGGAGTTGTTACCTGAAGCAACTTTGGGGACTGACTAGTCAAGTCTGAAGTCTATAGGACAGGCTAGCCCTCTGGCTAGAAATTCAAGCAGAAGCTAAAGCTGAAGTCCATTCGGTGGAATTTCTTCCTCACATACTTTGCTCCTTTTTTTTTTTTTTTTTTTAGATTATTTATTTATCCGAGAGACAGAAAGCAAGATACAGAGCATGAGTGAGGGGGAGGGGCAGACAGAGAGGCAGAAGCACACTCCTCACTGAGCAGGGAGCTGGACTGACCACCTCACAGGGCTCAATTCCAAGACCCTGGGATCATAACCTCAACCTAAGGCAGATGCTTAACTGATGAACCAAATGAGCCACACAGTGGCCCCAATACTTTGCTCTTAAAGGCATTCACCTGATTAGATAAGAATAATTATCCAGTTAATAATAACAGGGTAATCTCCTTAAAGTCAACAACTGTAGAATTTAATCTCCATCCCACCTACAAAATTCCTGGATTAGTGTTTGATTGAATAACTAGGTACTAGAGTCTAGCCAAGTGGACACATGAAAATAACCATTACAGCATGGGATGACATAATTTCTTAAAATATGATCTCTCTGAAATGGAGGGCCTGAATAGGGCAAGGCTTTGAGAATTCAAGTACTGGCTAGTTCAGCATAATGATAAAGATGGCCACAGGAACTGAGAGGTGAGATTTCTTCTAGTTATACTAGTGATTAAAAGAATATCCAGTAAAAATAAGAAAATGTCAAGACATTGTGTTCTGAGCTCAAGAAATAGGTAGAAACCACAGAAATTCTATAACCTTAAAAAAAATTGATCTCTTGCAAGTACCTGGCAGAAAAGGCCCCAATTGAATTTTGCAAATGACAGAATTACAGCAGAACACAAAACTTCACCAAGTCTTTCTTTTTTAAGTTTTATTTATTTAGGTACTCTCCACACCCAATGTGGTGCTCGAACTCGTGACCCCAAGATCAGGAGATCAGGAGTTACAGGCTCTTCCAATTGCCCCTTCACCACGTCTTATGCTGAGAGTAGGATAGAAGTTGAGACTTGAGTTGGATATATTTGGATGAACTAAGGCAAAGCTGACAATCTTAAATACAAATTCCCCTGAACATCCCTTGCAAGTAAAAACAGAACCTCTTTCTCTGCCTGAGGAAACTGATTTTCCTTGTTAAAGGACTCTGTAAAACGTTGCCTAAGGCTGTGACTTTAGTAGAGGATGCCTGCTTTCCCGAAGATTCACTCCCACCTGTCCGTTCCTGTCTCCAGAAACCAGTTAATTTTTCAGGGAACCCCCTCCCCAGGGGAAATCTGCATTTCTGTTCCAAGAAGATATGGTTTTGCATACCAAAATAATTGCAAAACCATGCAAGTCTGTATTAATAGGAAACTGGGAAGCATGTAGGAATGGATTCTAAGAGTGTTAGAGCAAATAAGATAGAATATAACCCCAAATTGGGTACAAGTTATCAATATCAAGGCTCTGACTTGAGATCTTGAATTTAGTGTTCAAATTGGAGTACCTGAGATGGCTCTAACAGTTGGCTTGGTTAGTTGACTGAAACCTCATCTAAGCAGTGCTTATTGTTGGGAAAGAAGACATCCTGATTTTAGTTCTATTTGTGATTAATTTTTAAAACATTCCTATGTAGCTTTTTTTCTAAGTAGTTGTGAAATACAGAAGTAACATGATCATTATAATACCATCCCACTAATAAAAAGTTATCTAATATTTTAAAAATCAAAATCCAGGGACGCCTGGGTGGCTCAGTTGGTTGAGCAGCTGCCTTCAGCTCAGGTCATGATCCCAGCGTCCTGGGATCGAGTCCCACATCGGGCTCCTTGCTCGGCAGGGAGCCTGCTTCTCCCTCTGCCTCTGCCTGCCATTCTGTCTGCCTGTGCTCACTCCCCCCCCTCTGATAAATAAATAAAATCTTTAAAAATAAATAAATAAATAAAATAAAAATAAAAATCCAGGTTGGATACCCCCAATCTCATTCCCTAGAAGTAGCCACTGTTAACCATTTGATATATATTTTCCAAAAATTTTTAATGTAATGCAAATGTAAACACATACTGTTTGAGCACATTTCTAAGGCAGAATTATATGGACCGAGATTAAGAATAAATCACATACTACCAGGAATGAAAGATCAAGAGTGAAAGGAGGGTCATAGCTCCAGGGGTTATACATACATCCTAAATTTTCTGGGCTGAACCTGGTTTCAGTGTCCTGCCCCGTTGTTGGACTCTTATTCAAATCATATGTCCAAAGCCTACATTTGGAGAATATAGTTATCATAATTAGGTCTCAGAAACAAGAAATGTTGGGCGCCTAGGTGGCTCAGTTTGTTAAGCAGCTGCCTTTGGCTCAGGTCATGATTCCAGGGTCATGGGATCAAGCCCTGCCTCCAGCTCCCTGCTCAACAGAGAGCCTGCTTCTCTCTCTCTCTCTCCCTCTGCCTGCCTCTCTGCCTACTTGTGGTATCTCTCTATCTCTCTGTCTAAATAAATAAATAAAAATATTTTTAAAAAATGAAACAGGAAACATACTTAAGCAGAGGGAGTAGGTAAGTGTGTATGTGATGAGTGAGATTAAGCAAAACGAGGCCAGGCAATGAAATGATAAACTCAGAAGAGTTTGTGCTTGATTTGTTAGGTGCTTTGGAACTACTATGAGAAAGTATGTAGGTTAACCAAATCCATCAGTTATGAGGCATCCCTGGGTCCAGGCCCTTTTATGACAAAAGAAATAGACCAACCTCACAAACTCCTGCACATTGAACCTCCTAAGTAGGGCTCAACGAACAAACTGTGAACTTCTGAGTAAATTTTTTTTTTTTTAAAGATTTTATTTATTTATTTGACAGAGAGAGATCACAAGTAGGCAGAGGCAGGCAAAGAAAGAGAGAGGAGGAAGCAGGCTCCCTGCTGAGCAGAGAGCCCGATGCGGGACTCGATCCCAGGACCCTGAGATCATGACCTGAGCCGAAGGCAGTGGCTTAACCCACTGAGCCACCCAGGTGCCCTTTTTTTTTTTTTTTTAAAGATTTTATTTTAAATTTTTAATCTCTGTAAGCTTCAAAGAGGAATTCCATGAGGAGGAATCCTTAATTTTAAAAAAAGGCTAATAGCACCCACCTCACAGGTTTAATGGAAAGAACAAATGAGAGGATATTTATGTGAAATGGGAGTTAAAATGTAAATAGTCATAGAAAAAAAGGTCATTGTTATCTCAATATTACTTTATGTAATAACTAACATTGAGTACTTACTGTATGCTACGTACCTTTCTAAAGGCTTTATGTGTATTAACTCTTGAAATTAATTAATGCAAGGCATAAAAAGCTACTCAACAGCTAATTACTGTGAAGAATCTATATTAATGATCTCATTAACTTTTCAAAGCAACTCTGTAGGAATTTACTACTAATACAGTCTCCATTTTGCAGATCAAAAAGCTGAGGGATAGAGAGGTTAAATAACTTGTACAAGATCACCTGGGAAGTGGCAGAGCTGGGATTTGAATCCAAATCCTTCAGTACTCATCATTTTGTGTGCGAATTATATGAACCAGATATACTGCAAGTTTTATTCTGTATTCTATGTTGTGCTTGATTCTGTAATGCTCCTGTAATTTATTTGGAAGTATTAAATGTTGTGCTTGATTCTGTAATGTTCCTGTAATTTATTTGGAAGTATTAGAAAAATAAACCAAACTTATTTATTGAATGATGTCATAATACAAGCCTAAATTTCTGAGCAAGTCAGACGCTTAACCGATTGAGCCACCCCAGTGTCCCCCATTCCACATTGTTATGCACAGCTATAAATCAAAATGAGACACTAGTTTGTTCTTTATAGTTAAGAGCTTGTTTTTTTTTTCTTTTTTCTTTTTGATCTGTCTCTCTCTTTTTTTTTTAAGATTTTATTTATTTATTTGACAGAGAGATCACAAGTAGGCAGAGAGGCAAGCAGAGAGAGAGGGAAACAGGCTCCCCACCGAGCAGAGAGCCCGATGCAGGGCTTGATCCCAGGACGCTGAGCTCATGACCTGAGCTGAAGGCAGAGGCTTAACCCACTGAGCTACCTAGGCGCCCCTGGATTTTCTTTTTAAAAAAAATTTTTTTTAAGATTTTATTTATTTATTTGTCAGAGAGAGAGAGAGAACACAGAAGTAGGGAAAATAGGCAGGGAGAAACAAGCTCCCCACTGAGCATGGAGCCCGATGTGGGACCTCATCCTAGGACCCTGGGAGTGTGACCTGAGCCAAAGGCAGCCGCTCAACAACTGAGCCACCCAGGCACCCCTGGATTTTCTAATATGTGTTATGTAGCTACTCATGTTTAGACTTTCTCCCCACCGCCCTTAACAGTGGATAATATCTATTTTGTAACTCATAGGCCTATCAAATAAAGGCTCGAATTCTAACCTTATCTCCAAAATAAATGCAACAATAATAAATGATTCGAGGAATTGCTGATTTTGATCTCTACATTTGTTCATTTTTATAACAAACGGCTTATGGAAACCTCACAGTATTATTTTAACAGTCTCAATTTCAACAGCAATAGGTACTCAGTGAGTAGTTGTTGAATGAATGATTGGGTTAATTGGTTAATTAATTCATGAATGCATAAAAATTATGCCTAAACCTAGATGTGTTCTGGGGAAAAAATAAGACAAGAAAAATTCATAGGTATAAGTTACCATGTCATTCTTCAACCACCTGAATTTCTGGACTAATAGTTGAGGTTAGGAACTCTGTTTTGCCTCTCTGTATCTACATAATTTTGCATCTCTTTAATTATATTGTGGAATGATTGTAAGCCAGCACAAAGCTCAGGGTTGTGTCATCTGATTGGCCCACCGCACATCTGCACACCGTGTATTACTTAGCAACATTTCCCTGCTCCCCCTCTCCATCTCCTGTTGGGAAACCTACTCGGAGGAGGCGGAACTTGACAGAGGTGACAGAAAATCCAGTGACCAATCCTTAATGTCCAGGAATTTTCAGACACTACGGATGACTCTTTGTTTTGGATGGTGAGTTTTGTTCTTTTTTCTAGCTTTTTCTGCCCCCCTTATTTAAGGATTAGACGCTATATATTAGAAAGTTTGTTCCACAATGGAAGATGCAGAAGAGAAACGTGTTTGACTGGAATAGGGTTCCGTAGCACTAGGGATGCCCCACCTCAATTGCTAAAGACATGGCTGTTGAGAAACATGGACACTCCCCTCTCACACTTTGGGTTACAGTTAAGCAAGACACCACTTCATACCGGAGACTGAATTTAAATGAGCTACAACTTTTATGTAGGTCAGCAAGGCGCACGAAAAGGAGAATAAATGAGTCCAAAGGAGAAAGGAATCACTTCTTTCTATATAACTCCTTGGGTGGAAGTATAATGTGAATGGACAAAGTAAATTCTCCTTCAGAGTAATTATAATTCTACGTGGCTGAAGTATATACATCAAACCAGCCTATTGGGACAAAACTAAGATAAAATTACTGTAATGCTTTGTTCACATAATTGCTTCTTAAAAAAAAATTAAGCTCTAAAATACTCAATGGAAAATAAAAGTAATAAACTGAAGTGATTAATTACTTCCTTAAATATTGCTTTTCTTAGGAATATTCTTAAGGAAAACTAAGCTTATAAGCAACAAAAAGGTTGTATTCTTTTTAGGGCTTAGTGCAAGTAATACTTGGTATGAAATAGGTTATAGAAATATCAAAATGAATGGAAAACTTCCACATTTCATTTAGATATGAAACTAAACAGTACTGTGACTTCACTATTCAAAGCAGATAAAAATTAACTTGTCATACATAGTTAAACTCTTAAGATATTCTAATTTTTAATTACCCAAGTGTAGAAGCAATCTATTTTCTTTCATCCACTATAATCATTATTTTCATTTTTGGTCCACCTTAAATAAGGATTTAATGACTGTAAACACTGTGACTGACTTATAAATAAAGGTATGGTTTTTAGTATCTCAGAATTTGCAAGTCATTTAAAGAGGAATCTACTTTAAAAGCACGTACTTTGGGGACGCCTGGGTGGCTTAGTAGGTTAAGCATCTGCTTTTGGCTCAGGTCATGATCCCAGGGTCCTGGGATTGAGTCCCACATCGGGCTCCTTGCCCAGCGGGAGCCTGCTTCTCTCTCTGCGGCTCCCCTGCTTGGCTCTCTCTCTCACACACAAATAAAATATCTGAAAAATAAAATTAAAATTTAAAATATGGGGCACCTGGGTGGCTCAGTGGGTTAAAGCCTTTGCCTTCGGCTCAGGTCATGATCCCAGGGTCCTGCATCGGGCTCTCTGCTCAACAGGGAGCCTGCTTCCCCTTCTCTCTCTTCCTGCCTCTCTGCCTCCTCGTGATCTCTCTCTCTCTCTCTCTGTCAAATAAATAAAATATTTTTAAAATAATAAATAAATAAAAGTGCATACTTTGTAAAAAAGGAAAAACCAGGGCGCCTGGGTGGGTCAGTTGGTTGAGTGACTGCCTTTAGCTCAGGTCATGATCCCGGACTTCCAGGATCGAGTCCCAAATCGGGCTCCCAGCTCCTTGGGGAGTCTGCTTCTCCCTCTGACCTTCTCCTCTCTCATGCTCTCCTTAACTTATTCTCTCTCAAATAAATGAATAAAATCTTAAAAATAAATAAATAAAAATAAAAAAGGAAAAAAACATGCTACTTTGTGATATGACCAGATATGAGAGTATCCATAATTATCTGATGTTTCCCTATACAAAAAGTTATCTACTCTTCTTAACAGTGTAATTTCCCTTACTTCAAATTT
This sequence comes from Mustela lutreola, assembly GCF_030435805.1. Classification (NCBI taxonomy): domain Eukaryota; kingdom Metazoa; phylum Chordata; class Mammalia; order Carnivora; family Mustelidae; genus Mustela; species Mustela lutreola. The sequence goes on along the minus strand of NC_081295.1, from coordinate 21,475,242 downwards.
TTGTAATTCTTTCATTCTATGGAATGAGATTCATTAGTTGAATTTATACTGAGATGTATAAATTCCTAGTTTCATGCATTTTATGTTCAGTCCTTTGAAAGGTCCTCATCTTGTGTTTACACATAGTCCTAAGGACACGACAAAATTTTGCTCAGTTGAAAACTACAATTGTGGATTTTGGTTTTCTTTTTTTAAAGATTATTTATTTGAGAGTGAGAGCACAAGCTGGGGGAGCAGAGGGAGAGAGAATCTCAGACTCTGCACTCAATGCAGAGTCTGACATGGGGCTCAGTCCCAGGACCTTGCGATCACAACCTAAGCCAAGAGTTGGATGCTTAACTGACTGAGCTACCCAGGTGCCCCTTCAATTGTAGATTTTGAATAAGTAATACTAAACTGGTTCTGTTAAAAATGTGAAGATTAACCTGTATCCCTGGGGCAAATAATACATCATATGTTAGTAAAAAAATAAAAATTTAGAAAAGCTGAAAAAATGTGAAGATTAGGTACACTTACAAATATTTACCTGGGGAGGTTCTCTCTATATTCTCTGAGTACATGGCTAAAAATTTTCTGTTTTGACAATTTCTCAGGAGAGACATTTTCAAATAGAGATCTCAGTACTTTATTTGTTAAAATAAAGTTTCAACAAGGACCAAGAAAAAACTTCACAAAAAATATAACCTTACATTTTTTGAAGATTTTATTTATTTGAGGATGAGAGAGAGCACAAGACCATAAACAAGCAGGAGGAGGGGAAGGAGAGAGGGAGAAGCAGACTCCCCACTGATCATGGAGACTGGCGCAGGCCTCCATCCCAGGACCCAGAGATCATGACCCGAGCCAAAGGCAGACACTTAACCAACTGAGCCACCCAGGCACCCCAAACCTTATATTTTTTAAAAAACAAGAAAATAACTACAGAGAAATACCTTTTTTTGTTATTGCTAAAGATTTTATTTATTCATTTAACAAAGAGAGACAGAGAGAGAGGAAACACAAGCAGGGAGAGTGGGAGAGGGAGACGCAGACTCGCCACTGAGCAGGGAGTCGACATGGGGCTCAATCCCAGGACCCCAGGACCACAACCTGAGCCTAAGGCAGATGCCAAAAGACTGAGCCACCCACGTGCCCCACCACAGGGAAATATCTTGAGGTAACTGGCTAGCTCGGTTGGTAGAATATATGACTCTTAATCTCAGGGTCGTGAGTTCAAGCCCCATGTTGGGTGTGAAGCCTACTTAAAATTGAGAAAAAAAAATTTTAAATAAGTGAAATATTTAACTGCCATGTGGAACAGTATTTTCAACATCTGATGGTGAGGACAAGAAAGTACTATTGCCCAGCAAAACATTATCAGTGCCATCGATTATGGCAGTATACAAAGGAGAGTTTTATCTTGTTTATAGACTTTAATTTACTGAATGTATTAGAGGTACAGTTTTATTTTTTTAAGATATTTGTTTGTTGGGACGCCTGGGTGGCTCAGTTGGTTAAGCGGCTGCCTTCGGCTCAGGTCATGATCCCAGCGTCCTGGGATCGAGTCCCACATCGGGCTCCTTGCTCCGCAGGGAGCCTGCTTCTCCCTCTGACTCTTCCTTCCACTCTGTCTGCCTGTGCTCGCTCTCACTCACTCTCTCTCTGACAAATAAATAAATAAAATCTAAAAAAAAAAAAAAAAAAAAAAAAAAAAAAAAGATATTTATTTGTTGGTTTATTTATTTATTTATTTAGAGAGACTGTGCTGTGCTCCCAAGCAGGGGTAGGGGCAGACAAGGAGGGAGAGAGAGAAATCCTTCCAAGCGGACTCTGTACTGAGCATGGAGCCCAAGGCAGCTCTTGGTTTCATGACCCTGAGATCATGACCTCAGCTGAAACCAAGAGTCAGACACCCAACTAACTGAGCCAGCCAGGTACCCCTTGAAGTTACAGTTTTAAACAGTAACTTCCTTCATTTCACATTCCCCATTACTTTAGAATCTGGTCTCTCTAGCAGATAAAGTCTATTTAGGTTGGTACTTCAAATTCATGACTTTTGTTAAATTCCTTTCTTTTTTCAGATTGTTAAGAATCCTAAGATCAAGGAAATAAATGAAAAATTTCTAAAAATGTCTATATATACTTAAAGTACTGTAATTATATGTATTAAATCTGTTTAAAAAACAAAACAGAACAGAGGCGTCTGGGTGGCTCAGTTGATTGAACACCCAACTCCTGATTTCAGCTCATGTCATGATCTCAGGGTTGTGAAATTGAGCCCTGAATTGAGCTCCTCATTCAGCAGAGAGTCTACTTGGAATTCTCTTTCTCCTTCCTTCTCTCTTCTCCCCTCCAAAATAAATAAATCTTGTTAGAAAATAAAAAATAAAATAAATCTATTAAAAAAAACTGATAGTTAAGAATCTTGCAACCAAGATGTAATAGCTTTATTTTATAAGAGTGCTGAAACAACAATAAACCATAACAAATCTTATAACTTTTATTCACAAAATGTGTTTGATATAATTCTAAGTCAATAAGTGGCATCGGATTATGTAGATTATTCATTGGGTTCATCCTCTGGTTTCTTCCAATATCTATCAGAACTACTGAAGAGGGTGCCTGGGTGGCTCAGTGGGTTAAGCCACTGCCTTCAGCTCGGGTCATGATCCCGGGGTCTTGGGATCGAGTCCCGCATCGGGCTCTCTGCTCGTCGGAGAGCCTGCTTCCCCCCCTCTCTCTCTGCCTGCCTGTGATCTCTCTGTCAAATAAATAAATAAAATCTTAAAAAAAAAAAAAAAAAGAACTACTGAAGAGCAGGCTGGGTACTGAAGGGGTGATCCTTTAAGTACCTCCAAATCCCTATAACTAGAAAGACCCAGGCATCCCTTCTGTAGGACATTGTAAGGAAATGTCTTTTCTTTGATAGTTTCATGTTCTCAGATAACTTAAAACATATTGGGGCGCCTGGGTGGCTCAGTGGGTTAAAGCCTCTGCCTTCGGCTCAGGTCATGATCCCAGGGTCCTGGGATCAAGCCCCGCATCGGGCTCTCTGCTTAGCAGGGAGCCTGCTCCCCTCTTTCTCTGTCTGCCTCTCTGCCTACTTGTGATCTCTATCAAATAAATAAATAAAATATTAAAAAAAAATTACAGAGGACCTGTAGAATCCAGAATCCATGGTTAGAGAGGTACAAAAAGGCAGAGTCATGGGTGCCAAAAATGAACTTTTAAAAACTATTGAGTCAGGGATTCTTTGGTTACAAGAAAAAGGAAGCTATCCAAATTAACTCAAGTAAAAAAGAGATAATTAGAAGTCCCAGAGAGGAAGAGCGCCTGGGTGGCTCAGTGGGTTGAGCATCTGACTCTTGATTTTGGCTCTAGTCATGTTCTCAGGGTCATGGGATTGAGGCAGGCATTAAGCTTCACACTCAGGGCAGAGTCAGCTTGATATTCTGTCCCTCACCCTCTGCCCCTCCCCACACTTTGCATGTGCATGTGTGCATGATGTCTCTCTCTCTGTCTCTAGAATAGATAAATCTTAAAAAAATAAAAAAAAGAAAAGAAAAGAAAGAAAGAAAAAGTCCTAGAGAAGAACTCTTGTGGTTCCCAACACAAATATAGCAATGATGTAACTTGTCAGACCATTACTTTCTCTTTCTCTAGAGCTGAATGATTTCTGCTTCCTTTGGCACATCCAGGTTATGGCATATTTCTGAGGACAAGATTTCTCAGTTTATTTGCATGTATACAGCAAAAAATGACCACCACTCCTGAGCCTACCTGAGCTTGTGGTTCTAGTTTCCTCCACAGAGTTACTGACTCAATGTCCAGGCTCCAATAATCAAGCAAAAGAACTTGACTGGGTTGGGTATTCCCCTCTCATCCAATCGGCCACAGTTCAGGAGACAGGGACTAATGGAAGTAGGGCTGCCCCTTCCAGGGACGGTGAGTTGGGCAGATTCTCTGAGAAAGGGATGTGAGCGGGGATGAAACAATTAGTATCTCAAGTTACCAGATACCAGATAGGTTGAAGTTGGACTTTCTCAGTTGTTTTTAAGTCTCCTTCAGCTTGGAAGTTCAGGCTGCAGAGGGTGGAAAGGTCAAATCGTATCAGCATATTCTTTATTACAAAATAAGGTAGGCTTTGGTTTGTGGCAGATATAGTTTGTCCTATTAAAAATGGGAAGGGGGAGGGGTGCCTAGGTGGCTCCATGGGTTAAAGACTCTGCTTTCAGCTCAGGTCATGATCTCAGGGTCCTGGGATCAAGCCCCACGTCAGGCTTTATGCTCAGTGGGGAGCCTGCTTCTCCCTCTCTCTCTGCCTGTCTTTCTGCCTACTTGTGATCTCTCTCTCTCTCTCTGTCAGATAAACAAATAAAATCTTTTTTTAAAAAAATGGAAAGGGGGAGCAATGGCTCAGTCAGTGGAGTATGTGGCTCTTCATCTCTGGGTTGTGAGTTCGAGACTCATGTTGAGTGTGGAGATTACTTAAAAGTAATTTTTTTTTTTAAATGGATTGTATGAAAGGTTCTTGGTTCCTCCAGCTTCTGGAATGAGTGGAAACTTTGAGTGACCAACTAAGACCTGTTTCCCGGTACCAGAAAAGCTCTTATTCTCCAGCTCTAAAATAAAGATACCCTAAGAGAGATCACATATTTATAGTGATAGATTATAGCTCCAATTCTTCCAGTTATTGTCTTTCTCAAATAAGGAGAGTACAAGAGAATAAGCCGTGAAAAAACTTAAACACTTCTTTTTTATTTTTTAAAAAGAGTTAATTTATTTGAAAGAGAGAGTGAGTGAGAGAGAGCATGAGAGGGCAGAAGGAGAGGCAGGCTCCCCACTGAGCAGGGAACCTGGGATCATGACCTGAGCCAAAGGCAGATGCTTAACTGACTGAGCCACCCAGGGCCCCCTGTCAGAGATTTCTTAATTTTTATATATTTTTTTATATTTTTGTGGAGCCCAAGGTAGAGCTTGAACTCACAACTCTGAGATCAAGATATGAGTCAGACACTCATAGGATATTAGATAAAGAGTCAGACACTTGACTCACTGAGCCACGCAGGAGCACCAGGGATATCTTCAAATTTAACTCCCACCTTTTTTTCTCTTTTTGGTCAGCTAAACTATTTTTAAATTTCAAGCACTCTCTATTGTTCTTTAGACATTTTTTATTTATGTAGTATTCTGTTTTTATCTGTTTTGTTTGTTTTGGTGGGTGGAATGATTTTTCCTACTCCTATGGTGTATACTTATGATCTTTTTTCTTGGAAGTTTACTTCTACTGACTACAGTATTTGTTTCCTCTGGTTTCCTTTCTTTCCTGTTTACCTTGATCTCTTTCTAAATGTTGAAGGAAAGTTTTCTTCTAATACCTGTTACTTGGCCGTAAGCATTTAAGGACTACAAAATGGATTGTAAGCTCTTGGCTTCTGAACTTGGCTTCACCATAGAAAGGCCAAATGGGGGGTGTGTTTTGGGGGTGGTTGGTTTTGGGGGGGGTGTTTGTTTTTTGTTTTGTTTTGAGAGACAGCACATGCATGAGGTAGGGAGGTGGGGCAAAGAGATAGACTCTTAAGCAGGCTCCTTGCCTAGGACTAGATCCCACGACCCTGAGATCGTGACCTGAGCCATCATCAAGAGTCAGAGCTTAGCGAATTGAGCCACCCAGGCACCCTAAGGTTTTTCTTCTCTTAAAATGAGCCTCAAATGTGAGTATATAGAGTTCTTTGATTTAAGAGGTATTCAGCTTCTTTAAAGTATGAGTCTCCAAACTCTGAGAAGTTTTGAGTTGCTTCCTGAAATTAGATGTTTGACCTGAGGGAGGGAGAGCATGGGGTTAATTTTTTTCCTTAGAACTTAAAATTAAAAATTCAAAAGAACTTACCTCCCATAATATTTGACTTAATAATTTACCATAAGCAATAGATACAATCAGTGAATTTCTGTAAATATTTTCCCTCAGAGAATGTGGGCTTTTTTATTTCAGTAATCTCTACACCCAATGTGGGGCTCAAATTTACAACGCAAGATCAAGAGTTGCATGTTTTATCATCTAAGCCAGCCCGGCATCCCAGGGACTTTTTATTTCAGTCTGACAGATTTTTCTGAGATAGACTGGTTAGTGGGACCCAAAAGATTAAAAACTTCTAAGAACACTTCGCCTACCTCAGCCTACCAGTGGCATGGATGGAGTTGCTACAGTCCAGAAGTAACACTTCTATGAACTCTGGAATCAGTACCTTAGACCCAGCAAGAAGGACCCTGCCCTTGCATGTCACAAATATATACCCAAAAAGCACTTATTAAATAACATCTGTATACCTGTCGCTTGAAATTCAGGGCACATTGTTGGCATACTGTGATTCATAAACTTAAATATCCACTCCTGGAAATAACGCCAATTAGAACCCAGGGAAACACTTTTTCTTATCTATGTTGACTATGCAAAAAGCAACTAAGTACAAATGCCATTAACGTTTATGGTTTACGGTGCTGTTGACAAAGAAGAAAGACCTTTGGGATGTGCGGAGGATCTGAAGAGCAGAAACTGATAAGAGAAGAGACAAAATAATTGTCAAATTCTGCCTCTTATTGTGAATGCGATTTGGGCCTCATGAAGTATCTTTTCCTGGTGCCAAGTATCCATTTTCTTGCTTCTCTCAGGACACCAGAGATACTCACAAATTAGGGTGAAAATTCAAAGAGTTGAACATGGTGGCCGAGGAACATCTTGCAATACTGAACACTTTCACATGATCCTTCAATTTATGTAGGTGCACCTGGGTGGTTCAGTCGTTAGACTGGATCTAACTCTGGGTCTCAGGTCTGGATGTCAGAGTTGTGAGTCCAAGCCCTGTGTTGGGTGTGGAGCCTACTTTAAAAAGAAAAAAAATTATGTGTAGGAAGGCACAGGCATAATATACAAGAAATGTGACACAGACTCTTTACATTAGTAGCAAAATGGACATGCTATACAAGAATTGCAAATAGTTTAACTTTCATAAAAAGAGTTAATGTTTCATAACTTTGTAAAAATTAAATTTAAAAACTTACCTCTAGGGGTGCCCAGGTGGCTCAGTCGGTCAAGAGTCTGCCTTCAGCTCCAGTGATGATCTCAGAGTTCTGGGAGCAGGGAGTCTCCTTCTCCCTCTTCCTCTGCCTGCTGTACTCCCTGCTTGTGCTCTCTGTGTCAAATAAATAAATAAAATCTTTTTAAAATAAAAAAATAATAATAAGCCTACTGTTATAATTATAAATTGTTAGTAATTATAATTCATATGTGTATTATCTTTAATTTTAACATAACTACACATTTTAGGAAAAAATTTTTGTAGTATCTTTTTTTTTTTTTAAGATTTTATTTATTTATTTGACAGAGAGAGATCACAAGTAGGCAGAGAGGCAGGCAGAGAGAGAGGGAAGCAGGCTCCCTGCTGAGCAGAGAGCCCGATATGGGGTTCAATCCCAGGACCCTGGGATCATGACCTGAGCCGAAGGCAGAGGCTTTAACCCACTGAGCCACCCAGGCGCCCCAACTTTTTGTAGTATCTTAAAATAATGTTATTTTATTCAAAAAGGACTTTTAGGGGCACCTAAAAGTGGCTCAGTGGGTTAAAGCCTCTGTCTTCAGCTCAGGTCATGATCTAAGGGTTCTGGGATCAAGCCCCGCATCAGGCTCCCTTCTCTGCTCAGCAGGGAGCCTGCTTCCCTCTCTCTCTGCCTGCCTCTCTGCCTACTTGTGATCTCTCTCTGTGTTAAACAAATAAATGAAATCTTTAAAAAAAAAAAAAGGACTTCTAATTTGTGATATTTTTACCTTTAATTTATATTTTATACACATTCAGAACTTACTTTTTTAATCCTTTAGATGACAGAATGAGTACAAGTTAAGATCATACAGAAAAAGAAAACAAAAAAGTGGGGCTCAAAAACAGTAAAAAAAAGTCTCAAAGAAAAAATTATAAATCCCTTGAAGAGGCTATCCGGTTAAATATTTAAAAATTAAAACGAAGTGTTTATGAACCACATGAAATTTGCTAACAACACATTAAAGATTCTTTGCTTACTGAATATTTAAATACTGATGAAAACAAGAAAATTATTTTAGCATATTTTGCCAGGCCGATGGCCAGTACATTGTTCATAAATGGCTCTGCCCATTTCCATTAAGGTCATTGTCAATCTTTTCTTATTTTTAAGTTTATATCTGTGGTTAAAAATTTAACTCAGCCTAAGAAATACCATCACTAAATTTGACACATAAGGTATTACAGTACTGTTCCTTTCCTCAGTACTTTTGTTTCTGCATTTTGTGGTGATAGTGCTATGTCTTAGCTTGTATGCAGTTCTACAGTTTCCAACCCACTTTTATCACTTATAAACCCACAACAACCTTGGGTGGTGGAACTCATGTTTATCTTAGAGAAAACCATGTTTTCAACATCACGAATGTGACAGATTTGGGACCACCAGTGGTATACTGGTAAACGTTTAATAACAGTTATGGAGAACCCTAACTGTAGAGTTGAGCAATTTCCTTGAAGTAAATGCTCCCACCGTGGCCAATTCAACCTACCTCCTTAAAGTTCTGAAAACTGAACAAGTGACTCTTGCAAACAGGAAAAAGCCAGGTCTGGCACACCCGCTAGTCACTTTAAATTCAATCCAGGGACGCCTGGGGGGCCCAGATCATGCTCAGCAGGGAGCCTGCTTCTCCCTCTCCCTCTGCCTGCTGCTCTGCCTACTTGTGCTCTCTCTCCTTGTGTGTCAAATAAACAAATAAATATCTTTAAATAAATAAAATAAAATAAATTCAATCCGAAAGTTTATGAAAACTTACATATGTGCCTTGTTCTGAGATTGGGATATCAAAATAGAAGATATGGATGTGTCAATTTAGTTGGCATATTCAACCAACAACGAGGCTATTAAATGGAAAATTATGTGGTCTTAATTACTTTTTTTTAAAGATTTTATTTATTTATTTGACGGGCAGCGATCACAAGTAGGCAGAGAGGCAGGCAGAGAGCGAGGAAGGAGAGCAGGCTCAGAGCAGGCTCAAAGAGCCTGATGTAGAGCTTGATCCCAGGGCCCTGGGACCATGACCTGAGCCGAAGGCAGAGGCTTTAACCCACTGAGCCACCCAGGCGCCCCTATGTGGTATTACTTATAAATGCTTCTGGAGGGGCACCTGGGTGGCACAAGTCAGTTGGGCCTCTAATTCTTGGTTTTTGCTCAGGTCATGATCTCGGGGTCTTGAGATCAAGCCCCATGTTGGGCTCTGAACTCAGTAGAACTGGCCTGGGTTTCTCTCTCCCTTTCCCCCTCAAATAAATAGTTAAATCTTTTCTAAAAAATTAATAAATGCTTCTGGAGTTCCCAGAGGGTAGTGAGTGTGATAACAGGTAGGTTCTAAACTGGCTCTCAGTGATCCCTGACTGGCAGCATTCACACCCTTATGGAATCCACTTCCCTTCAGTGTGGGTAGAACCTGTGACGTCATTCCAATTTTCTTAACCAGTAGAATGTAACAATGGTGCAAAGCTGGTGGGATGCCACTCCGTAATTACATTATATTAGATTGTAACTTCTGGTTTACTGGCATACCCTGTTTCTGTGTTTGGTGAAGCAAGATATGGCAAGGACCTATGGAAAGACACTGAGGCCCTCGGTCCAGTAGCTTGCAAGGACCTGAACCATGGGAATGAGGAAATAGCTCCTTTCCTAGTCAAACTTGTAGATGGGATTGCAGCACAGGCCAGTATCTTGACTGTGGCCTTGTGAGGGACCCTATACAGAGAACTCAGCTAAGCCATTTGCAAACTCCTGACTCACACAAACAGTAAGATAATAAATGTGTACTGTTTTAAGCAACTAAGTTTGTGTATTTTATCAGGAACCCAGAGATAATACAGTCAGTGTGTGCTAGAGTACTGTTCTAAAGAATGTTAAGTGGAAGTATAGTTAGTATTAGAAATTGAATAAGATTTTCATAGTGTGAAGAATTGGGGGAGGGGCTTTGCGGGAATGTTGGGAGATAAGATTAGTTTGAAAGAGCAGGATCTATTAGGAGGGCACTTAAACATTCATATTTTCAGCTAATACTGGTTGAATACATTATGCCAAATACTTTTGGGGGGGCAATGCTCTGCAGATTAAGCAAAGGCAAATAAGCTTTTACATAGGTTAAAAGCTGACAGAGACCTGTCAATCAACAAATAAGTAAATATAAGAGGACAGTAAGAATTATGCAGAGAATTAAAGCAGAGTGGTGTGTTAAGGAGTATCTACTTGGCTACTGTAGATTAGAAAGTAAGGAAAGGTGTGGCAGGCCTGGAGAGAGGCCCCCACATCTGTTCTCTCCCTGTTTCCTCTTAAGTATCAGAATCGGCCAATTTTTGCCCAGGCAACTAGCTACCCAAGTAGGAACCCTACTTTCCAGCCTCCCTTGCAGCTAGGCGTGAACATGTGACTAAGTGTGCAAAACTGATATTGCAATTTCCAGGTCTTATTTTTATAAGAAAGTTGTTTTTTCTGCACTTTCTTTTTCCTTTTTTTCCAGGCTGGACTATAGACAGATGTTGATGAGCTTTAATCATGTGAATGAAGATTGCACGCTGTGATAAGAACAGACTAGAATGAACCAGGGTCCCTATGATCTTCCAAAGCAGGGTGTCCACTCACCCTTCATCACCTCCCTGCCTCCTGATGTTATATGAAAGAGAAATAAACTTTAATTTTTTTCTCAAGTTACTGTATTTGGGGGTCTCTTTGTTATCTTAGTTTAGCCCTACTACCACAGGTGACCTCTTAGAGGAGGGGGACATTTAAGCTAATTGCTGAGTGAAAAGGATGAAAAAGTTATACAAAGTGGAGAGAGAGCATTTGAGACGAATGAAAAGGACCTAAAAAGGGAATGGTCAGTATGCCTAGGGCATAAAGAGTAAGCGAATAGTAGAGATGGGCTTGGAGAAAAATTAGTTGAGAACCATAAAAAATAAAATAAAATAGGAGCGCCTGGGTGGCTCAGTGGCTTTAAAGACTCTGCCTTTGGCTCAGGTCATGATCTCAGGGTCCTGCGATCAAGCCCCACATCGGGCTCTCTGCTCAACAGGGATCCTGCTTCCCCCTCTCTGTCTGCCTCTCTGCCTACTTGTGATCACTGTCTGTCAAATAAATAAATAATAATCTTAAAAAATAATAATAATAAAATAAAATAATCACTCAGGCTTGCTCTGTGGTAAATCATCTGAGAGAGCCAAACGTATGTTTTGGACATATTAAGTTTAGCAGAATATTCAAATGAGATTAACTGACCAGCTTAGTAATTAGTACAAGGGACTTTGAGCCTCAAAATGGTAATGACGCTTGAGAAAAATAATATATTTTACAAAGGACCAATCCAATTGGTAGACACTATTTAAATATCCTCTACCAAATTAACAAGGACTTACCTTGCCAAGATTCTTGGCACTTTTATATTAACTTAAATTGCATTGGGAAAAAGCATAATAGTAATTGAAAAGCAACTAATTATAAGCAATTATAAGCCAAATTATGTTTACACCACAATTAGTGTTTGAGGTGGTTTAGTAGACAGATTCATTTCAATAAGCAAGCATCAAATAAATGAATAGCTTGTAAAACACAAAATACTTCTTTTATCTTTATTCCAAGTATAACCACCACATTCTCTTTGAATTATTATTATCATAAAATAAGCAACATTTACCTTTTGTCCCAATTCCCAGCTTGAGTTCGATGCTTTTAAAAACATGGCAAGAGTAATCTATGTACCTACCACACAACATAGCTTCTTTCAACAGGTTTCATGGAGAAATGTGAGCAAATTTACGTTCTTGTAAGAGAAATGCTACCCTGGAGGGAATCTAGAGTGCAAATTCAAACCACATCTTTTTCTTAAGTTTTTCATGCTTAAAACATTATCTCATTTCACTTTCGGTTGAGGGAAGTCTTTCTCTAAGGATGATAAGGAAGTCTTTTGTGTTGTGACAATGGTAATTTTTATGTTAGGCTGGGTTTTTTTCTCCCATAATCCCGAGGAAAAAGCCGTAACTTTGTTGCCACAATTTTGCCACCTCGGGTTAAACTTTGAAAAACCACGACTTGCTAACTATTTTACAGTTGACATTGATTACTTAAGTATTACATTTATGGTTCTTTATTTTTTTTTTTAAATTCATGGTTCTTTAAATCACCGCTAGTGATAGGTCAGAATGCCTGTTCTATGAATTTCCAAATTCTTCTGAAGCACGTGAGATGGTATTACTGTAAATTTGGGGGGGGGGCGGGGGCACCCCTTTCAACTAGTTCATCAGTTTGAGAACATTCAAAGAAAAAATTATCAAACAATATCAGATTATATTTAATAAACCAGTTTCTAGAAATAGTTTTGCAAAATAAATTCCCACCAGTTGACCTAATCGAGCACGGAATTGCCAGGGCTTTCACGGCAGCTGCCGCACTCGACCAACTCCAATGCTTGGCGAGCCACATGGTGGGAGGTAGGTAGAGCCGGAGCCCTCCGAGGCTGGGCGCCACGTTGCTTTTCTCTTTTTAAATGGGGAGACAACGCTTCTGGCTATTGTGTAAACGAGTCGAGAATTGCGTTTACTCGTACATCAGCTAAGGCACCAGTAGAATTAAAGTGCCTTCTAATCCGACCCTTAGCAACATGTGAGTCACGGACAAATACTGAGTTTTAATGCGTGGCTTCTTTCGCCTTGGGGGAAACGCACTTTAGAGAATGGCCAAGTACCTCAGCAATCGCGGTTAACTGCACAGGATCAAAACCACCACGCCATCCCAGCAGTGGCCACCGCCCCCGCCGAACCCCGCCAACCCTTCCTAAGGATCCACCCATGTTCTCTGCTAATCAGTTGTTTAACGCAGCGCGGCGCAGCCTTTCCTCACTCCCTCCCCGTTCTCTCCACCCATTCCGCATTCGACCCCAGGTTTCTAAACCCCAGCCGGACCACACAGCGCCGTCTCCCGCCTAGGGGACAGCGCGAACCCGAACCGCAGCGCGGCGGGTATCTCCCCGCGCTCCCGGCAGGCGGGCCGCCAGCCAGCCGCAACTCGCGGCTGTTGATTGACAGGCGGCAGCAGCAATGAGCCTCAGGGGCGGGCTGCTGCGTCACTTCCTGGCCTTTCGGGGGAGACGGAGTATATAAATGCGGTGCTCACGCAGCGCTCTCGCTTCCACAGTATGGCCGGCGACATTAGCTAGCGCTCGCTCTACTCTCTCTAACGGGGAAACAGCGGACTACAAGAGACTGAACTGTATCTGCCTCTATTTCCAACAGACTCACGTTCAACTTTCGCTCACAAAAAAAGCCGGGAAAATTTTATTAATCCTTTTTTTTTAAAAAAGTTAATATAAAATTATAGCAAAAAAAAAAAAAAAAAAAAAGGAACCTGAACTTTAGTAACACAGCTGGAACAATCCGCAGCGGCGGCGGCAGCGGCGGGAGAAGAGATTTAATTTAGTTGATTTTCTGTGGTTGTTGGTTGTTCGCTAGTCTCACGGTGATGGAAGCTGCACATTTTTTCGAAGGGACCGAGAAGCTTCTGGAGGTTTGGTTCTCCAGGCAGCAGCCCGACGCAAACCAAGGATCTGGAGATCTTCGCACCATCCCCAGGTGGGTGCTGGGGGCTGTCGTCGCCTCGAAGGCATCAGCCGCGGGTGGGGGGCGGGGGCCGAGTGCCCGCCGCCTTCAGGTGGGGGGCACGTCCCCGGGTGGGGCTCGTTTCAGGGGCTCTGGTGGGGCTGCGATGTTGGGGGGGGGGGCGGCCGCGTCCACGCGGGGCACGAGCCGGCTCCTCCCGTCGCCGTTGCTGAGCCGGGCGCTGCCCGGGGGGAGGGGAGGAGGCCGGCGCGCCGCGTGCTCAGGTAACGTCCCCCGCGCGGCGTGCGGGGCGGCGGGCGGCGCCGCTCGGGGTGGTTTGTGGGCCCGCGCCGTCGGGCTTTCCCCTCCGGAGTTGGCGGTCCGGGGCCCCGGTTGGGGACGTCTTGGGGCTGCGCGGGCTGCCTCCCGGCAGGTGTGGCTCGGCGGGCTTAGTCAGGCGCTAATTTGGGCGTGCCCGTCTCGGGGAGCGAGGAGGGAGGGAGTGAGCCCGAAGCCGGGCTGGTTCTCCCCTCGTGCTGCGGGAGGAGGGGGCTCCCCCGCTCTCGGACCGAGGGTCTGGCGCGCAGGCCTCCCTCCCTCCTGCGGTCCGCGCTGGCAGCATGTGGCGCCCGGGCGGAGGGGATTGGGCGGGAGCAGTGTCGCAGTGGCTGGGCCCCACCGCCGCCCTAACGTGCTCTGCACCAAATCCCCTTCTGGGTGGCCCCGGGAGACTCTTGACCTTGGGTGTGTAACCTGTTAACCGCGTTGGCGGGTTCCGGGCGAGGTGCGGGGTGCTGGAAGGTTTGACTGCATTTACGGGCTAGAGGCCCGTCTGAGCCAGGACATAATACCTTTAGTGCCTACGCCTGCAAAGGAATCTGGGGCCCCGGCCTCCCACCCCGGGCGGTCACGCGAGAGAGCCTGGCTGATCGCACCGAAGAGGAGAGGTCTTCTGGTGGTTTGGAGAAAGCCGAGCGCAGATAAAAGCGCAGCCGGTCGCGAAGGTGCTGGGCCTTTCGTCGCGGCGCTCACACCGCTATTCCCCGCTTGCCTCTCCGCGCACAAGTGCGGCGAGTGTGGCAGTGTCGCGGAGGAACCGGCGCGGCTGCCTCATTGAGGCGACGACCAATGAGCTCCTGGGCCCGAGCAAGAGCCTGGCCCCAGGGTGTGGGCCAATGGGCGTTTCAGGAATGTAGGCTGCGCTTGCCGCCGTCCCTGACAAAAAGCAACTGGAGAAGAGAATCGAGGCGGACACGTGCTGCCGGGACTTTTAAGGCAGTCTGTCTTGAGGGATTCTCCTGCTGGAAAGCGTCCTGTTTGCTAAAATGTGACAGGGCTCATTTTTCAGGCTTTGTGCGACGCGTAAAATGTCTAACGTAGCCCTTTACTACGTGCCAGGCTGAGCTTTAAACACTTAATATTCTAGGAAGCAGTTACTTAAAAAACGGGGAAGCTTAGTATTTCCTCCATTTCACAAAGGGGAGAATTCGCTGGTGGTGGTGGTGGTTTGCGTCTGATTAAACAATTGTGATTAGATAATCCTGTCAACGAAGAAGACTTAACTAGTGCGTAAGTCTTATAAGATGTATAATAAACTGTTTTGCTCAGCTCTTCAAATATTTGGAAGCTTTAAATTTGTAAGCTTGCATTCTTAATAAAGAGGGTTTTTTCTCCAAGTGCTTGGACAAAAATGTCAGAATTTAAGCTTGGGCTTTTCTGGTTAAATTCGGAGTCAAGGAGCAGGGAGGAAGGCTTATAAAAGCCTTCTTTAAAGATTTGAGAACCACTTTTCCTTTGTACTTTGGGCAGCTGAAATTGTTTTGCTTCCTCACTGTGGCTTTTAAAATGACGGCAAAAGTTAAAGGACAGAATATTGTTTTGTTTGTGATTTAGTGCCACAACGTCTTAGAGACATCAAATATTCGTTAAGTCAGATTTGAGAGTTTACATCACATTTCAGCTGTTGAAGATAGAGCAAGTAAGAACTGAAAAATCTGTTCCAGATTAGCTGAAGTCCATTGGCATCCTTGGTAGCAACTTTTCTCTGTGACCTGTCAAGCAAGGATGTACAGGTTAGGTTATTTACAAGGAGGTAAAAAATAACGTGACAAATAGTAGATGCTAGGTAAATCATCTAAAATTAACGGCCTGGCTAGAGGGATCATTGGCCTCTAGTCTCTTGAGTTGGGAGTTGCAGGGCCCAGAGGAGGATTATAATCTAGTAAGTAAAGCATAATGAAATGGTTAAGTACATTGCTGTATAAGTTTTAATTCAGACAGCATTTAATAACTAGCTGTTCGATGTTCCCTCATTTCTAAAATGAAGATAATAAAAAAATGGAAGATAATAATGGCGTACCTCTGTTTGTATGGTCTTCTGTAAGGATTAAGTGGGTTAATATAAGTACAATATTTAAGAAACTGACACATGGTAACTACTCTATAAGTATTACTGTCATCTTTGGGGGGCAGTTTTGTGGTTTGCCTTTAAAGGCCATCTGCCCCCATTCCCGGAATTAATTAATTAATTAATTAATTTATTTATTTATTTTTTTTTTAAGATTTTATTTACGAGAGAGAGAGCGCGTGCGGGTGCGAAAGGCGATTGGGGCGGGGGCGGTTCAGGAGAGAGCGAAGTGGACTCCTGGCTGAGTAAAGAGCCTGGCATGGGGCTCAATCCCAGGACCCTGAGATCATGTCCTGAGCCGAAGGCAGAGGCTTTAACCCACTGAGCCACCCAGGCACCCTGGTATTATCTTTTTAATTTTAGCTATTGTGGGTGTATAATAGTATATACTTCCCATCAGACTAATAGAGTTGAGCATCCTTTCATATCTTTATTCACCGTTTGGGTATCTTTTGTGAAATGCCTGGTTTTTTGTTTTGTTTTTTTGAATGCCTTTGCAGTCTGTAGGAGTTCTTAATATATTGTGGATTAATTCTAATATGTGTATTACAGCTATCTTTCACCCTCAGTGGCTTCCCCTTTCACTCTGTTAGTCATATCTTTAGAAACAGAAGTGCATAGGTTTTGTTTTGTTTGAGGGGGGTTAAGATTTTACTTAGGTGTTTGAGAGAGAACATGAGCAGTGGTGAGGGGTAGTGAGGGAGAAACGGACTCACCACTGAGCAGAGAGCCTGAAATGGACCTTGATTCCGGGACCCAAGGATAGTGACCCGAGCTGAAGGCAGAGGCTTAACCATCTGAGCACCCCAGAATTGCATAGTTTTAACGTAATCCAACTTAGCAGTGTATCCCCTTTAATGGTTAGGGTTTTTATGTTTTTTGTTGTTGTTGTTGTTGTTTCAGGTTTTTTGTTTCATTTTTTAAATTTTTTTTTAAGTAACCTATATAGGCAGTATAGGGCTTGAACTTGATCAAGAGTCTCCTGCTCTACCAACTGAGCCAGCCAGCTGCCTCTGGTTAGCAGTTTTGCATCCTATTTAAGATATCTTTGCTCATTTTAGATTAATGAACATGTTCTTTTTCCCTCCTAAATTTCATTTTGCTTTTCATATTTAGATCTGCACTCCATCTGGAATTTTATTTTTAATGCAGTACGTGGGAATACAGTGCACTTGAAGCAAAATTGGCTCATCTTTCCAAGCTTTAACTCCTAAGTCGATCTGGAACTTCTGTTAAACGTTTCCTACTCTCCTGTAGGCCATTTAGTGGAATTTACCTTACTTGTAATCTGAACAAATTACAGAACACTGAGAATCTTTTTTACTAACTTCTCAAAGGAGACAAAGTGTACATAGTTGTTTTTGTTGTCTCGAGAGAGTACAAGAAGGGACAGAGGGATTTTTTTTTTTTTTTAAGGTTTAATTTATTTATTTGGGTAAGAGGGAGAGGGAAGGCAGACCCCCCCACACACACACACCACCACCACCACCACCAAGTACAGAGCACAATGCAGGGCTCAATCCCCAGGACCATGAGACCAGGACATCGAACTGAAGTCCGATGCTTAACCCACTGAGCCACCCAGGGGCCTTGAGGAGAAAGAATATGAAGCAGGCTCCGTGCTTAGCGTGGAGCCCACTGCAGGCCTGATCTTACAACCCTGAAATCCTGAGCTGAAATCGAGTCATTCACTTAACCAACCAAGCCACCCAGATGCCCCTTCTTGTTCTTGGGTTGTGAGATAAGCCCACAGCAGGCCCTAAAAAATAAAAATAAATTTTAAGAATGGAAAATCTTCTGTGGCTCAGGTTGAAGAATACTGGTTAGCAGTATGTTGAAGAATCTACAGTCCAGTGTATCCATATGAATAAAGGATGAATAAAGGAATAGATGATATAATGTTCCAAAATTATTTCACATATTACTTGAATTTGAATGTGAAAGGAAGGGGTGGTACATTAGGTTTAACCTGCAATTTTTCAGATTTCAAAAGGACGTGAACAGAAATCAGTGATCGTATATTAAAAGGTCTTAGGGTTGTTGGACCAAACAAAAGCCTTTTATGTTATAGGAAATGGCAGCTATGGGGAGGAAGTCTGTTAGAAAATAAGAAATTTTCCTGAGAAGAAAGATTTTTGTTTTTGAATTCGTAACTCTGAGAGACTATTCATAGTAATGACGTGCATTCAGATGGGAAATTGTAGTGGAGGTGAAGAGAATAAATATTAACTGTGGGAAGGTTAGAGGTGTATTATTTGCACACTTACTGTGAAACCATAAAAACTGGAATCTATAGTGTTCATGTTGGAAAAGACATTTAGGATTAGTGGGATGTTTTGGCTCTTTTTCTCCTGAAATTTTGTGAGCTAAAATTTAATTTTTAGTAAAGGATTGGGGGCAGTTGGAAAGATTGTAATTTACACTTCAACATTAACTTTCCCAGAACTCCTGCCTTGCTTAACCACATCATTGCAGAGTATCAGTGATTTTACATTAAAGAAATTTACAACCTATTGCCAAGAAACCTTTTAGTATAAATGGGGTTTTTTTCGTAAATGTTTTGAAGTTAGAAATCTTCATATTGAATTTCTTCCTTACATTCCTTTTTTTTTTTTTTTTTTAAGATTTTTTTAATTTATTTGACAGAAATCACTAGCAGGCGGAGAGGCAGGCAGAGAGAGAGAGAGAGAGAGCAGGAAGCAGGCTCCCCGCTGAGCAGAACTCTGGGATCATGACCTGAGCCGAAGGCAGAGGCTTTAACCCGCTGAGCCACCCAGGCGCGCCCTGCTTCCTTACATTCTTAACAAAAGTTTCATAAAAGTTTGAACTGCTATCCCAAAGCACTCATTTTAAAGAAGTATGCATTGAAAGTAATAATCAACTGAATGTAGCAGTGTTTATACTAATAGTGATTAAAATTTTAAAGCTTGAGATAGAGAATTTAATACTGGAATTAAAATTAGCAGTGTATTTTCAGTTGATTTCTTTGAACGAAAGGGGAAGGTATTTTTCTGGATATCTGAACTGCCCTAATTCAGGGAAAGGTATATACTCACAATTTAACTTCTGGTCACTCTAGGCTTTGCTGAAGAATGATGTCCTATTTTAGGATGCTGTTGACCCAAACAAAGACTAATATTTTGGGTAAGATACGAATGTAGTGTGGTAAGGGAAAAGTCTCTAAAACAGATCAGGCTGTTACCTAAGGTCACAGCTCATGGAAACTTCATGTAGTTGTGTGACTTTTGGGTAAATTACTTGGTAACTCTGAAACCAGCAGTTTTTATTCCCATGGAAGCCTTTTAAATGCAAATTTATGGGCACCATTTGCAGCATGTCTGACCTACAGGATCTGACCTACTGACCTACTGGTATGTTCTACCAAGGATCCAACTCATCAGGTGATGAGAGTGATTACTCTCACGGATTTCTTCCACCTGCCAGCAGCATTGTCCCCATAGACATTTACTTTGTAAAACTGTGATTTGAAAGAATCTGAACACTGGAACTCCTGGGTGGCTCAGTTGTTCATGATCTTGGCGTTGTGTGATCCCACAAGCAGCCTGCTTCTGCCGGCTGCTCATCCTGCTTGTATGTGCACGCTCAAATAAATAAAATCTTAAAAAAAAAAAAAGACTAACATTTTTAAGTGAATAGTATTCTAAGTATAGTCACATTGCTGTGCAACAGGTCTCTAGAACTTTTCATCTTACAAAACTGAAACTAGACCCATTAATTGCCCCTTTCATCTTCCCTGAGTCCTTGGCGACCATCTTCCTTTAGGATTTTGACTGCTTTATTAGATACTTCATAGGAGTGTGAGTACTTCATAAATGGAATCATACAGTCAGTATTTGTCCTTCCATGAGTGGCTTATTTCATGTAGCTTATTTGAAGGTTCTCAAGATTCATCCATGTTGTATGTATATATAATAATTTATCTAGTAATCCTTTGGTAGACATTTAGGTTGCTTCCATCTCCTGACAGTTGTGAACAACAACACAGGTGTACAAATACCTCTTCCAGACCTTGTTTTGAATTCTTTTGGATGTGTACCCAAAATGGAATTGCTGGATCAGTCATATGGAAATTCTGTCTTCAAGGTTTTGAGGAATGTCCATACTGTTTTCTGTAATGGCTTTACTGTTTGATACTTTCACCAGTGATGCACAGATGTTAAAATTTCTCCACATCTTTGCCAAAACTTGTATTTTTAATAGTAGACATTCTAATGGATGAAACCATGTTATTTCATGGTTTTGATTGGCATTTCTCTTAACTATGTGATGTTGAGCATCTTTACATATGCTTGTTGGCTGTTTTTAGAAAACTGTTAAAGTCCTTTGTCAGTTTTTTAATGGGGTTAATTTATTTAGTTACTTATTTTAAGGTTTTTAAGTAACCTCTGTAAACAACGTGGGGCTCAAACTCCCAACCCCATTTTAAGAGTCCCACGCTCCCACCTACTTAACTAGCCATGTGCCCTATTGAGTTATTTGTTTTTGCTCTTGGGGAAGTTCCTTAAATATTCTGGATATTTACCTTTTATCACCTATATGATTTACAAGTATTTTCTACTTTTAGTACTTTCCTGTGATGTGCAAAAGTCAAGTTTGGTGTAGTGTAGTCCCTTTTGTTTGCTTTTGTCCTTTTGGCTGTGCTTTTTTGTGTCCTATCCCAGAAAGCATTACCAGATCAGTGTCCTGAAGCTTTCCCCTATGTCCTAGGTCGGTCTTAATTTTGGTCTTTAATGTATCAATTATTTTTTGTAGATGGTGTAAGGAGAGGAGACAACCTCATTCTTTTGTGTAGACATCCATTTTTCTTACCACTGTTCATGGCTCCCTACCTCCCCCCAATTTTGTACTCGTGGCACCTTTATTGAAGGTCATTTGTCCATTTTGGGTTTTGTTGAGTCACATGACCTAGAAGTCTGTCATCTTAGTTGTATCTTTTCCCTAGTAAATGTTTCGGCTTAACTATGTTTTTATTAAACCACAGATTCTTTAAGAAAACTTAAAATACACTATACTGTTAATGTTTTGCTTTCTGGCATGGTGACCTAGTATTATTCAGTCCGTGTACTGTTGGTGGTAAAGAGCATCCTATTTTGGAGAGGGGGATACTTACCATGATTTGGGTGTGGTTATGATCCCGTAAAGCTTTATTTGCAAAAGGAGGCTTATTTTCCTGAAAAAAAAAAAAATGTGATAAAATAATAAGCTGAAATTCTCTGCTGTTTTTGATGTTGGTTTTTCAACTTTCTCTTTATATACATGTATAGCATTGTATTGGCTTTTTCGGTTTTCTCTCACATCTTGCTACTGGATTTATTCTTTTTTCCAGCCTATTGGTTCTCCTGGTGCTGTCTTTTTGGTTGATCATTTAGTTGTGTTTTAAGGTGTTTTAAAGCAGCTGCATTCTTTAATACTGTGACTTCGGAAAAAATACTAGAGGATTTTTTTTTTTTTAAGATTTTATTTATTTATTTGTTTGACAGAGAGCGAGAAATCACAAGTAGGCAGAGAGACAGGCAAAGAGGGGGGGGGAAGCAGGCTCCCTGCTGAGCAGAGAGCCCGACATGGGGCTTGATCCCAGGACCCTGAGATCATGACCTGAGCTGCCCAGGTGCCCCGAGGATTGATTGATTGATTGATTGATTTTAAGATGAGGAAGAGTTTGGTTGCAAAATTTATTAACTAATGGTAAATGAGTGCAGGAGCATTTTGGTTTCCCTCAAGATGGAATAAGCACACTGCTGTCTCTTGGATTTACTAGAAACCTTGGGCAGAATGCATGGGACAGCTGAGGACTTTGAAAAGTAAATGTTGGCAGGTGAATTGAAGGAAACCATAACTCAAAATACCACTGAAACAACTGATTTCCTATTTCTTTCCCTCCCGCCCCGTCTTTGGTTATCTCTTGGGGTCGTCTGAAAAGCTGCCAGAAGCTAGTAACTGCACACTAGTTTCAGACAGAAGTGGTTCCAGGAGAGGTCCTCTTTTTCTGGTCCGCAGAGAAGGAAAGGGGGCTGGCTCCTTTGGGTCAGAGTAAGGAAAATCCCTTTTTTGTTTTTTTATTGCTTTACTGTGTGTGTGTGTTCTGCCCACTGCACAGGCAGCCCTGTAACAGTTGTGGTGGCCAGACAGATGCCTAACACTCTGGGTTTAGGAGGGGGAACCGCTTTTTGACCAGAGGCACTGTGGTCCCAAGAGTGAAGAGCATCATGGATATTCCTACTGCTCTTTTTTTTTTCCCCTTTTTGTAGCCCAGGTTAGATAGTCACAGGCAGCCTACTTCAGGTAGACAAACTAAAGCCTTGGGTTTCTAGCCAGAGGACCCAAGAATCAGGCCCCCCCACCCCAAACCAGAAATTGTCAGCAAGATTATGGGAAGGAGAGAGGTGAAGTAAGTGATCCCATAAAGATTTATATAAACACCACTGAGCTGCTCCTGTATAGATCGGGTCATAAACAGTATATCAAAAGCTTTTGAAAACTGATATATCACCTTGAAGTCCCAGTCTGGCCATTGGGTGACACAAAAGCAGGACAGATCTGAATACCATGGCAATGGCTTTCATAACTAAACTGGAACCATAACATAACCCAGAGAAGCTGGATAAAAAACTTGAAGACTGAACCTAAGCATTCCAACTGCCTGCTAAAACTTTTAAAAATCAACATGCTCCTCAGGATTTAAACAAAATTTAAAATTATATAACATGATCAAAATGTTCAGGATGCAATCGTAAATTCCTCAATTTATGAATGAGAAGTTTTCAGCATCCCTGAAAGGAAAAAGACAACCTCAAGGTGATTGTAGGTAAAGCTTTACAAACAGCCGTCCATAACCATTCTATAAGAAGAGTGAACACTCTTAAAAGGAAAAGACAAAGTCTTAGAGAAATAGAAGATGGAACCGGAAAATAACTACTGAAATAAAAAGTTTCCTGGGCAGGCTCTAGTAGACTGGAGATGACAGATGAGTGAGTGAACTTGAAGATCAGTAGGAATTATCCATTCTCAACATTTTGAACACGGCAAAAAGATTGGGGGCAGCAAATAGTCCCACAGGTCCCAAACAGTATAGGAGCATGTAACAATTTTAGATTTAAAAATTGTAAGGCTGTTCGGGGCGCCTGACTGGCTCGGTCAGAGCATGCAACTTTTGATCTTGGTTGTGGGTTCAAGCCCCAGAGATTACTTTTAAAAATAACAAAAAACAAAAGTTTTAAGGCTGTTCGTTATTTCCCAAATGTCCGTAAGATTTAATCAGAATAATTATTGCCAGATTCAGCAAATACTTACTTCAGGGCCTCTTTTGAACTAGGCTAGCCACTGCAGATAAAAACAATAAAACACAAACTCCCTAACTACATGGAATGACTTTTGTGGGATTTGCATGAATACCAAAATAGCCACACAAATAAAATGCTTTGGTAAGCTGAGTATTAAAATCTTTTCATGAAAAGATCCTTGGTGGGAATAGTGAGGTGACTTGAGCTAGAAGAAGGGTGCTGAGGACAGGTTGTAGGTAGGGTGAAATCCATTCCAGCAGTACCCAGAACAAAGTATATGAGTTGTTTCTTTCACTCTTGTTTGGCTTAATTTGGGTGAATAAATTTATGGTGCCCTGTTTCTAGAGAGAAAACAGTTGGTGGAAAAGCCCCATGTGACTGAAATACAGAAAATGGGGATAGAGGTAGTTACCTGTATATTCATCAGTGTGTGTTTTGTGTATTTCAGCTGTTCTTCTAATTGTCTTTATATTATAAAATTTGTCTGAGTCAGATGGAAAGGGGGATGCCAAGAGAACTGAACATTAGATAATAATTTATTCTTTGGGAGTACAAAAAGATCTCTGAAGTGAGGGGACCAGGTAGTGTTGAAGGGTAGAGTGACTATACTGAAAACAAAGAATAAAAGCTTCTAATGAATGAGGTCCTTAGCTCTTTACCCTCTTGCCTACCAGAAATCTGAATGTTCTCTAGGCAAGAGAATGGAATGTTTGGATAATCTGTTTATCCAGTGTTTGCCCAGGAAATAACTTTAAAAAAAAAAAAAAGATAGTGCTAAGGAGGGAGTTCCCCAGTACCCTGTATAGAGGCCCACAGTAAACAAGCCCTGTCCATGTGTATAGACTTTCTGACTAGCTAAGTCTTAGTATCCTAATCTTGGCCAAAAATCACTCAAATGTTGAAAGGAAACAGTTGGGGGAACATCTGAGGATAAATTAATGCATAGAAAACCAAAGCAAATGAAAAAGCAAAACAGCTTTTAAATCCAGAGGAAAAGTTCAAAAAAGAAAAAGTTACAGAGCATTACTGAAAGTCTTAATATACTATTGTTAACACTGCTGTATGAGTGAAAGTTAAGAGACTAAAATCGCAAGAGTTCTCATAGTGGGAAAGTTTTCTTTTATTGCTTGCTTTTTTTTTTTTTTTTTTTTAAGATTTTATTTATTTATTTGACGAGATCACAAGTAGGCAGAGAAGCAGGCAGGGGGGCAGGAAGCAGGCTTCCTGATGAAGCAGAGAGCCCGATGCGGGGTTCTGTCCCAGGACGTTGGGATCATGACCTAAGCCGAAGGCAGAGGCTTTAACCCCCTGAGCCACCCAGGCGCCCCTTTGCTTTCTTTTTTTATTGTAGATGTGAAATGAAGGATCCTAAGTAAACTTCCTGTGGTAATCATTTCACAGATGTGTAAGACAAACCATTGTGCTGTGTACCTTAAGCTCAGAGTGATGTATGTCAGTTAAAACGGGGTGAAGGAGTCTGCATGAATAGTGAATATAACTGAGGAGGTAGCGTTTCCAGTGGGTGGAAGTGAATATTTACAAGAGTGCTGAATTCTAGTGAGAAGTTATTAGGTAAAATCTGAATTAGATAAGCTCTAAAGAGAGACCCCGTAATTTTATTACTTACCTACGTATCCAGTGCTTAAATTCTTTCCATCAGGTAGGTAAATTTTGTATGCATTATGTAATTTAATCTTTATCAGCCGTGTGAAGTAGGTTTAATTGCCGGCCAGGTATAAAGAAACCAAGCCCAGAGACAATTAATTGCAAGAAATGTCACAAAGTTGGCCACCTGAGTGGGTCTGTCGGTTAAAGCGGCTGCCTTCAGCTCAGGTCATGATCACAGGTTCCTGGGATCGAGCCCCCCCTCATCAGGCTCCCTGCTCAGCGGGGAACCTGCTTCTCCCTTTCCCTTTCCTGCTCCCCTGGTCTCACTTTATGTCAAATAAATAAAGAGCATCTTTTAAAAAAAAGAAATGTCACAAAGTAGAAAAGCAATAGCTTCTTTTAGAGCCCCATTATTCCTTTTTTTTTTTTTTTTCATTAAAGATATCATTTGTGGAATTGAAATACAGTGGGTTCTGAAATGTTCATACATTAGTGAACTTTGAGTCTTAGAAATAGGAAAGGCCAAGCTATTGCATGACCACCTACAATAGGAGGATTAAAATGATAGTTCGTGTTGCTCAGAACTGCATCTTAATTGTAACTTTTTTTCTTCCTTAACAACAAATTGCACAATTTAAAAAACTTGAAACAGGGCGCCTGGGTGGTTCAGTCATTAAGCATCTGCCTTCAGCTCAGGTAATGTTCTGGGGTCCTGGGATCAAACCCCCCATCGGGCTCCCTGCTTGGCAGGAAGCCTATTTCTCCTTCTCCCACTCCCCCTGCTTGTGTTCCCTCTGTGGCTGTGTCTGTATCAGGTAAATAGATAAAATCTTTTTAAAAATTTTTGAAACAAACTGCCAAGATATGGCCCATTCTATTGTGTATTTTTTTTCTTTAAAGATTTTATTTATTTCTTTGAGAGAGAATGAGATAGAGAGGCTGAGAAGGGGAGAGGGTCAGAGGAAGAAACCAGCTTCTGGCAGAGCAAGGAGCCCAGTGTGGGACTAGATCCTGGGACTTCAGGATCATACCTGACATGAAGGCAGTCACCCAACCAACTGAGCCACCCAGGTACCCCAAATCTTTTTCTTTAACATAAACAGTTGCTGGCACCTTTTTAAAAGAGAGCTAATCATTAGCTCTCTTAAAAATTGCTTGGCAGGGGCTTTTGAGTGATTCAGTCACTTAAGTGTATGACTCTTGATTTTTGGCTCAGGTAATGATCTCAGGGTTGTGAGATCAAGCCCTATGTCGGAGTCTGCTTGAAATCATTCTCACTCTTTCTCCCCCCTCTCCTCCCACTTTCCATCTCTTCAAAGTAAAAATAAATTTAAATCTTTATAGATTTTATTTATTTGACAGCACAAGCAGGGGGAGCTGGAGAGGGAAAAGCAGGCTCCCTGCTGAGGAGGGAATGGAATGTAAGGCTCAATCCCAGGATCCTGGAATTACAACCTGAGCCAAAGGCATAATGCTTAACCAACTGAACTACCCAGGTACCCCAAAAATGAAAAATAAATTTTAAAAACTCCTGGAGTCCCAGGATCAGTCCTGCATTGTACTCCTTCTGGCTCATCAGGGAGTCTGCTTCTCCCTCTGACCTACCCACCCCCCTTCATGTGCACTTGAGCGTGCGCTGTCTCTCAAATAAATAAATAAAATCTTGAAATCATTAGCAAGCCTAACTAATCTAAGTTTTTTCAGGTAGGTCTCAGTACTATTCAATTTAACCAATTTATCCAACATAGGAATTACGGCCTTCTGTGATTAGTCATATAATTTCTTCTAGAAATTGATGGAGTGGGATGCCTGGGTGGCTCAGTGGGTTAAGCGGCTGCCGTTGGCTCAGGTCATGATCCCAGCATCCTGGGATCGAGTTCCACATCAGGCTCCTTGCTCAGCGGGGAGCCTGCTTCTCCCTCTGCCTCTGCCTGTGCTCACTCTTCTCTGACAGCTAAGGAAATAAAATCTTTAAAAAAAAAAAGAAAAATAAAGAAAATGATGAAGCAGGTACAAAATGCTAGCAGGATTGACTGGTACTATGCTTGTGGGGTTTTGTTTTTGTGTTTTTTGTGGGTTTTTTTTTGTTTTTTGTTTTGTTTTTAAGTTACCTTTTACCCAACATGAAGCTTGAATTCACAGCCCTGAGATAGTGCTGCGTGCTCTACTGGCTGAGCCAGCCAAGTGTCCCTGTGCTTGATTTTTAATACAAAAGAATATTTGATAGACAAAAAAAGACTCATTTTGACTTACTTCTTCGCTTGCTTGTTGGTGAAAGGTAATGATTGTCCTTGGTTTGTGAGCTTAAATTTCCTCGGTGCATGGCTTATTCATTTTGTCATTTGTTTTTTCTTAGTAAATTGCAAGTAGCTTAAAATTTCCTTCCAGTTTGCTCTCTGTTAATTGATGGATATGTTCAATATAGGTAGGCTTTTGAAATAAAATTAAATGTTACCCAGAAGCTGGAACAAAAATGTGACAACAGGGCGCCTGGGTGGCTCAGTGGGTTAAGCTGCTGCCTTTAGCTCAGGTCATGATCTCAGGGTCCTGGGATCAAGTCCCGCATCCGGCTTTCTGCTCAGCAGGGAGCCTGCTTCCCTCTCTCTCTCTCTCTCTGTGTCAAATAAATAAATAAATTAAAAATGTGACAACAAATATAAAATACAGGGTGTAAATTGTGTTAGAACACCAAATGGTAAAAGCTTTACAATTCTTATTCACCTAGGCAAGTACTGTTATGACTTAATCATCTTTTTTGTTGTTGAATAATAGATCTGAGTGGGACATTCTTCTGAAGGATGTGCAATGTTCAATCATAAGTGTGACAAAAACTGACAAGCAGGAAGCTTATGTACTCAGGTAAGTCCTGCCAAAACAGGTGTTAGCGACCTCATTTCAGTCTGAATCATACTTTGCATGGAATAGCAAATTGTTCTTCTGGATCCTAGTACTATAATCATTTTTATCTTACTTTGAGAAATAATAGTATAAAACAAAATGTTCAGTTTAAATGTCTGCAGCATATAGGAGAAGAAAGCCATTCAACATGTTTATAGGTACAAAGCTAATTTATCCAATAAAAACGTTGGGGTTTTTTGTTTGCTTGGGGGTGGGGGCAGAGGGAGAGGGTGAAGCAGACCCCTGACACACACACACACACACACACCCTGCTAATCAGGGAGCCGGGCGCAGGGCTCCATCCCAGGACCCTGAGATCATGACCTGAGCTGAAGGCAGACACTTAACCAATGGAGCCCCCAGGCACCCCAGTAAAAACATTGGTTTCTTATACATATTATAATGGGCCTTGCAGGTATGGTATTTGACATGTTTGCATAAAGTGCCTGGTTAATTACTAAGCTTATGATTTGCCAGGCCCTAGGAATATAATGGTGAGTAAGAACAAATTTCTTTCCTCATGGAGTTTATTATCTAGTAAAAGAAGTAATGAAATGTTTACAGAAATACTTGTGAGAGTCCGTGCTACAAGCTGAAGTAAAGTATGACTTCAGTAAATAATAATGCTAAGATAGGTGAGGTGAGGAGGAAAGTTTAGTAGTAGAAGAGGGTTTGTGTAATGAACTACTATGTTTCATGCCTAATAAAGGCCTTTCTGTGGGTTCCGCAACCTTAAATTTGGAGTTCTGTATAATAGAGGGGAATACTATAGTGCCTTTCTTTGCTTCCTTCAGATCTTCACATTTAAAACTAATAGCCAAATTTTACATTGTAAATGACCTAATAATAGATTAATTGCATCTCAGTAATACATAAACATGATTATAACCTTGTGACTTTTTCCAAATGCAGTGAGAGTAGCATGTTTGTCTCCAAGAGACGTTTCATTTTGAAGACATGTGGTACCACCCTCTTGCTGAAAGCACTGGTTCCCCTGTTGAAACTTGCTAGGGATTACAGTGGGTTCGATTCAATTCAAGTAAGTAATCAAACACCTAATCTCCCCCCCCCCCCCCCGGGCAAACATTAGGGCTCTGTGATACGCATATGCATAGTAAATAAATTTGTATATTTTCTGCTTAGTTGTGGTGGGTAATCACTGACTCTCCAAACTAAATGTACACATGTTCTCAAATTATTGCTTCCATTCCTATTTAAAAGCTCAGAGCTTAAATAACTGCTCCTGAAATAAATAATGTACCTTGTCTCTACAGTTGTTGTGACCATCATGAGTAGATTGGTATTTTTTTAGTTTCCAGAAACTCAAGAGTTGTGATCTTCATTTCTAATGCTTTCTTGGGATTCTTCTCAACAGCTTCAAGTGCTCTGTGTAACACTCTCATGGATGCTGGTCTGGAACCTTGCTCCGATGCAGTGGCCTTTATTTTTTATTTATTGACCAGCAAAAGACCACTTACCTTTTAAACATATTAAAGGGAAAATAAGTTAAATTTCATTGGAGGAAATATTTATAGATTTGATTTTTTTATACATGTGCAAAAAATTGTTGACTAGGGAAGGTGATAGAATCCTACCTATAAAGTTATTTGTCTTTTTCAGAGCTTCTTTTATTCTCGTAAGAATTTCATGAAGCCGTCTCACCAAGGGTACCCACACCGGAATTTCCAGGAAGAAATAGAGTTTCTTAATGCAATTTTCCCAAGTGAGTTTAAATAGAATTGAAACCCGTTTCCTTAGAAGGTCTGTCCTTTCAGAGATCTTTTTATGTATGTGAAAGCAAGTGAATGCAAATATGGTAGGTTATAATTAAGATAAAAATAACAATAAAGATTATAAATTTTAGAATGTGCATGCACATCAGGTCACTGGTTTTGAAAAGATGATCACTTGCTGGAGGGAGAGATCATCTTTGTCTAGCCACTCGCTCTAATTTATATCTTAGTGGTTTTGTTCCCTTCATCCAGAACAATGCATAGTGTCTTCATACACTCGTGCTAAGACGCTGGTCCGTGTTAAGAAACTCTGGCCTGCCATTCTATTCAGGAATTGAGCTGGCTTAAAAATGATCAACACAGTGAGATCATAGTGTCTCTTCAAACAAATTGGCAAGATTTTCTTCCATTTACTAAGCTTTTATTTATAGGCCTTTTCTTTTTGAGCTTCAAGGTCAGGGAACTAAAGGTTATCTAATCTAACACCCTTAAATTCTAGATGTGGCTGAAAACCTAGGATGATTTTACTAACTTCACACAAAACCACTGATGGGCAGGATCTAAGATTTCCGTCCCCTCCTCCCTCACAGGCATGGAAAAGAAAGTCCAATTTTTATCCTATTCTTACCCACTAATAAGATATTATACAGGGCTGTGTCAGTGATGAGTATAATTTAGTATAAATATCTCCCAGTTAATTTACTGTGTTGAGTGAGGCTTTGGAACAAAAATATGAAAAGAATGTATTACATAAAATTATTTGTACTTACTTGGGAATGTAGATAAATGGGTGATCAAATTCCATTTCCTTAATGGATTTTTAGGGGAGAGTGAGCCATAGTTTTCTCAGCACTCAGACTAACGCACTAGCTGAAGTAGGTCTCTGAATGACAGTAAAATAAATAGTCTAGTGAACTGTTTTTTTAAGGGATGACAGAGGGCAGCCTGCCTATTTATGAACTCAACTTCGCTTCACTGATAACATTTCTGATAGGAGGCAAACACTATCACCCTAACCGTTGGAAGGGTGGGGGCAAAGCTATTCTACCAAATGGAGCTGTTAAATTACTTTTCATTTTCTCCCTCAACAGATGGAGCAGCATATTGTATGGGACGTATGAATTCTGACTGTTGGTATGTTGGACACAGTTTTATGGACTTTTTTTTTTTTTTCCTATAGAATTTATTTTTAAATTGCCGTTTGTCCTTTTTTAGAAACTACTTTTTACTTCTATATAGGTACTTGTATACTTTGGATTTCCCAGAGACTCGGGTAATCAGTCAGCCAGATCAGACCCTGGAAATTCTGATGAGTGAGCTTGACCCAGCAGTTATGGACCAGTTCTACATGAAAGATGGTGTTACTGCAAAGGATGTCACTCGTGTAAGCAGTTTCAAGAATAATTCTGGATCCTTCCTGGGGACTACATATTTTAACTCATTCTCATTTTTCAAATTTCAAATTTTCAAATTCACTCTTTCCTTTCCCAGGAGAGTGGAATTCGTGACCTGATACCAGGTTCTGTCATTGATGCCACACTTTTCAATCCTTGTGGGTATTCGATGAATGGAATGAAATCGGATGTAAGTGATACTTTTCTTAATAATTATTAAATACTCAAGAGTATCCATTCTATTATTAACATAAAACTGTTTCTTTAAGGGAACTTATTGGACTATTCACATCACTCCAGAACCAGAATTTTCTTATGTTAGCTTTGAAACAAACTTAAGTCAGACCTCCTATGATGACCTGATCAGGAAAGTTGTGGAAGTCTTCAAGCCAGGAAAATTTGTGACCACCCTGTTTGTAAATCAGGTAATTTGTTTTATTATTGACAATAAAATCTTTCAGGAAATAAGGATAGTCATGTTATCAAATGTATTTTAAGATGGTATATATAAGATATCTAGAAGTACTACTATTAAGGTTACTGATAGAGGAGATGCTTTGTATCTTTGATTAGATTTGGTCCTTACTTTATATCTAGCCCAGTTGATGGGTTCCTTCTGTCTTGTTTTTCCTGTAGGTAGATGGACAGGTCGGGGGATAACATAGGATATCTCACTCCATCCACCCATGAGACCGCTAAAATACTCAAATGCCATAGTTTTTCTTCAGACAGTAGTCTTACATACTTATTACTAAGTGACTGTTTTGTTTGAAAATATTTGTTCAGATTGGAAACAGCTAATGCTTTAATTTTTTTTCCCCAGAGTTCTAAATGTCGCACAGTGCTTTCTTCACCCCAGAAGATTGACGGCTTTAAACGTCTTGATTGCCAGAGCGCTATGTTCAATGATTACAATTTTGTTTTTACCAGTTTTGCTAAGAAGCAGCAACAACAGCAGAGTTGATTAATAAAAATGAAGAAAAAACGCAAAAAGAGAACACACATAGAAGGAGGTGGTGGCTGCTTTTTAGATATTGATATCGGGGGCCATGCTTTCCATAACCACCACCTTGTAGCTGCAGAAAGCCCTAGATGTAATGATAGTGTAATCATTTTGAATTGTATGCATTATTATATCAAGGAGTTAGATATCTTGCATGAATGCTCTCTTCTGTGTTTAGGTATCCTATGCCACTCTTGCTGTGAAATTGAAGTGCATGTAGAAAAAAACTTTTACTATATGAAACTTTACAACACTTGTGAGAACAATTCAATTTGGTTTACGCACAGTGTAATATTTCTCCAGGTCTCATCCAAAATTCCCCACAGACAAGGCTTTCGTCCTCATTAGGTGTTGGCCTCAGCCTAATCATCTGGGACTGTTCTATTAAATTGCTGCCAGGATTTTACATCCAGTTACCTCCACTTTCTAGAACATATTCTCTACTAATATTACTGAAACCAGTTTCTATTTCATACAGATGTTTTTTGCAACAGCGATTAAAGTTTATCTTCCACGAGTCAAGTCCTCTTAAGAAAATGATTGCAGTTTTCCATTTTGTGTCTTACTGTTTTAACATTGCTTCCTGTACCTGTACTTCCTTTAATTGATTTTGTTCTCATCATGGTGTCTTGCCTCCCAAACACCCCCCCCCCCAATAAAGCAATACACTGTTACACTGTGGGTTTATACTAATCTTATACCCGGGAGGGGGAAGGGAGAGTGGACTCTGGGCTTAATTTTCTTTTTAAAGTCAAGAGAGTTTAGCTTCCTTTTATATTGACATGGGCTCTTCTGGGAGATAGTGACAGAAATAAACCTATTGATGAGCAAGGACGACACATCCATTTATATTAGGGTATACTGGCAGAACTGTTCCAGAAACTATGCCATTCTGTGTTCCCATTAAATGAGATTAGCTTCTCATGAGTACCGTGTATTCAGTAACTTGCTAGTACGTACGTGTATAATTGTACCACTTAAGTTTATTAGCAAAGAAATTAAGAATAAAGGTTGTAAGTCAGCTCAGATCATTCACCTTGACTTTTACTTTAGTGGCTATCTCCAGTCCTCTTCATTCATAATATACCATAACCTTTGGTTGAAAATGGAGTCTCTCCTTGTCCTCTTGTGACTTAAATTCTTGGACTTTGTCATGCATTATGATAGTGTTCTGACTTGAACTGTTTCTCTTCCTGGTGTTGCTTTCACCATGATTTCATAGCATCGGGTGAAACTTCCCAGAATGAGAACTGTTCAGGCTATTCAGACATACACAATGAAGCAGAATGCTATCCATAAGACAAAATTCCAAACTGGTCAATGGGAATACAGGCTTTGAGGAGTTGGCATCTTTTAGCTATATTTGCAAATACGAGATTTAAGCAGCTGAGAAAACACCGAAGTTGACTAAATTTTTTATATTCTTGTCCTCACAAAATTTTCTTGATTCTTTCTGGATTGATGCAGTGATGTTTTTGTTCCTTCTGTATTTATAAATGAAACACTTTTTTTAGTGTTTCTAAACATAAAATCTACTTGGTTTGAAATCAAGTGGTTGGAACATAAATTTTGACTTTTATTTTAAGCATGTTAATTCGAAGTTTCATTGAAGAAACTTTCAAGTCAGTGGATCAGTTTGATTCTGTAATTAGCACACGGTACCTGATGTTTTGGTACTGTTTCGAGGACCAATGCTCAAAGTGGATTTTGTTCTTGAACAGTGTCCCAGTAGATTTGATGACATTTGTTGGCTTGAGGTCTGATTTTTTTTTTTTCTCCTAATAGATTTCTATCTAATGTTGAAAAACTGCACAAATTTGTATGGAATAAAGCCTAGAAAAATTAAAACTATAGATTAAATAGTAATTGAAATTAATCCTAGTGTGTATGATAGAAGAGGGAAAATTTTGGTGCCATTATTTCTCTCTTCATGGTGTTGGATTTAAATCAGTTGAAATGTATTTCTGTACCACAATTTAAGCTTCAATAAAAGTTTGCTTAATTCATTGTCCAGTGACATTCAGAAAGTTTTTCTGTTGATGTCTAGTATTTGGCCATATATACTATTTTAAAAATACATCTAGTTTTTGTGATTTGAGGAAATTTATATTTGATGGTTATTTTCTAACATTTGGGAGAGTAATCATGAAGACATAAGATCTTTCCGCTCCTGGGAGAATAATTTCTACTCAGATTTAAGCATTTTTGTTAGGGGTTTCATAACTGAAGCTTCAAAGAAATAGCTGGGTTCTATATGTATACTGGATATCAAAGAGTAGGAAGGGTAAGTAGTAAGACTAAGAAAGTGTGTTTGTGAGTTGGGAGTTAAACCAAAAGTTTGGAGGTAAAGTGTTTCAGCCTTTATTGTGGAATAGACGCGTACTGGTGGCAGTGGGAAGGAACAAGTTGTAAACACACTTTATTTCATTCACCGGTATTTCTGTTAACTAGAACAGAGTTAAAACCTTGATCATTTTTTGCCATGTTAAGTACATATCTCATTTATTTGGCAAAATTTTGGTTAAGTTTCATGGTCTACAATAATCTGAAAGTCGGAATCTTATAAAAATGTATACTCCGATCTTTTCCAGAAAAAGCAGATAAGAGAATATTTTCTGTGATGTGAGTGAAAAAGGATGGGTCCTAGAAAAGTAAAAATGTTGTCACATAACATAATACTGTCAACACCAGGTTCTTTTACAGGAACAGTTAAGTGACGAGATTCAGAATCTTGAGTCGCAGATGTGGTATTAGACTATGAAAGGTAAAGGACCGTACTTTCATTGTTCTGGCCAAATAACTCCCAATTCCTGACTCCTCACCTTCAGACTAGAGGCTTTCTCTACCCCCCCCCCCCAAAAAAAACCCCTTTATTCTTGTTAAAATGGAAAAGTGTTCTTTCGAGTCTATCCCTTCTACTGTGAGAGATTTTGAAACTGAGCTCTGCAGGGATTAGCTAGTACCTGAAAAAATAGATGAGATTTATAATTAAACATTTCATTTGGAGAGTATTTAAACAAAATAGTACATTGAATCTTCATATTCTACCTTAAACTGTCCTCAGTTATGCTCTGTTAGATCCATCTATTTACGTACATCTTTTTTAGGGAAGATTTGCAAAGTTGAATATGCAAATCTTAACTACAGTTCCAGAAAGTGAATACATTTCTTAGTGCACAGCCATATTGGGACAAAAGTCTAATTCAGCAACTCCATCTACTTCCACCCCCTAGCTAACTACTTTTCCAATTTTTTTCACCATAGCATGGGGTTCCACTGGGGACCCTGCCCCACTCAAGCTTTACATTAATTGAATCAAGGTATATACTCAGAGCTTTTCATTGGATATGAGGTTTTTGAGAGGTTGAACCCTGTATTCCTTTTGCCAAGTAGGAGCCGTTGTATATGAATGTACTATAGTGTGTTTATCCATTTTGTTAAACATTTTATTGGTTTCCAATTTTTGGAAAACATGAATAAAGCTGCTATGAACATTTGCATACAAGTGTTTTTGTGGCTTCTGGATGTATAGTGGTACCTTGTGTTAAATCTGTTTCTGTGAGTAATGAACATGTTCTCATAACTTTATCCAGCATTAGTGGACTTCGAAAGTGCTTCGTACATTTAAATTAGGTTGGCTGTTTTTGCACACAAGTTCCTTATTTAGTGTTCTGCAAATGTTTTCTAGTCTTCTGTCTCTTCATTTTCCTAATAGCGACTTGATGAGTAGATATTCTTAATCTCAAGTCTTGATTTACCAACATTTTTAATGGATCTTTTCCTGTCGATAAATCTACTTAGCCTCGCATAGTGGTAGTGGTGGTATTTTCTTGTGAAAGCCTCAATTTTTGACTTTCACATCTGTCATCCATCTTTGGTTTCTGTGTGTGCGGTGAGGTAGGGAATGAAATTTGTTTTCACCCATGTGATTGTGCGGTTACTCTGGCACCATTTGTACTGTTTCCATTGAATTACTTTTGGTGCCTTTTAAATTCATTTGACCAGATCTTGACTGCTTTGACTATTTAATGATTACCTGTATTTCTGTGTAAATATTAAAACAAGCCTGTCAGGGTTGTTTGTTTGTTTTGGCAAGCTCTGCACCTGAGATGGGGCTTAAACTCACAACCCCCAAGATCATGAGTCCCATCTTCTACCAACTGGACTAGTCAAGTACCCTTCAGTTTCCATTATTAAAGAGCCTGGATGGCACAGTCTCTTGAGCATCTGACTCTTGGTTTTGGCTCCGGTTGTAGTCTTGCAGTCTTTTTATAGGACCTTGCCGAGCTCTTAAAATGGGTGGTCAGAGCAGACCAGCTAAGGTGAGGTTGAGACACCTAGGGAGCAGAATTCGGGGAGGTACTCTTCAGCGTAGCGCAAGTAGGCATTTAAGAGGGTATGTTGTGGGTGGTTGGGTGATGGACGTTGGGGAGGGTTTATGCTGTGGTGGTGAGTGCTGTAAAGCGTGTAAGCCTGACGATTCACAGACCTGTACCCCTGGAGCAAATAATTCATTATATGTTAATAAAAACAATTCTTAAAGGGGTACATCCTTTCTTTTCGGTCAACAAGGGTTTGGCTTGCATGAGTCTTACCCTGGTCTATTAAAGTCACCTACTTGTTTCAGTTTTAGGAAGGAAACCTTGCATACTCCATCAGGAATGTTTGCTGTTGGTTTGTATGTATAGAAACCTTTTCCAAAGTTTCCTGTTTATAGTTTGCTCATCTTCTCAGGAATGGGTGATGTATTTTATCAGACCTCCTCTCCCCCTTTCGGCACACATGAAATGATCCCGTCTTTATCTGTCCATATTCCTATTCTTGGGGGAGTTTAGTAATAGAACTCTAGGACGAAGCAGGCTCCCAAACACTTTGCCCAAGGTTTCACAAGTAGAAATAAGCATTCAGATTCACTTCCTCGCACCCCCTGCCTTTTTAAAAAGTAGGCTCTACACCCGATGTGGGGCTCAAACTCAACCTAGAAGTCGAGTCACTCTACTGACTGAACCAGCCAGGCACCCCTTCTGACACATTAATCACCGTGTGGTCTCAGCTAAGTCTTTTTAATAAAATGTTTCCTTTTCACAGCTGCCCTAAAAGTTGGGAATTCATTGAGTTATTTAACTGTGTTTATCTACAACTGAGTTCCCCGCCCTTAATAGCACATTTGCCTATTTAGTGGTCATCTTTAGCATTTGGTAGTAAGAAGTTGAGGTGACCCCTGGAAGTTAAAGCATTCATTAACACTTTAATGTCCTTGACCCCCTTCTCTGAAGTAGTTTCCTGGTACCTCCTCAACTGTCTGACCAGCCTGATCATTTTGCAGGGACTCAAAGCCTGCAAAACGAGGTGAAATATGAAATCTTAACACTGGCAAGGCTTTCTGAAAATAACACTAATTCGATGATGGTAGTCTGAATAATAGTTCCTAAGGAGAATAATCTGAGTCTATTTTCAGTTTTGAGAAAATTTTTCAAAATGTGTTCATAGTCCTACAAAGTTGCATGTAAAAACAACCTGGATGTCAAGAACTAGAGTGCTGGGTGGTTCATTTGGACATGTCTATGTGACTTTTTTTTTTATAAAGATTTTATTTATTTATTTGATAGAGATCACAATTAGGCAGAGGGGGAGGGGGAAGGGAGCAGGCTCCCCGCTGAGCAGAGAGCCGGATGTGGGGCTCAATCCCAGGACTCTGAGATCATGACCTGAGCCGAGGGCAGAGGCTTAACCCACTGAGCCACCCACGTGCCCCTGTGTTAAATTTTCTAAGGGGCACCTGGATGGCTCAGTTAAGCATCTGTCTTGGTTTCGGCTCAGGTAGTGATCTCAGGGTCATGAGATAGATGGGCTCACTAGGGAGTCTGCTTGGGATTCTCTCCCTCTGTCCCTCCCACCTGCTCATTCTTGAAATAAATCTTTAAATAAAAATATGTTCACTGTACAAGTAAAACTGATGTTCAGCCAAAAATTCAGAGTATGAATTAAAAGCTGGCCGTAATGCTAGATGCTGAGAATATGCAAATGAATGAACCATCATCCTCCTCTGCCCTCTTGAGGGTCTCATTCTCATAGAGGAAGTAGATGCGTAAACAGGTATGATGCAAGAGCATAGAACAGAGTCTGCCTCATCCCTGGGAAGGTTGGGGAAGATTTAGTAGAAATCTTATCTTTTTCCCAGTTGTGGGAATTACCAAAAAGCAAGGACAGATCATTCAGAGAGAGAAGGTGAATTGGTCTAGAAATCGCAATAATCTGCGTGGAGAGGCTGAATGGGCAGAGGAGGGGAGGTGGTTGAGATGGCGATGAATGCTGTGGTAATAAACCCAGATTTCCTCTCCGCCCCCCGCCCCCCGCAATCCCCTGCTCCCAGGACCAACACATTAATTTCCCTAACTTCCCAGGAGTATCGGCTACTGACAGCTCACACCTGAGCCCTCTCAAACACCTCTATGAGGAGCATATTTGGAGAAGCAATGTGGGTGGGGAAAATTTTAAAGATAATTCTTGAAGGAGCTTCAAAATGGATGGCAGAAGAGGAATCTGGATTTCCAGAGATGAGTTAGCCCCTGCAGGAGATGAGGTAACTGGGACAGCTAACATGGTGCAGTCCCAGCAACGGAAAATGGAAGGAGATGCGGAGTTGTCTGGCCTGGTTTATTGACAAGGGAAGGGAAGAGGGTTGGGCTAGAAGAGAGTAAGTTTGCTTTTGGATATGTTGAGGTTAATGAGCCAAAAGGTGGATAAAGAATTTATCCCAAATCCCCAAATGAAAAAAAAAAAAAAAAATCCAAATTTGCTCTCAGTGCTTTGATAAAAAATGTCTAACCTATTCTCCCAAATTTTAACATTGGTGATTTAAAAATTGCATCACACAAGCAAAAACTGCCTGTATGGGCCTGGTTAGATAATACATTGAAACACATTGAAGCTATCAAAACTCGTGAATATTGGCATGTCTGGGTGGTAAATATGAATAACAACAAAAAGCATTCCTGCTGGTGCTGTTGGTCACCAATTTCCCTGAGCCTCCAACCAGAATCCGCCCTGTGCGGGGATAGTGTGAATCAGAGCCTCCCACCGAGCAGTGCAGCGCTAGGAAGGCTGCGGAAATGAGGATGCTGGACTTCAGCCTGGCGCAGAGATGGAATGGAGGCCAAGGTCACAGTAAGACTAGGTGCAAAGACGGGCCACTGGCGTTCACACTTTCAAAATCACAAGGCTGGACTGTTGCAGGAATTGGCATTTTTCTAGAAGCATCAGAGGTAAAGGGTCCTCTAGAACAGTGTTTCAGATTTTTTACTTAAAGGACTATTTCCAAATTCTCACAGCCTGAAGACTGTACACTGTAAAAAGCCAAATGCAATGAAATGGATTTTTAAAAGATACAGTGTGATTGAAAAAAAAGTTACTGGGATGTCCGGGTGGCTCACTCAGTTAAGCATCTGCCTTTGGTTTGGGTCATGGTCCTAGGGTTGTGGGATTGACTCCCACATCAGGATCTTTGCTCAGCGGGGAGTCTGCTATTTTCCCTGCTTGTGTTCTCTTTCTCTCTCTCTGAAAAATAAACAAAATCTTTAAAAAATCATTCGCCTGACGATCACTCTGCCATGTAGTTCTAAAAACTCGAAATGCTTGCCCTCAGTTTCTGTATGGGGTCATAAGCTGGTAACAGTTTGGGGCTGACAGCAGTCAGCAAACATTTGGTAGCACTGATCTAGCTAGAGCTTTATGTACTTCTGAACGTGAAAACTGGAGTGGGACGGGGAAACCTAACGAGGGTCACCATGCTGCCCTGATAAGGAAGAATTCAAATGGTCTTTGGGGACAAGGGCCACCCCCACGACACAACTCATTCATTAGGTTCATTCAAAAAAAAACATTGAACATTTCATTCAAAAAAAAAAAACAAAGCATGGTATTGCCTGTCCTGAGAAAATGAACTCTACACTAAAGGCAGAATAATTCTGGGTAATTTTTAGAATTTATGAGACATTTGTAAAACAATATTAAAATACGTATAAAATACAACGCTCACTTCCTAGAAGAACAAAAAGGTCTTATAGCCAAAAAGTGGATCATCCCATGTCAAATAATCATTATCATTGTTAATATAGTGGGAGGCAAGATTTGTTCAAGGACAATTGTAGAACTTGAAGCAATTGCTTCACAATTCAACCTTTCTTGCACCTGATCAAGAAACCCCTAATCTGGGAGCTAACTGTTCTACACCCTGGAAGGAAATTTGATCCAGTTCTTAACAAATTCTTACAAATTACCAGGTCTTAACATTGTTTAAAGTAGGCTCCCCGGGGGCACCTGGATGGCTCATTCATTAAGCGTCTGCCTTTGGCTCTGGTCATGATCCCAAGGCCCTGGGATTGAGCCCCACATCGGGCTCCCTGATCTGCAGGAAGCCTGCTTTCCCTCTCCCACTCTCCCTGCTTGTGTTCCCTCTCTCACTGTGTCTCTCTCTGTCAAATAAATAGAATCTTCAAGAAACAAACAAACAAAAAGTAGTCTCCCACCTAATGTGGGACTTGAACTCAGGATCCTGAAATCAACAGTCTCATGCTTTACTAACTGAGCCAGTCAAGTGTCCCTTAACATTGACTCTCCTTTTTAAAATGCTACATTTTGGGTTCCTGGGTGGCTCGGTGGGTTAAGCCTCTGTCTTTGGCTCAGGTCATGATCTCAGGGTCCTGGGATCGAGCCCAGCATCTGGCTCTCTGCTCAGCGGGGAGTCTGCTCCTCCCCCCCACCCCCCGCCCCCGCTCTCTGCATGCCTCTCTGCCTACTTGCGATTTCTCTGTGTGTGTGTCAAATAAATAAATAAAATCTTTAAAAATAAATAAAAATGGCTACATTTTGAGGCCCTTGGTTGGCTCAGTTTACCGACTGACTTGATTTCTACTCAAGCCATTAACCTCAGGTCTCATGACCTCAGGGTCATGAGATCGAGACTTCACGGGGCACTGCTCAAAGTCGGCCCGAAATACTCATCCTCTACTTCCACCCTTCCACCTGCTCCCGCATGTGCTCTCTTGAAAATAAAATCTTTTAAAAGACACTACATTGTCACTAAATTTGTGATGTACTAATCATTGGTCATCATTAAAAAGCTATCAAGTTTCATCAGTAATCAAAAGGAAGTCTTTAATTCCATTCAAAAGAATGAGCCAGACACTGGGACTGAGGGCCTGTTAAGTACAGTACGGGAGGCCATCGGTGAAGAGAATTTTGCTTCCCGAAGCTTGTTGTCAAGATTCATTAAATCACTACTAAATGTTTTTTAGGAGAG
The DNA here is from genome assembly GCF_030435805.1 of Mustela lutreola. Taxonomy (NCBI): domain Eukaryota; kingdom Metazoa; phylum Chordata; class Mammalia; order Carnivora; family Mustelidae; genus Mustela; species Mustela lutreola. Next base: position 21,433,984 of record NC_081295.1, on the reverse strand, counting down.
CATGTGAATTATCTTGGTGGTATTTCTAAATTGTTTTTAGCTATGTGGTAAAGTCTGAAGGTTCTGCCAGGTCTTGTCTGCCTCAAAACATCTTCCCCTCTGGCTGCCCTGGGGCCACCGACAGTTGTCACTATTAGTATAAAACTCTTAAGTCAGCATCTTCACATATAGCCCCCACGGAAATCAGTCCATAAATATTTACTGAACAGAAGCCGAAGACACAGAGGGAATGAAGAATATAAAACCCTCTGCTCAGAACCTTCCAGTACTTCCCCATTTCAAGCTAAACTTATTACAGTGGTTTATAGGGACTTTTAAGATCTGTCCCCTTCCTTCCTCCTCCTTTTTTTTTTTTTTTTGCGAGTCAGTAAAGTGTCTGCCTTTGGCTCAGGCCATGATACTGGGGTCCTGGGATCAAGCCCCTACTGGGCACCATTCTCAGTGGGGAGTCTGCTTCTCCCTCAGCCTCTCCCCACCCCCACTCTCTCTCAAATAAAATCTTTTTTATTAATTTTTTTAAAGATTTTATTTATTTGACAGAGAGAGAGCACAGGCAGGCAGAGAGAATGGGAGGTGAGCAGAGAGCCCAATGTGGGGCTCCATCCCAGGACCCTGAGATCATGACCTGAGCCGAAGGCAGAGGCTTAACCCACTGAGCCACCCAGGTGCCCCAAAAAAACTTTTTTAAAAAGAGATTTATTCATTCTAGAGGGAGTGGGGGAGGGGCAGAGGGAGAGAGAAACTCAGGCAGGCTCTGCGCTGCACTGAAGGTGGAGTCAGCACGGGGCTCCATCTCCTCACCCCCGATCAGATGTGAGCCGAAACCAAGTCAGGAGAGAACACAGGCAGCAACCTTTGTGACCTCGGGGGCAGCAACGTCTTGCTAGACACGTCTCCAGAGGCAAAAAAAGCAAAGGCAAAAATGAACTATTGGGACTTCATCAAGATAAAAAGCTTTTGCACAGCAACGGAAACAGCAAAACCAAAAGACAGTCCACAGGATGGGAGAGGATATTTGCAAATGTCTTATCAGATAAAGGGCTGGTATCGAAAATCTATAAAGAACTTGCAAATTCAACATCCAAAAGACAAATGATACAGTTCAAGAAAATGGGCAGAAGACACGAACAGACATTTCTGCAGAGAAGACATCCAAACGGCCAACAGACACATGAAAAAGTGCTCAGCATCACTCAGCATCAGGGAAATACAAGTCAAAACCACAGTGAGATGCCACCTCGCACCAGTCAGAACGGCTAAAATTAACCAGTCAGGAAACAACAGATGTAAGGATGTGGAGAAAGGGGAACCCTCCTACACTGTTGGTGGGAATGCAAGCTGGTGTGGCCACTCCAGAAAAGAGTACAGAAGTTCCTCAAGAAGTTGAAAATAAGGATGCCTGGGTGACTCAGTCAGTTAAGCAACTGCCTTTGGCTCAGGTCATGATCCCAGGGTCCTGGTGTAGGGTCCTCATCAGGCTCCTTGCTCAGCAGGGAGCCTGCTTGTCCCTCTGCCTGCCCTTTCCCTGCTTGTGCAAGCAGGTGCGTGCTCACTCTCTCTCTCTCCAACAAATAAATTAAATCTTAAAGAGAAGTTGAAAATAAAGCTATCCTACATTCCAGCAATGGCACTAACAGGGATTTACCCTAAAGATACAAATGTAGTGATCCGAAGGGGCACCTGCACCCCAATGTTTATAGCAGCAATGTCCACAGTAGCCAAACTGTGGAAAGACTCTACATGTCCATCGACAGATGGATGGATAGAGAAAATATGGTGTGTGTGTGTGTACACACACAGTGGAATACTCCAACTCAGCCATTTAAAAAAAAAATAAATCTTGCCATTTGCAATGACAGGGATGGAGCTAGAGGGTATTATGCTAAGCAACATGAGTCAACCAGAGAAAGACAGTTATCGTATGACTTCATTCATGTGGAATTTAAGAAACAAAAAGAGGATCATAGGGGCAGGGAGGGAAAAATTAAAAAAAGATGAAATCAGTGAGGGAGACAAACCATAAGAGACTCAATCTGGGGAAACAAACAGGGTTGCTGGAGAGGAGGTTGGGGGGATGGGGTAACTGGGTGATGGACATTAAGGAGAGCGCGTGATGTAATCAGCGCTGGGTATTATATAAGACTGATGAATCACTGAACTCGACCACTGAAACTAATAATACATAATATGTTAGTTAATGGAATATAAATTTAAATATATATATATATGTATATATATATATACAAAAAAAAAAAAAAGAAACCAAGAGTCAGACACTCAGCTGACTGTGCCACCCAGGTCTTCCCCTTTCCTCCTCTTTGCCCTCATCTGCTTTCCCCTTGCTCACCCCTGTCCAGGAACATTGACTCCTCAATTTTTCTAGAACATACCAGGCATGATTCTGTCTCTGAAACTTTGCACCAACTGTGCCCTGGAATGATCTTTCTTTAGATACTTCCATAGGTCACTCCCTCACCAACCAAAGTTTTTGTTTAAAGAGCTCAATGTCAGGTGCCTGGGTGGCTCAGTGGGTTAAGCCGCTACCTTCTGCTCAGGTCATGATCTCAGGGTCCTGGGATCCAGTCCCGCATCGGGCTCTCTGCTCAGCAGGGAGCCTGCTTCCCTCTTTCTCTCTCTCTACCTACTTGTGATCTCTCTCTGTGAAATAAATAAATAAAATCTTTCCAAAAAATTTTAAAAATAAATAAATAAATAGCTCAATGTTAAATTTTGTAAGAATAGGAAACACCCTATTTTTCTATTTCATTTTAGTTTTAAATAATCTCTACCCCTGACATGAGGCTCAAACTCATGATCCCGAGATCAAGAGTCGAATCCTCTACTGACTAAGTCAGCCAGGTGCCCCTGAACATCCTATTTTATTTTATTTTTATTTTCTAAAAGATTTATTTGTTTGTTTGATAGAGAGAGCACAAGCAGGGGGATAGAGGCCGAGGGAGAGAAAAAGAAGGGTCCCCACTGAGCAGAGAGCCTGAAGTGGGGCTCGATCCCACGACCCTGCATGGCCTGAGCTGAAAGCAGATGCTTTAACTGACTAAGTCACCATGGTGCCCCATGAACAACCTATTTTAAATTACAACCTGGCCCCAAAACAATCTTAAAGTTCCTTAATCTTTTTTTTTTTTTAAGATTTTATTTATTTGACAGACAGAGATCACAAGTAGGCAGAGAGGCAGGCAGAGAGAGGGGGGAAGCAGGCTCTCCACAGAACAAAGAGCCTGATGTGGGGCTGGATCCAAGGACCCTGGGATCATGACCCGAGCTGAAGGCAGAGGCATTATCCCACTGCGCCACCCAGACACCCCATTTTTTTTTTTTTTAAGATTTTATTTTTAAGTAATCTCTACACCCAACACGGGGCTTGAATTTACAACCCCAAGATCAAGAGTCATATGCTCTACCAACTGAGCCAGGCACGCACCCTGTTACTTAATCTTTATTCATTTTTTCCATTAGATGCTAAGTAATTTATCACATTTATTGTCCAGATGCTCCCACTAGAATGTAAGTTTTGAGAGCAGAGTAATATGTCTGGTTTTTTTTATTTCCAGAGCATGGAGGCCAGCTTCCAAGATGGCCCCTGACTGTTCTCACACTGATAGCGCTGACTTAAGCAGCCAATGGAATGGTATAGAAATTATCAAGTGTGATCTCAAAAGAAAGGTTTTTTTTGTTTTGTTTTGTTTTTTAAGATTTTATTTATCTGACAGAGATCACAAGTAGGGAGAGGCAAGCAGAGAGAGGGGGAGAAACAGGTTTCCTTCTAAGCAGGGAGCCCCATGTGGGGCTCAATTCCAGGATCCTGAGATCATGACCTAAGCCAAAGGCAGAGGCTTAACCCACTGAGCCACCCAGGCGACCCAAAAGAAAGGTTTTAAATGGCATCTTGGAAAGAAATCCTCTAGGCCCATAAAGCCTTCGGATGACTGCTCCTGGCCAACATCTGTTCCGCAAGTTCATGACAGCATAACCCAGAACCAGTTAAGGGGCTCCCAAATTTCAAATTTATTTAAACTGTGAGAGAAAGTTTACTGTTTTAAACTGCTAAATTTGGGGGTAGTTACCTCGTAAGAAATAGCTAATGTACCAAGGATCTAGAACAAATGCCTGGCGGGGCTCCTGGGTGGCTCAGTGGGTTAAAGCCTCTGCCTTCGGCTCAGGTCATGATCTCATGGTTCTGAGATCAAGCCCCTCATCGGGCTCTCTGCTCAGCAGGGAGCCTGCTTCCCCCTCTCTGTGTGCCTGCCTCTCTGCCTTCTTGTGATCTCTGTCTATCAAATAAATAAATAAAATCTTAAAAAAGAAAAGAAAAAAAAAAGAACAAATGCCTGGCACATAGTAGCCATTTAATAAATATTTGAGGAAGGAACAAAACTGCCAGAAATAACCTGACTTTCATCAGTATTAGGATTATTGCCACTTAGCAGAAAGCAGTGTAATAGGACACTTAATTTTTTTAAAAGATTCTACTTTTAAGTAAGCTCTACACCCAAGGTGGGGCTCCAGAGATCAAGAGCTATGCTCCACCCACTAAGCGAGCCAGAAGCCCCTCTGATTCTATGGTTGAAATGAGTAAATTGTATGACATGTGAGTTATATCTCAAAGCTGTATTTTTTAAAAAGCCTGGAGTTTTGGAGAGAATGAATAGCAGCTGGAACTCCCGTACACGGGTGGTGGGTATAAACACTTTGAGAAAGTTTGTCCGTTACTTAAAAAGTTCAGAATACACCTACCATAGGAATCAGCTACTCCATTCTTCTGTATTTCAACAAGAAAAGAGAAAGCATATGTTCATATAAAGACTCATACTTGAGTCTTCGTGGGAAGCATGTGACTCTTGATCTGGGGGGGCCATGAGTTCAAACCCCACGTAGAGCTAACTCAAAAAAAAAAAAAAAAAAAAAAGACTCATATATGAATATTTACAATAGCCTTATTTTTAACAGTCAAAATCTGGAAACAACCCAAATGCTCATCAATAGGTAAATGAATGAATCAATTGGGGCGTATTCATACAACAGAATACTACTGAGCAGTAACATGGAATAAACTGATTTGAGGGGTGTGGTTGGGAGGCTGGTGAAGTTAGAGAGGGTAAGAGAATCTTGCAGTGAAAAAACTCTTGTGGTGGTGGATACATGAACCTACATGTAATCAAGCTGTGTAGAACTAAAAACACTCAAAGGACAGTAAGATGCATGCATTACATCATGTCTGTATCCTGGCTGTGATACTATACAGGAGTTTTTTGGTGTGTTTTTTTCCATTCGTTTTTTATTTTCCTTAAAGTAAGTTCTAGACCTAATGTGAGGCTTGAACTCACTTTCTTTTTTTTTTTTTTTAAGATTTTATTTATTTATTTGAGAAAGATCACAAGTAGGCAGAGAGGCAGGCAGAGAGGGGGAAGCAGGCTCCCTGCTGAGCAGAGAGTCCATGAGGGGCTTGATCCTATTGGGTCCATGGTCAAAGGAACGAGACTGATAAAAAGCGAACGTCAAGCAAAGCTTTATTTCCCTCCAAGCATCGAGAATCAGACTGACCGTCGGGGCGGTCTCTTAAAAAGAGGCGACGGCTCCCTGCCTTACCGACTAACTTCTAAAGGACAAGGGCCATATGGTTGGGCCTGGCCACACACAGGTGGCCAATGAGATTGTAACACACAGAGAAAGCTGCACAGTCGTGCTAGGTCACACATGGGTGGCCAATTGAATTACAATTCACCCCAAAGTAGCTATTTGAACTAGCCTATCACCTTGGTCAGAATTGGCACCCGAAAGGCACCCAAAGGGCGGGGCCCATATCCTTGGTAGCTAGGGGGACAGTATGCGCCCCCACTGACTGGATACCTCCACCTGGCCTGACCTACCCTTGTATTTGGGCTCTGTTGCCTGGGACTGGTTTCCAGCACTTGTTTTTAAGTAAGTCCCCTGGGGGGGGGGCAGTTTAAGTTTTACTGCATAAACAACAAAATCACTGTTTAACCAGATGTCATCGCTTGGCTAAATAGGCCCTTACAATCCCAGGATCCTGGGATCATGACTTCAGCCGAAGGCAGAGGCTTTAACCCACTGAGCCGCCCAGGCACCCCTTGAACTCACTTTTTGACCCTAAGAGCCAGAGGCACATCCTTTACCAACTTAGCCAGCCAGGCTCCCCGGTTACACTATAATTTTACAAGATGTTACCACTAGAGGAAACATTGTAAAAGGCACATAATATCTCTCTGTATAATTTCTTAAAACCACATGTGGACCTATAATCACAAATTTTAATTTAAAAAAATTGGTACATATAACAGGTGCTCTCTAAATAACTATGCTGAGTGTAAGAAGCAGGAAAAGAGTACCTGTTATCTTACTCCGTTTGTATAAAATTCTAGAAAATGCAAACCATTCTAGAGAGAAAGCAGATAAATGGTTGCTCAGGGAAGGGAGAGGGTCTGGAAGGGCAGGAAGTAAGGATAATAAAAGAGCCGGAGGAAATTCTTAAGAGGTGATGCGTTTGTTCCTTATCTTGACTGTGGTGGTAGCAGTACGAACCCATACCAAACTTTATCAGATTGAACCATTGGAGTATGGGCAATTTATTGTATGTCAGCTATAGCACAACAAAGATGTTAAAACCGTGAAAGTTATATCTGCAACAAAACTACATTTTCTAGGGGCGCCTGGGTGGCTCAGTGGGTTAAAGGCTCTACCTTCAGCTCAGGTCATGATCTCAGGGTCCTGGGATGGAGCCCCATATCAGCTCAGCTGGGTGCCTGCTCCTCCCTCCCCGCCCCGCCCCCAGCTGCCTGCCTCTCTTTCTGCTTGTGATCTCTGTCTGTCAAATAAATAAATAAAAATTTAAAAAAAAATCCTCAGGATTTGTGGAAATCTTAAGGCAACGGCCATTAAAACACACACACATACACACATTTTCTAATCACGATTTCATCAGATTGGCTATCCTACTTCTGTGAAAGATTAAGGGGTTTGATGATCCAAATTTTGGTGAAGACTGAGTGGATCCTTTCAGATTCAGATGTAAAGTCGGGTATAAGCGGTCCTGTCAGGGTTAGTTCTACAAGAAAACACAAAATCCGTGAAGCCTATGGGCGGAGGCTGGCCACCCGAGAAACCTGTTTCAACAGTGTGTCTATTGTATGAAGTGAAACTGCCTTAGGCGGTTTGTGAAAGCTTTTATCTAGAGAATTTTGATAACTGAGGAGTTTTTCCCACATCAGCCAAAGGCCAAAACATTTCAATTCTCTCATTTTCACCAACACCAACATTTTCTTTTTTTGGAGGGGGTAGGGTTCCCTCTAGGTTGCATGTGTGCACACACAGGCATATTTTTTCTTTGAACCCCTGAGGAATCTTCTCCCTGTCGGTTGTGGGGACAAACAGCTCCGTGGAAAGGCAAGGAAGGCCATGTGACATAATGGGTAGGAGCACCGGTTTTTGAGTTAGCCTGCCCACGTTCACAGTCCAGGTCGGCTACTCAGAAGCGGTGGGACCTTGGGGAAATCAAGTCACTTTAACAGGTGATCACGTCTCTTCCTGCACAATAGAGCAGCGCCTCCTTCATGGGTAGTTGTAAGATGAACTGGGCTCATATGTGAGGACTTCGGTGTGTGCACCTGACCCACAGCCCGTGCTCACGAAATGTTAGCGAGCAGACATCAGCAGAGCACAGGGGGCCTGGGTGGCTCAGTTGTCAAGAGGCTGCCTTCGGCTCAGGTCGTGATCCTAGAGTCCTGGGATCAGTCTGCATAAGGCTGCCTGTTCAGCAGGAAGTCTGCTTCTCCCTCTCCCACTCCCCCTGCTTGTGTTCCCTCTCTCACTGTGTGTCTCTCTCTCAAATAAATAAGTAAAATATTTTTTTAAAGATTTTTTCTTTATTTATCTGACAGAGATCACAAGTAGGCAGAGAGGCAGGCAGAGAGAGAGGAGGAAGCAGGCTCCCTGCAGAGCAGAGAGCCCGATGTGGGGCTCGATCCCAGGACCCTGGGATCATGACCTGAGCCAAAGGCAGAGGCTTAACCCACTGAGCCACCCAGGTGCCCCAAGTAAAATATTTTTTTAAATATTAGCAGGAGCACCTGGGTGGCTCGGTGGGTTAAGTGGGTTAAGCTTCTGCCTTCAGCCCAAGTCATGATCTCAGGATCCTGGGATCGAGCCCCACATCGGGCTCTCTGCTCAGCGGAGAGCCTGCTTCCCCCTCTCTCTCTGCCTGCCTCTCTGCCTACTTGTGATCTCCGTCTGTCAAATAAATAAAATCTTAAAAAAAAAAAAAAAGAAATTAGTGTAGCACAATTCCTCTTCCTCAAGCACTGTTTCGAATACAGGTAAGTTATATATAATGCTTATGGTGTTCGAAGAAACTGACCATTATTCATACTGAGCCTTAACATCCCCTCTCAGTTGACCTTTTTCGTCTTACTCAACCAGCTTCTTAACCGGCTGAGCGTGAGCTCCATTCCAGGAAGCCAGTCGGCTCCATATACCACACGAGGGTCCTCCACACTCACCCCAAAACCTCACTTAGCATCATCCCTCCCTCTTAGTAGCCATGTTCATCTTGCCTTTTCTTCCTGCTTCCCCCCCCCCACCTCTTTCCTTCTTTGACTAGTTCTGCCTCTGAGTATAGAGATAGATACAGTTGCATATGAATGATATAGTACATTTTTTAAAAAGATTATTTATTTATTTATTTATTTATTTATTTGAGAAAGAACACAAGCAGGAAAGGCAGAAGGAGAGGGAGAAGCAGGCTCCCCACGGAGCAGGGAGCCCTGCAGGGGGGGGCAATGATGCAGGGCTGGATCCCAGGACCCTGAGATCATGCCCTGAGCCGAAGGCAGACACTTAATCCACTGAGCCACTCAGGGGCCCTAAGATATAGTATGTTTATAGTTCTATATGATACATTCTTACATATTTTCAGGGGTGTATATCCAGATTATCCCATTAGATTACAGTGACCTCAAATGTCTACAATGTCTGGTTTTTTGTTACCCTTTGCACAATGGGTTCACAATTAACTCATAGACAAGCATTTTTCTTTTCTTTTTCTTTCTTTTTTTGAACATTTGATCTTCCTCCAAGCCCCCTGGCTTCCAGAAAAACTGAAGCAATAAAAATGGAGAGAAAGCTAAGCCTGGGTAGGAGCTAAAGCAGGCTGCAGGGGTCTGGGAGGAAGGCCCATACCAAAGAACACAGTGACAAAGGGGCTACTCCCCAAAGCACTCTCCTCCTAGAAAACATTTCGTTAAAGTATTTGGGGGGTTTTCTATAAGCAACTGATCTGAACCCTTAACAGTAAGTCACTTAGTATTGGTCACAACGATCGTCATCAAATATTTATTTAGCGCCTTTGTGGTGAAAGCTGCACGCTCCCAGGATACAAGCAGACATGGAATGATTCTTCCTGTGATCAACTAAAAACCTATTGGGAGGGACGCCTGGGTAGCTCAGAGGGTTGAGCCTCTTCTTTCGGCTCGGGTCATGATCTAGGCGTCCTGGGATCAAGCCCCGAGTCAGGCTCTCTGCTCAGCAGGAGGCCTGCTTCCCCCCCCCCCCCCACCTGCCTGCCTCTCTGCCTACTTGTGATCTCTCTCTGTCAAATAAATAAATAAAATCTTAAAAAAAAAAAAAAAAAAAAAAAAAACCTAATGGGATATAGACCCAATAGGCTAAGCCGCCTGAGTGGTCCAAAAAATAAGTCACGCATTGGTGGTTCAGTGGTAGAATTCTCGCCTGCCAAAAAATAAGTCACCATCAAGGGCATAACAGCCAATGAGTGCTTCATAGAAACAGATGAATGTGACCTAACCCTTGAAGAAAGGGTCCAATGTTTAACACGCATAAGGCAAAGCTAATACTTCATGTGAAATGCCACCTAAAAACTCAGTTTCAGTATTATTTTGTAGACAGATGATTCAAATGGCATGTGTTGAGTATCTACTATCTGCAAAGCACAAATGGGAGATAGACGTGAAGAGGGGGTGAGCCCTGCCCTGGATGAGGGTACAATAAAGTGAACAATACCAACGGGCAAACACCTGCCCAACCACTCACAGAATGATGGGAAATCCGAAAGCTGGAACCCTGAGCCTGGAACAAAGATTTCCTGACCACCACACAGTTGTGTCATCTAGCTCCAGAACACAGCAAAACCCTTTAATGCCAAATCTGGGCAGAATGTTGTCATCATGGAGAGGCTCAGGAGAGGACCACAGCGTCTGGCGTTGGGCTACGGAAGTCCGCTGACTGGCCTGGCTGAAGGGCCATACTTTTTATGACTCCAGCACCGTCCTTATCGTTATTCTTAAAATAACAGGGTTTTTTTTGTGGGGTTTTTTTTTTGGTCAGTTCCTTGTCTCAGCCACAAGAACTTCTGGTTCCTGAAAAAGCGTGAAGCAAGCTATGTAGGAGGGATCTTAGTATTATTCAACCCAATTTTCTCATTTTATAAATGAGGCAGCTGACATCTGCTAAACCATTTAAGGCCATGAGGTTTTTTCTTTCATTCATTTTCTTGATGATAAAGGCACTTATATTTAAGTTTTATACTGTAATTTGTCATTTTTGGACATTTGTTCAACTTCCTACCTCATGACTATCTCCAGAAAGTGACCTCTGTGACAGCAAGTTTGCACCAGTATGATGAAGTTCTCTGAGCGGTTTCTCTGCCCATCCCCTAGTACCCATGTGAGCTGTGGGGAACTTCTGTTCCATGCCAGTCAAGAAAGAGCCTTTGTTGTTTCTCCAAGAGAACATCAGTGCTGTCAAACAATAATACGCATGAATTTTGAAATTCGTTTTTGTTACACTTTATCTTTTTTTCCCAACCTTTCACTTTATTTTTATTTTTTAAAGATTTTATTTTAAAGTAATCTCTGTACCCAATATGGGGCTCAAACTCACAACCCAATCGCAAGAGTTGCTCACTCCTGGTGCCTGGGTGCCTCAGTTGGTTAAACCTCTGACTCCTAAATTTGGTTCAGGTCATGATCTCGGGTAGTGATCTCACAGTCATGTGACTACCCCCCCCCCATATCCATCAGGCTCTGCACTGGGGGGGGGTCTGCTTAGGATTCTCTTGCTCTCCCTTTGCCCCTCCCCCCACTCACATGCACTATCTCTTTCTCTCTCTAAAAAAGAAAATGAATAAATAACTAAAAAAAAAAAAGTTTCATGCTCAACTGAGCCGACCAGAAACCCCTCCAAGCTTCAACTTTATTTTATGATTATTATTTTAAAAGTTTTTATTTATTTATTTGACAGAGACACAGCGAGAGAGGGAACACAAGTAGGGGGAGTGGAAGAGGGAGAAGCAGGCTTCCTGCTGAGCAGGGAGCCCCATTCGGGGCTCAATCCCAGGACTATGGGATCATGACCTGAGCCAAAGGCAGATGCTTAACAACTGAGCCACCCAGGTCCCCCCAAACTTCAACTTTAAATGACACCTGGTTGGATTAGGTAACATACTTCTGAATAGAAATATATGTGATTTTCATCTTAGGTAAGTTAGAAAAACTAAGGTCAGTTTGCTTCCCTAAGGTAATCCTTTTTTGCCCTTTTGTACTGAATTTTTACCTCCAAACCAGCATTTTGTAATGAATTGCTCCACTTCATCAAGTGTATATCAATATCCTACAGTGTATGCAGTTTTAATGCTTAACACCAAAGGACATGCTAATAAGTGACATGTGGTCTCTTACTCTCCAGTTGATTATCAGCTTCTGGACAGTGTTCCGTGGAATACAAATTCACAAAAGATAAATAGATGCTGTTAATTTAGCATAACGTGAGGGGGTGCCAACTCGTGATCTCAGGGTTGAGTTCAAGGCCCACACTGGGTGTAGAGATTACATTAAAAAAATAAAATAAAATCTTTTTTGTTTTTAAGTGAACATAGGGGCACCTGGGTGGCTCAGTGGGTTAAGCCTCTGCCTTCGGCTCAGGTCATGATCCCTGGGATCAAGCCCCAGGTCGGGCTCTGTGCTCTGCAGGGAGACTGCTTCCTCCTCTCTCTCTCTATCTCCCTCTCTGCCTACTTGTGATCTCTGTCAAACAAAGAAATAAAATCTTTAAAAAAGAGTTAAAATAATGTGAGTGAACTATTTTTTCTTCTTCCTAAAGCTGTATGTAAAGTTATCAAGAGGGCCCCTGGGTGGCTCAGTCAGTTAAACATCTGCCTTCCACCCAGGTCATGATCCCAGGGTCCTGGGATTGAGTTCCACATCAGGTTCCCTCTTCCTCAGGGAGTCTGCTTCTCCCTCTGCCTCTGCCTCTCTCTCTGTCTCTAATGAATAAATAAATAAAATCTTAAAAAAAAAAACAACAACGAAATTATCCAGAGGCTTCTGAAAAGCTACCGATGATCTTCATTTGTGCTCCCAACCTACCAGAGTGACTTCCACATAGGAAATGACGTGAGACATGCAGAAAAATGAAATTGGACCACTTCCTTACACCACACACGAAAATAGACTCAAAATGGATGAAGGACCTCAATGTGAGACAGGAATACATCAAAATCCTTGAGAACACAGACAGCAACCTCTTCGACCTCTTGGACAGCAACTTCTTCCTAGGAACCTTGCCAAAGGCAAGGGAAGCAAGGGCAAAATGAACTATTGGGACTTCATCAAGATCAAAAGCTTTTGCACAGCAAAGGAAACAGTCAACAAAACCAAAAGATAACTGACAGAATGGGAGAAGATATTTGCAAACACATATCAGATAAAGGGCTAGTATCCAAAATCCATAAAGAGCTTATCAGACTCAACACCCAAAGAACAGATAATCTAGTCAAGAAATGGGCAGAGGACATAAATAGACATTTCAGCAAAGAAGACATCCAGATGGCCAAGAGACACATGAAAAAGTGCTCCACATCACTCGGCATCGGGGAAATACAAATCAAAACCTCAAGGAGATCCCACCTTACACCCGTCAGAATGGCTAAAATTAACAAGTCAGGAAATGATAGATGCTGGCGAGGATGCAGAGAAAGGGGAACCCTCCTACACTGTTGGTGGGAATGCAAGCTGGTGCAACCACTCTGGAAAACAGCATGGAGGTTCCTCAAAAAGTGGAAAATAGAGATACCCTATGACGCAGAAATTGCACTACCGGGTATTTACCCTAAAGATACAAACATAGTGATCCGAAAGGGCACGTGCACCCGAATGTTTATAGCAGCAATGTCCACAATAGCCAAACTATGGAAAGAACCTAGATGTCCATCAACAGATGAATAGATAAAGAAGATGTGGTATATATATATATACCAAACCAGGCCCTGACTTGTGCCTCCTTTAAAGGCTGAATAGCCGAACAAAAGGCTTAGGTCAATAAAATCGAGTAGCACTGAGAAAGGGTCTGTGCTGTGTGTTGTGCGCTCGCCTACGTGACTTCCCACATGTTTGCTAGTCAGATAGAAATAATTTGGTTGGGGTCATAAGTTCGTGGCTGGTCCTTGCTGCCTTAGTACAGCGCATAAATTACTTTCAGGTTTGCTGTATCAATACAGAACAATTGTACTGGCATCAGCCATTGGGCGTCATGAGGTCTGCTTATAGTCAATGGTGAAACTTATTATGGGAACTCGTGTTTTTTTTTTTTTAAGATTTTATTTATTTATTTGACAGACAGAGATTACAAGTAGGCAGAGAGGCAGTCAGAGAGAGGAGGAAGTAGGCTCCCTGCTGAGCAGAGAGCCTGATGTGGGGCTCGATCCCAGGACCCTGGGATCATGACCTGAGCCGAAGGCAGAGGCTTTAACCCACTAAGTCACCCAGGCACCCCCAAGAACTCGTGGTTGTTTAACTAGACACAGGTGTATTGCTTCTCCTATGGTAATAGCACTATATATATGGCATTAATGCTTTGAATAAACTTAGCACTGTTGGACATCCTCCTCAGTGCTCCTCCTGCCCCCATCTCTCTGCTTCTCGAGTTCTTTTCTTCATCCTCTTACCCTCACATTCCTGATCGATTAGTTGCGCTGGCCGTGAAATGCGGGACTCCATCCCAGGAAGCTGGGATCATGACCCAAGCCGAAGGCAGCAGCTCAACCCACTGAGCCACCCAGGCATCCCCCATAAAAGACTCTTAATCTCACAAAACAAACTGAGGGTTGCCGGGGGAGGGGAGTAGGGAGAGGGGGGTGGGGTTATGGACGTTGGGGAGGGTATGTGCTATGGTGAGTGCTATGAAGTGTGTAAATCTGGAGATTCACAGACCTGTACCTCAGGGGCTAATAATACATTATATGTTTATAAAAAAATTGAAAAATAATTAAAAAAAAAAGAAGAAAATGACGTGAGGATTTATTATAGGAGTTCTGTAGAATTGAAGTAAGTGCCTACCTCCTTAAAAATAACGAATGATTTTTTAAAAGATTTTATTTATTGGGGCTCCTGGGTGGCTCAGTGGGTTAAAGGCCTCTGCCTTCTGCTTGGGTCGTGATCCCGGGGTCCTGGGATTGAGCCCCACGTCTGGCTCTCTGCTGGTGGGGAGCCTGCTTCCTTCTCTCTTTCTTCCTGCCTCTCTGCCTACTTGTGATCCCTGTCTGTCAAATAAATAAAAAGTAAAATCTTAAAAAATATATATATATTATTTATTTATTTATTTAGAGCACAAGAAGGGGGAAGGGCAGAGGGAGAAGGAGAGAAAATCCAAAGCAGACTCTGCACTGAGGAAAGAGCCCCACGCAGGGCCTGATCTCATGATCCTGAGATCGTGACCTGAGCTGAAATCAAGAGTCGGGTGCCCAACCCACTAAGCCGCCCAGGTGCCCCCCAAAATAACAAATGATTAAAAAAATAAACCAACCAACCCAGGGGTACCTGGGTCGCTCAGTCAGTTTAAGCTTCTGCCTTCAGCTCAGGTCATGATGGCATGGAGCCTGTTTCAGTCTCTCTGCTCAGCTGCTCCCTCTCCCTCGGTTTCTCCCTCTGCTTGTGCTCTCTCACTCGCTCTCTCTGTCAAATAAATAAATAAAATCTTTTTTTTTAATATTTTATTTATTTATTTGACAGACAGAGATCACAAGTAGGCAGAGAGGCAGGCAGAGAGAGAGAGAGAGAGAGGGAAGCAGGCTTCCTGCGGAGCAGGGAGCCCGATGCGGGGCTCGATCCCAGGACTCTGAGATCATGACCCGAGCCGAAGGCAGCAGCCCAAACCACTGAGCCACCCAGGCGCCCCAAATAAATAAAATCTTAAAAAATAAAAAGAACACAGAGTGATGAGGTTATAACTAAGGTTTAGGTATCTTTCACAGTTTTGTCTTCTTCAATACGAGAAATAAGTGTGGAATAAACAAGTGCTTCAAATCAGGAATAAGGGTCTGCATGCAAAAAAAAAAAAACTTGTTGCTATCAACTCTCTTGCTCATAGAAATGAGCTTGTCCCACAGCAAAACAGTTTGCTGTTTGATTATTTATGTTGATCTATACAGTGATAACTAACTTCCTGCTTTGTTCACAAAGGATAGCACTGGAAATTTAGTGGGCTTAAATAAATGACAAGTATTATTATTATTTTTTAAGAATTTTATTTATTTATTTGACAGAGAGAGAGATCACAGTAGACAGAGAGGCAGGCAGGCGGGGGGGCAGGCACCCTGCTGAGCAGAGAGCCCAATGTGGGGCTCGATCCCAGGACCCTGAGATCACGACCTGAGCCGAAGACAGAGGCTTAACCCACTGAGCCACCCAGAAGCCCCGCCAAGTATTATTATTAACCTGCTCTCCCCTTTTGCTACTCAGAGCTCCTGCAGCAGTTTTAAATAAGAGGGCACCTGTATTACCCACTGTACCCATAATATGATCTCATAAAATCTATGGTTATTGATGCCAGGGGCATTGGGATTCACATGGAGATGTGGATAGAATGTATATACAAAGCGACAAGTGAAAAGATTTCCTTAGTGCTGAAGCATCCGCTGAGTGTTAACGTCATTTGGAAGACAAGGTAACAGAAGCCAAGAAAGAAATTTCTTTTTTTTTTTTTAAGATTTTATTTATTTATTTGACAGAGATCACAAGCAGACAGAGAGGCAGGCAGAGAGAGAGGAAGGGAAGCAGGCTCCCCGCTGAGCAGAGCCTGATGTAGGGCTCGATCCCAGAACCCTGGGATCATGACCCGAACTGAAGGCAGAGGCTTTAACCTACTGAGTCACCCAGGCGACCCCCGCTTTTTTTTTTTTTTTAAAGATTTTGCTTATTTATTTGACAGACAGAGATCACAAGTAGACAGAGAAGTAGGCAGAGAGAGAGGAGGAAGCAGGCTCCCCACTGAGCAGAGAGCCCCATGCCGGGCTTGATGCCAGGACCCTGACCTGAGCCAAAGGCAGAGACTCTAACCCACTGAGCCACCCAGGAGCCCCAACAAAGAGAAAGTTCCTATTTGACATCCTTCAATTTCATTCCAGCTTCAGCAAAACCAGAAATGGTTGGCACAGTAATGAAACTTCGGAAAACAACACCTAATTCATAGTTCAGAACTGCTCATTTTAGATATCTGATGTGATCTGAAAGACCTGCGGATCCCCTTACCCAAGAATCCAACACTGCCACTGGATGCAGTCAGCAAGAGGTTCTTTATTGTTACGCAGGCGCCTGCGGGTGGTCAGCGCGCGCCTGCGGGTGGTCAGCAGCTCCTGCTAGCTGAGCACACCCGGCTGGGGTGGTGCCGGGTTTTTATAGACAGGTACAAACAAGTTTTGGGTGGGGCGCAACTGATTGGTTGACAGTTAGAACTTTTGAAAAAGGCATACGTGGAGTTTGCTGATTGGCTTTGGGGACCCGCGTGCAAGAGAAGAGAGAGGCGGGAAGGGGGAGCAAGCTGATTGGTTCTGAGGGCCCGCGCGCGGGAGGAGAGAGTCAGGGAGGGGGAACAAGAAGGGGGAAGGTAGGAATGCCATCATGGCGTCTTCTATTATTTCTATAAGCCAAGCAGTTACAGAAGGGCAAAAGAGCAATTAATAAGCAATTAATAACCTAATTTACGCCTAAAAGCCAGCAGTTCACAGAAAAGGAAACAAGCGGTTAGTTATCCTATCTATCTTCTAGGGGAGGGGTCTTTCAATCCTTCAACCCTTCATCTATAAGCAAATGCAATTTTATTTTAAGTCCTCTTCTCACCCTGAAAAAAATGCTTCAGTGTACCAGGAGAAAAATAAGGCAGAGAGAGAGAGAGAAGGAGGGAACGAGATAAAGATGAGGGAAGGAGGGGGAGAGAGAATTCTTTGTTGAGCTTAGCATCTCTAAAATGAGCGAAATATAGACATGTTTTATCTTCCATCCATTAGGGCACTAATGTACTGTTTAGCAAATATCTATTGAGTGAAGACCATATTAATTGTTCTTACAGCTAGATTTTTATCTACCATTGTTCAAGTCAGAAGATGTACAATTTGAAAATGATGCTATCAACAATGATTATTATCTGTCTGAGTGGGTGTTGCTGAAAAGACCGATACTGGCTGACTCTCTAACTACTGGGTGTGGTATACTTTTTTCTAGTTAAGAATTAAGGTTAGAAGGGCATCGTGTCTGCAATTTATTCTTGAGGGGCTCAGAAAGAAAAAAATTGTATATGGAAATATATATAATGTTATAAAGTGAACACTGGGTGTTCTTTGCAACTTTTCTATATAACTGAAATTATATCAAAAAATCTTTAAGTAGGGGCGCCTGGGTGGTTCAGTTGGATCAGCATCTGAAACTTTGTTTCCACTCGGGTCCTGATCTCAGGGTCAGGAGATCAAGCCCTGCATGGGGTTCCGAGCTGAGTGTGGAGTCCACTAGAGATCCTCTCTCCCTCTGTTCTTCCCTCCACTCCCCCACTCTAAAATGAATAAAATCTTTAAAAAAGATCTTAAGTAAAGCTAAGGTTCATAGAAATTAAATATATTTTTTATTTTTTTGTCCACCCACCCCCACTTTATTTATTTATTTTTTTAAAGCAAGCTCTACGCCCAACATGGGGCTTGAATTCACTACCCTGAGAGCGAGAGTCACACACTCCACCAACTAAGCCAGCCAGGGGGACCATAATGAAATAATCCTTTAAATTTTTTTTTTAAGATTTTATTTATTTATTTGTCAGGGAGAGAGGGAGAGAGAGTGAGCGAGCACAGGCAGACAGAGAGGCAGGTAGAGGCAGAGGGAGAGGGAGAAGCAGGCTCCCTGCAGAGCAAGGAGCCTGATGTGGGACTTGATCCCAGGACACTGGGATCATTACCTGAGCCGAAGGCAGCCACTTAAGCAACTGAGCCACCCAGGCGTCCCTGAAATAATTCTTTAAAAAATGATTTATGGGGCTCCTGAGTGACTTGGTCAGTTGATTGTTGGGGTCTTGATTTCAGCTCAGGTCATGATCTCAGGGTTGTACGATTGAGCCCCATGTAGGGCTCCATGCTGTGCATGGAGTCTTCTTGGGATCCTCTCTTCCTCTTTCTCTCCCTGTCACCTTACCCCCTTTCTAATGAAAAATAAATAAATAGCAATAGATTCATTAAAACATCAGTTAAAATTGGGGGCACCTAAGTGGGATAGTCAAATGAGCATCTGACTTGACTTTAGCTCACGTCAAGATCTTGGGGTCCTGGAATTGAGCCCCATGGCTCTGCACTCAGTGGCATCCACTTAGATTTCTCTCTCCCTCTGCCCCTCCCCACTACTCTCTCACTCTCTCTAAAATAAAAAAAAATTTTTTAAATCAATTAAGGGGTGCCTGGGTGGCTCAGTCAGTTAAGCATCTGCCTTTGGCTCAGGTCATGTACCCAGGGTCCTGGGATCAAGTCCTCCACTGGGCTCCCTGCTCAGCAGGGAGTCTGCTTTTTCCCTCTCCATCTGTGTGCTCTCTCTCAAAGAAATAAATAAATAAAACTTAAAAAAAATTTAAACAATCAATTAAAATTTATGATTCCAAATTATTATGGAAAAATATGTATCTAAAGAAACTTGAAAAATTCTATAGCTTATGTTTAACAGCAAAGGTTCAGGTTATATTCTCATTAGGTGAAACATTAGAAAATAATTTTTTATGTTTTTTTTTTTCAGGAGCTAAATGGTCATAAATAATTAATAACAAAAAAGTAAAATACCGATGGCATTTAAACGTTTGGCTTTCAAGCAAAGATCTCAGTAGTTCCTCAATTTTAGTCCTTTGTCAATAGCTAAATTAACTACATTCCACAGGCTTTATTCCACATGCTTAAGAGCTCTTTGACCTTAACTAAGTCCCTCAACACCCCTAGATCTAGCTTCTTCATTAACATTTGAAGAGTTATGTTAAGTCATCTAAAAAAAGGCCTTGTAGTACTAATATTCTAATGTAAGTTCCTTTTTACAAATAGGGAAATCGAAATTCCAATCTTAACTAACTTTCCAGAGGTCACATGAGAAGAAGAAAGCCCAATTTAAAAAGAGTCAATTAATTATATCCAGTCTGGATACGTAAACCAACAAGGAGTCCATTGTGGAAAACTATCCTAAACTTCCCAAGTACACCGGCTGTCAAGGCTCCATCTTCAAGAGATCTGAAGCCAAAGCTCATCTCCCTCTCTGAAGGGAGGGGACTGGAGAGTGATCCATTCTCTGCTTTGGTCTTGGGAATATTTTCCATCTGCTGGAGGCTAGCAGATCTCCTGGAGACAAGAGGAAGAGCCTTAGTGTCAACGTGATCTCCAAAGACTTGGGTTAGGAGATGACTGGGCCATGGGATTGTTGCCACAATAGGCTTTGTGTTTTGTTGCCCTTTGTAGCTACCCAAACACTTTCCAGTAAGTGAGAAAACACGTTAGGCTTATTTGAATCCCTGCCCTCTTTATGTGATTTTAATTATGGGGAAGCTGTACAGAAGACTGAGTTCTGATCTCTGGCTCATCAGCATGTGGTAAAAGATCTAAGCTTTCTTTGTATAGCTTTACCTGGCAATAAGGCAATATTCTGGTTTGAATTGTCTACTTTTCTAAAAGAGAAGAGGAGAAAGAAAGGAAAAGCTCTGTGCATTAAGTTTTCTACAACACAACAGGCTTTACACAGAAACGTACCAGTTGTTGGAAAGTGGATACTTATAATTCCGATAATGGCCAACATAAACACAGCGTTTATACTGTCAGACTCTATCCCCGGAAGCTTATGTATATTGACTCATTTAATCCTCACAGCTTTACGACATAATGATGAGGTTCTTCCCATTTTGTAGATTGGGAAACTGAGGCACGGGGCAGTTAAATAGCATGCGTAGAACACAGATTTAGTAAGGGGTAGAGTTTGAGGAATACAGGCAATCTGGCTCCTAGGTCCTGCTCTTAACTGTTGAGCAGTTACCTTCATGAGCCTTATTTCTTAGTTCTACATTGGACTCAGGGTAAGGGTCCTCAAGATTATAGGAGCATCAGGGGCGCCTGGGTGGCTCAGTGGATTAAGCCACTGCCTTCGGCTCAGGTCATGATCTCAGGGTCCTGAGATCGAGTCCCACATCGGGCTCTCTGCTCAGCAGGGAGCCTGCTTCCCTCTCTCTCTCTGCCTGCCTCTCTGCCTACTTGTGATCTCTATCTGTCAAATAAATAAATAAATAAATCTTAAGGGAAAAAAAAAAGATTATGGGAGCATCAGAACCACCTGAGGCACTTGTTAAAAGTGCGTATTTGTGGCCCTTACACCCACCCGGCCAACAGCACTCCTGCAAGACTGACTGCAGTGGCCGAAGAGCTCATTTTCTTTCTTTCTTTCTTTCTTTTTTTTTTTTAATTAATTAATTAATTTATTTGACAGAGAGAGAGAGAAAGAGAGAGATCACAAGTAGGCAGAGAGGTAGGCAGAGATGGGGGGGGGTGCAGGCTCCTTGCTGAGCAGAGAACCCGATGTGGGGCTCGATCCCAGGACTCTGAGATCATGACCTGAGCTGAACGCAGAGGCTTAACCCACTGAGCCACCCAGGCACCCCAAACTCGTATTTTTTTTTTTAAAGATTTTATTTATTTATCGGGGCGGGGGGGATAGCGAGCACAGGCAGAAAGAGTGGCAGCAGAGGCAGAGGGAGGAAGCAGGCTCCCTGCTGAGCAAGGAGCCCGATGTGGGACTCTATCCCAGGACGCTGGGATCATGACCTGAGCCGAAGGCAGCTCTTAACCAACTGAGCCACCCAGGCGTCCCCAAACTCGTATTTTTTTAAACAAGCATCCCAAGTGACTCTAACATAGGGGGGCCAGTATCATACTGAGAAATACTGACTTAAGGAAAAATTCTTTTTTGGCGCTGGGGGTGGGGTAGAATGGGGTGGAGTCAGGGGGTGGTTCAAAGCTTGTTTAATATCAACATAACAGGTTTTTTTCTTTTTTTTCAAAATTAGCATTAAAGAATAAACAGTAAAGTTCTTCCTTATCTACAAAGCTCCCTGCAACATTAAAGATCCTAGCCACACCCACCAAATACAAAACACTATGAAGAAGCAGAACCAACCATCCATGAATTCTTAGCTCTCTCCCATCTTGGAGCATGCAAAGCAAGGTCATCTTTCTTGACAATACTAATCTACACCTATGTCTGTATCTATATATATTTTTTTAAAGTTTATTTTTTATTATAACTCCCGTTTTACTCTTTTTAAAATTTATTTTTTTATTTTTTATTTTTCAAAAGATTTTATTTATTTATTTAACAGACAGAGATCACAAGTGGGCAGAGAGGCAGGCAGAGTGAGAGTGGGGAAGTAGACTTACCGCTGAGCAGAGAGCCCGACGTGGGGCTCCATCCCAGGACCCTGAGATCATGACCTGAGTTGAAGGCAGAGGCTTTAACCCACTGAGCCACCCAGACACCCCTAAAATTGTTTATTTTTAATAAATTATTAACATATAATATACTACTTGTTTCAAGGGTACAAGTCTGACTCACATTTAAATCTCTACACCGCCGTCTATGCAGGGGAAAGGTAGGTAGGCCGCCAACAACACTGGTTTCCCTTAGCCCCAGGAACAAAGGCAGAGTTCAGACGGGGCCTCTGAGGGTAAGACTCCTGACCCAGACTGACCCCCCCCAATCACAAAAATCCTACAGATCTGACTGATCCTAATCACAAAAATCATACTGTTTTGGTAACAGATTCCTAGACAGTCTCCTGACCTGTTTCCAGGGACGCCGTTGGGCTCTTCCATCTGGAGCAGGACTTTTGAGATTCCACTGGAACCCAGGGAGGAGGCCTCTGCTTGGACGAAAAACCTTTTCCAGCAGATGTGCCTCCACGGGAGGCGCTGACGGCTTCAGAAAGTGCTTAAACCTGCACCAGCGTGGCTGAGTGTGCCCGAGGAGCAGCTCCTGGAATGGGAACCCTTCTTGCTGGCGCCCAGGCTGTGGGATCTGCGCAGGGTCTTCAGCCTGAGGGGCGCCATTGCTGGGACCGGGAGAGAAGAGTCTTTCTTCTGAGGGAGAATATTTCTCTTTGTAATCTGTTCATCCACACAAGAAGCATTTACTCAATACCCACGGTAAACTCAGAACCATGTTACAGCTGACCCTTGAATGAAACAGGACTTAGGTTGCCAGCTCCTACCCTCTACAGCCAAAAATGTGCCTATAACTTTTGACTCCCCCAAAAGGTAATGACTAATAGCCCACTGTTGACAGGAAGCCTTATTAATAACATAAACAGTGGGTTAAGACATCTCTTGTATGTTACGTGTATTATATACTGCATATGTAATACATGTTACATATATTACATATATATGACACGTGTTATACATATTAGCTACTATGTTCTTACAATAAGTAAACTACAGAAAATATTACTAACAACGTCATAAGGAAGGGAAAACACAATACTGCATTTACTGAAAAACACCACAGGCATATAAGTAGACCCATGCAGTTCACTCAGTGTCGTTCAAGGGTCAGCTGTAATTCTAAAATCTGTGTGGTGGGGGGGGACGCCTGGCTGGCTCAGTTGGTCGAGCATGCGACTCTTGATCTGGGGGGTGGTGCGTAGGAGCGTCACATTGGGTGAAGAGTTTACAAAATAAAATCTGTGTGTGTGTGTGAGAGACTCCTTCAAGTACTGGGTGTTCTCTTACTTGTAAAGGGTAAATAATATACATTAATTCCTTTAAATAATTAACAAGCATCTTCTGAATGCTTAACATGTGTCAGTCACTCACTTCTATAAGGAAGAAATAATATAAATGGGGAATGGGTTAGAGTCAAGAATGAGTGGTTCCAGGGGCGCCTGGGTGGCTCAGTCGGTTAACCATCTGCCTTCAGCTCATGTTAGGATCCTGGGGTCCTGTGACTGAGCCCCACATGGAGCTCCCTGCTCAGCAGAGAGTCTGTTTCTACTTTTCTCTCTCCCCTCTGCCTCTCCCCTGCTTATACTCTTTATCTCTCTCTCTGAAATAAAAATCTTAAAAAAAAAAAAAAAAAAAGAATGATTCCAGTAAAAAATGCTGAAGAAGGAGTGCACAGTCTAGAGATAGGATAGGTCACTCAACTGAATTATTTACAATGTAATCCTCAAAGCTGTTCGGACTTAGAATAACTTTTAAATTTTAGTTAAGTATTTTCTTTGGGGTTCCTGGATGGCTCAGTCGGTTAAATATCTGCCTTCAGCTCCGGTCACGATCCCAGGATCCTGGGATCGAGTCCCCATTTGGGGGCAGCCTGGTTCTCCCTCTTATTCCTGCCTGTGCTCTCTCACTATCTCTGTCTCTCTCTTCCCAATAAATAAAAAATATTTTTTTAAGATTTTATTTATTTATTTGACAGAGAGAGAGAGAGATAGTGAGAGAACAAACACAATCAGGGAGAGTGAGAGAGGGAGAAGCAGGCTTCCTGCTGAGCAAGAAGCCCCTTGCAGAGCTTGATCCCAGGACCCTGGGATCATGACCTGATCAGAGGGCAGATGCTTAATGACTGAGCCAAATAAAAAATCTTTTAAAAAAGTATTTTAAAATAACATAATAAATAAATAAATAACATATTTTTAAAAATATTTTAAAAAAAGTATTTCCTTCAAATTCCTTTGAATTAAACCAGTTTCCTATTATTTAATTCATTTATCTATCCATTTATTCAATACCCTTAATGAAGCCACAGTACTGCACAAAGAAGTCAAAAAAGTTAAAATCAAGTTGAGAAAAAACATACACATACAATAACAAATTCAAAGCAGAATGTGAACAATATGATTTCAAGTTGTGTTAAAAGATTAAACTGAGGGGCGCCTGGGTGCCTCAGTGGGTTAAGCCTCTGCCTTCGGCTCAGGTCATGATCCCAGGGTCCTAGGATTGAGCCCTGCATCGGGCTCTCTGCTCAGCAGGGAGCCTGCTTCCTCCTCTCTCTCTGCCTGCCTCTCTGCCTACTTGTGATCTCTGCCTGTCAAATAAATAAATAAAATCTTAAAAAAAAATAGCATTTAAAAGAAAAGATTAAACTGAGGCATATTAAAATGTTTAAGAGTTTCTTTGAGCAAAAATTGATTTTTTAAAAAACTTCTATTTAATCTCTACATCCAATATGAAACTCGAACTCATGACTCTGAGATCAGGAGTCACATGCTCCTCCCACTGAGCCAGCCAGACACCTGAGCTAAAATCTATTTGAAAAAGCACCAAACCATAAATGGTTACAAGTGCTTTATAAAGGCTGGGGAGAGCCTTGGAAAAGTTGGAAGCAAAGCAAGGTACTCATTGATTGGCTACAGCTTAAAGCCTCATTGGCTCTTTGTGCTTCCTTGTCCTTGGTTCCAACTTTGTAAACTTGAGGCATTTACAGGCTTAGCTTTTTGGTTTGCTTATTGTGGGTTCATTACAGCCACCTCAATCTGATGGGTTCCTTGTTTAATTAAATTTAACAGTTGCCTACAAAAATTCGTAGGAAATGAAGGAGGGCCTAGCAAACGTTGAGCGCTCGGCAAATGTGGTCTTAATGAATAAATGTAAGATTAGAGTCAGCAAGTTAGGACAAGTTCCTTGGAGAGAGAGAAGAAATGGGCATGAAACAAGGAGTGAAGGTCAGCCTGGCAGGGGTAATGACATTAGCAAAGGCCCTGTGGCAAAAAGAAAAAAAAAAAAAAAGGCAGGATGTAGAGTTTCAACAGATTGGTTTGGTTGGAACAAAAGGGTGAGTTGGTAGGTGGAAAGGAAGAGTGTGAAGTTTGATAAGGTTTGGTACATTCTGATACAAACCCAGCTGTCACTGTCGTAACAAATGAAAACATTTGTAACACCCTTAGTATGATAGTCTTGTTCTCAGAACTCTGGCTTCCTTTTTTGAAATGTATTGATAGTTAAACATTAATTCTACAAGACCAAGCTACTTAAATAGGTAATATTTTGTGAACAGACTGAAGGGAAATGCCATCAAGATGATAAAGGAAGGGGGCACCAGGGTGGCTCGGTCCGATAAGCATGCGACTCTTGATTTCAGCTCAGGTCATGATCTCAGGATGGTGAGATCGATCGAGCTCCATGTTGGGAAACCATGCCCAGCGGGGGGCCTACTTAAGATTCTTTCTCTCCCTCTGTTTGTCCCCTCCTCTCCAACACCCCTCTAAAAGAGATTTTTAAAAAAGATGATAAAGCAAAATATAATGTTATAGGCAATGTCATGGATAGAAAAAATGTAGAGATTATCTATTCTAACCCAACCCCTGTCTTACCAGATGAGAGAGGTCAAGGATCCAGGACGCAGAGTGGGGTCCCATATAAAGCACTGACTAGGGGCGCCTGGGTGGCTCGGTGCGTTAAAGCCTCTGCCTTCGGCTTGGGTCATGATCCCAGGGTCCTGGGATCGAGACCCGCAATAAGTAAGTAAATAAATAAAGCACTGACTAGCCAGCCTTGGCTGCTGCTTCCTTTGCCAACAGTTCCTGGAATCTTTATTTATTTATTTTTTTAAATTTTATTTATTTATCCGACAGACAGAGATCACAAGTAGGCAGGGAGGCAGGCAGAGGGGTAGGGGGAAGCAGGCTCCCTGCTGAGCAGAGAGCCCGATATGGGGCTCGATCCCAGGACCCTGGGATCATGACCTGAGCTGAAGGCAGAGGCTTTAACCCACTGAGCCACCCAGACACCCATGGAATCCTTATTTTTTATAACTCTACCTGCTTGATTATTATTACTTGAAAATCTATATGAAAAATGTGAAATATAAAATTAGAGAAAGGAAAAGATAAAGACACCATACCTGGAAAATACTGAAATCTAAGGGTGGGAGGTTTAGATGTGGATTAGGAAAAATTCCTGAGGGAAATAGAGGACAGATCAAAAGACATTCCAGGTAAAAATCTAATAGTAATTTTTCAGTGATTGTCTGAATAAGGAGGTAAGAATAAGAAGAATAAGAATAGAAGGGGCGCCAGGCTGGCTCAGTGAGAAAGGCATGCAACTCTTTGATCTCAGGGTCATGAGTTCGAGTGCCCATCAGAGAGAGAGATGACTTAAATAAAAATTAAAAAAAAAAAAAAAAGAGTAAGAATAGTAAAACCAAAAGAATAGTAAAACCAAAAGTTCTGGGCATTGGTTGCCTGACAATGTGAACAAAAGTGACCACTGAAGCGTTTACTGAAAAATAATTCACATGGTAAATTTTATTTTTTAAAAAGAATTAAAAAAGTATATATATATATATACACATATATGTGTATATATATATATACTTTTTTATATGTATGTATGTATATGTATATGTATATATAAAATTTTTAATGAGCTCTTTCATTAATTTAAACTTTTGCTCCGTGTTCTCCGGAGCTCTATCAGCTTTTCATGTTTGAGGAACGCAGATCCACTCAGGTCACCTCAAGTGATGGGAAGTCCCGCTATTTTAAGGACACACGTGACTATAAAGGAGATAAGAATACCGTAGGAACCTAAGAATAGCAATAGGATTGGGCTTCAATTGGGAAGGAAAATCAGCAGGGAACTGGACAAACTGCCCGCACATCCAGGGCCTCGGCTGACTTGTCACTCTTGGCCGCAGCAAGCGTGCAGTATTCCCCCGCCCTAGGGTGTCTCCGTCCCTCCTCTGTCGCTATGACTACCCGCCGACTACCTCATTTAGTTATAGTTTCTGCTTACTCATAATTCCAGCTTACTCATACCCTTTCTATAATCGACTCTCAGCTCCTCTCCCCACCATCAACAGACTGATTTTCTCTGTGTATCTCACTTCAAATGCTTGCAAGGAAAAAGGAAACGTGACTAACCTTGCTGGGAGTTCAAGTCCAGTGGGTGTTCACAATCCCCCAGGGACTTGTGAAACCAGAAAGCAGTGAGCCTCAGTCCCAGCCTTTCTGATCTTAGCAGTCTGGGGTAGGGCCCGAGAATGTGCATTGATAACAGAATCCTCAGGATTCCACGGGCCTGGTTAGTCACCCTTTTTTTTCTGTTTGGACAGAGCAGCTGGGGATCTACCTCATGTCACAGACACCAGACACCATACTTCCAAGCTAACACTCAGGCTCATATATGGAGATTTTTAAAAACTTCCTTCTCTTAACTGGCCTTTTCATTTAATTTTTTTTTTTAAGATTTTATTTATTTATCTGACAGACAGAGATCACAAGTAGGCAGAGAGGCAGGCAGAGAGAGAGGGGGAAGCAGGCTCCCTGCTGAGTAGAGAGCCCGATGCGGGGCTCGATCTCAGGACCCTGGCCTTTTCATTTCGACAGTCTCCTGGGTCCTACTGCTTTTTACCTGGAAGGATTCCGAGCCCTTTTCCCTTCCTCTGTCCCTGCCCCCCTCCAGGGTCTCATCTCCCAGTCCCCAAACAGCTACAGAAAAGCTTTCTGTTCCAAGACCCCCACTCCCACATGCCTGATGGCCTTCCCCCTGAGAGCCCTCGGAGGCTGTGTCCATTGGCTCCCTTTGCCCATTTCATTAACCTAAACACTGTAACATCTTTAAACTTTGTGTTCCTAAGTCAATGATATTTATTTAGAAAGATTTTAGTTATTTATTTGACACAGAGAGTGAGAGCACAAGCATGGGGGGAGCAGCAGGCAGAGGGAGAGGAAGAAGCAGGCTCCCGGCTGAGCTGGACGCAGGACTTGATCCCAGGACCCTGAGACATGACCTGAGCGGAAGGCACACACTTAACTGACTGAGTCACCCAGACACCCTAAGTCAGAAATATTTAAATGCTTGTTTTCCCACGCTGATATTTCATTTCTATCATGACCTCTTGCCCTTTCCCCACACCAGCATTTCTCAGATTTTTCCAAAAAGTGCTGCTAACAGCAGAGAAAATATAAAGGGTGAGGAGGAAGGTATCCGTAGGGACTGTGCTCCTTACAAGCTTTTAAATTTTCCTCTCCCCACTTTGGAGAAAATTCTTGGTAGGCGCCTGTTATCTTTAAAATGTTAGGCAGATTTGGGGACACCTGGGTGGCTCAGTGCATTGGGCATCTGCCTTCCCCTTGGGTCTTGATCCCAGGGTCCTGGAATCAAGCCCCACATCGGGCTCCCCGCTGGGTGGGGAGCCTGTTTCTCTCTCTCCCGCTCCCCCTGCTTGTATTCCTGTATTTACTGTCTCTCTGTGTCAAATAAATAAATACAATGTTAAAAAGAAAAAAAAAAGTTAGGCACATTTTGCAACCTTTTTCATCTATTTTTATTTTATTTTTCTATCTATTTTTATTTTCACATTAAAGGAAAATTTTAGTTATTTGTCAGGGAGCCAAATGGAGGCTTTGGGAACATCTTGGGTTTGTCAGGACCTTCACGGGGGCTACGTGTGTCTTGGTTTGAGGAGGACCCCGTCTGCCTTCAGTGTTTCATTTCACCACTGCCTACAGCGCACTCCCAAGAGTTTCCCGAAGTGCCACACTGCTACTAAATCAAAGTACAAACTGCTTTCTTCTGAATTCAAACCCCTCCAAAAACGATCATTCAAATCTTTTTTTTTTTTAATTTTTATTTATTGACAGACAGAGATCACAAGTAGGCAGAGAGGCAGCAGAGAGAGAGGAGGAAGCAGGCTCCCCGCTGAGCAGAGAGCCCAATGTAGGGCTCGATCCTAGGACGCTGGGATCATGACCCGAGCTGAAGGCAGAGGTTTTAACCCACTGAGCCACCCAGGCGCCCCTCAAATCTTATTTCTGATACTAAGTTACTTTTCTTTTATTTTATTTATTTATTTTTTTAAAGATTTTATTTATTTATTTGAGAGAGAGACTGTGAGAGAGAGCATGAGTGAGGAGAAGGTCAGAGAGAGAAGCAGACTCCCCACGGAGCTGGGAGCCTGATGCGGGACTCGATCCCGGGACTCCAGGATCATGACCTGAGCCGAAGGCAGTCGTCCAACCAACTGAGCCACCCAGGCGTCCCAGTTACTTTTCTTTTAAATTGAAATATTTTAGTATGTTCTCAATATTTCATTAACTCTGGCTATTGGCCAATGATTTATTTCCATAGTCACCTAGGGCAGTGGTTCTCAAAGTGTGTTCCCCAGACCAGAAGAACCAGTGTCATCTGGGAACTTGTTAGAAATGCATATATTCTGGTCTGTTCTACATCAGACAGGCTGAATCAGGAATTCTGGGTGTGGGGCTGGCAATCTGCATTTTAATAAGCCCACCAGGTGATTCTGATGCAGCTGAGGACCACTGGTCTAGCATTTAGTTTTCAGATCTAAAACATTAAAAAAAGAAAACTTAATAGTAAATTGTTCTTTTTTTTTTTTTTTTAAAGATTTTATTTATTTATTTGTCAGAGAGAGAGCGAGTGAGAGTGAGCATAGGCAGACAGAGTGGAAGGCAGAGTCAGAGGGAGAAGCAGGCTCCCCGCCGAGCAAGGAGCCCGATGTGGGACTCAATCCGAGGACGCCGGGATCATGACCTGAGCCGAAGGCAGCTGCTTAACCAACTGAGCCACCCAGGCGTCCCAATTGTTCTTTTTTTAAGGTTTTTATTTTTATTTTATTTTTTAAGATTTTATTTATTTATTTGACAGAGAGAGAGATCACAAGTAGGCAGAGAGGCAGGTGGGGGCAGGGGGGAAGCAGGCTCCTGCCGAGCAGAGAGCCCAATGCCAAGCAGAGAGCCCAATGCCGGGCTTGATCCCAGGACCCTGAGACCATGACCGGAGCCAAAGGCAGAGGCTTAACCCATTGAGCCACCCAGGCGCCCCTAAGGTCTTATTTTTAAATAATCCCCATACCCAACACAGGGACTGAAGTTACAACCCCTAGATGGAGTTACAACCCCTAGATGGAGAGTCACATGTTCCACCGACAGAACCGGCCAGGCACTGTTAATTTTTAAGACAAATGTTAATACTAATCCTCTGCCCCCCAGCTCCTCACTCTGCACTAGAGGCTTTTTTTTTTTTTTTTAAACTGGAATTCCGCTACTAACTATGTTTTTCGTACAGGCTCTTCTCAATTTAGGAAACATGTTCTAGAGGAAGAAGAGCCAATTAAACAATTTTTAATTCATTTGTCTCCTCCTAGTGGCAGACTTTTAAAATATTGAGCACGACATCCTATTGGTTTCTTAAAATACATATTTCTGATTTTTTTCCCCTAAAATTCCTCTTATTAACTAAAATTAAAATCAATTGGCCTTCTCTATCCAATTCCATAGATTTTTCTCTATTTGCTCTGTGGCAACAGAAAATCATGTAATTTGTCTCCATGGCTCTTTTATTTTATTTTTTCAGTGTTCCAGAATTCATTGTTTATGAATCACATCCAGTACTCTATGCAATACGTGCCCTCCTTAATACCCACACCCGGCACCCCATCCCCCACCTCCCTCCCTTCCTAAACCCTCAGTTTGTTTCTCAGAGTCCAGTCTCTCATGGTTTGTCTCCCCCTCCGATTTCCCTCAATTCACTTTTCCTTTCCTTCTCCTAATACCCTCTATGTTATTCCTTATGCTCCACAAGTAAGTGAAACCATATGATAATTGACTCTCTCTGCTCAATTTATTTCACTCAGCATAATCTCCTCCAGTCCCGTCCATGTTCATACAAAAGTTGGGTATTCATCCTTTCTGAGGCATAATACTCCATTGTATATACGGACCATATTGTCTTTATCCATTCGTCTGTTGAAGGGCATCCTGGCTCTTTCCACAGTTTGGCGATTCCTTAAGAAATTAAAAAGAGAGCTACCCTATGACCCTGCAATTGCACTACTGGGTACTTACCCCAAAGATAGATGTAGTGAAAAGTAGGGCCATCTGTACCCCAGTGTTCATAGCAACAATGGCCACAATTCATGGCTCTTTTTCTTTCTTTCTTTTCTATGGCTCTTTTTAAACCAACTTGTACATTTTCTTTCATTTTGTTACTTCTTAGCAGTAGAATCTCACTACTTAGAACACTTGGAAATTCACTTTTTTCCTTTATAGGACTGAAGGACACCAGGTCATTATCCTTTATTCTTCTATCACCCCCTTTCCTCCAATGCCCTAGGAACCACACAAGATATTCAGAGTACTGGGACAGCCACTGCCACCAAATTTTTTTTCAGTTAGCACTTTGAGCCCTTAAGCTCCTGGGCTGTAACTGACCTAGGGTGTGAACGAATTTTTTTTTTTTTAAAGATTTTATTTATTTATTTGACAGACAGAGAACACAAGTAGACAGAGGCAGACAGATAGAGAGGAAGGGAAGCAGGCCCCCGCCGAGCAGAGAGCCCAACGCTGGACTCAATCCCAGGACCCCGAGATCATGACCCGAGCCGAAGGCAGCGGCTTAACCCAGGCGCCCGAATTTTTTTGACTCTTAAAACCAACAAGACAAGGTTTGATTTTTTCCCAAAAGATTTTATTGATAATTGCAGGATAATTTATGGAGATACTAATACCCCACATGTCCCCCATTAACCCTTCGAAACAGGTAGCCAGGCCATTTGTATTCTGTTGTCCTGGGATATCTAAAGAATGGAAAGCTGAAGCTACTTGAAGACCCTGCCTTTTCCTGAGCTCACTGAAGAAATTATGCTAGATGTCTAAGAGGTCAAAGGGGAGGGGATGCCTTTATTTAAAACTTGAGGCTGGGAAGGGCCTAAACTGGTCTGTCCGCAATCCCTTGCCAGTACCTGGAACAGGCGTCAAGATCTTTGATCAGCTTAGAAAGGCTAGACCTTTGGGGTGCCTGGGTGGCTCACTCGTAAAGCATCTGCCTTCAGCTCAGGTCAGATCCTGGGGTCCTGAGATCGAGCCCCGCATTGGGCAGGAAGCCTGCTTCTTCGCTCTCACTCCCCCTGCTTGTGTTCTCTCTCTCTGTCCCTCTCTGTCAAATAAATAAATAAAATCTTAAAAAAAAAAAAAAAAAAAAGAGCTAGACCTTTAAACACTGAGGTTCCCAAACACAGCAGGGATTCTCAATCTCTGGGAAACAGAGTCCCTGCATTTCAAGGATCTGTGTGGCTTCAACCATGGGACTTTCAGTAGTAACCAATGTGGGCCAGAGACTGAAAAGTACTCTCCAAATACTATGTAAGATCTGGGAGTGTAAAGGAGAGAAAATGGACAGAAAATTTAATTTTCCTGCCATCCTGTTAAATATTAACAGTTAAATATTTTGAACGTCACTCTGATAATTACCTCTTGAGACTGTCATAAGTCTTAAAGTGGATTCAGTCAAAACATGCTAATGACCCTCGACCCTCACCAACCCCTCCCTGCCCCTCCAGTGTGGATCCTTAAGCCATCTGTTTGGATCCAGGGCCACATGATATTTCTGCTACACAGCTGCCATAGTATTTGGCCCTCATCTGACCTTCAAAGATTTTTTTTAATCACCTAAGCAATTTCTTTTCCCTGTTTAATTTCAAACTAGCAGCTTCTTTGTTGTTGTTGTTGTTTAGATTTTATTATTTTATTAAATAAAATAAAGATTTTATTTATTTATTTGACAGACAGAGATCACAAGTAGGGAGAGAGACAGGCAGAGAGGAGGGAAGCGGGCTCCCAGTGCAGCAGAGTCCGATGCAGGGCTCGATCCTAGGACCCTGAGATCATGAATTAGGCCGAGGGCAGAGGCTTAAACCCACTGAGCCACCCAGGCGCCCCTGTTGTTGTTTTTAATAACAGCTATATTAGGGGGGCACCTGGGTGGCTCAATGGGTTAAGTCTCTGCCTTCGGCTTAGGTCATGATCTCAGGGTCCTGGGATCCAGCCCTGCATTGGGCTCTCTGCTCAAGCAGGGAGCCTGCTTCCTCCTCTCTCTCTCTCTCTGCCTGCCTCTCTGCCTACTTGTGATCTCTGTCAAAAAAAAAAAAAAAAACAGCTATATTAGGATATTATAAGCATACCATAAAATGGACTATTTATGGATTTTATTTACTTACTTGTCAGAGAGAGAGAGAGCACAAGCAGGCAGAGGCAGAGAGAGAAGCAGGCTCCCCGCTGAGTAAGGAGCCCAATTGTGAAGATGTGGGACTGGATCCCAGGACCCTAGGATCATGACCTGAGCCAAAGGCAGCCACTTAACTGACTGAGCCACCCAGGTGTCCCTAAAATGGACTACTTTAAAGTATACAACTCAGCGCTTTTTAGTATATTCACAGAGTTGTGCAACCATCACCACTAATTCCAATATTTTCATCACCCCCAAAAGAAACCACACATCCAGTTGCAGTCATTCACCTCCCCACACCCCAGGCCATGGCAAACAGTAATCAAACCTTTCTCTCTTTAGGCTCACTTATTTGGAAATCTTTATAAGTAGAATCATTCAATATGTGGCTTTTTGTGTCGCCTTCTTGGTGTAATGCTTTCAAGTTCACCCATGTTGTAGCTTTTATCTGTACTTCATTCCTTTTATTGGCAAATCAGATTCCATATCAAATTTGGTTCATTCCTTCTTTTTTTCTTTTTCTTTTCTTTTAATGCAGTCTCTACACCCAAGATCGGGCCCAAATTCACTACCCCAAGATCAAGAGTTGGATGGGTTATTCTGCCCAATAACTACCTGTTTTCTGTCCAAGATGTTTCAACCTCTAAGCTAACTTTCCAAAGGCATGAGCTCTAGGCCATGAGGCTGATACTATGTCTTTTTTCCTCCCAAGGGAATGGTTTGTGTGCTATGTTTTAATATTAAAATTACTTTACACATTGTGTATACACCTTTTTGTAAATATATAAAGTATCTCTGAAAGGATATGTAAGAAACTGGTAAAATTTGTTGTTTTGGGGAAGGGGATGTAGGGGGACAGGGAAGGAAAGCTTACTTCTTACTCTATCCTTTTTCACTCTATATCCTTTTGTAAATTGTTCAAAATAAATAAAAATAATAATTACTTCTTAAATAGTAAACAGTAATTACTTCTTAAATAGTAAACAGTAAAAACCTTGAATAGATGTATGAGGCTTGTTTATTAGAAAAGAACTTTAAAACATTTTTTTTAAAGATTTTATTTATTTATTGGTCAGAGAGAGAGAGAGAGTGCACAAGGAGGCAGGGGGCAAGCAGAGGGAGAGGCAGGCTCCCTGCTGAGCAAGGAACCCAGTGTGAGACACATCCTAGGAGCCTAGGATCATGACCTTAGGCAAAGGCAGACGCTTAACCAACTGAGCTGCCCAGGTGTCCCTGAAAGGGAGTTCTTAAATTATTACACTGACCTTGCAAAACACACATATTCTTGAGGTGACTGGGTACCTCAAAGGATTAAGTGTCTGCTTTGGGCTCAGGTCATGATCTCAGGATTCTGGGATCACACCCTGTGCCCTGCGTCAGGCTCCCTGCTCAGTGGGGAGTCTGATTCTCCCTCTCCCTCTGCCTGTGCTCTCTCTCTGTTAAATAAATAAATTGGATCACACACATATATTCTCACTCCTCAAGCCTTTATGACTGCTGTTCCCTTAGCTTGGATTGGCCTTCTCTTTATCTTCCCTTTTACACCAATAAAAATCTGACAACTTGTGTAATTTTTCAATTTACAGAGCACTCTCAGATACAACATAATCTAACCTTCAAATGCAAAATATACAGTAAGTATAAATATTTTTATCTTCATTTAATAAATAAGAACATTGAGGCTTAGAAAGTGTAGCAGCTTTTTCCAGATCACAATTACCACATTTCAGAGCTAGAATTCAAATCTACAACTTCTAACAGGTTAAGTGCTCTACCTTTTCTTTTTGTAAGCAATGAAATCCTATTTCTTTAATGGATCAACTCAGTAAAAATGTACAAAGGTTTTTACTAAGGTGTCGTGTAATTTTTTTTTAAAAGATTTTATTTATTTATTTGACAGATAGAGATCACAAGTAGGCAGAGAGGCAGGCAGAGAGAGGAAGGGAAGCAGGCTCCCTGCTGAGCAGAGAGCCCAATGCGGGGCTCAATCCCAGGACCCTGGGATCATGACCTGAACTGAAGGCAGAGGCTTTAACTCACTGAGCCACCCAGGCGCCCCTTTTAAAAAAATATTTTAAGTAATTTCTACACCCAAGGTGGGGCTCCAATTTAAAACCCTGACAGCAAGTGTTGAATACTCTACCAACCCTGCCAGCCAGGCCACACAAGTGTTGTGAAATAACATTACACAATAAATACTACACACTTACTAAAGATTATGATGTAGATCTGTACTTACCATGGAAAACTTGGAAAAACATCCATGATATTGTATACAAGGAGAAAAGCAACTTAAAAACAAAGGTACAGGGGCGCCTGGGTGGTTCAGTGGGTTAAAGCCTCTGCCTTCAGCTTGGGTCCTGGTCCTGCAGTCCTGGGATAGAGCCCCGCATGGGGCTCTCAGCTTGTTGGAGAGCCTGCTTCTTCCTCACTTTCTATCTCTGCCTGCCTCTCTGCCTACTTGTGATGTCTGTCAAATAACTAACTAAATAAGCCTTAAAAAAAAAAGAAAGAAAGAAAGAAAAAAGAACAGAGGTACAAATTTAACACTTAAAATGTTTACATGTGGAAAGAAGCTGAAAAGATATACGTGTTTTTTAAAAGTCAATACTCTAAAACTTTGTGTATTACTGATAGATAAAACACGTTAAATGCTACTCTGTGCCAAATGCTGGGTTACATCTATTTTACATGTATTGTTCCATTTAATCCTCATGATAACCAACTTGCCTAAGACCTTGATGCTAAAAATGCAGCTGAACTGGACAAGTATCCGACCCAAAAGCTCACGCTCTTCGGAGCCAGCTATTATCATCCTGTCTCAGATACAAAGATCATTTATTTCATAATCAGAGAAACCCGTGAGTTTTCGGTTCAAAACTCCGCTTCCCCAGGCCTCTGAATTGCCCTAACGTTGTTTGTCTTACAGCACCTGGGGCAATCTCATTAGCATTTAATTTGCTGGGTTCTTCTCTTTACGGCTCTTAGATTCGGGCTGCCAGGCCTGAAACCTGGACCCAAGCGTTCCTTACGTGCTATACTGAAATGTTATACGAACTCGTCTCAAGGAGAACTTGAAATGAGAAGTGCTCACACGATATTAAGAATTTCTTTCTAGGGGCACCTGAGTGGCTCAGTGGGTTAAAGCCTCTGCCTTCAGCTCAGGTCATGATCCCAGAGTCTCTGCTCCGCGGGGAGCCTGCTTCCTCCTCCTCTCTCTCTGTCTGCCTCTCTGCCTACTTGTGATCTCTCTCTGTCAAATAAATAAATAAAAATCTTAGAAAAAAAAATTCCTTTTAAGAAATGCTGAGTCTGGCCAAAACTGAGGCCTCTTCATTTCCCTCTCACATGGCTGTCTCCTTGCTTGCACCTTCTTTATCCTCTCTCCCTCCGCAGCCCTCTCCCCCTCCCCAGGCCGGTAGCCTAAGAGTGTCCTCGGTCACAGGCCTGCCCCAGTAGGCCTCCCCCGGAGCCGCGCTCCTTCTCTCAAGAAAGGAACGAGGAGGAGGCCTGGAGCATTCCTCCACGTGGGCACGGGGGCCGCCATCTCACGTTCTGGCAGGAGCTGTCTGCGGGGCCCGAACCGCAGCCCGACCTGCCCGTACTCAAGATGGCGGTGGCGGAGGGCGTGGCCAGCGACTCGGAGGTTCCGAAATGGTGAGGAATCATGGCGGCCACCGAGGAGCGGATCCGGGAGGACGGAGAAGAAGAAGAAGAAGAAGAAGAAGAAGAGGAAGCAGTGAGTGGCACGACCGCGGCCTGCGCGGCGGGGGTGGCGTGTGGGGCAGCTAGTCGGGACGCGGCTGGCGGGAGGGAGAGCCCGGGCCTCCGCCCTAGCTGCCAGACGGTAGTAAATGGGGAAGTAGAGGACGTTACCTTAGGCAGCGTCGCTTGCGTCCTCTCGTTCAAAGCAGGACCTGGTGCTCGCCAAGGTTGGGATCGCTGCCGTGGGGATTTTTGGCTTCGCTTGTTAACTGCTTCTTCCTACACACTCGCGCTAGCACGTTAACGCCTCTTTTTCTTCTACCAGGAGCAGTTGGTTCTGGTGGAGTTGTCGGGCATTATTGATTCAGAGTTTCTATCAAAATGTGAAAATAAATGCAAGATTTTGGTGAGTCTAGTTGCATTGGGTGATTTCCGTAGATTTTCTTACATTTAAAGAAGAATGAACAGTGAAACACGTATCCCCAAAGATCTATTCCTCGTGACAAAGCGCTGGATGCTAAGGACAATCAGAGAGAAGCACAGAGGGACTATGGGAGCAAATAGGAGAAAATGCCATAGTTGGCTTGAGTGTCTGAATGTGTGCCTGGGGAGAGTTAAAGATTTAGAGGAGGTAGCGTTTTGTTATTAACCAGTATATTTCGAAAAAAAAAAAAAACTTTGTTTTAGGTAGTGAGCGGGGAGAGAAAACAATGCAGACAGGCTCTTCCTATGTGCATGCAGAGATTAACTGGAGAAGGGAGGCAACCTAAGAAAAGACTTTCAAGACCTCACACTCTGCTGTTGACTTGAGCTGTGGTGTCATGTTACCATCTGTTTTTATCACTTTACATAAAAATCTTTGAGCTACTGTTGACAAAACTTTCTCTGTTCTTACCTTAACTTGAGGATGTTGATTGAAATACACCTTGCTGCTTGGCTACGAATGCAGCATTCTTCAGATTGTAACTGCAGTGATCAGAGCATTTTTAGCTTACCTTGCACTTGCTAGGACAAACTCCGGAGGTTCCCCAGTTTTGGAGATCACTCTCCTTGGTAGCAAGGCTCTTTGTTTTTTGGTTTTAATTGATATGTAATTGACATACATCATTATATTTCAGGTGTACAACATAATGATTTAATAGTTGTATGTACTAGGAAATAATCATCACAGTCAGTCTAGCTAATATCCATTTACAATTTTTTTTTTGTAATGAGTATTTTTTTTTCCAATTAAGTAAGCTTTGTGCCCAACATGGGGCTTGAACTCACAACCCCAAGATCAAGAGTTGCACGCTACAGACAGCTCACCAGGCACTGTGTTGTAATAACTTTTAAGATGTTACTCTCTTAGCAACTTTTAAGTGTACAGTATGGTATTATTAAGTAGAGTAATGCTGCACATTACATCCCCAGGACTTATTTTATAACTGAAAGTTTGTATCTTTTGATTATCTTTACCTATTGCACCCAACCCCTCAAGGATTTTTTTTTTTTTTAATAGAGGGAGAGGGAGGGCGCCTGGGTGGCTCAGTGGGTTAGGCCGCTGCCTTCGGCTCGGGTCATGATCTCGGGGTCCTGGGATCGAGTCCCACATCGGGCTCTCTGCTCAGCGGGGAGCCTGCTTCCTCCTCTCTCTCTGCCTGCCTCTCTGCCTACTTGTGTTCTGTCAAATAAAAAAAAATAAAAAAAAAAAAAAAAAAAAAAAATAGAGGGAGAGGGAGAAGCAGAAGGAAAGGGGGAGGGAGAATCCTAAGCAGACTCCATGCCCAGCATAGAGCTCCAGGTGGGACTGGATCTCATGACCCACCTGGACTGAAATCAAGAGTTGGATATGCTTAACCCACTGAACCACCCAGGCTCCCCTGCAAGGCTTTTTCTAATGATGATTTTTTTTTAATGACTTTGTATTCTGTTGCAGGGAATTGACACTGAGAGGCCCATTCTGCAAGTGGACAGCTATGTCTTTGCTGGAGAGTATGAAGGTAGGAGGCTGTCACAGATGAAACTCCTTTTTTTATATGATTTTCAGAGAAAGTTACTCTTATTTCTCAACAAATTGCCTTCAACTTTTCTGCAGACACTCTTGGGACCTGTGTTATATTTGAAGAAAATGTTGAGCCCGGTAAGTGTGTGCGTTGCTGACTCAAATCTTTTTACTATGAAATACTGCCAGCTTACTTTTGTACAGTAGTTAAACATCTCATGTGCCCATTGTCTAGCTATATCAAATCCTACCATTTTGCCAGGTAGTTAAAATACATTCCAGATACATTTGAAGCCTTGTGTATAACCCTCTCTAAACCTATGCCCTTCCTCTCTTGGTAATCACTTTTCTGAATTTGATGTTTTTCTTTCTTTACTTGATTTTGTATTACATAGATATGTATCCACAGACAGTAGTAGCATTTTTTTGTGTATTTTCAAACTTGATACAAATTATAGCATATTATATGTATCATTGTATATATTTTTTCAGGTACAGATAGGTTTTGAGATTTATACAATTGGTAGGTTCTATTTTCCCTGTTGCTAAGTATTCTATTTGTGACCATACCACAGTGTATTCTTCACCAGTAATTACTAATAACTATGTAATTAGTTACATAGTAATTATTTCACCAGTAATTAATAACTATGAAAATTTATTGAATGCCTACTCTATGTCAGGCATTGTTCTAAATGCTACATGTATTAACTCGTTTAATCTTCATCACAAGTCTGTGAGGTTGATACCATGGTTGTCTTTATTTTATATTTGATGAAACTGAAGCACTGAGAGGTAAATAACATTCCCAAGGTCATACACAAAGTAAGAGACAGAGCCAGGATTTGAACCCAGGTGGTGTGGTCCAGAGCCTGTAATTTGAACTATACTTTTTAACTCACTGCAGAGATGCTGCCATGAGTATTTTGTGTCTCGTGCATGGATGCAAAAATGGCCCTAAGATATACACTTAGAAATGGAATTATTTGATTGCTGAGTGTGTGTTAGGTTTAACCATATGAAATTACCCATTTGAACTGAGTATGGACGGCTTCATGTGGTTCACCCTAATAGGTAGTGCTAGGATCCTTTCTGAAGTGTAGTGTCAGTGACCTATGGCAGCATGTGGAAGTTTCCAGTGTTCTTCACACCTCCAGCTCAGAGCCTTATCGTCTCTCTTGCCTGCGCCCACAGTTTCCTGTAAAGCTATAACCTCGGGCAGCAGGTTTTCTCTCAGTCTTCTTTCATGATTGAGAACATCCTCACACCAGACTGGCTTCAAGTAGTAAATCTGACTTTGATGCTTCATTTTGAGTGGTAGAATCTGAGACTTCATGACCCTGTAAGGCCGCATTCCTGGTCCCACTTCCCTGCTTCACGGCTGGAGCCTAGCAGGCCTATAGGTTTAACTTCATGCACAGCTTTGTGTTTTGGTCCTCTGGAGATGTTGTTTTGGGGTCTAGTTTTGCCTTCAGTTGTTATGTATTTTATCTGTCATTTCTCTTTACTGGGAGCAGGAGGGATGAGTTAAATTTTGAACTTACTACACTATCTCACCAGGAAGTAGTTCAGTCTGACCCTTTAGCTGGAATTACTGAGGCTTAACATGATTATTTGGTGGCATCAACAGTAAAATAATTGAGTTCATTTTATGTTCTAGGTGATACAGAAGGCAGTGATAAAACAGTGCTGAAATATAAATGCCATACAATGAAGAAACTCAGCATGACAAGAACTCTTTTGACAGAAAAGAAGGAAGGAGAAGAAAACATAGGTTAGTTCACTTAGCTCTCTGAAAGTAGGTGATTTACTGTTGGCTTTGACAATGACACATTGCTGCCAGGACATACCTTGTAGTAACAACTATGTTCTATGGAAATCAAGAGTGCTCCCTGAAAAGTACCAGATATAGATTTAGAATTCATTTGAACTGTAGGGGCGTTTGGGTGGCTCAGTCATTTGAGCTTCTGACTCTTGATCTCAGCTCAGGTCTTAATCTCCTGGCTGAGTTTGAGTCCCATGTTGGGCTCTGCTCTGGGCATGGAGCCTCCTTTAAAAAAAAAAAAAAAAAGATAAAATAAAAAAAATTCATTTGAACTTTAATGTAGCAAAGGGCACTGGAGACATTTAAGAAATTTCTTATCTCCTTTGCACTGGAAAAAATCGGGAGGAGTTTGTCAAGAACCTTGATAGATTTCTAACCCCTAGGGAATTCAACAGCTACCACTACCCACACCCCTCCTGTAATTAAAAGTTCTTTGTGAGTGGAGATGATAGAATCTGGATTTTCAAGTGAAACCCTAGAGGATCTCCTAGAAACTTGTGGCAGTGTGGCAGCCTTCCCCAGGAAGCTAATAACTGGAAGAAGCTAGCTTTATATGTTAGGGAGGGACTGTAAAACCACAGTTGTTGGACCTGAGTTTCATTCTTTTTTTTTTTTTTTTTTTAAGATTTTATTTATGTACTTGACAGACAGAGATCACAAGTAGGCAGAGAGGCAGGCAGAGAGAGAGGTGGGGAGGCAGGCTTTCTGCGAAGCAGAGAGCCCAATGCGGGGCTCAATCCCAGGACCCTGAGATCATGACTTGAGCCGAAGGCGAAGGCTTAACTCACTGCGCCATCCAGGCGCCCCCTGAGTTTCATTCTTAACACCCATCCACTGAGCTTTCTCCAGTGGTCACCCCGAAGTGGAGACTTTAGTCTAGTGCTTCTTGCAGCCATAGCACGCACATGTTTGTGGAGATAAACAGATAATCACTTGATAGTTTAAAAGCTCATTGCTCCTAAGTGAAATAAGAGAGAGAAAGACATGATTTCAATTATGTGGATTATAAGAAAAACAAACGAATAAACAAAAATCAGAAAGAGACCCATAAATACAGAGAACAGACTGGTGGCTGCCAGAGCAGGGGAGAGCTGTAGGATGGACAAAATGGTTGAAGGGGAGTAAGAGATTCAGGCTTCCAGTTATACATGAGTAGGTCATGGGCGTTAAAGGTACAGCATGAGGAATACAGTCAGTGGTATTGTAATCGTGTTGGGTAGTGACAGATGGTAGCTACAGATGTGGTGAGCATAGAGTAATTTATAGGCTTTTCAGATCACTGTATTGTACACTGTGTTGTACACCTGAAACTAATTATCACTGTGAAACTAACATCACATTGTATGTCAACTCTACTTCAATTTTTAAAAATTTTTAAATTTTTATTTATTTATTTAAATATTTTACTTATGTATTTGTCAGACAGAGAGAGTACAAGCAGGGGGAACAGCAGGCAGAGGGAGAAGCAGGCTTCCCGCTGAGCAGGGAGCCCTATGTGGGACTCGATCCCAGGACCTGTGGTCATGTTGACCTGAACTGGAGGCAGACATTTAACTGACTGAGCCACCTAGGCACCCTCAATTTTTTTTTTTTTTAAAGATTTTATTTATTTATTTGACAGAGATCACAAGTAGGCAGAGAGGCAGGCAGAGAGAGAGAGGAG
This sequence comes from Mustela lutreola, assembly GCF_030435805.1. Classification (NCBI taxonomy): domain Eukaryota; kingdom Metazoa; phylum Chordata; class Mammalia; order Carnivora; family Mustelidae; genus Mustela; species Mustela lutreola. The sequence continues at coordinate 21,391,470 of NC_081295.1, read as the reverse complement.
GAAGCAGGCTCCCTGCGGAGCAGAGAGCCCGATGTGGGGCTCGATCCCAGAACCCTGGGATCATGACCTGAGCCGAAGGCAGAGGCTTTAACCCACTGAGCCACCCAGGCGCCCCCACCCTCAATTTTTTTTAAAGATTTTATTTATTCATTTGAGAGAGAGGATGAGCAGGGGGAGGGACAAAGATAGGAGAAGAGAGAAAGCAGACTCCCCACTGAGTGTGGAGCCTGACATAGGACTTGAGCCCAGCACCTAGAGATGATGACCTGATCCAAAGTCAGACACTTAACCGACTGAGCCACTCAGGTGCCCCGCAACTATCCTTCAGTTTTTAAAAACTCACATAATTTGAGAAAAGGAAAAATAAAACTTCATTGCTCAAAGACATATTTTGGACTCTAGTGTAAACAGGACTCTAGGGACACCTGGGTGGCTCAGTTGGTTAAGCAGCTGCCTTCAGCTCAGGTCATGATCCCACCGTCCTGGGATCGAGTCCCACATCGGGCTCCTTGCTCGGTGGGGAGCCTGCTTCTCCCTCTGCCTCTGCCTGCCATTCTGTCCGCCTGTGCTTGCTCTCTCTCCCTCTCTCTCTGACAAATAAATAAAATCTTTAAAAAAAAAAAACAAAAACAGAACTCTAGTGGTGAATATTTATGGCTTGGTTTATTCTGTTTTAAGGAATAAACATTTAAAAGTACATTAATCACGTAGAAATTAATTATACCAATTACACATAAAAAACTTTGTTCCTAACATGTATATCACAAAACTATCCTCCTTTTTAATACTATGAAAAGAACAGGAAGAAAGAGGTACTTGAAATTCTAGAAAGATTTTGAAAGGTAGTTACATATCAGATAGATTAGCTGTTATTTATTCTTTTTATTTTTTATTCTTTTTTTTTTTTAAAGATTTTATTTATTTATTTATTTATTTATTTAATTTTTTTTAAAGATTTTATTTATTTATTTGACAGAGAGAGAGAGAGATCATAAGTAGGCAGAGAGGCAGGCAGAGAGAGGGAAGCAGGCTCACCGCCTAGCAGAGAGCCCGATGCGGGGCTCGATCCCAGGACCCTGAGACCATGACCTGAGCCGAAAGGCAGAGGCTTAACCCACTGAGCCACCCAGGCGCCCCTAAAGATTTTATTTATTTGACAGAGATCACAAGTAGGCAGAGTGGCAGGCAGAGAGAGGAGGAAGTAGGCTCCCCACTGAGCAGTGAGCCCGATTCAGGGCTCAATCCCAAGACCCTGGGATCATGACCTGAGCCGAAGGCAGAGGCTTTAACCCACTGAGCCACTGAGGCACCCTATTTATTCTTTTTTAGAGAAGAAAGTTGTAGAATTTTCTTTTCTGCAGTCTTTAATAATCTAATAGGCCTTTGCAAAGATAATGGTATTTTGCTTAATTACATAAATTAGTTAGCCAACTAGTCAAGGCTGTATTGGTTATGTATTGCTGCATAGTAAATCATCTCTAAACTTAACAGTTTAAAAAAACAACAAAGATATTTTCCACAGTTTCCATGATTGAGGAATTTGGGGATCAGCTTAGCCAGGCAGTTCTGGCTCGATGTCTCTCTTGATGTTGCAGTCAGTATGTTGGCTGGGTTGCAGTGACCTGAAAATCTAAATAGAAGATGGCTCCCTCGCACGGTTTGTGCCATCTTTTAGCAGGAGGCCTCCATTTGAGGGCCTTCCTGACACGGCAGCTGGCTTCTTCCAGATCAAGTGATCCGTGAGAACAAGGTAGAAGCCACAATATGTTTTATGAACCAGCCTACAAGTCACATTCTGTCATTTCTGCCATTTCCTGTTCATTATGGGGAGAGATGACACAGGGGTAGGAATACCACCTGAAGACCTTTGGGGACCAACTTGGAGGCTGGCGACCAACCACAGCAATATGCTGCAGGTAGAACAAAATAGAAAAAGATGAGGTTCTCATGTTCTGGGAATTTGCACTCTAAATCCCATTGAAACACACGTATGAATGTGACTCAACACCCATTTCATTCAGTCTAAGTATTTGGAATGTGCCACGTATCATGATAAATATCAGAATAGGCTTGATGGCTTCAAGGTTTTGAACTTGGTGACTAGGGGAATGATGCTATTGGATGGGGAAACCAATGAGAGAATAGTTGAAGCTGACTAGAGAGAAAAGGACTAATCAGCTTTTGATAGAAGGATATTTTATGTTAGTAGTATTAGAAGACATGGCATCAGCTGTAAGGATGTTTCAACAAATTGTCACAGAAGAGTTGGTTTATGGTGGGGAATAGGAGCAGTGGGAAGTGTGAACAGGGTGGCAAAGGTAAGTTGCCGTATCTTAGAGATCTCTGATGGCATTTTTTTTTTTTTTTTTTTTTTATTTATTTGACAGAGAGAGAAATTACAAGTATTCAGAGAGGCAGGCAGAGAGAGGGGGAAACAGGTGCCCTGTTGAGCAGAGAGCCTGATGTGGGGCTTGATCCCAGGACCCTGAGATCATGACCTGAGCCGAAGGCAGAGGCTTAACCCACTGAGCCACCCAGGCGCCCCTCTATCTGCATTTTGAAGATGACATAAATAGCTCAGACTTGCTATAGAAATTAATGAGGATCCATTGAAAATATTTGAAGGGGTCATAAGGATAAACGAAAAAAAGGACTAGCATTTTTCTTTTTTTAAGATTTATTTATTTTAGGGGGCGCCTGGGTGGCTCAGTGGGTTAAGCCGCTGCCTTCAGCTCAGGTCATGATCTTGGGGTCCTGGGATTGAACCCCGCATCGGGCTCTTTGCTCAGCAGGGAGTCTGCTTCTCTCTCTCTGCCTGCCTCACTGCCTACCTGTGATCTTTCTCTGACAAATAAATAAATAAAATCTTAAAAAAAAAAAGATTTATTTATTTTAGAGAGAGTGCACACAGGGGAGGCGCAGGGGGGGAGGAAAAGGAGAGGGAGAGAGAATCTTAAGCAGACTCCCCACTGATTATGGAGCCTGATGCAGGGCTCAGTCCCACAGCCCTGAGAGTGTACCTGAGCCAAAACCAGGAGTCAGATGCTTAACCAACTGAGCCCACCTGGGTGCCCCCAAATTACTAGCATTATTGAAACAATACTTGATTATAGCGGTGGGTGGGTTAGGGCTGTGACTGGAAGTATGAAACGGGCAACAATTTTTTTCAAGTTTTTTTTTGTTGTTTTGGTTTTTGTTTTGGAGAGGTGTCTTATAGTTGGATGTTCCAACTCAAAATGACATGTGAGTGTTGAGTTGAAAGATGATAGGGTAGTATCATCTATTACGGAAACTGAGGAGAAAATTATAGGGAAGTGAAAGACTTCTATAATGCTTGAGGTGGCAGTGAGAACTCAGATTATCTCAGTGAGTTAGGAATTAGACTCAGGAAAAGGGGCTTGAATAGTAACTGAAGTTGATTAGTTTCAGTGATTTTTTTTTTTTTTTTTTTTTTTGTGGTCTCAATTATTTTTAGAAAATTTTAATTGGAGGAGCACCTGGGTGGTTCAGTCAGTTAAGCGTTTGCCTTCAGCTCAGGTCATCATCTCTGGGTTCCGGGATCAAGCCCTGGGTTGGGCTCCCTGTTCATCGAGGAGTCTGCTTCTCCCTCTCCCTTTGCGCCTCTCCCTGCTTGTGTGCTCTCTCTTGCTCATGCTCTCTCTTTCTCATGAATAAATAAAACCTTTAAAAAAACTTCTAATTGAAATATAATTGATACACAATATTAGTTTCAGGTGTACAACATAGTGATTTGGTAATTATATACATTACAAAGTGCTCACCATGAATATAGTGACCATATAGCTTCTACAATATTATTGACTCTTTCACTTACAGTGATTTTGATGTTGCATATAGTACAGGCCTTCCAGGGTTTCCATGTAAGATGGAAATAATGTGATTGTTTATCAGTAGTCATGGCACCATGTTCATTGGTTTATGTTGAGGCTTTAGTTTGACATGTATTCATAGGATGAAAAATTAAATTAAAGAGAGGGGTGCCTGGGTGGCTCAGTTGGTTGAGTGTCTGACTCTTAATCTCAGTTCGGGTCTTGATCCCAGCATTGCTGAGTTCAAGCCCCACATTGGGCCCAACACTGGACATCGAGCCTCCTTTAAAAAAAAATTAAAAATAAATTGGGTGCCTAGGTGGCTCTGGGTTAAGCTGCTGCCTTCAGCTCAGGTCATGATCTCAGGGTCCTGGGATCGAGTCCCACATCGGGCTCTCTGCTCAGCGGGGAGCCTGCTTCCTCCTCTCTCTCTCTGCCTGCCTCTCTGCCTACTTGTGATCTCTGTCAAATAAATAAATAAAATCTTAAAAAAAAAATTAAAAATAAATAAAAATAAAAAAATAAAAAGAAATACATGTAAGTAACTGAAATTCCTTTTACATATTTCTTTCTTGGTTTGTCCTCCCATCCCTCACTAGGTGGTGTGGAATGGCTGCAAATCAAGGACAATGAGTTCTCCTATAGACCCAACATGATTTGTAGCTTTCTGCATGAAAATGAAGATGACGACGTAACTCCAGCCTCAGATAAATCCTTGGAGTTGGAAGACCAAGAGATTCCAACGAAAAATAATTCAAACCTGGGTTATGAACAGGGGAAATCACTGAACTTGGAAGTAGAGAATTCTGGTCCTCTAATTGATATCCCTTCTTCTGAGACAGAAGGTTATGTTTTTATGGAAACTCAAGATACTGTCTAGGAAATCACTCCTAGATGAAATGTTTCTCATTATAACTAATAATGAACTTTTTGGAGTTTTTATATAAAATAATCGTGTGGCTTTCAGTTCACTATATTATTAGTTTTGTTGTCTATACGTGCATTTCTGATCATAGCACAGTTTAATATACCAGAGTTGTTAAGGACCAGATATGAATTGAATTTTTAAAAATCTGGTATAAATGACTATAGGGACCCTTCTTTAAATTTCTTTAAATTGGAAGTTTTATTAAGGTAAGTGTATAAGTTTTTTTTATTGCATCCATCACAAATTACTACAAACTTAGTGGCTTAAAATGACACAAGTGTATTATTATATAGTTTTGTAAATCAGCTATCTGACATGGGCTGGGTTAAAATCAAGATGGTGACATGACTTCATTCCTTTCTCAAGGTTGAGGGGTAGGGGAGACTGTTTCCTTGTTCATTTAGTTGTTGGCAGATTTCAAATCTTTGCCATTGATGGATCAGTGTCCCATTTTCTTGCTGTCATCTGAGGGCCATTTCCAGCTTCTAGAGGCTGTCTGCATTCTTTGGCTTATGGTCCTCTTCTCTTCAAAGCTGGTAAATCTCTTCCTTCTTTTGCTTCGTCCTATCTCTGACCCACCTTGCTAATTACCTGACCCAGTATCTGTTCTTTCCTTAATTCTAATCCGAGAATTATTGGTGTGTATCCATATATGTTATCCATTGTGTATCCATATATGTGTAAATATGTGGCTGTATGAATAAGTTCTGGCCAGTGATATGGAATTATAAGTGTTGAGTGATGGATGCTTCTGGAAAGTTTCCTTAAACTTTAAGGCATAAAGAGAGATGGGCCAGTTCAACTTCTTTTTTTTCCCCTGCTGGAACATGGTGGCTAGAGCTTCAGTAGGCTTTTTGAACTGTAAAGAAACTTTGGAAATAGAAGCCATGAGTGGCAGAGCAACAAGATAGAAGGTTGGATCCTGATATGATGCTGCCCTGGACTGCCAGGAATAAAGATTAATAAATCTTTTCTTTTTTCCTCATGGTGAAATGGCTTCAAACTTAGTGGCTTTGGCATTGTTTCTGGAAATCTACTAGACAAGGTAATAATTGAATGTCAACTGTGATGTGAGGCAATGTTTGTGATTAAAAATGACTCTTTATTGGGGTGCCTGGATGGCTTAGTTGGTTATGTGTCTGACTCTTGATCTCAGCTCAGGTCTTGATCGCAGGGTCATGAATTCAGGCCCTGTGTTGGGCTCCACACTGGGCATGGAGCCTGCTGAAAAAAAAAAAGAAAAAAGACCCCTTATGGGTAAATTGTGTCTAGACCTGAAAGACTATGACAACTATAAATGCCCATTGGAAAATACAGACTTTGTTTGTTTGTATTTATAAGTAGGCTCCATGCCCATCGTGGGGATTGAACTTATGACCCTGAAATCATAAGTTGCATGGTCTACTGACTGAGCCAGCCAGGCGCCCCAAGCATTAGGTTTCTTATTACAAAGATTCCTGAAAGCAGCACTCATGGCTGTTTCAAGAGATGTTAGTTCTTGGGGAAGCTGAAGTTTCTAAGCCAGCATGGCTTCTGCATGCACCCAAACGATCTTGTCTCCTTAAACCTGAGCTGACACTTGGGGGCCAGAGTAGAGCCTCCTGTTGAAACAAGCATTGTGCTGCTGTGCTGTTTCCTATGAAGTTAAGTGAGTCTGGTGCTGGGTTCATTCCCATAAGACCTGTTGGGTCCTGTGAGTGTGAATGTCCTTCCAAACCTGGGACAACTCCTCCTCTTCGGGCAGAGAAGACACTGCAACTACCTACCTCCAGCCTTTATGTGCAAGAAATAACTTGTCTCTTGTCAGAGTCACTCTGTAATAGCCACACTTAATCCTATTACTACCTTACCCATTTTGAAAAGTAGAGAAAAGTATAAGGAAGTAGAATGCAAGATTCTTGAGATGTGTAATCTTGCTAAAGAAACTGATCTAGACTGATGTAGTTCTAACTTGAAGAGGATAATAAAGTCTTACATTCTGGAGAGAACATAATGTGTTTTAGTTCCTTACCTGGAAGTGAGAATAAATGTTTGGAATTTAGTAAAATAAACCTTATTTTTCAACTATGAAATATTTTGTAAGACCAGAACTTCACAAATGAATTTCTTCATCATTGATCTGCCTTACTGACTTACTAGAATTACTTACAAATGAATCTTGGAACTACAGTCTCCATGTAGCTGTCACAGTACTACTTCTAACACTGAAACGATACTCTATTTAATAACGATAATGATATTCTATGTAATAGGATTATATTGCTACGGTGTGCTGTGGGGCATTATTCCTTAAGGCCATTATGGAAATGTTAGGAAATCCAGGCATTTGTTCATTACGAACTACATAGTTAATCATAACAAATTTATGACAGATACGGCCAGCTGAGTGAAATTATTGATGATATCATGTGGTTAGCTATTCAGTAGCAGCTGATAATTTTTTAGAATCTGTTTTCATTTCATTCTGTTCCCATACGAAACCACACAAACTTCCTAATGTGTCAGGCATACATAGTATTTTCTTCCAGAAATGTCATTGGTTCTAAAAATGGGTTTGCTGTCTCTCTTTTATGACTTCCACCATTATATTCTTATGGAATAAGAGAATCCTGTTTTGTTTTGTTTTTAAAGATTTTATTTGTTTATTTGACAGAGATCACAAGTAGAGAGGCAGGCAGAGAGAGAGAGAGAGGGAAGCAGGCTTCCTGCTGAGCAGAGAGCCCGATGTGGGAATCGATCCCAGGACCCTGAGATCATGACCTGAGCCGAAGGTAGCAGCTTAACCCACTGAGCCACCCAGGCGCCCCTTAGGTGTTTTGTTTGTTTCTTTGTTTTAAGCTTTTATTTATTGGTTAGAGAGAGAGGGAGAGAGAGAGCACAAGCAGAGGGAGTGGCAGGCAGAGGGAGAAACAGACTCCATGCTGAGCAGGGAGCCTGATGTGGAACTCATCCCAGGACCCTGGGATCATGACCTGAGCTGAAGGTAGATGCTTAATCAGCGGAGCCACCCAGGGATCCCAAGAGAATCCTTTTTGTAAAATTATCTAGAAGTACACATTATTGACTCAATACAGAGTGAATATATACTTTTCTTTTTTTTTTTTTTTTTAAAGATTTTATTTATTTATTTGACAGAGAGAGACCACAAGTAGGCAGAGAGGCAGGCAGAGAGAGAGAGGAGGAAGCAGGCTCTCCGCCGAGCAGAGAGCCCGATGCGGGACTCAATCCCAGGACCCCGAGATCATGACCCGAGCCGAAGGCAGCGGCTTAACCCACTGAGCCACCCAGGCGCCCCGAATATATACTTTTCTTAATTACAACATGTTTCTAGATACTGCTATGTATATTTTTTCTTTTAAAATTTTCTTTTGGGCAACTGGGTGGCTCAGTCAGTTAAGCTCAGTCACTTTAGCTCAGGTCATAATTCAGGGTCCTGGGATTGAGTCTCATATTGGGCTCCCTGTTCTATGGGGAGCCTGCTTCTGCCTCTGGCTCTCTCAATCCCTCTCTCTCTCACATGAGTAAATGAATAAAATATATATATTTTTTCTTTTTAGGGGGGATGGGAGGGACAACTGATACTTTGTTTGGGGTTTAATGTAGTTGTACTTGCATATCATGTATAAGGGTGTCAAGAAAGCAAAGTCCTAGTTTTCTCAGATCCAACATAAGAGTTCTTTCACTATCATGTCTTTATAAATCCTTATTTTCTATTCATATTCCATGCTCCCATTTGGTGATTGTATTAGTTTGCTATTGGTGCTGTAACAAATTACCACAAATTCAGTGGCTTAAAACGCATTAAATTTATTGTCATTCTGGAAGTCAGCTTCCAAGATTAAGTTTTATGGGGTTAAAATCAAGACGTTGATAGGGTTGCATTCCTTGTGGAGACTCCAGGGGAGAATCCATTTTCTTATCTTTTCCAGCTATTAGAATTCCTTGGTGTGATGTCCCAAATGTAACATCTTCAAATCTCTCTCTCTCTCACCTGCTTCTGTCATCACATCTCTGATTCTTAAACTCCTGTGTCCCTTGGGGTCATGGGATTCAGCCCCACATTGGACTCCATGCGTGGCAAGGAGTCTGCTTGTTCTCTTAGTGCTTCCCCACCCTACCACCCGCTCTCAGTCTCTCTAAAATAAATAAATCAAATAGATAGATAGATAGATAAAATCTTCTAAAAATTTAAAAATAAAATATTTCAAAAGCCCACAAAAGACAAAAATAATAGAAGAGAAAAATACTAACAAAGAACAAGGGCAACAACTAGAAAACTAATATCTGTGATAGATATGAATCCTACTATATCAGCAATAATTTTGAATTGCAGTGCTCTGAATGCACTAACTAAAACAGAGACTATTTATCAGAGTAAATCAAGAGACAAGACCCAACTAAATATTGTCAACATGAAACCTACACTATATACAAAGACACATAAAGATTAAAAACAATGGAGAACAATATCATTCTAACACTAATCCAAACAAAGTAGGAGTAGCTATATTAATTCAGACAGAGACAACTTAAGATCAAGGAAAGTTATCAGGGATAAAGAGGGACATTACGTATTGATAAAGTGGTCAATTCTCCAAGAAGACATAACAATCATTAACATGTGTGTGTCTAACAATAAGAGTGTCAAAATACACGAGGCAAAACTGATAGAATTTAAAGGAGATATAGATGAGTCCACTAATAGTTGGAGATTTCAGCAACTCTATCAGAAATGTGCAGATCAGGTAGGCCAGAAAATCAACAAGGACATGGTTGAACTCAGCAACTCTCAGTCAACTGGTTATAATAGACATCTATAGCCTACTTCATACAGCAATAGAATATACATTCTTCTTAAGCTCTCATAAACATTCATCAAAATACATTTACATTTAGGGACAAAAAATACCTTATCAAATTTAAGAGAATAGAAATCATACAATGTCTACTCTTCAAACCACAATAAAACTAAACTAGAAATCAATAACAGAGCTGGGGAAATTCCAAAATATTCAGAGATTAAACAACACAAGTAACACAGTGCAAGAACTCTCAAAAGAAATTTTAAAATATTTTGAACTAAATGAAAACTTGTCAAAAGTTGTGGAATACAGTGAAAGCTGCACTTAGAGGGAAATATATAGCATGAAATGCATATAGTAGAAAAGAAAGAAAAAAAAAAGAAAAGAAAGATCTAAAATCAATCATCTAAGCTTCCATTTTAGAAAATTAGGAAAAAAAAAAAAGCTAATTAAATCCAAAGTAGGCAGAAGAAAGCAGTAATAAAAATTAGAAGACAATGAAATTGGGGGCACCTGGGTGGCTCAGTGGGTTAAAGCCTCTGCTTTAGGCTCTGGTCATGATCCCAGAGTCCTGGGATCGAGCCCCACATCGGGCTTTCTGCTTGGCAGGAGTCTGCTTCCTCCTCTCTCTCTGCCTACTTGTGATCTCCATCTGTCAAATAAATAAATAAAATCTTAAAAAAAAAAGAAGTAAATGAAATTGGAAACAGGAATTCAATTGAGAAAATCAAAGAAACCAAAAGCTGATTCTTTGAAAAGATCAATAAGTGCTCGCTTCGGCAGCACATATACTAAAATTGGAACAATACAGAGAAGATTAGCATGGCCCCTGCGCAAGGATGACACGCAAATTCGTGAAGCGTTCCATATTTTTTTAAAAATAAAAAAAAAGAAAAGATCAATAAAATTGCTAAGACTCAAGCCTGGCTAACTAGTTAAAGAGACAGATTTTTAATATCAGAAATGAAAGAGGAGAACTTCCTCAACTTGATAGAGACTATTTACAAAAAACCTCCTGTTAACGTATTAATGGTTAGAAACTTGAAGCTTTCCTGTTGAGATCAGGAAAAAGGCAAGAATGTCCCCCCTCAACACTGCTTTTTTAACATTGCACTGGGAAGTCCAGTTAATGCAATCAAACAAGAGAGGGAACTAAAAGCGTATAGATTGAGGAGGAAATAAAATTGTTTGCTCCAGATGACATGATCATCTAGTGAAAGCATCTACCAAAAAACCGGCAATGAACAAAGGGAATTAGAAATTTAAAACATAACTATTTATATTAGCAAGAGGAAAAAAATTAAGTATTAATAAAATACATACAAGATCTATATGAGGAAAACAATAAAACTCTGATAAAAGAAATCAAAGAATTAAATGGAAAGATATTCCATATTGACAGAGAGAAATCACAAGTAGATAGAGAAGCAGGCAGAGAGAGAGAGAAGCAGGCTCCCCGCTGAGCAGAGAGCCCGATGCGGGACTTGATTCCAGGACCCCGAGATCATGACCTGAGCCGAAGGCAGCGGCTTAACCCATTGAGCCACCCAGGCGCCCGAAGACTCAATATTTAAAAAAAAATTTTTTTATTTTAATTTCTTTTTAGTGTAACAGAATTCATTGTTTATGCACCACATCCAGTGCTTCATGCAATACATGCCCTTCTTAATACCCACCACTAGGCTCACCCATCCCTCCTCCTTCCAAAACCCTCAGTGTGTTTAGAGTTATAGTCTCTTATGGTTCATCTCCCTCTCCAATTTCCCTCAACTCCCTTCTCCTCTCCATCTCCCCATGTCCTCCGTGTTATTTGTTATGCTTCACAAATAAGTGAAACCATATGATAATTGACTCTCTCTGCTTGACTTATTTCACTCAGCACAATCTCTTCCAGTCCCGTCCATGTTGCTACAAAAGTTGGGTATTCATCCTTTCTGATGGAGGCATAATACTCCATAGTGTATATGGACCACATCTTCCTTATCCATTCATCCGTTGAAGGGCATCTTGGTTCTTTCCACAGTTTGGCAACTGTGGCCATTGCTGCTATGAACAGTGGGGTACAGATGGCACTTCTTTTCACTACATCTGTATCTTTGGGGTAAATACCCAGTAGTGCAATGGCAGGGTCATAGGGAAGCTCTGCTTTTAATTTCTTAAGGAATCTCCACACTGTTCTCCAAATTGGATGCACCAACTAGCATTCCCACCAACAGTGTAAGAGGGTTCCCCTTTCTCCACATACTCTCCAACACACATTGTTTCCTGTCTTGCTAATTTGGCCATTCTAATTGGTACAAGGTGGTATCTCAATGTGGTTTTGATTTGAATCTCCCTGATGGCTAGTGGTTATGAACATTTTTTCATGTGTCTGATAGCCATTTGTATGTCTTCACTGGAGAAGTGTCTGTTCATGTCTTCTGCCCATTTTTTGACAGGATTATCTGTTTTGTGTGTGTTGAGTTTGAGAAGTTCTTTATAGATCCTGGTTATCAGCCTCAATATGGTCTGGATTTCAGTTCTTCCCAGATTGTTGTATAGATCCAGTGCAATCCCAGTCAAAATGCTAGCAAGTTATTTTGTGGATATTGACAAACTGATTTTTTTCCTTCATTTTTTAAAGATTTTATTTATTTGACAGAGATAGAGCATAAGCAAGGGGAGCAGCAGGCAAAGGGAGAGAGAGAAGCAGTCTCCCCACTGAGCAGGGAGCCTGACATGGAGTTCGATCCCAGGACTCTGGGATCCAGCGTGACCTGAGCTGAAGGCAGACTGAGCCACCTGAGCACCCCTGGCAAACTGATTCTAAAGTTTATATAGAGAGGTTTCTGGTGGCAGGGTCTGTGGAAGCAGGGGTAGGTGCCGTGTCCGGCCAGGAAGGTGGCAAGAAGTAGCCTCTGAAGCAACCCAAGAAGCAAGCCAAGCAAATGGACGAGCAAAATAGGGCATTTAAGCAGAAACAGAAAGAGGAGCAAAACCCTGAGGAGCTAAAAGTGAAGGCTGTGGGGGACGGCCCCTCTGGCCACAGGTGGAATTTAGAAATATGACAAAAGTAAGCTGTTTTTTGTGCCTGAGGCAATGGTGGTCCTTAATTCCATTCCTGTTTAAACATCTGGATTCCCTGTTATAGTATCTGTTGTCACCTATACTAGAATAAAGTGTTGTCTTAGATCCTATTGTACATTTAATAATAAACTTTCATAAAAAAATCAATCAGTCATTAAAAAACTTAAAAGTTTATTTGGAGAAGAAAAGACCCAGAATAGCCTACACACCACTGAAAAACACAGTAGGAGGACTGAAACTACCCAGCTTTAAGACTTGGTATGAAGCTACGGTAATAGAGACAGTGAGAATTGGCAAAAGAATAGACAGTACAGAATAGATAGAATACAGAGCCCAGAAATAAACCTACATAAATATAGTCAGCTGATTTTAGGTTTTTTAAAGGTTTTATTTACTTAATTGAGAGAGAGGGAGAGGGCATGAGTGAGAGGAGGGGCAGAAGGAGAGGGAGAAGCAGACCCCCGGCTGAGCACAGAGCCCAATGCAGGCGCTTGATCCCAGGACCCTGAGATCATGACCTGAGCCGAAGGCAGATATTTAACTGACTGAGCCACCCAGGCGCCTCTAGTCAACTGATTTTAGACCAAGGAGCAAAGGCAATGCAATGGAGCAAAGATAATCTATTCAACAAATGACACTGGAACAACTGGATATCCATATACAAAAGAATGAAGTTGGGTCCCCTGCCCTTTAAAAAAAAAATTTTTATTTATTTATTTATTTGACAAAGAGAAACGGGTGGGGGGGGGGTCAGAAGTAGTGGGAGTGGAAGAGGGAGAAGCAGGCTTCCCGCCAAGCAGGGAGCTCGATGAGGGGCTCAATCCCAGGAGGCTGGGATCATGACCCGAACCGAAGGAAGACACTTAACGACTGAGCCACCCGGGCACCCCCCACCTTTTATTTATTTATTTTAAAAAAGATTTTATTTATTTGGCAGAGAGTGCAAGAGAGCACAAGAATGGGGATCAGCAAAGGGAGAAGCAGGCTCTCAACTGAGCAGGGAACCTGATGCAGGACTTGATCCTGGGGGCCTCAGACCATAACCTGAGCTGAAAGTAGATGTCCTAATGATTGAGCCACCCAGGCACCCGGATCCCCTGTCTTATATATGACGATTAATTCAAAATCCCCAGGGGCCTAAATGAAGGAGCTGACGTTATAAAACTCTTTGAAGAAAATAGGGTGCTAGTCTGGCTTGGCTTGAGGGAAGTCGGCAGCCAGGCATGATGGCAGAGGCTGGGCTACGGGTGCCAATGCCCCTAGGCACCCCAAGACACCTCAGACAGCTCTAGAAGAGCTTGGGACTTCTTACCACCAAGTTCATGTCACTTCTGCAGGAGGCCATGCTTGAACTCGAACAGGTAACTACAGCCTATCTGTGCCAGGTGTATGACATTACTGATGTGCTGGAAGATACTGTGGCTGATGCAGAAAAACCCAAGAACAGCATCTAGTGGCAGTGTTTGGGGCCTGGCCGTACCCTGGAAATTACGTAAAAGCATAAAAGCTGATTGAGCTCAAGACAGATATCAGGGAGGGGGCACCTGGGTGGCTCAGTGGGTTGAGCCTCTGCCTTCAGCTCGAGTTCAGGGCCCCAAGATCAAGTCCTGTTTCAGGCTCCCTGCTCAGTGGAGAGCCTGCTTCCCCTTCTCTCTCTGCCTGCCTCTGCCTACTTGTGATCTCTGTCTGTCAAATAAATAAAATCTTAAAAAAAAAAAGATCAGGGACCTGCAGTAGCAGGAGCATTGGACAAGCACCAGATGGGTACAGCAGAGCAACTGGAGGGTCACAGAGGACAGTGCAGAACAGCGGCTTGATCTATATCACTCATGAGAACGTATGCAGATGCTTTCCTGAGACATCTTCCTTTCAAGCAGTAACACCTTGAGGTGCCCACCCCAGAGGGTCTCAGTAGGCAGAAGGACCGGATTCAGGTACCAGATTTCAAGTATGAGAAGCATCTGAAAAACGTGAGTGACCCCACGGAGGTGTTGCTGAACAAGGAGGCCTGGAGCTCACTGCCCATGGTGGTGCCACCCGGGGATCTGTTCTTGAGCCCTCTTGCTGTCTCTACCCCTCCACCTCTGTCCAAGCCTGCCCTGACCTAGCACCAAGATGCCTCACATCCAAACAGCATTTGGGTGGCCACTCTCACCCCTGTTCCTGGCAGCACTGAAACCTAGTGGCTGACTGGACCAACAGCTCAGATTGCAATGAGTGCTGGCCCTGGAACTGGTATCAAGGACAGTGGTGAACCCAGTTCCCTCCCACTGGACTCCACAGCACTAGCCACTAGCCACTGAAGTCCTCTGCCCTGCTGGACAGTAGCAGCAGCAGCAGCAGCAGCAGCAGCAGCAGCAGCAGCAGCAGCAATAGCTCATCTGGACCCATCCCTTTTACTTCCTTTGAGTCCATCAAGGCAAACCCTACAGAAGTTCTACAACTTCCTGAGGAGCTGTCAAAAATCTTCAGTCCCACATGAGAGTGCCTGAGCTTCAGAGCTGCTGAAGGAGCTGATATCCTCAGAAGTATTTGCGCCCCCCTCCACCTTTCTTCACCCCCTGGGGACCACAGTTATATCTATAATCTGGACAAGAGTAAAGGTGTTTGTGATGGGACTGTTCTCAACATTTGACTGAAAAAGACGTGCCCTACGTGGCTGAGACAGAGACCATCTGATCTGGGGGCTGCCTGGAGTCCTCTCCAACCCTACTTCTTCATAGCTTAAGAACCAAAGATCCCTGGCTTCCCCATCCATCCCTCAGTGCAGAGTTCTGGCCACAGTTCCCACTCCTGCACTAGCATCTCTACTGTGCTAGGAGAGCAGAGAATGAAGGCTCAGCCCTTCCAACAAGAGAGCCAAAGTATTTGCCTCTTTTTCTCTGGGGACTTTTTGCTCTCTCCCAGCCCTCCCAGGACCCAGGCTCGACTGCCACTCAGTGGCACAGAACTGACGACCCACCATCTTGTCCAGCCCCACTGCTCTGTTCTGTCAGTTCCTCCCACTCTTTGGAGGGAATCCGCGGGTGGACCTGGATATTTGCTGCACCACCTTTAGCCTTCACTCCTCACCATCCTCTGACTCTACAGCTCCTCCTAGACCTTTTCAAATGCCCTTTTGTGCTAGGTGCTTAGCCATGAGAACCTATGGGTGCTGGTGGGCGCTAACAGGAAGGAACAGAGAGGTCTTTAACAGGAATCTGGGTAAGTGCCTGAGGATTGGCCCAACCTCACCCTGCCGCATAGCTCTCCTTCTTGTTCAATTATTTACCCTCATTTAGAGCCATTTGCAGGGACTTAGGAAGATTTGCAGTAATGAATGGATTCCTATATAAAATTATTTTTATACTTTTTTCAGCAAAAG
Source organism: Mustela lutreola (assembly GCF_030435805.1). Classification (NCBI taxonomy): domain Eukaryota; kingdom Metazoa; phylum Chordata; class Mammalia; order Carnivora; family Mustelidae; genus Mustela; species Mustela lutreola. The sequence goes on along the minus strand of NC_081295.1, from coordinate 21,375,480 downwards.
AGAATAGGAACATTCATACAATGTCCAAGTGAATAAAGACCAGGTCTAAGACCAAAAAAAGAAAAGGAAGGAGAAAGAAAGAAAGAAAGAAAGAAAGAAAGAAAGAAAGAAAGAAAGAATAAAGGTGTAAGTCTTTATCATCTTGGATTAGGAAATGGGTTCTTAGATATGACAGAATACAAAGCAACTAAAGAAAAAAATAGATAAACTAGACTTCATCAAAATTGAAAACTTTTTTGCTTCAAAGGACACTATCTAGGGGTGCTTGGGTGGCTCAGTGGGTTAAAGCCTCTGCCTTCAACTCAGGTCATGATCCCAGGGTCCTGGGATCGAGCCCCAAGTCGGGCTCTCTGCTCGACAGGGAGCCTGCTTCCCTTTTTCTCGCTCTCTCTCTGCCTGCCTCTCTGCCTACTTGTGATTTCTGTCTGTCAAATAAGTAAATAAAATCTTTAAAAAAAAAAAAAAACATGATCTAGAAAATGAGAAGACACTCAGTGGGAGAAAATATTCGCAAATTGTATAAGAGAAAAGGGTCTCATGTCTAAAATGTGTAAAGAACTTACGTATAATCCACAATAAAAAGACAACACAATTTTTAAATTGAGCAAGTAATTTTATTTATCTATTTATTTATTTAAAAGATTTATTTATTTATTTGACAGAGAGAAATCACAAGTAGTCGGAGAGGCAGGCAGAGAGAGAGAGAGAGGGAAGCAGGCTCCCTGCTGAGCAGAGAGCCCGATGCGGGACTCGATCCCAGGACCCTGAGATCATGACCTGAGCCAAAGGCAGGGGCTTAACCCACTGAGCCACCCAGGCGCCCGAGCAAGTAATTTTAATAAACATTTTCCTAATGAAGGTATATATATAAATGGCCAATGAGCCCATGAAAAGATTTCAACATTGTTTGCCCTCAGGGAAATATAAATGAAAACTTCTTCACACCCAGAGATGGCTTAATAAAAAAGGATGGACGAAATTAAGGAAATTTTGCTAAAGAGTTGAGAAATTGGAACTTGTTTGTGGAATAGTGCTGCCCTGGAAAATGCCCATGTCCTAAACTTAGGGATCTGTGAATATGTTACCTTACCTGGCCAAAGGGATTTTGCTAAGGTAAGGATCTTGTAATGGGGGATGACTGTGGATTATCCTGGTGGGCCACCTGTATTTACAAGGCTCTTATAAGAAGGATTCAGGAGTATCAGAGTCAGAAAGATGTGACAATGGGAACAGAAGTTCAAGCGATGCCTTTTTAAGACGGAGGAGTACCAAGGAATGCAGACAGCTTCTAGAAGTTGGAAAAGGCAAAGAAAAAAAAAAAAACAAAAAAAAAACCAGTTTCTCCCCTGGAGCTTATGGGGGAATGCAGCCCTACTGACATCTTTATTTTATTTTACTTCTTTGGAAAACAGGGGAAAAATAAAAAAAAACTTGTTTTAATTTTCCTTTTAAGAAACTACAGCTGTGGAGTCACTCTGCATATAATTGGTAATGTTAAGAATAGGTAGGATTAATAAAAAAATTTTAAAAATATAAAAAAAAGAATGGGTAGCATTCACAAACTAAGAGAATAGAACCTGTAAATTTCTGTTACACATGTGAAAATAGTATCAGTGAAAATAAAATTTTTCTTGCCCAATTTAATGCACAATGAACTCTAGTCATTAAAATATGATTGTAGTATTCTGAGCTAATGTCACTGAGATTCAGTGTAGAAAGTTCAGGAAATATAATACATATAGCATTTTAAGTATTTTACTTTCATGGGTAACTTAAAACAACATAAATTTCCCTCAAGGAAGGATTAGTCTATGTCACTGGTATATATTTGCAAAACATTTCAACACTACAAACCCTAAAAGTTTCAAATGGGGCATTGGAAATGTTTTACTTTCATGAAAAAAGAATCTGATAGAATCTGTAACTGTTAACTACGATTCTTATTCTTCATACAGAAAGCATGCTGCTGTGACATTTAGCATTTTGGGAGATTCCCCGAATAACATCTGGTCCCTGGATATCTTATACCGGGTATACACACAGCCGTGTCCATCAAGCTGGTACAGGTAGTATTACCTAGAATGTTAACTTCCGGCCAAGAGACTGGGCAAAAATCTGTAACCAAGACAACGCGGCAATGGCGAGGCACCGCCAACATGGAGGTCCCAGGAAGTGGCGTCAAGCGCAAGTTCCGGTTCCGCCTGTCCCAGAGTACTGGGCTATCTCGCGAGACCAGGCGGACACGTGCGTTCCTCGGGTTCACGCTGCGGTAGCCATGGACGCTTTGGATCGAGTTGTGTGAGTACGCTGGGTTCTCCCTTGGGGGACGTTGGACAGTGGGACTTCTGTAGTGCGGAGGAGTGAAAAAGTCTCCGCTCCGCCTGGCCTCCCCTCGTTCCCCCCACCCTATAAGTGGGGCCTTCGGTGGGTCAGTGTATCCACCAGCCTGGGTATCCCTCTGTTGGTGCCGCTCGGCGGGAGACTGAGAGTCCGGAAGTCCACTTGTGGGAGTTGCCAGGTGGTAGCTCGGAGATGTAGGTTCCGTTTGGCTTGGTCAGTTAGAGACGCCCTGGGCTTCTCAACAAGTGTGAGGGAATGAGCGGTCACCAGCACAAGGCCTCGGCATCTGACAGGTGTAGGTGACAATCCGGGCACAATCGCAAGAGCTTTGTGACTTATAACCCCCTAAACCTCAGTTTACTTTGTAAAATAGCGTTCGTAATAATCGTACTTTATAGAATTGTGAGGACTATCAGCGAGAATGTATGTAAAGCCTTTGCTACAGCACGTAGAAATGTTCTTAGCCTTTTCTTTCTCTTGAGGTGATGTTTTAAATGCGTTCAGAAAATACTTATTGATCTCCTAAATGGTCCTGCTGTTATTTCTTGAGATTTGCCTGGGTTAACAGCCAATCAAAATGAAAAGTTCTTTTAGTCATTAATTCAGAGGTTTTTGCGCATCTGTTATATATTCCTTCAGATATGGGGACTGCAAAGATGAGTAAGATGATGATCTGATTGGGGAGCAAACATAAAAGATGTTATTTATATTAGTTGCGGGCTCGTGAGAAGTGAAAAACCACATGGAATATAAAGCATAGAGCACTTTTTTTTTTAGACATACTAAATATTTCTTAATTTGATTTAACAAATGTGTACCTTTATCAAATAATAAATGATGGGAAGCTTTATATTGCTTGACATTTTATCTGGAGGAGAATTTTTAAACTCTGCATGATAAGTTGAGTATGTGTATAGTCTTTTTTTTTTTTTTTAAAGATTTTATTTATTTATTTATTTATTTATTTATTTTTAAAGATTTTATTTATTTATCTGACAGAGAGATCACAAGTCGGCAGAGAGTCAGGCAGAGAGAGAGAGAGAAGCAGGCTCCCGCCGAGCAAAGAGCCCGATGCGGGGCCCGATCCCAGGACACTGAGATCACGACCTGAGCCGAAGGCAGCGGCTCAATCCACTGAGCCACCCAGGCGCCCCTTTATTTATTTATTTGACAGAGATCACAAGTAGGCAGAGAGGCAGGCAGAGAGAGAGGAGGAAGTAGGCTCCCTGCTGAGCAGAGAGCCTGATGCAGGGCTTGATCCCAGGATCCTGAGATCATGACCCGAGCCGAAGGCAGCAGCTTAACCCACTGAACCACCCAGGTGCCCCGAGTATGTGTATATTCTATTTTTCTTTTCCTGCCCAAAGTGTCCATAGGACTGAAAAGAGGATGGAAGGTCATAGTTACTTAAGAGAGAAGAATTCTTGCAGTAGATGGCAGAGAACTGTTGGAAAAGCAATATATAGTGGAAGCAGAAGTGAAGTCCTTTTTCTGAACAGGAATGTACAAAAACATTCTGCTCCTGAATCATTAAATCAGAATAATGAATTTGTTTTCCCTTCATATTTTGCAGTTATTGGTCTAGATGAGTTTTTTTTTTTTTTAAGGTTTTATTTATTTATTGACAGAGAGAAATCACAAGTAGATGGAGAGGCAGGCAGAGAGAGAGAGAGAGAGAGAAGCAGGCTCCCTGCTGAGCAGAGAGCCCAATGCGGGACTCGATCCCAGGACCCCATGATCATGACCTGAGCCCAAGGCAGCGGCTTAACCCACTGAGCCACCCAGGCGCCTGGTCTAGATGAGTTTTTAAATCTAACTCATTTTGAAGATTGGCCTACTTGTAAGTTGTGTGACCTTGGCCACATTACCTTCCTGGCCTCAAAAATGAAGATAATAATTTTACTGGTGTTTTGGGATTTTGGTGAAGATAAGCCTTAATAGAGTGACTGTAAAATTGTCAGTCATTATTATCTCCCGTTGGTGGCAAGAATATCTGACTTTCTCAGCTGTGATGTTGGAGTGGGATAGCGTATATGTCCTGGTGGGCATTGTGATCTTAAACCTGGATGAAAGATATGGCAGTTAATAATTATCTCTCTGTGTTTAGTAACTGTCCACAGATTGATGACTAGTGGGTGTGCAATTCTTTGTGTTAGGGTAAGAGTACTGTTTGCTTTAGACTGAAGAAAAAATAATGGAGTAAAAATAGCAACAATTTTCATTGAGTCTTTTTTTTTTATAAAGATTTAGAAAAAAGCAGTAATAAAAGAATGCTGGGGATATTAAAAAAGTGAAAGCTTCTTAAAAAAATCAAAAGCTAATAAAATGAACTTACTTCATAGTAATAACCGAATACCTTTTATTGTTATCTTCCTAAAAAGTAAGATTTTGGTTAATGGTGGAATCCTAACTGATAAATGTTTTGTAATAACTGTTGGTTTTTAAGAATTTGCACGTTTGCCAAGTCATGGTTTCGTACTATGAGGAAAACTTTTTAAGTTGTTATGAATTTTGATTTTCTGAACAGAAAGCCCAAAACAAAAAGAGCCAAGAGATTCCTTGAGAAGAGAGAACCGAAACTCAGTGAAAATATTAAAAATGCTATGCTGATTAAAGGGGGAAATGCAAATTCCATGGTGACACAAGTACTTAAAGATGTGGTATGTATATGTGTATACCTTTATTTTAAAAAAAAAATTTTTTTTTTTAAATAATTTTATTTATTTGACAGACAGGCAGGGAGAGGGAGAAGCAGGCTCCCCACTGAGCAGAGAGCCCAATGCGGGGCTTGATCCCAGGACCCTGGGATCATGACCTGAGCCAAAGGCAGAGGCTTAACCCACTGAGCCACCCAGGTGCCCCTTATTTTTTAATTTTTAAAAAAGATTTTGTTTTTAAGTAATCTTTACACCCACTGTTGAGTTCGAGCTTGCAACCCTGAGATCATAAGTTGCATGCTCTACCAACTGAGCCAGCCAGGCACCCATGCACACTTATCTTTCAAATGGTATTGAAATTATTTTAGGACCTTTTCTGCATGCTTGTTTAGGCTGCTGCAGAAATACATGGATAAGTTTGCCTTGCCCTGAGAACTGCTAGCCTTAGGCTCAGGTTGGAGGTTATTTGCCTTGGCAAGCCACTAATCACTGGTTTTCCTTAAAGCAGCTACTGCAGTTCCCTTAGTAAATTTCAGCTGGTTTCAATTACTAGAATTTGGTTTACTTGCATTTAAGAAACATAACTAGTTTGTAAAGTGAAATAACTGCATATTAACAATCGATTCCTTCAGCAATACCAAGTATTGTGCTAGGTGCTGAGGGTTAATAGTTACATAAGACACATCTATCCCTTCAGGGAGCTTAAAAAGAGACAGGCAAGTAAGACTTTATAGCATTGTGAATTAAGTGCTGTGCTGGAGGCATGGGCAGGGTAGGCTGGGAGGCAGAGCTAAAATCCCATAAGGGTAGCCGTGCACAGAGTGGGCTTCCCAGAGGAGACACTTTCACTTCATTTTGAAGGCGGAGTCACAGCAAGTAGGAGGAGAGGAGGGAGAGGAGAAAGTCTTCCAAGGCTGATGACAGTACTTGTGCAAAAGGGAAGGTGAAGGAGCGTGTTACATTTGGGGAACTGTAAATAATTGTGGATGGCTAAAGGGGAAATGGGCTCGATGAAGCTAGAAGAACAGACAGAGATCAGATAGTAACATGGAGTTTGAGCTTTGTTCGGAAAGCTCTAAGGAACTATCGAAAGATTGGAGGTAACAGACATGATCAGCTCCTTTAATCGGTTTGACCAGAGAAAATTGAGAGCAAATACGGGAAACTAATTCTGCCATTGTTGTCAGGCAGGTAATGAGTATCTGGAGTGTAGTAGTGTTGGTGAAAATGAGAGATGATCAGAGAGACTAGATGTTGGGTGTAGAAGGGCATGGTTTCTGGGTTGGATTCTTGATGAGTGCTAATGCCAGTTAGAGAATATACCAGCTGAAGCAGGTTAGTACAGAGAGGTGGTATGTTCAGTTCAGGATCTGTAATATAAGTGTGATGGTAAAAGCTTTATATTTTTTTCTGCCTCTGTAGTCTGATGTTTAGCCCAGTGTGTGGCACATAGTACATGCTTAGTAAATGTTTAATCAGTGAATGAAAGGCATAGTCTATGGAGATACTTACTTGGTGGTTGGATATTTAGGCCCTAAATACAGCAGATATTTTCTTTGAGTTAAATCAACTAAGTAATTGAATAGATTTTTTTAATTTGACTAAACTCTCTATGCTTGCTTTTTAAATACAGTAGTTCAGATATCTAAATGTCTAATACATGCTCATCCTTTCTGTCTCAGTGTCATTGTGTTGGTAGGATCATGGCCCTATATTTAAGTAAGCTCTAAGAATAGCACAATATTACAGGTAATGGTGGTAGTTTAACATTCATATTGATGATTCCTGAGTTGTCACTGTGGTCATGCGCATTACACCAAGGCAGGGAAACATTTGGTCAAGAATTATTAAAAGTTTTAGTACTGAAGGGGTGGGTACCTGGCTGGCTCCTTCGGAAGACATTCACGAGGTTGAGTTCCACTTTGGCTGTAGAGATTAATAAAGCAGATAAATAAACTTAAAGAAAAAAAAGTTTTAGTACTTAAAAAGATAGGTTTTATTGCTGAATTTCCTTTGTTCATCAGCCCTGATTGTTGATGAGTGATCATTTTCTTTTCATTGTTTTCCTCATTTACCCCTTCCCCTAATGCAAGGGAAGGCATTAGATCTTTGTTATTCCTTATGGTAGAGCAGAACTAACCATATAGGGAACAAGTGATTATTAGTGAATGAGTGGAAAGAACTAAGAAAAAAAAATGGAAAGAGGGTTGAATGACAGGAATTTTTTAAAGGGCTCTGTTTAAACTCCCGACTAGAATTCTGATTGTTATTACTGGGATTCTTTCTCCTTTCTCTTATCTCCAGACAGTATTATTTCAACTCTGTCAGCCTTTCTGATAGGATTTATTTTTATGTTTTCTTTTTTTTTTTTTAAGATTTTATTTATCAGAGAGAGGGAGAGAGAGTGAGCACAGGCAGATACAGAATGGCAGGCAGAGGCAGAGGGAGAAGCAGGCTCCCTGCCGAGCAAGGAGCCCGATGTGGGACTCGATCCCAGGACGCTGGGATCATGACCTGAGCCGAAGGCAGCTACTTAACCAACTGAGCCACCCAGGCATCCCTTATGTTTTCTTTCTACTCTCAAATAGTTTGGAATCAGTAGACTCTAAAGAAATGAAAGGAATCATATAAGTTGGATAGATTTTTGAAAGCGCCTGGAAACTTTAGATAAAGAAAGTCCAGTCTAAGTTAGGTTATTAAGCCTATGTTGCAGCTTTTAATAGGTGATTAAAAGGGAGCCAAGCAGGAGACATCAGAATAGTATTCAGGGACCAGGTAATCTTGTGTAATGACAGATACAATGCAATTTAATTTTTTCATCTGCTTTTCAGAATGTAATTTGTTTTGAAAGCTATAAATTATGTTTTACAGTATGCCCTGAAAAAACCATATGGAGTTCTGTATAAAAAGTAAGTAATGACTTGTTTTATTTTGACTTATATTGTTCTATTATAAAAGTAACAAACAATTACATTATGGGAAATTTAGAAAAGTATTTTGTTTAAAAAACAGGACAGTTCCTTACATATATATAGCTATTAGTATTTTTAAAATTTATTTTTTTCCTGTGTGTTTTCATTTGTATTGAATACTCACATAGTTGTAATCTTAGCATATATGTATTATTTTGAAGTAATTATGGACTTAAAGAAGAGTTGCAGAAATTTGTAGATTTTTCATAACTTTCACTCAGTTTCTCTTAATGTTGCATCATACATAACCATAGTATTGTTACTCAAAGTAAGAGATTAACATTGGTACAATAATGTTAACTGGACTGTAGACTTGATTTGGTTGTACCAGTTTTTCCAGTAATATCCTTCTTCTCTTCCAGGATCCTACATTGCATTTAGTTGTCACGTCTCCGTACTCTCCCATTTGTGACAGTTCCCCAGTCTTTCCTTTTTTGATGACTTTGACACTTTCGATGAGTACTTGTTAATTATTTTGTAAAATGTCCCTCACTTTGGATTTGTCATCAGTTTCTCATGAGTAGATTGAGACTTATGCATTTTTGGCTGGAATATCACAAAAGTGATGTGCTTTTCTCCATAAATCATACCAGGGAGTACAGGATGTATTAATGCTGGGAGCATTAACCTCAGTTAAAGTGGTGTCTCCTTGGTTTCTCCACTATAAATTTACTGTTTTTCCCTTTTTTTTTTTTTTTAAAAGATTTTATTTATTTATCAGAGAGGGGCGGGGGAGAGAGCAAGCACAGGCAGACAGAATGGCAGGCAGAGGCAGAGGGAGAAGCAGGCTCCCTGCCGAGCAAGGAGCCCGATGAGGGACTCAATCCCAGGACTCTGGGATCATGACCTGAGCCGAAGGCAGCTGCTTAACCAACTGAGCCACCCAGGCGTCCCCTGTTTTTCCCTTTGTAATTAATAAATATTTGGAGGAAATACTTTGAGACTCTGCAAAGATTATGCAGATAGTCCTTTCTCCTTACACTTACTCGTTTTGGCACCCATCAATGGATTTGTCTACAGAGATGATTACTCTGGTGTTCTATTGGTGGTTTCTATCTTCCTTATTCCTTCTTCATTTATTAATTGGAATTTTGTGAGGAAAATCTCTCTCTCTTCCTCTGTTGAATTGCTCATTTATATTAGTGTGGACTTACAGATATTTATTATACTCTTTGGACTTAAAATCCAATGCTATCATTATTTTATTGCTCAAATTCTGCCTTTGGCCACTGGGGTCTCTTTCAAGTTGGTACCTCTGCTTTTTCAGCATGCCCCTTTGTGTTTGAGTACTTCCTTTCTGGCGCCACAGGATACCTCATGCTCATCTTTTATTTTTCCTTACAACAGCTCTGGAATCAGCCCCTTCTGTATGGAGCCCTGTATCCATATATTGGAGACTGATAATTTAGAAACAAAGATCTGGGCACTAAGTATGCTCTGTTGCTATGGGAGTGTCATTGTCTCTAGATCCCTTCAGCAGACAGAGCTTAAAATATGTATTACGCATATTAACCTATACATGCATGCACATCTAAGTTTCTATTTATATATTTTAAAGACCCTCAGTTATTATCGATACTAAAAGTCATGCATTCATACTGATACTTCCAGTTCCAGCCCAGTGCCACAGACCTCATTCCAGCCTTTCTTCTTTACTCACTTCCTTACTTGTAACTTTTCTGTTCTGGCCTCAAGAAACCTGGCTTTCATGATTGATAGTTTACATATTTATTTAATTGTGTAATTCTAATATATACGTAGTTGCAGAATTTCTCATCCTATAAGAAACAAATTAACTAGAGTTTAGAATGTGTGTACAGTTTTTCTGTCTTTAGCTTTAGAATATCCAGTTCAAATACTGGTTCCCAATGTAATACAGGTTTGGTTTTTTTCTGCCTCTTTAATGTGATTGTTATTCCTTCAAACAACAGTTAGGGTTGTTTATCACAGTTTGTATTCTGTTTTGTGTTTTTCTCTACATCCTGCTGGTAGTTTTAGTTTACGTGTGTAAAATTTACTCTTTGTGGTGTACAGTTTTGTGGGTTTTGAAAAATGCATTGAATTGTGTCTGGCACTACAGTTCGTCATACAGAGATAGTTCCATCATCGTGAACCTTGGTGCAGTGTGCGCTTGCAGTCCAGCCTCCCCTCCCCCTTTGACCAATGAACTGCTTTTCATCCTTAAAGTTTTTCTGTTTTCTGAATGTCACATAAATGGAATAATAAAACAGGTAGCCCTTAGAGTCTGTTTTCTCTCATTAGCAAAATACCTAAAAATTTTCTGTGTTATTGCCATACATTAAATTTTATATCAAGCCTTTCTCATATAAACGTTTTTTATTGATAGGTGATCCTTTAGATATTATTTTCAGTGCTAGTATAATGCCTATTAAATGGTTATATTAAAATTTACTTGTAACTTAATTTGGGGGAATTTAGGTTTTCCTTTTTTGCTATTATAAATAATGCCAAAATGGCCATTTTAAACAAATGAATTATCCTTTTGAGTTAGTTCTTAAAGATTTATTTATTTATTTGACAGAGAGAGAGATCACAAGTTAGGCAGAGAGGCAGGCAGAGAGAGAGGAGGAAGCAGGCTCCCTGCTGAGCAGAGAGCCCGATGTGGGACTCGATCCCAGGACTCTGAGATTATGACCTGAGCCGAAGGCAGCGGCTTAACCCACTGAGCCACCCAGGCGCCCCTTGAGTTAGTTCTTAAATGAGATTCCGCCTCTCAGTAGTACATATTAATTATATTGCTTTTTGAAAAGATTGTCCTTTTGGCAGAGTGTAATATACAAGTTCCATGGACCATTACCTTCTTTGGTTTATATTTTTAAGATGTGAAGATCATACTTTAATTTGAATTTTCTGTGTTTCCAACAGGCCATATTTGCTTATTTGTGAATGACAATTAGCTATTAATCATAAATGCTGCAATAATTTTTCTTGTTCTGTTTGCCTTGCATCATTAAAAGTAATATTCTTTTTTTTTTTTTACTGACTATGAAGGTAGTACGTATTTCTCTTAGATAATCGGGATAATGGATAATGGAGTAAATAATCACTATGTACATTCTGACATATTTTTCCCCTGTATGTATATATATATTTTTTGAGTATAGTTGACACACAATGTTACATTAGTTCCAAATGTAAAACATAGTGATTTGACAAGTCTGTACAGTATGCTCTGCTTACTAGAACTGTAGCTATTTGTTGTCACTACTATGATACTGACTATATTCCTTATACTGTATCTTTTATTCCCATGACTTATTGGTTCCATAATGGGAAGCCTGTATCTCCCACTCCCCTTCACCCATTTTCACACACATTTCACATTTTCACATTTATTTTATTCTTTTTTTTTTTTTCTTTTAAAGATTTTATTTATTTATTTGACAGAGATCACAAGTAGGCCGGGAGGCAGAGAGAGAGAGGGAGAAGCAGGCTCCCTGCCGAGCAGAGAGCCTGAGGCGGGGCTTGATCCCAGGACACTGAGATCATGACCCGAGCCGAAGGCAGAGGCTTAACCCCCTGAGCCACCCAGGCGCCCCTTATTCTTTTTTTAAAAGATTTATTTATTTTATAAATAAGTGTGTGAAGGGGGGAGGAGCAGAGGGAGAGAGAGGGAATTCTCAGACTCCCCATTGAGCGCAGAGTGGGAGGTGGGGCTTAATTCCAGGACCCTGAGATCATGATCTGAGCCAAAATCCAGAGTTGGCTGTTCAACCAACAGAGCTACCCAGGAGTCCCTATTTTATTCTTTAAGCAAAATTGAGATCATGTTGTAAATAGATTTTGGTTCATAAAAGTTATGAGCTATTTTAAGAAACTTTATTTACATAATTAGAAATCAGAAATTATAAGTGAAAATATAAACACTCTTCCTAGAACAACCCCCTCTTATTAGTTTCTTACATATTTTACCAGAATTTGTTTATGCATATTTAAGCAAAGAAAAATATTTATTTGTATTTCTCTCTCATGTTTTGGGCAACTGGGTGGCTCAGTGGGTTAAGCCTCTACCTTCGGCTCAGGTCATGATCTCAGGGTTCTGGGATCGAGCCCTGTGTCGGGCTTTCTGCTCAGAAGGGAGCCTGCTTCCGCCTCCTCCTCTGCCTGCCTCTCTGCCTATTTGTGATCTCTCTCTCTCTGTCAAATAAATAAATAAAATCTTAAAAAAAAAAAAAGATAGCATGTTTTGCCCACTGCTTCTCTAGCTCTACTACTAATGTTCCTAATCCAGTGCACTGTTTTTTTCTTTCCCTTCTGGATTATTGCAATAGCTTCTTACTAACTCTTTTCAATTTTGCCATACTATATTACATTCTTATATAGTGCACAGAGCAGTCCTTTAAAAAGAGAATTTGAGTCCAGTGTTACCACTCCTGCCTGAAACTCTTCAACTCTGTTAATATCTACATTACTTACCTTGAATAACAAGGCCCTACATAATCTGGACCATGTCTTCATCGTTGACCTCATGCCCCACCATTTTCCCTTTGCACACTAAGCTTCAGTGACACTTGCCTTCTTTCCATTTCTTGAGTAGTCTAAGCTTGTTTCCATCTCAGCATCTTTGTTTATTCTGTTCCTTCTTCCTAGAATACTCTTAGCCTCAGAATTTTTCAATGACTTTTTCATGATCTCAGCTCAAATAGTCATTTTCTACTCTTCATACTAATAGAATACCCTATTTTATTTTCATCACTGCATTTATTATTGAAATTTTTATTTTCCCACTAGAATGTGGGCTCCATGAAAGCAAGGAAAGCAAGGGTCTTGGTTGTTTTCTAGGTTCCTTAGCTTTTACAACAGTGCCTGGCACATAAGAGGCACTAAATATATATTTGAATGAATGACTATCCCTCCAGCTTTATTTTTGATTATCTGAATATAAAGTTATCCTTATTTAGTATGTTACTTAATTGTTATTGGTGAATTGCTATTAAGATTGTTAAAATTAAGGTCACCTTTTTAAAATATTCTTAGGAAAAACATTACAAGACCATTTGAGGATCAGACGTCATTGGTGAGTACAAGAATCGTCTTTCTTTTTAGTTTATTTAGAGAGAGAGCATGCATGCAGGGAGGGGAGGGGCAAAGGGAGAAGGAGAGAGAATCTTAAGCAGACTCCATACTGAGTGTGGGGCCCAGCACAGGGCTCAATGCCAAGACCCTGAGATCACTACCTCAGCCAAAACTAAGAATAGGTCGCTTAACTAACTGTGCCACCCAGGCACCCCAAGAATCTTTCTGATTTAAGAGAATATGTAAATGGTTATTCAGACTAATTAGTACTCTTTGAGTACTTCTAATCTGTGATGTTTCTGAATTAGAAATCATCCTATATGAGGGAATTTTAATGTGAAGTAGAAGGGAAATAAGACATTTATTTATTATTTTGAAATAAGAACTTTTATATTTTCAAAACATAACGATAGATCTTATATCTCACTATGACCAGTATCATTCACTGCTTGCAAGTATATTGACAGAATTTTTAAAAGCTGAATTTTATTTTATGTGCATAATTAATAGATTATCAAAAGGAAGCTTGTTTTAAGTCATTTCATTTTTTAAAAAAAATAATTAATTAATTTTAAAAATTTATTTATTTGACAGAGATCAAAACTAGTCAGAGAGGCAGGCGGGGTAGGGGGTAAGCAGGCTCCCTGCTGAGCAGAAAGCTTGATGTGGGGCTGGATCCCAAGACCCTGAGATCATGACCTGAGCTGAAGGCAGGGGCTTTAACCCACCGAGCCACCCAGGCACCCCTATAAGTCTTCTTATAAAGTATGTTTGATTTTTTAAAATCCGACTTCTTTGAGTATTTTTAGAACAAGGAATGCTACCTGAATTGTTTCTAATAATTGTCAGTTGCTTTACTAATCAAATTCCTATTTGAGTGTATTGGCAACCAAACTAAAATGAAAAAGGCTAGTGAATGAAATCAGAAGATAAAGGATGGTATTTAGTAAATGGAGAATGTTGAATGGACTTTGGGTATGTGATGGTATTATTATTTTTTTTTCCTAAAGAAAATCTTAAGAGAAAAAGTGGTTTAAACTAAATCAACTGAAAAAGGGGCGCCTGGTGGCTCAGTTGTTAATCCTCTGCCTTCGTCTCTGGTCATGATCCCAGCATCCTGGGATCAAGCCCTGCGTCGGGCTCCCTGCTTGATGGGAAGCCTGTGTTCCTTCTCCTAGTCCTCCTGCTTGTTTTCCCTCTCTCACTGTGTCTCTCTCTGTCAAATAAATAAATAAAATCTTTAATAAATAAATAAATAAATAGATAAATAAATTGACTTTAAAAAATTCAGAATGGGGGACGCCTAGCTGGCTCAGTCAGTATAGTATGTGGCTCTTGATCTCTGGGTTTTGAGTTTAAGTGCCACCTTGGGTGTAGACCTTATTTTAAAAAAAAAAAAAAAGATTAAAAGATTAAAAGATACTAAAAAAAAATTGGAATGGAATTATGTTCTCTTGAGGCGAACACCAGTACTTGTTTTTCCATTTTAGTTAGTGAATTTATTTTTTAAAGATTTATTTATTTTAGAGTGAAAGAGAACATGCGTGTCTGTGCACATGAGCAGCAGGGAAAGAGCAGAGGGAGAGGGAGAGAATCCTTAAGCAGATTCCCCGATAACTGAGTGGTGCCCAACACCGGGCTTGATCCTGGAATCCTGAGATCATGATCTGAGGTGAAATCAAGACCCAGATGCTTAACTGTCTGAGCCACCCAGCTCTTTTAGTGAATTAATTAAGTAATTAATTAACTTTCAAAAATATTTTATTTATTTATTTATTTGACTGAGATCACAAGCAGGCAGAGAAATGGGGGTGAAAGCAGGCTCTCTGCTGAGCAGAGAGCCCGATGCAGAGCTCAATCCCAGGACCCTGTGATCATGACCTGAGTGGATGGCAGAGGCTTAACCCACTGAGCCACCCAGGCACCCCTCTCAGTGAATTTAAAAGAAAGAACTTTTTTTTAAAGATTTTGTTTATTTATTTGCCAGAGAGAGGGAGAGATCACAAGCAGGCAGAGCAGCAGGCAGAGAGAGGGGGGAAGCAGGCTCCCTGCTGAGCAGAGAGCCCGATGTGGGGCTCGATCTCAAGACCCTGAGATCATGACCTGAGCCAAAGGCAGAGGCTTTAACCCACTGAGCCACGCTGGTGCCCCAAGAAAGAACTTTTCAATAGAATTTCAGTAATTAATTAGAAGACTAAAATTGAACTTCTAATGTAGCAATTAACTGCATTGAAGATTATAACATATTTAGAAAAATCAATATTCAGTGTTTGTAAAAATTGTTTTTTAAAGATTTTATTTGAGAGAGAGAGGGAGAGGGAGATAGCATGAGTAGGGGGAGGGGCAGGGGGAGAAGCATACTCCCCACTGAGCAAGGAGCCTGACTCGGTGCTTGATCCCAGGAGTATGGGATCATGACCTGAGCTAAAGGCAGACTCTTAACCAACTGAGCCACCCCGGTACCCCTTTAAAAAATTTTTTTTAAAGATTTTATTTGAGAAGGAGAGAGAGAACAATGAGTGAGGTGGGGGGAATGAGCCAAGGGAGGAACAAGACTCCGCAGTGAGCAGGGAGCCTGATGTGGAGCCCAACTCCAGGACCCTGGGACTATGACCTGAGCCAAAGGCAAATGCTTAACCAACTGAGCCACCCAGGCATCCCTCTGTACTTCTTTTTCAATCCTATTTTGATATGATGGTTTTTCTTACACTTGATATTGTGCCTTTCCTCTCTTGGATATTCCACCTCCAGAGATAGGAGATATTTCATTGCATGTAGAAAATTTCAGACCAGTAGAGCTCAAAATGGCTGTGAAAACAGTGGCCAAGTTGGAAATGTGGTTGAATTCCTCCTCCTGACTATGTATCCCTCCAGTAGGACTTTTTTTTTTTTTTTTTCTAAGCACATTTCTTATACTATAATTTTGGAACTGTGCATTAGAACAAGAGTTAGCAAATACACCTCCTGTGGGTTAAATCCCTGTTTCTGTGAGACCCATAAACTAAGAATGATTTTTGTATTTTTTTTTTTAATTTTAAAACTAAAAAGAAAAAAAAGATTTTACTTATTTATTCCTGAGAGACAGAGAGGCAGAGGCAAATGTGGGACTCGATCCCAGGACCCTGGAATCATGATCTGAGCTGAAGGCAGACGGCTAATCGACTAAGCCACTCAGGCACCCTGATTTTTGTATTTTTAAAGGGTTTCTTTCTTTCTTTTTTTTTTTTTTTAAAGTGTTTCTTTATAAAAGGCCTAAAAATAGTTACTCTATGGCCTTTTGTAGATAATTTGACTATGCTTGCTTTAGAATTTTAACAAAAGGTAGACTTTTTATGTAGACCAACAACAGAGATGAGTACTGTATATATGTGAAAGGTAGTTTATGGATAGCTTTGGGGTGTTAGTCATAGTAAGAGAATGTAAAAAGAAAAAAAATTTTAAGAAAGCATTTTCATTTCTTTGGACACTTAAAAAAAATTTTTTTTTAAGTAGGCTCCATGCCCACATTCTGCAGAGCACAGAGTTCAACACAGGGCTTGATCCCACAATCACGAGATCATGACCTGAGCTGAAATCAAGAATTGGAGGCTTAGAGGTTCCTGGGTGACTCAGTTGGTTAAGTGGCTGCTGCCTTTGGCTCAGGTCTTGATCTCAGGATCCTGGGATTGAGTCTGGAGTTGAGCTCTGCACTTAGCAGGGAGTCTGCTTCTCCCTCTCCTTCCTCGCCTGACCCATACTTGTGCACGTGTGCTCTCTCTCTCAAATCTTTAAAAAACCAGTTGTAGGCTTAACCAACTGAGCCACCCAGATGCCCTATTCATATGTATTTTAAATGGATGGTAAGATGTACCATTGATGGTAGTAATGTCTAGTGAATAAAGGCCTTTGTTCAGTAAATGAAATACTCAGTGTGCTGTTCCAAAACTGCATAGCTGAGAATAAATACTCTCATTGAGTAATCTAAACTTAAGCATGTTTTTAGTCTTCTTTTTTTTTTTTTTAAGATTTTCTTTATTTGACAGCGAGAGCACGAACACAAGCAGGGGGAGTGGGAGAGTGAGACACAGGCTTCCTGCTGAGCAGGGAGCCGGATGTGGGGCTCAATCCCAGGACCCTGGGACCATGACCTGAGCTGAAGGCAGATGCTTAATGACTGAGCCACCCAGGCAGCCAGCACATTTTAGTCCTGAACTTATTTCTTTTCCTTAGGTACACCCAAATCAGAAAATTATAGTAAAAAGCTAGAAATAAAGTCCCTTTCTCTCTGCTTATTCCTATCTAGTTCATTAAGTATTCATTACTTTTTTTTTAAAGTTCAGAGGTATGATTCTTAAAGTGCTTGTATTAATGCATTAATTAGAGTTTTTTTTGGTTTTACAGGAATTCTTTTCAAAGAAGTCAGATTGCTCTTTATTTATGTTTGGCTCCCATAATAAGAAGCGGCCAAATAATCTAGTAATAGGTAAATACCATTTACTTACTTTTTTTATTTTTTAAGATTTTTATTTATTTATTTGAGTGTGGGAGGGAGGGAAAAGGAGGGAGGGAGAGAGAGAGTGAGAAGGAGAAGGAGTAAAGGGAGGGGCAGAGGTCGAGGGAGAAGCAGACTCCCCACCGAGCGGGGACCCTGATCCTGGGCCTCCAGGATCAGGACCCGAGCACAAGGCAGATGCTTAACCATCGGAGCCACCCAGGCGCCCCAGTCATTTACTTTCTCATATTGTTATTTACAAAGTCATTTTGTGACTCAGGTTAATTGATGGTGTTGAGGATTCAGGAGTATAAAGTAAGCTCTAAGCTAGTTTTTAAAAAAATTTTTCTTGTGATTTTGAATAAACCTTTTTATCTACCAGATTGCAGGTAAACAATAAGCATGTAAATATCACTTTACCTAAAGTTGCAGATATTTTCCTAATGTAAAATACATGTACCTTTAATCAGTGTTAGAGAAGAAAAACACAAAGTAGCATACCTACCACATAAATGAACCCTTCCCTGGTAAGTATTGCACTTGGTCTGGCATGGTCACTGGTGTAGGCAAGTCCTTTTCCTTCTGTGAGCCTTTATTTACTCTTATATAAAATAAGGGAGTTTGGCTAAATTTCCAAGATTCTTTCAGGGCCAGGATTGCAACATTCTGTTGTAGGTAGAGTTGAAAGTTTAAGAAAGAGGGGCATGTTTGGTGGGATATGAGAGGAAAAAGGAGGCAGAGACTAACACTTTGAACGTGCAGATTAAGTGGGTACATATAAGATGGCTGTTTGGGAAAAATAAATACTTAAAAGAAAATATATTTTCCTTCTAGGTCGTATGTATGACTACCATGTGCTGGATATGATTGAATTGGGCATCGAGAAATTTGTCTCTCTGAAAGATATTAAGGTAAGATACTAAGCATAAAAATAAAAGGCATTTTGGGGGTACCTGGGTGGCTCAGTGGGTTAAAGCCTCTGTCTTTGGCTCAGGTCATGATCCCAGAGTCTTGGGTTCGAGCCCTGCATCGGGCTCTCTGCTTGGCGGGGATCCTGCTTCCCTTTCTCTCTCTCTGCCTGCCTCTCTGCCTACTTGTGATCTCTGTCTGTCAAATAAATAAAATCTTCAAAAAAAGAAAAAAAAAGGTGTTTTGTAATATTGCTTTTGGCCAATAGTGACATCTTGTGGTGAAGAGTACTGTTACAGTTTTGTAGTTTAAAGAGAAAGAACTTTGTTTTTATCCTAGTGTTCTCTGAGATAAAAGCAAATTTTACTTTACTTTAAAAAGAAGTCGTACTGCATATAACACAAATGTGGATCTTCTGGCAGTTAGACTACAGAGCGATTATGTCTGGGCCCATAGTTTAAATGCTATCCTCTCCCTCTGAAATGTCATAGCACCTATTTTATGGAACCTCAGAAATACCAGAGTTTTCTTTCTTTCTTTCTTTTTAAAGATTTTATTTATTTGAGAGAGAGGGTGAGTGAGAGAGAGCACAAGTGGGGATTGGGGGAGAAGCAGAGCAAGGAGCCCAATGTGGGGCTTGATCCCAGGACCCTGGGATCATGACCTGATCGGAAGGCAGATTTTTTTTTTTTAATTTTTAAAGATTTTTATTTATTTATTTGACAGATAGATCACAAGTAGGGAGAGAGGCAGGCAGAGAGAGAGAGGAGGAAGCAGGCTCCCCACTGAGCAGAGAGCCCAATGCGGGGCTCGATCCCAGGACCCTGGGATCATGACCTGAGCCGAAGGCAGAGGCTTTAACCCACTGAGTCACCCAGGCGCCCCCGGAAGGCAGATTTTTAACTGACTGAGCCACCCAGGCACCTCAGTATCAGAGTTTTCAAAGTGAACCCCATTCTAAACCTAGGATGCTCTAGGTGACCCTACAGTATTTAGGCTGCTGGCCACCAAAATGCTGGTTCAGCCCTTCCCTTCAGGACTTTCATCTTTGTGTCTCCTTTGTTTGAATGGGATTCTAAAATAGAAAGGCAAGAAAACTGTCCTAAATCAGTTCTTCTGTCCAGATTGGGCTTCTTCTCCTTCACAATTCTGTTTCTGGCTTAATCTGTTCCATCAAATATTCTATCAAATAGTTAATTTATTTAGACTTCGTGGCTACCCTTTGTAATCCTGAAATTATTTTCTCTGTTATGTAGAGTTGGAGAGCAGGATCCAGAGGGACTTTATTGGTGACCTGGAGTCATACATATAGTAAATGGTATAATCAAACATTGAAAGAATCATATTGAAGTTTGTAATGGACAGTTACATAATTGTTCTTAGTTTATGGGTCTTTGAGAGTCACCAATGGTATAGTTGAAAGAATTGTAATATATATGACATGCCTTGCAAGTTTTGTGTGGGTTTGAAAAAGACTCTTACCAGATCCAGACTTAGCTACAGTAGCTTCCCCGGGTACCGGGTACAAGGTAGAACAGTGGCCCGAGACTAGATTTCGAGGCAGAACATTTGGCTTGCAGGCTTGTGTTGGCCATTTAGATGACTTGTAATGGGACAAGTCTTGACCTTCACTTGCAGTCAGGTATTAAACAGGTATAACAATATTGGGGACACCTGGATGGCTTATTCAGTCAGTGTTTGACTCTTGATTTCTGCTCAGATCATGATCCGAGGATTGTGAGATCAAGCCTTGTTGGCCTCTGTGCTCAGCGGGGAGTTAGCTTGAGATCCTTTCCCTCTGCCTCTCACCCTGCTCTTAACTCTCTCCCTCTCTAAAATACATACATAAATCTTTAAAAAATTAAATAGGTATAACAGTATCAAATGAGGTAATATGTGAAAATGCTAATCAGTGAAGATAGTATTTTGGAAGGTGTTTGAGGAAGTGTGTAAACTGTGATGCTTTATTATGGTGGAAGCGATCATTTTATTACAGTTTGTCTTTGCAACGCATGAACCTTTGGAGATGAGCAGTATATCCCCATCTCACCTTCGTCACTGCTGCTGCTTGGTCACCTGTTTGTGGCTGTGCGCACTGGCTGATGCGAGCATGCCAACTCCTCCACTCTTTGCATTTCACTTTCTAAGCAAAGAAATTATTCTGTTACTGTATAGCTTCTGTACTAGACCACAAAATTATTATTGTGAGATCTTTCCTAACAAGAACGATTTAAAAATTAAATACTCAGTTTTCACTCATGGAGCATATCCATAACTATAAAAGTCACTAATTGATGACAATGATCTGCTTACATTGGTAGTTCCTACACAGACTATTTTTTTTAAGTTTTTTAAAAAAAAATTTATTTAATTTATTTGAGAGAGAGAACATGAACAGGGGAGAGGGGAAGAAAGAGAGGGAGAAGCAGCCTCTCTGCTGATCAGGGAGCTGGATGCAGAGCTCAGTCCCAGGACCCCAGTATCATAACGTGAGCCGAAGGCAGACATTCATCTGGCTGAGCCCCCCAGGTGCCCACCTCTACAGAGACTATTAGCCAGACCTTCACTTTTACCTCATTATTCCATTATAACCTTCTATTTTTAGTTTGTTTTGGAATTGCATGTTTTTTACTTTCTTTTCATATTTATTTCCTTTTATGTCTACCTTTTTATTTTTAAGACCTTTTCAACAGTATTTCTTTTTTAAAAGATTTTATTTATTTATTTGACAGAGAGAAATCACAAGTAGATGGAGAGGCAGGCAGAGAGAGAGAGAGGGAAGCAGGCTCCCTGCTGAGCAGAGAGCCCGATGCGGGCCTCGATCCCAGGACCCTGAGATCATGACCTGAGCCGAAGGCAGCGGCTTAACCCACTGAGCCACCCAGGCGCCCAACAGTATTTCTTTTTTACTTGCCTTATCCTTCTGTTTACTCTCAAGCAACAGGTGATTCTATTCTACCAGGAAATTGAGTGACTATTCTAGGACTCTGTCTTCTTTTTTTTTTTTTTAAAGATTTTATTTATTTATTTGAGAAGGAGACAGTGAGAGAGAATTTGAGCGAGGAGAAGGTCAGAGGGAGAAGCAGACTCCCCATGGAGCTGGGAGCCCGATGTGGGACTCGATCCTGGGACTCCAGGATCATGACCTGAGCCGAATGCAGTCGTCCAACCAACTGAGCTACCCTGTCTTCTAAGATGTGGCCAGACTTCTAGGGATGGTTATTTTACATAACATAAGCCTTAATGAATGAGATGATAAAATTTAAGGCTAGTTGGTTTTATTTTAGATAGGATAAGATACATTGCAGGTGCCAGGCGATATTTTATTTGGGAATTCTGTGTGTGATTTATAAGAATTACTTCCCTTTTTTCACTTTGTTTAAAAAAAAACAAAACTTAATTCAGGGGCCCGTGGCAGGCACAGTAGGTTAAGCGTCCCAACTCTTGGTTTCAGTTCAGGTCATGATCTCTGATGGTTGTAAGATGGAGCCCCGCATGGGGCTTCGTACTCAGTGAAGAGTTTGCTAAAGCTTTTCCCTTCCTCTGCCCCTCCCTGGGGTCATGCTCTTCCTCTTTCTCTCTCAAATAAATATGTCTTAAAAAAAGTAGTAATTCAGAATGTTAGTTCAAGGATGACACGTAATTATGATATTTTGAGTATATTTTAATCATAGTACTTATATAATGTTTTGAATTTTTATGCCTTTCAGACTATTCAAATAAAGCTCATGTGTTGTAGTTTCTTCTTGCTCTGGGTTTTCACATTGTGAAAACTATCAGTGACCTAAATGTTAAGTACTGTTTCATATAACTTGTTCAGTTTTGAAAATATGTATGAAAAAATATATATATATATTTTAAAGATTTTATTTATTTATTTATTTTAGGTAGAGCTAGAGTGAGCAAGCGAGAGAGAGACAGAGAGAGAGCACAAGCAGGCGCAAGGGGCAGAGGGAGAGGGAGAAGCAGGCTCTCCATGAGCAGGGAACCCGATGGGGGGCTCAGTCCTAGGACCCTGGGATCATGACCCGACTGGAAGGTAGATGCTTAACCAACTGAGCCACCCAGGTGCCCCCTCATTCAGTTACATTTTTATGATGTGTATACTGGGTCATGACTTATCATGATATTTTTTATTACTATGCATTGTGGTCAGGATGTCACATCACTTTCTCCTACCTTTTGTATACTTAAACAATCCCATAGACATAGGGGTCAGCACAGACAGAAGGTGGAAGAGTCATTGGGTCTGGTAGGTCTGTTCAAGCCCTAGATCACACAGACAGATCTTAGGCACACCTCCTAAGTATAGACAGTTAAGATTCAGAGTTTGGAAGCAGAGTGTCAACAAAAGTGGTCATGGTGAACAGGGAAGCAACAGGTGACCTCCGGTCCTGGGGCAGAGGATGTTTGTTTTCTTGTCTGTCTGTTTGTTTGTTTATTTCTAGATTTGTATAGTTCTTGACTGGAACCAGAGTGGTGGTGCTAGAATCAATGGAAAGCTCAGACTTAACAGCTGTTTGCCTTCAGAAATTAATCATTCAGTTAAAAAAATTGTTTTTTATTAGATTTTTTTCTTTTATTCTGGTGGCACTTTTTTTTTTTTTTAAAGATTTTATTTATTTATTTGGCAGACAGAGATCACAAATAAGCAGAGAGGCAGGCAGAGAGAGAAGAGGGAAGCAGGCTCCCCGCTAAGCAGAGAGCCCAATGCAGGGCTCGATCCCAGGACCCTGAGATCATGACCTGAGTGGAAGGCAGAGGCTTAACCCACTGAGCCACCCAGGTGCCCTATTCTGGTGGCTTTTAAAGGTTCTTATTATTCATATCATGTTCTTCTTTGTATTAAAAAAAATCCAAAAGTGGACAAAATACTTTTATAGTAAGAGCTCCAATCATTCTGGTGAAGTTTCCTCATACTTTCTGTAGCTTGTATGAAATTCTGTTTCTTCCCATTTGAATGTTTAGTTGGTAGTTTAGATTAGTTTTCATTTAAAATACTGTTTATTAAAGTTTTTAAAAACTTATTTGAGAGAGCAAGTGAGAGAGAGAGAACACACACGCACATGCACCAAGAGGGGGGCAAAAGGAGAGGACCCCAGGATCCTGACTGAAGACCTCACTGAAGAGACTGAGCTGTCCAGGCACCCCTAAAAATACTGTTTTTTATGTGATAGTGTAGGAAAGGCACAGTAGTAGTAAATAATTCACAGAAATTAACTTTGTTTAGACTCTGAGATGCTGTTAATGGGCTATGTATGTTTTGCAGC
The DNA here is from genome assembly GCF_030435805.1 of Mustela lutreola. Lineage (NCBI taxonomy): Eukaryota > Metazoa > Chordata > Mammalia > Carnivora > Mustelidae > Mustela > Mustela lutreola. The sequence goes on along the minus strand of NC_081295.1, from coordinate 21,351,824 downwards.
AATTTTAGCTTTTTTTTTTATTCTTTGAATAGAATAATGTTAAAAAGTAGCTTGCATCATTCTTTGACTGCTTATTAATTTGAAAATGTGAGGCAATGAAGCAAAAAACTATATTTTAGTTTAAAAGTTGCAACTGTAGTTTTAAGTTTTTAGATTTTTTTAAAAGATTTTATTTATTTATTTAACAGAGATCACAAGTAGGCAGAGAGGCAGGCAGAGAGAGAGAGGGAGGGGGAAGCAGGCCTCCTGCTGAGCAGAGAGCCTGATGCAGGGCTTGATCCCAGGACCCTGAGATTATGACCTGAGCTGAAGGCAAAGGCTTAACCCACTGAGCCACCCAGGCACCCCATAGATTTTTAAAAAAATATATTTTGTTTATGCGAGAGACACAGGGATCATGAGCAGGGGGGAGGGGAGGGGTAGATGGAGAAGCAGACTCCCCACTGAGCAGAGAGCCTAATGTGGGGTTCCATCCCAGCCCCCTGGGATTGTGACCTGAGTCAAAGGCAGACGCTTAATCGACTGAGCCACCCAGGTACCCCAAGTCTTTAGATTTTATCAGTATCAGAGTTTTGGGACAGTCAAAATATGAAAACTAATCAATGTATATAACTATCGACTACTGTAAAATCAGCTTATAAACAGTTGAGAATTGATTATTATATCACTATAATTTTTTTTTCCATTTCATAGAATAGTAAATGTCCTGAGGGAACAAAACCCATGTTAATATTTGCTGGTGATGATTTTGATGTAACAGAAGACTACAGAAGGCTAAAAAGTCTTCTTATTGGTAAGCATTTTAATACTTACTATCCTTAGGGTAACTGAGTTGGGCAGTCTAGGACATCATTGGTGACACTTGGCCACTTCACTGTAGGTACACAGCTTTTTCTTTTTGATCTTTCTTTTTTCCCTCCTTTTCACTTTTTTATTCCCCACTAGCAGGGGAGAGGTTAAGGATGCTCTATTGCATAAATCATTATAATTTTTTGATGCTATAGTAACTTCCGTATCAGCCTATTTATAAAGTATTTTATAAATCATAAAAGGCTTATAACTTTCCTGTCATTATGGCATCATTAAATTTAGAAAATTGAAAAGTTTAATTTTGAAGGTTGTTACACCTTGGGGTGCCTGGGTGGCTCAGTGTGTTAAGTCTCTGCCTTCAGCTCAGGTCATGATCTCAGGGTCCTGGGATCAAGCCCTGCATCAGCAGGGAGCCTGCTTCCCCCTCTCTGCCTGCTGCTCTGCTTACTTGTGATCTCTCTCTCTGTCAAATAAATAAAATCTTTAAAAAAAAAAATGGTTACACCTCATCCACTTTGAACTCAAAAACCTCTTAATTTTTCTTAGGCTGGTATGCAGGGCTTTTTACACTATAACCCCTTATAATTTGGTTTATTTTGTTTTTTATCTCTTCCAATTTTCCTCCTTTTTCCATTAAAAAAGTGGTTTATTAAAAATATATTGTGTCCTATTGTCTTTTCTGATTTCATTTTTACTTACCTAGTTTCTTTCGTTCTTGCAAATTTCAGATCAAGTTTCTTTCTGAGGAAACCTTTAGTGACTTCCCAGCTCCTTTGATCTCATTTTCATTGTCATCCTAAAGTGCCAAGCATGTACTGGGTACTTTATATGTATTGCTTTATTCTCACGACCTTGTGAAGTTGTCTTACAGATGACTCATTCTTAGTGAAGTATATTAGTTCCTAGTGATTTATGTAATGACTACTTCTTTTCCTGTGTGTTCACGAGTTACCTTCTTAAAACTCAGTGTACAGTTATTGTCATCTGGGATTAACATTAAATTTACCTATTTTATTATTTATTTATTATTATTATTTTTTAAGATTTTATTTATTTATTTGACAGAGATCACAAGTAGGCAGAGTCAGGCAGAGAGAGAGGAGGAAGCAGGCTCCCTGCTGAGCCGAGAGCCCGATGCGGGACTCGATCCAAGGATCCTGGGATCATGACCCGAGCCGAAGGCAGAGGCTTTAATCCACTGAGCCACCCAGGCGCCCCATAAATTTACCTATTTTAAATCACTTTCTCTTACCCTTTTTTTTTTTTTTTAAAGATTTTATTTATTTACTTGACAGAGATCACAAGTAGGCAGAGAGGCAGGCAGAGAGAGAGGAAGGGAAGCAGGCTCCCCGCTGAGCAGAGAGCCGGATATGGGGCTCAATCCCAGGACCCTGGATCACGACCTGAGCCAAAGGCAGAGGCCCCAACCCACTGAGCCACCCAGGCACCCCTTTCTTCCCTTTTCTGAAAAGCTGGCATTATTGTTCTCTGTAATTTCTTTTTAAAAATTTTTTAAAGGGTGCCTGGGTGGCTCAGTGGGTTAAAGCCTCTGCCTTCGGCTCAGGTCATGATCCCAGAGTCCTGGGATCGAGCACCGCATCAGGCTCTCTGCTCAGCGGGGAGCCTGCTTCCCCCTCTCTCTGTCTGTCTGCTCTCTGCCTACTTGTTTTTTTTTTTTTTTTTTTTTTTAAGATTTTATTTATTTATCAGAGAGAGCGAGCGAGAGCGAGCACAGGCAGACAGACTGGAAGGCAGAGTCAGAGGGAGAAGCAGGCTCCCTGCAGAGCAAGGAGCCCGATGTGGGACTCGATCCCAGGACGCTGGGATCATGACCTGAGCCGAAGGCAGCTGCTTAACCAACTGAGCCACCCAGGCGTCCCATGCTCTCTGCCTACTTGTGATCTCTGTCTGCCAAGTAAATAAATAAAAAAATCTTAAAAAAAAAATTTTTTTTAAGATTTTATTTATTAGAGAGAGAGAGAGCATGAGATGGGGGAGGGTCAGAAGGGGAAAGCAGACTCCTCACTGAGCAGGGAGCCAATGCCGGGCTACATAACTGACTGAGCCACCCAGGTTACGCTTCCTGCACCATTCTTACAAGCTTTGCTTTAGTTTTTTAGTTGCCCTTCTTTTGGATTTTTATATACTTTGCCCTAGATCACTTTTGGAAAGTTGATGGAGTATATGTTATAAGTAAATAAATAATAATAATAAATAAGAGATATATATATTATATATTAAGATATATTTTATTGACAATAATTATAAGTATTATATAATTATATATAATTATATTAGATATAATAATACAAATAATAATTCATTCAAATCTGAGCCAGTGCTTGGGTCATGATCTCAGAGTCTCTGTATTGAGCCCTGTGTTAGGCTCTGTGCTCAGCTAGGAGTCTGCCTGAGGATTCTGTCTCTCCCTCTGCTCCTCCTCCGACTTGTGTTCTTTCTCTCTCTAAAATAAATAAATCTTAAAAAACAGAACAAAAATAAATCTGAGCCAACTGAAAAACATTTGTGGGCAGACACATTACTTTCATTTTTCTTGTGATTATTTATGGGCTTATTGTTGGGATTGCAATTTTCAAAACTTTTCATTTCTCTTATTAATAATGGCTATTTTGGGAACACTTGGCTGGGTTATTTGCAGTAGAGCATCAGACTCTTGATCTCAGGGTCATGAGTTCAAGCCTCATGTTGAATGTAGGAATTACTTTTAGAAAATGACTATTTTTTAGGGGTGCCTGTGTGGCTTAGTTAAGTGGCTGCCTTCAGCTCTAGTTGTGATCCGGGGGTCCTGGGATGGAGCCCTGTGTCAGGCTTCCTGCTCAGCGGGGAGCCTGCTTCTCCTCCTCCCTCTGCTTGCCTCTCTGCCTACTTGTACTCTCTCTCTGTCAAACAAATAAAATCTTTTTAAAAAATGGCTATTTTGGGGCGCCTGGGTGGCTCAGTGGGTTAAGCCACTGCCTTCGGCTCAGGTCATGATCTCAGGGTCCTGGGATTGAGTCCCGCATGGGGCTCTCTGCTTAGCAGGGAGCCTGCTTTTCTCTCTCTCTCTCTCTGCTTGCCTCTCCATCTACTTGTGATCTCTGTCAAAAAAAAAAAAAATAAAAAATAAAAAATGGCTATTTTTTAAAGAATGAAGTACCGCTGTTACCTGGTCAGTCCTTACTAGAGCTCTTGAGTTTAGTGATAGTCCATTTTACAGGTGAAATGGAAGCTTAGAGAAGTTAAGAGCTATTAAGTAGGTGAGCCAAAATGAAACCAAAGTCAGCTTTTCCGCCTCTGCCATCTGTCAGGGCCATGCTGAACAATTGACTTGTTGCAGTTTTTGCTATTCTTACCTGAATTTTTCATGAATTAAAAAAAAAAGAAACGGGTGCCTGCGTGGCTCAGTGGGTTAAGCCTCTGCCTTCCGCTCAGGTCATGATCCCAGAGTCCTGGGATCGAGCCCCACATCAGGCTCTTTGCTCCGCGGGGAGCCTGCTTCCTCCTCTCTCTCTGCCTGCCTTTCTGCCTACTTGTGAGCTCTGTCTGTCAAATAAATAAATAAAATCTTTTAAAATTTCATGAAAAACAATGACTAACATTTTCCTTCTTTCAATATTATACACCCCAAAATTTCAAGGGTGGCTTTTAGCCAAGATTTCTTGTTCTTGTACTCCATTGGCCCAGGTTTTCTGCCTTTTTTAGTTCTTCTGTATAATTATTAATCATCAGTATATATTTATTAAAACAGAGAAGGCTTTCATTTGGTTTTAAGTGGTTTTTTGTTTGTTTTTTTAAAGTGGTTTTCATAAAAGCTTTATTATTTCATGCTTCCACTAGATGGCAGGAATAACCACATAATGCAGTGGTGAGGGGAAGAGAGTGAAAACCAAAAAAGAATCTCAGGAAGAAAGGTGGAGGAATGAAGTGAGATTGTCAGGCCCCAAGGGAAGTTGAGTTTTTAACATAAATACAAAGTAAGACCAGCTGCACACTCCTTGGTGTATGTTTTGTGTTCATATGAAATAAAGTAGAACAGTAGGGAAAGAGAATTTTATTAAGGGCTTGCTTCCTTTTAGGAAGGGTTTTTTTGTTTTGTTTTGTTTTGTTGTTTTTTGGTAATTGGCCAGAAAGAAAAGTTAACTTATTAACTTCTGTGTTTTTATGCCAGGTACCCATTTTGTTCATTCTGAATTTTGCTTCTGTTTTGCTTTCTTAAATATGGTGTAGATTTGAGTTATTCTTAATGGCCTTACTTTTCTTTATAGAAAATATATAAAGATCTATTTATAGATTTAAGGTATCCTAATTTTTTGGTTCCTTTTTAATATTACTATTTCTTACATACAAAGATGAGAGTAAATCAAGTAATAAGTTAGTTTTATTAAATGTTCCTTTAAAGTCTCTCTTAAAATTTAACTCCTTAAGTGGGTTACTTTTTCTTACTCTTTCTCTTTATCAGCCATCATTTAAATTTTTTTAACCTTTTTCGTTTTCTAATTCTTTTTTTTTTTTTTTTAAGATTTTATTTATTTATCAGAGAGAGAGAGAGGGAGAGAGCAAGCACAGGCAGACAGAATGGCAGGCAGAGGCAGAGGGAGAAGCAGGCTCCCTGCTGAGCAAGGAGCCCGATGTGGGACTCGATCCCAGGACGCTGGGATCATGACCTGAGCGGAAGGCAGCTGCTTAACCAACTGAGCCACCCAGGCATCCCTCGTTTTCTAATTCTTAACTCCACTTGAAAAATATATAATGATTAAAACAACTGCCATAGTTTAGGTCCGGTAATCTGCAGCCTTACAAAGGTGATCATATTAGTTTATTTGGACTGCTATAAAAAAGCATGCACTGGGTGGCTTAAAAACAGAACTTTATTTTCTCCCAGTTGTGGTGGCTGAAAGTCCAAGATCAGAATTTCTGATGAGGACTCTTACTGCCTTTTGCCA